>NW_027411755.1:245899391-247381891 GCF_047663935.1 Musca autumnalis
GGAGCACCATTAAAGGCCAATAAACGTGGATTTTTTAAACTATTTTTGGAGCACCCTTAAAGGCCAATATACGTGGATTTTTTTAAACTATTTTTGGAGCACCATTAAAGGCCAATAAACGTGGATTTTTTAAACTATTTTTGGAGCACCCTTAAAGGCCAATAAACGTGGATTTTTTAAACTATTTTTGGAGCACCCTTAAAGGCCAATAAACGTGGATTTTTTAAACAATTTTTGGAGCACCCTTAAAGGCCAATAAACGTGGATTTTTTAAACAATTTTTGGAGCACCCTTAAAGGCCAATAAACGTGGATTTTTTTAACAATTTTTGGAGCACCCTTAAAGGCCAATAAACGTGGATTTTTTAAAAAAAATTTTGGAGCACCCTTAAAGGCCAATAAACGTGGATTTTTTAAACAATTTTTGGAGCACCCTTAAAGGCCAATAAACGTGGATTTTTTAAACAATTTTTGGAGCACCCTTAAAGACCAATAAACGTGGATTTTTTAAACTATTTTTGGAGCACCCTTAAAAGCCAATAAACGTGGATTTTTTAAACTATTTTTGGAGCACCCTTAAAAGCCAATAAACGTGGATTTTTTAAACTATTTTTGGAGCACCCTTAAAAGCCAATAAACGTGGATTTTTTAAACAATTTTTGGAGCACCCTTAAAGGCCAATAAACGTGGATTTTTTAAACTATTTTTGGAGCACCCTTAAAGGCCAATAAACGTGGATTTTTTAAACAATTTTTGGAGCACCCTTAAAGGCCAATAAACGTGGATTTTTTAAACTATTTTTGGAGCACCCTTAAAAGCCAATAAACGTGGATTTTTTAAACTATTTTTGGAGCACCCTTAAAAGCCAATAAACGTGGATTTTTTAAACTATTTTTGGAGCACCCTTAAAGGCCAATAAACGTGGATTTTTTAAACAATTTTTGGAGCACCCTTAAAGGCCAATAAACGTGGATTTTTTAAACAATATTTGGAGCACCCTTAAAGGCCAATAAACGTGGATTTTTTAAACAATTTTCGGAGCACCCTTAAAGGCCAATAAACGTGGATTTTTTAAAAAATTTTTGGAGCACCCTTAAAGGCCAATAAACGTGGATTTTTTAAAAAATTTTTGGAGCACCCTTAAAGACCAATAAACGTGGATTTTTTAAACAATTTTTGGAGCACCCTTAAAGGCCAATAAACGTGGATTTTTTAAACAATTTTTGGAGCACCCTTAAAGGCCAATAAACGTGGATTTTTTAAACAATTTTTGGAGCACCCTTAAAGGCCAATAAACGTGGATTTTTTAAACAATTTTTGGAGCACCCTTAAAGGCCAATAAACGTGGATTTTTTAAACAATTTTTGGAGCACCCTTAAAGGCCAATAAACGTGGATTTTTTAAACAATTTTTGGAGCACCCTTAAAGGCCAATAAACGTGGATTTTTTAAACAATTTTTGGAGCACCCTTAAAGGCCAATAAACGTGGATTTTTTAAACAATTTTTGGAGCACCCTTAAAGGCCAATAAACGTGGATTTTTTAAACAATTTTTGGAGCACCCTTAAAGGCCAATAAACGTGGATTTTTTAAACAATTTTTGGAGCACCCTTAAAGGCCAATAAACGTGGATTTTTTAAACAATTTTTGGAGCACCCTTAAAGGCCAATAAACGTGGATTTTTTAAACAATTTTTGGAGCACCCTTAAAGGCCAATAAACGTGGATTTTTTAAACAATTTTTGGAGCACCCTTAAAGGCCAATAAACGTGGATTTTTTAAACAATTTTTGGAGCACCCTTAAAGGCCAATAAACGTGGATTTTTTAAACAATTTTTGGAGCACCCTTAAAGGCCAATAAACGTGGATTTTTTAAACAATTTTTGGAGCACCCTTAAAGGCCAATAAACGTGGATTTTTTAAACAATTTTTGGAGCACCCTTAAAGGCCAATAAACGTGGATTTTTTAAACAATTTTTGGAGCACCCTTAAAGGCCAATAAACGTGGATTTTTTAAACAATTTTTGGAGCACCCTTAAAGGCCAATAAACGTGGATTTTTTAAACAATTTTTGGAGCACCCTTAAAGGCCAATAAACGTGGATTTTTTAAACAATTTTTGGAGCACCCTTAAAGGCCAATAAACGTGGATTTTTTAAACAATTTTTGGAGCACCCTTAAAGGCCAATAAACGTGGATTTTTTAAACAATTTTTGGAGCACCCTTAAAGGCCAATAAACGTGGATTTTTTAAACAATTTTTGGAGCACCCTTAAAGGCCAATAAACGTGGATTTTTTAAACAATTTTTGGAGCACCCTTAAAGGCCAATAAACGTGGATTTTTTAAACAATTTTTGGAGCACCCTTAAAGGCCAATAAACGTGGATTTTTTAAACAATTTTTGGAGCACCCTTAAAGGCCAATAAACGTGGATTTTTTAAACAATTTTTGGAGCACCCTTAAAGGCCAATAAACGTGGATTTTTTAAACAATTTTTGGAGCACCCTTAAAGGCCAATAAACGTGGATTTTTTAAACAATTTTTGGAGCACCCTTAAAGGCCAATAAACGTGGATTTTTTAAACAATTTTTGGAGCACGCTTAAAGGTCAATATACGTGGATTTTTTAAACTACTTTTGGAGCACCTTTAAAGGCCAGTATGCGTGGATTTTTTAAACTATTTTTGGAGCACCCTTAAAGGCCAATATACGTGGATTTTTTAAACTATTTTTGGAGCACCCTTAAAGGCCAATAAACGTGGATTTTTTAAACTATTTTTGGAGCACCCTTAAAGGCCAATAAACGTGGATTTTTTAAACTATTTTTGGAGCACCCTTAAAGGCCAATAAACGTGGATTTTTTTAAACTATTTTTGGAGCACCCTTAAAGGCCAATAAACGTGGATTTTTTAAACTATTTTTGGAGCACCCTTAAAGGCCAATAAACGTGGATTTTTTAAACTATTTTTTGAGCACCCTTTAAGGCCAATAAACGTGGATTTTTTAAACTATTTTTGGAGCACCCTTAAAGGCCAATAAACGTGGATTTTTTAAACTATTTTTGGAGCACCCTTAAAGGCCAATAAACGTGGATTTTTTAAACTATTTTTGGAGCACCCTTAAAGGCCAATAAACGTGGATTTTTTAAACTATTTTTGGAGCACCCTTAAAGGCCAATAAACGTGGATTTTTTAAACTATTTTTGGAGCACCCTTAAAGGCCAATAAACGTGGATTTTTTAAACTATTTTTGGAGCACCCTTAAAGGCCAATAAACGTGGATTTTTTAAACTATTTTTGGAGCACCCTTAAAGGCCAATATACGTGGATTTTTTAAACTATTTTTGGAGCACCCTTAAAGGCCAATATACGTGGATTTTTTAAACTATTTTTGGAGCACCCTTAAAGGCCAATATACGTGGATTTTTTAAACTATTTTTGGAGCACGCTTAAAGGCCAATATACGTGGATTTTTTAAACTATTTTTGGAGCACCCTTAAAGGCCAATAAACGTGGATTTTTTAAACAATTTTTGGAGCACCCTTAAAGGCCAATAAACGTGGATTTTTTAAACTATTTTTGGAGCACCCTTAAAGGCCAATAAACGTGGATTTTTTAAACAATTTTTGGAGCACCCTTAAAGGCCAATAAACGTGGATTTTTTAAACAATTTTTGGAGCACCCTTAAAGGCCAATAAACGTGGATTTTTTAAAAAATTTTTGGAGCACCCTTAAAGGCCAATAAACGTGGATTTTTTAAACAATTTTTGGAGCACCCTTAAAGGCCAATAAACGTGGATTTTTTAAACTATTTTTGGAGCACCCTTAAATGCCAATAAACGTGGATTTTTTTAAACAATTTTTGGAGCACCCTTAAAGGCCAATAAACGTGGATTTTTTTAAACAATTTTTGGAGCACCCTTAAAGGCCAATAAACGTGGATTTTTTAAACAATTTTTGGAGCACCCTTAAAGGCCAATAAACGTGGATTTTTTAAACAATTTTTAGAGCACCCTTAAAGGCCAATAAACGTGGATTTTTTAAACAATTTTTGGAGCACCCTTAAAGGCCAATAAACGTGGATTTTTTAAACAATTTTTGGAGCACCCTTAAAGGCCAATAAACGTGGATTTTTTAAACAATTTTTGGAGCACCCTTAAAGGCCAATAAACGTGGATTTTTTAAACAATTTTTGGAGCACCCTTAAAGGCCAATAAACGTGGATTTTTTAAACAATTTTTGGAGCACCCTTAAAGGCCAATAAACGTGGATTTTTTAAACAATTTTTGGAGCACCCTTAAAGGCCAATAAACGTGGATTTTTTAAACAATTTTTGGAGCACCCTTAAAGGCCAATAAACGTGGATTTTTTAAACAATTTTTGGAGCACCCTTAAAGGCCAATAAACGTGGATTTTTTAAACAATTTTTGGAGCACCCTTAAAGGCCAATAAACGTGAATTTTTTAAACAATTTTTGGAGCACCCTTAAAGGCCAATAAACGTGGATTTTTTAAACAATTTTTGGAGCACCCTTAAAGGCCAATACACGTGAATTTTTTAAACAATTTTTGGAGCACCCTTAAAGGCCAATAAACGTGGATTTTTTAAACAATTTTTGGAGCACCCTTAAAGGCCAATATACGTGTTTTTTTTAAACTATTTTTGGAGCACCCTTAAAGGCCAATATACGTGGATTTTTTAAACTATTTTTGGAGCACCCTTAAAAGGTGATCTTCTAGAGGAGTTTTATATAGATGACCGTCTAACGGGGGGTTTTTATAAATATAAAGCTACCTAACGGAGTCTTATATGGGTAAAAAGTTCTTCTAACGGGCTCTTCCGTAGAAAGAAAACCTTATAACGGGGTTTTCATTAGTAACAGTCCTCTTAAGGCGCTCCAAATTGGCTCTCCAACAGACAGAAGACATCCTCGTATCAATTTGTATATATTCTCTTCGGCCATTAGACTGGCGGTATAACAAAATGATGAAAAATCAAACGCTTAAATCTGCAGTCAATTCTGAATATAACCAAATGTTCAAATACATATAGCCTTGAATTGCTACGATGACCGTTGTAAAGTTTCTATCCTGCCAATTTATGCTAAAAAATTGGCATATTCATCAGACATGATGCAAACGTGGGAACAATAAACAACAGAAACAGCACATGCTTCGATTTTTCGATGCCAGAGGACAACTATGTTGATAAAGTTGATTCCCGCAATCATGCAGTTGCTAAAAGTCGCGTTAGTTTTTGAATAAATGGTAAAACTACTTTCATTCTCAGAAAATCTTTCCCGATAAAGCAGTCTACTTGAGGCGAAGCAAAGTCCTGCTTTTATTGTTTATACAGTCACGGATAGATTTTTTATTCCGTTGGCTAATCCGTATCATCGCCAATTGGATTGTACTGTCTTTACAATCATTAATTGATACATTTGCAATCCCGCCCACTTAACAAGAGGCACACACACACAAACCCATATCGCCGCCGCATATTTGTTAAATACTTAAAATAATTTCCCCCAACAGTTCAGCAATTAGAAAGAATAAAATCTAAAGAGGTCATCCTTCTGTAGTTAGTGCCAATAGCATGTTTTGGTCATAATGCGATGCAGCAACAACAGAAAATCGAACGTAAAGCCATTTTCATTCATTTCATTCATTATCAAGTAGAAGGGTTGGTGGGGTTGAGTACGTGCATGTGAGTGACATCTCAACTAATTGTTGTTATGGTCACAAAGAAACAAAAAATAACACTGAGTGCAGGTGAAGGTAAATAGAAAATTAGGAAATTAGGTGAATATCTCAATAAAGCACAGGGAGAGAGAGAGAGTTACGAATCAGTCCTCGGAGGCGTTGAATAGATTATCCATGAAGTGAAATCGAAATATTCAAAAAGTGCTGCCTATGCTAAGAAGGATTCTTAACCGTTAGATTTGGGGGTGATACATATACCAGAAAACTGACCATATATTCACTTAGAAAACGACAGAATTTTACAGAAAATTTTGATGGCAGATGTTCGATCATCTCTATTTTCTCTTCACAGTCGGGCGGCCTACATTGACGTTTTGCGACGTAAAGAGGTCGGATTATCTAAGAAGACAGATCTGATGACAAGTGGTGTACTATGGAGCAATCACTCCTAATGATGTCTTCTACACGTAGAAGACCTTCTGTCGGTTTTTTCTATAGACAGATGGCCACCTAAAAATATTTGTAAGGGTATGGATATTTATCTGGATATTAAATACCTAGTAGGGTATGGAAGATACCAAGGAACGGTCCTGACCGGTTTTAACATGGCAAAGCCCAGGATTTATCTTGGTCCCTCTTTCATCTCAAGTGGACACTGACCTCCCCGTGGTGTCACCTGGGGAACTGCCTTTAACACCCGTTAAAGGTAGTGAACTAACATGTGCCGCCGTTCACCCATAAGAACGTTAAAAACATGGGTTTGGGCGTCGGGTTAGTAACCCTCCCCTAGAAAAAACACCCTACTATGAAAAAACGAAAGAAAAGAAAAACAAACCCCTCTATAGTTGACGAACCCCGCAAACGTTTTAAAGACCATGATCTGCGAATCTCTTTATAGAGAAGGTGCAGTCTTCGCATTGGCAGACGTACTTGAAAAGTACAAGGCCGATATTACTGCCATACAGGAAATACGATGGATTGGGAAAGGCGTCACAACAACACCTAAAGGTGACGCACTGTATTATAGCTGCCATGACGTAAAGCATGAGTTTGGTTGCGGATTCGTAGTTATTCGGAGGCTAAAACATCTAGTATCAAGCTTCACCCCAGTGAATGAAAGACTTGCTGCAATTCGAATAAAAGCTAAATTCTTCAACATCAGCTTTATTTGCGCTCATGCTCCCATTGAAGAAAAGGACGAACAGACAGACCAAAGATATATTTTACGAGCGCTTAAAAGAAACATATGACCGTTGGCCTGCCCATGACATTAAAATTATTCTAGGCGATTTTAATGCCAAAATTGGAGAATACCTTTAACCCAACAGTCGGGAATTTCAGTCTCCACAGTGAAACATCTGACAATGGTATGAGGCTGATAGACTTTATAGCTTCAAAAAAAAAAAGGTATTTAGCAGTACCAGATTTAATCATCTCGATATTCATAAGGGTTCCTGGCTGTCTCCAGATCAAAGAACAAGTAAGCAAATTGATCATGTTTTGATAGATGGAAGACATTCATCGAGCGTGTTGGATGTACGATCGTTCCGAGGCGCAAACATTGATTCGGACCACTACCTTGTTGCTGCAAAGGTACGTAACCGTCTAAACGTTGCAAATAAAGCACGAACAGACACAATGCGGAAGTTGGACATCGATAGTCTGCAAACACAACAGATAGCCACAGCATATTCCACTCAACTAGCTCAATTGCTTAATGTGAGCACTCCTTGTCCCGATAACATAACAACACAACAGAGGCCTCCACAAAGGAATTCATGGTATGACCAGGAGTGTCGTGCTGCTACCGAAGAGAAAAATGCGGCATATAGGGCTACTTTACAATTCGTAGCAACGCACAAGGGAGATACAGAGAGAAAAGGAGAGAAGAGAAACGCCTTTTCCACAAGAAAAAGAGAGAAATGGAAAAGCGGGAGTGTGAAAAAATCGAGATGTACAGGAGCTAGAATGAAGTCCGAAAATTCTTCCAAAGAGTGAAACATCAAACAGATGGCTTTGGTACAGGTACATCCTCCTGTAGAGACCAGCAAGGTAATCTGGTAACAGATACAGATAGCGTGCTCAGGATATGGAAGGAACATTTTTCCAATGTGCTGGTATCCAATAGCAGCGAAGACG
The DNA here is from genome assembly GCF_047663935.1 of Musca autumnalis. Taxonomy (NCBI): domain Eukaryota; kingdom Metazoa; phylum Arthropoda; class Insecta; order Diptera; family Muscidae; genus Musca; species Musca autumnalis. The sequence continues at coordinate 245,907,227 of NW_027411755.1, forward strand.
ATGATACCACAGATCCAATCCCAGAAGATGATATAGAATGTATACCGCCCGGCCAAGATGAGGTAAAGACAGCAATAACTCGGCTGAAGAATAATATGGCAGCTGGAGCCGATGGCTTACCAGCCTAGCTGTTCAGGTGTATTAATCAGCTAGTTAGCACCATCTGGCAGGAAGAACGCGTACCGGACGATTGGAATCTGAGCATCCCGTCCACTGTATGCTCCAACTATAGGGGCATAAGTCTTATCCCTATTGCCTATAAGATAGTGTCATGGATATTGTGCGAACGACTAAAGCCAACGGTCAACGAAATAATTGGACCAATACCAATGTGGCTTTAGACCTGGCAAGTCCACTATTGACCAGATATTTACCCTGCGGCAAAGCCTGGAGAAGACCCAAGAGATGCAGATCGGCACATATCACCTTTTTGTCAATTATAAAGCAGCGTTCGACAGCCCGCTGCGTTCAAAGTTATTCCAAGCCATGTCTGAATTTGGCATCCCCGCAAAGCTCATCCGGCTTTGTAAAATGACTTTAACTGACACGAGGTCCTCAGTTAAAATAGGAAAGAACCTCTCCAAAGAATTTTGTACCAAAAGAGGTTTCAGATAAGGAGACAGCCTCTCGTGTGATCTCTTCAACATCCTGCTGGAAAAAGTTATTCGAGAGGCAAACGTCAAAAGAAGTGGCACAATCTACACCAATAGCCACATATTACTTGCTTATGCTGATGATATAGACATCATGGGATGATCAGTAAAAGAAGTAACAGATACCTTTATGAAGGTCGAAGGAGAATCTGCTAAAGTGGGTCTGGCGGTAAACGGCGGGAAGACTAAGTTGATGGTGTCGACGCGCAATGCGTCCATAGAGATCGGGCCAACTGTTGACGTTGGTTCCTATAATTTTGAGGTAGTAAAAGACTTCGTCTACCTCGGCACCTCCGCAAACACAACAAACGACATCAGTTGTGAAATAAACATAAGAATTGTATTGGCCAACAGATGCTACTTTAGTTTAAGTAAGCAGTTTAAAAACAAAGCCACATCTCGCCAAACAAAAATAACGATCTACAAAACACTGATACTACCCGTGCTGATGTATGGTTCCGAAACCTGGGTACTTGCGCAAGCAGATATGGCAGTGCTTGGCGTGTTTGAGAGAAAAATTCTGCGAAAGATCTACGGACCAATCGGCGTTGACGGTGAATATCGACGTCGCATGAACCACGAGCTGTATCTGCTATACAACGACATCAATATAGTTAAACGTATTGAGATAAAACGATTGCGTTGGTTAGGCCATACCATAAGATGAGCGATGATGAACCCGCGAAAAAGGCGTATAAATATGAGCCGCTTGGCGTTGTACGCAGAATTGGCAGGCAAAGAATAGATGGCGCAAACAAGTGGATGAAGAGATGACAAGGCGCGGTATTGCAAAAAGCGAAGAGCGAAACAGTGAGAATTGGAGATCTTTTCTTAGTTCGGTCTATGGAACAAATGTTCTGTAATTGGCCAGCTAAGTAAGTATCATTAACTATCATATAGAATTGTTGACTTAACTCTAGTTTAGTAAAAACGCTCCGATTTTTGAATTTTTTTCCAGAGGTAGATATTGTTGCGCTGATCACGGAAATGTATAATTTTCTTGGTTCAGTAGAGCCGGGTCTAACCTGGGTTTTGTACCCGGACTTTCGGATCCAATAACCGGGTCCGTCCCCCCAAGAAAATTATACATTTCCGTGATCAGCAATAATATCTACTTCGGGAAAAAATTTCAAAAAAAAACGGAGAGTTTTTACTGAACTAGAGTTGTGTCGAATTGCTCTGTTCCAGTACATGCAAATTTGTGTCACTTTTTCCTTTTTAAATTTAAAAAGTTTTAAAGTACTAACCCGAGTTTTTTCTTAAAAAAAATCCCTTCCTTCTTCCCTTAAAAACCGGCAACAGGTGATGAAGTTAAGAAAATCACCAAATTGACATCACTGTTTATTACCGGCATCCACAACAAACTCTCTCCACTCTTTATTATTTCGCTCTCATTTAGCCCAATAATCAAAACAAACACATGTTTGTCTTTGCTGCACTTGAATTATGCTTGAATTGCATTTTTTTTTTTCTTTGCAAAAATTCCTTCCCGACGATATCTTATTTATTTCCATTCGATAAAAAATCCCTGGCACACGTTTTAGATTCATTTCCCGCTCCTCCCCACAACCGTTCATGCATTCGCACTTACCCTCCTCCACTTCACACACTTCGTATTGTTGAATACAGATAATTTTCTTTTGATTGATTTTTTAGGCTTTCGCAATAATTATTTGGGAAGGTTCTTTGGGGGAAATTTTTTGACATTGAAATTTAATTTGTTTCAAACTATATAAAAACGGACGCACGCACACTCTCACAACTACAATGCAACAAAGTGTGATTTTGTGTGAGATTTTAGTCGGCTAATTTTATTTCAATTTGGCAATAAATTCCAAGCACACTACTATTTTTAATTTTGTTCACTGGTCTTGACATTTAATTTTGTGTTTCTTTTGTAATTACATTGAATTCCTTTTTCTTCTTTTTTCTGCTATTTTTAGTTGATTTATTTATAGCTTTTTGTTTACGTTACGTTTGTAAATTACATTTTTTATAACCACCAGTTAACACAGGCAAAACAGCCAACCGCCGCAAAATATTAATCCTCAATCCTCCGTCTGCAATTTGATTGCAACACAGCGTTCCAACGTTTATTTATCTTTGAGAGAAACTGTATTTTTTACAGTTCTTTTGGTTGCAAATTCAAGAACAGCTGTTTGTTTTTGCAGAATGAGGTGTTGTTTATTTGAATGCCTAACATGTACGTAAACGTGAAGTACGTTTATCGTACAGACATACGCAAGGTGCAATAAACAAGGTGCCACCGACATCAAAATATAGCAAAATAGTATATGTATTTTTCTAGGCTCTGTCATGATGAAATTATAAGGTGGCGTAAAACGGCCAGCTGATTGGTTTCAATCTGTCAAATATTTTGTTATTGTGAATAAATTGTATGAAAACGTAAACAAATATTTTGACATATTGAAGAATTTTCGGCCAAAATAGAGTTGTTGTTGTGCTACTTACGTGACCTGTTAAATAGATCTTGGGCTCTGTAACAAGCCCCTTAAAATCAGCTGATTTTTGCATCGATGCAAAGTATGGAATATATTCGTACCATGATTTTGCTCCGTTTGCCGTAAATGGAAACATTTCAGGAATTGTCCAGGCCTGGGCATGGTAGAACAAATACAAGGTAAAGTTAATACTACAACAAATACAACTCGAACAACAACCACAAAGGAATTTGTTTTTGTTTGTAAACCTTAGTGTCAACGTAAATGTAAACAAAACAAGGAAATGTCTATAAATTATTGGAATTTAAAAAACTAATATTTTTTCACATTTGATTGAATATTTTGGAAAACATGAATGAAAACTCGTTAGATTTTCAATTTGAATGTTTCCATATCATTCCACTAAATGCATAATTTCTCGCAGAAAGTAGAATACTTGCAAAAATGTTTCGGGTCGCTGGTAATTCATTGAAAAAAGAGAAGATGTTTCAATCATTTGCTTTTGAAAACAAAAAAGCACATGTTTATTAGGGCTTTATTCTTTTCAAGTTTAACAAAATACCACACATATTAACAAAATTGTACCGCCTCTATAAGCGATGTTTTAGTGTGCGGCATGTCGTTCGGACCTGGAGGAGGTTACATGTCAATGATATGAAGCCGTCTTTATGGGAAATAGTTTTTTTTTTCTGATGAATAAATTTGTTCTTCAAAAATATATATCCCTAATATACATCGAACATAGAAATAAATACATAAAATGTCGAATGGAATTTGACACTAACACTACAACCCAGTTCAGTCAGCTGGGTATTGCTGCTACCTTTTCTTGTTCTACCATGAGGCCTGGGGCTGGATTCGTGTTCTATAAAAAATTGAAATGAAAAATATTTCCTTTGTAATTTTTTTCCATTCGACAGTTTTCTCCTTTACCCTGCGTTTACAAATGACAGGACAGTTAACTTCATGTATTGATTGTCAAAATCCCACAACTTGCTTGTGTGACGTAGGCGTCCCGACAACTGCAAAAACAGTTGTAAAATTTTGAATGAAAATCATCGATTTATTTTTGTTTTCCTTCTTTTTTGTTTTCAACACATTTCAATTATTATCTCACTTCTTTTTACAAAAATGCTTCCTTTCTGTCTGGGAAAAAATGATGGACAGCTGAGAGACAAACGACAAATGTATGTATGTGTTAGTAAATCAGAGTTGTATTTGAAGACAAACTGTCTGGTGTAAACGCCTAGTTATAAAAGTTTTCATTTCATTTCCGTATTTATACGCCTTTTTAGCGGGTTCATCATCGCTCATTCTTATGATATGGCCTAGCCAACGCAATCGCTGCATCTCGATACGTTTAACTATATTGATGTCGTTGTATAGCAGATACGGCTCGTGGTTCATGCGACGTCGATATTCACCGTCAACGCAGATTGGTCCGTAGATCTTTCGAAGAATTTTTCTCTTAAACACACCAAGCACTGCCATGTCTGCTTGCGCAAGTACCCAGGCTTCGGAGCCATACATCAGCACGGGTAGTATCAGAGTTTTGTAGAGCGTTATTTTTGTTTGACGAGATGTGGCTTTGTTTTTAAACGCTTACTTAAACCAAAGAAGAATCTGTTGGCCAATGCAAGTCTTCTTTTTATTTCACAACTGATGTCGTATGTTGTGTTTACGGAGGCGCCGAGGTAGACGAAGTCTTTTACTTCCTCAATATTATAGGAACCAACTTCCACAGTCGGCCCGAGCTCAATGGACACATTGCGCATCGACACCATCAACTTGGTCTTCTCACCGTTTACCGCTTGACCCACTTTAGCAAATTCTCCTTCGACCTTCATAAAGGTATCAGTTACTTCTTTTACTGATCGGCCCATGATGTCTATATCATCAGCGTAAGCAAGTAACATGTGACTATTGGTGTAGATTGTGCCACTTCTTTTGACGTTTGCCTCTCGTATAACCTTTTCCAGCAGGATGTTGAAGAGATCACACGAAAGGCTGTATCCTTGTCTGAAACCTCTTTTGGTACCAAACTCTTCGGAGAGGTTCTTTCCTGTTTTAACTGATGACCTCGCGTCAGTTAAAGTCATTTTACAAAGCAGGATGAGCTTTGCGGGGATACCAAATTCAGACATGGCTTGGAATACCTTTGAACGCAGCGGGCTGTCGAAGGCTGCTTTATAATCGACAAAAAGGTGGTAGGTGTCGATCTGCATCTCTTGGGTCTTCTCCAGGATTTGCCGCAGGGTAAATATCTGGTCAATGATGGACTCGGACTTCATTCTGGCTCCTGTACATCTCGATTTTTTCACACTCCCGCTTTTCCATCTCTCTCTTGTGATTGCAGCTTACTGATGTCTAACTTTCGTGTTGTATCTGTTCGTACTTTGTTTGATACGTTTAAACGGGTGCGTACCTTTGCTGCAACAAGGTAGTGGTCCGAATCAATATTTGCGCCTCGGAACGATTGTACATCCAACACGCTCGATGAATGTCTTCAATCTATCACAACATGATCAACTTGATTTTTTGTTTTCTGAAGTGGAGACAGCCAGGTACCCTTATGAATATCGAGATGATTAAATCTGGTACTGCTAACTACCATGTTTTTTGAAGCTGTAAAGTCTATCAGCTTCATACCATTGTCAGATGTTTCACTGTAGAGACTGAATTTCCCGACTGTTGGGCCAAAGATATTCTTTCCAATTTTGGCATTAAAATCGCCTAGAATGATTTTAATGTCATCGGCAGGGCAACGGTCATATGTTTCTTCTAAGCGCTCGTAAAATATATCTTTGGTCTGTTCGTCCTTTTCTTCAATGGGAGCATGAGCGCAAATAAAGCTGATGTTGAAGAATTTATGTAGCTTTTATTCGAATTGCAGCAATTCTTTCATTCACTGGGGTGAAGCTTGATACCAGATGTTTTAGCCTCCGACTAACTACGAATCCGCAACCAAACTCATGCTTTACGTCATGGCAGCTATAATACAGTGCGTCACCTTTGGGTGTTGTTGTGACGCCTTTCCCAATCCATCGTATTTCATGTATGGCAGTAATATCGGCCTTGTACTTTTCAAGTACGTCTGCCAATGCGAAGACTGTACCTTTTTGGGCAGATTCGCAGATCATGGTCCTTAAAACGTTTGCGCCCAAATCCAAGTTTTTAACGTTCTTATGGGTGAACGCGCCGGGCCACACTACAGTAATTTTACTGAAATTTTGACACGAAATTATGCGTATCTAGATCGATAGTAGAGTAAACTCATAAAAATGCTGTAGTGGGGAATTCGTACTAAGAACGCCTAATTTCATGCAATTTTTTAGTGAAATTCATTAAAGGCAGTTCCCCAGGCGACACCACGGGGAGATCAGTGTCCACTTGAGATGAAAGAGGGACCAAGATAAATCCTGGGCTTTGTCATGTTAAAACCGGTCAGGACCGTTGCTTGGTACCTTCCATCCCCTACGTCACCCAAATTATCTGTAGGATTCAAATCCGTGGATTGGGGAGGTGTTTGAATCACTTTTGTACAGTTATATGTCATCCATTCTCGAAAAGTGGATGAGTTTTCGGCTTTACGATAAATTTGGGCGAACAAAAAGTTGGAACATGTTTGTCGGCTTTTGATTGGCTAGTTTGGCGACTTTCGAAATTTGAATTATTCCATTTGTAATACGAATTACTCCAATTGAAGTTCGAATTTTTTTATTTGAAACTACAAATAAAATGATTCGAATTACAAATGGAATAATTCGAATTACAAATGGAATAATTCGAATTATAAATGGAATAATCCGAACTACAAATGGAATAATTCCAATTACAATAGGAATAGTTCGAATCATGGCAGAATAAGAAGGTAATCTCATTTGAAAAAACCGTCCTTGAGCTGCCAAATACAACCATGCATTCGAAACAATATGAAAGTTATTGTTGTTATTGTATGTCAATTACAACAAAACAACATATTTGTTTACTTTTTGTTTATATTTTTATAAATATTATAAATATTTACATATATCGCGAGAATGTGGGAAAGTTTACCTTTTCGGTGTTCTATTGGTTCATGGAGGGCTTTTCTGTGGCTGGAGAATAGAGTATGTTCGTAATTTTGGGACAAAATCCCAAAATATGTATTACATGGTAAGCGGTGTGGACATGTATGTCGAAATTCTGTGAAAATCCGCTAAAACAGTGTAGAAGCATATCGAAATTATGTTTCTCGGTCCTCAGAACGTATAAAGAGTTCTAACTTGAAAGTTGTTGTATCGTTATTCGCGGTATTACAGATTTTAGAATAATAGAAATGAAGGAAGTGTTCAAGGTTTCTGTTCGCCCTGATCTCGGCAACGAGTTGTCTTCCTCGCACGAAGATCAAAAACACCCCTATTTTTAGGTAATTCTGTTCTGGGAAGGTCTTATTCATTTTGAATCCACCGTACTGGCCCATTGTTTGGATTGTGCCTTCTCGTCACTGAAATTATGAATGTTGACAAGGGGAACTTGTGAAATTGGCTCGACCGAATCTGAATAGCTCACCTTAGCGAACTCTTTCTGAACGCGTGATGACAAACTCCGATTAGTCTCGTCTTTGTGACCCATCCAAGAAGATCTTGGCTTATCTTTCCTTTGGGAAGGTACCATGTATTAAGAAGACCAAGACAGTGAATCCTCTGTATTTATTGAAGAGGTGGATAAGATTGAATGGTAAGACAAACGTTCCCACTTTTCCCAAAATAGCTATTTATTATTTCAATTACCCTTTTCTTTCAGTGGCAATCAAGGAGATCCCAGTTCAGCCTTGCTGGAACTTTTAGATCCTGAACAAAATCTCTACCACTATCTGCATGTCCCCGTGGTTTTATCACGTGTCCTCTTCATTCCACGGTCAATGTTATACACACAATCCCAGAACCTTTAAGTGAACGTATGGTATTGATTGAAATGTCAGGTTATGTGACCGAAGAAAAGATTGTCATTGTCCCCACTATCTTCGGAATTACGGTCCTTATTCCAACGGTGTAAACTTTTGTCCCGGAAATGTATACTTCCCGAGATATATTCCTCCAAAGTTTCACTAAAACTCCAATTTGGACTTAAGTTAAACGTATTTACTAAATTCAACCCGTGTCAAAAAAATTTTATTACAGGCATATAAGTAAGTATTGTCCTCCCGAGCAAACCAGTATACAATACACATGTATGGGGAAGGCTAAACTCCGGCCAAAGGCTGGCTATTTATAGAAAAGTTTACAATTAAAAATTAATTTTGTTTCCATCCACGAGATTGACACCTGTCCATAGGCCTATTTCTGTGGACTTTTCCTATACTTATTGTATATTGTAACAAAATTTCTAAGGATTCGAGATAAGTGCATATGTTTTACTTAAGTTCATCTTAGGGTTTTTGCGGAACTTTCGAGGCCTATATCTCTGAAAGTATACATTTCTGGGACACCGTTGGAATCAGGACCTAAAAGATTACCTATTGTGAAAATACCGAATTGTTCCGCCAGGTGTTCCTAAAGGAAAGGAGTTCAAAGATCTTCGCTGGTCAATGTTCATCTACTCATGAACATGAATCCGTAAGCCAACAAATTGAATGTCTCTACTTCGGTTGTGGCCAAGGATGCTGTTGCTTTGGCTGGTTTTTCCACACTGAGTACGAAACGAATGAAAAGAAAACAAGATATTTTTATTTTTATGTAAAACATATTGACCATTCAGCATAGCTCCAACAAGAAATTAATAAAAATTATTTTTAAAAATCGTATTCGCCCTAACTGGCCAATTACAAAAAATGTGTATGCGTTATATGGAAATCTGTTTCTACCTTTAAGAATAATACAAGGATCACAAGGAATACCTTTGGAAAAAAATGTAAATCTATGTAAGCATCCTCTTTGAATTGTTGTACCTTTGCAAAAACTTTTCGATGTGCAAATTTCGGGCAAAGCTGATACTATATTCGTAATCGTGCTCATCAGTCACTTTAATTGGGACAATCACAGATTTTTGAGCCTTTGGGTTATCTCAAGAAGTATGTACTTGCCTACGAAAAAAATGCTGCAAAAATTTCATAACGATCCAAAAGTTGTGTCCAAACTGCACCAACAATTTTGTGTTGGATATACCCGAGGGATGGGACCGATATACATACACATTCTAAACTAAATGTCTAAGCATTAATGTAATCCAAAATGCACAGCATATAGATTTATCGTTTTCTGTACTGATACATTGACCACTTTGCAAGCGTTGCGAGCCTTTTAACAACTTTTTGACCAACATCTTTCCTTATCAACTGGAAATCAAAAGAGTCTAGTTGTCTTACAAAATCGTTGACATTGTATATTGAATCTCGACCACACACATCATGCCATCCATTTTCAGTACACGATTCGCCTCCAGCAGGTAATCCTTCAAATTTGTACCCATCAAATACAAAAAATAGACTGCCACATTTAAAGAGTGTGTATTTAGCGGTGTGCTGACCATATCACAGGAAATTATATAATCTTGACAACTAACCAAATCCATGGAGTACACCTTCTGAGGTACCTGCCTCCTTACTGTTAATAGTGTATAGTTGTTCATTAAAGAAACGGAACGTCTTCTCATTAGTAGTTCCTTAAACTTTTCCTCAAAAGCACTTAAGGCCTCGGCACATACGGTCGGCTGTGAGTCGCGTTCCGCGTCGGAAGGCAACAGTCCAGCAGAACATGTGAATTGTTTTTCTTCGACATCCTCTATTAAAGAGCCTTTAGCTACTTCGAGTAATGTTGGTGCTGCTTTTGCTGTTGTGTTTGTTTTTTCATCTTATCCCTCCTTAATCCGTCCTGCAATGACTGCATTGTTTCATCCTTATCAGATTCCATAGGCATAGAAGGTGGTTCGAGCGACCCTTTCCCCAGTAGGTGCTTCATTTGTGGATTTTGCCTAATTTTTCTTCTTTTTGTTATCAGTCTGGGCTATGGGCTTGAATATCATCGACATTCTTTCCAAAGGACCTTGGAAGAAAGAATTTTTTGACAACACTCGAAATTTTTCTTCAGCATCGGAAGTAAATAAACAATTGCACGTTTTTCTCGACAGCACAGAAAATACCCAAAGTGTGTGCCACATCGGCTGATCCATACGAGAGTTAAGCTCCAGTCCAACTGGAAGAATCGATTCCAAATTGTTTGAAAAATTTAATTTGAAATAATACAATTTTTTATCAAATTAAAAGTGTAAATATAACTGACATACATACATACATACATATGTATATTTTAACATATACATACAAAGTTTGTCAAAATCATTTTGTCAATGAAGGGACGGCAAAGCGAATACAACTCTGTGAGCTGTGAGCGTGAGGTTACCTTGTATCATTGTATCATGAGTTCGAATTACAAATGGAATAATTTAACTACAAAGGGAGTAATTCAAATTACAAATGGATTTCCGCAAATACAAATTAAATGTTACGAATTACAAATATAATTCTCGAATTACAATTAAAATAATTCGAATTAGCTCTGAAAAAGGTGTAGAGTGATTTCAATTAAATATTTTCATGAAATTGAGTAGTCCCGGTCCACACTAGAGTGTTTTCATTGAAAAAATTGCATGAAATTATGCGTCTCTAGATCGACGTCCATAGTAGAGTAAAATCATAAAGTTGCTGTAGTGGGGAATTCGATTTAAGAACACCTAATTTCATGAAATTTTTTAATAAAATTCACGCTAGTGCGGACCGGGACAAACCTCGTTCTAAGAACAACTAATTTCATGATATTCTTTCCTTGAAATCACTCTAATGTGGAACGGGACATGATTTTTTTAAATAATGCAACAACGACGTAGGTGACATACGTCAGCAATACGTCCGTACTTACGTTCGTTCCATCGTTCAGTAATCACTCTCCACTACTTTCAACCAAATTGACAAACAAAACACGGCTCTCGCCAAAGTTTTCGGTACCAAATGAGAACAAATAGAAAACAAACATAAACAAAGAGACCTTTTTTGCAAATAAAAAATAAATTATTTTATTTGTTGTAAATTGCGGGTTGTGTATAAAGCTTGCAGCGGATAGTTTTTTTCTTATCGCAGCGAGTGGACAGGATAAGAAATGTCTAAAGTTTATTTAATTCCAGTTGCTGTTTTCCTAATATTTCAAGTCACTTTTCTCGGAACGTAAGTTAATTTTTTGTTTTCGAGTCAAGAAGATTTTGCGTTGTAATCTTTTATTGTTTTTTGATACATGGACAATTAATTTTGTTAATGGAACAAGTGTCGTTTATGGGCAACTCTCGGGTCGTTATATCGTAATATAGTTCTCCGGGGGAAGTGGGTCTTGACATTGATCATTAACAATATAACGTTGTTTATGGGCACCCTCGGATTAGATCTTAGAGTTTCCTCTAAACGATGTTTAAGCCTAAATAAATGTTATTTAATTACAGTTACATTGCTGCAGTTTTGCAAGGTCATGTTGTTCCCACCGTACCCTATATTAGCGACGCAGCCACATATTCACCGGAGAGTTGTGTTTTTGGGCAAATGATAAATATTGGAAGTGTATTATGTGAGTATGGGATTCCCCCCCGCACACACAGAATTAATTTTGCTGATGTGATTCATTAACAACTAATTGTTAAACATGTTTTTTTTCTTTTGTTTAGTGGGTATTACAATCTACATACGTTATCGCCAAATATTACAACTCTTTGAGCACCATCCTGACTTGGGCACTAATTTGTTACGTTATAATCGCTTGGCGGTGTGGTTTGGGTTTGCCTCCTGTCTGGGAATTAGCATTGTGGGCAATTTCCAAGAGACAAATGTACGCATTCTACATTTAATTGGAGCATTTTGTTGTTTTGGCTTTGGCACCCTGTACTTTTGGATGCAGGCATTGATTTCATATATGGTCTATCCCATAGCTGGCACAAAACCAAATGCCCATTTGAGGTTGGGCATGTCTGTGTGTTGTACAATTTTGTTTATACTGCTGGCAGTTACCGGTATTATGTCGCATATTCTTTTCAAAGGATCAAATCCCAGAAAATGGTAAGTCCAACTGTTTCTATTTTGTTAATGGATTTGTTGTTTATTAAAACATGAAACAATTTCTTTTTTAAAAAATAAAGGTATCCTTCGGATGGCGGTTGGTATTTCCATGTAATTAGTTCCATTTCGGAATGGGTTATTGCTACAGTGTTCAGTTTTTATATTTTATCATTTACCCACGAGTTTCGTGATGTTGATTTGGAGCATCCACCACTGCGTATAATCTCGTATTCCCTTACCTTACAATAAGTTCCAAAAACTTTTTATTTGCTCTCTGCGTTTTTTTTTTTTAATTTTTATATTTGTGAAAATTCGATAATCTCTATTGGTATTAAGAATAAATCTCAAAATGAGTTCATTTCAATATTTTAAAACGTATTATAATATTATCTTATCTCCTTTCATGCATCAGTTAGAACTAAATAAAATGTAAAACATTCAAGTTTCTCTTGGCTCTAGCTGACAATTGCGAAAATGAGTTTCTAAAACATTTATAGAATTATGGATGTTCCAGAACTTGCAAGAATCTACAAATGTTTGCTACGATATCAAAAAAAAATGGTAAAAATTTGTAGATTCTTGCAGTTCTGGAACTGAACAAGTATATATTTCATTAATTGCTTCCAATCTACACTGGTGCTTCAAATCAACTTAACATTTTAGTCATACATTACATTTTGTTCATAATTTAATTGTTTTTTTTTAATCGCTTTTATTTACACTATATATTTTATAGTCATTATAAGGTCTTATTTAAATTTTTTTTAATATTCTGTTTACAATAACCCAAAAAGCAAAACAATTTAATTTATCAATAAATAAATATAGTACTACAACGAAAAGTAATACCATAATATGAATACTTCATGGTCTATATAGTACCAATATCTTGATATATTTGTATTTAAAGTTATGTTATAAAATTGGCCACTAATTATTATTGAGTGATAAAGTTTTCTTGTCTCTTCATAAGATAAGCTGGTCGTATCTTATCATTTAGAAAAACCCCTTGCAACGCCTAGAGCTGCCAAGTTATTGGAGACTATGAGATGAAAACACAAAAAATCTATTTCATAAAATGAAGTTTAATGTCGGCTGACCATCGTATTGTCAATTGCTTTGTATTTTGTGAACTTAGTTAAAATATTTCAGTTGCACACTCATGCATTGTACACAACAATGCAACTGTGGATATTGTCTACATTGAAGATGTGGAACAGCTGACATATGTTATTAGGGGAAAACAAACATGAAGAATGCGGTCGCACAAATTCCGTTTGAACATTTTTTAAATTTATCACAATGCGTGAATGAAACCTCCAGTCAAAATTTGCTGAGTGTGCTTCTCCAGAAGTTTTGTTCCGCGTTTTTATCCTATTACACGTAACTAGAAAATTTAAAAATTTTCTCGAAATATCACCGCGCGTGGATGGATCTTTAATTTTTTTTAAGACCTGTTCCCATAAAGCTGTCCGCTTTCTTCGCTTCGCACGAAAATCTCCTTCATTACGCAGCCTTGTTGTGAGAAGTATTTTTTTTGCTCGAATCTCCATATAATCACTGTAAATAAAAAACAAAATTTTTATACATAATTGCTATTATTTATATATACTAACCTTCGCGAATCATCCATTTTCCATTTTAATTATATATTTTTTGGTTTAATTACAAAATTTTCAAAATCACCTGCAAATTCATCAGACAACACATTGATACTTGTTTGCTTTTTACCTCCGTTAAAAATACCTGTTTTTGACGTTAAGAAACACGTAGCTTCGTAGTTGTTAAGTACATCGGCGATAAAAAAAAAAAAACAAAAAACGTTGTATATTATTTGTCATTTGTAAAGCAATTGATAATACGGACGTCAGCCGTCCATTTAACGAATATAAAATTTGCATAAGAGATAATTAGGCGAAGTATATACTATAATTGCATCCGGACATAACTCTCAAACTGGGGGGTTACTCTCTATTGCGATGCGAAAGAAAAATGCATCGCCGCAATCTGTAATACAAAAGCGTATGCCAAAATCGTGCGTTAATGCAAATATCTTGAGTTAACAAAATACCAAACGCATCGCAATACAGAGTAACCCCGCTGTTCTAAGATCTTTTGTTCGTCAATTAACTCGAGTATACGATTATTTTGGAGCGGTCTGATCATGTTTAAATGCAAAAAATATACAGTTAGGTACAAAGATTTACATACACCCCATAAATCCCGGGTTTTAGGGAAAGTAATGATTTTTATGAAATTCCAAGTAGTTACTTATCTGGCCCATTACAGCCCAGCAAAATTTGACGGAAGGGGTTCTTTGCGATGACGTGATTTCATGTCATCTTTTGCATTGGTTCAAAGGAAAGGAAAAAGGAAGTCGTGGAAGATCCGATCTTTTCATTAGGATTTGATCCAATGCAAAGGAAGTCGTGAAAGATCCGATCTTTTCATCAGCATTTGTACCCATTCCATCGATCCAATAGAGATGATGTTTGTGTTTTTATTTACACACCTGTTTATTTTCATTTTGGTATGTTCCAGTACTGCAAAAATCTACTAATTTTTACTATTTATACCCTACACCACTATGTGGTAAGGGGTATTATGTGTTAGTGCATTTGTATGTAACATACAAAAGGAAGCGAGATAGACCCATAGTTCCTTCTAGGGATATACATAGAATCACTTTCTGAGTCGATTTATGCATGTCCGTCCGTCCGTCCGTTCGCAACATACAGGTCGCATTTGTTGACCGATTTCGCTGAAAATTGGGGAATACCATTTTTTTTGCCGTCGGAAGATCAAGTTCGAAGATGGACTATATCGGTCCCAGTTTTGGTATAGCCCCCATATATATTTTCGGCCGATTTCACGTATTTTCTGTACCAAACACGCATTTTGTAATTTACATTGATGGGCCGGTTGGCTTTGAATTACAAGTTAAATAAATTGAATTGAATTGAATTGAATATTTCCGATTTCGATGAAATTTGGAATGTGTGACTGAATTCAGTCTAGAAATAAATGTGCCAAATTATATCGAAATCGGTTCAGATTTGGATATAGCACCCATATATATTTTCGGCCGATTTCGCATATTTGCTGCTCCAAACACGCTATATAAGTCTGATTTCAATGATATTTGGAATGTGTGACTGAATTCGGTCTGGAAATAAATGTGCCAAATTATATCAAAATCGGTTTAGATCTGAATATAGCTCCGATTTATATTTTACATATTCACAGTGGTGTAGGGTATCATATAGTCGGCCCCGCCCGACTTTGATCCCTTCCTTACTGGTTTTTCCGATAACATAAAGGAAAAATTGTTATCGTAGTAAAAATTAGTAGATTCTTGCAGGTTCTGGAACAGACCAAAGTTGTTAGAACTGTCGTCGTGATGTTGTCTTACATTTCCTGCATATCAAACAACTAAAATTTCTAAACAATTGGTATTATATGAAGTCCCAACCATCGAGCTAAAAATAGAATCGGACTGCACACATTGCTATTTTAAAAGTTCCCTTGTCTGTTCTATATCTGACATAGAATGAAATCAATCAAATCTCGCTTCTTGGAATTTGAAAAAAAAGTCCGAAACGAAAAGAAACAAGAATCTGAAAATAAAGAAGAAACTACTTTTGGAAAGAAACAATTAAAAATAAATGAATTAATCATAAATGGTATTTTCCATAAAAAGTCTCTCCTCCCCGTTCGTTACATTTTGTTCTTAGAGATGCCTAAAGTAAGCCGGGTTGTAGATCCCTACATATTTCCGTCACTAAACAAAAGAGTATAAATTACCAAAATGTTGTTATAAAATAACAAAATTATAAAATAAAACCTAATTTACGAAATAAAAATACTTAAAGCAGTGCATTTGGAGTCCATGTCGAAATCTGAACTGGTGATGGGAAGATAATTGAAAAAACCTTTTGTAAGATGAAAGAATATCAGTTGCGGAGAACGGAGGGAGTAATCTTTTGCGTTGCAGCGGTGGTGATTGCATTGCAATTTTGGATGTAAACTTTTGAAAAACTAAACTGATAAATAGTAGTTATTTCATGAATTCGTTTGAATTTTGTTTTGTTTTTCATGAAAACCATATATCAATACAGCATTTCCATTTTCCAAACAATATGAAAATTTCATGCCAAGGGGTTGGTGAAAATGACATGCCAAAGCATTGGTTAAAATGACATGTCAAAGCATTGGTGAAAATGACGTGTCAAAGCATTGGTGAAAATGACATGTCAAATCATTGGTGGAATTGACATGCCAAAGCATTGGTGGAAATGACATGTCAACGCATTGGTTAAAATGACATGCTTAGGATCCAGAAAAGAACGTCATCTTTTGGGGTCCACGCTCATATAAAATTCATCGATGAAGATGCTAAAAAGATGTCATGCTAGATCACTTGCACCCCTGATTGAATGTCATCTTTTGGCTGGGAGAACATTTGTTCCATAGACCGAACGAAGAAAAGATCTCCAACTCTCTCTGTTTAGTGCTTCGCTACTACTACTCACAATACTGATGCAATTCTAAAAGATTCGATTTCCCTCCGCCAACCCTCCTGATTCGATTTCCCTCTTAAGTGTCTTCTTAAGTATATCTCCTCTATCATCAAAAATTGGTTCCACTGAGCTTATAATTTTAAAAAAATATTCCCTTTTTACAGTTTGTTCTGATATTTGTTTTCTCATTTATTCAAATCAAAACAAAAAACGCTCCGCTACATCGCCGATAACAAGTTATCAGCGATTAATTTCTATCGCTTTACGTAATACAAATTTTAAATTTTGTCGCAGAGACGACTGACAACGCGACACGACTCGTGTCGCAATACGGAATCGACCCACTGGTTCTTTGTTCCACTGGGCTTTTCCGGTCTCTATTCCATAGAAAGGTAGGTTCTCTATACCACTAGTATAGGTCGTTGTTCTTCTAGAACATTGTTCCACTGGGCCGACGGGTCGTTGTTCCACAGGAGGTTCGGTTTACTGTTCCAATGGAATCGGTGACCCCGATCATCTACAAGGTGGCGCAAAAGTAATCTTCCGAAGTTTTTTTGGCTGTAGTTTAAAAAAAAAATGAAAAACTTTGATTTTTCTTGTGGATTATTTTTATTAGGTCTTTTAATTTTTTTAACACCAAGTCGAAGATATGATATCAGATAAATGGCCGCAGCCACAGTTTATTGTCATTTGAGCCCTTTTTATGGCATTTTACATCACTTTGTCCAAAACTTCTGGCGATAGGTCCTAACATTCTTGGCGGATATTGTCTTTAAGAGCTGAAAGAGTCTGAAGCTTGCTGACATAAACCCGCGACTTCAAAAAGCCCCACAAAAAGAAGTCTGGAGCGCCTCATCACTCATGATTATTTTTGATGAAAAATCATCTAACTGCATGGATGTATCAGAACTAACTGACGTTCCAACGATACAAAACCATGCCACCGTAGATGCAGATGTGAGTGCTATTGATGAGATCATCAGTCAGCCAAAAATAAGATGGGCCATAAACACTTTCAAGCCCTTTAAATCACCCGGACCAGATAGAACCATACCCGCAATGCTACATAATGCCTTGGAGTCACTGATTCCACATCTGGTACGTATCTTCAGGGCTTGTTTGTGTTTATCGTACATACCGGTTCTATGGAGGGAAGTGACTGTGGTATACATCCCTAAAGCGGGGAAGTCAAGCCACACACTTCCAAAAGACTATAGACCAATTAGTCTTTCCTCCTTTTTACTAAAAACTCTAGAAAGGCTGCTGGACCTTGGCATTAGAGCCAAGTTTTCAGCCACAGACCTAAGTTCCGCCCAACATGCCTACCTAAAAGGCAAATCGGTGGAAACAACATTAAACGAGGTAGTTGGACATATTGAGAGGAATATGGATGGCTCGGACTATACGCTAGCGGCATTTCTCGACATAGAGGGGGGCTTCAATAAGGTTAGACTCGAATCCATACACAGCTCTCTAATAAATCTAGGTGTCTCGACTATACTGGTCAATTGGATTGACGACATGCTCAGTAGCCGAATAATCAATTCAAGCATCGGTGGAAGTTCCATTAGGAAGCAGGTCACTAGAGGTACACCTCAAGGTGGTGTAATATCACCACTACTGTGGCTTCTAGTGATAAATGAAATACTCAAGGATTTTGATAGGCAGCGCATAAAGACGATCGCGTATGCAGATGACGTTGTCATCATGTTCAGTGGGAAGTTCCCACAGACACTATCAGAACTCTTGCAAGGAGCTCTAGTCAAATTATCTAGATGGGCACTTAACAACGGAGTCGGAGTGAACCTATCGAAAAAAGAGCTAGTATTGTTCACAAATAAAAGGAAGGTCAGACCATTCAACCTACCAGTGCTGGATGGAGTTAGTCTTGAACTCTCTTCGGAAGCCAAATACCTCGGCGTCATTCTTGACCACCAACTCACGTGGAAAAGGAACGTCGAGGAGCGCACCAAGAGAGGTCTTATAGCTCTATATTCCTGCAAGAACTCCATTGGTAAGAGTTGGGGTCTGAGACCAAAGGTCGTTCTACTATATGTCACCACAAATGTCGTTCGAGGCAGCGAAGGTGCATATACCCCATAGGGATGATTGGACACTTAGTAGCCCACCTCTAGACGGTATAGAGATTTATACCGACGGCTCTAAGATGTAATCAGTCACAGGAGCAGGTGTCTATAGCAATTCCCTGGATCTACGTATTTCATACAAGCTGAACGAATATTGCAGTGTCTTCCAAGCTGAAATCTTTGCGATCAGGAAGGCCGCGGAACTGATTAACAACATGAGAGGGGATATATCTGGACCGGTGACATCTTTGTTGATAGTCAAGCGGCCCTAAAATCTCTCATGTCCCTATATATCAAGTCCGCGGCAGTTCTGGATTGCAAACACGCTTTGGAGCCACTAAAATCAATCGTCACCTTGTGTTGGGTCCCAGGGCATTGCAACATCGAGGGAAACGAGGCAGCCGACGAACTGGCACGCTGCGGATCGGAGTCACAAAATATTGAAATCGACAACTCTATCAATTCACCATTGTGCCACTTCAGGAGAGAGATAATACAAAAAGGTCGGGAAAAATTCTGCCAGCACTGGCAAAACTTGCCCAGCTGCAGCACATCAAGGGCAATCTGGCCAGTCCCGTCGAAGACAAGAACCGCCTCACTGCTCTCAATGAGGAAACCAGACCTGAAACTAGCAGTGGGGATCATCACGGGTCATTGCAGAACGAGATCCATGACGAGTAAATGGGAAGAAGACTTGGCCGACTACTGTAGGCTTTGCGAGGATGAGGAAGAAATAGAGACGATTGAGCACCTTTTATGCCGCTGTCCTATGCTCATTTCCAGAAGACTGTGTACCATGGGGGTACATACCATCCAATCACTAACAGCATTTAGCCAAGCAGAGCCGTCCGATATACTTCACCTTGCTAAAGGCCTGAAATGGCTCCAACGTACTGGGATTGCAACAAACACCACCTCTACACAGTAGCATTGTCTAACGCACCCCAGCTACATTTAATTTCTCATCCACAGGCAACACCTTCACACCATATCACCACACCTATGGTCTCATTTAAATCACATCCATAACCATCAATCCACCAACAATCACCACCACTAACTAAGATGCCGAAAAGTCATACATACACCAGATCAGAACCCCCAGAACCTACATCCACAACCACATCACCTACAATCTTCATCCATACACAACCACAGTCACACATACGTATCCACATCACACCAGAATATCTTCAACCAGTTTTTTCAATATCCAGGATGAACACAATGGACCTCAAGGTCTCCGAGTGGAGTGGCTGCCCATACAGCAGCTGCGCATCCTATAACCTATCTTCCTCTTGGTGGTGATTACGGATGGATTGATCGTATGTTAGACGCGATTGGCGGTCAGCGTTTAACAACTGATGCACCGTCTGGACTATGTACGGAAACATCTTCAAATATCGGTACCAAAATTCGCTGTAAAGACCGTCAACTGATACCCATTTGCGTGTCACGTCATCTGGTCTATGTCGAAGGCGCTTCCGTGACATCCTCGGCTACAGCAGCAATATTCTCTGCAGAACGGATACTCCGGGATCAAATAAATAGTCACCAATATTCCGCGTTCTGGAGCAGTGTAGCGTAACATTGTTTATCAACGTGTATTTCGCATGTGTTTACTACACAAATGTCAAAACAGAACAGGGGCCAATGGCAAAAATTATAGCATTTTCTGATGCGCCACCTTGTATATGTCGCCTTCACCCCAATGCGGAGCAAGATCAATCCCTCGGCAGCGGGGTCTTTCGTTCCGGATTGATTCGAAACCATAGAGTTTCGGACAGCGGCTGCCAACCCAGCATTAAACCTATGCTTCTACATAGGTGTAAATGCTACTACATCAACAACATCTATGTATCGCCTTCACCCCAACGTGGAGCAAGCTCAAATACGAATTACTTACATGCTCAAATCGCCCACATCCCCACGCCAAATAATCGAGATCCTGATCATCCACGACTCGCCTACACCCGAACACCGGGACCTCTGTACGCCGAAACATATAGGGGGTTATTCTAAACAAAAATTCCACGCGTGCGTTGCCTTTCCGCCATTTCAACTTAAAGAAGAAAGTGAAAAAACACTCATGGAGAATTTTAGTTCAGAATAACCCGCATAGTTTTCCCGATCTTCTGCAAATCGCTCCTTCGGGTATCTCCCCGCAAGAGGTTAAACATTTTTGAGTGCAATTTAAGGATTGTTCGAAGATTGCTTAGAACATTTTACCGAAAGTTGTTGTTGTGGTGTTCATTACAGCGATATATTTTTTCTGCAGGTGAGTCCATATGGTCCTGGAGCTCTAAAAATCCCAACGATCAACAAATAAAACGGCTGGTAGGCACGATAACTCTCGAACTTTATACATCGTAATATTTCTTCCAAACAGAAAGATCTAAAATTCTCTGAGGTCATACCAGTTACCTCCATGAGGATCATTTTGAAAGGTTTACCGAAGGAAATACTTGTGGTCCTGATAAGAATATAATTTTCTTTTTGAGGAACCCGATACTATCTAAGGGGTCGATTATGGATAGCAACTCAACTGTAGTTGCGTTGCCAGAAAAGAAAATCAACAATTAAAATGAGTGAAACGACAGAAATGATTGAAAAATTCATTCAATATCAGTGTTTTGAACCTTCAGCTACTAATTTAGTTGTAAAAAAATAAGAATTTCAATGTAGAAATTGGATTTTTTATCAATAAATTTGCTATCGGCAACGCTACTGGAGTTGGGTTGCTATCCATAATCGACCCCTAAGATAATGACTCGAGTGACATCGTCAAAACTTTCAACATTGTAATATCTTTTTTGGTTTATTATTGTATTTAATTTTAATAGGCAAGATGGTCCATGCATAATAAATGAATTGAGTAGTTCTCACAAACTTTCCTAAAGTTTCAGTATGGACTATATCGCCCCTTTCTTTCTGGTACCTCATACACAAAAGTTAAACACTTATGTGTTTATATCCAGATAAAGGTCATTTTTCGAATCGTGTTGTTTTTGCTGAGGGTTGTTCTTGTGCTTTCGACTTGACCGGTATTTTTTGGAAATTCCTTGTATGCATCCCTTATATATTGTTCGCTTAGTCGCTGTTGGATATGTCAAGCATATATTTAGGGCCAATTCTTCATCCATTTTATCTGTACTTGAAGGACTTTCTGATGGTCTTCAGTACACAGAGGACCGGCTTTGGTATTCTATAGGTAGTGGACATTCTCATGGTCTTCCGTACATAGAGGGCATTAATCCATTTTGTTGCCCTATTATTAAATAGTTTTGTAGACATTTTGTCACTATAAACAGGCAATTTATCTATTTGTTCGGTAATGGGAACGGGGTGTCACGATATGTGCGTCTGCTTCGGATTCTTTGGACTAGAACCGGTTTGGATATGTTCTGTTTATCACATCCGCATTCCAACCCAGATGTATTGCAATAGATGTCGCCAGTGATTTGTTTCGGACCTGTTGCTTTATCATCACAGCTACGTAACAGAGAAGTTTGATTGTATTGTGAAAATTGTCTTTGGACAACACCTTTCATTTGAGATCTTAAGATTTAACAGAATTTTTCTTTGCAAAAATTAAGCAAACATTTTAAAACAATTTAAAATATATTTACTTTTATTGGGTCAGTAAAAATCGTATTATATCGTCACATCTAATAGTCAAGTTTCACGTTTTCCTAGTTAATCTCTTCCTAAAGTCGAATTTTCTCCAAATATAAACTAAACAAATAAAGACCAGCACTTATTAAACTAAAATTCACTAGAGATGTCAAAGTGGTGTTGGTCGCAACTGCACCATTGCCAGATCCATTGTCATTTCCATCATCATTATCATCATCCTGTCTTCCCAAATCCAATTGACTCGACAACTCCTCAGGAACATCCAAATAGACACGATCAAAACCAAACGAGAATATCAATTGTCTCAATTTGGCAATATCAACATAATCATTCTGCGAAGACCATATTGTTAAGGTGCTGTTGTTGGTACCATTTACTGCCTTCACCAAATCATGTAACTCATCTTGACTATTTGCGGCAATACCAGCCCTAACAGGAAAAGTTATTGGTTGTCCCGAATCGGTTACATTATTTTCTTTTATGGCATATATCATGGCGGCAATCTCTTGAGGTGTATAGGAACCATTGTTGGCCGCTGAAGACCATTGTGTCGTCCATCCAATTGACAAGACAGCTTGTGGGAACTTTGAGGAACCAGCAAAGAAACGTTGCGGATCAACCGGTATTGTATTGTTTTGATTTACTGGTCCACTTATGATATCGGCATTTAGCCAAATGGGATAAGTCATCTGAAAAGGGGCAAAATAATTAGTGATTGGTATCAATTAATGAACTATCGATATATACCTCTGGTATCTTGGCTTCCAGTGTCTTTAGAGCCCCCTCAAATACCTCTATTGATTTAAAATCCAATTTCACACCTTTCATTTTCTCTTTATGTTCGTCATTGTAAAGCTTGATTTGTTCCAAAAAAGAATCGAGCGATATATCGGAACTATTGGCTGGTGGATGGGCCATTACGGGCATATCGGGCCCGGTATCATTGATTTTACCCATAACAATATCGGCCTCAATCATATCAATGTCGCCTGGAAGATGAAAAAGACAAATGTTACTACAATCAGGGCATCATATGAAAATAACAGCGACCAAGAGTGGGATTTGGTAGTCAAGTTTCAAACATGGGATACTTGAATATGAAGGCCATTAGGAAACATACAAATTAAATTCCTTTTTACTAGTCTTTCTTATAATATTAAATTTCATATTAAAAATTGAATAACATTTTCCATCTATTGGCTCTTTGTGACATTCGATTTATGTCCATTGGATAACAAATAGACGTCACCAACTGCTGTTTCATAAAAATTCATTTCCATTGCATTTATTTTAGAATTCAACGGAGCCTTCCATACACTTCTTTTTCCAATACAGATTTTAACTTCTCTCTACTTACTGTTAAGAGCATCCGTTAACTCCTTTTGGCTATTGACTGCATGAGCCCATGTTAAAGCCGTTAGATTTGTTGCACTTCCACTACCATCACCATTCTTTGATGGCATATTGAATTTGATTGTATTCACCTCTTCGTTATCCTGACCGTCCTTTCCGGCAGTGTTCGATAGACTGATGGACGTCGTCGTACCATCAACGGTATACTCATAGCGTGAGACATTCACTGGCTCAGTTGTTCCATTGACTAATTTTGGAAATTGAACGGAAGCCGCATTGAGAGATTGCAAAAGGGCTGTAAAGAGAAAGACAGAGAGTAAGACGTTGAATTATATTACGTTGTTTATGGGGGGATGGTATGTGAGGGTGGGTGGGTTAGAGTTTATTAAATTATTTTCTATTTATGTGGTTGACAACGAGTGCAGAAAATAAGCAAAGTGCAAATGCACGCGTTTACGTCGCTAGGGAAAATACAAAATAGCTTAAGTTCTTAATATTTTGTTTAATTAGTCTTCTAGACATTCTAATCGTGTTCTGCACATAGGGACTTTCAGATGGTCTACTGCACATAGAGGACTTTCAGATGGTCTTTTGTACAAAGATGACCTTCTGATGGTCTTCTGCACCAGGCACGTACGCAGGATGGTGGGGCATAGTGGCCCTGGCCCCCCGAAATGAAAATTGTTCATATATTTTTCGAACATTTTGCTTTCAAAAAGTCATATTTGCCCCGTAGCACAGAGGGGAAACATATGCCTAAAGTTGCTCAAAACTCAAAATATGAAAATCGTTTTTTTATGAAAAAATTTTGATAAACGGCAACCAGACTCTTTTCTACATTTGCTATAACCATCCTCAACTTTGTAAGATTAACCAATCCAATGCAGCAGTCGATTGAACTCAGCCATACTGAAAACAAAAATTAAATTTTCGAAAACAAAGAAATTAGGTGAACATTAAAATGACATTATTTTCGCGAAAATTTATATTTTTCAAGATTTATTGTTTTTGTACAGTCTCCGAACAAGATTAGCATTTAAAATTTTCAGATTGGTTATATATCTTTGCTCTTTAATAATGGTGATACATATCCTCTTTATGAACATTTTTAATGATAATTTTTAAGATTACTACAATTTCGATAATGAAAAAGTCTATTTCCCCGTCGTTTCCCGACCATAGTTTCTTCTAATGTTTTATGCGCTTGTGTCTCAAATATCAGATTCAATCATAAAAAATTGCGCATATTTGCGATATTCCGAAAAAATCTAATTTTTCTCAACTAAAATATGAAATATTTTTATATGGAATTGCAAGATTTATTCACACTAAATTTTGTTCCGCCTTTTAACCGGGGCTCGTATTTATCAGACTAAACCAACACCTGTCAAATATGTTTGCATTATTCAGAAACATTCACGGCTTTTCTCATATGAATTGAGAAAAATTTAATTTAAGTAAGTTTCAAAAAATAAAATTTTGGAATGAAATATATGTATATGGGACTACATAATCAACTGTGCGATTTGTTTGAAAATTGGCTCAATGTTTTTTAGGCTACTTCAGGTTTCATATGTCAAATTTCAGTGATTTTGGTGCATTTTTATCTCATATTAGATGCGAATATATATGGAAGCTGCATCCAAATCTGGACCGATTTTCATTATTTCCTATAGGATTAATCCTTGTACAGAAGATATGCTTTGTGCAAAATTTTATATCAATCGGACTATAAATAACCTTTCTAGGGCTTTTGATCAACTTTTAACACAAATTTCCCCTCTGTGCGTAGGTCAAAAAGAAATTTCTGTGTACGTTGGTGTTCTGATGATCTTCTTGAAAAAGGAGATCTTTTAATGGTATTCTGTAGGTGGAGGATCTTCTAGAGGCCTTCTGTAAATAGAGGCTATTTTTATGGTCCTCTGTAAACAAAGGACATTATGATTGTCTTCTGTCTTGGTGTTTAATACTTAGGGAACACTTTAATGGTCTTCTGTAGGTGGATAATTTTCTAGTGGTCTTAAGTATAGATAGAGGACCTTCTGATGGTCTTCAGTAGATAGAGGACCTTCCGTTGATCTTCTGTAAGTAGAGGACATTATGCTGGTCTTCTGCAGATAAATAACAATCTGATGGCCTTCCGTACATAGAGAACACTAATAACTAATATACCTCTCTTGTTTTTCTTTTATCTTCCCTCATCCTTCTCCTATACCCCCCGACCCGTCTCTTCCTCTCCTACCTCTTCCTCCCCCATCCAGCAACAACAAACTGGTATCCAGTCGAACACACAACCACACGCCATCACATCACAACAATCAACTCCATAGATGCAATATCCATTATCACCACACTTACACAACCACCATCACATATACACCAGCAAAAATCATCACACATCATCATATCACCACACATTAACGGTCATAATCACACACAGAACCACATGCAGAACCACCAAACAACAGACAATATCAACAACAATATCCGATCTCAACAAAACAGGATGATCACAATGGACCACAAGGTCTCCGAGTGGAGTGGCTGCCTTTTACAGCAGCTGCGCATCCTATAACCTAACCTAACCTAAAGAACACTCTGATGGTCTTCGATAGGTGGAGGATCTTTTAGTGGTCTTCAGTAGATAGAGGACCTTCTGAAGGGCATCTGTAAGCAGAGGACATTATGCCGGTCTTCTTTAGATATAGGATTATGTGATGGCCTTCCGGGCATAAAGGACACTCTGATGGTCTTCTGTGATTCCTGAAGGGAGTGACCAGCAATACCGTACTTCCTGAGGTAATGGCCTTAACACACTGAAAAAACTTGCCGGTACCAGCTAAAGTTTATATGGGTGATGATCACTGTAATTTATTGATTCTCTGATTTGGCCGAAACTTTGCAAATCGTAAAACCTCTTTCAAAGTGCATTGGGCAGCACCTTCGGATACCGCCCTCACAAAGGAGGACATTTCTGACATTTTCACCGCAGGTACTCCTTGTGACACTTTTTAAGGGCTTTTCGAGGATTGTTTTGAGATTTTCATTGAAGGTAGCCATTGTAATTTTGAGTATCAACATGAGGAGACAATGATTCTTCCAGTACAGCGACACAATGGCATGCTTTCGTCGCAGTATTTGCTCGGATGTTACCGTGAGAGCCAAGAATGTTTAAATAGCATTCACACGGATGCAGTCGCAGATGCATAAACAATGAATGTAAATGCGGCCCTCGGAGAACATTCCCCATCTGTAGCAGCTGAGGAACGTCAGCTACTGTGGTGTATTTCATGATGTATTGATATTTGATGGCAACCCTGCACTGTTAAGTTTTTCTACTCAATGCTAATGTATCTTTTGTACTAATTAGTATTTGTTACATTTTTAGTAATAGCCATTTTACTTACTAGTTATGATTAACTTGTTCACTTCGATTTCAACTATCAACCAGATCAAACCGTTCGACTCCATTGTTAATCTTTTACATATATCTTTGTTGTTACTTATTTATTAAATAAAGCATCATTATTTAATCAGTATCAAACGCGTGCTTATTTTCAACAAATACACAACAAAGAATTGGCGACGAGGATAAACTCAAGTTCAAAGAGTTCTCAATAAGATTTTGTGCAAAAAATATCTATTTTCAACTTCAACAAAATCCATAACCTAAAATGGATCAAAATCAATTGGCGAAACTGTTGGAAGCCATTACAACAATGGCAACAGCAATGCAAAATCAGCAACAAGCTTCAACTTCAACATCCACCAATGTGCAAATAATTACAAATTTCGATGCCTTCGAACCTAAAACGGAAAATTTTCAAACGTACAAGGAACGGTTGGAGCTTCACTTGCAGCTGAAAGGAGTGTTCGACGACAAAGCGACCTGTGCAAAGCTTTTGTTACAATATATCGGTTCACCTGTATATTCAACTCTATCTACTTTAGCTGCCCCAAGAAACGTTAGTGATTTGAAGTACGACGAAATCATTCAATTTCTAACTTCTCATTTTTGTCCGAAGAAAAATATTTTGGTGGAGCAACACAAGTTTCTTTGTGAAATTCAAAATGAAAATCAAACCATATCAGAATTTGTTGCAATTCTTCAACAGCGAGCCAGTGCATGTATGTTTGTGTGTCAATGCAAAAAATCAGTGGCAGAAATATTTTTGCGCTCTCAATTCATCCGAGGCTTAAGAGATGATTATATACGCGAGCAACTACTTCAAACGCCCGAGGCAACATTTACACAGATTGTTGAAAAAGCAACAACAATCGAAGCAGCAAAAATCAACAATATGGTTATCTCTCAAAACACATCAACACAAATCAACCAAGTTCAAGAAAGCCGCCAAATCAACAAGATTCGAAGCCGCAATCAAACCCATCATAACAACCGAAGAACACAAAGTAAAATTAATTACAGCGAATTGGGACTTAATGGTATGTGTGTGCGTTGTGGACAGACAAATCACTTCGCTAATGAGTGCAAAATAAACAAAAATACCTTAGTGCTGTTTTACATTTAAGCGATTTGTCTTACGATTTTTTGTCTCCTCTTTGCTCATCTTCGTAAATTTCACACACAGGGTTGCATTTTTTTGTAACATGGTACCAAGTGTACATTTTGTTAAAAATACTTAATGTAAAAAGAAGGTATTTTATAAAAATATGTTATACAAATTTTAAAATGCTTATAACAAATAATCATTTTATGCTTTAAATGATTTTTTATGCACAAAATTCATTGCAAAACTAAATTTTGTTTCAATTTCTCTTACTATGTTTTGCATCTCTGCCTAACAAGAATAACCACCACAAAAAGGAGACAAAAAATCGTAAGACAAATCGCTTAAATGTAAAACAGCACTTAAAGTGCCGTTTATGTGGGAGAGTCGGCCATTTACAACAAGTGTGCATTCAGGAGAAAATCAATCAAAGGAAAACAAAAATCGACAAATATACAAATTCGATCGATAATTGCAATCAGCTGTTCGATAGTAGCTCATCACATACACATGACACTAGTGATTTTTTTGGTATCAATCAAGTGCAAAAACATAAACAAACAGCAACAGAGGATACTGAAAATTTTTACACAAAAATAAAAATTGAAGGAAAAAATCAATGTTTCGAGTTGGATTCTGGTGCCGCATATACCCTAATACCGGAAAATCAATTTCAAAAACTGAAAATAAATAATCCGGTACGGAAATCCAGTATAGAACTTCGTTCATATACCGGTGAAGTGTTTGTGCCAATGGGTGTTGTTACCATTCAAGTGCAATATAAAAACAGAAAATCAATAGAAGAAATATACATTGTCGATTCAAAATATCCAGCAGTAGTGGGCCGTACTTGGATACGCCACTTAAATATCAATTTCAATGATGCCGATTTGGAACATTCAGTTTACAATCGAAACAAAAACAACATTTTCAGTCGAAATTGCAACAATTAATTCGGGGAGAAAGCGAGGAAGAAACCAAAAACAGCACAGCAATGAACCACAAATCAGTTTTAAAATAATTAATTGCAAACTATCAACTTTTCGTTTCACTAAGCAACATCAATTCGACAAATTCAACACATTCTGAGAATAATTTGACGAACAAAAATCAATGTGTAATTAATATTGTCAACTCTTCAGACTCTTCAAATGTTCCTGCAGCTCCTGAATATTCAATGCGATTGAGTTGTAAAGAAGACCTGTTCGTTTACCATTCGGGCAAAGCACTTTTTAAGCCTGGGAGATTGTGGTGTATTTCATGATGTATTGATATTTGATGGCAACCCTGCACTGTTAAGTTTTTCTACTCAATGCTAATGTATCTTTTGTACTAATTAGTATTTGTTACATTTTTAGTAATAGCCATTTTACTTACTAGTTATGATTAACTTGTTCACTTCGATTTCAACTATCAACCAGATCAAACCGTTCGACTCCATTGTTAATCTTTTACATATATCTTTGTTGTTACTTATTTATTAATGGTCTGTTCCTTTACTTTTGAATATAGTAAAACCGGCAAAAGTAGTAAAAGTTGTAAAATGCTCCCATATGAATTGTATTGTGTCTGAAGTAAAGGAACGCTTTTCGAGTAAAAAGTGGTAAAACTTGAAGATTCTTGCACGTAAAGGAACAGAGCTTAAATAAAGCATCATTATTTAATCAGTATCAAACGCGTGCTTATTTTCAACAAATACACAACAGCTACCATGACAAACCAGAGTATTTTTAGCTTAACTACGCTGGGGATCGATCGCACAGGCCGCACGACACTCGACACCTTTTCAACTGCTAAACTTACTTAAGTAACTCCAGTAGCTTTGTGGTTACAAGCCATTGAAGCAGCCACATTCCTAGAACTGGAGATAGACCCAGATTAAGCAGACAAATTAACATACAAAAACAAGTAAAAAAGTAGGAGATACAAGAGGAATGGATCGTCATTTACCGTTATGGAAGTGGATCTCGAGCCACAACATATGGTGCCATAGGGGGTTTTTACATTCTTCGGGCTGTTTGTTCAAGAAGTATGGACTTGCCCCTAAAAAAATTTCACCATCGCAATTGAGGCAGCGAATGCAAGTTGCTTCAAAAAAATTAAAGTGATTCGATATCAGGTCTTAAAGTGTACTTATCCGAAATTTTTGTGGGAGGTACCGGATGGAGTGGACCGGATCTAAATCTAGTAGATATATTAGGATGTGTAAAGTATGGACCAATTCAGCCACTCCCTTCAAAAGTTACCGTACGAAACATTTTTCCGAACATTTTTGAACTTATGTGGGGTAGGCACCTGTAGTGGGATTCTCTAACACATTTTTTAGTTATCGACAAAAATCGTTAAAATTAAAATGCTTATAATTTCGGTAATTAACGATATTATTCGGTAAGTTATCGACCAATAAAAAGTAGTCGCAAAGTTCTACCGATAGCAACAGTGTTGTCAACTATTATTTTAACTTTTCATTAGTAATTTTGCGTTTTAATTTGACCGATTTTTGTCGGTAATCAAAAAATGCCATAGAGAATCCCACTACTGAAGGAGTGGACCGATATGGCTTATCTTCAAACTTAAACTATGTTTGAACAAAATATTACTAATATTTTGCGCTCCAACCACCTCACACGGTGTCATAGGTGTTTTTTGCATCTTTCAGGCTATTTTTTCAGGAAGTATGGAGTATGGAGGGCAGCGAATATAAGTTGCTAAAACAAAAATCAAAGCTATTCGAGAGATGGCCCTAAACTGAACTTTTCCGAAATTTTGTGTGGGAGGTACCCGAAGGAGTGGACCGATTGAGTCCATATTGAAACCTTATCTAAGTCTGGAACACATTTCACGATGGGCAAATGCAAAAATTTTCCGAACATTTTCGAACTTTTGTGGGGGAGGTACCGGAAGGAGTGGACCGATATAGCCCATCTTCGAACTTAAACTATGCTTGGGTAAAATATTACGAAAGCCAAAATTTGAACTCCAGACAGACGGACGGACATTGCTCAATCGACTCCAAATTGTCTGAAACACATTTCGTCCAAACATACTTGGGGTCTAAACCATTATTTCGATGAGGCACACATTTTGCCCGTATGAAAGTGTATATACCCTCGTTAGCATAAGTGCTGAGGGTATAAAATAAAAACACTGTTACAACAACAACGTTGTGATTTTGATTACAATGATATAAATTGTCTTCGTGGAAAAGTCCACGTTTCATGACATAATGACCCAAAAGCTCTAAAAATCGTACGGTGGCAAACTAAAACGAAAGAAATGTATGCAAAAGTAAAACTAGCTTCACTATTTCTGTTCATTCCTTTTTCATTCTAGTCCTTCCTTCATCGTCCTTATAATCATGACAACGCCGATATACTTTTTTGCTAGGGAAAGCAATACTTCCTGAGGTATGGACCCCCAAACGTCCCAAATAGTAGTCATCTTACTTCTTTAGATAGTTGACCGTAAGAGATTTTTTGCAGACTGCGTTGATTTGTGGTGTCATACTCAAGAATGGTTTTGTTGCTTCCTATATATTTGTTTTTCTTTAGGGGGCTTCTTTTCGGTCCTACTCTCCTTCGAGCTTTGAGTTTTTGGACCTAACGCTATATTGTACATGTTCGTCTTAACAATGAGCCTTCCTATTGTTCCCTAAATAGTTATATCAAATATATTACCTGTATTATGTATGTATTGAAAAGTCTTATCTCCCAATTTGAACGTTACTTTTTTCATACATAGTCATCTTCTTTGTGAAGATTTTTGGCCGGTTGATCCTAACTCCATTATAACTTGTTATAAATACATATCGTCACCTTTGGGCATTTCAGATGACGATATAAGCATGCAAATACGTACGTACATAAATACATTGCTATCATATATTTTTATCTATTCAATTATCTATAACTTACCAGGAAATGAACTTGCTGATTTTCTACGTAGCATTGTGTGTATGTTGAATTTCGTTATTATTAGCAGAAATTTTCCACAGTATTTCAAATATGTTGAGGTAGTTTGGTATTGGATTACTCTTTTGAGATTTTCTTAGAAGACACCTTTCATGATTTATGCATTTTGCTTTGAATATAATTTAATTTAACATTCGAATCCATATAGCAAAAATAACATAACTCAATACGCTGCAAATAATTTGGCGATTTAATAAACTGTACACCTTCATTTGTTCATCACTGTATCATCAGCAGTTAGTAGGCCTTATGGTAATGTTTTTTTTTTGTTTCGTTATTAACAATTATTTTGCTGACTTCTTATTTTAGACCTCAACATTTTTTCGATTTCTCTTTTCATATTTTTAATAATTTTTATATTAATATTTGAATTAAAATATTGATTTCTATACACATTGAACACATTTTGAACTTGAACGAAACTACACACAAAACTGACTAATGAAAAGTCTGTGTAATGAGATTTTTTGTTTATTATTTCATTCTTTGTTTTTGTTTTGCGTTCCCCATCAATTGTTTAGAAGAGTGACAAGAGCAGCCAAGATCACCCTTATACGTTAACGTGACCGCAACAGCAACATATGTTCTCTTTATTCTCATCTGTCGTCGTTTATCAAAGGAAAGACTCGCTCGGAGAGACTTATGCCCAAATATTTTGAGCACCACCGGACAAGAGGTAACAAGTGTGTTGGCATCTCTGTGAGAGCACAATTTTGTAAGAGAGTACTGTAATATTTTTGTA
The DNA here is from genome assembly GCF_047663935.1 of Musca autumnalis. Taxonomy (NCBI): domain Eukaryota; kingdom Metazoa; phylum Arthropoda; class Insecta; order Diptera; family Muscidae; genus Musca; species Musca autumnalis. The sequence continues at coordinate 245,940,235 of NW_027411755.1, forward strand.
CAGTGATGCTAACTATACAATGTCAGACTGTTGACAGTTTTAGAATATTTCATTCAAAAAATTTTCCATTAACACATAAAAATAGGTGTGTTCGTTTACTTTTCCCGTAACATTTACTCAGCAAGAAGTGACTGAGAAAAAAGAGCAATTTGACTCTCACAAGAGAAAAAAATACAAAAAGTAAACGAACAGCACATTACACAATGATGCACAAGAAGAGAATGCTATTTTGGGTTTTTGTATGGGACAGAGAGTTGTAGTTAACTTTTTCGTAAAGACGCGTGCATGGCTGACATTACAAAACATTTGTAAGATAACAGCTGATCAATAAAAACAAAGAGATTGGCGCAAATAAATAAAATCGTAATTTCGAGCGCTTAAAAATAATAAAAAGAATTGAACAATAAAAAAATGAATAATAAAAGGAAACTGCTGTATCCAAATTTTAACCGTTTTCTATATAATTCGGCACACTTATTTCTGGAGTAAATACAGTCGCACATTCCAAATTTAATTGAAATAGGACATATATAGCGTATTTCGTGCTATGCCTTAAATCGGGCGAAGATATATATGGGGGCTATATCCAAATCTGAACCGATTTCTACCAAAATAAATAGCGTTCGTCCTTTTGCCAAAAAAAACTATCTTCCCCAATTTTCATGCGAATCGGACAATAAATGCGACCTGTACTTTGTTTAAAAAAATACATGGACAGACGGACATGCGTAAATCGACTCAGAAAGTGATTCTATGTATATCCCTAAAAGGAACTATGGGTCTATCTCGTTTCCTTTTGCATGTTACAAACTAATGCACAAAGACATAATACCTCTTACCACAAGGTGGTGTAGGGTATAAAAATTTCAAGCTGATTTAAGTGTGAAACAAATATTACGGTGCGCGAAAGTTTGGATTAAGAAAGCATGGACTTGTCCACGAAACACATTACATCACTGTAAACAGGACAGATGTTTCCAATGAAAACACTCTTGGAACTCGATGTACGTTTGGAAGAAATTTTATTATTCCAAAGTTCCGGACTTGATTCAACCTGGTCTAAGTTTGGACAAAATATTGCATAAATCAAATCAAATTTGGAACAAATCAAGAGTTATCCTGCGCTCCAGCCAGTCGGACAGACAGATTGGCGGGTATGGTTTAATCGACTCCAAAAAGTCCGAAAGGGATTTCATTCAAACATACTTGAGGTCAAACTATTATTTCTATGGGGTACATTTCCATAGTATCAATGCTCCAAGAATCGTACCTTCTATTCTAAACAAAGCCAAAAATGTTTGAAGACTCTTGGGTGCCTCGATTAAATCCAATCCCTCTTGCACCTTTCAATTTTTGTGTGGGAGATAACCCCAAGATGTTCCGAGAGTTATTTAATTGGACTTATAAGATTATGTGGAGGTACACATAAATGCTCCAAGAGCTGTTCTTTCAAAAATACTTGGGGTCCAAAGCCGTTATTTCGATGTAGCCTCAGGGGGCTGAGGGTAAATAAATACATACATTAAGCACGACCACAGCCTGTCCTAAAATGTAAACATTACAAATCAATTAAAATTAAGGCTTAAGTTGAATGTTTTCATTAAGCTCGGATCGGGACCAAGTTTATTTCACAGGTAGGTCTCGTTACCCTCATCACAAATATATATGTATATAACATTTTTTGCGGAAGTCCATACTTCTCGATATATGGACCTCCGAAGTTCCGAAAATTCCCTTGTTAAATGTCGGCTACTTAGAGAAAAATTTTAATTTAAAAGAAAATGTTGCTCCTGTTCCCTAGATTGGCTCCTGTCCATAACAGAAAGTCTTAAACCCCCGGCCGAAGGCCGGCTATATAAAAAAATTTTGCCACCTAAAATAAAAGTTCAGCGAAAGTCTTTAGTTATTTATTTTTACTTACTTTTTTCCGTCCATAAATTTTCCAATTGGCAAAAAAATCAAATGTAAATTTGTATTTTAACAACTCTTGTTTCTTTTTGTTTACAACAAAACAACTCAAATCAACTGATTATTCAACAGCTGATCGAACTTACGAATTCTTACTGGACAAATTTTCCCAGCAAGAATTTGTAAGTTCTCAGTCACACAACTGTCAAAAGTGCTCTCTCAATTCGCTCTCTTTTGCTGGATAATTGTGTAAACGAACAACATCTCGTAACAATTTGTGCAAATTTGTACAAATTATCACGTAAACGAACACACCTAATATATATATTTGCAAACTCCTTAGGTCATGTTAGCTCGATCAAAATTCAATTAATTAAAATTTTGCAAAAATATTTTTTTACAAGGCTATTAGAAGCTTTAAACATACGATTGTTTTGGAATGCAAGTGCATATTTTTCTTTCTTCTGAAAGTCATTTAGGACTCGGCAACGAATTTCAAGAAAATTAAGGGCGATTTAGCAGTAATTTTTCAGAAGATTGCTCTATTTCCCTCCTAGTCTTTGGTTTTGGCTGGCTTATGTGTTTCACGAAATCTATTATTCCTATAGTTTCGTGACTTTTGCACATTATTTCAACTATATATATTCGACTAAATATTTAAAAATACGCAAAATTTCCTTTCCTGGTTATATTTCATTATAAAAACGGTTGAAATGTTTTTATAATGAAATATAACCAGTTTTCTCCTTTCTGGGATAGGGTTTTTCGCTAGGGCTAAATTTTAATAATTTGCTATAAAATATAATCTGTTTACACACAGGAACAATGATTCTGTTCGCAATTATTAAAATGTATACTAAAATTGCAGAAAAAAGTTGATAATGACCTGTTTTTTGGGAAAATATTTAACAAAAGTTACAAAAGCCGAATATTTTGACGCATAGAAAACAGGGTTAACAGAGTTTTCTTTGTTATTCTCGCTTATAGGGTTGCCATGGATCCATGTTACATACATTTTTTAATTGGCACAAGACCAACATATTTTAAGTATTTGGTTTTTTGGATATTGGGCATGGGCTTCTTAAATACTGAGGTGTTATTATTGGTGAAATTGAAAACCGAATATTTTTGACATTCACTGTATGTAATTGAAATATAATTTGTCTGTTCCTTTACTTCCGAAAATGGTAAAACCGGCAAAAATAGCAAAAGTTGTAAACTGGTCCCATATGAATTGTATGGTTTCTGAAGTAAAGGAACGCTTTTCGAGTAAAAAGTGGTAAAACTTGAAGATTCTTGAACGTAAAGGAACAGAGCTAATACGAGTATGATATAATTGTATGGTCGCTTATATTCGAATACCTAATTTGCAAATAAAGAAGAAGATTCTTTGGCCACTAGACGTTGAAAATACACTAAAACAAATTTGTTCTATTTTCAGAAAAGTTGAGGTGAATTTGATTTTAATTTCAACACACTTCATATTTTTATTTTGCTCCTTGCTGGATTTCCATGCAATGATCATACGAACTTATGATTTTTAGCCAAACAGACTCCAACTAATCTTTTTTCTGTTTTTTTGTTAACTAAAATATTGTTTGCCGGCAGTGAGCGTTGAACACACAACTCTCGGATTTGTAGACGGACCTACATGTTCTGTGCTACCGTACTCATTACTTACTTATGAGATAAGTAAGTAGTTTCGCCTTGTACAATTTTTAAAAAATAACCCATTATTTTTCAACTCAATGCTAATGCAGAAAGTAGCTCATGTGTCTTCCAAAAGCCAGGTTGCTTTAATGGCTATTATATTGGTTTTAAAATAAAATGGTTTAATTTTAACGCTTTTTGACATTATTTAAACAAAATCGGCTAAGTTGACCACACTATATATACACGCATAAATATTTTGGGGGTCGGTACTTGTTGTTATGTATACAGATGGGGGCATACACGTGAGCAAATTCCAGTTTTGGTTTGATAAGAGAAATTATGGAGAGGAGACATTGTTTGAAAAGCAGACAAACAACATTACACGTGTAATATAAACAAAGGTATTTTTATAATGAAATACAAAATGACGTAAGTCCATTAGTGAAAATTCAAACCGTTTGAATGTGATAATTTATAGGAGTTGTAAATAGAGTGGTTTTAAAAAATCGATATCGGATTTTTTATGCGGCACCCTCCTAAAATGTTTAGTTAGCTTATTCCTAGTTTAGCTATAACTGTCGGATAAATCTGAAATTTTTACCGTAGATAGATCTCGATACACTGATTACGAATATATGGAATTTTACCGGCGGTCATAACCGGTTATCCGATTATTTGAACCGTAAGTACGGGTAAAAATCGGATGTATAACCGGGTTTTCTGAACCGATATCAAATGAAAGCTTAAAAAAACACCTTTTTAATGATTTATTTTCTGTTAAGGTGCTAAACCCGGTTTGGGAGTTAGAGAAAAAAGTGTATTTTTACTATATATTTTTAAGAGAACTTACAGTTTTAAAGAAACTTTTGCCCGCGTACACAAAATTTGCTTTAGAATTGTAACTGGTTTATATACAGCTGGAAATATTACATTTCTGGATAGGTGTATATATCCGGTTTTTTAACCGTAATTTCGGTTCAAATAAATGGATAACCGGTTATGACCGCCGGCAAAATTTTATATTTTCATAATCAGGGCATCGAGATCTATCTATGGTGAAAATTTCAAATCGATAGAACGATTATAGTCAAACTAGGAATGTTCCGTAGACTGTTTTCATCGATTGCACAATAAATCCGAAATCGTGGAAGAAGCACTTCGAAACAAACGGTCGCCTGTCTCCCCTTGAGCAACGTCAATTCTAAGAGGTACACCATCATTTGTTTGCCTGACGATGCGCGCTCTCACACATGGAAGTGGATTTTTATTTTTTAAGGGGCCTAAGGCCAGGGACCTTCCGGCCAATCAGGCGTGGATTTTTAAAAATATTTTTTGAGGGAACTTCCGGCCAAACAGTCGTGGTTTTTTAAGAACATTTTTTGAGGGACCTTCAGGACAAACAGGCGTGGATTTTTAAGAATATTTTTTGAAAGATCTTCCGGCCAATCAGTCGTGGATTTTTAGGAAAATTTTTTGAGGGACCTTTCGGCCAATCAGGCGTGGATTTTTAAGAATATTTTTTGAGGGACCTTCAGGACAAACAGGCGTGGATTTTTAAGAATATTTTTTGAAAGATCTTCCTGCCAATCAGGCGTGGATTTTTAGGAATATTTTTTGAGGGACCTTTCGGCCAATCAGGCGTGGATTTTTAAGAATATTTTTTGAGGGACCTTCAGGCCAAACATGCGTGAATTTTTAAGAATATTTTTTGAGGGACCTTCAGACCAAACAGGCGTGGATTTTTAAGAATATTTTTTGAGGGACGTTCCGGCGAAACAGGCGTGGTTTTTTAAGAAAAATTTTTGAGGGACCTTCCGGCCAAACAGGCGTGCACTTTTAAGAATATTTTTTGAGGGACCTTCTGGCAAAACAGGCGTGGATTTTTAAGAATATTTTTTGAGGGACCTTCAGGCCAAACAGGCTTGGATTTTTAAGAAGATTTTTTGAGGGACCTTCAGGCCAAACAGGCTTGGATTTTTAAGAATATTTTTTGAGGGACCTTCAGGCCAAACAGGCTTGGATTTTTAAGAATATTTTTGGGGGATCTTGCGTTCAAAAAATAGGTTTGAGCGCTTGCAAAAGTGTATAAGTCATGCAAAAAAAAAATGCCTTAGAAATCAATCAAATTATTTTTGATGATAAATATCAAAAAAAAAAAAATTTGATTGATTTCTAAGGCATTTTTTTATGATAAATATTCGCGGGTGACGTAGGGGATGAATGATACCAAGCAACGGTCTTGACCGGCTTTAACATGGCAAAGCCCAGGATTTATCTTGGTCCCTCTTTCATCTCAAGTGGACACTGACCTCCCCGTGGTGTCACCTGGGGAACTGCCTTTAACACCCGTTAAAGGTAGTGAGCTAACATGTGCCGCGCGTTCACCCATAAGAACGTTAAAAACTTGGGTTTGAGCGTCGGGTTAGTAACCCTCCCCTAGAAAAAACATCCTACTATGAAAAAACGAAAGAAAAGAAAAACAAACCCCTCTAAAGTTGACGAACCCCGCAGACGTTTTAAGGACCATGATCTGCGAATCTGCACCTGGAATGTTCGCACTCTTTATAGAGAAGGTGCAGTCTTCGCATTGGCAGACGTACTTGAAAAGTACAAGGCCGATATTACTGTCATACAGGAAATACGATGGATTGGGAAAGGCGTCACAACAACACCTAAAGGTGACGAACTGTATTATAGCTGCCATGACGTAAAGCATGAATTTGGTTGCGGATTCGTAGTTAGTCGGAGACTAAAACATCTGGTATCCAGCTTCACCCCAGTGAATGAAAGACTTGCTGCAATTCGAATAAAAGCTAAATTCTTCAACACCAGCTTTATTTGCGCTCATGCTCCCACTGAAGAAAAGGACGAACAGACCAAAGATATATTTTACGAGCGCTTAGAAGAAACATATGACCGTTGCCCTGCCCATGACATTAAAATCATTCTAGGCGATTTTAATGCCAAAATTGGAAAGGAGAATATCTTTGGCCCAACAGTCGGGAAATTCAGTCTCCACAGTGAAACATCTGACAATGGTAGAAGGCTGATAGACTTTGCAGCTGCAAAAAAACATGGTAGTTAGCAGTACCAGATTTAATCATCTCGATATTCATAAGGGCACCTGGCTGTCTCCAGATCAAAGAACAAGTAATCAAATTGATCACGTTGTAATAGATGGAAGACATTCATCCAGCGTGTTGGATGTACGATCGTTCCGAGGCGCAAACATTGATTCGGACCACTTCCTTGTTGCAGCAAAGGAACGTACCCGTTTAAACGTTGCAAATAAAGCACGAACAGACTCAACGCGGAAGTTGGAGATCGATAGGCTGCAAACACAACAGATAGCCACAGCATATTCCACTCAACTAGCCCAATTGCTTAACGCGAGCACTCCTTGTCCCGATAACATAACAACACAATGGCAACATATTGTCCACTCCATGCAAACGGCCGCAAAATCCATACTTGGATTCCAGAGACCTCCACAAAGGAATTCATGGTATGACCAGGAGTGTTGTGCTGCTACCGAAGAGAAAAATGCGGCATATAGAGCTACTTTACAATCAGTAGCAACGAGTAGCGCACGAGAGAGATATCGGGGGAAAAGGAGAGAAGAGAAACGGCTTTTCCGCAAGAAAAAGAGAGAAATTGAAAAGCGGGAGAGTGAAAAAATCGAGATGTACAGGAGACAGAATGAAGTCCGAAAATTCTACCAAAGAGTGAAACATCAAACAGATGGCTTTGGTACAGGCACATCCTCCTGTAGAGACCAGCAAGGTAATCTGGTAACAGATACAGATAGCGTGCTCAGGATATGGAAGGAACATTTCTCCAATCTGCTGGTATCCAATAGTAGCGAAGACGATGATACCACAGATCCAATCCCAGAAGATGGTATAGAATGTATACCGCCCGGCCAAGATGAGGTAAAAACAGCAATCAACCGGCTGAAGAATAATAAAGCAGCAGGAGCCGATGGCTTACCAGCCGAGCTGTTTAAAACCGGAAGCGACGCGCTGATAAGGTGTATGCATCAGCTAGTTAGCACCTTCTGGCAGGAAGAACGCGTGCCCGACGATTGGAACCTGAGCATCCTATGCCCCGTCCACAAGAAAGGAGATAAGACTGTATGCTCAAACTATAGGGGCATAAGTCTTCTCCCTATTGCCTATAAGATAGTGTCAGGGATATTGTGCGAACGACTAAAGCCAATGGTCAACGAAATAATTGGACCCAACCAATGTGGCTTTAGATCTGGCAAGTCCACCATTGACCAGATATTCACCCTGCGGCAAATCCTAGAGAAGACCCAAGAGATGTAGATCGACATATTTCACCTTTTTGTCGATTATAAAGCAGCATTCGACAGTCCCCTCCGATCAAAGGTATTCCACGCAATGTCTGAATTTGGTATCCCCGCAAAGCTCATCCGGCTTTGTAAGATGACTTTAACGGATACTAGGTCCTCAGTTAAAATTGGAAAGAACCTCTCCGAAGAATTTTGTACCAAAAGAGGTTTTAGACAAGGAGACAGCCTTTCGTGTGACCTATTCAACATTTTGCTGGAAAAGGTAATACGAGATGCAAATGTCAAAAGAAATGGCACAATTTACACCAATAGCCACATCATGGGACGATCAGTAAAGGAAGTAACTGATACCTTTAGGAAGGTCGAAGCAGAATCTGCGAAAGTGGTTCTGGCGGTAAACGGCGAAAAGACCAAATTGATGGTGTCGACGCGCAAAGCGTCCATAGAGCTCGGACCAACTGTAGATGTTGGTACCTACAATTTTGAGGTAGTTAAAGACTTCGTCTACCTCGGCACTGCCATAACACAACAAACAACATCAGTTGTGAAATAAGAAAAAGAATTGTATTGGCCAACAGATGCTACTATGGTCTAAGTAAGCAATTTAAAAACAAAGCCACATCTCGTCAAACAAAAATAACATTATACAAAACGCTGATACTACCCGTGCTAATGTATGGCTCCGAAGCATGGGTACTTGCGCAAGCAGATAAGGCAGTGCTTGGTGTGTTTGAGAGGAAAATTCTTCGAAAGATCTACGGGCCGATTTGCGTTGACGGTGAATATCGACGTCGTATGAACCACGAGCTATATAAGCTATACAAAGACATGAATATAGTTAAACGCATAGAGATGCAACGATCGCGTTGGCTAGGCCATATCATGAGAATGTGCGATGATGAACCCGCTAAAAATGCGTATGAATACATACCACATGGCGGTGCACGCAGAATCGGCAGGTCTTAGCTTCGATGGAGCAAACAAGTGGATGAAGAAATGGAAAGGCGCGGTATTCCAAAAATCAAGCGAAAATCAGAGAGGAATGGAGATCTTTTCTTAGTTCGGTCTATGGAACAAATGTTCTGTAATGGGCCAACTAAGTAAGTAAGTAAGATAAATATTCGCATTTTCATTATTAGGCCCGGCCTCGTTAGCCAAAAAGGCTAAGGGTATAAAGACTCAATTCTTCCACTTATGAACTAAAAATGTTAATTTCAATCTATGAGTAGAAGACAGTGAAGACAGTCTTCTTTCCTCATTGTGGCCGATGTTCCACCATGTAAACACCCCCTGCTATAAAAAAAAACAGTTCCATTTTTTAATTGTTGTTAAATGTTTTTTCCCATCCTTTATAATCCAATACTTGTGTCTTCGTGCAGAACTGAATGTTTGTTGCCACCTTCCTTGGCAGCTCACAGCTCTAAGGGCAGCAACTTCAATTGGTGTTTAAGCTTGTCTAAACACCAATAATTACTCCCCGGTTCGGGGCGGCTGTTGTAAGAAGTATTTCCAAAAATTTGGCGGAATTCAGTCAATCAACGTTTATTTACTTACAGCTGTTTTAAGTTAAAAGTGGTAAACATTCTTCCAACAATGCTCATCACTGTAGATCGCTTAAAAATTGTTGAGTCGCAAACTTTAACAAGTTCGCTCACGTGAATGTATTACATTCAAATTTGAAAGCCAGTTCGAAACCAAAAATAATTCGGTGTTTTTTTCGTCCGCGAACGTGTTAATTTCTGTTTCATAATCACCCAATGTAGAGTATAACAATAAAAATAAATACAATAATAATAATACCTTACCTACAACAAGTATCACCACAAATAAACATTTATTGCACTCCATTTGTTTATTGGCGCGTAGATTAGCCATTGTGTTTTAATAAATTTTTCGTTTCACTTTATTTCAATTTGACGGCAAGAATTACTTTAAATTAAAATTTAACAAATTTAATAACGTTTTTTAATGCTCGAATACCGAAGAGTCCTCACGTTTCACGTATTTCACTCAATTGTTGTCGTTTTTGCAACCTTCAGTTACTGCCGATGGATGACCTTCAGTGCAAAAAACAACAACCTATTGCACCTCAACTTCACACAAATACGGCCGGCCATCTAATGGCGATGTTACTGATATTTGTTATTCAGTTGTTCCCCCCAGAAGTGAGAATTTGCGGGAGTAAAATAAAAATTAAAACAAACGCTGTTAAAAAGGTAGTTTATCTGAGTACTATAGAGAAAGAGTCGAATATTTTGTATTTCAAACTTTGGAAGTAAGAGAATACTTCGCATTGTGCTAATATCTCTTAATGTTTTCTATTTACCCAACACCAGACTATTGGGGATTTTGTAATGTATCGAAGGAAATGATCGCAAATTGAATCCAGTTTAAGGGTAATTTTGAAATATTGATGCACAAAATAAGCAGGGAAAGCAAGTAAGGAAAGGCTAGAGTCGGGACGGGACCGACTATGTGATATCCTACACAACAACCCCTATGTACAAGTTTCTTACGGATCCCTAATTCTGTAGGATTTTATTAAAACACATGTAATAATTTTAGTGAATTATATAAACATTGCTTTATTTATTATAAAATCCTAACAATTAGTTTTTCGGAATTTATGTTCCTGGCTTTGCTTGTTCAACAATGGAAACCATTGTAGCTGCCAAAAATGTGTTTTACAAGAATGGACGATACTACAAGTGGCTCAAATGTCAATTGCAAACAGGGATGCCAACTGAAAAGTTGTGTTAAAAACCACCACAAATCTCCACTAAGGCCAAACAGCAGTTCAAGAACTTCAAATCCCGTAAAGTGAAACAGGGAGTTCCCCATGGTGGGTTGATATCTCCAGAACTGTTTAACCTCTACCTCTCCTGTATTCGACCTCCTCCAGACGACATCGAGATCGTAACGTATGCGGATGATTGTACGATCTTGGTGTCAGGTACCTTCCCTGATGACATCTGTAAAGGACTGAACTCCTATTTAACCGATCATACCACATTTTTCCACTCGATGAATATGTATGCAGATATCCGCCACTAAATCTACGACCACTCTGTTCACCATATGGACAGCGCAGTTTGGAAGAGAGTTGAATGTCGTGGTCGACATTAGCAGAATCCCGACCACAAAATGTCCCAAAAATCTAGAGGTCACATTCGCCATACGCCACAGCAATCTGCAATAAACTGGAAAGATCATCAAGTCCCTAGCCGGCAGCCCTTGGGGTGCAGATAAAGAAACCTTGTTGACCACATATAACGCGATAGGCCGGTAAGCTATGCGGCTACAGTATGGTTCGCGAATGTCCAAAACTGAGACAGGGTGCCTCCTCATGTCTCCAGTGGATCATCTACATGAGGAGACAAAGATTTTTCCGGTACAGCGGTACACAATGACACGCTCTCGTTGCAGCACTTGCTCGAGTGTTAGTGATTTAAAAAATCCACGCTCAAGGGGCTATAGGCGGACAATAAAAATGATTTAAAAAATCCACGCCCAAGGGGCTATAGGTGGGCAATAAAAATGATTTAAAAAATCCACGCCCAAGGGGCTATAGGTGGGCAATAAAAATGATTTAAAAAATCCACGCCCAAGGGGCAATAGGTGGGCAATAAAAATGATTTAAAAAATCCACGCCCAAGGGGCTATAGGTGGGCAATAAAAATGATTTAAAAAATCCACGCCCAAGGGGCTATAGGTGGGCAATAAAAATGATTTAAAAAATCCACGCCCAAGGGGCTATAGGTGGGCAATAAAAATGATTTAAAAAATCCACGCCCAATGGGCTATAGGTGGGCAATAAAAATGATTTAAAAAATCCACGCCCAATGGGCTATAGGTGGGCAATAAAAATGATTTAAAAAATCCACGCCCAATAGGCTATAGGTGGGCAATAAAAATGATTTAAAAAATCCATGCCCAATAGGCTGTAGGTGGGCAATGAAAATGATTTAAAAAATCCACGCCCAATAGGCTATAGGTGGGCAATAAAAATGATTTAAAAAATCCACGCCCAATGGGCTATAGGTGGGCAATAAAAACGATTTAAAAAATCCACGCCCAATAGGCTATAGGTGGGCAATAAAAATGATTTAAAAAATCCACGCCCAATAGGCTATAGGTGGGCAATAAAAATGATTTAAAAAATCCACGCCCAATAGGCTATAGGTGGGCAATAAAAATTATTTAAAAAATCCACGCCCAATGGGCTATAGGTGGGCAATAAAAATGATTTAAAAAATCCACGCCCAAGGGGCTGTATGTGGGCAATAAAAACGATTTAAAAAATCCACGCCCAATAGGCTATAGGTGGGCAATAAAAATGATTTAAAAAATCCACGCCCAAGGGGCTGTATGTGGGCAATAAAAACGATTTAAAAAATCCACGCCCAATAGGCTATAGGTGGGCAATAAAAATTATTTAAAAAATCCACGCCCAAGGGGCTATAGGTGGGCAATAAAAATTATTTAAAAAATCCACGCCCAAGGGGCTATAGGTGGGCAATAAAAATTATTTAAAAAATCCACGCCCAAGGGGCTATAGGTGGGCAATAAAAATTATTTAAAAAATCCACGCCCAAGGGGCTATAGGTGGGCAATAAAAATTATTTAAAAAATCCACGCCCAAGGGGCTATAGGTGGGCAATAAAAATTATTTAAAAAATCCACGCCCAAGGGGCTATAGGTGGGCAATAAAAATTATTTAAAAAATCCACGCCCAAGGGGCTATAGGTGGGCAATAAAAATTATTTAAAAAATCCACGCCCAAGGGGCTATAGGTGGGCAATAAAAATTATTTAAAAAATCCACGCCCAAGGGGCTATAGGTGGGCAATAAAAATTATTTAAAAAATCCACGCCCAAGGGGCTATAGGTGGGCAATAAAAATTATTTAAAAAATCCACGCCCAAGGGGCTATAGGTGGGCAATAAAAATTATTTAAAAAATCCACGCCCAAGGGGCTATAGGTGGGCAATAAAAATTATTTAAAAAATCCACGCCCAAGGGGCTATAGGTGGGCAATAAAAATTATTTAAAAAATCCACGCCCAAGGGGCTATAGGTGGGCAATAAAAATTATTTAAAAAATCCACGCCCAAGGGGCTATAGGTGGGCAATAAAAATTATTTAAAAAATCCACGCCCAAGGGGCTATAGGTGGGCAATAAAAATTATTTAAAAAATCCACGCCCAAGGGGCTATAGGTGGGCAATAAAAATTATTTAAAAAATCCACGCCCAAGGGGCTATAGGTGGGCAATAAAAATTATTTAAAAAATCCACGCCCAAGGGGCTATAGGTGGGCAATAAAAATTATTTAAAAAATCCACGCCCAAGGGGCTATAGGTGGGCAATAAAAATTATTTAAAAAATCCACGCCCAAGGGGCTATAGGTGGGCAATAAAAATTATTTAAAAAATCCACGCCCAAGGGGCTATAGGTGGGCAATAAAAATTATTTAAAAAATCCACGCCCAAGGGGCTATAGGTGGGCAATAAAAATTATTTAAAAAATCCACGCCCAAGGGGCTATAGGTGGGCAATAAAAATTATTTAAAAAATCCACGCCCAAGGGGCTATAGGTGGGCAATAAAAATTATTTAAAAAATCCACGCCCAAGGGGCTATAGGTGGGCAATAAAAATTATTTAAAAAATCCACGCCCAAGGGGCTATAGGTGAGCAATAAAAATGATTTAAAAAATCCACGCCCAAGGGGCTATAGGTGGGCAATAAAAATGATTTAAAAAATCCAAGCCCAAGGGGCTATAGATGGGCAATAAAAATGATTTAAAAAATCCACGCCCAAGGGGCTTTAGGTGGGCAATAAAAATGATTTAAAAAATCCACGCCCAAGGGGCTATAGGTGGGCAATAAAAATGATTTAAAAAATCCAAGCCCAAGGGGCTATAGATGGGCAATAAAAATGATTTAAAAAATCCACGCCCAAGGGGCTATAGGTGGGCAATAAAAATGATTTAAAAAATCCACGCCCAAGGGGCTATAGATGGGCAATAAAAATGATTTAAAAAATCCAAGCCCAAGGGGCTATAGATGGGCAATAAAAATGATTTAAAAAATCCACGCCCAAGGGGCTATAGGTGGGCAATAAAAATGATTTAAAAAATCCACGCCCAAGGGGCTATAGATGGGCAATAAAAATGATTTAAAAAATCCACGCCCAAGGGGCTATAGATGGGCAATAAACATGATTTAAAAAATCCACACCCAAGGGGCTATAGGTGGGCAATAAAAAGGATTTAAAAATTAAGGCACAAGGGGCTATAGATGGGCAATAAAAATGATTTAAAAAATCCACCCCCAAGGGGCTATAGGTGGGCAATAAACATGATTTTAAAAATCCACACCCAAGGGGCTATAGGGTAGGCAATAAAAAGGATTTAAAAATTAAGGCACAAGGGGCTATAGGTGGGCAATAAAAATGATTTAAAAAATCCACGCCCAAGGGGCTATAGATGGGCAATAAAAATTATTTAAAAAATCCACGCCCAAGGGGCTATAGATGGGCAATGAAAATTATTTAAAAAATCCACGCCCAAGGGGCTATAGGTGGGCAATAAAAATGATTTAAAAAATCCACTTGTTTACTTGTTTGTATACAAAGAAATACAATAAAAATTTTTTCATTAACTTCATGTTTTTATTCTCATTTTTTTTCTTTATTTTTTAAAAATATTTTTGTTTATTAATATATGTTCTTTTGGGCTTTAAATACTAAATATATATATATATATATATATATATATATATATATATATATATATATATATATATATATATATATATATATATATATGTAAATAATTATTATTTATAAATGCTAATACAAATATCCAATATAAATATATTGTTTTATATATGTGAAATAAATACAAATATTTATTACAAATACAAATATGAAAATTAATTATAATTCAATTATAACTACAATCAAAATATGATTTTGAATGAAAGCTTATTTTTCATGATATCACTGCAACTTAAATATATAAATGGGGTTTATTTTACATTATATGTAAATAATGAAAAATCAAAATCCAATTTTGAAAAAATACTTTTTTTAAGAAAAAATTAACTCACTGGTAAAGATTTAGAATTTTAAGAATTTACAATTTTTAGAATAAGATTTTCTTATACAAAAAAAACTTATTTTTTCCTAACTTTTGGTTTTTAATTTTTGGGAGAAGGTTATTTTTAATTTTATTTGAACTTAAAGTTTTTTTTTAATATTTTAATTAGCTTTATAAATAGATGGCTGCTATGAATTTGACTCTTCCTTACCTATTTTAACATATAAATTGGTATATCTATGTAGCTAGCTAGCAGGTCACAAGTTTGAGTGTCTGATGTGTGTACTTGTAGTTAATTATGTAGAAAAAAAGATCAATCTCATTTGTTGTGAACGTGACTTGAAACGTTGTCTTTTTAATATAGCCTTCCCGGCTTACTTTTGTTTTCCTAACAATAAAAGAATAGCTATTTTTTGTTTAAACAGAATTGTGTATTTTGCAAACGGCTGTTATTTGGACGAGAAGTCATGATTTTGGACTTGTGATAATGGCACAGTGTTTCAAAAATATTTACATGGAAAGCTTAGGGGGTTTCTAAACACCTTGTTTTACTCTCATTTTGGTAGCACCGTGTTTATTTCAAAGGCAATTATATATAATGGGAGATGACATATCATATGAGCGAGTATGGGTTGTGAGCTACAGCCTGAGGATGACAATGACAACTTGTCTAAATTTCATTTGTATTATATATTTAAATTAATCTAAATAAAAGCTTGTATTTTAGGACAGAATATTAAGGTAGACTATTTGTCATTCGTTGTTCTAGTTGGGTTTAATTTCCTAGCCATTGACATCGGACTTTACAAATGCAAATGTCATGCAAGAAAAGAAATAAAAAATAGAGTATAAATTATTACAGTTTTTTAACTTATTTCAAATATGTATGCTTTTAATTCATTTTAATACAATATTTACAAAAAAAAATAGCACAAGAAAAAATACATTTTTTACAACAACGACAGTGGGTCAAAGAAAAACTACTTTACATTAGGACCACTTACACTCTGGACTCAAGTAAGCAATTTCCCTTGCCCAAATTGCCGCTACCGCACAGCCCTTAACACGATATCACATCAGTTGAGTTGTGTTGTGAAGATGTATTACTACTACCACCACTTAGCAGACCCTCAGTTTGCGAGCTATGGGCCCGCAATAAACTTACACCAGCATTACGTTCAAGCAGAGACACCTTTTCTTTACGTTTATTGTTAGCTGCAGCAGGAGTTATGTTAACACTAGTAGTAGTCTTACTCGCCGTAGAAAATGATCGAAGTAGTACATTTTTCCCTTTGGGATCTTGACAAAGATGCGTCACGAATTTCGTTGGATACCAACAGATCATAATGGCGCCCAATGCAAACAGGACACCCGTTATCAATTGGCCAATTAAAACAATCAACGGCACCAAGGCAATGTCGGAGGCAATTTCAGGTGTAACACGTACCCGTTCCTCAGCCCACATAATCGGTATAAAGGTACGTGGTATGTTGTGATAGGGTCTGGAAAGAAAAGGGAAATTTTGTATTACTTTAATAAAAATTATGGATGAATAATGTCTAAATATTTATCTATTTTATACCCTCAACCTTTGGGTTAACTGTGCCCTCGTTAACCACAATAAAACATTTGTGTCATAGAAATAGACCTCAAGTAGACAATTGAAAAGGTGTAGTGTGTAGTGGGGGCCTCCTTCGAATGATGGGCGGATATTTTGCACGGTGCCATCAATCCTTGCCCTGTAAGAATTTAGGCAGCTGCACCATCCCGAGCTTAATTGAGCTACTCTAGTTTTTCGTGGCAGCTGACTGTCAGCTGCGGTAGATGGTGGATATTCTCCGAGGACTGCATTCACACGAATTTCTCTCTTATAACATTGGACCTTTATCTCTCTGTAGATCATGATGATCCTAAGTCTTCCCCAATTCTATAAACCATACGGTGATTAGGATGACTCTCACGCTTTCACCCGAGCAAGTATTGCAACGAGAGCTTGTCATTGAGTTGCTATACTAGAAGAATCTTTGTCTGCTCATGCAGATGGTCCACTGAAGACATCAGGAAGCACCCTGTTGCAGTTCTCAGGGCAGCATTCTAACCATTTTGAATATTTTACTATCACGTTGCAGTTACATATATTCGGGGACCACTCTGGCGTCGCATCTGCACCCCATGTGCTGCAGGGCTAGGGACTATCCACCATACGGTGATTAGGATAAATCTCACGATATCACCCGAGCAAGTATTGCCATTGAGTTGCTATACTAGAAGAATCTTTGTCTGCTCATGCAGATGGTCCACTGAAGACATTAGGAGGCACCCTGTTGCAGTTCTCAGTGCATCATTCTAACAGTTTTGAATATTTTACCATCACGCTACACTTATATTCGGGGATCACACTGGCCCCGCATAGCATACCACAGACCGACCCGTCGCTTTTATGTTTTTTTTTTGCACCCCAAGTGCTGTAGGGCTAGGGACTTGACGACCTTGTTAGTAAATCTCAGATTGTCGCAGCTAACTGTGGGATGCACGGACTAGGTGGACATGCTGTCGAATGTTACCCCTAGAATCTTGAGGTGGTCGAAATTATCACCATGACGTCCCACTCTGTGCTTATGTCAGCAGTCCATGTGGCCGTAGACTTAGTGGCGGGTATTTTCATGATAGGAAGTTCGAACAAATAGGAGTTCAGATTTTCAAAAATGATATCCACATACGTAAGCCTAGAGGAAGTGGAATGTCTGGAGGGGTGGAGTACGTGGAAGATAAAGGTTAAGCTGTTCCGTATTACCCTACCTGGAGAACTCCCTACTTCACTCTATGGGGCTTGGACGTTTCAAATAGTATACCTGAAAGGTATACCCTACCCTTGGGAACTCCCTACTTCACTCTATGGGGTTTCGACGTTTCAAACCCTGTCCGGAGGGTGGTCTCCTCCATGTCCTACGTTCACCCAACTGTTGTCTTCGGCTTGTCCCTACCAGGGTGCTCGAAAACTTGCCGATTAAAATAACTTGATTACCTCTTCGGATTAGTCACCGTAATGTCGCCAAACCTGACTAAGGTCCTATCTCTATTTGCCCATGGTTGGAGAGTGAATTAACCATTGTCCACAATTCACTTTTTCCAGCTCCAATGTTGTTGGGCTCACCGACCAACTCATTAGTTTATAGTTTCAGCTCCCAAACCCTGGGGTCAGTAGGGTTGGCTCTACAAAGCTATAGACCCGTCGCCTCAGACTTGACATTTGGTCTCATTTCGCTTATTTGAGCAGCTGCTACTCGAAGATCAGAAGGGTTGGGTAGCTCCCCGACCAATTTATCAGTTTCCAGGCTCAGCTCCCTAACCCTGGGATCAGTAGGGTTGACTCTACAAAGCTATAGATCCGCCGCCTCAGCCTTGAAATTTGGGTTGGCTCTACAAAGCTATAGACCCGCCGCCTCAGCCTTGACATTTGGTCTCACTTCGCTTATTTGAAGCTATGAAAATGTCGCGGAACGTCCTTTCTGCTACTCGAAGATCAGAAGGGTTGGGAAGCACTCGGAAGCGGTGATTGGTGAACACTCTAAAAATGAGCTGCGTTCAGAAGTGATGAGGTCGAGCGATCTACTTATGGAGACAATTACAGGGAGATGGTCTGATCTGTGACACGATAGTTACATATATCTGACGAAATGTGACACTCTCCGCTAATTTTGGTAGGAGCGTCCTCATTGACCGTGCAACACATAGACCTATCGATCTGCTCGGCCAACGATATACCCCTCTGGCCATTACTTAGGACTGCATTAGAGTGACCTTAGGTCACTTTTTGTCGATTATGACCTTCCGACATCAATTGCATCTCACTGAAATTCGCGTGTGGCGGATGCGAATGTGACAAACCGAGCACATCCAAATTAGTCCTGGGGTTTCCTCCGTCTCGGCACGGACCATAATAATCCAGGCGGAATAGTTTGCTTCCAACATAGTAAAACGATACAAAAACAAACATGTGTATGTAGGTGGAATACGCTGGCCGGGACGCTGATGTAGAAAGGTTGCGGATCAATCCGGCGTCGAAGATCCCGCCGCCGTGGAATAGTCGACTTAATAAGCCCACAAAAAAACATGATGTAGAAAGGTTGCGGATCAATCGGCGTCGAAGAACTCGCCGCCGTGGAATAGTCGACTTAATAAGCCCACAAAAAAACATGATCGGCCGTTTGTCACAAAACTGTGCAATATTTTTCAAAAAAGGCGGCGACAAAGGCAAAGAAAGTCAAATACTGCTCCAAAAGGCTCTAAGAAGGATTATAGGCCTGTCTAATACTGTGCCTCTTTTAAACTGCAAAACTACTAAACCAACTGTATAATTCTCTGGAAATGTTCGGGAGAAGTATTTGTAGTTAATATTTCTGATTGACTTCCGATATCCTGTGGTCGGTACCAGTGGAGGAAGCGATCCTTCTTATGGAGAATACTTTAAAACGTTTTTGTTTTTTCCCATTTTATAAAATTGCCTTACCTTATTCCCGACACAGGTTCCATCAGATAATTCGCCTGAAATCCACCGCCCACATCCATGGGAACTCCAGCATTTGGTTCCAATGTCATAAAGAATTCATGTTTCTCCTTCTCGGGTTTCAAACCTTCTATGGCTTCCAAATATACGGGATCTGCTTTGTAGAAGTGGGGATAGGACATATAAATTGAAGAATTGTATTTGCAGGGTGCTATGCTAAAGACCCCCGATGCTTCACATTTATCATTGACACAAAAGCATTTATTTTCGGGATACCAGGTACCTAGAAAGAGAGGGAAATATGAGGGAAATAAATACATTATCGATTATATAGTCGTAAGATAAACTTTTATGTGAACATGAATTGGAGTCACCGAAATATGGGAATATGATCCATTGGTTTTCTAAAAATATTTTTTAAAATCGACAAGCGCTATTGGCTTCTTGTAGGGGTTCACAGAAACCCACGAGCCTTGGATGTTTCTTAAAAGTATTTTTAAAAATCCACGAGCCTTTGTAGGCTTCCTGAAAATATTCTAAACTATCACTATCAATATTTTTAAAAATCCACGAGCCTTTGTAGGCTTCCTGAAAATATTCTAAAACATCAGCGAGCCTTTGTAAGTTCTTTGAAAATATTTTTAAAAATCCTCGAGCCTTTGTAGGCTTCCTGAAAATATTCTAAAACATCAGCGAGCCTTTGTAAGTTCTTTGAAAATATTTTTAAAAATCCACGAGCCTTTGTAGGCTTCCTGAAAATATTCTAAAACATCACCTAGCCTTTGTAAGTTCTTTGAAAATATTTTTAAAAATCCACGAGCCTTTGTAGGCTTCCTGAAAATATTCTAAAACATCACTGAGCCTTTGTAAGTTCTTTGAAAATATTTTTAAAAATCGTCGAGCCTTTGTAGGCTTGCTGAAAATATTCTAAAACATCAGCCTTTGTAAGTTCTTTGAAAATATTTTTAAAAATCCCCGAGCCTTTGTAGGCTTCCTGAAAATATTCTAAAACATCAGCGAGCCTTTGTAAGTTTTTTTGAAAATATTTTTAAAAATCCCCGAGCCTTTGTAGGCTTCCTGAAAATATTCTAAAACATTACCGAGCCTTTGTAAGTTCTTTGAAAATATTTTTAAAAATCCACGAGCCTTTGTAGGCTTCCTGAAAATATTCTAAACCATCACCGAGCCTTTGTAAGTTCTTTCAAAATATTTTTAAATATCCACGAGCCTTTGTAGGCTTCCTGAAAATATTCTAAAACATCACCGAGCCTTTGTAAGTTCTTTGAAAATATTTTTAAAAATCCTCGAGCCTTTGTAGGATTCCTGAAAATATTCTAAAACATCACCGAGCCTTTGTAAGTTCTTTGAAAATATTTTTAAATATCCACTAGCCTTTGTAGGCTTCCTGAAAATATTCTAAAACGTCACCGAGCTTTGCAAGTTCTTTGAAAATATTTTTAAAAATCCACGAGCCTTTGTAGGCTTCCTGAAAATATTCTAAAACATTACCGAGCCTTTGTAAGTTCTTTGAAAATATTTTTAGAAATCCACGAGCCTTTGTAGGCCTCCTGAAAATATTCTAAAACATCACCGAGCCTTAGTAAGATCTTTGAAAATATTTTTAAAAATCCACGAGCCTTTGTAGGCTTCCTGAAAATATTCTAAACATCACCGAGCCTTTGTAAGTTCTTTGAAAATATTTTTAAAAATCCTGGAGCCTTTGTAGGCTTCCTGAAAATATTCTAAAACATCAGCGAGCCTTTGTAAGTTCTTTGAAAATATTTTTAAAAATCCACGAGCCTTTGTAGGCTTCCTGAAAATATTCTAAAACATCACCTAGCCTTTGTAAGTTCTTTGAAAATATTTTTAAAAATCCACGAGCCTTTCTATGCTTCCTGAAAATATTCTAAAACATCACCGAGCCTTTGTAAGTTCTTAGAAAATATTTTTAAAAATCCACGAGCCTTTGTAGGCTTCCTGAAAATATTCTTAAAAACCTCCGAGTCTTTGTAGATGCCCTAAAAGTATAGGTTTACCTGAAAATACTCTTGTAGGTGTTCCTGAAAATATTCTTAAAAATCCCCGGGCCTTTATAGGTTCCCTGAAAATATTCTTAAAAATTTCTGAGCCTTTGTAGGTTCTACGAAAATTTTAGAAAAAATTCGCCAGCATTAGTAGGCACCCTAAAAGTATTTTTTAAAATTCCACGAGCCTTTGCTCTTAAAAATATTTTTATAAATCCTAGAGCCTTTGCAGGTTCTACGAACATATTATTAAAAATCCAGCAGCCTGTAGGCACCCTAAAAATATTATTAAAAATCCACAAGTCTTTGTAGGTTCTACGAAAATATTCTTAAAAATTCCCGAGCATTTGTAGGTTCCTTGAAAACATTCTTAAAAATCCCCGAGCCTTTGTAGGTTCCCTGAAAATATTTTTAAAAATCTCCGGCCCTTGTTGGTTCTACGAAATTATTATTAAAAATTCACCAGCCCTAAAATTATTTTTTAATATTCCACGAGCCTTTGCAGATTCTCTTAAAAATATTTTTAAAAATTCAAGAAAAATATTTTTAAAATTTCACGAGCTTTTGTATTGGACCTATTATATGGAAACCGATTCGATTATTTCACTTGCCTATGATGATAAATAGATTTGAAATATGGGCAAACAGATTCGAAATGGTTTCCATTACATAACTTGCCTACAGTTTTTTTATCCTTACCATTATCCACTGATCTTCGACTTCCACTATATTTATAAGCCGTTACACCATGAACTCTTACGGTCTCTGTATATTCCAAAGGTACTGCACGGCATACATTTGGTACATACATCCATACCGTATCTTCGGGTGTTAAATTGGGTGGGAAAAATTCACCCATTGAACCCTTAACTTGACCACATTCACCAGGAAAGACACCATTATGTGTTCTATAGTTCCAGCTATAGATTTGACCCATTTTTTCAATATTATCAGCACCCGTGTAGATATTAAAATGACCATCATAGGTGGAACTGCCATTGCGCTAAAGGAAGAAAGTAACATTTTTAATATTTTCTAACGTCTTAATTGGTAGTATCAAGACCACCTACCGTATACATCCAACCTATACGATCATAGGGTACTTCAACTTCTTTAACGAATTTTGCCACAAATCCTCCGATTGTCACCAGGGGATCTTTGTAGCCTTTAAATAGCCATTCATCGGCGGTTTTTGTAATTGTCACTTGGCGACTGCTTAGAGTCATGGCCAGAATACCTTTTTGAAAGCCACTGGCATCTTTGGCACGTAGCGCAGTTGACTGGAAGAGAAAAAAAACAGAAAATTAGACTTTTTTCTATTTAGTAACCAAAATTCATACTTACATGAGCCACTGTATCCACAGTGGTTATAATATCATCCAACGACCCCTTACTACCCTCGGCATCAAATTGAAATGTGGCCTTTTTACGAAATGACACCGAATAATTACTTGGATGCCAAACAATATTCACCTTATCGGGTGTTTCACGAAATCTATAGGGTCCCAATTGTTCAAATCTGGGTTTTCTTGGTGATCCCACATAGAAATCTTCTGGATTTGTCCAATTGAATAGATAAACATCAAAATCTAGTGGCAGCGGTGACACTTTCCAACCGTCATAGGTTGGTGATGTGGGGCTCAATGCCATTTCCTATGAAGACACAGAAAAATAAAACAAAGTAAGAGATAAGAATTAGTTGATGTCATTGTACAATAAGACAGAGATAAAGCAGAAGACATGATTGTAAAAAAAAAAGTTTTGCAAAATCATTGAAGGAAAAGAAATCCCCAAGAAATGAGTCATCATAATGTTGTTATTTTTATTCAAAATCAGGTTACCCTTTATCTGTTCATAGTGTCATGCGATTCATTATTGAGAAAAAATAGAATATACAACTTTTCATAATAATGGATTTTGTAATTTATTTTTAAAGGGCCAACGAAAATATAAAGTATAAAATAAAAAATATAAAATATAAAATATAAAATATAAAATATAAAACATAAAATATAAAATATAAAATATAAAATATAAAATATAAAATATAAAATATAAAATATAAAATATAAAATATAAAATATAAAATATAAAATATAAAATATAAAATATAAAATATAAAATATAAAATATAAAATATAAAATATAAAATATAAAATATAAAATATAAAATATAAAATATAAAATATAAAATATAAAATATAAAATATAAAATATAAAATATAAAATATAAAATATAAAATATAAAATATAAAATATAAAATATAAAATATAAAATATAAAATATAAAATATAAAATATAAAATATAAAATATAAAATATAAAATATAAAATATAAAATATAAAATATAAAATATAAAATATAAAATATAAAATATAAAATATAAAATATAAAATATAAAATATAAAATATAAAATATAAAATATAAAATATAAAATATAAAATATAAAATATAAAATATAAAATATAAAATATAAAATATAAAATATAAAATATAAAATATAAAATATAAAATACTAGCTGACCCGGTCCGCGTTGCTGGCCCGTTGTTTGGGTTCTCTGTGTAAACTTTAGTTATCTGTCCAGTATTGATGTCAATGTTTTGACATAAATTCCATTCCCAAATTTAAGATATAAAATCTCTTTTATTATACCCTTCACCATAAATGGACAGTTTAAAGCGATTTGTGACCCACATATAATGGTCGGTGCAGGTCAATTAACATTGCTATATATTGGTTTGTTGGTCTCGGTTGGGGTCATAAATATTACTGCAGAGAATTGTCAGTATAGGTCCACGTTTTGATATACACAGCTCCCATAGAACGGTACCGGCTGATTTTCACTATTTTTTTAGGATTTAACATCATTATCACACCAAAATGGCTGTAACCTGGTTTTAATATAATTTAAAGATGAGAGCATAAATATTCGGATCGACCGAAAGACACGCATTTTTCTTTGCGCTCGGTGTGCAACAGCTATAGGTTCACGTTTTGATATATCTCCCAAAAACAGTACCTCCCGATTTTCGATAGTTCGGAGATATAGCCACTGTAGGGGGTCGTAAACAGTCTTGCAGAAAATTTTCAGTATACGTCCTCGTTTTGATATACATAGGTCCCATAGAACGGTGGCGACTAATTTTCTCTATTTTTGGTGGATTTAACCTCATTCAGCCCGATCGAACGTAACGCCTTTTTTCTACGCGCTCTATTTTACCACTATTGCATGGTATAATACCCCTCAGCGAAATGTATGTTCCTTCGGTATATGTATGGCACCATTTATATAATTCATAAAAAATTACTACTATAAACTATAAACTGAAATCAATGCTCATGAAGTTTCACTTCCCACATTTTGAGCTTTTATCCGTAATTGTAATATTTTCAAAAATCGGACACTATCGCGGTATTCTGATTCTAATGATGATATTGTATTGTATATCAATAACTTTGTCTGATGTCCAATCATTTTCTGGAATTTCGGTCTAGTGACATCTCAAGTTATCGGGATTTCACTGTATTCCAAAATGTGGAGTTGATCGAGCTATCCCACTTATTGTTAAGTGTTCAGGGTTTGTAGCGTTTTTTAAGAACATTTACAAAATTATGTATATTATCTGAAATAATAAATGTTTGAACATTTTGTGATGACCATGACATTTCACTTCCGCGAAGACCATTCAGGGTCAAGACAGTATTACAATAGTATTGCAAACAATCTGTAAACAATACGTTCAAAAATATCATGGACTTCAGATTTTTTTTTTTAAATTTTGAAGGAGAACCTCCGGTCACTACCTCCGGCCACTACCACTTGTTCAAGCTAGTGTTTATATCATTTTTGTGTCACGCTTACTAAAATTATGTATATTAATTGAAATAATACATTTTTGAAAACTTTGTGATTACCGCGATTTCAGATTTTATTAAAAACATTGTAGGGGAGGACCACCGGTCACTACTCTCAGTCGTATAAAAACAGCTTACGAACGTTCTAATTAATTGAAATAATACATTTTTGAAAATTTTGGGATGACCGCGATATTTCACTTCCGCGACGACCATTCAGGGTCAAGACAGTAATTACCATAGCATTGCAAACAATTTGTAAACAATATTTTAAAAAGTATCTTGAATTTCGCGGTTTTCTTAAAAAATTGTGGGGAGGACCACCGGTCACTACACTTGGCGGGTTAAATAAATAGATTACGACCTATTCTCAGACCTAAAAACTTCACATACAAAATTTTATAAGATTTCCCAATCGATTTTTCGGAATTGCTTTATCGTGACATCTCAAGTTATTGGGATTTTACTGTATTCCAAAATATGGCGTTGACCGCGTTATCCCACACATAGAAGCCAGTGTTATAGCGGTTTTATAGTCACGCTTACTAAAATTTGCTATACTATCTGAAATAGTACATTTTTGAATAATTTAGGATGACCGCGATATTTCACTTCCGCGACGACCATTTAAGAAAATATATAGCCTATTTTCACCACCGGTGTTCCCAGTACATTATCGGAAATTTTCCAAAAAATCTATTCAGCCGTTTTCGAGTCTTTTCGTTTTTGAATAATTTGGAATGACCGCGATATTTCACTTCCGCGACGACCATTCAAGAAAATATATAGCCTATTTTCACCACCGCTGTTCCCTGTACATTATCTGAAATTTTCAAGAAAATCTGTTCAGCCGTTTTTGAGTCTATTCGGAACATACAAACATACAAACATAGTAACATACACACATTGTCTTTTATATATTAGATAAAATATAAAATATAAAATATAAAATATAAAATATAAAATATAAAATATAAAATATAAAATATAAAATATAAAATATAAAATATAAAATATAAAATATAAAATATAAAATATAAAATATAAAATATAAAATATAAAATATAAAATATAAAATATAAAATATAAAATATAAAATATAAAATATAAAATATAAAATATAAAATATAAAATATAAAATATAAAATATAAAATATAAAATATAAAATATAAAATATAAAATATAAAATATAAAGTATAAAATATAAAATAAAAAATATAAAATATAAAATATAAAATATAAAGTATAAAATATAAAATAAAAAATATAAAATATAAAATATAAAATATAAAATATAAAATATAAAATATAAAATATAAAATATAAAATATAAAATATAAAATATAAAATATAAAATATAAAATATAAAATATAAAATATAAAATATAAAATATAATATATAAAATATAAAATATAAAATATAAAGTATGATAATTAAAATATTAATTATAAAAAAATAAAATATTAATGTATAATAAAAATTTAGATTTTTTTAAGAATATTTTTTAACGTAGATTTTTCAGTATAGTAAACTACAATTTTTGAAAACATTTTGTTTACAAATTCTGTCGCACCGTGTAATCAACTTACTCATATGATTCATTACTAATCCAACCTATTAATCGCCTTATCTGTAGATCACAATTGGTCTATCCACAGGTAAACATGTGTGCGTGTATCACATCAAAATAAATCAATATATTTTAAAGTTGATTTGGGGTTTTTTAGCAATGACGTATTTTTATAAATATTGGTGAACATATTTTATTTTTATTTTATATCTTGTAGTTTTTGACCAATAGACAAAGGTAAAATTCCAACTACGTTTTCAAAAGCATTCCAGAGTTCACCTCGATTCATATTATCTTAATGATACGAGACCCACTTTTTATAACCCAGAAGCTATGTTTTCAAAAACATCCCATAGTGCACCCCGATTCATATCATCTTAATGATACGAGACCCACTTTTTATAACCCATAAGGAACGGCGTGTCTAAAAACACCACCTGTATGGAAATAGCTTCCTGTACTTCATATTAGAACTTCCAAATCGGAACAATTTGGTAACATTGGTACCTATTTATTTTAATTATGATAAGTTCTTCATATTCTAAACGCATGTAACTAGACTGTTCATGACATTGAGATAATCGTTTATAAACAAAAAGGTCAATCAGTCGGAGAGCATTTAAAACCTGAAATTAAATCCATAAATCAGTTCATCATTAAGCATTTTTTTCTACTGGACTGAAGAATCAAAATCAATTATCTTTTTAGATAAAATTCCAGTCACTTTTAGAATTGCTCACGTACGACAAAAAATTAGGCAACTGTTTCGTTTTTTTACAAATTGAAAATTGGCCTCAAATAAACTCAAAAAATAAAAAAAAAAAGAGGAAGACAAAACCTGCAAGAGCTATTTGAGGACGGTATTCGGGGCATAGCTTTTGTTGGAATAAATGCCAATAATTGTGTCATTATCATTATTTGGCTTCCATGTAACAAGAAGAAACACAAACAAAAATTGTAGATAATAATTCTCATAAAGATAACCTCAACAACAATGGAAAATAAATTACTTTTTTTTGCAATAGAACGAACGCCAGCACCTGTTCAATCAAAGAGGCCACTATAAAATCGTTTTGTCGTTTTTTTTTTTTTTGGAAATGACTTTTATTTTCGCTGATAAAAAACTATCTATCAAAGCGTGTATACAGTAGCGAAAAGACCTTCTGCTATCAAAATTCATCAATCACAAAGCGAAACAGCAAGAAGAAGAAGAATGCAATGGACACTTGTTGAAAATATATTTGGCAAAAATAAAAAATATATAATAAATTAACTGATATAATTTTAAATCATATCCAGTGCCCAGGCATATGACTCGAAGTGATATTACACTAGTTTACAGATTGCAAGTATTTTTTTTTAGAATTCAATTTGTTATATATGTATATACATATATTATTTTTACCAAAATCTGTTAACATGAGTCCACATTTCGTTATAGCTCCCATAGAACTGTTCTTATAGATTGTAGGTTAATTATTAGCGGTATTCACTCATGGTGGTAGATTTACAGCTCTTGTTAATGCACTATATGGGTTTTTTACAACGAAGTGTGAACGTCTTTTTTTGTAAATATTGTAAACAAATCAAACATCTTATCGTCGTAGTAAGTCTATCTTTTAGTTTCAGTTTTATTACACTTTTTTCATAAAAAGTTGTTTTTTCATTGCCTCCAATCTTTTATTCTTTTTATTTTTCCCATTTTTCTACCACAAAACAAAACTCCGACATAATATAAAAATCACAACAAAGTGACGCCAAAACAATCAGCTGTTCTACACCCTTGTAAAAGTACAATGGAATGTTTACAATACTTTTACGTCGAGCATGGCAGAACTACCAGGTAGTGGTATCACACCAGCTGATCGAACATGAAAAGTCAAATTCCTTTATAAAAAATGTTTTTGTTGTAATTTCCCCAACAACATAAAGAAAGTTTTGACATAACATATTCAAAATTTTACGATGTATTGTGCGGGTAATTGTGCCATGACGTCGAGTAAAGCTGGGTACACATTGTCAGTTTTGAATGACAGCTTTGTTGTTGCTTGCTAGTGTGGCCGTTTATTTTTGTCATTCATCATACAACCGCAAAATGTTTTGTGGACAGTAATCGATAATTGCGAAATATCGACATTCAAAGCTGACAATGTGTACTGCTCTTAAATTAACAACTCTGTGGTAAACTAAACTTGCATGTATTTTGTTGTTGAGGTATTGTAAACAGTTGTAGATCTACAATATTAACAAGATGTACAAGATCTACATTGCGACTTTACCACCATGAGTGAATACCGCTATTATTTTTTTTTTCGAATAAAAGCAAGTTGATTTCGGAAGAGTAATATGGTCGGGGTGGTACATGATGATAAGCTCAACAACACCTAAGCACTTTCTAATGGTTACAACGTACTGAGGAAAGATCATGCCCGAAGTTGAGCTGGGGGACCTCTCCTATTGCACCAATCTGTTCAATAAGGAGCTATCTACTCCAGAGTAAAGGCCCAACATGAGACCGCTTTTGGAAAGTAATAACAGTATGCTCTCAGGGGGATTTTAATGGTCATCATGAGTTGTAGCATTCGGTCCTGCGAAATGACAAGAGGCATATATCACTGCCTTAGTATATTGCTGCTCTACACGCCCCTACCACAACTAGCAGAGAATGATACAGTTCGCCAGACAAAAACATCTTGTCATCTGGTCTGACAAATGACATCACCTGGCAACACCTCGTTTCTCTTGGGTCAGACCATTTCCCCAGTATTGTCTCCATTAGCAGGCCGCCCGATTTCATTCCCTCAGAACGCCGCACTTTCATCAGTCGTGGGAAATATAATTGGCGAATTTTCAGAGAGTTCACTAATCACCGCTTCAGACAACTTCCCGTGCCTTCTGATGTTCATTACTGCAACCGCTCGCTATATACCTGCTGGTCGAATACTCGAAGTGAGAACAAATTTTCCTAACAGAGACGGCGGGATTAGGAAATAAGCGTGAGCGTCTCTGAGGGTTTTGTGGATGTTTTTCGCATCATCGCTGCTTAGCTTATTTCCAAGTTTAACGTGTGCCATGTGTTTTTTGTCGTCTTCTCCATTTTGGTCACCCTTGTTCTATATTTTTAGAAAGAAGCTCGTTGTGGCCGTTACAACCCTGGGCGGGGTGCGTTTCGTCATTCCGCTTGTCTGAAAAGGGTTGTTAGCTCCATCTACTTCATTGTTGGTAAATATTGTAATTGGGTCCAAACTTGAAACCGATGTGAAGTTACGTTTTGCGGTCCCATGGTTATCTATATAAGCAGGTTGGGCCATGCGAGGGTTGACGCAGAATCTGTATGAGAAACTGCTTTCAGAGCAAGAACCGTATAAACCAGGACAAGCATGAAAATTCGCACCCATCTTGGTGGTGATATAACTAAGAGCGTTTTTAAAGATTTCCTAGGTGTTAGTAGGACGGAGGCAGATGCAGCATGAATATTTCACTACACTTACTCAGATTCCGGAATACTACAACTGTCAGGCTAGGGGATAAGTAAATATACAGTTATATGCCCAGTATGCCATAATGAAGATTTTACTGGTCTCGATCTTAATACCCGCAAGGGCGGAAAATTTTGTGTTACTGCCGCCCCTAATGAAGTCCGACACAGACCAGGAAGCTGCCCATGTGGATCAGACGTTGTTGGATTTTGTGACGTTGAAGATGGGCACCACTGCACTAGGGCAGCGATTACAAGCGTCGACCAGGGCCCCTTTAGAAATACCTGTAGTGCTCTTTAGAGAGTTGTTGCTATCCACTCAGCTCCCAGGTCTATTCCGTAGGCACCAATTTAAAGATCCAATGTACAGGCTTCACTTCTCTCTTGGTAAGGAGTTGAGGTCTAGCTTTCGGCAGAAAAAGAGTCTCTGGTCAGACTTTGTAATCGACACTACTACCAGTTTGATACCATACATGTCGGGACTGGTCACCTAGTGAATTGTGGACAATGGTTAGGTCACTCTCGAACCATAGAAAGAAAAAAGATAGGACCTCAGTCACGTTTGGCTATGTTAAGCTGACAGATACGAAGAGGTGCGCAAATCATTTTCATTGTCATACCTTGGGTATGACAAGGCGAAGAGACGAGTCCGTATCGCATTATATATCTTCCTGGGGGTTAAGTTTCTTATGAAAGTTCTCAACCTTTCGCTAGCCACCTCCATATCAGCTTCTGTCGCCCGTAGCAAAGACTCTTGAGACTTTATTTCTACCCGCATCAGAAATAGATATTCAGTTACCGATCATTAACAGCTGAGTAAGCAGTGCACGCCATCTCCACACAAATTAGTCAAGGGCTCAAACCATAACAAGCCGTCAACAGAAGAAGGTTTTGATGGTGCTCGACTTATCAAAAGCCTTTAAAGCATTCCACGCTGTTTGAGAATATTGAGCAGAATACCCTCCGACCAATTTTGAAATGGTGGATAATGATGGATGCCAGCCGTACGTGGAAATCTAGAACAAGGGGTCGAAAGTCTGTAGATTGAAACAGGGAGCTTCTCAAGGTATTCTGGTATCTCGGGAACTGTTTAAGCTCTACATTTTCTGTATTTCACCCTTTCCAGATGGCGTTGAGATTGTTACGTATGCGGATAATTGTACGAGATCTTAGGTTGTGTTTATCAAAACTCAAGAGGTTTTCCGTGGTTTCTTGAAGACCTAACGAGTTCGTCTATTGCCCTAAGTTGTCCATATAGACCTCAAGAGGCTTTCTGTTGTCTAAAGAAGACAAATGAGGTTTTCTGTTAAACTTAGAAGGTTTCAAAAGGTCTTGGGGACTCCTTAACATATCACTAAAGTTTTTCTTTTGTCTGTTAAAAATCTAAAGAGGTTTTGAGGTCTTCTAAGAAGAACAAAAAACCTCTTTAGATTTTTAACAGACAAAAGGAAAACTTTAGGTATATTTTAATGACAACCCAAGGCCTTTTGAAACCTTCTAAGGTCAACAAAAGACCCAGAAGAGGCTTTCTGTTGTATATAGAAAACACAATAGGGTTTTTGTGGATCTTAGAAGGCCTAACTGCTCTTAATTAGTCCTCAGAATAACCGAAGAGGTTTTTCCTTGTTTCTTGAAGATCTAACGAGGTCTTCTGTTGCCCTAAGAAGTTTGCTGTTGTGCTAAGAAGGCATGGAAAGGCCTTCAGTTCCCTAGAGAAGACCCAAGTCTTCGGTTGACCTTAGGAGAGGTATCAAGAGGTTTTTGTTCTCCTAGAATCACCCCAAAGGCTTTCCAGATCCAAGAGGTCTTCTGTTGACCTTGAAATTACTCAAGTAACCTTAGATTGTCCTTAATATAAACCAAGAGGCTTTCAGTTGTTTCTTGAAGACCAAACGAGTTCTTCTGGTGACCTAAGAGATCTGCTGCTGTCCTCGTGAGGCTTTCTGTTGTCTATAGTAGATCTAAGAGGTCTTCTGGTGACCTCAGAAGGTTTCAAGATCAAGACCTTTCACCTGATGTCATTTGCGAAAGGTTAAACTCCTATTTGCTTGAGCTTACAAACTTTTTCCACGCGAGAAATATTCAAATATAGAATTAAAACTGGAGCGAGTTTCAATTACGAATTCTGACCGGTTACGTTTTTATGGTGAAAGATAGACCTCATCCCCATATCAAGAGGAAAGTGAAACCTATACAGTGAATCTTGAAATTGGTGCCTGCCAGATATACCTGGAAGCTCTGTGTAGGTCAACCAATCTGCATTACAATTACCCGCAAAGTGTTCACGTGGTCAACGCACGATCTGTGCAGTCGGAAATCGGGTAATACGCCAATACGCTCGGTCATGATATACAATATTACTTTTGCTACTGCATTCATTAGCAATATACCTATCCAGTCCCTGCATTCTGTGAGGTTGCCTTTTTTAGGTAGTTTATTGATTATACTGGGTTGGGACTCACTTGTTCAAAAGCGCTGAACTACGGGAAGTATAATCTGCCCATTGCTTTCGGTATCAGCTGTTAGTAATTCTGGTGGTATATTGTCAGGACCAGGTGCCTTGTTTTTTCGTAGAGAAATGATAGCTTCTGTAATCTCGTTCCAGTTTCAGCTTTGAATGTTCATGTGTTCCCTGTCAACGTGTTTGCTACAGTCACACATTTGTTTTGTAGGACGTGTCATTACCGATAGCATATTGCAGTAATATTATATATTTCCAGATTTGCGGTTGCCCTTATTTTTAGGTTTAGGTAACATAATTACTTCTGATGTTTTCCATTAAATCGAAAAGTATTGGAGGCGGATAGCTGAGTTGAAGATATTGGATAAAATTTCTAAGCCAGTAATAGGAAGAATATTCGTAGGGAGATCTTGTTTGGTGCCACTTTTTACGTAGTTTTCTTTTGGATTTTGTCCATTATATATGGTGGGTATGTGTTGTGGACTTGCAGTGGATTTCCGTTGGGAATGCTTTTGAAAGCGGATTCTTGAATTAGTGCAGTGAACTTGAGTATGGCTTCATCTAAACCTTCTTCGGATTCAATCTGAAATTTATTTATTATGTGAATATTTTGAATCGGTAAATTTGCTCAAAAGGCATTGCTTTGAGTTGTTGTTTAAGGATCCTTTGGTTACGTAAGTTCAATTGATAGGCGAGTAGTAAGAGCTTATATATGTTGAATTCCTTACATAGTTGTGCCAGTTTGGAAAGTAGCAAGAGAGTTCGGACGTTCCATGTTCCAATTCGTGTTCCAGAACATGTCTCAATCTGCCATCTGAGGAGGGATGGGAGACATGCTACCCAATCTGGGTACATCAAATTCGTAGATGGCTTATATCCTTCAACTCCTTCCGGTATTTTGACTTAAAATTAGATACAATATAAAGTTATTTGGGGTAGAATTTTTAAAAAAATTAATATATTGCCCCTTGTCAAGGCAGAAGCGAAATACCTCGACGGCAATAAATAATTTAGATGAACATATCTCATGAAAAACCATTACCGCAGACCGACATTATATTAAAATTAATGTGCTGCAATTCAATTAGCAAAACATTAAATTTGTTATAGAATGTCTGAACACGTTTTATTCATAATAATAAAATTTGTTTTCAAAAATAAGTGCTCCCGAAAAGTTCATTGCACTAGTGTTGCTCAAAATTCGCATATACTATATTTAAATTGGTAGTAAATTTTGTTTATTCAAAATTTTGCGCAATAATAATTTTTGTTAAATTTTTTGTTCTATTCCTCATTGTTCTGAATTAAAGTGTCATGAATATAGCTAACCAGCCAGCTGCAGGCAAAAAATGGTAGTTATCGCCAAGTTTTTTTTTTCTAAATTTCACCACCGTATATAAGATTAGATAAAGGGGTAAAGAAAAGTAAATCAACAATGGCAAGCAAATTGTGAAAAGTAAATCAACAGGTTTAGTTGTCTGTTTTTGTTTTTTTTTCTTTTTGAGGGCAAAAAACTTCTAACACACTTTGCAAATAATCCACAAACTTCATAGCACATAATGCCCTCATGTTTTCCACTATTCCACCTCCATTATAATTTATTTACTCCCTCCATCATACATTCACTTTTCTTTGCAATCAAACACTTCTTCCTCACTCACGATTACTTACCTTTCCACGCATTTCCGTAAACATTTCTATCCAATTCAGATACAGATAGACACCGGCCAGGATCGACAGACACCCAATACCGACAATTAGGAAACGTTTTATACACAAACATTGCTGCGAAGTCATAACGCCGCCGCAGGAACCGGTAAACCGGAAACTTTGTTTAACACTACCGAACGAACACCGTCGCCGTTATACCCGTAGACGTAATTTTTTTTCGTGACGGTTAAGAACGATGGCCCAACCTTGAAAGTTGTCAACAGTTTCCTAAAATTATTTGAGTAACGATCTGTTTTTGTTTTGTGGGTCTGGCTATCTATGCTCCACTCGGCTGTTTTTTTATCAATGAATGAATAACCCACATGAGAGAGATATCATCAGCCAAACAGAGAGCGAGAATTGATTGGGTTCAGTTGACATGGGGAGATAAAAACAAAACATGAAAAGAGAAGAGAAAAAAAAAATAAATATATTAAAATGAGAGAATTTGTAAATAAATGAAAGTATGAGAATTACAGCTGTTAATAACAGAATTGTGTTTGACAGATAATAAAATTAACATTTAATAAAATAAACAATAAATTACAAATGTAAACAAATAATAGTGGAAGGCGGCAAAAGATGACATTAAGGGAAAAAATCAAGTTTTAGAAAAATAAATTAAAGGATGGAGTTAACCTCTTTTGTTTCGTCTTGATGGAAGATACGGGTAAGGTTGAAGGTGAACACCGAAGCTAAGAACACGAAATAAAATGTGGAGAAGTAATACTGATATACATGATACATAGGGAAGGCATGAACAAAACCGGAACGAGATTATAGAAGCTATCAAGTATCTAAAACAAGGCACCTGGTCTTGACAATATACCACCAGAATTACTAACAGCTGATACCGAAATCAGTGCGCAGATTATACTTCCGGTAGTTCAGAGCTTTTGGATAAGTGATACCCTACCCAACATAATCAAACTACGTAAAAAGACAACCTCATAGAATGCAGGAACTGAAGTGGAGTAGGGAAAGTAATATCGCATATCATGACCGAGTGCATTGGTGAACCATTGGAACCATTATTGAAAAGAGAAACGATGGGTTTCCGACCGCACAGACCGTGCGTTGACCACGTGAACACGTTGCGAATAATTGTGGAGCAGTCGGTTGAATGGAGATCCCCGAAATATACCTTGGGATCATTATAAGCGACAATGTTCCGAGCAGAGAAGGTATACTACACCGAATCAAAAAAGGACGTAGCACGTTTGTTCCATTGAAAAACGTGAGTCGCTCCCAAATTATCTCCAGGCAGGTAAAATTGAGTATATTTTACTCGAAGCGGTAAATGAGGTTAAAACTAGCTGCAAACGTTCATAAACAGTCTTTTTGCGAAGAATCATGTGCATATTCTTGCCCTATACCATATCCAACATTTCACTATAGGGGGAAAACTAAACGGGAGCCAGTTTGCCTAGAAATAAGGAAATGAACAACAACAACTGCCAAGCCCCACAAAACCAAAATCCTCCAATGGAATTGTAACGGGCTGACCCGTAAAATCACAGAAGTCACTGACTTCATGGACGGCGCAGCGGTACAAGAAACAAAAATGACCAGCAGAAATACCCTAGCAAGGTCATCTGCCTACACTATCATAAGACAAGACCGTGAAAAAGACGCTGGCGGAGGAATTGCGTTCATTGTACACGACTCAATAACTTACAGCCCATTTCCCCTTTCAAGCCGTGATCCCCACATAGAAATTCAGGGTATAAGGATTCTTACTGACGGGAAAGAGCTAAACCTCATAAATATATACATCCTTCCGGAGTCAGCATGCCGAACAGGCTTCAAACCCGACATAAGACCATACCTATCTGGGGGAAACACCATCCTTCTCGATGACATAAATGCTCACCACGAATCCTGGTTCTCAGAACTAGGTAACGACCAAAGAGGAAACCTCATTGCCCAACAGATTGATGACACGAACAACTGTGTCATGAACGAAGACCACCCTACACGCATTACTGCAACATGTAGAATCTCCCACGACATAACCATCACAAGTCCCGATCTAGCCATAATCACTTCGTGGCATGTAAACATAGCCCTTAATTCGGACCACCTTCCCACAACCATAAACGTCTCCACAGAATCAGAGTTCTCCTCGTCAGAAGATTGGAACCTTTTCACGTCAACCACAGAAAACAAGTTCATGAACACCCCTCTACCAAACACAACACCCGCTTGTGAAAAAATTTTCAGAACCATCATTCTAAACGCATGCAAGAGGTGTATTCCCTCGAGACGGATTCCGCACATCAGGCCAAACTTCCCCACTGAAGCCACAAGACTAGCCAATTAAAGGGACGCTATCAGAGCAACTGATCCAGCTGATCAGAGAAAGAAATTGATAGGCTCGTAGCAAATCATAAATGGGACAAATGGAGAAAACACTTGGAAGAATCCGACTTGGGCAACAAAAGACTATGGTCTACCATAAAAAACCTCTCCAATCCAAGGAGAAACGACAAAATAGCAGTTACTTTTGACAGCAACACTCCCAAAAGCCATGGGAAAACTGCCTCCTCCTTCTGTCGTCAATTGGTAGAACACTCCACCGACAGAAATAACACGCGTAGGAAGTTGAAACGTCACTTCCAGTCATTAAAGAAACCGAAGAAGATGTTGCAAACGCCATCAAAACTGCCAAAAGCTCGACGGCCATCGGTCCGGACGGTCTGGCCACCAAAATGCTAAAGCACATCGGTCCCAAAGGCATTTCTTTCCCAGCCTACTCCTTCAATATCTGCATGAACTCTCTTGATATACCAGATACGTGGAAAATAGGTAAAATTATCCCCATCCCCAAACCGGGGAAGCCCCCACACTTAGCATCGTCATACAGTCCAATCACCCTGCTATCTCCGATGATAAAAATCCTGGAAGCCATACTTCTCCCAGCACCTCCAACTCGCAGAGCACCAACATGGTTTTCGTGCGGGAAGGAGCACGACCACAGCCCTCTGCGAAATAACAGCAACCATAGCTGAGTCGCTCAATAGCAAAAGACCTCACAAGAGAACAGTACCTGTAGCCCTGGACGTGTAAAAGGCCTTTGACACAGTCTGCCACTCCACACTCCTAAATGATATCAAAGAGACAACTCTACCAAATTCTTTGAAGAGATGTATGGCAAATTACTTGGCCAAACAAGGGGTCCCTCAAGGAGTAGTACTATCACCACTACTCTTCAATTTCTATGTGGCGAAAGCACCTACCCCACCTCCAAACATCAGTCTCATATCCTATGCAGACGACTGCAGTGTACTATCGTCTGACAGAAAAATCTCCACCATAGAAAATCGACTAAATGAGTATCTCCCCCTCCTCTCAAACTTCTTCGAAAGTCGAAATCTAAAACTTTCAGCTCCCAAATCCTCCGCGATGTTGTTCACAACCTGGACAAAAGAGGTAAATACAACATTAAAAATAAATATCAACGGTAATGCCATACCCACTGTCAAATACCCCAAAATCTTAGGAGTCACCTTCGACAATACTTTCCAGTTCTGTAAACACTCTGAACTAACGGCAAAAAAGGTAGGTGGCAGAAACAAAACCCTCAAAGCTCTAACTGGAAGCACATGGGGTAAAGAAAAAGAAACTATCGTAGCAATCGATAAAGCCATAGGCCGTCCACTACTTGACTACGCTGCCCCAGTCTGGACCCCCAATATTAGTGATACTCAGTGGGATAACCTCCAAATAACACAAAACACTGCCCTCAGACTGGCAACGGGATGTCACTCTAGAGCGCCCGAAGACCATCTGCATCATGAATGCCAGATGCTGAATGTCAAAAGACATTCAAAACTCCTCACAAAACAACACCAACTAAAGTGTCTCTCCCCAACCCACCCAAATCACCTCACGTTCATAAATCCCCCCTCAGAGAGGGACACACCAAACAGATGGGACTTCAGGAGGGACAAGCACACTCTTCCCCCATTGAACAAACCCAATGAGACAGAAATTAAACGAGCAATAAACCTAGCTCACACAAACGCTGTACAAGAAGCTATAAATGCTTACACCTATAGTGTCGTCTTAGGTGGCAGACCTCCTCCAATCAGCGAAGAGGAAACTAAGCTACCACGAGAGACCAGATGCATTCTAGCACAGCTCAGGTCTGGACTATCGAGGTACCTAAATAGTTACCTATGCCTCCTACACCTTGAAATACAAAACGAGTGCCCAGATTGTGTACAGTCTCCGTACATAACTAGGCATCTTTTCATGTGCCCACAAAAACCCACAACACTGACACCTGAATCGCTTTGGACACATCCAATCCAAGCAGCAATATTCCTTGGATTGGATTATTTTTAACCTTAAATTTTCTTTCTTTCATACGTGGAAAACCTGCAGGGGCTACAACAACAACCACTACACAAATTCAAGGAGACATTGATTCTAGGCAAACATAGATAGATGACAATCTCACCACCTAGGACAGGCAATAGCAGACCAATCATCTACTTAGCTTGAATAAAAAATCCATCCGAAACACATCTGGCATTCTAAAACCATCCTCGGTATCAACACAACAACCAAAATATGAATGGCAGGAGATGGCGCCAACCAGAAGAAAATGGCGACACTAAATAAGCAAATACCACGATATATGGCAACCTCACCACCTAGGACAGGCAGCCTACAGCGACCAATCATGTACTTAGCTAGAGTAAAACACTGATTAACGAAACTACTACAAGACAGAACGAACAACAACAGATTCGTATGACAATGACGTAGGGTATACAAAATAGGACTCTCATTGCCCAATAGAATGTACATTCTCTTCGTGAAGCATCAAAGCTTGCACAGCTAGAACAGAAAATTACATCGTATAAGATCGACGTCTTAGGTATAAGCGAAATGAGATGGTGTAAAAGCGATGAAGTCCAGATGAAATCCATCCGAAGCCCATTGACATTCTAATAACCAACCTCGGTTTTAACACCAAAGCACGAGGATAACTTAAAATAGGAATGACAGGAGAAAGCACCACCCAGAGGAAAATGGCAACACTAAATAAGCAAGAATGTAGGGAATGTACGAACTCTTCGTTAATCATCTAGGCTTGCACAGTTAGAACCGCAAATGACATTATATAAAATCGAAGTCTTAGGTACAAGCGAAATAAGATAGAGTAAGAGCGATGACTCTACCACAGAAAACGATAACTATGTACAGTGGAAAAGAAAATGGTAATGAAAGCGGAGTTGGGATCATAATGTCGAAGAACGCTAAAGAGGTCGTTGCAGACATGTAGACCAATATCTGACCTTGTGATAATGGCTCGATTCAAGAGCAATGTAAGAAACGTCACCATAATAAAGTGGTATGTGCCCACAGAAGATGCTGAAGACACTGTGAAATATGAATTCTACACACAAATCTAAATCAAGATATGAAGCGAAAACACCGACGTTCATTTAATCAACCTCACGCCGGCCGATTCTATGTACCGGTTTGACTCGGAGAAATTTTGGACCAGGGGTCGTCATCTCTATAATCATGTGTTTATGTTCGTATAGTTTTTTCATTATGGGAGCGGCAATATATCCAAATATGCCTGGTCCGTGTCGGTATAGCGAATAACAAATGGATCTGTTATGTTTACCAGATCCGCATTCAACATATGTCTGCTTCGGTGAGAGGTAATGGGTGCAATTCAAAGGCTGAACAGGTCTTAGCCGCCTACAGGGCTAATGAGATAGGAGTTATGTTGGTGCATACTGCACCAGATCATCTTCCAGCGAGTCTCCAACATCGTTGTTGTAGCAACATAGGGTTAGATCGTGGAATGGAGCCGGTGCACGCTGGTCGAAACCATTGATCTAGCGGCGCGAAAGTAAAAAAATCAAAGTATAAAATTGCGAAATGTTTTCCATTGTATCGATTACAGACACTCTGCTGACTAATATTTTGTTTTAAAATTTTTTGTTGTTGTAAATATTCCCTCAGTTGGTAACTGTCAAGTGCAAGAAATTTTGATACATCAGATTTTAACAAAATTGTTGCTAAAAACCTGATTTCATATTTGTTTAATTGTTTAATAAATTCGTAATAAAACTAAACAAAGTTTATTTTTTATTGATAGGGGAGGGTGTAAGTTAAATTTAAAAAAAAATGTTTGGGGCCTGAAGTTAGTCCCAATTTACATTGGGCGAGTTTACTTGCGACAATTGTCATTTTGTAGAAGAGAGAGGTGAGGCATATGGTAACCCTTTGCCTCTCAGCACCCTCTCTCACCTACAAACTGACAATTGCCGCAAGTAAACTCGCCTAATGTAAATTGGGACTTAGATAGTTATGTAGCAATCAATTTTCAAAAATTATTTTTTTTTTATTTTTAGTGCAATATACTTTTGTTGAATGGAGCGTAACTACCAATGTCCACTGAGGTTCAGTCTAATTTTTTACTAATTAATTTGGACTTCCTAGGTTCCGAATAACCACAATTTAGCTGCAAATCTTGCTGATAAATGGTCTTGAAAAATAGCTTAAATTCTCAAAATACCTAAAATCTCTCGGTACAGTTATATGGGGGCTATATCAAAATGTAGACCTATGTTCACAATTTTTGGTGGGGAAGATGTATAACCAACGAGAACCTCCTATGCCAAAATTCAGCTTATTTGGTCTGAAAATGTAGACAAAATCCTAACAATACCGAATGTTGGGAGGTACCGTTATATGGGGACAATATCAAACCGTAGACCTATATCCAAAATTTTTGGTGGAGTATTTTTGTGTCCACTGGGAACCCCAAATACCACATTACACATAATTTGGCCGGAAAATGTAGCTTTAAACCCCCAAAATACTGAAAATCGGGAGGTACCTTAAAAGGGGCCTATACCTAAACGTGGACCTATGACCACAATTTGTGAAAAGGTTTAGTGATCACTAGAAACCCTAAGTACCAAATTACAACTAATTTGGAAAGAAAGGGTGGCTTAAATCCTTAAAATACCGATATCAGGAGGTACCGTTATATAGAGGCTATACCAAAATATTAGCCAATGTTGTTCATATTTAGTGCATTATTACCCACGGACACAGACTGAGTTTGTGCAAAGTTTCAGAAAGTTACCTCCATTCGTTTCCTAGTTATTAATTTCGCGCCGCTAAATCAGTGATTTCGACCACTGTGCGGTGGTCAAAATGTTTTTGGTTTCGGGTCAATCCAGTACAAAGAATCCGCTGCCGGATCTTCGTCGTTGTCTGAATACGAGACATCCTCACCAACAACACGCGGGATCGAACACCACATATTTTTGTCCAGTGCTCCGAAAGGGTATCATTCCTTCTATTCAATTGCAACGGTCCCCGCAACAGATTCGGCGAAATCGTAAACTTTATGAGTCGAAGCTGTAGCTTGCAACCTTGTGATGGTTACAACGTTTTGGGTGCGGACAAGAAGCGGGGGATGAGGACTTACCCACCTTATACACCGGTCTGCCCAGTAGATCTACCTCGTTTGAGCTTGACTCTAGTGACCCATATTCATCGAATATAAAGTATATATTCTTGATCAGCGTAAAATTCTATGTCGATTTTGCCCTGTCCGTCCGCCCGTCTGTTGTTATCACGCTATCTTCAGAATGAAACTAGCTACACGGCGATGTGGCAATGATTTTGCGAAATAATGAATGAAAATCACCAATGTTACCACATATTTTCAAAAATTACACGCCTCGATAAATGACACGTAGAAATTACCAAACGCGTAGGTAAAGATAACACTGTGCAACACTGGAAATGCAAACAACTTCTAATGGTCATTTTCTGAAAGTACATATTGAGACTACAAAAACCTTAATTGGGTTTTGTGTTCTCAGATCGGGTTTAGATTTTATGGCCTCATCTAAACCGAGCTAAAATGAGCCTTTTTTCCAGTGATCGGACCTTTATCTCCGAAACTAATAAGAATTTTGCTTTGCAGTCTTCAGCAATATTGTAGCCCTTAAGTAGTAGAACTTATGTTTCAAACAGATGAAAAATGAAAAGCTGCATCTATCGCATCAAACTCGTTAAAATATAGCCAAGTAGCC
This sequence comes from Musca autumnalis, assembly GCF_047663935.1. Taxonomy (NCBI): domain Eukaryota; kingdom Metazoa; phylum Arthropoda; class Insecta; order Diptera; family Muscidae; genus Musca; species Musca autumnalis. The sequence continues at coordinate 245,982,904 of NW_027411755.1, forward strand.
ATTCTAAAAATTTTCCAAAAAATGTGACCATCAATTCTTCAGAACATTTTGAAACTCTAAAATTGTTATTTCACGTTGTTTAAGGGGTATTTCATAACATACCTTTTACAAAACTTATTTCAAACAATGTTCACACACGCTGTTTATTCTCATGTTGGGGATTTCAATGAATTATTGAAATATTTACCAAATTGTTGTTGAAAAATTTGCTATAAACAAGGCGATAGATGCATTTTACAACAATGTAATGTTCTGAAGAGTTGTGTATTACATTCCAGAGAATATTTTCCCAAAAAGTAACATTAAGAAGAATTTAACATTTAACAATTTTCAGATATATTATAAAATTTGAGGCAATAAATGCAGTTTTTCGTGTTCACTATTCCTCCTAATATTTTCTTTTTACTCTTATCTACAAGTTTGCTGCAGATGTCAAAACAAGATACTTATTGGTTTCAGAGATACAGCCCCGATTTGTTTTAAAAATTCGATCTTTAACCATGTTTAGATGAGGCCATAAAAACCGAATCCGATCAAAGAAAACAAAACCCAAATATGGTTTATGCCTATTCATAAAATTCTGGACAGAAGTTGTTTGCACTCGAATGGCTCAAAAATGTTGCACAGTGTAACTAATGGGTAGCTACACAGCAAAATGTTCGATGACAAATCACGAGTTGAATCATGGGCAACATGGCAACATGGCATCGATGAAAATTCGGGTGAATCACCCATGAAATTTACAAGGGGGTGGGTGATACACGCTTTCACGAATTCATTGTCATTGCGTTTTGCACCAGTTCATTGTCATGGCATTTTGCACCAGTTCTTTGTCATTACTTTTTGCACCAATGCAATCATATTCAACTTGGTCTTTCCATTGGAGTTTTGTCATCAAATGGCTCAAATGGTTTATAGACCGGACCTCTTTTATACTTATTATTAATTCCACAAAATGAAACAGGTTTCCAAACACAAAATATATTTTTCTTTTTGTTTTCTAACAATTTACATAGTATTTTTAATAAAAATATGTAAATTTTGCCACTATCGATCACTTTCTTCTGACTTTTATTTTCATTTCAACAATTACTTTTGCAAGTAAACAATTATTCGGGTACATGATTATTTGATCATTTATTGTACGGAAACTTATCAATTTATTTAAACTCATGACAATATTATGATAAAAGTCGGATCATTCACCACTTCATTTGCACTCATGAAAATTTGATTACAAAGATCGGATCTTTCACGACTTCAATTTTACTCATCAAAATTCAATGAAAAGGATCTGATCTTCCACGACTCCAGTCGAACTCATGATAATTCGATGAAAAAGATGGGATTTTCACGACTCCAGTCGAACTCATGATAATTCGATGCAAAAGATGGGATCTTTCACCACTTCATTTTAACTCATGCAAAAGAACCAGTAAAATCATGATTTCACATAGAACCACTTACATTTAATTTTGCTGGATACCTACCCTTTTACCTAGGCGTTGAAATTACGGGCACTAATTAACTAAAATGAGGTATTTGGGTTTCCAGTGGTCAAAAAAAGAACTTCTCTAACTAAAACTGTGGGAATTCCATATTAGTTCAGTTCGGCCTGGCCAAACTTAACGCATTTTACTTGTTTTTATTTGAGATTTTTGTTTGCATTTGCAGTTATCAAAGCTCAATTCAAATTCAATTCACTTATGACATTTACAAAAGTTCCTTGAGAGTATACAAATTGTTGCCTAATCAAAATAAACTTAAATACATTAAAGCTTTCTAACATTAAAGTTTTGAACTTCTTTAACGTTCCAAAATGTGTCAAAATTAATATTTTTATCACTTTGATTGACCTCCGATTTAAGTCTCAGTTGTCATATTTTTAATTGAAATTCACTGAACTTGTTGAGATTCTGAATAGACTATTTTGCAAGGAAAACCTGTTTAACGTAGTGATCTTATTACCGGCTGCCAGTTTATTTTTAAACAAAACTATTAAAAACAATTAAACAATTAAAAATTATAATAATTTATATAATAATATTTGCATATTTATTGAAATATTTCACAACTATTGAAATTGGCGGATTTGTTTACAAAAATCTATTAACAAAACAGCAGCAACAACAAAACAATAATAAATATTTAACAAAGTGATGTGATTTGACACACCTCTAATCGCTGCTTGTGAATAGGCCTATTTTTATGGTGGCGTGTTTCGAGAAAATGTACTTCTCTTTTCACACATCGTCTCCCTCCTAATTGGGTAAAACATTTATTGTAGTAAATTAAATGTTTTTGTTGTAATATAGAAAAGCAGTGCCAAAGAAAAGCTACAGTTTATCTATAACAATACATTTAGACATTAGAGGGGGTCAATTATGAAAACAAAAACAAGTAAAGAAGAATCATAATCTTCAGCGAGGAATAGTTGACCATTGAACAGTCAATGATCAAGAAATTATTGAACAGATTTTACGTAAACTGTTCTGGGTTTCAGGCTACACGCAGAGAAAAAATATTTTTCGCCTTGTTGGAACAACAATATCAATTTTTGTTCCAACAATTCATTTGTTTTGTTCAAGCATTGCAATTGCAATCCAAAAATACCATCGTTTGCCCCAAACATACAAAACAAAAACAACTTACGAAAGTCCTCAATATTGTAAAAACAATTTACAATACCTATAGTAGGAACTATCATAATCTAGAATTTTTACAAAAAATATTGTCAGTCCAGAAAACCTGTTACTGACATTTTTGAAGTGATCGTATATAATTTCATATACACTTTCTACATAACTTTTGTATAAATGTCACGTATTGACGAACACAACACATGGCCAGGTTTTGCCAGATTTAACTAAGAAGACAACAAATTGAATGAAGGAACATAACTACTCCATTGCGCTCATCCTCCAAGTACCTACCCCAACATAAGGAATACCATAAATAAAACCATAACAAATATGAAAAGAAAACACAAATTTCGACCAAAAACACTTCTCAGATCGTGTTGGTGTAACTCAACTATCAAAACACAATGAATGAATGAATGAAATGAGAAAGAAGAAAAAAATAAAAACAAGAATCTCATGGTGTACATCCACAAAAAAAGAACAAAGATAAAATAAAAAACCGATAGATGAGAATAAAATTGTAGAAGAAAAGAGAACACTATTGTCAAGCAGACAAAAAATATTGTTGTATATGACAACAACTATTGTGGGATATGACAAAAACAATTGTTGTAATTAACAAAAACGATTATTGGACTCACAACACTACATGCGGAATCTAACAATAGTAACGAAGAGAAAAATATGTATTGTAAAGACATATTTTTCTCTTCGAATATTGTTGGGTCAATCATATTTTTTTCTCTGCGTGTAGAATGACATGAGAATTTCAGCTGCTGTGCGATGAGCCCGTGCTACTTTCGGAACAATCAGGTATCTCTGAGCTGGTAATCGTTAACATCGTTTGCTTTCAGGGACGTACAAAGTGTGCTTTTAAGGTTGAATATTTTGCTTCAAAAAAGTCAAGTGTGGTCTAGTGACCCCCGAAATGAATTTCTTTCTACTTTGGTGATCGCCTCCATTTTCTTCTTTCGCTTTGATAGGTGGAAGGTATTGGCATCAGCAGGCCTGCCGCTGGAGTATCCAATGCGGCCTTTGCTGTCAATTTGCAGTATTCAGAGGTTATTTTCCTCATGAGCATCCATCGCCTTTTATCTTGGCGATGTCAAACAGTTCCATCAATGAATCAAGTCGAAAAGTCATCACCTTCAGAGTTTTTATCTCGTTTCCTTTCAACCCACCTTAATGTTCGTACACCCGCACAAGATGCCTTGCCATTAATTCGTTAGTTCGTTCACTTTGTCGCCTCACTCACTTATTTACAAATAATAATAAATCCACAAATGAATAAAAAGTTGAAAATAAAAAAAATCACTTTAAGTAAAAATTTAAATCAAGAAATTTATTTCTATTGAAACTTAAGAGGCCTGCTAGTGGTGGCAGCAAAATTTGAAACGCAATACCTAATCGACCGACCGACCAGCGTAGCCATACCACACATCATATCAATAGTCTGGCGGACCTGTTGTTTTCCAATTGCGAACAGCTTCCTGCATACTTTCAGCTTTGCAATTGTCATTTAATATAAAAATTATGTGTTAAGAAGCATTGTTCGGGGGTGATGCTGGCTGAATGCTGGCAATTGATCGCATGATTTTATTATGAAAAAGATTTTGTGAATGAATCAAAATTGTTGTGTTGTATTAACCGACAAAAGGAAATTGGAGACGCTGTGGTTTTCTTGAATAATTGCATAATTTTTTTATTAAATAATAAACACATGTTAAGTGGAGAATGAAGTATCCAATGAACAAGCAGAATTTCAAAAATTATGAACGATGATGCTGATCTAAGCAAAGAACTGTGTTAAGTGTGCCAAATTCTATAAAAAAATAATCCAAGCCACTTGCTTCTTCATGCAAGCTATGTTTCAATGCTTGAACAAGTCATGCATGCCATGCCATGTCGACACAACCAACAAGTCAAGTTGTTCCAATAAACAACCAACTAAAACGACTAAAAGGTCGGTCTGCAAATGTCATCTTACATGAACTGATCATTACAATGTCAAGTCTGCACACGACACGATCAAGACATTTTCAAGTCAATCAAGTGGTTAGCACTTACTAAGTACAATGGTATAAAAAGACTGATCCGACTTGATGTCCTGTCACGACACATGAGTTTTGAGATCCCTAACCGTCTTTAAAATAGAAAAAAAATCAAAGTTAACTACACACTAGACGACATCTGACCAAGCCACTTGTTTCTTCAATCAAGCCTTGGGGCATAAACCAATTCAAGACATGCCGTGTCTCCGGCAACAACAAGTCAAGCAATTCTAATAAACGAAGACATGGCATGTCAAGCCGATGCAAAGTAATCCAAGTCACTCGCTTCTTCATGCAAGCTATGCTCCAATGCTTGAACAAGTCATGCATGCCATGCCATGTCGACACAACCAACAAGTCAAGCTGTTCTAATAAACGACCAACTAAAACGACTAAAAGGTCGGTCTGCAAATGTCATCTTACATGAACTGATCATTACAATGTCAAGTCTGCACACGACACGATCAAGACATTTTCAAGTGAATCAAGTGGTTAGCACTTACTAAGTACAATGGTATAAAAAGATTGATCCGACTTGATGTCCTGTCATGACACATGAGTTTTGAGATCCTTAACAGTTTTTAAAATAGAAAATAATTCAAAGTTAACTACACACTAGACGACATCTGACCAAGCCACTTGTTTCTTCAATCAAGCCTTGGGGCATAAACCAATTCAAGACATGTCATGTCTCCGGCAACAATAATTCAAGCAATTCTAATAAACGAAGACATGGTATGTCAAGCCGATGCAAAGGTTGATTGGGCATGAAAATGATGATGTCCTGTCATGACACATCGAGTCTAAGTGTTAAAGTTTGTAGGCCAAACTGATCAAGCCCCCCTCTTAACTATTCTAAGATGTTCATGTCCACCTAAAATTCAATGTGCCCAAGTTTCATTGATCACTCTACCCAACCTATAAGATCTCAGTTTTGCATAACTTGTTTTTGGTCTTAAATACTCTTTTTTTTGTAATTAGCACTTCTCAGTTTTACTTATGTAAATAGCCAATTAGAACTTGTTAATTTACTGACATACTCATATTATGAGATGCAAATATCATCTCAACTGAACATGACATACCGCAGGGCAATTGAGCTTCCATTAGTGGTCGTTGAATAACGCCTACTTAACTGATGGCATAATTTTCTACTAAGTAAAAGTGTAAATTAATACGACATTTGTTCGGTAGCATTGCATTCACGACTTTAGTTGATATTTTTAAGATTTTTTTCAAGGGTTGCCAGAGGTGTGGATTTTTTCTAAATATTTTTTCAAGGTGTGTCAGAGGTGTGGATGTTTTAATAATATTTTTTTTCAAGGTGTGTTAGAGGCCTTGATTTTTTAAGAATATTTTTTCAAGGTATGTCAGAGGCGTGGATTTTTTAACAATATTTTCCCAAGGTTTGTCAGAGGCGTGGATTATTTAACAATATTTTTTCAAGGTTTGTCAGAGGCGTGGATTTTTTAACAATATTTTTTCAAGGTTTGTCAGAGGCGTGGATTTTTTAACAATATTTTCCCAAGGTTTGTCAGAGGCGTGGATTATTTAACAATATTTTTTCAAGGTTTGTCAGAGGCGTGGATTTTTTAACAATATTTTTTCAAGGTTTGTCAGAGGCGTGGATTTTTTAACAATATTTTTTCAAGGTTTGTCAGAGGCGTGGATTTTTTAACAATATTTTTTCAAGGTTTGTCAGAGGCGTGGATTTTTTAACAATATTTTTTCAACCTTTATCAGAGGCGTGGATTTTTTAACAATATTTTTTCAAGGTTTGTCAGAGGCGTGGATTTTTTAAGAATATTTTTTCAAGGTTTGTCAGAGGCGTGGATTTTTTAAGAATATTTTTTCAAGGTTTGTCAGAGGCGTGGATTTTTTAAGAATATTTTTTCAAGGTTTGTCAGAGGCGTGGATTTTTTAAGAATATTTTTTCAAGCTTTGTCAGGGGCGTGGATTTTTTAAGAATATTTTTTCAAGCTTTATCAGAGGCGTGGATTTTTTAAGAATATTTTTTCAAGGTTTGTCAGAGGCGTGGATTTTTTAAGAATATTTTTTCAAGCTTTGTCAGAGGCGTGGATTTTTTAAGAATATTTTTTCAAGCTTTATCAGAGGCGTGGATTTTTTAAGAATATTTTTTCAAGGTTTGTCAGAGGCGTGGATTATTTAAGAATATTTTTTCAAGCTTTGTCAGAGGCGTGGATTTTTTAAGAATATTTTTTCAAGCTTTATCAGAGGCGTGGATTTTTTAAGAATATTTTTTCAAGGTTTGTCAGAGGCGTGGATTTTTTAAGAATATTTTTTCAAGCTATGTCAGAGGCGTGGATTTTTTAAGAATATTTTTTCAAGCTTTGTCAGAGGCGTGGATTTTTTAAGAATATTTTTTCAAGGTTTGTCAGAGGCGTGGATTTTTTAAGAATATTTTTTCAAGCTTTGTCAGAGGCGTGGATTTTTTAAGAATATTTTTTCAAGCTTTGTCAGAGGCGTGGATTTTTTAAGAATATTTTTTCAAGCTTTGTCAGAGGCGTGGATTTTTTAAGAATATTTTTTCAAGCTTTGTCAGAGGCGTGGATTTTTAAGAATATTTTTTCAAGGTTTGTCAGAGGCGTGGATTTTTTAAGAATATTTTTTCAAGCTTTGTCAGAGGCGTGGATTTTTTAAGAATATTTTTTCAAGCTTTGTCAGAGGCGTGGATTTTTTAAGAATATTTTTTCAAGCTTTGTCAGAGGCGTGGATTTTTAAGAATATTTTTTCAAGGTTTGTCAGAGGCGTGGATTTTTTAAGAATATTTTTTCAAGGTTTGTCAGAGGCGTGGTTTTTTTAAGAATATTTTTTCAAGGTTTGTCAGAGGCGTGGTTTTTTTAAGAATATTTTTTCAAGGTTTGTCAGAGGCGTGGATTTTTTAAGAATATTTTTTCAAGGTTTGTCAGAGGCGTGGATTTTTTAAGAATATTTTTTCAAGGTTTGTCAGAGGCGTGGATTTTTTAAGAATATTTTTTCAAGGTTTGTCAGAGGCGTGGATTTTTTAAGAATATTTTTTTAAGGTTTGTCAGAGGCGTGGATTTTTTAAGAATATTTTTTCAAGGTTTGTCAGAGGCGTGGATTTTTTAAGAATATTTTTTCAAGGTTTGTCAGAGGCGTGGATTTTTTAAGAATATTTTTTCAAGGTTTGTCAGAGGCGTGGATTTTTTAAGAATATTTTTTCAAGGTTTGTCAGAGGCGTGGATTTTTTAAGAATATTTTTTAAAGGTTTGTCAGAGGCGTGGATTTTTTAAGAATATTTTTTAAAGGTTTGTCAGAGGCGTGGATTTTTTAAGAATATTTTTTCAAGGTTTGTCAGAGGCGTGGATTTTTTAAGAATATTTTTTCAAGGTTGGTCAGAGGCGTGGGTTTTTTAAGAATATTTTTTCAAGGTTTGTCAGAGGCGTGGTTTTTTTAAGAATATTTTTTCAAGGTTTGTCAGAGGCGTGGTTTTTTTAAGAATATTTTTTCAAGGTTTGTCAGAGGCGTGGATTTTTTAAGAATATTTTTTCAAGGTTTGTCAGAGGCGTGGATTTTTTAAGAATATTTTTTCAAGGTTTGTCAGAGGCGTGGATTTTTTAAGAATATTTTTTCAAGGTTTGTCAGAGGCGTGGATTTTTTAAGAATATTTTTTCAAGGTTTGTCAGAGGCGTGGATTTTTTAAGAATATTTTTTCAAGGTTTGTCAGAGGCGTGGATTTTTTAAGAATATTTTTTCAGGCAGTTTCAGAGGCGTGGATTTTTTAAGAATATTTTTTTCAACGAGTGTCAGGGGCGTGGATCTTTTTGTCAGGGGCGTGGATCTTTTTTTCAAGGTTTGTCAGAGGCGTGGATTTTTTAAGAATATTTTTTTCAAGGAGTGTCAGAGGCGTGGATTTTTTAAGAATATTTTTTCAGGCAGTTTCAGAGGCGTGGATTTTTTAAGAATATTTTTTCAAGGTTTGTCAGAGGCGTGGATTTTTTAAGAATATTTTTTTCAAGGAGTGTCAGAGGCGTGGATTTTTTAAGAATATTTTTTCAGGCAGTTTCAGAGGCGTGGATTTTTTAAGAATATTTTTTTCAAGGTTTGTCAGAGGCGTGGATTTTTTAAGAATATTTTTTTCAACGAGTGTCAGAGGCGTGGATTTTTTAAGAATATTTTTTTCAACGAGTGTCAGAGGCGTGGATTTTTTAAGAATATTTTTTTCAACGAGTGTCAGAGGCGTGGATTTTTTAAGAATATTTTTTTCAACGAGTGTCAGAGGCGTGGATTTTTTAAGAATATTTTTTCAAGGTTTGTCAGAGGCGTGGTTTTTTTAAGAATATTTTTTTCAACGAGTGTCAGAGGCGTGGATTTTTTAAGAATATTTTTTCAGGCAGTTTCAGAGGCGTGGATTTTTTAAGAATATTTTTTTCAACGAGTGTCAGGGGCGTGGATCTTTTTGTCAGGGGCGTGGATCTTTTTGTCAAGGTTTGTCAGAGGCGTGGATTTTTTAAGAATATTTTTTCAAGGTTTGTCAGAGGCGTGGATTTTTTAAGAAATTTTTTCAAGGTTTGTCAGAGGCGTGGATTTTTTAAGAATATTTTTTCAAGGTTTGTCAGAGGCGTGGATTTTTTAAGAATATTTTTTTCAAGGAGTGTCAGAGGCGTGGATTTTTTAAGAATATTTTTTCAGGCAGTTTCAGAGGCGTGGATTTTTTATGAATATTTTTTTCAAGGTTTGTCAGAGGCGTGGATTTTTTAAGAATATTTTTTTCAACGAGTGTCAGAGGCGTGGATTTTTTAAGAATATTTTTTTCAACGAGTGTCAGAGGAGTGGATTTTTTAAGAATATTTTTTTCAACGAGTGTCAGAGGCGTGGATTTTTTAAGAATATTTTTTCAGGCAGTTTCAGAGGCGTGGATTTTTTAAGAATATTTTTTCAGGCAGTTTCAGAGGCGTGGATTTTTTAAGAATATTTTTTCAGGCAGTTTCAGAGGCGTGGATTTTTTAAGAATATTTTTTCAGGCAGTTTCAGAGGCGTGGATTTTTTAAGAATATTTTTTTCAACGAGTGTCAGGGGCGTGGATCTTTTTGTCAGGGGCGTGGATCTTTTTTTCAAGGTTTGTCAGAGGCGTGGATTTTTTAAGAATATTTTTTTCAAGGAGTGTCAGAGGCGTGGATTTTTTAAGAATATTTTTTCAGGCAGTTTCAGAGGCGTGGATTTTTTAAGAATATTTTTTTCAAGGTTTGTCAGAGGCGTGGATTTTTTAAGAATATTTTTTTCAACGAGTGTCAGAGGCGTGGATTTTTTAAGAATATTTTTTTCAACGAGTGTCAGAGGCGTGGATTTTTTAAGAATATTTTTTTCAACGAGTGTCAGAGGCGTGGATTTTTTAAGAATATTTTTTTCAACGAGTGTCAGAGGCGTGGATTTTTTAAGAATATTTTTTCAGGCAGTTTCAGAGGCGTGGATTTTTTAAGAATATTTTTTTCAACGAGTGTCAGAGGCGTGGATTTTTTAAGAATATTTTTTCAGGCAGTTTCAGAGGCGTGGATTTTTTAAGAATATTTTTTTCAACGAGTGTCAGGGGCGTGGATCTTTTTGTCAGGGGCGTGGATCTTTTTGTCAAGGTTTGTCAGAGGCGTGGATTTTTTAAGAATATTTTTTTCAACGAGTGTCAGGGGCGTGGATCTTTTTGTCAGGGGCGTGGATCTTTTTGTCAAGGTTTGTCAGAGGCGTGGATTTTTTAAGAATATTTTTTCAAGGTTTGTCAGAGGCGTGGATTTTTTAAGAAATTTTTTCAAGGTTTGTCAGAGGCGTGGATTTTTTAAGAATATTTTTTCAAGGTTTGTCAGAGGCGTGGATTTTTTAAGAATATTTTTTTCAAGGAGTGTCAGAGGCGTGGATTTTTTAAGAATATTTTTTCAGGCAGTTTCAGAGGCGTGGATTTTTTAAGAATATTTTTTTCAAGGTTTGTCAGAGGCGTGGATTTTTTAAAAATATTTTTTTCAACGAGTGTCAGAGGCGTGGATTTTTTAAGAATATTTTTTTTCAACGAGTGTCAGAGGCGTGGATTTTTTAAGAATATTTTTTTCAACGAGTGTCAGAGGCGTGGATTTTTTAAGAATATTTTTTTCAACGAGTGTCAGAGGCGTGGATTTTTTAAGAATATTTTTTCAGGCAGTTTCAGAGGCGTGGATTTTTTAAGAATATTTTTTTCAACGAGTGTCAGGGGCGTGGATCTTTTTGTCAGGGGCGTGGATCTTTTTGTCAAGGTTTGTCAGAGGCGTGGATTTTTTAAGAATATTTTTTCAAGGTTTGTCAGAGGCGTGGATTTTTTAAGAAATTTTTTCAAGGTTTGTCAGAGGCGTGGATTTTTTAAGAATATTTTTTCAAGGTTTGTCAGAGGCGTGGATTTTTTAAGAATATTTTTTCAAGGTTTGTCTGAGGCGTGGATTTTTTAAGAATATTTTTCAAGGTTTGTCAGAGGCGTGGATTTTTTCAAGGTTTGTCAGAGGCGTGGATTTTTTAAGAATATTTTTTCAAGGTTTGTCAGAGGCGTGGATTTTTTAAGAATATTTTTTCAAGGAGTGTCAAAGGCGTGGATTTTTTAAGAATATTTTTTCAAGGAGTATCAAAGGCGTGGATTTTTTAAGAATATTTTTTCAGGGAGTTTTCAAAGGCGTGGATTTTTTAAGAATATTTTTTCAGGGAGTTTTCAAAGGCGTGGATTTTTTAAGAATATTTTTTTCAGGGAGTTTTCAAAGGCGTGGATTTTTTAAGAATATTTTTTCAGGGAGTTTTCAAAGGCGTGAATTTTTTAAGAATATTTTTTCAGGGAGTTTTCAAAGGCGTGAATTTTTTAAGAATATTTTTTCAAGGTTTGTCAGAAGCGTGGATTTTTTAAGAATATTTGTTCAAGGTTTGTCAGGGGCGTGAATTTTTTAAGAATATTTGTTCAAGGTTTGTCAGAGGCGTGGATTTTTTAAGGATATTTTTTCAAGGTTTGTCAGAGGCGTGGATTTTTTAAGAATATTTTTTCAGGGAGTTTTCAAAGGCGTGGATTTTTTAAGAATATTTTTTCAGGGAGTTTTCAAAGGCGTGGATTTTTTAAGAATATTTTTTCAGGGAGTTTTCAAAGGCGTGTATTTTTTAAGAATATTTTTTAAGGGAGTTTTCAAAGGCGTGAAAAAAGTCATCTTGTGGTACTTTTATAGCGGAGCTTAAAATAAAGGACGAAAAGGACATTGAAGAAAGCGAAAATAGTCCTCATTCGATTTGACTGAAGACATGTCATCTCAAAAATAAACTAAAGCAACAATGAACAAAGATATAACGCTAATTCATGATGGCCTACAGGGTATCTAGCAGAAATGTCATTACGCCATAACGCGGAAGTTCGACTCACGACGGATCTGTCCTTCGGGGTTCTTAATATACTCACCAAGGGCTTTCATCTCCGAAAGGAATTAGCTCTGCCCCAAAATTTGTATTCACAGTGTTATCTGTGGATTTTTTAAAGAATAATTTTCAAGGAGTGTCGAGGCCTTGAGTTTTACAAACCAATATTCCTCTATCAATTATGCCATTTAATAGATTTCATTTTTTTCCTAATGGTAACTCTATTCAATGCACACGTTTCAAAAATTAACCTCCACGTCTTTACACAAATTTGCTGACAAAAAATGTGTTGTTTCCTCTTCCTTCTCACCGCAGTAACTGTCCATATGGCATAATAGAAATAGAAGCAAAAACATTTTCTTATCAGCTTTGTTGTAAGTTTTTTTGCAAACAAATTTACCAAGTCATTATAAATAAACCCACATAAAACGTGTTTTCGATTTAAGTAGCTACAGTATTTAAATTCAAAGCAAAAATAAAATACTTAAGCGATCGTTCTGAGTAAAATTATCAACAATTAAAACTAATGCGAAATTATTTTGCAAAACTTAAATAATATAAAATTGTTAGTCATCAAACTGTCAAAATGTTGTCGATTTCTCATAATTGTCTTTTATTTATCATCCAATTTTGCAACAATAAATTTGTTTTAAAACAAATTGCTCGTATGCAAACATATTAATTTGTTGTTCTGGATGTCTTTTCTATAACCTTTCGATTTTATCAAATTAATTTGTTTGTCATGCCAACCGCACAAGCCAGCGGTTATAAATTGTATACAGCGTTGGGGCAATGACTTAAAATCCACAGTTTAAATTTAAAATTATAAAATTATTCATTACGAGTATTATTATAAATTTAATATTACACAACAATTATAATGAGACCAAGACCTCTGCCTCATTAGGACATACTCGTAAAAGAAGCTTGAATGTCCATCTAATACAATTCGAAATAAAAATAAATATTTGCAATATAATGAATGGAATGTATCATTAGAAGAAGAAGTAAGTAACACTGTGTGTAATTTGTTGACCATATTCTGAGACCGCAGCGTGATAGAAGACCACAAGACAAGACACGTGTCTCGACGTTTTTGCCTATCACATGAATTTTTGTGGCTATCTGTTTCTATAGGCTTATGGTCTTAATGTCAAAAAAGATACGAAACAAAAACAACTTGCGAAATTCCTCAATATTGTAAAAATCATTGACAATACCTATGGTAGGAATTGTCATAATGTAGAATTTTTACAAAAACTATTGTCAGCCCAGTAAACCTGTTACTGAAGTTTTTGATTTGATCGTATATAATTCTCATATACACTTTCCACATAACTATGGTATAAATGTCACGTATAATATTGTGAGCATTGACAAACACAACACATGGTCAGGTTTTGCCAGGTCTAACTAAAAAGACAACAAATTGAATGAAGAAACCCCCAACATAAGAAATACCATCTACAACAAATATGAAAAGAAATCACAAATTACGACCAAAAACACTTCTCAGATTGTGGTGTAACTCAACTATCAAAACACAAAGAAGAATGAGAAAGAAGAAAAAAACAAGTAAGAACGGCGTTAAGTTCGGCCGGGCCGAACTTGTTATACCCTCCACCACAAATTGTATTGAAGTAAAATGGAATAATTTGTTTCCTTTCGTGTATGAAGAAGACTTAATACTAAATTTCAGCAATTTCGGTAAAACAATGTGAGGCACCATTCTATGGGGGCTATTTCAAAACGTCGATCTATACCGACAAATTTCTTACGGAAAGTTTTAAGGCTCAAAGAAGACTAAATACCAAATTTCCTATATTTCGGTAAGAGAATGTGGCTAAAACTTAAAAAATACCGAAAATCAAGAAGTACGCTTCTATGGGGATATAGAAAGACGTGGACTGGGATATTTTATTACTCTTGGAAGACGAAACAACGAATTTCAGCCATTTCGGTTGAATATTGACGTCGCAGTCTTCAGTATTACGAAAATCGGGAGGTACCGTTCTATGGGGGCTACATCGAAACCTGGACCTATACCGACGAATTTTAGTCAGAAATGGGGCAATATGAAAGAGTGGACCTGTACAGACATATTTCTGGCGAACAGTTTTATATCACATTGAAGACTAAATACCAAATTTCAGCCATTTTGGTGGAATATTGAAGACACAACCTTCAAAACACGAAAAATCGGGAGGTACCATTCCATGGGGGCTATATAAAGGCGTGAACCTATACCGCCAAATTTAAAGGGGAAGTTTGAGTACCCCCAACGAAGTCTAAATACCAAATTTCAGCCATTTCGGTGGAATATTGAGGCCACAACCTTCAAAATACCGAAAATCGGGAGGTACAGTTTTATGTGGGCTATATGAAGGTGTGGACCGATACCAACAAAATTCTAGGGGACGTTTTATACCCCTAAAGAAGACTACGTACCAAATTTCAGCCATTTCGGTGTGTTAATGAAGCGAAAACCTTCAAAATACCGAAAAAGGGGAGTTACCGTTCTATGGGGGCTATATGAAGGTATGGACCGACACCGACCAAATTCTGGGAGAAAGTTTTGTAACCTTAAAGAAGACTACGTACCAAATTTCAGCCATTTCGGTGTGATAATGAAGCGAAAACCTTCAAAATACCGAAAAACGGGAGGTACCGTTCTATGGGGGCTATATGAAGGTATGGACCGACACCGACAAAATTCTGGGAGAAAGTTTTGTACCCCTAAAGAAGACTACGTACCAAATTTCAGCCATTTCGGTGTGATAATGAAGCTAAAACATTAAAAATACCGAAAATCGGGAGGTACCGTTCTATGGGGGCTATATCAAAACGTGGACCGATATATCCCATTTTCAATACCAACCATCCTGCAAGTAATAGCAACTTCTGTACCAAATTTTGACTCTCTATCTTTAAAATTGCGAGCTGTATCTTGATTTCAACAGACAGACAGACGGACGGACTGACGGACGGACTGACGGACGGACGGACGGACAGACGGACATGGTCAAATCGACATAGAATTTTATGCTGATCAATAATATATATACTTTATAGGGTCTCCGACGAATATTTCTATGTGTTACAAACGGAATGACAAATTTAATTATACCCTCCATATGGTGGAGGGTATAATAAAACAAGAATATCATGGTGTACATACACACAAAAGAACAAAGATGGAACTCATACAAAAAAAACTCACAAAAATTGTTGTTTTTTTCTCCACGGCATCGAATACCGAGAGAAGAGAATAAAATTGTCGAAGAAAAGAGAATAATATTGTCCAGCAGACAAAAACTCTAGTTGGATTTGACAACAACTATTGTTGGATATGACAAAAACAATTGTTGTAATTAACAAAATCGATTGTTGGGCTCACAATACTATATGCGGAATTTAACAATATCTTTACAATACATACTTTGCTTTTCGAATATTGTTAGATCAGTCATATTTTTTTCTCTACGTGTACTGTTTATCGCCGAGTCCGAACGGCATGTCTTCAGACACCACTAGCACAGAATTTTTACATGGCTGCAATACTCAGGAAATGTCGCCAACATTACTGGGGGTATATTTCCACCGTTGAAAATATGATGTTTCTTGGCCTGGGAATCGAACCGCAGACGTTCTAAGTGCAAGGCGGGTGTGCATACCATGGTACCCAATTATCCTAGCAAAAAACCCATGTCCAAAGAATGGTTTCTGGTTCCTCTGTATCCAGACTCAAACATTTTTCAACTTGGGCTGGTTGCGCCCATAAAGAATCAGGAGACAGGCGAGTGAGGTTAGCTAGTAGCTAAAAAAATTCAGCGTGTAGTGTGGTGCAAATCCAAATGCGGCATGGGTATCGTGGCATCAATTCAAGCCCGACACGTATTTTGGCGGCTGCATCGTCCAGATCTTAACTGGGCTAAAACCACTCGTGTTTGCCTTGACAGCTGGCGTTCTTTTGCTACCAAGTACGGTATCCACACTGTATCTTTGTACTCCGGCCACCAGTCCCGGTTCCGTTTGGAGACCAACTGGTAGTAGTCTTATAGTTACGAGGTCGTACCAGAGTTGCCCCCTGTTCATGTATTTCGAAACGAAAATGTGTGCGCATGAAACTCACCCAAACCTTGGTTTTGGAAATATTATTTCCTTTGCTTTTGCTTCAAAACAAAAAAACAAATTAAAAAAAAAACACACTCAAATTTGGTACTTTTTCTTACGCATTCATACATAAACAGGACCTAAATTCTGGGACCACAGGTACTAGTTGCCCCTAGGTCTAAGGACCTAGTCTGGTAGTTGGAGTCGGGAGTATCGTGGTGGCTGTGGTTGTACCCAAATCGCGGGGAGAGTCTTCGGCTTGAATGTGGAGTTGCATTGCAACCGGCTGTGTGAGGCATGGGAAGACAAGGTGGTGAACAGGACCAAACTCTTGAACACAATTGGTACCTCACTATGGTGCAAGGGGCGTTTGTTGGTCGCCTGTAATCAACCCGGTGCTGAGAACACCGTGGGGTTGAGCCGTCAAGGCAAGTACCCACGCGACTGCATCAGTGTGAATGCTATTCAAGCCTGCCTGATAGGCTCGTTGGACTAAAGCTTCTCGCTTATCTCACCGACAACCTGTTTTGTTGTTGCACCGGTAAAATCTTCGCCTTCTCATGAAGATGGAGATGGTCAACTGGTGTCATGAGGAGGCAACCTGTTGCCGTCCTCAGTGCGGCATTCTGGCAGTTTTAAATATTCTTCCACTACGTAGCGCTAACATTTGAATACCACGCTGGCGTCGCATCGCTTATCACATACCGGCCTATTGCTTTGTTAGAGATCAACAAGGTGTCTTTGCATAGCGCTTTAAGGACCTTATGATCTTATCAGAAATAGCTGTGGCATGTGCGGATGACTTAAAGCAGCTATCGAACGTTGCACCCAATATTTTGGGGTAGTTAGTGATAAGAATCAGTACACCATCGACTAATATGCTAAGTGGGAGCCTCATTTCAGCCCTCCAGGTGGTGAATAGTGTGGATCATCATAAACAGAAAAAAAATTTTAGCCATTTGATAAAAAAAAATTCAAAGATTCAAAATGTATCGATTTTCCGGCAATTAAAAATTGTGATATCGACAAAATTCGATAAAATTATTTGATCAGTAGTGGGATTCTGTAACTCATTTTTGCTGTTACCGACAAAAATCGGTAAAATTAAATCGCAAAATTATGACTAAAAACATAAAGAAAAGTTGGCATCACTGTTTGTGTCGGTAGAGGCTAGCGACTACTTTCTATTCATCGTTAACTTACCGAAAAATTTCGTTAATTATCGAAATTATAAGCATTTAAATTTTACCGACAATTATCGATAACAGCAAAAATGAGTTACAGAATCCCACTACAGAAAACAAAAATACAACTGAAAAAATATTTCACATATTGACAAAAATATTTATCAAAATATTCCTCATTTTGCTTAAAAAAATATTTTCTTGATGAAAAAAATGTATAAAAAATCGATAAATATTTTAGTCAATATCGACACCTCCAAATAATAGTATGCTAAATCTAAAAAGTGAGTTTTGCAGGAGAAGCTCTCAAAGTGTGGAAAGTTTTTTTTAACTTCAGTAATATGCTAAGTCAATATTTGTTTATAACTTCTGTTCGGATTGACCGATTATTACCAAAATTTGACAGAATTTAAGTTAAAGGACGTTAAATATAAAAATGTAAAGAACTTGAAAACATGCTAAGTCGACTTAGCATACTATTGCATATTTTATTAGTTGTATTTCTACTTTGTGGTCAAATAGTATTATCCGAAATTCCATAATACTATTTGAAAAACAATA
This sequence comes from Musca autumnalis, assembly GCF_047663935.1. NCBI lineage: Eukaryota > Metazoa > Arthropoda > Insecta > Diptera > Muscidae > Musca > Musca autumnalis. The sequence goes on from NW_027411755.1 coordinate 246,000,838, forward strand.
TGACAATTGTTTTTACCGCCGAACGCCGACGCCAATATCGTACAATCATCCGAATACATTTTGATCTCTATGCCCTCTGGAGGGTGTGGAATTTTAGAAAGGTAGATGTTGAAAAGTTTCGGAGATATCACCCCGCCTTGGGGAACTCCCTGTTTCATTCTACGAGTTTTGGACCTCTTGTTTCTGAATTCCACAAATGGCAGTCGTCAGCACATATTGTTGATTATCGAACTTTTCAAACACGGCTGGAGATTGGTCTTGGTCAAACTGCTTGGCATGGTTGATGGTATCGCAGGCCTTCGATAGGTCAAGTGCCACCATGACAGTTCGGTCGCACCGACTGTTCAGGTTCAGTCATCTACCGATATGTATAGATATGACGCGTAATGCTGTATAGGCTTGTATGATTCACCTATGCTGTCATAGTTGCCGGACTTCAATAGCGGGATCACCCTGCCAATTTTACAGGCTTCTGGTATTAAATACTCATATCCGGTTCAACCAGTTGCTTAAACATTACCATTGATATTGCGTGTCGACCGAACGCTTTGGATAATTTCGCGATTCGTATGACATCTGCAACATAGCCCATCTTAAATTGTGGTGGTACCTTCTCGGCTGGGAGGGCTCTTCTTATATGAAGTAACACACCCTATTTGGGCTATCAGTCTATGGGTGCTCTATAAACAGGCGGTTAAAATAATTCGCGCAACTCTTTGGGTCAGATACATAATACGATGTACAACGTTTGGATCAAATCGGTTTCTCCCTTCGAGGCTTAACTTACATGGCCCAATCGACTCCAAATTGTCGGAAACTATATTCGTCCAAATAAACTTGGGGTGTAAAACCAATATTTCGATGAAACACCTTTTCGTCGTATGAAAGTGTATAAATCCGAGCCCATGACATTAAAAACATTCTAGGCGATTTAAATGCCAAAATTGGAAAGAAGAATATATCTTTGGCCCAACAGTCGGGAAATTCAGTCTCCACAGTGAAACATCTGACAATGGTATGAGGCTGATAGACTTTGCAGCTGCAAAAAACATGGTAGTTAGCAGTACCAGATTTTATCATCTCCATATTCATAAGGGCATAAGTCTTTTCCCTATTGCCTACAAGATCGTGTCAGGGATATTGTGCGAACGACTAAAGCCTATGGTCAACGAGATAATTGGGCCATACCAATGCGGCTTTAGACCTGACAAGTCCACCATTGACCAGATATTTACCCTGCGGCAAATCCTGGAGAAGAGCCAAGAGATGCAGATCGACACCTACCAACTTTTTGTCGATTATAAAGCAGCCTTCAACAGTCCGCTGCGTTCAAAGGTATTCCAAGCCATGTCTGAATTTGGTATCCCCGCAAAGCTCACCCGGCTTTGTAAAATAACTTTAACTGACACGAGATCATCAGTTAAAATAGGAAAAAACCTCTCCGAAGAGTTTTGTACCAAGAGAGGTTTCAGGCAAGAAGACAGCCTTTCGTGTGAAACGCGAAATGCGTCCATTGAGCTCGGACCAGTTGTTGAAGTTGGTTCCTATAATTTTGAGGTAGTAAAAGACTTCGCATACCTCGGTAAACACAACAAACAACATCAGTTGTGAAATAAAAAGAAGAATTATTTAGGCCAATAAATGCTACTTTGGCTTAAGTAAGCACTTTAAAAACAAAGCCACAACTCGTCAAACAAAAAACCCGCTTTACAAAACATTCATCCTACCCGTGCTGATGTATGGTTCCGAAGCCTGGGTACTTGCGCAAGCAGATAAGGCAGTGCTTGGTGTGTTTGAGAGAAAATTTCTTCGAAAGATCTACGGACCAATCTGCGTTAACGGCAAATATCGGCGTCGCATGAACCACGAGATGCAGCGATTGCGTTGGCTAGGCCATATCATAAGAATGAGCGATGATGAACCCGCTAAAAAGGCGTATAAATACATGCCTCATGGCGGTGCACGCAGAGTTGGCAGGCCAAAGAATAGATGGCGCAAGGAAGTGGATGAAGAGATGACAAGGCGCGGTATTCCAGAAAGCGAAGCAATAGACAGAGAGAAATGGAGATATTTTCTTAGTTCGGCCTATGGAACAAATGTTCTGTAATGGGCCAGCTAAGTAAGTTTATTTATTTAAGGTGAAGAATGTGTTAATTGGGTCTGTCAGTTAGGCTTAAAAATTTACCCTGTAAAGTTCCAAAACTGCTTTTGCTTCCCACGAAAATCCTAATTATTTTTAAAACAAGTAAAAAAGAGTCAGTCAGCTTTCCCGACAGATATATACCCTCAGCCAATGTGAAGTGAAACTTTTAGCTACGGACAGATCGAATGTACTTAAGGTCTCTTCAGAATTTTGTGGCCCTTTTTGGACATTTGAACTTGCCGAAAAAAATGTGCATTAGGAATTAACTGCATTAAGACACAAATGTTGAACTTTGGTAGGGCAGGTACCCTTAGGGAGGACAGATATGGGCCATTTTGGAAGTTAAACTAAATTTTGATAAAATATTAGGAAATCAAAAGTTTGGACCAAATTCAAATTCAAGTGGTTGCCTCGAAAGTTGTGCACCGGTATTGCCCATGAAACCAAGTTTGGATATAATATGACGAAGAACAAATGTTGGACCAAATCGGTTGAACATTTCGTGAGTTACCGTGCTCTCCGACCGCCACATATGGTGACATAGGGATTTTTACACCTTTCGGGCTGTTTTTCCCAAGAATTATGGACTTGCCCCTGAAAAAACTTTTACCGTCGTATTGGAGGTAGCGAATGTAAATTGCTTCAACAAAAATCAAAGTGATTTGAGAGCAGGTCTTAAAGTGCACTTATCCGAAATTTTGTGTGAGAGGTACCATAGGGAGTAGACAAATATAGTCCATATTCGAACCTGATCTATATCTGGTAGATGTAATAGGATGTGCAAAGTATGGATTACATCGGTCACTCCCATCAAGAGTTATCGTGCGCAAAATTTTTCCGAACATTTTTGAAGTTTTGTGGGGGAGGTACCTGAAGGAGTGGACCGATATAGCCCATCTTCGAATTTAAACTATGTTTTGATAAAATATTACGAAGGCCAAATTTTGGACCGAATCTACAGATCCGTTCGAGAGTTATCTTGCGCTCCAACCACTACACAAGGTGTCATATGGGCTTTTTGCAACTTTCCGGAAGTATGGACTTGCCCCTGACGAAACTGGTACCGTCGTATGGGGGGAAGTGAATACAAGTTGCTGCAACAAAAATCAAAGCGATTCGAGACCAGGTCCTAATCTGAACTTATCCCAAATTTTGTGGGGAGGTACCCGAAGGCTTGGACCGATTGAGTCCATATTGGTACCTCATCTAAGTCTGGTAGAAATTTCACGATGTGGAAAGTATGGACCAAATCGGTTACTCCCTTCAAGAGTTATCGTGAACACAAATTTTTCGAACATTTTGGAACTTTTGTGGGGGAGGTACCGGAAGGAGTGGACCGATATAGCTAATTTCCGAACTTAAACTAAGTTTAGACAAAATATTACGGAAGCCAAAATTTCAACCGAATCGGTTCATCCGTTCGAGAGTTATCGTGCGCACCAGCCAGCCAGACAGACTGACGGACGGACATTGCTAAATCAACTCCAAATTGTCTGAAACACATTTCGTCCAAACATACTTGGGGTCTAAAACCATTATTTTGATGAGGCACATTTTGCCCGTATGAAAGTGTACATACCCTTTCTAGCCTAAAGGCTGAGGGTATAATTAGGAATCTGTTCATAGTTTCGCTTCACAACAACGCCGTGTTATTGTTTTGGCCGCTGATATAGCCCAGTGCCAACGCCCTTTCACTTTCGATAGCAAAGTAATTTCAATTTAAATATAAACACACAAGAAAAACAAACAAATATCAATTATATTTAACTAAATCGACATGTGCTGAATGAGTGCTCTTCATGTAACTTTGTTTGTTTTTCAATGCATTCAAATTGAGGCGATGATTTTTGATTATCAAATTAAGAAATATGATCTTGAATGGATAGGTCGTTTAGGAAGGCAAAATATCTGATAGAGATATAAAACACAGATGCCAGATATTTGATTTCTTAATTCTCAAAACACTGAAAACCACACACAGTATTACAAAACCCTCTTTACATCATTTCACACCACTGAGTGGCGGGGAGCAACCACAGCGTAGCAGACATAACAACCTATTGCAGATCAATTTCCTTCTATTCAGAGTCAAGATCATCACGTAATTAGACATGGAATAATTTGTTTAGATTTTGATCTTTAGAATTTTTTGGATTTTCATTTTCACACTTTGTTGAATAATAAAACATTATTCTAAAAGGAAGGAAGGGAGAGTGAGTGTTTTGTAATTGTAATTTGGAATGCAATGTTTACCAAAAAGATGTTAAATTGCCACTGAAGGAAGGATTTCAACAACAACCACAAACAAATTTTAAATATTTACATGATGATGATATGATGATGATGACCGACCGGAAGAGGAAACCCTTTACATAATTTGAATGTATAAAAAATTGACTCTAAAATTACCTGCATAAATTTTCAAAATCAAATAAGAATTCTCTATACATTATAATTTATTGAAAATTGTGAAATAATTTAAACAAATACATAGAAAATGGTTATAGAATAGATTTGTGTAGTAAAATTACCTGCATAAATTTTGAAAAAAAAAATTGAAAAATTTAATTATAAATTATACAATTTCCTTTATTTAAGCCCTTATAAATGAACATTATTATTTATAGGAAATTCTGCTAGTTTTCGAAATTTATTCAAGCACAATTTTGATATGCAAATCTGAAATGAATGACTTCAAAGTTTTTTCTTATTTTTCTATACTCCAACTCTTCCCCTCTTCTCTTTGAAAATGAATGTTACATATGCATAGCGAATCAGCTGGGCAACGTGTGATAATTGCTCCGCTGTTGTTTTGTTTTATTTTTTATTTACATGTGTAGTACATATATAAATTATATACTGTTGTATGTGATAAGACGTAAAATAATTTCCAATGAAAATAATTTTCATGATTCATTTATAGTAGAGCTTTCAAGCTAAAGAATTCAGGATTGATTTCCAGTAAATTCCACAATTTTCAGATAAGTTGAAAAAAGGTAAGTGACTGAAATTGTGTAGAAGGACAAGTTCAATGGAGTCTGTTTTGAAAACAAGTAAAAAAGGATGGCTGACTTCCGTATCGTCAATTGCTTTGTGTTGTTTAAACTTGGTCAACATATTTCAGTTGCACACTCATACGTTGTTCCTCGAAACTAAATGATCAGAAATAAAGCAACTGACGATAGGGAAGTCAGCCTATCAGTCGGCTTTGTAGACAGAGTTATACCCTAAGCTTGTGTGAGTTGAAACTTTCATATAGTGGACAATATAGAATCGAATACCGGCTACGCAACAAAAAACCTTTTCATTAATTCTCTTTCGAGTTGAGCTGTAAGGCCTTTAGAGATACATTGAAAAATTAGGAGCCTATCGAATTCCCACGCATCCAACCATTACACTACGTTTCACGGGTAGTAAAGCCGATCTTCAGGTGTATTAGGATGTTGTTGTGGCAGACGAAGGCAAAGCTTGGAAACTAGTATATATATCGCACTTCATTAGATAAATGTATATGCGAAATTATGTCAGTTAATTGAAACTCCAAACTTTTCCTATAGTCTTGCTTGGTAATCCCATTTTTCAATGTTCACAAATACTACGGTAAGTTTTATTCCTACATCATTAGTAATTGCTCTTCTATATCAGAAGATTTTTATTTTTTGATTTGATCATCAATTATTGTCTACTAAAGTTTTGACAAGTTGATGGTGGCTTGGAACGCTAAGACACCGGCAACCTTGACACTCAGTTGTCGGAGACCCAGGTTCGACTCCCAGCCTGGCTCATGCTGAAATAATTTTTTATTTTTGCCTTATTAAGGCGAAGGCCATTTATAGTGATATTTAATTAATTCTCTTTCGAGTTGAGCTGTAAGGCCTTTAGAGATACATTGAAAAATTAGGAGCCTACCCCAATAATTATGTATTAGCGGGGTTTTCAGATTGTGTGGCACTTTTTTGACGTATGAACTGAACTTGCATATACAAAAATATATGTATAATTTTGGATTAAAGCTCAAAATTGTTGCGGAGGTGAATGCATCGGAAAGTCCATTTGGAAGTGGATTTTATTTTGGGAGTAATTTTTTTCGATAAATAGCGCGCCCTCCACCACTACGTCAGGAAGCATGGACTTGCCCATGAAAAAACATAATATCGCGGTAAACAGAACCACTAGGTTCTGTTCGAACAGATCCTAACAGAAATATGTTTGGATCCAAATAAATATATGTTTGGGACTGGGACATAATATGTTTGGATCCAAACAAATATATGTTTGCAACATTTTGTAACATATCTCAATTTTATTTTTTTGTATACCAAAATATTTTTTATATTAGAACATATTTTTTATGGGTGGAGAGAGGATTTTTGTCAAAGAGCGTAACCACAGGGCTCTCGCTTATTTCATAATAAAGAGCAGTGTGTATGGTGCAATAGAAGACGTAGAAGCGACGAAGGGACGCTGTAAAGGTTTGCTTTTGCTTTGGTGGTGTGTATGTGATATGCGACCAAACACGTGTGTTCCGTTATTTGTTGTTGTTGCGATTTTTTCTGTAACAGTTAACAAACCTAGCAAGCGAAGAGGAAATGGAAAAAATGATATGAAATATTTTTGTTCTTTTTCCGAGAAAGAGAAAATTATTTCTTCAGTTTACCCAAGGCAGTCCTTGAGTAAAGATGGTAAAGAGAGTCAATAAACAAGTGTTTTGTGTTTTCTCAAAGAAATGGTGCTTTTTATAAATTAAATGGAAATTTTATAATTGAATTAAAATGATGAATGGAAATGCATACATTTGAAATATGGATATACTTACTTACTTAGCTGGCCCATTACAGAACATTTGTTCTATAGGCCGAACTAAGAAGAGATCTCCATTCCTCTCTATTTGTTGCATCGCACTCTGAAATACCGCGCCTTTTCATCTCATCATCCACTTGTTTGCGCTATCTATTCTTTGGCCTGCCAATTCTGCGTGCACCGCCAAGCGGTCCGTATTTATACGCCTTTTTAGCGGGTTCATCATCGCTCATTCTTATGATATGGAATAGCCAACGCAATCGCTGCATCTCGATACGTTTAACAATATTCATGTCGTTGTATAGCAGATACAGTTCGTGGTTCATGCGACGTCGATATTCACGTCAACGCAGATTGGTCCGTAGATCTTTCGAAGAATTTTTCTCTCAAACACACCAAGCACTGCCATGTCTGCTTGCGCAAGTACCCAGGCTTCGGAGCCATACATCAGCACGGGTAGTATCAGTGTTTTGTAGAGCGTTATTTTTGTTTGAGATGTGGCTTTGTTTTTAAAGTGCTTACTTAAACCAAAGTAGCATCTGTTGGCCAATACAATTCTTCTTTTTATTTCACAACTGATGTCGTTTGTTGTGTTTACGGAGGTGCCGAGGTAGACGAAGTCTTTTACTACCTCAATGTTATAGGAACCATCTTCCACAGTCGGTCCGAGCTCAATGGACGCATTGCGCGTCGACACCATCAACTTGGTCTTCTCACCGTTTACCGCCAGACCCACTTTAGCAGATTCTCCTTCGACCTTTATAAAGGTATCAGTTACTTCTTTTACTGATCGGCCCATGATGTCTATATCATCAGCATAAGCAAGTTACATGTGACTATTGGTGTAGATTGTGCCACTTCTTTTGACGTTTGCCTCTCGTATAACCTTTTCTAGCAGGATGTTGAAGAGGTCACACGAAAGGCTGTCGCCTTGTCTGAAACCTCTTTTGGTACCAAACTCTTCAGAGAGGTTCTTTCCTATTTTAACTGAGGACCTCGTGTCAATTAAAGTCATTTTACAAAGCCGGATGAGCTTTGCGGGGATACCAAATTCAGACATGGCTTGAAATACCTTTCTGTCTGGCTGTCGAAGGCTGCTTTATAATCGACAAAAAGGTGGTAGGTGTCGACCTGCATCTCTTGGGTCTTCTCGAGGATTTGCCGCAGGGTAAATATCTGGTCAATGGTGGACTTGCCAGGTCTAAAGCCGCATTGGTATGGTCCAATTATTTCATTGACCATAGGCTTTAGTCGTTCGCACAATATCCCTGACACGATCTTGTAGGCAATAGGGAGTAGACTTATGCCCCTATAGTTAGAGCATACAGTCTTATATCCCTTCTTGTGGACGGGGCACAGGATACTCAGGTTCCAATCGTCGGGTACTCGTTCTTCCAGCCAGATGGTGCTAACTAGCTGATGAATACACCTTATCAGCGTGTCGCCTCCGGTTTTGAACAGCTCGGCTGGTAAGCCATCGGCCCCTGCTGCCTTGTTATTCTTCAGCCGATTTATTGCTGTCTTTACCTCATCTTGGCTGGGCGGTATACATTCAATACCATCTTCTGGGATTGGGACTGTGGTATCTTCGTCGTCTTCGCTGCTATTGGATACCAACAGATTTGAAAAATGTTCTTTCCATATCCTGAGTACACTATCTGTATCAGTTACCAAATTACCTTGCTGGTCTCTACAGGAGGATGTGCCTGTACCAAAGCCATCAGTTTGATGCTTGACTCTTTGGTAGAATTTTCGGACTTCATTCTGGTTCCTGTACATCTCGATTTTTTCACACTCCCGCTTTTCCATCTCTCTCTTTTTCCTGCGGAAAAGACGTTTCTCCTCTCTCCTTTTCTCCCTGTATTTCTCTCGTGCGCTACGCGTTGCTACGGATTGTAAAGTAGCCCTATATGCCGCATTTTTCTCGTCGGTGGCAACACGTCACTCCTGATCATACCATGGATTCCTTGGTGGAGGTCTCTGGTATCCAAGTATGGATTTTGCGGCTGTTTGCATGGAGTGGGCAATGTTGCGCTGATATGTTATCGGGATGAGGAGTGCTTAGATTAAGCAATTGGGCTAGTTGAGTGGAATATGCTGTGGCTATCTGTTGTGATTGCAGCTTACCGATGTCTAACTTTCGTGTTGTGTCTGTTCGTACTTTGTTTGCTACGTTTAAGCCTAGAATGATTTTAATGGCATGGGCAGGGCAACGGTCATATGTTTCTTCTAAGCGCTCGTTGGTACTTTTCTTCAGTGGGTCTGTTGGTACTTTTCTTCAGTGGGAGCATGAGCGAAAAATAAAGCTGATGTTGAAGAATTTAGCTTTTATTCGAATTGCAGCAAGTCTTTCATTCACTGGGGTGAAGCTGGATACCAGATTTTTTAGTCTCCGACTAACTACGAATCCACAACCAAACTCATGCTTTACGTCATGGCAGCTATAATACAGTGCGTCACCTTTAGGTGTTGTTGTGACGCCTTTCCCAATCCATCGTATTTCCTGTATGGCAGTAATATCGGTCTTGTACTTTTCAAGTACGTCTGCCAATGCGAAGACTGCACCTTCTCTATTAAGAATGCGAACATTCCAGGTGCGGGGTTCGTCACCTTTAGAGGGGTTTGTTTTTCTTTTCTTTCGATTTTTCATAGTAGGCTGTTTTTTCTAGGGGAGGGTTACTAGCCCGACGCCCAAACCCAAGTTTTTAACGTTATTATGGGTGAACGCGCGGCACATGTTAGCTCACTACCTTTAACGGGTGTTAAAGGCAGTTCACCAGGTGACACCACGGGGGGGTCAGTGTCCACTTGGGATGAAAGAGGGACCAAGATAAATCCTGGGCTTTGCCATGTTAAATTCGGCCAGGACCGTTGCTTGGTATCTTCCATCCCCTACGTCACCCTGAAATATGGAAATATGGATATACCAATTTGATTTCAGATGCCGATTTCCCGTTGATGATTTTAATTTTGAGGAGAATGTGTTTTATTTTACATCTAACGAGAAGCGTTCAACGATGGACAAAATAATAGTTTGGACAAACTATTAGTTTGCACCCAAACAAATATTTGTTTGCAGGGCCCAAACATATGTTATGTTTGGGACTGTTGCAAACATATATTTGTTTGCTGCAAAATATGTTTGGGACATATGTTAGAGATGCCGTTTTTTCCTGTGTAGAAGACCGATATGGTCCATTTTCCAAGATTAACCAATTTGGACAAAATATTAGAAGATCCAAAGTTTGGACCAAATCGGTTGCTACGTTCAAGATAATCCTGCGTAGCTTTTTAGTCACATTTTTTTGCACTTTTGAGGAGGAGGAATGGACCGATATGACCCATCTTCGAACTTCATCTAATGAAGTATGGACTTGCCTAGCGAATAAAAGTAGTTGCAAATAAAATCAAGGCGATTCGAGAGCAGTTTGGTTACTGCCTTCGAGAGTTATGCGGCGCACAATTTAAGCGAAAAGTTTTGAACCTTTTTGGACAGGTACCCGGAGGAGGGGACCGATATGGCCCATCTTCGAACTTGATCTATGTTTAGTCAAAAATTTCGAAGGCCAAATTTAAGACCAAATCGGCTGATCCATTCGAGAGTTATCTTGAGCTCCGGCCACCACAAATGGTGCCATAGGTGTTTTTTACAGCTTTCGCCCCATTTTCTTAGGAAGTATGGCCTTGCAGTGAATAGAAGTTGATGCAAAAAGAAATAAAGCTATTCGAGAGCAGTCCTTAAACTACACTTTTCCAAAATTTTGCGTGGGAGGTTACCGATATACCGACATAGATCAGGTTTGAATATGGACCAAATCGTTTACTGCCTTCGAGAGTTATCGTTCGAACAATTTTAGCGAAAAGTTTTAAACTTTTGTGAGTAGGTACCCGAAGGAGTGGACTGATACGAGCCATCTTCAAACTAAGTTTGGACAAAATATTACGAAATAGGAATTTTGAACCGAATGATTTAACTCTTTAGAAGAAAAAAATCCACAAATTGAACATAATTATATTAACCCACTTAAAGCCACTGGTTGTTTAAACTACACCAAAAATTATTGCAAAAATTTAACAAATTTTAACTCCTTTGCAGGATGTAACCAAAGGAGTGAATCTATTTAAATCATTTAATCTAAGTTTGGAAATATCACGTGGTTCAAAGTTTGAACCAATAAGACGACGTACGAACAGGGTTAAATCGACTCAAAATTTCTGAAACCGAGTTCGTCCAAACATACTTGTGGTCCAAAACCTTTATGGTGTCTCCTCGCTTTATTCGTATCAAAGTGTGTATAACCAAGGTTAGCCAAAAGCCTGTATTTCTTTTCATATTCGTCTTATTTCATACGAATACAGTCGAACACCTCCATAACGATTTTTTTTATAAAACAAAAAATATGAATTCTCAAGGAAATTGTCTCTTCACAACGAATTTTCTCCTCAACAACTACGTTTTAGAGAAGTTCAACTGTACGAGTATGTCCTAATCAACTTCCGTTCCTATACACCATTGTTATGTTCAAATACTTTGTAATACATTTTAATTGTTAATTAGCTTATTTTACAAAATTTTCAGCGGCATCAATCAAACAATCGAACTATTATTTATATGTGTATTTATTAGTTTTGAAATATATTACATCCATCATGACAGATTTCAAACCGCAAATCATTATTTCTTATCAAGATGTAAATGGTGGCGGTGTGGCGCCCTCAAAATGTAAATGCGTTCATTACTTGTCTTTATTTTGTCAAAGGCTAATTAATCTTTAATTCCTGCCGCTGATTCCATGGCACAAATTCGAAAGGTTATAAGATTTTCATTTGCAAAATGAAAAGCGTACAGTACTTTTCGAATGATCAGCATTAGATGTAGGGTACAGTAAAGCAATGTTGCCAGCGGAAAATATAGATTAAGGCAGGTGATCACACTATTATGATCTGAGCAGGTTATATCGCAAGTGATTTTCCTAGTTTAAGAACAAAATAGTATGATCATCCGCCAGTTCACAGTGGATGCGCCCAACGACAAAAATCAAAATATTCATGACACTGTTTTAACAATTTGAAAATGCAAATCGCTTCAAAACATTCCAAATTTGTCGCGGTTCTTAAGGAGAAAAAGCTTCACAAACATGACTAATTTTGAAGAAAAAATTGCCTTTAAAAATGAGAAAAAATGGTTATAATCTAAGGGAATTTGTGAAACAAAGGACTATTATTAACGCCTTAAGTTGACTCATTTAGTAAATTGCCTTAGCTTTATTTTTTCTAGTTATGAAAATTCCTCTAAATTGCAAGGGTTGCCATATATTTTGGCTGACAAATGTGGTTAAATCTTATAAGGTACCAAGAAAAGGATGGTAAACCCACATGGAGGCTGTGGTCAAAAGGGGACCGATATGACATTTCGTTATAAGGTTGTGTTCTGAAGTCTGAGTTCAATATAAGAACATATTCGCTTAGAATATTTGGTTGACATCTGCCTAAATAAATCGATATAAAAATCATATAGGGAGTATACCAAATAATGGACTAATACTGATAATTTTTCTCAGGGAGGTTTACTATGCATTAAAAACTCGTGGTACCGGATTACAGCAAATTCGGTTGAAACATTATTGGTAACAGTAAAATACTTCAATTCAGAATGATTCATTACATGGCAACCACGCAAAATTTTGGACCTAAGACCCCAATATTTTACTTAGCGTGTTTTTAGGTCACTATGGCCAATTGATAACAATTTCAGTTTCACACCATGCAATGTAAGTGCCACCACTGTGCAGTTGGGTCACGTCACGTGCTCATCAGCCATTTCAGTTGGTCAACGTCGGACAATTATTTCAGAAGTCATGCGCTTGCTCGCGAAAGAAAATTGATCGTTGTAATCAGGATTACAAGGACAACCTTTTGAGAAAATTTCAGAATGATGATGTTGATCCCTTAAACTACATTTAACCGAAAATATTGAAATTTTGGCGGAGAAGTTTGGCGAAGAAGTGAAGATTTGGTCAATTGTTGATTATCCAGGTCTAAAACCGCATTGGTATGACCCGATTATTTTACTGGCCATAGGTTTTAGACGTTCACAAAGTACTCCTGCCAAATTTCGCTAATTAACTGATGCATACACTTTATTAGCATTTTGACACCGGTCTTCGAAAGCACGTCAGGCAGGCCATCAGCTGTGTAGACATTCAACGTCGTCGTTTGCGATTGGTTCTGGCGTATCTTCAACGTCGCCCATATTCCATACTAAAAGCTTCTTGAAATACTCGTTCCAGATCCTCAGTACGCCATTTGTATCAATTACCAGATTCCTTTCATCATCTTTTGCCTGCACCATAGTCTAGTGTTTTTACACTCTGATCATATTTTCGGACTTCATTCTCACTCCTGAACATCCCGTTTTTTTCATGCACACGTTTTTCTTGCTCTTTTCTTTTAAAAAGGCGATATTTTTCTTTGGCGCTTCGTGTTGCTACCAAAGGTAGGAGGGTTGCTCTGTATGCCGCGTTCTTCTCTTAAGTCGCCTTACGACACCCCTGATCGTACCATAGATGGAAGAGTGTATTTCGTCTATCACAACATGATCAATCTGGTTTTCCCATCTGGGGATATGCACGTGTATATCAAGATTTTGGAACCCGCTGTAAAATGGAGCAGCTTTAATCCGCTGTCGGATGTTAACTCATGAAGGCTGAACTTGCTGCCGTGAGACCAAAGATATGTACCCTCAGAATTTAAAATCTTCTAGAACAATCTTAACGCCATGCCCAGCGCAGCGGTTATATGCTCTTTCTAAGCGCTCGTAGAATATATCCGTGGTCTGTTCATCTTTCTCTTCGTTCGGAGCATAAATCCAACACCTAGCTCATGTTTCGTTTCATGGCAAAGATAATCGTCCGCCGGATTCCATCGCAATTCCTGTAAGGCGATAATATCAGCTTTGTACTTACCAAGTTCATCTGTCAGTGCGCAAACTGCACCAGGTACAGAATCGCAGATCATGGTAAATTTTAGAGGGTTTGTTTTTCATTCCATACAAAGCTGTCTTTTGACGGGATGAGTTACGAGCTCAACACCTAACCCATGTTTTTATCATTATTATGGGTCATGTTAGCTCAATACCTTTAAGGGGTGTTAAAGGCAGCCACCCAGGTGATTCCTCGGATAGGTCAGAGTCCACTTTAAATGAAAGTGGGACCAATATAAGTCATGGGCTTTGTAATGTTAAAACCAGTCAGGGTCGTTGCTTAGTATCTTCCAACCCTACCTCACCCAAGAGATCTTGCATCGTTTCAGTTTCACGCATGTTACATATTTTACATTCTCTATTCGAGTCATCACAATTGTGAGTGAGCTGTGACTGTCGCGCTTTCTTTGTAATTTTTCTTCATACCATAGGTCTGTTCGATAACTTCGCAAGTAATAAGTATTTGCAAGTTCTTTTAGGGGTAGTTTACACTATATGTAAATGTCATATGACATGAAATTTCCCATCGTTATATATTCGCTAATATGTACAATATTGGAGATTTTCATTACGCGATTTACTCTGTGCATCTACACCAGCAAAAATGTAAAAAAACTACGTCTCCACATTGCCTCCGTGGGTAGATATGGAATATTTTTATTTCGTGTCATATGACATTTACATATAGTGTAAACTACCCCTTATTGAACAAGTTTGTTATCGAACAGCATTTTGTAAAAGTTTGTACAAATGTTTCTTTTGTTTTAGTTGAAGATTCAATCATATCGTTGCTTAAGTCTGAAGTATTCCATCATTACCTTTCTATACAGAGAGTAAAATTTACAAAATCATCGTTTGTACAAATTTGTACAAAATGTTGGGTTATCGAACACGCCTCATTTTTTACTGGAAAACTTGCCTGGCATCGTCCACACTGAATTACATCAATATGTTTTATGGCACATGAGGAATTTTTAACAATTGACACTTCGACTGTATTTTAATTCAGTGACGACATGCTGTCTGTTCAAGTTGCGGACATTCGGTATTCAGCGAAATACAAATTGTAGTTCAAAATGTATACATTTTAAAACTATGCGAAACAACCTGTTCTACAATAGCAATCTATTTTACATTTCAAACACCTGTTGAATATTATTATTTTATCATCACACTTCAAATTGAAGAGCTTTATTAAATGGGTAGGTACTCTCTTTCTCTTGGTAAAAATTATTGAATGAAAATAACCGACTCATTTGTTTTACAAAGCAAAAAACGACCTTCGCACGAACCGATATTTGCATTGAATTTTTTTGTTTTATTTTGGCGTTTTTGTTGTTGTTCTTGCTGTCCAGTTGTTAACATTTGTTCAAATTTTCCTAATATGTCAACGCCCCTCTTTTCGTGGAGACTCTGGAAGAGAAATTATGTTATGTTAAGACTCCAAGAAGAGCATAAGAGAGCGATTACTTTTGAATTTCAAACTTTGAATTTGCACAAACCAGCCAAGATCATCCATATACGTTAACGTGACTGCAACAACAACGCATGTTCTCTTTATTCTCATCTGTCGTGGTTTAGCAAAGGAAAGACTCGCTCAGAGAGACTAATGCACAAAATATTTTGAGCACCACCGCACAAAACCCACACACCCTCCTGAAAACTATGAAGAGATGGCAGCATTTGCTCCACTCAAAAAAAGCCCCAACATAATGGGCAATTAGAAGAAGAAGAAATATTAACAGCAACAACATTTGAAGAGATCGTATGTTTTGTTTTTTTTTTTCGTCGTCGTCTTATGCTTCTTCTTATGCGATAGACGTCGATGGAAACAACGCATAAAATTAATTTATGTGAGCATAATTGAACTACAGTGATGTACAAAAGTTTAATGACGGTCATTGAAATAAACGGCGTTAAGAGGATTAAGATGCTCTCACGATGGTACCGTTTTGGCGTTTTGGTACCATGCAATGCTTGCGGAGCTGCCCCAGAATATGGAGAATTTTAAGAAGGAGATGAAGACCCTGATGTACAGTCAAATATTGATATTATATACACACATACATATGTTTCCACAACATCCCCGAAGAGACAAGCGAGACTTCTCCCATATCAACGAATGCACGCCGATTCATATTGGCTCAATGATGTTGGACATATTTTTTTATCACCGAGTAAGTTTTTCATGGGAAATACTCAGGAAATGTCGCCAACACTAAGGGAATTGAACCGCAGAAAGTTACTGGGCGATGAGAAGTGTTTTACGTCGTTTGTGATCTCTTCCAGCCGAGGAGGAATCACCAAAATTTACGATGGGTGATGTTGCAGATGTTTTTAGAGGCGCAAAATCGTCCAAAGCTTGGACCTGGCGGAATTTCAATGGTGATGCTAAAAAAGCTGGATGATCTGAAAGTTGAGTATTTAAGCAAGGTCCTCAACCTATCTCTAGCCACCCTAATAATTCCCAAAGCCTGGAAGATGGGCAGGTTGGTCCCGCTGCTGAAACCAGTAGGAAAACAAAGGTGAAGCCAGCAAAGGCGAATCGTACAGGCCGATATCAATTCTATCACCAGTAACAAAGATACTTGACGCGTTACTCCTCCCCAGCATCCGAGCATGTTATCCAGTTGCGGGTCATCAACACGGATTCCCGAAGCAGCACAGTACCACAACAGCACTGCACGCCATTTCCACACATATTAGGCGGGGTCTCAACCAGAACAATCCATGCCACAGAACAGTGATGGTAGCGTTGGATCTGACCAAAGCTTTTGATATGGTCAGCCATGTCAAGTGTTCGAGAATGTCGGGAATACTACCCTACGGTCTTGTTTGAAACGCTGCGTCACCAACTAATTGTGTGCACGCCAGTCATACGTGGAATTCAGAAACAAGAAGTCCACATCGTGAAGAGTGAAGCAGGGAATTTCTAAAGGAGGATTGATATCTCAGGAACTGTTTAACCTCTACCTTTCCGCAATTCCACGGCCTTCCGACGGAATTGAGTTAACGTTTGCGGATGATTGTACGCTCATGGTGTCAGGTCCCACCGTCGATTGCATTTGTGTCATTGCTCTTGTTGAGTTCTTCCACGCGAGCAATATGAACATATGCGCCCCAACATCCACACACATGGACGGCTGAAATGAAGCTTCCACTGAATGTACAGGTCGATGGTTCAATGATTCCGATCACAAATTACCACAAAGTCATGGTGGTCACATTCGATAGCATGCATAAGTTGTCCTCGCATGCCACAGTTATTTGCGATAAGATGAGAAGCAGGAACAAGGTCCTCAATATCCTAGGCGGCAGCACTTGGGGAGGGAATAAAATAAACTTGTTAATCACATACAATGCGATAGGTCGGTCTGTGGTAAGCTATGTCAACGTAAGTGATACGCGCAATGGAAAAACTTGCAAGCCTGCCAGAATGCAGCCCTAAGATCAGCAACAGGGTGTCTCTTCATGTCTTCGGTGGACCATATAAATGAGGAGTCTAAGATATTGCCGATGCGTAGGCACAACAAGTTCATGTAGATGCAATATTCGCTTGGATGTTAACCCATCCAAAGCACCACTTTATGCATAGACACCCGCCGCCCAGGCGGAAGGGAAGAGGGAGGCCCAAAGATACAAAAGAGAGCTTCTAGATCAACAAGCTTATCAGGCAGGTTTGGGAGATATTCACACTGATACAGTCGCTGAGGCTTTATGTGGCCTATCGTTTGAATGCTGTCCATCCGTGGCAGCTGAAGAACAACGGCTGCCAAGGCAAAAGTGAGTTGTGTTGGTGTAGACGCCTCATTTCTTATTAGACCCGTGCCATCATGTGGCACTGGTCCGCATGGTACGCTGTAACTTTTCTACGTCCTCTTTGGACTTGGAGTTGGAGGCAGAGCGGAATCAATGAAATGAAGACATACACATACATTTAGAAGCTTCTACAAAAACAACTCTCTGGGGGCTGTTTTCACGCAGCGCATAGCAACATAGTCCCTCACTCCCAACACTTTTGCATTTCACCAAAGTTTGAGTGTGGTGGATGCGGATGTGACAAACAGAGCATAAATAAATTGGTCCTGGGGTTTTCTCCGTCCCGGCAAGGACCAAACGAATCCGAAGCAGGTATTCCGGGCTGGCTGCTCCCAACACAAGAAAAACGATACAAACATGTTTACACTTATGACTAGACATCGGATTTTTGCATGTTTTTTATTACTCATCCGATTGGACTCAAATTTTGGATCTAGGCGTTTTAAAGGTCAATTTTTCGATATTTGGGGTCATATCAAAAACATGCAAAAAATATGCAAAAAATATGCCAAAAAATATGCCAAAAAATATGCAAAATATGCAAAAAATATGCAAAATATGCAAAAAATATGCAAAATATGCAAAAAATATGCAAAATATGCAAAAAATATGCAAAATATGCAAAAAATATGCAGAATATGCAAAAAATATGCAAACAGTTTTTGGCCGAAAATCGTCATAAAAGTCGTAAAATTGTCAATTAAAGTTGGAAAAACAATCAAAAAATACATAACAGTGTTCTAAACTAAGACTGTTGACCGTATAACATCTTTTTTTCAGCAGATTATTATGTTATTGAGACCATTTACGACAGTGTGGTGTATGGTATAGAAGTATGGTATTGTAATACAATTTTTTGTATTATTAAACTATGCAAAAATATAAAATTTGATAGAATATTAAACGCTCTATGTAAAATTCAATACTTTCTTTGTAATAATTTGTAGCGTTGGGCTGGTTATTGTTCAAAGGGAACAAATCGGTGTCGGATTTTTTAAGGCGGCAACCGCATAAAGTTTTTAGTTGGGTCAGATTTTAAGACTGTCAAAGTTTGAGCACAATTGGAATATGTTAACATGTGCCACTGGGGCCTTGGCGTTATGAAAATCTCGATTTTTTGGCTATTTAGCGATTTCGGCGACCCATTTCTCTGGAATGGTTAAAGCTTTTTATCCATATTAAGCATTAAATTAAAAGCCATTCTGTTCTTAACATTTCTTGCTGAACAACAAACTACGTAAGTATTGCAGAATTCGAGATAATAAAGCCAATGTCCCGAAAAACGTGACTAGGTACGCCTTTGTGCGAAAATGGAGACTATTAAAAAAACATTTTCTTCATTTTTATCAATTTTTGGAATGAAAAAAAAATGTCTTTGACATTTTGTTCTAAATTAAATTTATTCGAGAGTCAGACATCATGTGGTTTTTTGGTTCTGGGTACAGCTGACTACTTGAAGAACGCTCTGCTATGTAGTTCGCAACTTTCAAGTTGTTTACCATACTTTGCGCCTCCTGGAAATTCGGAGTTAATGTTTAATCTCTTGAACAACAAGAATTATGCCAGATCTTTTTCTAGGATTTTCGGCAGTTGCTCTTTTGGAAGTTTGGATCGAATATTTCTAAAGAAATTTGAATCTTTGCTTTGTTCAGATTTTTGTTGCCTTTTGACTCTTTACGGCGTTTGCACCGTTGGATCAAACAATGCCAAGCCAACAAGTTCAGGACTAAGATCCACAGGTGATTTATTATTTTGTTATTTTCTTTTTCTGATACTTGTTTGTCTATGTTTGTCTATGTTTTCGTATTTCAATAGATTTTCAACGAGGTCTAGCTTTGAGAGGGATTTTTGACTGCAAGTTTGGAAGCACATCCGGACATCAACCAAACATATTCAAGCGATTTCTATAAGAATAGTCTGCGATTGACAAATCCAAGTTCGAAGTAGGCGAGAGTGTTTTAAAACTACTGCCCAGCCCACTTCCCAAGAACAAGAGCCTGTAGAAGCACCTTGCGTTTAAATCGTTCGAGACTGGACGCCCCCAGAATGATTTTTTCTATTTTATTTATTTATTTGGTATCCCACACGACAACAACTAAGTGTTATAAGTGAGAGTTTGGGTTATTGATTTTACAAAACGTATAATGAACAAGATAATGTTTATATAGATATAATATAGGATATATTGGGTAAACATTATCAATAGGTTAAAAAGAAATAGAGACAATAGATTGAGTTTAATACAAAAAATAGTGAAAAGGATATTCATATTTTTAGGTCCAAAACAAGACCTTAACCGCATTGAAGATTTACTTAATACGAAAGGCATTCGCAAACAAATATCAGATAAAGGAAATAGCAAAATGATAAATCATATGTGGTACCTTAGTCCTGAACTTATTTGTCTGGCATTGTTTGAACTGATAGTGCAAAACACCGTAAAGATCCAAAAGACGACAAAAATTTTAACAAAGCAAAGATAGAAATTTCTCCAGAAATAATCGATCCAAATTTACAAAAATCAACTGCCGAAATTCCTAGAAAAAGGTTTACCAGGCATAATTACAAGTGAGACTTAATTGTTGTTCAAGAGATTAAACTTTAACTCCGAATTTCTTGAAAAAGATTCTGCAACTTGACCACAGCACATCAATTACCAGGAGGGGTAAAGGAGGGTAAATAACATGAAAATTGTGAGCGACATAGCAAGGAGTCGAGTTCATCACCAAGTTGTCCTGTACCCAAATGGCTCCAAAACCACATTATGTCAGTCCCTTAATGCCCGTAATTTCAACGCGTAATTATCTATGAGTTCACAGATATATCCCGTGTAAGCAACATTTTATAATTTCAACGCATAGGTAACATTACTGAGTCAAAAACGGCCGTGTTACTTACACCAAGGATTGTACCTGGTTAATCGTTGCCAATGTGTTAAAACTTGTAAAACACTTCTATGTGGCAATGATTTTGCGAAATCATGAATGAAAATCACCAATATTACCACATCATTTCAAACATTACACGCCTCGGTAAATGGCATGTAGAAAATGCGCGTAGGCAAAGATAACTAATAGGTAGCTGCGTACCCGTATACCCAGACGTTGAAATTACGGGCATAAGTAAGTTCAAATATGTATGAACAAAATGTAAGCGTTTGTCATTGAAGCCATACAATGAATGTACAAATGTCCATCTTTGTAAAAACAAAATTTCATTTGAAAAAGGAAATGTTTGATGGATAGCGATGCCATTCCACGGCCGATATGTCTGATGAGTCTCTACAAAAGGCGAACCATGTCACATAATGGTGGTTGTGAGGGTTCGAATCTTCGGCTTTCCTTTTTCACTTGCAAACATCATCGGTCATTAAGCTCGACTCCAACGAGAAATGAATTAAAATTAATATTAAAATAGATCTTCCCCATAATAGGCAACATTTTCAAATAAAGTAAAATATATTCGTTTTCATTCGCTAAAATTTGATAATATAGGAAGAAAAAAGTTGTTTTTTTTTGTTAAATAGACTCCATTTTTGCCCTAAGGCCTTTTTCGGGACATTGGGTTTATTAATTCGAATTCAGTAACACTTACGTACATTGTTGTTGAGCAAGAAATGTTAAGAACAGAATAGCTTTTAATTAAATGCGTAATACGGGCAAGTAGCTTTAACCGTTTCACATATATAGGCTGTCGAAGTCGCCAAATAGCAAAAAAAATAGATTTACATAACTTCGAGGCCCCAGTACCACGTGTTAACATACTCGTATTCGAATTGTGCTCAAACTTTGGCAATCTTAAAATCGAATAATACTAAAAGGTTTAGGCGGCTCCCTGGCTAAAAAATCCGAGATCGATTTGGTCTTTGAGTTAAAACCAGCCCAATTCTACAAATTAAATTAAGATGCTACAAAAAAGAAAATATTGAATTTTACATAAAACGTTTGATATTTCATCAAATTTTATATTCTTACATAGTTTAATAATAAAAAAATGGTATTACGGTACCATATTTTTATACCCTACACCACACTGTCGTAAATGGTCTCAATAACAAATTAATCTGCTGAAAAAATCGACGTTATACGGTCAATAGTCTTAGTTTACGGTCAATAGTCTTAGTTTAGAACACTGTTATGTATTTTTTGATGGTTTTTCCAACTTTAAATGACAATTTTACGACTTTTATGACGATTTTCGGCCAAAATCTGTTTGCATATTTTGCATATTTTTTGCATATTCTGCATATTTTTTGCATATTTTGCATATTTTTTGCATATTTTGCATATTTTATGCATATATTGTGCATATGCAAAATATGCAAAATAAATACGAAATATGACCCTGCCATTGAATTTAGATTTCTTTGAAACGAATTTTGGTCTAAGCAGAATCTTTGTATCTTCAATATTAAAAAATATGCAAAATCCGATGTCTACTTATGACTGACCGAATGCCACAACTAATGATTAGCATTAAAGTCCTCTAAGACCTGCCGGGTATGACCTTCCAAAAGCGGACTAATCTTGGGTAAAAAAATATCCTTGCAAACATTACCGTTATCTGGGGGTGCTACATCGATACCAAAAGCAATGTATATTCTTCTTCTTCTTTATTTGCACATCCGGTATTCGGATATAAAGCGATCATACAATATAATAGATATTTTCTTTGTACATTTTATTTTATATACTTCATTTTATGTTATGTTAGTGGTATTAGTTCTCTATTTCTTGCAGCGTGTGTTAGATTTCTTTCATTACTGTATCCAGTCCAATCCTGGATGTTTTTAATCCAAGATAACTCTTTTCTGCCTCAAACTAGATTTCCTTGAACATTTCCCTTAATAATGGTCCGCAGAAATTTGGCATTTGGCATATATCCGTTTATGGATCATTTTAAGAAATAATTGTAGAATGTGGCACATCAAGCTAATAAGTCTGTAGTCGCAACACTTGTTTGCATTTGATTTTTTCGGTATTGCAATAAAGGTTGAGATTAGCCCATCATATGGATATTGGCCTGTATAGTGGCCCTGTTGCTTTCTTGTCTTTTAAAGACGTTAGAGCTTGTTCCACCTCAGGTCTCGTAATAGGGGTTCCAGTGACGTCAGCATTCAAGTCGATTATATTTTCTGATCGATTTTCATGTGTGAACATTTGTTCAATATATCTTTTCCATAAATTCTTTTTTTCAGTTGCTTCGAAGATCGGCTGGTTATTTTCATCTACAAGAATTGCTGGAGCTATTTTTCTGTAAATTCCTGCAGTTTCTTTCAACTTTTTATGTAGGTTAAAGTCGTCATGCATGTATTGAATGTGTTCAATTTCTCCGCATTTTTGATTAAGTAATACATTTTTTACAGCCCGTGTCGCAGCGCGGATTTCCTTATTAATTTCCCAATATTTTTCGTAATCTACGTTTTTATACTTTCTTCGTTCTTCTCGAAGTTTTATAATTTCATCTGTCATTTTTTTCTTGTACTGTTTCCTAGGGAGTTGTTTGCAATGTAAATTGCCTCTATGACGTTATTCCATACATTATCCATATCGTTCACATCAATATCTTCAAGTTTATGGTTTAGGAGGTGCTTGATTTCATTTTTTGTTGTTGGTTGTTGATTTACGGGATGTTTTCTTTTTTTGGATTACTGCCAATTTTATTCGCATATTCATCATCAGAAGGTTGTGATCTGAGAGTACGTCTGCTCCTGGTTATGTTGAGCATTTTGTCACAGAAGATCTTAACCATCTATTGATGATTATAAAATCGATTTGGTTCCGTACTATGTTTCCTCTATTATCTTGTGACGATTTACATGTGTAAAGCCTTCGGGGATATAATCGAAAAAGTGTGTTGGTAACAGTCAGATTTTCTTGACAGAGCTCTATTAGCCTATCTCCTCTATCATTTCTTTCTCCCAAGCCGTATTTTCCTGTTATACCATATACCTTCTCGCTTCCAATTTTGACATTAAAGTCACCTTGAATAATCGTTATTTCATGTGATTTCGCCATTTTTATCAGTTCGTTAATGTTATAGATGGGATTCTTCCCGGTATTTACCCAAAACTTGGGTAAATATCTGGTAAATACCTTTTCAGGGTATTAAAAAAAAACAAAATTGAAAATTTTTATTTGTCAATCGTCTAAAAAATTATTTAAAATAAAAGTTAGAACCGCTAAAAAAGTATTGTACATGTATAAAATACATTAATCTATCTGATTAATCTGTGGATAAGGTATGCGTTAAAATGTGAAGACTGTTAAATGGAAAAATAAAATTTAATCATTTTTAAGATAGGAAGACCTAAAAATGAACGAATATGGAAGCATTTTGCAACAAATCCAAGCAACTCAAAGGCAGTTCTTTGCAGATACTGCAACACGGTTTACAAATTCCCAAATATTAATAAAATGACAAAACATTTGGTCAACTACGTCAAGTGCCCAATTACGTTAAGAAATGAAGTAAGTGAAATGATTCCAAGTCAACAGAACATCCAATTGCAAAATTCGAACCACTACAGTGATGTTTCAAGCGCATAAACTTCCCTTCCACCATCAAACTCGAGCCTCAAAATATGCGATGAATACAAATAATTGCCAGAACATTATTGTATCTGGAGCTCCTTTTTCAATGGTTGAGCATCCACTTTGGCAGCAATTTTTCGAAGAATTCAATCCTTCATTTAAATTACCAAATAGAAAGACAATTTCCAGCAAGTACTTGAACAAGATATATGATGAAACTTCGAAAAACATTACTGAGCAAGTGAAGGCAGCAAGTTACATGCATCTGCAGTGTGACGGTTGGAGCAACGTGCGCAGTAAAGGTGTAATCAACTTTTTAATCTCAAAGACCGAGATGGTGTTTGTCCGAAGCTTGGCAACTGAAGACAACAAGCACACCTCAGCATATATCGCCGAAGAAATTATTAAAGTAATGAATGTATACGGTGAGCACAAGTTTATAGCTCTCACTGGCGATAATGCTGGGAATAAGCAGGGTGCATTTAAAGAGGTTCAAAAGGTATATCCACAAGTAGTACCACAAGGATGTGTAGCCCATTGCCTTAATTTGCTCAGCGAAGACTTTTTAAAATGTCCCACGCTGAAGAACTGTTTTTTATTAGTTATTGATATAATCAAAACTATTAAATACTGTAAGGTCCTTTCATGCACATTTGCTAAGATCTGTAAAGAAAAAGGATCTGGAGAACAGCTAAAACTCCCAGTTAAAACGAGATGGGGCAGTTATGCTACTTCATTAAAAAGCTTAGTGAACAGTAAAGTATCCCTTCAAGCCTTGGTTGTGCATGAAAAAATAACCCGAGTTCAACAACAAAATCATCATTACTCTCGGAAGATTTTTGGAACACGTTAGACATCAATTTACAACTCTTCTAACCTATAGCTGAATGGACAACCTTTTTCGAATCAAATCAACACAATATACATCGTGTGAATTTTGCATTTAAAGACATTCGTAATAAGCTGCAAAATACATTAACAGCAACAACGAAATTAATGATGACGAAAAAAAGAATTATTGTCGTCCTTTGATAAAAGGACGAAAAAAAAACGATTAAACCCATACATTTGGCAGCAAGTTTACTTGACCGCAATAGCGTTGGGCATGACTTAAATTCATCTGAATTTGTAATTGCGATGGAATTTATTCATGATATGGGTTTAAATTTTAATGTAAATGTAATGACGGGTCTAGCAAACTATAAAGCTATAGAGGATCTATGGTCAAAAGATTTTGTATGGAGCTGCGTACAAGAAATATATCCTACTACATGGTGGAACAGTGTTTGCGTCACAAAAGAACTTAGAATGATAGCGGTTCGTATTTTGACTGCTCCATGCACATCAGCAGCCAAAGAACGCTCATTCAGCACTCACAGTTTTATTCACTACAAAAAGAGAAACAGATTAAGTGCAGATACTGCTGCAAAAATATGTTTCATATCTCACAATTGGAATCTCTGCAATAAAGCTAAAAATCAAAGGTGTAATTCCCAGAAAAATATATGCCCTGAGGAGGAAATCTTAAATTTATCTCCAATATTGGATGAATCACCATCCACGTCCAGTGGTATTACCCACTCTACGCCTAACTTTTCCATAATTTGTATTGGGAGTGATACTAATAGTGAGAGTGATGTTATGATCTAATATTGCAAAAACACTGTGTTTAAATAATATGTTTAATTGTTCATTTTAACTTGTTCTGTATGCCGTTTAAATGTACATTAATAAAATTTACTATTAGATGGACCATGTAATATTTCAGACTGAATTTTGTCCTATATTACTTATATAATAGTTTTTACCCACAATTTGATTTCCCTCCTACCACCCATATGCGAGAAGTATTCGTAAATCCGCCACCCTCCACATATGGGAAGCATTCGCCATCCGCCACCTGCGACGCGCTCTATAGGGATTTCAGCCTCCCCCTGTATATTAAGAACGTATTTGGGGGAAATTTTGGTCAGCTAAATGAGTTGGTTCGGAAGATAAATTTTTTTATAACCAACATACCCGTGTATTTACCCACCTATGTAAAATGGTATAACACTGTCAATTTTGAGGGGATTTCATAGAAGCATCCAAAAACAGATCTTGTATTTAAAGTAAATAAAATTAGAGGGACAAGTCGGATTTACGCGCGATCTGCCCCTTTCAGTACTTTGAATGCCAATATCTCGGGAAACATGGACATCCTCTACATAAAAATATATTTTTATCTTGTGTAAAAAATTTCAAAGAAATCCCAGGGTCGCGATTAAACACCCCTTAGGCCCAAAATTTTCTTTTAAATTGGAATATTTTTCGAATAGATTTAAATTTTCACCTATGGACAGGTATAAAAGTCGGCTGCGCTAACGAAATTTTATTTTAAATTATAAGCTTATCCAATAGCCGGACTTTGGACGGTGATTTAAGACTTTCACGGCTACGCCATTTTTGTAGAACTTTGAGGGCCTATAGCTGAAAACACATCCAACGTTTGGGTAAAGTTTTGTGTAGTTTTGGCCGTTTTTACGTATTCATATTTTTTATTATTTCTTAAGTCTATAGATTCATATAATCCTTACAGACTAAAATATATTATAATACATATGTTCAGTGTTTTTATATAAATAGATTAACTGTTTAGGGAAAGTATAATTTTTCTCTTTACCGATTCTCGACTTTCAGAGACATCAATCATGTTACTAAATTTGTTAAATTCCAAGAGTAGACGGCGTAGTGGGTCATTATTTGCATAATTTGACCTATAATAAGGTACTTGTAATAGTTGATAGTTGCGTGTTAGCCTGAATGGAACGTTAAAATAAAGGTTTTGGAGAATATAATCAGCAAATAGTTTTCCTTGAATAACGTTTAAAATAAATGTAACATTTAGCATTGTTCGACGACTTTTTAGTGTAGGTAATTTTATTAAATTTAACCTGTATTTGTACGACGGTAAGGTTTGAATGTTCCAGCCATGGTCCCTAAGACAAAATAAAAGGAATTATTTTTGAACTGATTCGATAGCTTTTGTTTGGATAGAATAGACGGACTATATAATAGAACCATACTCTAACTTGGAGCGAACAAATGATATAAACAGTTGTTTTGTTACCAACGGGTCTGTGAATTCTTTACTCCATCTCTTGATAAATCCCAGGTTTTTATAAGCTTTATTTGTAATTATAGATAAGTAGAGGGGTAATGGCGGTTCCAGATCACAAAAGCGCCTTTTTTGCCTATTCGGCCCACTGTGCAGGCTGTGTGTGTGTGTGTGTGTGTGTGTGTGTGAGTGTGTGTGAGAGAGAGAGAGAGAGTGTGTGTGTGAGAGAGAGAGTGTGTGTGTGAGAGAGAGAACAAGAGAGAGAGAGATCACTAGATCGAGAGAGTATTTGGAGAGATCTTAAATGTAAACATAGCATAATATATATACAAAATATTAGGGTGTCTCAAAAATATTACCTCCAAAAATATTAGGGTTGCCACATTTACCGCTTAAATTAAAAAAAAAATTACGTTGAATCATGAAATATGGGGTCCCCAGTGTGAGAGTTAGGATAAAGACCAGCCCTAAGAAGCAATTCTTACCCGAACTGACCTATTGTGCGAGAGAGTTTTATTCAAACAAATGTATGGCATTAGAGAACATATGTGAAAACTAAAATAAGAGAGAGAGAGAGAGTAAACTAATAGACGGTTATACATTTACCCATTTACATGTATGTATCTCCAGATAGTTAGGATAAAGACCAGCTAAAAGATGAAATTTTTGTCGATTTGAACCACTGTGCGAGTCAGTTGGAGTCAAACAAATGATTTAGTGGAGGATATCTAGAGAGCCACATTTAACCTGTATATGTGTGGGAGGGAGCCAGACCTTGATTTCAGGAGAGAAACACATTTATCCTGTATATGTGTGGGAGGGAACCAGACCTTGATTTCAGGAGAGAAACACATTTATCCTGTATATGTGTGGGAGGGAGCCAGACCGAGAAGTTGAGAGAGAACCACATTTGATCGCTAATGTAAACAAAATACATTTCAATATATGTCTGTCCGTAAGCATGCCGAATCATGATCGTAATCAAAGTGGATTTTTCCGTCCGTCCGCCAGTCCCTCTGTGAGCATGTTCAATCATGTTCATAACTTAACATATGTATGCCCAATTAATTTCACAATATTGTGAAATTATTGATGGTGGTTGACAAATTTCGTATAAAAAGCAAAAAATTGAAAATAAGATTCACAGTATAAAAGTTAAAGTACAAGTGAAGACATGGCGAGCGGAGATTTAATTACTTTCTTCAATTCCTTCAACATCAAATCAATAATTCCTCTGAAGGATATGGAGGACAACAAGGATTACATCATCACCGGAGCATTCAAGAGCAAAACAAAATATGGGGAGAGAATTGTATTGAGGATAAATGACTCTATTCTTTACTTGCCAACAAGATTTCTTTCACTAGGAGACGACCATGTGAAACAATTAGCTGGTGGAGGATATGCTATCACAAAATCTACCCTGAAAGATTCCAGCGGAGCAGATGTATATAAATTAGAGTTAAAACAATTGGAAATTCCAACATTTTATTATCCACCGTATTAAACAAAAATAAAGAATTTTTATAAAATTTAAAGTTGCTGTGGGTTCTTATTTAAATTTGGGGGGATAGAGGTTTCAGTATGAAAATAGTACTTTAGTTAGAAAGATGTCTGCGCTTAATAGGGAAGACGAGCGTTTAAAAACCTTCAATGGTTGGCCATTACCGTATCCAGATACAAAGACGATGGCTGCAGTTGGATTTTATTATATTGGTATAGGAGATTTGACCAGATGTTATTTTTGTGAATTAGTTATTCATCAATGGGAAGAAGCTGACTGTCCTGTTGCAGAGCATTTACGAATGTCATACAGCTGCCCGCTAATGAGAAGACTTTATACAAACAATATTCCCATCAATCAAGATATTTTAGATGATATCCTCCCTGAAATTGGTCTAGATGTTTGCGGCACCAGAGAGTTTTAAACAATATTAGTATTATTGTTCACATTCATTGCTTGCACTTCTATGAATAAAATTTGAGAAAAATTAAAACACTCAAATCTTTGTTGTTTTATTTATAATCTTTATTTTATGTTTTGGTTTTTTACAATCCATCTTGTATTATATCACGAATATAATACCATTTCTGTTCAATGAAAACAAATATCTTAAATACATTATTAACAGCACATTTATACTTAGAATCTAAATGAATTGGACAGTTGGTGAAATAATCTTGACGAGTTCTAAGATTCATATTACTTTCTAAATTAACAATATTAGTTTGAAGATAGTTTTCCAAAAAGCATTTCTTTTCTTTCCCATTTACAAAAACGTATTGATAGTTGTTTAATGGTGAGAGAACATCCTCGATATCATTGTAGCAGATTTCTCCATCGGTCCAGTCTAATCCATTCACATGTGCTTTGGTGTAGTTGATTGTTCTGAGTGCTTCTCCATCAAGCTCCTTTGCACTATAAGGTGGTCGAAACAAAAAATGATTCGGAATAACAGAAGTTCCACACATAAATGATAGCTCCTTCATGAAAATGGTTTTATCATTTCCATGACAATATTGAAAGTCGGCAAATGCGACATCCGATCTTTGGATTAGGTACGACATCTTGGATAAGTTGTATTAGACTGTAGTGAGTAATTTTGTTGTTGGTGTATTTTATTTATAAAATCTTGCTCATTTGCAACAAAAATTTTAAGCAAAGATGTCCACAGTTGTATGTATTGAAACGTTGATCTCGTTTATAATTATATGTTGTAGCTGATCCCAAGTAACGTAAAATTTCAGCTGGAGGTTGAAGGTTCCCAAAACTATCGTAATAGTCGATGATGTTATTATTCTTATAATATGCCACCCAATGTGTGCCAGGCCCACTGTCAATATCCAAATTTACGACACCACATTCGATTCGATAAGGCTTTTTAGGTAGTTTATCTCGCATATAAACACCTCTAAAGTGAGGTATGTATTTTTTTCCAAAGGTATTTATATGTGTATCGGCAAGTGGACCTTTGGGTAGCTGTTTTATTAGTTTTTTGGCGTTTCATTTTCATCAACATAAATTCCATAGCCTTTTTTGTATGGTTTGAGATAGAGACCTTTACCCATAGCTATAGCTTCTATGGTTTTGTTGTGTCTGGTTTGCTCTTGCAACTCTTGTTTAGCTTTTTTAGCATTCAAAACTGCATTGGTTATCGCTGAACTGCCCGAAGCTAATGCACCCAACGCTCCCAACCCAGTTAGAATAGGTATGAGAGGAAGAAATCCTCCCCTTTTGGATACCCTTATTACTCTTGGTATGACCACCTTTGACTTTTTTCCTCGGAATGTCTTTTGTATTTCTTTCCTTGCTATTTTGATGGCAGCATTAATATCAGTTGGTTTAACGCTTTTAAGGGAATCTGTTGCATTCTTTATAGCATTTTTAAATATTTGTTGACCAAGTATTTGTTTGGGTTTCTTATTACCCATCCCCATTCCAAGCTTTGTCTTTGTCTTCATTATATTAGTTACAAGATATGCGTTTATTTTTTCTCCAATGCTACTATCCTTTGATTTTACTCGTTCCCAAGCTCGTTCAGTTAGTTCACGATCAGCAATATGTCGTTGTTCAATATCTTTGTTCTGTGAATAAGCAATATCGTGTTTTCTACAGGCAGCATCCAGTGGATTAACACCTTGATCTCCTCTTTGTATACGTTTTCTTAGCTTTGTACCTGGGCCACAAAATTGATAACCTGGTAGATGAAGTTCGACTGGAAGAGAGTTTATCAACTTATTTACAAGTCCTCCTCCTTTAACGGCTTTCTTTCTAATAAATCGTTTTGCGTTGTAAACAATCATTTTATACTTTTTCACACGTGCTAAACAAAATATATATGTAAATTGATTATATATATTATAAATAGTCATGTGTTCTTATACTAGTCATTAGTTGTAAACATGAGATTAGTTGAGCAACAAGCTAAAATTACAGTACGAAATGGGGACTTTATACAAAAGAAAACCCCTCGACATAGTACTTTGTTACCCAATACTATACGAGCATTAATAGTGGGTCCATCAAACTGTGGAAAGACGAATGTTATGCTTAGTTTGATTGAAAGCCCAAATGGATTAAAATTTGAAAATGTTTACATTTATTCAAAATCGCTATATCAACCGTCATATGAGTACCTAAAGAAACTGATTTCCTCTGTAAAAGGGATGGGGTTGTTTACATTCACCAATAATGATGATGTTATACAACCAGATGAAATAAAACCAAACTCAATCATGATTTTTGACGATGTAGCGTGTGATAAACAAAACAATATTAAAAACTACTTTAGTATGGGACGACATAAGAATGTTGACTCATTTTACTTATGTCAAACATACACCCGTATCCCAAAGCATTTGTTGCGTGATAATGCCAATATGATAATCATGTTTAAACAAGACGATCTGAATTTAAGACACATATACAACGATCATGTTGGATGTGACATGAGTTTTGATATCTTCAAAGACATGTGTCATGAATGCTGGAAAGAAAAGTATGGATTTCTGACGATTTCTAAAGATGATGAAATTCACTCTGGGAGATATCGGAAAGGCTTTCATACATTTATTCAACCATAATATTATTTAAAAGATGTTATATAGTATATTTACATTAGTACACCTGCAACCATGGAGGAAGCAATGTTGAAACGACTTGTAAAGTCCAAAAATGTTTTGAAAAGAAAATTTCAAAGCATTAAAATGGGCGAAGATGCTAAAACTACTGAATTGACAAACACTTTTAAACCATTAACAGAACCCATAAACAAACTACTAAAGCTTTCAACTGAGAATGCAACCAAAATGATTGCACCCAAGAAGGAGAATATGGATTCATTTAGAGAATCTTTTGTCGCAAGTACACCCTTTAAAAAATATAAACCGGAGATTAAGCTTGAACCAAGTATATTGGAGGGGAAAGAGGATAAAGGAGATTATTCACAAAATGATGATACTTACAACACCTCGAAAGATGACACATTTTATTCAGAAAATGAGGATGATGAAGACGATCCTATTAGTCTAACACTCTTGAAGAAAAATAAAAAACTAGATACAGTATATGGACCGCATAAAGATGAAAATGGTGAATGGATGTTTGGAGATAAACCACTGAAAATCAGCGATGAAAAGATTACGATTGGAAATAAAAATTGGGCATTTACACCAGGACTGTTTGAACTCTTATTTTATCAAAACCCCAAAAAATATGATCCTACAGAACTCGACATATATAAAACAATCTTGTTGGACTCAAATGCATTTAAAATAAACTATGACCCTAATGGTAGAATCAAGGGGAACAAAGGACAAAAATATAAGCGGATAATTAAAAAGTTAATGGGGGATACTCACAGTGGCAAAGGCTTAATGACACTAAGTCCAAGTAAACCCAACTATATATACTGGGACGATCCCAACGAGTTGGTAGAACGATTAAAGCTGTTGATGGCGTCACAACAAGCCGGAAACAATAATCATACTAATGAGATTGTTTCCATTATCGAAGAACTGCGAGAAGGCAACATAATCTATTAAGTAAACTTTAAAGGAAACAATCAACCTATGACTGTTGACAAGTTTGGTCATCATTATAATCCAAAAACCCACTCAATAGAAGTAAGAGAAAATGTTTCGAGAATACTGGGAATTAATATTGACGAAGATAACAACCTTGACGTGCAAAATAAAAAAATTAGGAACGTTGCACCCCCAACAGAAGGAACGGATGCGGTCAACCAAGCATACATACATTCACAAATCAAGCACATACAAGAAGTATTAAACCAAAATATCATTCAGGAGTGTACTCAACTAAGAGAAGAAATATCCCATCTCAAACAATCACATAAGGAAATTTTTAAAGTCTTATCTCAACCTCCATTCAACTCAATTGCTCTAATATATCCCCCAAAACTTGAATAATGGAAAAGCGAGGATTGGTGAACGAACTCCACTCTCAAGCACGAAGAAATTTTAAAAGACGAAGGGTTATTACAAAGGGGATCGATGATCTTTGGCAAGCTGATTTAGTTGAAATGGGCAACTATTCCAAAACAAACAGGGGATATAGATTTATGCTTACTGTTATCGACACCTTTTCGAAATTTGCCTGGTGCGAAGCACTTAAAACAAAAACAGCAACAGAAGTATATAGAGCATTTGAAAAAATTTTGAAAGATGGAAGAATTCCAAAGAATTTGCAAACCGATGATGGAAAAGAATTTTTCAACAAGGAATTTAAAAAATTAATGCAGAAACATTCAATAAACCACTACTCTACATACAGTGTCTTGAAAGCCTCAATTGTTGAACGCTTCAATAGAACTTTAAAGGGCATGATGTGGAAGGAGTTTAGCTTCAATGGAAATTATCAATGGATTGATATTTATAGAGACCTGGTTGATCAATACAACAAAACTCGTCATCGAACAATAAAAATGGCACCTATTCAAGTAAACTCATCGAATGAGCAGATGTTGTTAAAAACTGTATATAACCACATAAAAATCTTTAAGAGGCAAAATCTTCGTGCTGGTGATCATGTACGGATCAGCAAATATAAACATCAATTTGAAAAGGGGTATACACCAAATTGGACTACAGAAATATTCAAAATAAGAGGAATACGATTAACCAACCCTGCTACTTATTTACTAGAAGACTACGAAGGAAATCCCATACATGGATGTTTCTATAAAGAAGAACTTTTACCCACAAAATATCCCAACACATACTTAGTAGAAAAAATATTAAAAACAAAGGGTGATAAAGTCTTTGTTAAATGGCTGGGATTTTCAAACAAGCATAATTCCTGGATAGATAAGACAAATGTATTGTAAACTTAACACATTTAAATAATTTTAATAAAATAAATAAAACCCTTATATAAACATATGTATATTTGATGTTTTACTTATTACTAGAAAGAATCTTACAATGTCAACAACGTTTACTTTGACGGGTAAATCATCAATTTTACACTCAAACTATTCACCTCCTATTGAATTGGGAGAGGGTAGTTATGAGTGCTGTTTAATAGATTTTCAATCCTACAATTCCATTCCAAATGTGGACAATGATAACAATCTCTTCCATATCGGAGACAAAATTATAAAGATACCCATAGGATCATATGAACTACAAGACATTGCTCACTACTTGGAGACACAGTATAGAGCAATCCACATTAACAGATCTATTGAGATTAAAGCCAACAATAATACGCTACAGATAGAGATCTTATCCTCTCATGATCCCATATACTTTGATAAAGAAAAATCCATTGCAAAACTCTTTGGTTTCACCGGAAAAGTTTTGGAACCTGGCAAAAAGCACATTTCAAACCTTCCAGTTAACATTTTAAAGGTTAATGCCATACAAATACATTGCAATATTGTTACCGGCTCATTCATGAATGGGTCGCCTGCTCATATTCTGCACGAATTCGCTCTTGACGTCCCTCCAGGCTATAAATTGGCAGAGAGACCGATGAATCTCATTTATTTGCCGGTGAACGTCAAAGAAATAAGTCATCTGGAGATACTCATATTAGATCAAGAAGGCCGCTTGATAAACTTTAGAGGAGAAGAAATTACGCTACGAATTCATATAAGACCCAGACAGCCATGATTATTTACAATAAATACACCCATAAACAAACACCAAAACACATTCATCATCAAGGCGCCAAACCGTCAAGACCTCCTCTCAGCAAGGAAAATAAAGAATTTTTAAAGCTTATAAAATTAAAAGTCAAACCAAATGTCTGAAATACTCGATATTAATGAGCGCCCACTCTCTGACGAGAATATTGTGAAGAGAGACTACCATAGCTATGTTCCATATATTCAATCATTTAAAAATAACGATGAAATTCGTATAAGTATACAAAATCAAGATCTTTACATACTACCATCGGAGAGCTATCTATACATTGAAGGAAATTTGAAAAACTCAAAGGGGGGTGTTTCGCAGAATGCTAAACTAAGGAATAACTGTGTGGGTTACATGTTTGATGAAATTCGCTATGAACTAAATGGAATTGAAATTGATCGTACTCGTTATCTGGGTACCACAACAAAAGTTAAAAATTGGATTTCTCTAAGTGAATCCGAAAGCAAGGTTATGAGTAATGCAGGATGGGCTCCAGATGGTGACGTTAATACAAGCTCATTCAATTTTTGTGTTCCCTTGAATCGTCTACTGGGCTTTGCAGAGGACTTTAATAAAGTAATTTGCAACAGTAAACATGACCTGATTCTCTTGAGAAGCGCCAACGATAAAAATGCATGTTATTCAACTACTGAAAACGAAGAAATTCAACTCACCATTACAAACATTGTTTGGAAAGTACAACACATTCATTTGTCAGACTATAGAAAAATCAATTTCTTGAAAACAATCAAGGATGGAAAAACTTTACCGATAGCTTTCCGCAGCTGGGATTGCTACTTTAATCCAACTTTTGCTGGTGGAAGACAACACAGCTGGAGTGTTAAATTGTCTGCCAATCATGAAAGACCTCGATACGTTGCTTTGATATTTGAAAGAGACAACAAGCTACAACACTGTGAACTTCAAAACATTAAAGTTCACTTGAACTCTGAAACTTATCCATATGATGATTTGAATCTAAAGTTTGGAGAAAATCGTTATGCAGTACTCTATGACATGTATGCCAAGTTTCAACAATCGTATTATATGAGGGAACCACAACCACTTCTCACATATGCAAGTTTTAAAGACAACCCAATTGCTGTTATTGATATCAGTAATCAAAACGAAACTGTGAAGAATGGACCCATCGATTTAAAAATTCAATTTGAAACCAATACACCAATTCCTCAAAATACCTCAGCATATTGCTTAATTATCCATGATCGTCTGGTGGAGTATGTTCCATTGACTGGAATCGTTCGAAAAATAGTATAAGTTCTTTGCATACTTACCATTATATCATGTAAACTCAATAATAAAATAAAACACATTGTTTTGTAATTTCAATTATAAAAAGTATTGTTTTATTTTTTCAAAAAACGTTATAAATGTATGTAGTTTGTAATAGTACATAGATAATTAGTAAAAATAATGGTTTTTATGTGTAAAGTTAGTATTATTATTAATAATATATTGTTATTTAGTAAAACATTGATAAAAAAGATTAGTACAAATACCATGTGTAATTTCTAAAAAGTAACATGAAAATAATGCTGAAATTTTAATGATAATATGTTTAAATACTAGCAGTAAGGCAATTAGTAACCAATATTTATACATTAGATTTTATTCCTTAATTTATTTTTATTCCTTAATTTAATATATTTACATTTTAATCAATGTCCATTGGGACAGGTGAATCTAAATTATCCGTGTTTAAATCCTCATTTATATTGTTTAGTTTATAGTGGCCCCAAGCATATGTACTTATACCATCTTCTCTTATAAAACGTTTGTCGTCGTGATGGCTTAGAGATATTTTTGTAATTTTGTCTGTGGTTATAGTATGCTGTCTTGACCTAAATGTATACATTGTGTCATACAAAACCTTTTTATCATATAAGCATTCTCTATATGTATCTATTGTATATTTTTTTATTACGGATTTTTTCTAACAACACTGCGATGATTCTCACTTCGAATATGAGATATCATATTCTTCACTGTAACGTTACACTCTGCACATAGCTTATCGGCCCGATTAATTTTGTCTATTTTAGGTGCATTCATCTGCGATACAGTTGGTTGTTCTTGTTGTTTTTGTTGATTAGTATGTGGTGACAATTGGTGAAATTTTAATTGACTGGCATCGCCAAACAATTGTCCACAATCTTTACAATGCAATTTTACGTGTTTAAAAAATTCGCGTTTAACATTGAAAGAATTTCCACAATAATTACAAATATGGGGAGCCATTTTTATAGCAATTAGAATTTTGGAATGCGATGTTGAATAATCCGTGACTTGTTAAGTACTGATGATGTTCTCAACAATTCCCATCAATATATAATTATTTGGATGAATCAAAGTATTGATTGTATTCCAGAATCAAAATCCGCCCTCAACCATACCCCTCCACATCACACTTGACCCCCTATCCCCCCCCCACCACCTGATGGTCAACATAAACACATGCATTGCAGACTCAAACTGGGTAATACCCACAAAGGGAAAGATTTCCTACGAACAAAGAAATATTCTTGCAGCATTGAATACTGCAGATTTGTTTACATTTGTCTAAATGTAAACAAATTGCCTAAATGCTCGGTGACAAAAAATCAAATTTTTGGTCAATGTATCGATCACCAGTACGCTAACATGGAATATAACAAAGGAGAGAATTTGTACGAATCATTTCATGGTCACTTAATGTTTATTCTTGGGTTTTTGTTGCAATATGAGAAACTCTGACATTCATCTCAACTCATAGCATTATGAAATTCAAAAGACGAACAAACCTGACCATCATCAATAATTTCACAAACTTGTGAAATTAATTGGGTATACATTGAAGCTTATTTAAGATTATTTGCTTTTTATACGAAAACTGTAGTATGCTAAAACATGAATTTCACAATATTGTGAAATTAATTGGGCATACATATGTTAAGTTATGAACATGATTGAACATGCTCACAGAGGGACTGGCGGACGGACGGAAAAATCCACTTTGATTACGATCATGACTCGACATGCTTACGGATAGACATATATTGAAATGTATTTTGTTTACATTAGCGATCAAATGTGGTTCTCTCTCAACTTCTCGGTCTGGCTTCCTCCCACACATATACAGGTTAAATGTGTTTCTCTCCTGAAATCAAGGTCTGGCTCCCTCCCACACATATACAGGATAAATGTGTTTCTCTCCTGAAATCAAGGTCTGGCTCCCTCCCACACATATACAGGTTAAATGTGGCTCTCTCCCGAAATCAAGATCTGGCTCCCTCCCACACATATACAGGTTAAATGTGGTCCTCTAGATATACTCCACTCAATCAGTTGTTTAATTCCAACTGACTCGCACAGTGGTTCAAATCGACAAAAATTGCATCTTTTGGCTGGTCTTTATCCTAACTATCTGGAGATACATGCATGTAAATGGGTAAACGTATAACCGTCTATTAGTTTACTCTCTCTCTCTTATTTTAGTTTTCTCATATGTTCTCTAATGCCATACATTTGTTTGAATAAAACTCTCTCGCACAATAGGGCTGTTCGGGTAAGAATTGCTTCTTAGGGCTGGTCTTTATGCTAACTCTCACATTGGGGACCCCATATTTCATGATTCAACGTAATTTTTTTTAATTTAAGCGGTAAATGTGGCAACCCTAATATTTTTGGAGGTAATATTTTTGAGACACCCTAATATTTTGTATATATTTAAGCTATGTTTACATTTAAGATCTCTCCAAATACTCTCTCGATCTAGTGATCTCTCTCTCTCTTGTACTCTCTCTCACACACACACACACTCTCTCTCTCACACACACACACACTCTCTCTCTCTCACACACACACTCTCTCTCTCTCTCTCACACACACTCACACACACACACACACACACACACACACAGCCTGCACAGTGGGCCGAATAGGCAAAAAAGGCGCTTTTGTGATCTGGAACCGCCATTACCCCTCTACTTAGATATGTGTTGTTTGAAATTGAGACGATTATCTAAAAGGATTCCCAAATCATTAATAGAGTCAACATGTTCAACATTCTGCTCATTTAAATAATGAGTGTAAATTTTCATTAGTCTATAGAATGACATGTGTTTGTATTTAAGGACATTTAGCTCTAACAAATTTGTATTGCACCAACGGCAAAAACGGTCTAAATCAGATTGAAGAAGATATTGACTCGATGCATCACTAAAAGAACTGAATATTTTGACATCGTCGGCAAACATAAGAACATTAGAGTTTTGTATAACATTTGGCAGGCCATTTATAAACAATGTAAATAATACCGGTCCAAGATGGCTCCCTTGTGGAACCCCAGATGTGACATTTATTTTATTCGAGATTGCAGCACCAAATTTAACCATTTGCTCTCTATCACATAGATAAGATTTAATCCATTTCAATAATGAATTTGAAAACCCAATAGATTTTAATTTGATTAACAGTATTTCGTGATTTACTTTGTCAAAAGCCTTACTAAAATCAGTGTAAATCATAGACTAACAAAAGAATAGACTGAGAAATCCTCTCACCTAAATTCTCTCACACAATGAGAATTGAGTCAGATTACAGGATACTCAATTTTTAAAATGGCAATAAGTCCCTATTTACATTAGGCGAGTTTACTTGCGGCAATTGTCAGTTTGTAGATGAGAGAGGGTGCTGAGAGGCAAAGGGTTACCATATGCCTCACCTCTCTCTCCTACAAAATGACAATTGCCGCAAGTAAACTCGCCCAATGTAAATTGGGACTTACTATGCATTTTTAAACTATTTATGATGGTAAAAGACAATATGTGCGTAATATTGGCCGGATCTACATCCTCAAATAAAAAAAATCAACAAAATCTTGCAATTTACCCAAACATAAAATGCAATTGAGTGAACACACAGCATATTGGTTGTAAGAGCGACACCTACAACAAACAAGCACACTACAATTTTCTCTGTCTATACGATTCATTAGTCTATGGTGTAAATACAATCTGTTTGGCAACTATTTCTGAAGGCTTCATTTACAATTGAAGTAAGTTCAAGCAAATTTGTTATGGTAGACCGACTTTTCCGGAAACCATATTGACGATTTGACAGAATAGAAGAAACTTGAAAAGACAGTAGTTTAGTAACCATCTTCTCAAACAATTTTGGGAGATCCATGCCGGCAAAGAGATCCACGCTGGACTTTGGTGTCGGCGTCGCCCTGTTGTTGTTGTTTTTTCCTCGACGCCCAACACAAAACTTTACTCAAACGTTGGATGTGTTTTTAGCTTATATCTCTGGAAGGCCATACTTTCCATAGGAAGAAATGAATATAGTTGTATTTGGGACAACGATGTTATAAAAATTTCTGAAGAATCGGGAGGTCGCTCGTAAGCCCGTCTTATGCCAAATTAGATACCAATAAGAGGTATTTAATTATATAAAGAAATGCATGTAGATTTTTCCCCAACACTGTAGGCGCATACATACGGACATCATACTGTGTACATAGTACGTATTAAAATAAAACATATGTTAACTATATAAAATTATTTTCTTTTTACACACTTTTCCCATTTAAAAATATAGTTCTCAAAGCTATGAATGGACAAATTATTACTCATACCTTTTTAATAAATAAATTAAAAATGTGTTGTTTTTTTGCCTCTTGTCTTCATAAATTTTTATGCCAAATAAAAAATTAATCCAAATTTCAATATTACTCTTGATGTTGTTGTTGCAGTTGATTTTTGTTATGTTGTGTTCGATGCCGACTTGACTTTGTAAAAGTGGTTTTGAGTGTCAAACTGCTGAACTTCTTAACAGTTGTTGGTTATTTTGTCTCACATAACAACAAAATAAAATGCAAAAAATATAGAAAACTCAAAAAAAGTTGGACTTTTGTTTATTTTTATTATTATTAAATTTTACACACAATTGAACTTTGTTTGGATTTTCTTTCTTCTTTGTTCGATAATGATAAATACTGCGGCGAGTATGAGTGCGTGCGTATTGTTGTATTTTTTTAATATTATTTTCCACTTTTAATATTTTTTAATTTTAAATTCATTTTTGTTTTTATTTGATTGGGTTTTTTATATCGGCCCACATTTTTTGGGGTTGGGGCACATTTGTTTTTTTATGCCTGTGTGTTGTTGTTGCTGTTATTATTCACTATGTTTTAACCTCTTTAGCAATACTCTTCTCACACATGTCGTCTGTCTCATTAAATTTTCTTTGATTTTTATTTATCAAATTGCAATTTGTTTTCCGTTTTTCCATTCCTTCTTATTTTGTTTATTTATTTTCCGCCTTAATTCAAGTACTTTGAATTTTGTTATAATTTAATTTTCTCCAATTACTATTTATATTGTTAATCACTTCATGCGACCGTGTTATTTTTCTATACGATCTCACAAATTCCACCCGTCGTATGTTACTATTTCTTGAAATATTTTCAAGAAAAAATCTTTACTTCACCGATCTGTTTTTTGCCAGTAACATTTACTGAGTGAAATAGATGTTCTCTCTCTCTCATTTGCACAGTCTCTGTTAGTAGCTCTTTGCTGCAAACAGTTAACAGTGAGATCATTCCCCTCATTTATTATGTTAAAACAATATTGCCAATTTGGCGATTTTTTTTCATAAAAAACAAAGTTTAATGAAAGAAGATAAACGTTTTTACATAGATTTTAATTTTAATGCTTTACAATTTGTTCTTGTCAACTTGAGTTGGCTCTATTATTTTTCACACCTTCTTACAGGCTCAATCATATCTCTGCCCTGCCCATACAACGTCGAATCCCAAATTGGACAGATGATTGATTGAATTTCAATTATGGTATACTATATAATTATAAAAATTCAAAATGCGCCGTAACACACATTGTTGAAGTGTTTTAAAAATATTTAATTCGTTGTAAGTACTATTAGTTTCTGAACAAAGCATTAAAACGCGAATATTTATCATCAAAAATGGTTTTACTATTTTTTAAAATGTTGGAGATTTATACACTCAAACCAATTGTCGAGGAATTTTTTTGAGACACCTCCAAAATATTATTTTTGAACACTTTAACAGCATTTTCTGGTGACGAAAACCGTCGACCAAGTATTTTTTTCTCGATGTGCGGGAATAAAACTAAAGCGGGTTACACACGATCAGTTTTGACTGTCGATTTTTGGGAAATATCGATTAATGTGAAACTGTCCAGAAACCACAAAATATTTTGCGGTTGCCTAATGACTGACAAAAAACACACTGGCAAGCAACCGATTATTTTAGCAAAACTGACAGTCAAAACTAATCGTCATTTCAATGCTTGGTACAACTCTGATAAGATTACTATCAAATATTGCGACTTGTGCCATATTGACAAGTCCCACTCCCAGTCCAGCTCAATACTTAAAGATATCCAAATTTTTAATTGCCACCCTATCTACTAATTGGTTTCTATAAGTTTTCATGGCCATACGCGGATAGTTTTTTACACACGTAGTACTCACAATTACCTTCTACCACACATATATATATATATATATATATATATATATATATATATATATATATATATTGTTGCGGGATTATAGCACGCGGGATTATCCTCACTTCTTGAGGATTTATTTGCTTAATCTGCTCAAATCTGACCAGATTTGCCATACAAAAATTAAATCTTCTCATTACTTACTTACTTATTTGGCCCATTACAGAACATTTGTTCCATAGACCGAACTAAGAAAAGATCTCTATTCCTCTCTGATTTTCGCTTGACTTTTTGGAATACCGCGCCTTTCCATTTCTTCATCCACTTGTTTGCTCCATCGAAGCTTAGGCCTGCCGATTCTGCGCGCACCGCCACGGGACATGTATTCATACGCCGTCAACGCAAATCGGCCCGTAGATCTTTCGAAGAATTTTCCTCTCAAACACACCAAGCACTGCCTTATCTGCTTGCGCAAGTACCCATGCTTCGGAGCCATACATTAGCACGGGTAGTATCAGCGTTTTGTATAGTGTTATTTTTGTTTGACGAGATGTGGCTTTGTTTTTAAATTGCTTACTTAGACCATAGTAGCATCTGTTGGCCAATACAATTCTTCTTCTTATTTCACAACTGATGTTGTTTGTTGTGTTTATGGTAGTGCCGAGATAGACGAAGTCTTTAACTACCTCAAAATTGTAGGTACCAACTTCCACGGTTGGTCCGAGCTCTATGGACGCTTTGCGCGTCGACACCATCGCCGTTTACCGCCAGACCCACTTTCGCAGATTCTGCTTCGACCTTCATAAAGGTATCAGTTACTTTACTGATCGTCCCATGATGTCTATGTCATCAGCATAACATGTGGCTATTGGTGTAAATTGTGCCATTTCTTTTGACATTTGTATCTCGTATTACCTTTTCCAGCTAAATGTTGGAAAGATCACACGTAAGGCTGTCTCTTTGTCTGAAACCTCTTTTGGTACAAAATTCTTCGGAGAGGTTCTTTCCAATTTTAACTGAGGACCTAGTATCAGTTAATGTCATCTTACAAAGCCGAATGAGCTTTGTGGGGATACCAAATTCAGACATTGCGTGGAATACCTTTGATCGGAGGGGACTGTCGAATGCTGCTTTATAATCGACAAAAAGATGAAATGTGTCGATCTGCATCTCTTGGGTCTTCTCTAGGATTTGCCGCAGGGTAAATATCTGGTCAATGGTGCACTTGCCAGGTCTAAAGCCACATTGGTATGGTCCAATTATTTCGTTGACCATTGGCTTTAGTCGTTCGCACAATATCCCTGACACTATCTTATAGGCAATAGGGAGAAGACTTATGCCCCTATAGTTTGAGCATACAGTCTTATCTCCTTTCTTGTGGACGGGACGTAGGATACTCAGGTTCCAATCGTCGGGTACGCGTTCTTCCTGCCAGATGGTGCTAACTAGCTGATACATACACCTTAACAGCGCGTCGCCTCCGGTTTTAAACAGCTCGGCTGGTAATCTATCGGCTCCTGCTGCTTTATTATTCTTCAACCGGTTGATAGCTGTTTTTACATCATCTTGGCCGGGCGGTATACATTCTATACCATCTTCTGGAATTGGATCTGTGGTATCATCGTCTTCGCTACTATTGAATACCAGCAGATTGGAGAAATGTTCCTTCCATATCCTGAGCAAG
The DNA here is from genome assembly GCF_047663935.1 of Musca autumnalis. Taxonomy (NCBI): domain Eukaryota; kingdom Metazoa; phylum Arthropoda; class Insecta; order Diptera; family Muscidae; genus Musca; species Musca autumnalis. Next base: position 246,045,051 of record NW_027411755.1, read on the forward strand.
CTATCTGTATCTGTTACCAGATTACCTTGCTGGTCTCTACAGGAGGATGTGCCTGTACCAAAGCCATCTGTTTGATGCTTCACTCTTTGGTAGAATTTTCGGACTTCATTCTGGCTCCTGTACATCTCGATTTTTTCACACTCCCGCTTTTCCATTTCTCTCTTTTTCTTGCGGAAAAGACGTTTCTCTTCTCTCCTTTTCTCCCGATATCTCTCTCGTGCGCTACGCGTTGCTACTGATTGTAAAGTGGCTCTATATGCCGTATTTTTCTCTGCGGTAGCAGCACGACACTCCTTCCATCTATCACAACATGATCAATTTGATTACTTGTTCATTGATCTGGAGACAGCCAGGTGCCCTTATGAATATCGAGATGATTAAATCTGGTACTGCTAACTACCATGTTTTTTGCAGCTGCCAAGTCTATCAGCCTCATACCATTGTCAGATGTTTCACTGTGGAGACTGAATTTCCCGACTGTTGGGCCAAAGATATTCTCCTTTCCAACTTTGGCATTAAAATCGCCTAGAATGAATTTAATGTCATGGGCAGGGCAACGGTCATATGTTTCTTCTAAGCACTCGTAAAATATATCTTTGGTCTGTTCGTCCTTTTCTTCAGTGGGAGCATGAGCGCAAATAAAGCTGATGTTGAAGAATTTAGCTTTTATTTGAATTGCAGTAAGTCTTTCATTGACTGGGGTTAAGCTGGATACCAGATGTTTTAGTCTCCGACTAACTACGAATCCGCAACCAAACTCATGCTTTACGTCATGGCATCTATAATACAGTGCGTCACCTTTAGGTGTTGTTGTGACGCCTTTCCCAATCCATCGTATTTCCTGTATGACAGTAATATCGGCCTTGTACTTTTCAAGTACGTCTGCCAATGCGAAGACTGCACCTTCTCTATAAAGAGTGCGAACATTCCAGGTGCAGATTCGCAGATCATGGTCCTTAAAACGGGAGGGGTTTGTTTTTCTTTTCTTTCGTTTTTTCATAGTAGGATGTTTGTTCTAGGGGAGGGTTACTAACCCGACACCCAAACCCAAGTTTTTAACGTTCTTATGGGTGAACGCGCGGCACCTGTTAGCTCACTACCTTTAACGGGTGTTAAAGGCAGTTCCCCAGGTGACACCACGGGGGACCTCCCCTCCCTCCACTTGAGATGAATGAGGGACCAAGATAAATCCTGGGCTTTGCCGTTTTGCCGGTCAAGACCGTTGCTTGGTATCATTCATCCCCTACGTCATCTTCTCATGGTTGGGTTTATTTTAAATCCGGCACAAATCCACCAAAAATACAGTGTTGTATTCGGTATTTGTGCAAAAAAATCCAACTCTACTCAAAAAATACCAAAAGTTGCAACTGTTTTTGCAACAGAGTTTGTCGTGTTTTACACGTTTACGATTGGTCGCATGCAATTTTATGGAGTCAATTAATCTAAAGTTATTTGGAAATCATAAAATTATTTATTTTTTTCATTAGACACTTTTTTAACGGATACGTCGCGATACCGAGAGTGCTATTCCAAAAAACAATACAGTACAGACTACACAAAAATACATCACACGTCTATATCTACGTCAAATGAAAGCTCATCTGCATTTCATTTGACGTTTAACCTATGGATTTGACAGTTGAAATCGAGTCGGCTTGGCCGACAGAGATATACCCTCAGCCTGTGTATATTGAAACAATTTTTTCCCATAAAACATAGGTATTTAGAGGGTTTTAAAAATTTTGAACGCATGAACCGACAAATATTTTGATTAGATTAAAGAGCAGAAGTTTTGCGGGGGAATTACTTAAAAGAATGGATCGACATTTACCATTATGGAAGTCGATCTCCAGCCACTACATACGTTGCCATAGGAGGGTTTTACTCCCTTTGGGCTGTCTGCTTAAGAAGTGTGGTTTTGCCCTGAAAAAACTTTTAGCATCATAATTGAGGCAGCGAATGCAAGTTGCTTCAACAAAAATAAAATTGATTCGATAGCAGGTCTTAAAGTGAACTTATCCGAAATTCTGTTTGGGAGGTACTGGATGAAGTGGACAAATATAGTCCATATTTGGACCTGATCTATATCTCGTAGATATATTAAGATGTGTTAAGTATGGACCAATTCAAAAAGTTACCGTACGAATAATTTTTCCGAACATTTTTGAAATTTTGTGGGGGGGTACCTGAAGGAGTGGACCGATATGGCTTATCTTCGAACTTAAACTATGATTGGACAAAATATTACTAAGGCCAAAGTTTGGACCCAATCAGCTGATCCGTTGGAGAGTTATCTTTGGCTCCAACCACCTCACACGGTGTCATAGGGGTTTTGTGAAACTTTCAAGCTATTTTCTCAGGAAGTTTGGACTTGCCCCTGCTGAAACTTGTACCGTCGTATGGGAGGCAGTGAATACAAGTTGCTAAAACAAAAATCAAAGCGATTCGAGAGCAGGTCCTAAACTGAACTTATCCGAAATTTTGTGTGGGTGGTACCCGAAGGAGTAGACCTATTGAGTCCATATTGGAACTTCATCTAAGTCTGGTACATATTTGACGATGAGCAAAGTATGAACCAAATCGGTTACCCCCTTAAAGAGATCGTGCGCACAAATTTTCCGAACTTTTTCGAACTTTTGTGGGGGAGGTACCGGAAGGAGTGGACCGATATAGCCCATCTTCGAACTTAAACTAAGTTTGGGCAAAATATTACGAAAGCCATTTGAACCGAATCGGTTCATCGGTTCGACAGTTATCGTGCGCTCCAGCCAGCAGGACAGACAAACAGACGGACGGACATGGCTAGATCGACCCCAATTTGTCTGAAACACATTTCGTCCAAACATACTTGGGGTCTAAAACCATTATTTCGATGAGGCACATTTTCATCGTATCAAAGTGTATATGCCCTCCTTAGCCTAAAGGCTGAGGGTATAATAAAAACAAATTCTCTACATCAACTGTTCTAAAAATAGAAGTTTTTTCACCTTACTTTTCAACTTCTAGTGGCCACAGAATAACTAGTTATTCTAGTGGTCATAAAATAACTACAAACTGAGTGCGACATGCCCTTGTAAAAATAATGGGGAAGAAAGGGGGTTTGTGAGTAGTTACGGCTGCCAAAAATCCCTTACAAAACCCATGATTTTGGAAGGACTTTTTTTTGCTGGGAAGTGTTAAGAATCTAATCCCGTTACTATTGCCTCAGAAACCTGCCATTGGGCATATAGTGCGATGCGAAGTGCACAATGCAAACTTCATTTTGATAGTTATTGGACCACCAGCAATTTTTTGTCACAGTGGGACATTTTAAGAGCTTATTGTTCATATTTGATAAGTTGTTGTTTGATTAAAGACCTCGTCACATAAGAGGATTTCTGGCTTCATTCATTAAGTTGCATGTTCTTCCGGCTTTAAGTAATGAAATGTTAGAATCTTTCAAAAAGGTCTTGATTTAAAGCAATATATCGTCTGCTCCGTCGGAAAAGGTCGTAAGTCCACTTTTTTTTGGAAATCGCGTTTTTGTTACAGGATGATAGTACAAGTCAAAACACGTCGTATGATACAAATGGTAGTATGTCGCGTTTTTCTATGTGTTTTGCCATTGTCGGAAAAGGTCGTAAGTCCACAAAACGTACAAATTTGAGTACGAAAAAGTCGTAAGTCCACAGGAAAATGTATAATTTAAAAGAATACTACAGCTAATGTAGTTCAGATATAATGTTTAACGTCATCCATGGTTGGGGTACAATGCACGATGGGGCCAATGACAGGTTTTCGAGGCAACAAATCACTGGGGCAAGCTAGACCTTCCAAATTTTGTACAGATGTTTATAATGGGCTTAGAAACTAATATGCCAAATTTGGTTCATATCGGTTCATATATACATATAGCTCCCGTATATATGTTCGTCCGATTTCAAGCAATTGATGGACCAAACGCGCAAATTCTGCCCAATTTATATGCGATTTGGGAAATACCACGGAATTAGGACTACAAATAAGTTTGCCAAGTTATATTGAAATCGGTTCAGATTTTGATATTGCTCCCATATATATTTTCGCCCGATTTTAGGTATTTGGTCACCAATCCCGCTATGTATGTCCAATCTTGATGAAATTTGAAATGTGTGACGGATTTTGGTATAGAAACATTTTTGGCAAATCATATTGAAATCGGTTCAGAATTGGATATAGCTCCCATATATATGTTCGCCCGATTTCAGGCAAATGATTGACCAAGCATGCAAATTCCATCAAATTACAAAAAAAATTGGAAAATGTTACGGAATTCGGACTACAAATAAGTTTTTCAAGTTATATTGAAATCGGTTCAGATATAGAAATAGCTCCCTATATACATATGTTCAAACTTCATGGTTTTGTCTGTGGTTTGTTATAAGTTAATAAAACAAGGTTCCAAATTTAGTAAAATCGGCTAAGATTCCGCTACAAAAGCCAAAGTTTGTCTGCGATGTCTTGGAAATTATATATTATTATTATATACATCTATTAAATTTTTCCGAAATCCAATTGATAACATTAATGGGTTTCCGATTATTCTCCAACCAAAACATAAAAATGTCCATATTTGTAACTATTACGACATCTGAAATCAGATGTTTATGAAAAGGCGCAGCTAGGCGCAGCTAATTTTTTCACAAAATGATAGTACACATTAATACCTTTCACCACATATATATAATATCCTAGATCTACCTAGATCTCAAAAGTTATACTCCAGAGAACACATGGATAACAAAGCAAAATACTCCAAAAACGACATAACATCTTAACTCAAAAATACATTTACCACACATAACATTTTTATTATTTGTTAACACTATCTTATTTTACATACCCATTGAAGAGCTTTCAATGTTTAAAAAATTTAAAAATGTTGAAATGTTCCTTTTGGCGCCTAAAATGCTTTCACTACTTATTTATAATGAATGTCGGAAAATGATGCATAAGAAAATATGTCACCATTGCCAGATCAGTATGTCGCTATGTGATGTTACCAGATTGATTTATTTTTTTATTTTTAGTGATTCAGAGTGTTGGCAATCGAAATCCGTTATTATTTTTTTCAAATTGTTTACTTCAAAAATTGACTTTTTGCCTCGAAAACCTGCTATTGGCCCCATCGTGCAATGTAAAGAACTAGCCTGCAGCTTTGGATGATAATCGGATGATATTTGGCGGAGTCTGTGGACCAAACTTTTGAACAAAAATATGATCATTTCTATATTGCAACGAAAATTTACATTTGAAATCTATTTTCCCCCTATAAGCGAACTGATTATGAAAGATGGACTTCTGGCCTTTTCATTGATACAAATTGGGATGTTGTATTTGTTCAAATACCTCATATATTGAAAAATTTGTAAAAAAAAAAATCTTACTTAACTTTATCAACTGGTAATTTGTGGTTTCTCTAGGGACATTTATTCACATAACGAGATTAGTCTGTATTCTGAATTCAATAAAGTAATACCCTCTAACGGACGGGTAAGTGCAATGTTTATATTATTAAATGATTCTAAAATAATAATTGATTGAAATGTTATTAATCTAAGAAGGCATCATGATTTTTGCTAACAAAGAGCAGTATGAATTTGGAATGGAATTAGACCATGGTGTCATGGGTCTAGTTCCCTATGGTTTTCGCGGTGATTCTGAAAGCTCTGATGATAAACTTCCTAAACGCAGGAATACATTGCACGCTAAAGATTCTACATGGTTTGCAGACAAAAACAAAATATGCAGTGACTTGGGGCAGAAATACTTGGGAAGACAAAAAAGGACACTATTTGGATTACAATGTAGCTAAGAAACCACTTACAATAACGGAATTAATCATGAAATTTAATTAAAGGAAAAGGTCGTAATGCAAAAATGCAAGGCCGTAAGTACAATGTGTCATGTTTTATATTAAATATTAGCCGAACCGGTCCACGATGCTGGCCCAGTTATGAACAGTTCATGTTACCCTTTCTTATGTCAATTAAATTTTTTTGGCATCGCAAATTAGTTGGGATATGCAAGTGAATATCAATAACAAGTAAGAACGTCGTTAAATTCGCCTAGGCCGAACTTGTTATACCCTCCACCATGAGTTGTATTGAATTTTACTTCAATTAGTTTCCTTTCGTTTATGAAGTAGACTAAATAGCAAATTTCAGCAATTTCGGTAAAACAATGTGGCTAACCTTCAAAATACCGAAATTCGGGAGGCACCGTTCTATGGGGCTATATGAAGGCGTGGACCTATATAGACAAATTTATGGGAGAAAGTTTTATACCCGAAACATTGTGTTTTATATATAGGATTTCACACAAAAGTTTTGGTCCATTCAACCCGCTAATAATTATCTCATCACCATGTTAAAGTGCAAGCTTATTCTTTGTCTTAAACTCAAATCATTCTTACATTTTCTCTCCGATCGGAATATTACTGCGATATACAGGACAGCTACAAAGTCGGGTAAAAATTGTGGATTTGGTCCATTTCACACCTTTCGATCATAATCAACATCTAATGGGGTCACTTCTGGTCGGAACCCGACCTCTCTAGAAAATTTCGTGATGATCGGTAAAAATTGAGGCCTGGAGTTTTATTAAAATTGTTAATGGATGGACGGACACACATAGCTAGATCGTTTTATCTTGTCAAGATATGAAAAAGTGGCAAGGGGAAGGAGTCTACGACGAATACTTCGCGCTGTTACACGAATATTGGACAAAACAAACTTATAATACCCTATCCACATTGTTTTGTAAAGTATAAATATTTTATTTTAAAAACGTCCGTAAATTGTAGGAAAAGGTCGTAAGTCCCTACAAAAATACAAAACTGTACAAGGAAAAGGTCGTAAGTCCAAAGACATCCAATTATCTCCCAAACGCGAAGGAATTTTATCAAACAAAGTACAGGTATTGAAGCGGAATAAATAAACGAAAAATACTGTCTTTACCACCATAATAAAATCTTTAATACATAAAGCGCAGAAATGTTTTTTCTTCCTCCTGAAAAATTTATTGAAAGGGACTTACGACCTTTTCCGACGGAGCAGACGATATTTTAATGACGTCGGGAGTTCAAAATTTGTGTTTTGGGTTTTCTTCGTTTCTTTATGAAACTGTTCATTGTCGTGGCTGAAAAGGGATTTTGAATGGCTAGGATCCAATATTTGGTCGATTTTAGGTATTTTGGGCCCTTTATTGCAATATCGAAATCTGATCCAATTTTCACAAATTTTTGTAGTATACGTTTTTTTACCACGACAATAAGTTTAACTGTCGATAATTGTCAACAATGCCTGTAGAGCAGTGTTCACCAGCAACAACAAATTCAACCGCTGCGATTGTGTTGGGCACACACACGAGATTATCTATCCCTCTCTAGATAAACATCGTGTGCGTTAATTCATTGCTAAAACACAGAAGATGATCGATGGTGAGAGCAACGTTCAAACTCACCACAATTGAGATTGTGTGTGTTCACACAGACACGGCTCGCGAGCCCAGTGGTGATTAACAATGCTGTAGAGCAGTGTTAATCACCACTGGGCTCGCGAGCCGTGTCTGTGTGAACACACACAATCTCAATTGTGGTGAGTTTGAACGTTACTCTCACCACCGATCATCTTCTTTCTTTTAGCAATGAATCAACGCACACGATGTTTACCTAGAGAGGGATAGATAATCTCGAGTGTTTGCCCCACACAAACGCAGCGGTTGAATTTGTTGTTGATGGTGAACACTGCTGTAGAGCAAATGTGTTCTTCTTTGACACAGCGGTGCCGAAGTTTTTCGGCAATTTACACACATACGACCCGAATGCATAGAAAGAGCGTACGAAAAAGAGACAATGTTTTGATTTGTTTTTGTTTTGTGGCGTGCGTCCATAAAAACACAGAAACACATGGTCATAAGTGGCCAATAGTTTGAATACATTCACATTTTGGGCTGTTCTCTTTTTGGTCACGTCTGCTGTAGAGCAGTGTTCACCAGCAACAACAAATTCAACTGCTGCGTTTGTGTTGGGCACACACACGAGATTATCTATCCCCTCTCTAGATAAACATCATGTGCGTTAATTCTTTGCTAAAACAAAGAAGATGATCGGTGACGAGAGCAACGTTCAAACTCACCACAATTGAGATTGTGTGTGTTGACACAGACACGGCTCGCGAGCCCAGTGGTGATTAACACTGCTGTAGAGCGATTTTGTGAGAATTTACATTTGGCATAAACATTGCATATTTAAGGTTTTTAGATCAAATCGACAAAAATAAAGAGTAATACTTCTAACTATATAAAAGAAACAATCTAAAAGCAATATATTTTGTAAAATTTCCAGCGCTTTAAAAAACTGCATTGTTGGCACCACTGTGATGTAGCATTTCTTATATTACGATGGAGATATTTTTCTTTTAATAGCATAAAAATACTCGTATTATGTTAAATTTAATAACGCCATAAAAATCAATTGTTTTTTGTTTATAACAATTGTACAATTGCCTATGTTTTTCTCTAACTCCCTCTCGCTATCTCTCTCTATGTGTGGGTGGGTGTGCTAACATAGCAAGAATGGTTGTTGGCAGGTTAACTGTTAGTTGCCTACTAATAAAGATTTTTTTATTAAATAAAGGCATTGTATTTTTTCGCCTTTTCTCTTTTGTTTGAAATAATCAAATGCTGATAACTGCTAGAAAATTTTGCAGACACACTTAACAAATATGCCTCTTGTCTTATCTTTCTATTAACAATACCAACTTTTTATGAAACTCCCATATATATTTGTTGTGTGTTGTTGTTGGGAATGACGTTGGGGAAAATCAGTCAACTTGTATTTTACCAATTGGAAAATAACATGGGATTGTTATAAATTAATATTATACTGTGGCCCATATAATGTAATATTAATCTAATTATCATGTCAGATTTTTCATTAAAATGTCGAAAGATTTTTTTATGTATCTCGATAACCAATTAGAAAATTGTTTTACTGCCTTAATCAAAAATTTGTATTCATATTTTATTTAAATTTGTTGCTAAATAGTAGTAGAAAAAATATATACCCCCATTATTATAAGTCTTCTAGTCTTCTACTATAATTCTCTATAGTAGTAGAAAAAATATTATTGTACATCATACCCCCATTATTATAAGTCTTCTTTTTTTATAGTTCGGATTTTCCGAACAGATTTATAGCGTTCCGTTAAACTTTAAGTTAAAAGTGATCATTCAATTTCAAGGAGGACCTCCTTGGAATTAACATTCAATGTAAAAATTATATTTTTAAAGCCACTAAATTATTTTATTTTGTATTTTCAAATCCATTCAGTAGTAAAAGAAAAAATATAATAATGTTCCATAAAATGCTAATATCTGCTATAAGTTGCATTCCCACCAGAATTTTTTCCTATCACTAAAAAGTTGTTGCTAAAAACAACCGTAAACGAAATTAATGCTCAAACATTCGTTAAGTGTAGACAGCGGAATTTTATGCAACCCCTATTTTTGGTCCGATTCATGTCAAATTTTTGGACTGGGCGTATTTTTGGCTTGTGATTAAATTGCAATCGAAACATAAGACATATGCAAAATTATGCAAAATGCATAAAAATATGCATATGCAAAATGTATGCACTTTACATATTTTCGTATGCAACAAATATTTCAATACTAGGTGCAAAAATGTTTTTGTGCACAATTTTTCTGTTTAAAATCCTCTTCAGACAAGTCAATAAAATAGAGAAATGTATAACCAGAGCCACAACCTTCAAAATACCGGAAATCAGGAGATACCTTACTATGGGGGCTATATGAAGACGTGGACCACCACCACCGACCAATTTCAGGTGGAAAGTTTTATACCTCCAAGGAAGACTAAATGTCAAATTTCAGTCATTTCGGTGGGATATTGAGGCTACAACTTTCAAAATACCGAAAATCGGGAGGTACCGTTCTATGGGGGCTATTTGAAGACGTGGACCTATACTGAAAATTTTCAGGTGGAAAGTTTTATACTCCCAACGAAGACTTAATAAAAAATGTTAGCCATTTCAGTGTGATGTTGAGGCCACAACCTTAAAAATATCGGGAGGTACCGTTCTATGGGGGCTATATGAAGAGGTGGACCTATGCGGACAAATTTCAGGTGCAAAGGTTCATACCCTTAACGAAGAGTTGAGTTTTAATGACCGAAAATTGTATTGCAAGTGAAAACGAACGCACACAACCACCAATTTATCGGCTGTGGGAGTGACTTCTCTGTCATCGAACTTTTACTTCTCCAATGCAATGCGTTCTTACAATGACGAATATTGGTCTGTTCAATTTGTAAGACTTCCACGACAAACGCGTTTTTAGCGCATCCTTTGGAAGGTTTGAGTTGGGGTTTGAACACTAACACGTCGTGACAACATCTTCATATGTTTTCGTGGGCGTGGGTTCAAATCTCAGCCGGACTCAGCCGGTTTTTTATACCCTCAGCATTAATGCTAACGAGGGTATATACACTTTCATACGGGCAAAATGTGTCTCATCGAAATAATGGTTTTAGACCCCAAGTATGTTTGGACGAAATGTGTTTCAGACAATTTGGAGTCGATTTAGCAATGTCCGTCTGTCTGTCTGTCTGGCTGGAGCGAACGATAACTCTCGAACGGATCAATCGATTCGATCCAAAATTTGGCTTTCGTAATATTTTGTCCAAACTTAGTTTAAGTTCGAAGATGGGTTATATCGGTCCACTCCTTCCGGTACCTCCCACACAAAAGTTCGGAAAATTTGTGCGCGCGATAACTCTTGAAGGAAATAACCGATTTGGTCCATACTTTGCACATCGTGAAATTTCTACCAGACTCAGATGATGTTCCCATATGGACTCAATCGATCCACTCCTTCGGGTATCTCCCACACAAAATTTGGGAAAAGTTCAGTTTAGGACCTGCTCTCAAATCGCTTTGATTTTTGTTGTATCAACTTGTATTCACTGCCACCCATACGACGGTGTAAGTTTCATCAGGGGCAAGTCCACATTTCCTGAGGAAATAGCCTGAAATGTAGGAAAACCCCTATAACACCGTGTTTAGTGGTTGGAACGCAAGATAACTCTCGAAGGGACCTGCCGATTCGGTCCAAAATGTGGCCTACGTAATATTTTGTGCAAACTTAGAGAAGCCATATCGGTCCACTCCATCAGGTACCTCCCCCACAAAAGTTCAAAAATGTTTGGAAAATTATTCGCGCGATAACTCTTGATCGGAGTAACCGATTTGGTCCATACTTTACACATTCTAATATAGCTACGAGATATAAATAAGGTTCGAATATGGACTATATTTGTCCACTCCTTCGGGTACATCCCACACAAAATTTTGGATAAATTCACTTTAAGACCTGCCCCCGAATCGCTTTAGTTTTTGTTGAAGCAACTTGCATTCGTTGCCTCAATTACGACAGTAAAAGTTTTTTCAGGGGCAAGTCCATACTTCTTGAGAAAACAGCCCGGAAGTTGTAAAAAAACCCCTATGGCACCATATGTAGTGGCTGGAGAGCTCGAACCGAATACTACGTTCGTCCACACTTTGGATATTGTAATATTTCTTCGAATATTAGATGAAATTCGAAGGTGGTGCTTATAGGTCCGTACCGGAAGGAGTAGTTCGAAAATAGACGTAGCTACCGATTTAGTCCAAACTTTGGATCTCTAAATATTGTCGAAACCTAATTTATGTTCAAATTTGGGCACTATCTGTCCAATCTTGTGGTACCACCCACACAAATTCTCAAAATTTTTGTGTGGTTAAGGGTCTATTGGAGGATCCTTTGGACATTTTCACCGAAAGTTTTCCTAGGAGCAATATTATGTTTTTCGTAGACTAGTGTGATAAAAAAGCTCTATATATCGATATCCCCGCAAATTTTCCTGTTACGGTTAAGATCAAATACGTGTTTCGTAGTCACAAACAGTACTGCGAATAGGATTCGCAGTCTATGAGTTGTAGTTTCAATCGCCCCAATCCTAATAAGAATCTCTTCTTTTTTTCTTTATGTTATTTTCTGAAACTTTTAGTTGGCTTGCACGAGTTCTATCACTACTGGTAAAATAGTAAAGTTTTGGTGTTTTTATGACATAAAAGAATTATTATATTCTCACAATAGCAGGATATACAAACAGTTTTGGAAAAGAGTCCGTAGATAATTTTTGATTTGAAATATTCGATACGAGTATTTATTTCAATGCGGATTCGAGTATTTATTTCAATTAATTAATAATTGGTATTCAAATAACATTAAAAGCTTTTTGAGAAAGATCTTCTTATCAGAATCAGTCCTTGTGGTCAAAATGTGTTCAATTGAAAACTTAATAAGGCAAAAATAACACAAAATAGAAAGTTAGTGTATTATGTTCGGGCCGAACTGTTTATATCCTCCACCACATAAACACTGTATATATCCATTCCTCGTATTCTCGAATGCAATCCCTTCAAACGTGGATCTATTTTGACCACATTCTGCAAGGAGGTTCACTCACCAAACGTATTTCCAAAATCCATATTACAGACTATATTTTTATACCCTCCACCATAGGATGGGGGTATATTAAGTTTGTCACTACGTTTGTAACTACTCGAAATAATCATTGTAGACCCCACAAAGTATATATATTCTTGATCAGCGTGCAATTCTACATCGATATAGCCATGTCCGTCCGTCTGTCCGTCTGTCCGTCTGTCTGTCTGTCCGTCTGTCCGTCTGTGGAAATCACTCTAGCGTCCGAACGGATTGACGTAGGTTGATAAAATTTTGGGAAAATATGTTATATTTACGTAGGACTTTTGGTATTGAAAGCGGGCTATGTAGGTCCACGCTTTCGTATAGCCCCCATACAAAATGACGCGTGACGCGTCGTCGTTTTAAGGAATTTTTAAGATATTTGGCACATTTTACCACCGAATTGGTTGTAATTTGGTACTTTGTGTCTCCAGAGACCAAAAAATATTCCTACCAAAGTTGGGTTATATAGGTCCACGTTTTGGTATAGCCCCCATATAAGGCCCCATATAAAGTACGCGTCATTTTAATATATTTTGAATGTATTAGACCTATTTGACCATAGAATTGGTTGTAATTTGGTATTTTGTGTCTTCAGAGGCCAGAAAACATTCCTACCAAAGTTGAGTTATATAGGTCCACGTTTTGGTGTAGTCCCCACATAAGACCCCTTATAAAGTACGCGTCATTTTAATATATTTTGAATGTATTAGACCCATTTGACCAAAGAATCGGTTGTAACTTTGTATTTTGTGTTTCCAGAGGCTAAGAAACATTTCTACCATAAAATGTTTATATAGGTCCACGTGTTGACAATATCTCCGATTTTCGATATTTTGAACGTTTTAGCCTCATTATCACACCGATATGGCTGAAATTTGGTATTTAGTCTTCTTTAGGCGTATAAAACTTTTCCTCAGAAATTTGAAGGTATAGGTCCACGCCATCATATAGCCCCCATAGAACGGTACCTTCCGAATTTCTGTATTTTGAAGGTTGTAATGGCTGAAATTTGTGGTGGAGGGTATAAAAAGTTCGGCCCGACCGAACTTAACGCTTTTCTTACTTGTTAAAAAATAGGCTGGCTAATAACTTCGTAATACTGAAAATCTTTCGATAGTGAAAACCTGGACCTATTTTAGCAATTATCTGCAGGAATTAGAACCCAAAATGCCAAAAAGAGCTAATGTGGTTGAAATTTCTGGGATACACCAAAATATTCATTTCAACATTTTTTTAGTTATTGCATCGATTCTGTTGGAGAATTTGGTTAAAAACTTTAAAATATCGGGCGCAACTTTTGTATGGGAACTATACAGAACGTGGTCGGATAGGTTCATTGTCAATCCTAAACATCCAAGGACTTGTATCTAAAATTTGTGAACTCTTTCTATTGAATTTATATACTTTGTGTCAATATTACATATAAAATGAACTAAAAAACCTTTAAAATAGCTTTACGTAACGCTACACAACATTTCTTACTTTTATGATTCTGGGTGAAGGTGCCAAGTTTTATCAGGGGCAAGTCCACACTTCCTGAGAAATTTGTCCGAAGTTGTAACAAGTAAAAAAGTATCAGTCGGCTTTGTCGACAGAGATATACCCTCAGCCTGTGCAAATTGAAACACTTTGTCACAAAAAACTTATGTATTTAGGGGGTTTCAAAATTTTAGTCGTATGAACCGACAAAAATGTTGACTAGGATTAAAGTTCAAAAAATTTGCGGAAAACGTACTTAAAGGAATGGACCGACATAGACCATGGGGGTGCCATAGGGGGTTTTTACACCTTTCTGGCTGTTTCTCAAGAAGTATGGACTTGCCCCTGAAACAACTTTTACCATCGTAATTGAGGCAGCGAATGTAAGTGGCTTCAACAAAAATCAAAGTGATTCAATAGCAGGTCTTAAAGTGAACTTATCTAAAATTTTGTGTGGGAGGTACGGGATGTAGTGGACAAATATAGTCCATATTCGAACCTGATCTATATCTGGTAGATGTTATGACAATGTGTAAAGTATGGACCAAATCGGTCACTCCCATCATGAGTGCGCACAATTTTTCCGAATATTTTTGAACTTTTGTGGGGTAGGTACCTGAAGGAGTGGACCGATATGGCTTATCTTCGAACTTAAAGTAAGTTAGGAAACAATATTACGAAGGCCAAATTTTGGCCGGAATCGGCATTTCCGTTCGAGAATTATATTACGCTTCCACCCTGAAACATGGTGTCATAGGGTTTGTTTTTCAACTTTCAGACTATTTCTTCAGGAAGTATGGACTTGCCCTTGAGGAAACTTGTACCTTCGTATAGGGGACAGTGAATACAATATGTTACAACAAAAACCAAGGCGATTGGAGAGCAGGTCCTAAACTGAACTTTTCCGAAGTTTTGTGTGGGAGGTACTCGAAGGAGTTTACCGATTGAGTCCATATTGGAACCTCATCTTTCATAATGTGCAAAGTATGGACCAAATCGGTTACCCCCTTCAAGAGTTATCGTACGCACAAATTTTCCGAATTTTCGAACTTTTGTGGAGGAGGTACCGGAAGAAGTGGACCGATATAATCCATCTTTGAACTTGAACTAAGTTTGGACAAAATATTACGAAAGCCAATTTTTAGACCGAATCGGCAGATCCGTTCGAGAGTTATCTTGCGCTCCAACCACCACACACGGTGTCATAGGGTTTTTTGTAACTTTCAGGCTATTTTCTCAGGAAGTATGGACTTGTCCCCTAATAAAACTTACAGCGTCGTATAGAGGACAGCGAATACAACATGCGTAAAGAAGAATCAAAGCGATTCGAGACCAGGTCCTAAACTGAACTTTTCCGAAATTTGGTGTGGGAGGTACCCGAAGGAGTGGACCGATTGAGTCCATATTGGAACCTCATCTAAGTTTGGTAGAAATTACACGATGTGCAAAGTATGGACCAAATCGGTTATTCCCTACAAGAGTTATCGTGCGCACAAGTTTTGCGACAATTTTTGAACATTTGTGGGGAGGTACCTGAAGGAGTGGACCTATATGGCCCATCTTCGAACTTAAATCGAATCTGGAAAAAATATTTCGATACCCAAAATTTGAACGGAATCGATTGATCCGTTCGAGAGTTATCGTGCGCACCAGCCTGCCAGACAGACAGACGGACGGACATTGCTAGATCTACTCAAAATTGTCTGAAACGGATATCGTACAAACATACTTGGGGTCTAAAACCATTATTTCGATGAGGCACATTTTTGGTCGTATCAAAGTGTAAATACCCTCTTTAGCCTAAAGGCTGAGGGTATAAAAACGCTCGATATTATGTTTTTCGTGGGCAAGTCTATGTTTTCAGACCAACCGAAATGACTGGTGGGCACAATATCTATCAAAAGGAATGACTCCCAAATAAGATCCCCTTCCAAAATGAACTATGTCGGTCCATTCCTTCCAGTACATCCTCCACAATACTTTTGAACTTCTAACCAAATATATATATTTTTTTTTGTCGGCAATTTTCAAAACTGTACGTTTCAATTCACACAGGCTGAGGGTATATCTCTGTCGGCAAAGCCGACTGATACTTTTTTACTTCTTAAAATATAAAATGGTATGGTAGAACTTTGTCATGAAAGATTTAAACAACAATATGGGAAATCTTTTAAACAATTTATTGATTTTTATTTGCTACTTTATCTTTCAAATAAAATATAAATTTTCTTGACTGGCGACATCTATTAGCAGTCCCTTGCATTTTATTCAAATACTTAACATGACTCGTTACTGCTGATAACAGAATGCCAACATAATCTGAGACACCCGGTAGCTACAAAAATTACTAACAGTGTTTGAACTACCCTGTTGTTTTAAAAGGTTTTTAACATAAGGTGTGTACCATAGACCAATTAATCGTATAGACAGAGAAAGTTGTAGTGTGCTTGTTTGTTGTAGATGGCGCCAATCCATTCAATATGCTCTCGATATCCTGAAGTTGTCACTCAAATATGTCGTGTAGTAGCTCCATAGACAAAATAATCTATAGATATAGAATTTTAATGTGTTTATTTTTTATAGATGTTGCCCTTCCACTCAATATGCTCTCGATTTGCTGTGTTTTTCACTCAAATATGTCGTGTAGTAGCTCAATGTTAAACAAAATTACCACTAACGTCATCTAACTATTACAGAGCATACTAAGTAACATGCTGAGAACAATTCTTCGTCTACACCTTCATTAGCATAGACTAATTAATCGTATAGACAGAGAAAGTTGTAGTGTGCTTGTTTGTTGTAGATGGCGCCAATCCATTCAATATGCTCTCGATATCCTGAAGTTGTCACTCAAATATGTCGTGTAGTAGCTCCATAGACAAAATAATCTATAGATAGAGAATTTTAATGTGTTTATTTTTTTATAGATGTTGCCCTTCCACTCAATATGTTCTCGATATGCTATGGTTTTCGCTCAAATATGTCGTGTAGTAGCTCAATGTTAAAAAAAAGTTACCACTAACGTCATCTAACTATTACAGAGCATACTAAGTAACATGCTGAGAACAATTCTTCGTCTACACCTTCATTAGTCTATGCTTCTGGACTGGCGAATCGTACTCTCTCATGTGGAGTGTTTAATTCTTTTTCCGCATTCGATTCAGAACTTATGGCGTCCAATAGCTCGTCTGTCTGCTCTTTATGATCAGTGTTTTCTACTTCTTCAACATCATGCAGGGTGATCCTCCACCAACATATCTACAAATAATTCGAAAATAAATCAATTAATAAAGCAGAAAAAATTGGTAGTACTTCTGCCAGCAATGCGTCAAGTTTTTTGCCTTTGTACCTTTTTTTCCATGAACATTGTGGTTTGGTGAAACCGTTCACCTTGTTCATTGGATTCAAATGGGAGTTGTTTAATAAACTCGTCAATATGGAAGTGAAGAAAATGCAACTTTAAAGTCGAAATTGAATGCACCGATTTTCTCAAAATAATACAGCATTTCCTTCACCCATTCTATTGCTTCTGGTTCCGAATCTCGATCCCCTCCCAGGACTCTGGTGCATACACGCTGAAGATATATCCATGCCAATCAGTGCTTTTCGTCAAACGATGATTCAAAGTTGCTCTTGAATAGCCTTCTAATATCAGGACCATTAAGCAAACATGTTAAATGAAACATGAATATACATACATAGATAATAACATAAATTTATGGAAATACCGTTTTTAATCTTTTCATCGCTTCGCTTTGGGAAACTCTTCTTTAAGTATTTGAACGTAGTTGGGCAATTCACAACCGCCACTTCGATGAATTTTTCAACAATTCCCAATTTTATGTGAAGCGGTGGCAGCAAGATGTCTTGGGCGTTGTCTATTAAGGGCACATTTATCAAATTATTTTGTCCAATTTGTTCTTTTATACTTCCCCTTGGTTTCCACGAACTGCAATTATATTGATTTAGAGGTGATCGGGAATCTCAATTACAAAGGAAACAAAAGATTTTTGGAAAGCCGCTCTTATCAATGATCCCTTGTAAAATATTGATAACCTTAAAATCACAACAAATCTTCCATTTATGTTCGTGATATTGAATTGTTTTCAATATATGTTTCAATGTTTCATAACATTCTTTCATGTTTGTGCCAATTGCGACAGGAATGGCAGGCATTTTGTTTGAAACATGCAACAATACCGCTTTAAGGCCACTCGCTACCTATATACGTCATTCCCATTTTGTCAACCAAAGCTTTAATGTCGTTGCAATAAGCGAACGACTTGTCTTCATTTAATGAATAGAGGCCCTGAAATTCGGCTTCCCGTTTCGTCATTCGGTGGACTTCACGTTTCGTTCATTCGGTTGTTTTAAAAAAGCTGTTAAAAAAATAGCTAGTCTCTGCGATAGTATGGCCACAATAAAATCGATATCTATTTGTGATATAAGTTGTGGTCCATCTGGTTTGTGTTCGGGCTCATAATTGGTATCAAACTGATCTTAATATATAGTGGTTTTACTTGCTATTCCTGTAAATTCAGTGTTGGGATCTGGAGTTGGCGGTCTCGTCGAAATAAAATTTTCAGGCTTAGGCTGTTTCAGTTGCTTTATACATTTTCAGTTTCTCAGCATTCCGATTCAGGCGACTTGTGTAATTTACGCACGCATAGCAACTACTTTTATCATGATCACCTTGGGGAATTATCCAGCTTACCGGCTTAAAATACTTAATACTATATTTGCCTCCATTTAACCATATTATGAGATAATTATAGCATGAGCTGCACACTGTATTGGGGGTGTAATTATCACCCGCCAAATCTGGTTCCCCAAAAAACAACGTTTATGCTCTCCTGAACTCACTAGCTGGTAATAAGATTTTTTTCCTTTTGATAACTTTTGCAACTTTTTTTTCACTTAATGCCCGCAAATGTAGCAAAATAAATCTATATTTTCACACTGCATATTTAAATTTGAAGATTCTTACGTTATGTGCGAATTATCCTGTTTAATTGTCTCTATAAATATCGTTGACCAGAGAACGAAGCCGATGTCTATTCGAGGCTTGCGACGGCTGCCATGCAAAGCATCCGGCGGCGGCTAAAAGTCAACTTAAGCAGAGGAAGATTTTCGACGTCGGCTTAGCCGATATATTCGCAGCGTCTACGAAAAATCAACTGAAATAATCGGCTGTTACAGAAAAAAACTTTACTTTAACTTTAATTTCATTTTATTTTTTATATTTTATAGTGATTAAATTGTATTTTATACATATATCACATTTATATTGGTAAAAATAAATGCACTTTCAAACGTTCCTATAATAAAGATTCCACTATAGTCATGTTATCATGTATAAATAATTGCTTTTTAATTGTTGCGGGGTGTAACCGGCTCCTCTTTGCATTTACATAGTTTCCGGAAAAGGATTGTTCGGTTGATGATGATGTGGCTGGAATCCCAAAGCACATATTCGCCACTAATGTAACATTCGGGAAGATCTAAAAAACAACAAATTATAAATGCGTTCAAATATATTCATCTTCGACTTACATCTTTGTTTTCTCTCCACCAATCTAATGGCTCTACAGCATCGACCATAGTCTCTAAATATTTGTTTATTTCGGATTCTATGTCGTTTTGAGAACTATTAGTTGATGACCCCATGAACTCCAATATTCTTTGACGGCTCACTGATAATTTCTACGAGAGCGATAATTTTAGTACAATGTCAAAACATCCAATAAATACATCATAATACCTGTTTTTTGCGGCTTGTTCGGCAGACTTGCTTGTTGATGGCTCAAACGACAGTGGAACTTTTTCAAATTCCTTAGTTTTGCCAACTTCTTCCAGAACCAATGCTTCTTTTGTTAAGGGATCCAGGACATCATATAGAAGTTGCATAGAATTCGGGGATTGTTTCGGAATTTTTTTAAAATATTTTTCTTGAACTTAACAGTTTTTTTGCGATATATATTCGATATATCTTAAATCTGTTTTTTATGTTGTCTAGGGCGAAATTGCACAAATCTATTGACAACTTATGATAAGAGCTTCTTCTTTTGCCTTCACCAGAGCTACATTTATGACAGAAATATTTTTAGTGTAGCTTTCTATCATAGCTAGTAGAGAGTTCCACTTTGTTGGCACAGAGTTCTTTAAAGATTTGCGTTGCGGAGTATTAAAAAGGTTTCGTATTCTTCGTTGAAATAGTCATCTCCACTTGTAAATTGTTCGGAACTTGGATTGTTCCGCTCGGATTGTTCTTGCTCTTCAAAATTGTCTCTGCTTCAGAGAATATTTTAGAAAGTGCTCCCTGTTCCACGACATTTTGAAGGTTTGAAATTTCCTCGTGGCTATAAACGAGAGTTCCGTAATTTTTTTTTAATTTAGCTATTATTTGCTTAAAGTTTTGGAAGCGCTCGTTTTCTAGTACGTCGTGCATTAAAAATCGATGCAATGAATGCGCCACACATCCACACCTGGTAATATTTTTCATTTTCAAAGCTGCTACAATGTTTGATCCTCCATCTGTTACTGCGTAAATTTTTTTGTCTTGAATGTTGAACTCTGATAATGCCTTTTCAATTTTGTCCATGACTGCCAATCCAGTATGTGGCCGCGGAAATATTTCAGTTTTCAACGTCACGTTTGTCATATTAAAATCTTTGCAGACCACATATCCGTAACCAACGTCAAATTTTTTGGTGTATTTTTAAGGCATTTTTTTTACATTTTCGAAGTATAGATCGTATACATCATTTAACGCTGTAGTGGCCACAGTTCTGTCAGTAGGTTTAAACAATGAACAAATTTTTTAAAGCCAGGCCTTTCCACAATTTTAAACGGCTGCCAATCCCAGCAGCACATTTTATATTTGTTGTTGCCACTTGACAGAGGTTCCAAAGCATTTTTCGTCATCATAGTAGTTTTTTTGCTGTTTAAAGATTTTACATCCATGATGTGCACATTCCGTAGATGATTTAAATATTTCGATGTTGCTGTCCTCTTCCCAAAACTTAAGAATAACAATAAGTTATCTATTATAATAAAATCGACGTGTTCTTACCTTTTTAAATTATCTTTTTTCTCTAAACAGACTTCTGAATTTATACTTCTGAAGTACATGTTTTTTGTTGAAGTAAAGATCACCAAAATATTTCCAACATCACCAGCTTCATTCAGAACGAATTTTTGCATTCTTTTCAAATCATTTTGCTTTTTGAGGAGATCTTCAAACTCGGACACATCTGTTGGAAACGAAACATTTGGGATATTGTTATCTGATTCATCCGAGTCAGAGTCTGCTTGAATCCTGTGTTGTGCGGAATTAGCTATAAAATAGGTACTAATATCTCGTTGCGACATTTTATTGAAATTATTAGAATAATACTTTTCCTGTTTTCACTTGAGCTCACAATTGTAAATAAAACGGTTTTAAGATGGGATTGCCATCTCACTTAAAATTAGTAACATTTAGGGGGTTGCCATGTATCGTCAATAAAACACACAAAACAGTGTATCATCATCCTAATAATATCATCAATACAAATGTTATTCTTCAATGGGCTTAAAAAATTAGTGGTTGTTTGAAGATAAATGTTTTTATCAACATTTGAACTTTATTGTTTTTATGCTAACAACATACCAAAAGAACGACTAGCCGATGTAAGCCGCTCACATCGGCGGCGGCTCAGATCTGGCCCAAAACGTCGGCGGCAACTGCGAGCCGGCTTCGAGCCGATCGGCTTCGCTCTCTGTCGTTGACGTCGCGCCTTACGACGTCCCTATATGAGTGTCGTTTCTAGACGTTCCTGACCGAACTATTTTAAAATAACTATTCCATCTGTAGAACAATTGGAACTATGACCAGTTCATTTGTTCAACTAGTTCCTTTGTCGTAATTCGGCTTTTAGTTCCTTCGAAAAATTAGGTATCTATTAAATGTTATCGCTTTGGATTCTATAGATCAGAGCTGGAGACCTCTAAGAACCATTACCAGAAAGTTCATATGTTCTAGAAAGTGGTATATTGAGATGTTGGCCACATGTTTGTGCTTGGTCATTTGTTTGAATTTTGGACGGTTTCGCATCTATAGACCAAAACCGGAAAAACAAATGACAGATTCCTGCTTCATCTGGCTATGGGTATATCTCCATTTCTATAAATTGGGTGCTTCAATGGCTTGTAGTCAGAAATCTACTAGAGTTAATTGAGTTGGTTTGGCAGTTGAAAACTTGCAGTGTGTCGTGTGAGCCTGTGCCGCATGTTGGGCACGGTGTCATCAATCCTTGCTCTATAGGAATTTAGAAGGCTTGCACCATCCCGAGCGTAGTTGATCAAAAACTACTCTGGTTTGTCGTGTCAATTGACGATAGTTGTTTGTGGCATTTGCGAAAGTATCCCTCCCTGACATACTTGGGTGGAGGAGACCTATCCAACATTTGGTGATTGGGTGGACTATCACGGTAACACCCGAGCAAGTACTGCAACGAAAGCATGTCATTGTTTTGATCTACTGGAAGAATATTTATCTCCTCATGTAGATGGTCCACTGAAGACATGAGGAGACACCCTGTTGCAGTTCTCAGGGCGGCATTCTGACAGGTTTGAATATGTTTCAACTAATATTCGCTTACCACACTGGAACCGTAAAGCTTAGTTCGACCTGTCGCATTATATGTGGTCAATAAGGTTTCTTTAACTACATTCTAAGTGCTGCCGGCTGGGGATTTGAAGACCTCGGACGACTTGAACATGCCGTTGACCATGACATTCAACTCATTACTCACCTCTGCCATCTCTGTTCACCAGAGTGGCCGCAAATTTAGTGGCGGTTATTTTCATATTCCTCACGTGGAAAAACATGGTAAGATCAGTCAAATAGGATTTAAGCCTTTCACAAATGACATCAGGGAAGGTACCTGAAATCCAATTACCAGCATAAGTGCCGTCTGGAGGGGACGGATATCACCGCATCTTGGGGAACTCCCTTTTCGCCTTTACGGGACATGGAATTTTCGGTCCTGGATTCCACGTATGTCTGGAGTCCGCGCATATAGTTGTTTATCCAACATTTCAAACATGGCTGGAGGGTTTTCTGTCCAATGTCCTCAAACAGCGTGGATTGCTTGACAGTGTCACACGGCTTGCTCTGGTTGGATTCTCAGCTAATGTGTGTGGAGATGGTGTGCAGCTCTTTACTCCTGCTGTGCGGAACTGGCTGATGACCAGCAACTGGATAGCTATTTCTAACGCTGGAGATGAATGAAGCATCAAGAGTCTTTGCTACGGACGGCAAAAGCGAAATCGGTCTGTATGATTCAACTTTGCTGTCATTCTTGCTGGCTTCCGTAGCGGGACCAATACTTTTTTTTACGCTTCGGCACAATGTGGATGGCTACCGACAGGTTGAGATCTTTAGTTAGATACTCGACTCCCGGCTCATTCAGCTGTTTCAGCATTACCATGACCCAAAGTTTTGGATGATCTAGCGTTCCTGTTGACAACAGCAATCCATTGTAAATTGTGATGGTTCGTCCTCTGCAGGAAGAAACCTACAGTGCTCAACGCTTTGTATGATTCAGAGATCCTAATTGCACATTGTAAATTGTGGTGGTTCGTCATCGGCAGGAAGATATCTAATGTGACGTAGAAATCTTCGCTTCGCCCTTTCACTCGAGCGGTACTCGACAAAATGTTAGCGTGGCCTTGCCACGTCCTATCTTCCTTTTTTCCAAGGTTCAAGTATGACTTAAACGTTTCCCACAATTCACATATTCCGGCTCCAATGTTGCAACTCTTCAGATGATTTAACCACTTGTTTCGTTTATGTTCATCGACCAAGCTGTTAACTTCCAGTGTCAGCTGCCTGGCTCTGGGGTCACCAGGGTTGGTATGACGAATCTCATCACACTCATTTACTAATCCCGTCGCCTCTGCTGGGAAATTTGGTCTCATTTCGAATATTCGACTAGCAGGTATATGGCATGCGGCTGCAACTGTGATGATGTCTCGGAACGTCCTTTGTGCTACCCGAACATCAGAAGAGTTTGGCAGATCTCTGAAGCAGTGATTGGTGAACTCTGTGAAAATAGGCCAATTAGCTTACCCATGATTGATAAAAGTGCGACGTTCAGAGGTGATGAAATCGGTTGGTCTGCCGATGGAGACAGCAAGTAAGAAAGTATCAGTCAGATGTACAGTCAGAGATCTAAAGAAAAGAAGCCAAGACAATACTTCTGACTACTGGTAAATTTCACAGGAATTATGAATTTACCCCCGTAAAAATTGAACCGCCTTAAGTAGGACCGCATATGGAACATGTTGACAACAATTTAAAATCGATCCCAGATGAGTCCTAAAACTACAATTCAAAATTTCTGTGGGGTGTACCCGTAAGAGTGGTCCGATGTAGTTAATATTCGGAGATAATTCGATGCTGTAAGAAATAATACGATGTAAAACTTTTGGACCAAATCGGTTTCTCCCTTAGAGGGTTATCTTACGTACTACCCCGTTTAGATGGGTTTCTTTTAAGATTTTGGGCCATTACCTCAGAAAGAAAGACTTGCCCCCGGAAAAATGCGCCTTCGTAACAGGATCAGCAAGAAGAACTTTTCGAAAAAAAATTCAAAACTATCCGAGGCGAGCTGTTAAACTGCAGTTTTCCAAATTTTGTGTGGACGGACTGAACCGGACCGATATAGTCCATATTCCTACATGATACATGACTAGATGGGATAATAAGATGTGCAAAGTTTGGACCAATCAGAGACTCCCTGCGAGAGTTATCCTGAGGATTTGCCATTTTAGTGGGTACCATCAAACCCTAGGAGTTATTAAGCCAGTAACACAGGAAGTATGGACTTGCCCCCAACAAAAAATTTACCGTCAAAGGGGAGGCACCCGAAGTACTGGACCAATATAGTCTACATTCGAACCCGATCTATGCCAGGAAGTAATATTACCTTATGCATAGTTATTACCAATTCGGTTACTCCCTTCGAGAGTTATCGTGCGCACAAATTTAGCTAAAAATTTGGAACTTTTGTGGAAGAGGTACCCGATGGGGTGTACCGATTTGGCCCATCTTCAAACTTATACTAAGTTTGGACAAAACATTATGAATGCCAAATTTTGGACCAGATCGGTTGCTTCGTTCGAGAGTTATCGTGCGCATCAGCCAGACAGACGGACAGACATGGCTAAAACGACTCCAAACTATCTGAAACACATTTCATCCAAACGTACCTGGGGTCTAAAACCATTTTTTCGATTAGATACATTTATGGCCATTTATGGTTATGGTATATATCCTCTTTAGCCTAAAAGCTGAGGGTATGGAGATGGTCTGACCCAAGAGAAGCCAGTGGCTGCCATATGACGTCAATTGTCAGACCAGTTGACATTCTGGTAGGTTCCTCCTCATTGACCGTGCAAAATGTAGAGCTATCAATCTGCTCAGCCATCACTAAACCCCTCTGGTCTTTTCCGAGGACCGAATCCGGAAAAATTATGCATTTTCGGGAAATGGAACAGCTAAGGTGGGAGCTGCTGTTGGAGTAACTGTGGGGAGTCGTGTATTGCGATGACGGCTAGCTGTAGGCTATGTTCACGTAGCATGCCGCAACATAGTCCATATCGTCGTATTCTTCCTTTAGCTAGTTTGCTGAAAATTATTTGGTACATATGAAAGTATCTATTTCAATACATACATATGTACATACATATGTTTTGTTTTAAGTAAAATTTAAAACATATGTGAGTATGTTATTTATTTTCCAAATCTATTGAGCGGAAAACCAGTTCTTATTTAAGAGTCAATTTTCCGGTTGTAATGCCATACATAGTTATTTAATTAATTTATGTTTTAGTTTAGAGCAACGCAATTATGTGAAGGTGTCGTCGTCGTTAGGTGTCTATTCAATTATTTGCTACAAACAACTCTAATTCGAAATCAGACATATGTATTGGTTCGAAACGGATTTTATGATACACTACAGCACCAAAACTACAACTCAAGTTTTTTTTGCTGTAATGATAATTAATTACTACAGTAGAATCCCGATAATTTATAATTCAAGTGACCAGGCAGATTTTCGGGAATTACGATTAATCAAGATCTGGATTCGACTGGGTTAAGAAATTTGGGAAAATCAATCTTTATATCTTTACAATTTAATATTCTTCAAAAAATCCATCAAATAAAAAAATCATTTTTATGGTGAAAACCTTTCAGAATATATGTATACATTCCCTGACGTAAGCAACTAAAAATTATGAATTAAGTGTGGTTATACAGATTTTGAATTTCTTAAAAAACATTTTACCAATTTTCGTGATTTTTTCAAGAGACCGGCTGTTTGTTCCGAATTATCAAAAATTACGCATTATCGCAAATCCACGGTATCGCCATTACAAAGGAATGATTGCTATACTTCATAATTAGGTTTATTTTTTCCTCAGTACATTTGAATGTCACATACACAAAATCGAAATTCCTTGTATTGCCAATTCATAGTGCAATAAAATATTTAATGATTTTATTGTTTTGCAATACCCAATGGGATTTTATTTATTTTAACAACATCCAATGGATATCTAAATTAGATGACGAAATTTTTTTTTAATTGATTTGGGATTTGGGAAAAATAATACATTACCGAAAAATGTAATATTACACAGCAATTATCACCTTCCGCTTCAAAGTACTTTGCCCAAACTTTTGAGGTATTTTCTAATTTTTTTTGTGTGATGTGGACGTCAGTGTTACGCTTCAAGGAAGTCTAATTACAACGAGTATTACGTTTAAAACACTTGCACTGTGGTTTTTTAGGAGAATTGGTGATTAACTTATTTAATGTACGTCTTTTCAAATCAATTTCCAGAGCAATTTAGAAATATTTTCTAAGAAGCCTTAAGGCCTGCGTACATAAGCTGCTCTGCCTGATTGCGTTGCTTTCCTGCTTCATTTCTGACATAATAAAAATAAAAGAATAAAGAAGGCCGAGGAAATTTCGAACTGGGTTGCCCTTTTCGTTTTTATTCTTTTATCAGAAGTAAGCAAGGTAAGCAGGCAAGGCAGCTTATGTACGCAGGCCTTTAAGGGCACGGCACGCGTTGCTTGTTGAAAACAACAACTACATGAAAAATGTGTAAAGCTAGGGTCACATTAGGCAAATATTTGCTCTAGCGACCGGCAGTGTGCGCTTACTGAGAGCAAATGAGTGTAAACAATACAAATACCAAAACAATTGTTCATAAACATAGTAAAGTTCTGTATAAAAGAAAACAGATATTTCATATACGAAGAAAATATATTCAAACAAAAGGCAGGCTTGCCAATGGGTTCCCCAGCTTCACCCATAATAGCAGATTTGGTCATGGAATCACTTTTACAGACTTCATTGGACTCACTATCAACAAAACCAAAAATATTGACGAAATACGTGGATGATCTATTTCCAATAATTAGGGAAGATGCAATAGAAGACATTTGACAACACTAAATGGCTTTAACAGAAACATTAAATTTACACTAGAAGAAGAGATTGACGGGAAAATATCGTATTTAGATCAGACATGACCAAAAAGAGAACGGAGAAAATTCAAAATATTGGCAACTTATAACAGTGTGTTAGTAAGTTTGTATTCACGCAAGCTATAAAACAATAACAAATCAAAATATTTGTTCTCTTTTGTACGCTCTTTCTGTGCATTCGGGTCGTGTGTGTGTAAATTACCGAAAATCATCGACACCGCCGTGCCAAAGAAGAACACATTTGATTTAGATACTTTAGTTATAAGGAACAACAAAAATCAGATAATATTGAACTGGTACCAAAAACCCACGGCCTCGGGGAGGTTAATCAACTTTTATTCCAAACATACCAAAAGGATTATTATCAATACAGCTAATAATTTAATCAACAGGGTGATGAGTATAAGTGATGAGGAATTCCACAAAGAAAATAAGATGAAAATACGCAAAATACCTACTTACACAAAATAACTTTCCACTACGAATAACCAACTCTCTAATAAATAAATATAAACCGAAGAACAAAAAGGAACCCAAAGAAGTTGATACACAAAAAATATACAAATCACTGATATATGTACCCAATATATCAGAAAGATTGGAGAAGTCTGATATTTATGACCAACATAAATATATATAGCCCACAGCTCAAACAACACTACAAAAACAATATTCAGTAAACTAAAAAGCAATATACCTAGAATGGACAAACATAATGTGATCTATCAAATTGAATGTGGTGGTAACCAACAAGAAAATTGCGGAAAACTTTACGTTGGTACGACAAAGAATTAAGTAAGCACACCGTTCCGACATTAAACTCAGAAACACAAACATAACACAGAAAACAGCCATCGCAGAACACTGTAAACGCAACAACCACGAACCATTGATTGACGAAGTCAAAGTGTTACAAACTGAGAACAACTATAATAAGAGGTTTACATTAGAAATGCTCCACATTAATAGTCTGCCAAAAACAAGAAGAATCAACAGCAAAACGGACACTGACAACCAGTGTGGCCATTTTAGCATTTTTGCAGCTAAATTTAGCATTATTTTTTTGTATTTAGCCGCAAAATTTCCATTTGGCATTTAGCATTTTTCTTAGCATTTTTCCATTATAAATTTAGCATTATTCTACCCACGAAATCTCAGATATTTTAGTACTTTTTTATTAAAAAATCTGATAAATGTTGGTTGAATTGAATAGAACAGCTGTTTGAACAGCTCAAAACATCGAACTTTTTTGTCTTTGCTCTGATTTAAAGTAATAAAATGTGAATAAGCAAATAAAATAAAACAAGTAAAAAACTTTAAGTTTGCCCAGGTTGAACTTGTTATACCCTTCACACGAAATATTCAAAACTGATATGGAATAGTTAGTTTTTCTTTTTGTTACGAAAGTGCCAATGCCACTATTTTAGGTGAAGAAGTATTTGGACCACTGGGAACCCCAAATACTTAATAATTCAGTCATCTAAAAACTTGAAACTACCTGAAATCGGGCGGTACCGTTATATGGGGGCTGTAGCAAAACTTGAGCATATGTACTCAATTTTCGATGGAGAAGAAGACTACAACGAACTTTAAATACCAAATAATGTCCAACTTTGCCCGAAGATGTAAAAAAAAAAAAAAAAAAAAAACTAAAACCGATAGTGCCGTTATATGAAGCCATAACCAAAAATTGGACATGTATCCTTGATTTATGGTGAAGAAGTTGTTTAACCACTTTGAACTCAAATGACACCCAAAATAACTTTAACTAGCCGGTACCTTTATATGGGACCTATTCCAAAACGTGGACTTTATGTCCATATTTTTTGGTGGACAAGGTTTTTGGAACCTTAAATACCACATCATAGCTAATAACATATAACCGTTTTATAGGAGCTGTATCAAAACATGGACCGACCTAGTCCATCTTCGAACTTGAACCGACTGCAAACAAAAGACGCATTTTTTAAAAATTTAGTGCCTTATCTCAATTTTTGTGGATGCTAGAGTGATTACCACACACGGAAAGACATGCATAGATCGACTAAGAATCATGAATATATACTTTATGATGAGTTCAATGCAGTACAAACGGAAAACCAACCGTATATACCTTTTATAGGAGGGTATATTTTATTAAAAAATAACGTTTTTAAATTTAGCATTATTTTTTGGCATTTTAATATTTATTTTAGCATTATTTAGCATTATTTTAATGCTGATTTAGCTGCAACACTTTTTCAAATCTGGTCACACTGCTGACAACACAGCATACTGCTACAGACATTTAACACGGAGAGGGAGATCGTTGCAATAAATAAAAATAGTAATCAGTGCAATATAAACATTCGACGGTAGTAGTCACACTACACTAGTTTTAAGTCAGATTATTATTATTATTATTTACATGTAAGCGATCGTCTCCTTTTTTATGTGTTTTATTTATTATTTACCAATGCTGTGATATAGATTTTAAGACGTACGTTTATTTATTTGTAGATCAAAAAGAACTCCCTGAAGATGAAATTCATGGAATTTCGAAATATCGGAGAAATTATATAAATAAATAAACATATTTTACTGACCTCAAGCTCGAAAAATTTTATTCATCCATAAAATATAGAAAGGTCGAAGAAAAACACAAAAGCAATCAATGCATGGAAATTTATGCTCACTTGCTCTCAGTACACACACACTCCCTTTCGCTGGAGCAAATATTTGCCTAGTGTGACCCTAGCTTAAGTGATGCCAAGTTGTTTCTTGAAGTTTTCATGTGGTTGTTGTAACGCAAGTTGAGTAATCAGGCAACTCAACCGCCAAGCCTTTTACAGTCATAAACCTGCCTCAGCGAAATAAGTTTCATGTTCAGACCAACTCTGTTTCAGGCAACTTGGAGTCAAATTGTTCATGCCGTACGCCCGTCGTGCTGATACGCCCACGATGACCTTGCAACAGAGTAAACCAACGGTGAAAACTTTGTAGGCTATAACGGCCACTCCATCGAATACCCACAAAGTTCTTTTCTCGTATTGTTATGATTACAAAGATTATGCTATTTTCATGTGGAATTCTGTACTTCATTTGATAATAACCAAAAAAGCTCTTAATATCCCTGCAACCACTTATTAATATTAAATATCTTAGGAAACTTATTATTCAAGTCAACAGGCTAGTCTATATATTCCCAAAAATATTTCCGAAATGACAAGCGAAACATCTCTCATATCAATGAATACACCCCGATTGATATTAGCTCAATGAGTCCGAAGACCAATTTTTTGAGTTAAACTTCTTGATCGATGTTTTGTGCTCTGACATTTGTGTCACTGTTTTCCCAGTGAAAGTGACCTTACCTGGTGGTTGGTAATCCTCGTGCGGTATGTAGACCGAGAACTGTATCAATGTTTTGCTATATTTTCCTTCCATTCGAACCATTGCGATATTACTCACCCCTACTTGTCCCCATTCGAGGCGAATAACACAGTATACTAAACCACACAAAATCAGAGATCATTGTATTTAGGAATGGAGGAAAGCTATCGGCAAGAGAGAAATGGGCTTACCAAGGTGAAGAACTAAGAACTGTGAACGAATATAAATACTTGGGAATGATATTAACACCAAAATTATCATTCACTAAACATCTACGTGGAAAAAATTTTATATCAAAACCTTCGGTCAATCTAAAAGCAAAATGGAAAATGTTTTTATCTGTATGCCGCTCAATACATAGCTACGGAGCACAAATATGAAGTAACTCATATTTCGAAGAAGTGGAAAAACTTTATCGATTTTTCATAAAGAAAATACTGCGTCTTCCGGACTCAATTCCCAACTACGTCATCTCTTTGGAAACAGGATATGAACCTGGATATATTTACACATATTCCTTGCACATTCAATACCTGGCTAAAATTTTATATAATCTCGAAGGTCATTGGCTACCGCATTACTTAGTACAAAACTGGCCAACAAGAACCTTGCGTGGTTCAAGGACTATAAACAAATGCTCGCGGAAAACAACATAGATAGCAGCAATATATTGATAAATAGATCCTTTTGGATGGATGCAGCACGAAAATTGATTACTGAAATGAAAATGAGATGTACTAACTCACACATACAAATGGCAGAGAGAAGTGAGAACCTTGGGCCTAATTATGTGAGTCGATTCGATCGTGAATTTACTCGTGAATAAGTTTTCGACACGAGAAAAAAACGGCATGGTAAGACTCGATCGAAATCGTTGATCGAATGTTTCGAGAGTAACCGGTAATCGACTATGTGTTCTTCAGGGAATTTTATGAAGGTAGATGTCAAAAAAATGTGTTTATTTCAAAGCAAAAACTAAAAAACAAAATTATGGATGAAAAATATAAATATTTGTGGAATTTTTTGAACAATACATTGAATAATAATTTCGGAATGAAGATGTGCTAAGAAAATATGAAAATTAGTAATGTTTGCAAAATTGTTTTGACATTCTTGTTACAGTTTGCTAATACATCTACCTTAATAATTCTCTCTCAAAATAAATGAGAGAATTTGGTGGGTGTTTTGACTTAGCCTCTCTGAGAGAGTATTTCCTTTGGTAAACAACGGGGGATGAACTGTTTAAAATGCACTTTATTAAAAGTTGTTCACCTATAAAGTGAAGGCTATTAATATTAATGGCCTGTTTCTCTAAGACGATTCGAATTCAAATTCGTTCGAACTACGACCAAGCTCCTATTGTTGTACAATATTTTTGTTTGATTGAAAACAAACATAAATCAAATATTTTTCAAAAAAACAGAAGTTTGGTAGTAGTTCGAACGAATTTCTGTTCGAATCGTCTTAGTGAAACAGGCCATAAATAATTTTTTGTTTTGCAGAAATTCATATTTTTTCAACTTGTATTTGAACGACTGCAAACACTAATTTTTGGTTAATGATAGCATGCATATGTATTTATTTTAATTCTAATTTAATTTTCCCAATTTCTCTTGTTATTTTGTGTAAAGAATGCTCACAATTATTTACTAATATCATTTTTCCTCTATAAACCGTCAATAAACAACAATTTTTTACATTTTAAACAAAAATACAATAAGAAATCTTTCATTTCGTTTGTTTACGATAGGTCATTTGGCTACGAGAAATTACTCGCAAATTTATGCTCAATTTCTCGATAATTTTACTCGATAACGAATGTTGTCATCCCAACTTTTAGTACTCGGGACGAAACAACTCGATAACGAATCACGTAATTAGGCCCCTTATTTACGGGGTTCTCGACTATAATATGGGTATCTTTTATTGTAATGATAATTATAATCAAGAACAAATATCATTGATACTGAAAGCAAGAGGAGACTTACTTCAACTGCATTTTAAATCATTTAGAACGCCAGATCAGCAACAATGCTCATTATGTAATTTGGGAGCGGTGGAATCAATATCGCATTTTATAGGCCGCTGCCCAGTTTGCAAAATTTTCGCGTCAAATATTTCAATAAAATCATATTATCCAATACTGATATTGTTAGTTGTGATATTAAATGGTGGTGAAGCCTTTTGCTGGCTTCAGTTATTCAAATTCTTAAAAGAAACACTGCACTACAAAAATATGTTGATCAACGAATTCAACTATTAGTAAAATTATTGTTATTCCAAATTATCCACTCAACTTCCAGCAGACGGTTAAAATAACCATGCTGTAAATTTCTTTATTAGCCAAAATACAAACCATTGTAATTAATATAACAAACGTAACGTTATATGAAAATAAAGAATAATTGAATTGAACACAGTATAGGTCTTGCCGATTAGTTCCCTCGACTTCATGGATTGTCTTCTCCAGAAGAAGGATATTCATGCTCTAGAGACTACGGTCCAACAATATAGGAGAGAACCTCTAGATCAACAGGCATATCAGACAGGTTTGAATAGCATTCACATGTACACAGTTGCTAATACCATAAGCAATTATTGTGTGAATGCACTCATCGGAACACATCCCCCATCTATCGCAGCTGAAGAGCGTCAGCTGACACGACAAACCAGAGTAGTTTTGGCTCAATTACGCTCGGGATATTGCAGTCGCCTAAATTCCTATTGGGCGGGAATCGATCGCACCGTGCAAGACATCTGCATGGGCCCGCACGATTCTAAGCACCTATTCAACTGCGCCGCCAAGCCTACTCATCTGACTCCAGTGGATCTGTGGTTACATCCCATCGAAGTAGCCAACTTCCTGGAACTGGAGATAGACCCAGAGCCAGATTGAAAAGGAGAACGAACATACAAACATAATAATAAAACACTGTTACAACACCAACAACAACATAATCTCAAAAACGTTACATCCTAACATCGAATCCTCGAGTTCACGCTTACAAACCTGAGGGATTGTTTACATGTACATCCACATCTCTTCATATTCTCGCTAATAATGAACGTTGAACTCCCAACTCTCGACTATGTAGTCGGACACACACCCTTGCCACCGTTACTAATTACTTATTTATTTATTTATTATAATAATAACACTGTAGAAATACAATGTTAATAAGAAAGGAAATAGCATTGGCTACAATGGCCATCAGCTAAAACTGGTAACAATATTCAAACTTAAAATTATGTTATAAAGTTATTTTAATTTGCTTTATGTAGTTATATATCTTATTGATGTCTGCAGCTGAGGGACATTTCAGGATATTTAGTCCATCGTTGTTGAGGTATACGAGGCGGGCATTGTTGAAACAGGTACATGATTCCAAAATATGTTGAACTGTGAAGATATTTTTACATTTTGGACATTTATTGTCCACTTCCTTGTTTAACAGGTGTTGATGGGTGGCGAAGGTATGTCCCATCCGAAGACGTGAAAATAGCCGAATTTGATTTTTATGGACATTGGTAGGGTATAAAGGTTTTATATTGTTGGGATTGACTTGGTTGTAGTGGGTGTGATTAAATAACAAATGCTCGTGTTTAGCTTTTTCCTTAAGTTCATATTTTATATATGTTTTCAAATCGATTTTTTCGATTATGTTATCGACCACCACAGGCGCTGAGCATGCATATTTAGCAGCTTTGTCGGCAAATTCGTTTCCTTTAATACCGACGTGACCCGGTATCCAGTAAAGCTTTATATTATTGTTATCGGTAAGCAGGTCACGAATTTTGTTTATTGAAGCCCATTTGTTGTTTGTTATACTGGACACTGCTTTGAGGACGGATAAGCTGTCAGAGAAGATTATAGTTTCAAGTTTGGAGGAATCTGCTATGTTAATGGCTTCTAAAATCCCAGCGGCTTCGGCAGTAAAAATTGATGCAAAATCTACCAGAGTTTTAACAGAAAGAATTTCTCCTTTAGAATTTACAACAGCATATGAGGTAGTGTTGCTATTTTTTGAAGCATCTGTGAATAGGAACTGGCAAGTAGAGTGTTTGGATGAAAAAAGTTGAAAATGTTGTTCGTAAACTTCATTGGGAGTTTTACTTTTTTCTAGAGTACTGAGAGATGTGTCACATGCATTAGCTGAAAACATCCATGTTGGGAACTTGGTTTTGAAGCATGTCACCTGGTCCTTAAAATTTAAATTTGGGTTTACTTTTCGCTGACATAACTTTAGTGACATCGGAGTAAATAACGGATGACTTAGCCGATAGAATTTTTGGTAACAACATATTTCTTGACTCTAAAATCCTTTGTTCAAGAGATGGTAACCCAGTTTCAATAAGTAGTGTTTTGATTGGTGTTGTTCTGTATGCATAAATACTGGATCTAAGGCTGTCATGGTATACTGCTTTTATTTGTTTCAAAGTGGAAATGGGGCTATCGCCGAAAAGGAACAATCCGTAGTCAATTTTACTAAGTACAAGAGTTTTTACTAAGTAGGTGAGGGTATTGATATGTACAAAACTCCTGGACGAAAGATATTTTATAATATTTGATCGAGGTATGAGGTCCTTTTTCAATTTGAATATGTGCTCCTTCCATCGATAGTTCTTTTCGAAAATAATTCCTAAAATTTTTTGTTTGTTTACGTAGGGAATGCTCACACCATTGGTAGAAATATCGGTAGGTTTACAATTGTGCTTCCGACATATATGTAAAATTGACGATTTTGACGGTGATATTTTGGCTCCAGATGTCTTTGCCCAAGTACTGATATCATTTATAATATTGCCGAATTGATTATTAGTAACATTGTTGTCTTTATTGGAGCTCAGAACATAAAGGTCGTCAGCGTAAAGGCAATGATAAATTCTTGGATGTTTGTTTATGATTTTGCTGATTTGATTAAAAGCTATTTGGAATAGTACAACTGACAGCGGAGATCCCTGCGGTATGCCATTTTCCATTGCAAATTGGTTTGAATAAAAGTTGTTAATTCGAACCACGAAAGTGCGACCAGTCAAAAAAGCCTTAACAAAGTTCAAGATTTTATGACCTACACCCCATGATTTTAAAGCATCTAAAATTATATGTATTCCTATACGATCGAATGCTTTTTCGAAGTCGATTGAGAGGACTGATGTGTGATTCCTTGTCGAAATAGCTTTGGATGCATAGTAATCAATGTGCAGAAGCACATCGGTGCATCCTTGGTTAGCTTTATATGCAACTTGGTTGATTGAAATCAGGTTACGAGTTTTCATAAACCATGATAAGCGGTTCGAAATTATGCGCTCCAACAGTTTTGAGAGGCAGGATAATAAAGATATTGGCCGATATGAAGAAAACTCTGATCGGTTCTTATTTTGCTTAGGAAGCGGAACGATAACTGCTGATTTCCACGAGTGAGGAATTATACCAGTGTCAAATATTGTGTTGTAGAGGTGGAGCAATTTATATTTGCTCTTGCTGGATATATTCTTAAGCATCGAATATGGGATATTATCTCGTCCTGGCGTGGTTCCTTTCACCTTGTCAAAAGCCAATTGTAGTTCAGAGAATGTAAGTACCTTCTCAATAATTGCCGCTTGTTTATTAGATGGAGCATTGGAAAAGGAAGTTGGTATGTTAGATTTAGCAGAACAGAACTCTGGGGCAAAGCTTTCATTTGAAGATTCGTAGGACCATTTATTGCCAAAGTGGTTTGCAATATCGATGGGCTCATTGATGCATATATCATTTGATTTCATAGAAGTAAATAAACTGTGGTTGCTTTTTTTTGTCATTTTATTGATTTTCTGCCACACAAAGTTTAGGGGTGAATCACGACTGATAGTTTTTGTGAAATTGTAGAAACATACGGCTTTTGCTTTTTTAGATTCAAATCTAAATTTGGCGTTGGTTTTTTTGTACAATAATATGTTCTCTGGCGAAGGAGCTTTTCTAGAAATACGATAGAGCTTTACCTTATTTCTTCGCAGAATATTTAATTCCTTATTCCACCACGGTACGGAAGTTTTGGAAGTATGTCTAGTAATTGGGATGTTTTTGTGTGCCGATTTTCTAATTGTTTTCGTAAAAATTGCATTTATTTTGTTTGGGTTACCAGACAAGGTTTTGGTATCAAGTGAAGCGTCAATATCCGTCCTGAACAAGTCCCAATTGGCTTTTTTTAAATTGTATTTAAAAGATGGCTTAACCTTTGTAACTGGCGTACCAAGATTAATATTGGTGATTATGGGAAAATGGTCACTGCCATACAGGTCATCAAGGGTACAACTGCTTGTCATGGCAAGAAGCGAAGACGAGCAACATGATATATCAATGTTGGTATATGTACCAAACGTAGAAAGATGTGTTGGTTTCCCATCGTTCAATATGCAAAGGTTTTGAGCATTGAAAGCATTTTCCAAAATTAGACCACGAGGATTGTTTTTGTTGGATCCCCAGATGATGTTCCAGCTGTTGACATCGCCGACGAGAATTATTGGAGTTTGAATGTTATTGAAGAGGTCCAATACATCGGAAACTGTGAATGGTTCGTTGGGATGGATATAAATCGAAACTATGGTGAATTTTATATTGAGGGAGACCTCTATGGCAATGTTTAATATTTTCGAGTTATTTAGTATTTGTTTATGTGGTATATTATTTTTTATAAATACTGCTATGCCGCCTTTCGCCGAGATGTTCTCCGGCTTATTGGCAGAGTAGGACGTGAAATTTCGGGGGGCAATTGGTTGTGAGTTGGTTGATATGTGAGTTTCTTGTAGTGATATAATGTGGGGATTGTGGTCTTTCAACAAAAGTTGAAGATCAAGGTAATTATTGATTAAACCTTTTAAATTCCATTGAATTATCCTAAAACAATCCATAGGAAAATAATTTTAGATAGAAGTAACTCGCTTAGTACGCTTAGAACTATGAAATCCGCCCGACCTCGAATACCGATTCCGCAGCGCATACGACAAACAAAAACCAGTAGATTTAATTCGACGCATACGCAACGGAACCTACACTCGAAATCGGGCGGATACACAATTTCAAACGCACTAATAGATTAATTACTCATATCTATATCATTAGTGCTGTCTATCTCGGATCTTCTAGATGTGATTTTTGGTGGGTTTACTGACTGAGTGATGTTATCTTTTACAGCTAATGTTTCTTTTGAGTGAGAGAGTGTGGATGATTTATTGAGTGTAGATTTGTTAGAATTTGAGTTTGTTATGTTTTGTTTTGAGCTGATTGCATTTGATGTTGATGCCATAGACTAATAAAAAGATAGACGAAGGAATACTCAATTTTACGCCGTAAACCTACTCAAACACGAAAACTCAAAAAAGTTCGAAGACGTTTTTTGGGGAAAATGGCAATATTTTCATGGATATTTTTGTCTGAGGATATTGTCCCCATCAAAAACTAACCCCAAGTTGCCTTTTGCCAGAACAAAATATTTATTAACTTGTATTTTTTGGCATTTTATTTTGAGTACCTCTGTAAGCATACTCAATTCGAACATACTCGGTGAGAGCATTCCTTCGTCTATCTTTTTATTAGTCTATGTTCTGGTGTTATTTCTTTATTAGTTGAGGTTTCCTTTGGATTGGGGTTAAGCGCTCGGCACATACGGTCCGTTTAGTGACACGTTGGGACATGCGTTGTCCCAAAACAGTTAAATTATGTTTAACTTTAATGCGCCAGCCATGTTGTTGTTTTTCAAAAAACTTGGCATCACTTACATATTTTTCATGTGGTTGTTGTAGCGGAACGCTCAACGCACCTTATGTGCCGAGCGCTTTAGTGATATTTGTAACGGTAGCTGTATTGTTGTTATTTGTATTTGGTGCATTGTTTCTTCTGTTTCGCTCTTCAGTTATTTCTTCAAGAGTTTCAATGGGAATATCAGAGGTTGCTATGTTTGGTGTATTTTGTACTGCTTCTTTAAATGAGCATTTGTTTTTAATTTTATATTGAAGCACAGCTTTCCTCTGTTTTATTATAGGGCAGTCTTTGTTGTTGGAGCGGTGTTGATGTTTGCAATTAACGCATTCGACTTTAGTGCAGGGAATGGGATCATGAGTTGTTGTAGAACAAATCAAACAAGTGGAAACTTCTTCTGCAAACTTTTTTGTATGTCCCAATTTATAACAATTTTTGCATTGCAACGGGTTGGGAATATATTCCTTTACTTTGCAATTGATTATGCCGATATCTATAGATTCTGGGACATCGTATAGATTAAAATCAATTATGTGCATCGGTGTGTTGAAAACAGAGCCATTCTTAAAAGATGTAATCTTTTTACAGCCGGTTACACCTTGGGCTTTTAATCCGTCCACAATTTCAGCTTCAGTTAGGTTTGTTAGTAGGTCACAATATACAAAACCTTTCACTGTATTTAAGGTAGGGTGGCTTTTTGCTCTGGTAAAACGATTCGCCTGTAACTCATTTTTTGTTAATATTAACAGGTGTCCTTCTCGAGTAAAGAATCTTTTCAGAGTTGGTTCACTTGATATCCCTTGGATGGCTTTGGAGACGAGGAATATATTAAATGAACTTAAAGGTTTACCCTCAATTGTGCTTTTAATTATTATGTATTTTGGACAAGGTTGTTTTCTTGAAGTTGGGTTTATAAGAGCGGGGTATTGTAAAGAGTTTCCAAGTGAGTACGATGTATTAGTTTTTTTGTTTTTTGCGCTTAGGAGAGGGGCTAAGTTCCCTAGGATCCAGGCAACTATAGAAGTTTCCCCCAGAGGAGGAAGCCATTTCGTCTAACTACTGACTTTTATGATATTTTTTTTCTTCTTGCCGAAAACGAATATCCGATATAGGGTTGTGAGAATAAAGATTTTTTTGAGAATTGTCACTGATATCAGAATTGGTGTGTGTGATGAGCTAATTACTTAGTAATAACAAAATAAGTGCGTTTGCCTTGTAAAAATTTAAGGAAATAATCCATTATTTTCTAACCTATTTGTAATGCCGAATGTCGTTTTTTACACTACTTACTAATGAAATGTTCGTCTCATGTTTCTCCTAACTTCTTGCGGGATGGTTCCACTAAATATATTTATTATTAAAAAAGTATTTATAGCATTTCTAACTTTATTTCCGATTTTTTTTCAATATTTGTTGTTATTGTTTTTCTTTATAAAATGTTGCTAATTGTGCATAACAAGTGATTTTGGTCGATGAGGCATAACTGGGCAAATATTGGACTTTGTTAAACAAAATGTTCATCAACAGGTGTGTATATTTATTACCTCAACGTACTGAGGTAGTTTTTCAACGTTACATTGTTTACATGTCAACCGATGTCGTTAGTAGGTTCTTTCTAAGGTCCGTGCAAATTGAATTTTGTGTAAATAAGTCACAACACTCAACGGGGGGTACATTTATTGTGGTTCTAATGGCAAAACTTAAGGTTATAAAAACTTCTACGAATTTCCAATAGGAACAGCAAATGTGCAATTTGTTGTTTTAGGTAAATGTTTTTGCAAAATCACAATTTGTTCAATAATGTGTGAACTACCTAAAATGTTTAATTAATACCGAAAATATGAGATTTATCGTATTTGATGTAAATTAAAGGGCATTTACATCGATAAATCTGATATTTTCGGTATAAATTATATACAATTTTATGTACCTGTGTATAATAGGTTTTATGGAAGAACTTCTTCAAAATTTTATATTGTAGCAATCAAAACACATTTTTTTAATTTTGTTTTATATTTTAATTTAACATATATTTTGTATCTCAATATATATTCGATTTGTTTTATCACATTTGAAATGCGTATAATATGTAACAAAAACCTCAATAAACTACAACTAAAATAAATGGTACATAATGATAATGATTGCAATGATTCTACTATAAATGATATATGGATCTTAGGACTTAGATTAAAATATACATTTGGTAATTTGGTTTTTTTCTTTCGCATTACGAAACTATAATCTACCCTTAACCTAAAAAATGAGGGAGATATGTTCCATTAAAGGGCGGGAAGGAAACACGAACACATATCACTAAAACTACAAAAAAAAAGGAAGAAAAGGAAAGAGAGCGAGAGAGAATGTTTTGTGAAAGTCTTATAACTACGCAGAAAAAATATGCCTTCGATTTATCAACTATCCGTATCAACTACACTGGTATCACATTCTTCACTTGATGTTGTCTCACTGGAGGCACGTTGTTCATTATCCAAACAAGAACGCCATGCCTCATCATCATCATCTAAAGGTGAGATGACAATAGGTAAACTACGCCGTGGATGTGTTATATACATTAGGGAGGATAAATTCGAACGCAGTCCGAATAAATCTTTGGTACTGCTAATATCTTTGGATTCCAAATCAACGGGATTTGTCTTTTCATCAGCATCATTGGGTAGTGTATTAATTTCCATATGCTGCATGTAGCGTTTATTCCAATGTTCACGACATGGTCGCCACAGAGCCACAATGAAGCCCACTGCAATTAAAATAATTCCCAAGATATTGCCATACAGTGGGAAATTGTTAATCTGACGCAATACCATAGCACCAAAATCGGATATTTCCATTTGCATATCGAACCATACCACGGGGAAGGCAAAGTTGCGTTTGGTTGGGAGAGATCTGTAAAAAGAGG
Source organism: Musca autumnalis (assembly GCF_047663935.1). Lineage (NCBI taxonomy): Eukaryota > Metazoa > Arthropoda > Insecta > Diptera > Muscidae > Musca > Musca autumnalis. Next base: position 246,086,676 of record NW_027411755.1, read on the forward strand.
AGATAAAAAGGATAAGGAATTATAATAATATTAAAAAATCACACTAATATGCCTCCAAAAAAATATTATTAAAAAACCACACTAATCAAAAAATATTTGTAAAAAATCCACGCTAATATAACTCAAAAAATATTTGTAAAAAATCCACGCTAATATAACTCAAAAAATATTTGTAAAAAATCCACGCTAATATAACTCAAAAAATATTTGTAAAAAAATCCACGCTAATATAACTCAAAAAATATTTGTAAAAAATCCACGCGAATATATATTAAAAAAATATTTGTAAAAAATCCACGCTAATATAACTCAAAAAATATTTGTAAAAATCCACGCTAATATAACTCAAAAAATATTTGTAAAAAGTCCACGCTAATATAACTCAAAAAATATTTGTAAAAAATCCAGGCTAATATAACTCAAAAAATATTTGTAAAAAATCCACGCTAATATAACTCAAAAAATATTTTAGAAAAATCAACGCTAATATAACTCAAAAAATATTTGTAAAAAATCCACGCTAATATAACTCAAAAAATATTTGTAAAAAATCCACGCTAATATAAGTCAAAAAATATTTTAGAAAAATCCACGCTAATATAAGTCAATAAATATTTGTAAAAAATCCACGCTAATATAACTCAAAAAATATTTGTAAAAAATCCACGCTAATATAACTCAAAAAATATTTCTAAAAAATCCACGCTAATATAACTCAAAAAATATTTGTAAAAAATCCACGCTAATATAACTCAAAAAATATTAGTAAAAAATCCACGCTAATATAACTCAAAAAATATTTGTAAAAAATCCACGCTAATATAACTCAAAAAATATTTGTAAAAAATCCACGCTAATATGTCTCAAAAATATTAGTAAAAAATCCACGCTAATATGTCTCAAAAATATTAGTAAAAAATCCACGCTAATATGTCTCAAAAATGTTAGTAAAAAATCCACGCTAATATGTCTCAAAAAGATTAGTAAAAAATCCACGCTAATATGTCCCAAAAATGTTAGTAAAAAATCCACGCTAATATGTCTCAAAAATATTAGTAAAAAAATCCACGCTAATATGTCTCAAAAATATTAGTAAGAAATCCACGCTAATATGCCTCAAAAAATATTAGTAAAAATCCACGCTAAAATGGCTCAAAAAATATTAGTACAAATCCACGCTAATATGTCTCAAAAATATTAGTAATATGCCTCAAAAAATATTAGTGAAAAATCCACGCTAATATGCCCCAAATAATATTAGTACAAAATCCACGCTAATATGCCTCATAAAGTATTTCTAAAAAATTTACGCTCTAACAATATTAGCAAAAAATCCACGCTAATATAACTCAAAAAATATTTGTAAAAAATCCACGCTAATATAACTCAAAAAATATTTGTAAAAAATCCACGCTAATATAACTCAAAAAATATCTGTAAAAAATCCACGCTAATATATCTCAAAAAATATTTGTAAAAAATCCACGCTAATATAACTCAAAAAATATTTGTAAAAAATCCACGCTAATATGTCTCAAAAATATTAGTAAAAAATCCACGCTAATATGTCTCAAAAATATTAGTAAAAAATCCACGCTAATATGTCTCAAAAATGTTAGTAAAAAATCCACGCTAATATGTCTCAAAAAGATTAGTAAAAAATCCACGCTAATATGTCCCAAAAATGTTAGTAAAAAATCCACGCTAATATGTCTCAAAAATATTAGTAAAAAAATCCACGCTAATATGTCTCAAAAATATTAGTAAGAAATCCACGCTAATATGCCTCAAAAAATATTAGTAAAAATCCACGCTAAAATGGCTCAAAAAATATTAGTACAAATCCACGCTAATATGTCTCAAAAATATTAGTAATATGCCTCAAAAAATATTAGTGAAAAATCCACGCTAATATGCCCCAAATAATATTAGTACAAAATCCACGCTAATATGCCTCATAAAGTATTTCTAAAAAATTTACGCTCTAACAATATTAGCAAAAAATCCACGCTAATATAACTCAAAAAATATTTGTAAAAAATCCACGCTAATATAACTCAAAAAATATTTGTAAAAAATCCACGCTAATATAACTCAAAAAATATTTGTAAAAAATCCACGCTAATATAACTCAAAAAATATTTGTAAAAAATCCACGCTAATATAACTCAAAAAATATTTGTAAAAAATCCACGCTAATATAACTCAAAAAATATTTGTAAAAAATCCACGCTAATATAACTTAAAAAATATTTGTAAAAAATCCACGCTAATATAACTCAAAAAATATTTGTAAAAAATCCACGCTAATATAACTCAAAAAATATTTGTAAAAAAGCCACGGTAATATAACTCAAAAAATACTTGTAAAAAATCCACGCTAATATAATTCAAAAAATATTTGTAAAAAATCAACGCTAATATAATTCAAAAAATATTTGTAAAAAATCCACGCTAATACAACTCAAAAAATATTTGTAAAAAATCCACGCTAATATAACTAAAAACTATTTGTAAAAAATCCACGCTAATATAACTCAAAAAATATTTGTAAAAAATCCACGCTAATATAACTCAAAAATATTAGTAAAAAATCCACGCTAATATGTCTCAAAAATATTAGTAAAAAATCCACGCTAATATGTCTCAAAAATATTAGTAAAAAATCCACGCTAATATGTCTCAAAAATATTAGTAAAAAATCCACGCTAATATGTCTCAAAAATATTAGTAAAAAATCCACGCTAATATGCCTCAAAAAATATTAGTAAAAAATTCACTCTAATATGCCTCAAAAATATTAGTAAAAAATCGACGCTAATATATCTCAAAAATATTGTTAAAAAATCCACACTAATATGCCTCAATAATATTAGTAAAAAATCTACGCTAATATGCCTCAAAAATATTTAAAAAAAATCTACGCTAATATGCCTCAAAAATATTGGTAAAAAATCCACGCTAATATCCCTTAAAAATATTAGTAAAAAATCCTCGCTAATATGGCTCAAAAAATATTAGTAAAAAATCGACGCTAATATGTCTTAAAAAATATTTTTTAAAAATTCGCGCTAATTTATCTCAAAAATATTTTAAAAAATCCACGCTAATACATCTTAGAAATATTGTTAAAAAATCCACGCTAATATTATCTTATTATGTCTCAAAAATATTAGTAAAATATCCACGCTAATATATCTCAAAAATATTAGTAAAATATTCACGCTAATATATCTCAAAAATATTAGTAAAATATCCACGCTAATATATCTCAAAAATATTAGTGAAAAATCCACGCTAATATGCCCCAAATAACATTAGTAAAAAATCAACGCTAATATGTCTCAAAAATATTAGTAAAAAATCCGCGCTAATATGTCTCAAAAATATTAGTAAAAAATCCACGCTAATGTGTCTCAAAAATATTAGTAAAAAATCCACGCTAATATGTCTCAAAAATATTAGTAAAAAATTCACGCTAATATTTCTCAAAAATATTAGTAAAAAATCCACGCTAATATGTCTCAAAAATATTAGTAAAATATCCACGCTAATATGTCTCAAAAATATTAGTAAAAAATCCACGCTAATATGTCTCAAAAATATTAGTAAAAAATCCACGCTAATATGTCTCAAAAATATTAGTAAAATATCCACGCTAATATATCTCAAAAATATTAGTAAAATATCCACGCTAATATATCTCAAAAATATTAGTAAAATATCCACGCTAATATATCTCAAAAATATTAGTAAAAAATCCACGCTAATATGTCTCAAAAATATTAGTAAAAAATCCGCGCTAATATGTCTCAAAAATATTAGTAAAAAATCCACGCTAATGTGTCTCAAAAATATTAGTAAAAAATCCACGCTAATATGTCTCAAAAATATTAGTAAAAAATTCACGCTAATATTTCTCAAAAATATTAGTAAAAAATCCACGCTAATATATCTCAAAAATATTAGTAAAATATCCACGCTAATATATCTCAAAAATATTAGTAAAATATCCACGCTAATATATCTCAAAAATATTAGTGAAAAATCCACGCTAATATGCCCCAAATAATATTAGTAAAAAATCCTCGCTAATATGTCTCAAAAATATTAGTAAAAAATCCGCGCTAATATGTCTCAAAAATATTAGTAAAAAATCCACGCTAATGTGCCTCAGAAATATTAGTAAAAAATCCACGCTAATATGTCTGAAAAATATTGTTAAAAAATCCACGCTAATATGCCTCAAAAAATATTAGTAAAAAATCCACGCTAATATGTCTCAAAAATATTAGTAAAAAATCCACGCTAATATGCCTCAAAAATATTAGCAAAAAATCCACGCTAATATGCCTCAAAAAATATTAGTAAAATAAAAATCCACGCTATTATGTCTCAAAAATATTAGTAAAAAATCCGCGCTAATATGTCTCAAAAATATTAGTAAAAAATCCACTATAATTTGTCTCAAAAATATTAGTAAAAAATCCACGCTAATATGTCTCAAAAATATTAGTAAAAAATCCGCGCTAATATGTCTCAAAAATATTAGTAAAAAATCCGCGCTAATATGTCTCAAAAATATTAGTAAAAAATCCACGCTAATATGTCTCAAAAATATTAGTAAAAAATCTACGCTAATATGTCTCAAAAAATATTAGTGAAAAATCCACCCTAATATGCCCCAAATAATATTAGTAAAAAATCCACGCTAATATGCCTCATAAATTATTACTAATAAATTTACGCTCTAACAATATTAGTAAAAAATCCACGCTAATATGTCTCAAAAATATTAGTAAAAAATCCACGCTAATATGTCTCAAAAATATTAGTATAAAATCCACGCTAATATGTCTCAAAAATATTAGTAAAAAATCTACGCTAATATGTCTCAAAAAATATTAGTGAAAAATCCACCCTAATATGCCCCAAATAATATTAGTAAAAAATCCACGCTAATATGTCTCAAAAATATTAGTATAAAATCCACGCTAATATGTCTCAAAAATATTAGTAAAAAATCTACGCTAATATGTCTCAAAAAATATTAGTGAAAAATCCACCCTAATATGCCCCAAATAATATTAGTAAAAAATCCACGCTAATATGCCTCATAAATTATTACTAATAAATTTACGCTCTAACAATATTAGTAAAAAATCCACGCTAATATGTCTCAAAAATATTAGTAAAATATCCACGCTAATATATCTCAAAAATATTAGTAAAATATTCACGCTAATATATCTCAAAAATATTAGTAAAATATCCACGCTAATATATCTCAAAAATATTAGTGAAAAATCCACGCTAATATGCCCCAAATAACATTAGTAAAAAATCAACGCTAATATGTCTCAAAAATATTAGTAAAAAATCCGCGCTAATATGTCTCAAAAATATTAGTAAAAAATCCACGCTAATGTGTCTCAAAAATATTAGTAAAAAATCCACGCTAATATGTCTCAAAAATATTAGTAAAAAATTCACGCTAATATTTCTCAAAAATATTAGTAAAAAATCCACGCTAATATGTCTCAAAAATATTAGTAAAAAATCCACGCTAATATGTCTCAAAAATATTAGTAAAATATCCACGCTAATATGTCTCAAAAATATTAGTAAAAAATCCACGCTAATATGTCTCAAAAATATTAGTAAAAAATCCACGCTAATATGTCTCAAAAATATTAGTAAAATATCCACGCTAATATATCTCAAAAATATTAGTAAAATATCCACGCTAATATATCTCAAAAATATTAGTAAAAAATCCACGCTAATATGTCTCAAAAATATTAGTAAAAAATCCGCGCTAATATGTCTCAAAAATATTAGTAAAAAATCCACGCTAATGTGTCTCAAAAATATTAGCAAAAAATCCACGCTAATATGTCTCAAAAATATTAGTAAAAAATTCACGCTAATATTTCTCAAAAATATTAGTAAAAAATCCACGCTAATATATCTCAAAAATATTAGTAAAATATCCACGCTAATATATCTCAAAAATATTAGTAAAATATCCACGCTAATATATCTCAAAAATATTAGTGAAAAATCCACGCTAATATGCCCCAAATAATATTAGTAAAAAATCCTCGCTAATATGTCTCAAAAATATTAGTAAAAAATCCTCGCTAATATGTCTCAAAAATATTAGTAAAAAATCCGCGCTAATATGTCTCAAAAAATATTAGTAAAAAATCCACTATAATTTGTCTCAAAAATATTAGTAAAAAATCCACGCTAATATGTCTCAAAAATATTAGTAAAAAATCCGCGCTAATATGTCTCAAAAATATTAGTAAAAAATCCGCGCTAATATGTCTCAAAAATATTAGTAAAAAATCCACGCTAATATGTCTGAAAAATATTGTTAAAAAATCCACGCTAATATGCCTCAAAAAATATTAGTAAAAAATCCACGCTAATATGTCTCAAAAATATTAGTAAAAAATCCACGCTAATATGCCTCAAAAATATTAGCAAAAAATCCACGCTAATATGCCTCAAAAAATATTAGTAAAATAAAAATCCACGCTATTATGTCTCAAAAATATTAGTAAAAAATCCGCGCTAATATGTCTCAAAAATATTAGTAAAAAATCCACTATAATTTGTCTCAAAAATATTAGTAAAAAATCCACGCTAATATGTCTCAAAAATATTAGTAAAAAATCCGCGCTAATATGTCTCAAAAATATTAGTAAAAAATCCGCGCTAATATGTCTCAAAAATATTAGTAAAAAATCCACGCTAATATGTCTCAAAAATATTAGTAAAAAATCTACGCTAATATGTCTCAAAAAATATTAGTGAAAAATCCACCCTAATATGCCCCAAATAATATTAGTAAAAAATCCACGCTAATATGCCTCATAAATTATTACTAATAAATTTACGCTCTAACAATATTAGTAAAAAATCCACGCTAATATGTCTCAAAAATATTAGTAAAAAATCCACGCTAATATGTCTTAAAAATATTAGTGAAAAATCCACGCTAATATGCCTCAAAAATATTAGTAAAAATCGACGCTAATATATCTCAAAAATATTGTTAAAAAATCCACGCTAATATGCCTCAAAAATATTCTTAAAAATCCACGCTAATATGCCTCAAAAAATAGTAGTAAAAAATCCACGCTAATATGCCTCAAAAAATATTAGTAAAAAAATCCATGCTAATATGCCTCAAAAATATTAGTAAAAAATCCACGCTAATATGCCTCAAAAAATAGTAGTAAAAAATCCACGCTAATATGCCTCAAAAAATATTAGTAAAAAATACACGCTAATATGCCTCAAAAAAATTAGTAAAAATCCACGCTAATATGCCTCAAAAAATATTCTTAAAAATCCACGTTTATATACCTCAAAAAATATTAGTAAAAAATCCACGCTAATATGCCTCAAAAAATATTAGTAAAAAATCCACGCTAATATGCCTCCAAAAATAGTAGTAAAAAATCCACGCTAATATGCCTCAAAAAATAGTAGTAAAAAATCCACGCTAATATGCCTCAAAAAATATTCTTAAAAATCCACGCCAATATGCCTCAAAAAATATTCCTAAAAATCCACGCTAATATGCCTCAAAAAATATTAGTCAAATAAAAAATCCACGCTAATATGTCTCAAAAATATTAGTAAAAAATCCATGCTAATATATGTCAAAATTATTGTTAAATAATCCACGCTAATACATATATCTCAAAAAATGCATGAACAACTCACCTTATATGTGTTGTTGGCCTTATATAAACATTCAACTGCAAGCGGCCAATCAAATTCAACATGAGACCCGTCCTCGGTTCCAATATAATATATGTTTCATGGGCCGTTCTATTTGGTGCCATACCCTCCACCTGCTCAGCATAAAACGGATCAGCATCGAGAAAATGTGGTTTCGATATCAGCAACGGTAGGCCATAATAACAGCTGCTAATATTGAAAACACCATAGGGCATACATTCACCATCACAATAACATTTCGATTCGGGATACATGGTGCCATTATCAAAGACACTGGGGGAAATTTTGTAACGATAACCCTTAACACCTTTAAAATATACTTCGCTATCATAATCTGCCGTGACCGGTCGACAAAAGTCGGTAAAGAAATATTCAATTGATTCGTATTTTTTCAAACTGGTCCGTTGAAATTCACCCGGTGATCCGTGGATACCATTGCAACCTTGACGAAAGGCGTCAGTATAATTTTTACCCTTCCACTGGACAAGTTGTCCCATTTTGGACTTATCATCCACACCGGTGTACATGCTGTGCTCACCCAAAAAGTCGGTGGAACCATTGCGCTGAAAAAGAAAATAGAAAAAAATTAGAGAAGTTTTGAAAATCTTTAGTTTTTCTTTTACTTACAGCATAGGCATAGCCAATCCGATCCCATGGCATAAACAAACCCAAATTGGACCGCAAAGATGCTGGCAGTACGGCCAAGAGATTGACAATATCATCATTAAAACCTTTAAAAAAGAATTCATCAGCAGTCCGCGTCCAAACAGCACCATTCTTGTAGAATTTCAAGGCCATATCGATAACTGTGCGCATCAGATAAGGCCAATGTCTGGATTTTGCAGCAGCACCCTAAAAAATTTAATGAAAAAACAATAAAAGTATTGAAAAACTTGTTATGATCGACAAATCATGTTGAACTCTGACCACCGTAGTGTTTTGAACCATTGGAAATATGGAGAACTTAATAGGAGGTCTTCTATGTATTGAGAAACTCTAAAGAATGTCTTCTAATTAAGAACTCCTTAAGGGTGTTTCTATAGACCCTTTATGGAAGAAAGGGTGCTTCTATAGACCATTCCTGAAAGAAAGGGTGCTTCTATAGACCATTCCTGAAAGAAAGGTGGCTTTTATAGACCCTTTCTGAAAGAAAGGGTGCTTCTAAAGACCCTTTCGAAAAGAAAGGGTGCTTCTATAGACCCTTTCGAAAAGAAAGGGTGCTTCTAAAGACCCCTTCGAAAAGAAAGAGTGCTTCTAAAGACCCTTTCGAAAAGAATGGGTGCATCTAAAGACCCTTTCGAAGAGAATGGGTGCTTCTAAAGACCCTTTCGCAGAGAAAGGGTGCTTCTAAAGACCCTTTCGAAAAGAAAGGGTGCTTCTAAAGACCCTTTCGAAAAGAAAGGGTGCTTCTAAAGACCCTTTCGAAAAGAAAGGGTGCTTCTAAAGACCCTTTCGAAAAGAAAGGGTGCTTCTAAAGACCCTTTCGAAAAGAAAGGGTGCTTCTAAAGACCCTTTCGAAAAGAAAGGGTGCTTCTAAAGACCCTTTCGAAAAGAAAGAGTGCTTCTAAAGACCCTTTCGAAAAGAAAGGGTGCTTCTAAAGATCCTTTCGAAAAGAAAGAGTGCTTCTAAAGACCCTTTCGAAAAGAAAGGGTGCTTCTAAAGATCCTTTCGAAAAGAAAGGGTGCTTCTAAAGACCCTTTCGAAAAGAAAGGGTGCTTCTAAAGACCCTTTCGAAAAGAAAGGGTGCTTCTAAAGACCCTTTCGAAAAGAAAGGGTGCTTCTAAAGACCCTTTCGAAAAGAAAGAGTGCTTCTAAAGACTCTTTCGAAAAGAAAGGGTGCTTCTAAAGACCCTTTCGAAAAGAAAGGGTGCTTCTAAAGACCCTTTCGAAAAGAAAGGGTGCTTCTAAAGACCCTTTCGAAGAGAAAGGGTGCTTCTAAAGACCCTTTCGAAAAGAAAGGGTGCTTCTAAAGACCCTTTCGAAAAGAAAGGGTGCTTCTAAAGACCCTTTCGAAAAGAAAGGGTGCTTCTAAAGACCCTTTCGAAAAGAAAGGGTGCTTCTAAAGACCCTTTCGAAAAGAAAGGGTGCTCCTATAGACCCTTTCGGAATGAAAGGGTGCTTCTAAAGACCCTTTCGAAAAGAAAGGGTGCTTCTAAAGACCCTTTCGAAAAGAAAGGGTGCTTCTAAAGACCCTTTCGAGAAGAAAGGGTGCTTCTAAAGACCCTTTCGAGAAGAAAGGGTGCTTCTAAAGACCCTTTCGAAAAGAAAGGGTGCTTCTAAAGACCCTTTCGAAAAGAAAGGGTGCTTCTAAAGACCCTTTCGAAAAGAAAGGGTGCTTCTAAAGACCCTTTCGAAAAGAAAGGGTGCTTCTAAAGACCCTTTCGAAAAGAAAGAGTGCTTCTAAAGACTCTTTCGAAAAGAAAGGGTGCTTCTAAAGACCCTTTCGAAAAGAAAGGGTGCTTCTAAAGACCCTTTCGAAAAGAAAGGGTGCTTCTAAAGACCCTTTCGAAGAGAAAGGGTGCTTCTAAAGACCCTTTCGAAAAGAAAGGGTGCTTCTAAAGACCCTTTCGAAAAGAAAGGGTGCTTCTAAAGACCCTTTCGAAAAGAAAGGGTGCTTCTAAAGGGTGCTTCTAAAGACCCTTTCGAAAAGAAAGGGTGCTTCTAAAGACCCTTTCGAAAAGAAAGGGTGCTTCTAAAGACCCTTTCGAAAAGAAAGGGTGCTTCTAAAGACCCTTTCGAAAAGAAAGGGTGCTTCTAAAGACCCTTTCGAAAAGAAAGGGTGCTTCTAAAGGGTGCTTCTAAAGACCCTTTCGAAAAGAAAGGGTGCTTCTAAAGACCCTTTCGAAAAGAAAGGGTGTTTCTAAAGACCCTTTCGAAAAGAAAGGGTGCTTCTAAAGAACCTTTCGAAAAGAAAGGGTGCTTCTAAAGACCCTTTCGAAAAGAAAGGGTGCTTCTAAAGACCCTTTCGAAAAGAAAGGGTGCTTCTAAAGACCCTTTCGAAAAGAAAGGGTGCTTCTAAAGACCCTTTCGAAAAGAAAGGGTGCTTCTAAAGACCCTTTCGAAAAGAAAGGGTGCTTCTAAAGACCCTTTCGAAAAGAAAGGGTGCTTCTAAAGACCCTTTCGAAAAGAAAGGGTGCTTCTAAAGACCCTTTCGAAAAGAAAGGGTGCTTCTAAAGACCCTTTCGAAAAGAAAGGGTGCTTCTAAAGACCCTTTCGAAAAGAAAGGGTGCTTCTAAAGACCCTTTCGAAAAGAAAGGGTGCTTCTAAAGACCCTTTCGAAAAGAAAGGGTGCTTCTAAAGACCCTTTCGAAAAGAAAGGGTGTTTCTAAAGACCCTTTCGAAAAGAAAGGGTGCTTCTAAAGACCCTTTCGAAAAGAAAGGGTGCTTCTAAAGACCCTTTTGAAAAGAAAGGGTGCTTCTAAAGACCCTTTCGAAAAGAAAGGGTGTTTCTAAAGACCCTTTCGAAAAGAAAGGGTGCTTCTAAAGACCCTTTCGAAAAGAAAGGGTGCTTCTAAAGACCCTTTCGAAAAGAAAAGGTGCTTCTTAAGACCCTTTCGAAAAGAAAGGATGCTTCTAAAGACCCTTTCGAAAAGAAAGGGTGCTTCTAAAGACCTTTTCGAAAAGAAAGGGTTCTTCTAAAGACCCTTTCGAAAAGAAAGGGTGCTTCTAAAGACCCTTTCGAAAAGAAAGGGTGCTTCTAAAGACCATTTCGAAAAGAAAGGGTGCTTCTAAAGACCCTTTCGAAAAGAAAGGGTGCTTCTATAGACCCTTTCGAAAAGAGAGGGTGCTTCTAAAGACCCTTTATGAAAGAAAGGGTGCTTCTAAAGACCCTCTCGAAAAGAAAGGGTGCTTCTAAAGACCCTCTCGAAAAGAAAGGGTGCTTCTAAAGACCCTTTCGAAAAGAAAGGGTGCTTCTAAAGACCCTTGCGAAAAGAAAGGGTGCTTCTAAAGACCCTTTATGAAAGAAAGGGTGCTTCTAAAGACCCTTTCGAAAAGAAAGGGTGCTTCTAAAGACCCTTGCGAAAAGAAAGGGTGCTTCTAAAGACCCTTTCGAAAAGAAAGGGTGCTTCTATAGACCCTTTCGAAAGAAGGGAGCTTCTATAGACCCTTTCGAAAGAAGGGAGCTTCTATAGACCCTTTCGAAAGAAGGGAGCTTCTATAGACCCTTTCGAAAGAAGAGAGCTTCTAGACGCCTTAGAAGGTCTTCTATGTTATAGAAGACACCTTAAAAGATCTTCTATGGCATAGGAGACACCTTAAAAGATCTTCTATGGTATAGGAGAGGCCTTAAGAAGTCTTCTGTGGTGTAGAAGGCGCCTTAAGAGATCTTCTATGATATAGAAGACACCTTAACAGATATTCTAGGGTATAGAAGACACCTTAAGAGGTCTTCTGTGGTATAGGGGACGCCGTTAGAGGTCCTCAATGGTATAGAAGACGCCTTAAACGGTCTTCTGTGGTATAGAAGAGGTCCTCAATGGTATAGAAGTTGCCTTAAGACGTCCTCTATGGTATAGAAGACGACTTAAGAGGTCTTTATTGTGAAGAAGACGCCTTAAAAGGTCCTCAATGGTAAGGATGACATAAAAGACACCTTAAGAGGTCTCCTACAGTATAGAAGACGCCTTAAAAAGTCTGCTGTGGTATAGAAGACTCCTTAAGGGGTCTTCTATGGTATAGAAGACACCTTAAGAGGTCTTCGATGGCATAGAAGACACCTTAAGAGGTCTTCTATGGTATAGAGGACACCTTAAGAAGTCTTCTATGGTGTAGAAGACGTTTGAAGAGGTCTTCTATGGTATAGAAAACACCTTAAGAGGTCTTCTATAGTATAGAAGACACCTTAAGAGGTCTTCTAGGTATAGAAGACTCCTTAAGAGGTATTCTAGGTATAGAAGACACCTTATGAGGTCTTCTAGGTATAGAAGACTCCTTAAGAGGTCTTCTAGGTATAGAAGACTCCTTAAGAGGTCTTCTAGGTATAGAGGACGCTTTAAGAGGTCTTCTATAGTATAGAAGAGGTCCTCAATGGTATAGAAGTCGCCTTAAGATGACTTAAGAGGTCTTTATTGTAAAGAAGACGCCTTAAAAGGTCCCCAATGGTATAGAAGACGGCTTAAAAGGTCCTCAAAGGTAAAGAAAAAACCTTATAGAAGACTCCTTATGAGGTATTCTGCAGTATAGAAGACGCCTAAAGAGGTCTTCTACAGTATAGAAGATGTCTTAAAACGTCTACTATGGTATAGAAGACTCCTTAAGAGGTCTTCTATGGTACAGAAGGTGCTTTAGGGGGTATTCTACAGCATAGAGTACGCCATAAGAGGTTTTAATAGACGGCGCCGTAAGAGATCTTCTATGGCATGGAACATGCTTTTAGAGTTCCTCAATGTTATTGAAGACATTTTAAGAGGTCTTCTATGGTATAGAAGGCGCCTTAGGAGGTCCTCAATGGTATAGAAGACGCTTTAAGAGGTATTTTATGGTATAGAAAACGCTTTAATAGGTCTTCTATAGTGTAAAAGCCATCTACGAAAATTTAATTTTTTTAATTTTGGGATCTGTTCATAGGACATTTAGTTAGCTCCACCATTCCGGCTATTTTATATTTTTTGTCGTCAAAGGCTGAGGATACGACTATCGGTCCTTTTTTGCTTGGGTTTTTTCGCAAAACTTATAAAAATTCTTTTAATGGATGTGAACTTACCGCCAATAGGGCATTTATCGACACCAATGTATCGTTCAATGCCAACTTCGAACGCGACGCATCCAGATGATAATAATGGATTTTGGCATAATCCATGGTGTGATTCTTCTCATGCCATCTGAAGACTTTCTTGTACGGCACTTCAATGTAACTAAATGGACCCACTTGATTCACTTTTGGTTTCTTGGACATATCGTAGAATTGCTGGGAATTTGTCCAGTTGAAAAAATAAAAATCCACTGAAACATTGACATCGGGAGTGGCCCAAAATTTGGTTAATTCGCCACCGGGACGTAAGACCATTTGCTAAATGGGAAGAAGGAGAAACAAACAATTAATAAAAATATTTAAATTGCTTTATTAAATTATAGATGTTGTTGTTGTTTCATACTTACACTATCTATAAACCTCTCCGTAAAGGGCTTTGAATATATCAGGCAAAAGCTGCCCAAAATTATCAGCACAATGCCAAGGACAAAATAAATGTATTTCACATATTTGCGGGTACTTTTCAAAATCATTGTCGAAGAACGGTGTGGCATTTTAATGCTGCTACTGGTGGTGGTGTTGTTGTTGTTCCTTTTTTGGTAGGTGATGGTGATTGGTGTAATTGTGCGCAGCTGTATCTGCTTTTCCGCCAGTTAGTCTGTTAATGGATCTGCAAAGCAAATAAAAAATTGTCAATGGAGAAATTGTTTTAAATCTTTATACATTCTAATGACATTTGCAAAGAGGAGGAGGGAGACGTAAGACGTCGTCGTCGTCACCGTCATCGTCCAGATGACGACGAAGACAGCAATTAGCAGTCTTTATGACAGATTTAAAAGTAATCTGACATCGGCTCGTTCTATGCGGCCCTAGAAGTCAGATTGTTGGTTGTTTTTTTTTTTAATTGAAGCAAAATTACTTAGTACTTCAATACAGACTGACGCATACACTCATAATGAAACACACACACACACTTTTGATAGGTGACTTACTTGAGAGCTACCATAAAAATATAGATGTTTATTATGGATGGGGCCAAGTTGGATGGGGTCAATAGTCAAAATTCAACAATAACAAGAAAATGGAATAAACAAATAAAGTGTAAATATTTTTGCAAAACAGTGGTTTGATTAGTATTTTTTAGTGACGTACACTAAAATTTGAAGTCACTGTTCATTGAATTAGCCAACCAGTGTTTACACACAATTTACTTTAGCTCCGAAAAGTGCAATAAAATCAAGTTTATTTTATGAATAAAACATTACTTCCAATGCAATTGTTGCAAAACAATCATTTGTTGTATATATTTATAGAACCCATTGTGCATTTTTTATGTTTATTGAATTAACTACGTAGATTTGTGGTATTGCACGACATCAGATAAAATTTTTATTTTTGTGTTTTTAATTGGGGATATAAAGGAATAGTTCAAAAAGGTCGGATACTTTCGAGTAAAAAATGCGTTTTAGCCCAATTTTCGCTTATCACGCTGATGAGGTTCTTCTTAACGTATGTATGTAACAGGTCTTCCAAGGTAAAAAAAACGCCCTTAAATGTATTCTATATTATTGGAGACCCCTTAAGATGTTTTTTATATTTTAGAAGTCCCCCTAAATTATCCCTTAGAAGAGGTATTCTACGCTATACAATAAGCCTTAAGAGGACCTCTGTTGTATAAAAGCCCCTTAACAGGACTTCTACGGTATAGAAGACGCCTTAACGGGTCCTCTATGGTATAGAAGACGTATTAAGAGGTATCTTATGGTATAGAAGACGCCTTAACAGGACTTCTATGGTATAAAAGACACCTTAACAGGTCCTCCATGGCATAGAAGTCACTTTAAGCCATCTATGGTTTAGAAGACGTCCTAAGAGGCCTTCTATTGTATAGAAGACACCTTAATAGGTCTTCCACGGTAAAGAAGACGCCTTAAGACGGATTTTATGGTATAGAAGAAGCCATGAAAGGTATTTTGCAGTATGGTAAGCTATTTAAGAGGTCTTCTATGGTATAGATTACGCCCTAACAACACTTCTACGGTATAGAAGACGTCTTAACGTGTCTTCCTTGTTATAGAAGACGCCTTAAGACGTACCTTATGGTATAGAAGACAACTTTACAGGACTTCTATGGTATAAAAGACACCTTAGCAGGTCCTCTATGGTTTAGAAGACGCTTTAAGATGCCCTCTATGGTATAGGAGACGCCCTACGAGGTCTTCTATTGTATAGAAGACGCCATAGCAGGTCTTCCACGGTATAGAATGGATCCTTAATGGTATAGAAGCCGTCCTAAGAGGTCTTCTATACTATTCAATACGCCTTAAGAGGACTTATTTTGTATAGAAGACACCTTAACAGGTCTTCCACGGTATAGAAGACGCCCTAAGATGTTTTTATGGTGTAGAAGAACGTCTTCTGCAGTATGGTTGGCTATTTAAGAGATCTTGTATGATATAGAAGACGCCTTAACAGCACTTCTACGGTATAGACGATGCCTTCGCAGGTCTTCTATGAAGAAGACGCCTTAGCAGGCTTTCCATGGCATATAAGACGCCTTATTAGGTCTTCTTTGGTATAGAAGACGCCTTAACTGGACTTCTATGATATAGAAGACGCTTTTACAGGTTTTCCATGGTATAGAAGAAGTCTTAAGGGGTCCTACATGGTGAAAGGAGGTTTTCTATCGAATAGAAGGCACATTTAGAGGTCGTCTGTAGCATAGAAGACGCTATAAGAGGTTTCCTATGGTATGGAAGACGCCTTAAAAGGTCTTCTGTGGTATAGAATACACCTTAAGAGGCCTTCTTATTAAAAGGCATCGTATAGAAGACGCCTTAACATGTCTTCCATGGTATAGAAGACGCCTTAAGAGAGGTTCTTAGAATAGAAGATACTTTAAGAGGTTTTCTGTAGAATAGAAGACGAAGAAGAAGTCTTCGATAGAATAGAAGCAGACCTAGGAGGTCTAGTATGGAATAGAAGACGCCTTAAGAGGTATTTTATAGCATAAAATATGCCTTTGGAGCATTGTTCTATAGTATAGAAGCCGTCTTAAGATATCTTCTACAGTATAGATGTCGCTTTAAGAGGTCTTCTGTAGTATAGAACAGACTTTAAGAGCTCTTCTATAATATAGAAGACTCCTTAAGTCTAATATCGAATAGGTCTTATATCGAATAGAATAAACCATAGGAGATCTTATATCTAATAGAAGACAACTTAACGGGTCTTCTCTCGAATAGAAGACGCCTTAAGAGGTCTTCTATCAAATAAAAGTCACCTTCAAAATCGTATATAGTACTGAATACCCCTTTAGAGGTTTTCTGTATTATAGAAGACGTCGCAAGAGGTATACTATAGTATTGAGACTGCCTTGAAAGGTCTTCTACAATATACAAGACGTTTTAGGAGGTCTTCTATAGAATAGAATACACCTTAAGAGGTCTTCTATCGAATATAGAATGCCTTAAGAAGTCTTTTATAGTGTAGAAGATGCCTAAGGAGGTCTTCCACAGTGTACGTGAGGGAGAAAAGCAAATGCAGAGACAATTCTGTGGGATCGCTGAGTATACTCTAACTTCGTTCCCGTACTTTTTAATAGTAAAACTCGTAAAAGAGAGAACTGTAAAAAAATGTTTCTCACACAAAAGTTTTTTGAGATAGTTCGGGAACGGAAAAATGGAAAATACGTCAAAACAAGTAGGCCTATCTGAATTTAAACTATCATCTACGGACAGATCGAATGTATTTAGAGTCTTTTCAAAATTTTGTGGCCCTATTTGGACATTTGAACTTGCCGACAAAAATGTGGATTAGGATTAAAATTCAAAAGTGTTGCGGGGAGGTACTTAAAGGAATGAACCGACATAGTCATTACGAAAGTTGATCTTATTTTTGATAGATATCGCGCCCACTAGTCATTTCAGTGGGTCATCGCATAAATTTTGGACCAGAAAAGCGATATCGGTCACTTGGAAGTTAAACTAAATTTGGACAATATATTAGGAGACCCAAAGTTTTGAACAAATTGGTTGCCCCATTCGAGAGACATCGTGTATTCCATTTTGCATTTTTAGTGAAATTTTTTAAATATTGAGGGGGAAGTACCGGAAGTTGTTGCCCATATTCGAAGTGAGACTAAGTTCGGACAAAATATGACGAAAGCCAAATTTTGGACCAAATCGGTTGATCAGTTCGAGAGTTATGGTGCTCTCCAGCGACTACATATGGTGCTATGGTTTTTACACCTTTCAGGAAGTTTTATCAAGAAGAATGGACTTGCCCCTGAAAAAACTTTTACCGTCGTAATTGAGGCAGCGAAAGCATGTTGCTTCAACAGAAATAAAAGTGATTCGAGAGCAGGTCTTAAAGTGAACTTATCCGAAATTTTGTGTGGGAGGTACGCAAAGGAGTGGACAAATATAATCCATATTCAAAACTGATATACATCTGGTAGACATATTAGGGTGCGTAATGTATGGACCACATCGGTCACTCTCTTCAAGACTTATCGTGCGCACATTTTTTCCGAACATTTTGAACTTTTGTGGGGGAGGTACCTGAAGGAGTGTACCGATATGGCTTATCTTCGAACTTAGGTTAAGTTTGGACCAAATATGACGAAGGTCAAATTTTGGACCGAATCGGCAGATCCGTTCGAGAGTTATCTAGCGCTCTAACCACTACACACGGTGTTATAGTTTTTTTTTGTATTTTTCAGGCTATTTTCTCAGGAAGTATGGACTTGCCCCTAATGAAACTTGTACCGTCGTATGGGGGGCAGTGAATACAAGATGTTACAACAAAAATCAAAGCGATTCGAGAGCAGGTCCTAAACTGAACTTTTCCGAAATTTTGTGTGGGAGGTACCCGAAGGAGTGAATCGATTGAGTTCATATTAAAACCTTATTTAAGTCTGGTACACATTTCACAATAGGCAAAGTTTGGACCAAATCGGTTACTCCCTTCAAGAGCTATCGTTCGCACAAATTTTCCGAACATTTGTGGGGGAGGTACCGGAAGGAGTCGACCGATATAGCCCATCTTCTAACTTAAACTAAGTTTGGGCAAAATATTACGAAAGCCAAAATTTGAACCGAATCGGTTTATCCGTTCGAGAGTTATCGTGCGCTCCAGCCAGACAGACAGACGGACGGACATTGCTCAATCGACTCCAAATTGTCTGAAACACATTTCGTCCAAACATACTTGGGGTCTAAAACCATTATTTCGATGAGGCACATTTTGCCCGTATGAAAGTGTATATACCCTCGTTAGCATAAATGCTGAGGGTATAAAAACTTTCATAAATAATAAATAAAAGTTTTTCTATCAATTACCATCAATAAATTTGTATTCCGAAATACTTGGTTTTTACCATTTTTTGGCCACGGTCGTGACAGTGTGTGTCGTCGTCGGATTTTTTTCATGGGACATTTATGTAGGCCCGCTTCTTCTGGTGTCTTTTTCCTTTTCCAAGAAATTTCAATCGTATAAAAATAATATGAGAATCTTTAGGAAGTTTAATTGTTCACCTGAAACTTTTCCGCCTACCCCCAACATAAGTTAAGAGTTTTCTCAAAGCTAATCGCGACCAATAGTTTTAAATAATTCATATCGAAGATAATTAGAATATGTTGTAGTAGGGCATCTTATTATTGACTGATAAGCGTCCTACACTGCCGAGAAAGTAGCTCTGTTCTTTTACGTTTTATTTCTTTTTACTCGAAAAGCGTTCCTTTACTTCAGACACAATACAATTCATATGGGAGCAGTTTCAACTTTTACTACTTTTACCGGTTTTACCATTTTCAAAAGTAAAGGAACAGATCTAGTGATTATAACCTGCATTTACCCTACACATTTATGTATTCTGTTTTACTTGTTATTCTTTATTTTGTCGTCCTAAGAAAAAAGTTGTCCAAGGGTCACATATAGATTAAGTCAACATTCAATGATAAAGTTCGATTTAAAATTTTTTCCTGTTCCTATCAAAGCATTGTCCATATGCCGTTTTTATCTCTTTTGTGGTACATTTATGCGTAAATAGTTTTTCCATTCATATGCATGTGTAGAATAGAATATTTTTCAATTGAATTGCGTTAAATGCGACTCCATTAAATAATCACTGTCACTACTCTTTGACGGTCTGGGTTTTTGCGCCGGCTGCTGCTGTTCATGTGTGTTTTTTCTTCGTTTTCTTAGTTGGGCTTGAACTTCATTTAAAATTGTGTTTTTTTTTTTAATTTATTATTAATTACTTAAATATCTACAACAATAGCCACACATAACACCAACATCAATATCAACCAACAGCAGCAGTCCATTATAGCGGTAATAAAAACACAAATTATGATGACGGTCCATTTACACCCATTTAAAATAATTCTAAGCACCTCACACTTCACACGAAGAGGGTGAAAAGATAAATCAACACTTTTAACCTTTAATTTAAATTTTAATTGTTTAATGTCAACGACATGAATTTATTAAAAAATAGAGTGGCGCTGTTCTTTACTTCTTTTTTTTTTGTAGAAAAGAATATATGTTATTTAATATTGACGTAATTAATTTCTGCGTTAACAGTAATCGACAGTAGTGTCACTCAAATAGTCCGCCGCATAAGAAAATAGTGCAAGAAAAAGTTGAATTCGATTTAGTTTAATTGTATATTAATGACTTCTGAATTGTCATAAAGAAGATAATTGAAGGTAAATAGTGTTTTTTTTTGTATAAAAATGCCATAATTGGATTGTTCTCCACATTTTTCCTCATAGATTTTTCTTTTATTTAATAGGAACATGTCGACAAAAATATCAAAACTTTTGAGGAATTTATCTTAACGATTGTTGACGTTATGAATAATGAATAATAAATTTGATTTGGATGAATGCACCACAGTGTTGAACTGAGTAACTGAAGGAATGGGTCTTACATTAAAGTTTTTTGCCTGGTTAACTCACTTCATGAGGATTTATTTGACGTTTGAGCTATGGAATTGACATTTGAAACCCAAAACCACTGGGTTAATCCGGTTAAGTGTAACTAGAGTATTATGGTGCTAACCAGCCATTTTTGTTGGTCACCGTAGAAATTGTGTGAGAAAGCATGGACTTGCTCACGAAAAAAAAACAAGTGACTCTGAAACGGATTTTGTCCAAAGTAACATCTTTAAGTAAGTAAACTATGCTCCGAAATCAAACTCAAACATCTATACAGCATGTTAAACATTCAGTATAACCTCTCGGGGGAGGCTGTAACCCCTAGAGAACGCGTCGCAGGTGGCGGAAGGCCAACGGCTCTCAGTCATGGGTGGTAGGAGGGAAATCAAATACCTCCCGCGTACCAAACAGACCGGAGAGAATACTTCGTAACAAACCACTTCATTAGGCTTATCACATCATAATCTGTGGTATAAAGGTTAATGTAACTGCTACGTGTATGGGCAGGCGTACGTCGAGTTGCAGACGGCGGAGGAGCCAATATTAGTCAACGGCGTGCATCATGGCTTACGGTAGTAAGTCACTGCATACACAGCATGTCTGTATGGTTTAGTCAGCAGCCCAGCAGAATCGGATGCGGCAGCCTAATCTGTTGCTCATCTTAAACCACTATGATTAATGAAACCACAACAAGAAACATAAATCAATTGATCAATCAGATGACGACTTTTGGCATGAAATCATGGATACAAATTGGAACATGGAATGTTCATTATACAAAATAGAAATTTTGGGCCTAGCAGAAACACGTTGGCCAGAGCAAGGTGAATTCCCAACTAACAACAAATTCACACTTTTATTCTCCGGAAGACCGAAAGGCCAAGCTAGAGCCAGTGGTGTTGTCCTCTCACTATCCAGGTATCCACAAAAAGCGATGTTGGATTGGAAGCTTCATACAGATCGCATTATTGAAGCTCGGTTCAGGACGAAGGCCAGAAACATGACTATAATACAATGCTATGCGCCTACAGAAGCAGCCGAACTTGCGGTCAAAGAAGAATTTTATAATAGCTTTAATTCAGTACTGACAAATATACGGCGAGGCGATATAGTTATGCTTATGGGAGATTTTGATGCCCAAGTTGGCGTAGACGACAGCAATCTCCAAAATGTAATGGGTACCCATGGAGTCGGACGTTTAACTGAGAATGGTAAACTTCTTGCAGAAACAGGTTCTACGCACAATCTTCTGATTGGAAGTACGCTCGTTCCGCATAAAAGAATACCTACAGTAACTTGGATATCACCGGACTACCACACGGAAAACCAAATCGATCATATTTTGATAAGCAGGAAATGGAGAGGCTCTTTACTCGACGTACGAACCAAAAGGGGAGCGAATTTAGGAAGTGATCATCATCTTCTTATTGCAACCGTCCGTTTAAAAATAGCTTCAATAAAGAACGACGACAAGCATTTACGGAAATTCGATATTGAACGTCTAAAAATGAGGGAAGTTGCATCGCATTTGCAAACCCATTAAGAGACGCCCTCAACAACATCGCCGCTGAACACCGAACGTCATGGAGTACTGTCAGAGGTCTATATCTAACATCAGCCAAGAACAACATTGGATATGCCAACAGTAAAAGGAAGCCCTGGATTTCAGATGAAAATTGGACTAGAATAGAAGACAGAAAACTTCCTAAAAAAGCAATAAATTTTGCAAAAACGAGGAATGCAAAGATTGAGAAAACAAATGAATACAATAGATTAAACCGCGAGGTAAAGAAAAGTGCCCGCACAGATAAACGGAAACGCATCGATTCTATTGCAACGGAAGCCCAGCGAGCAAGTGAAACAAATCGCAGCCGTGACTTATACAAAGCCACAAAGCTGTTATCAAACCGACCTTTCACAGCTGTCAAACCTAACAGGGATGATGATGGTACCCTGATCACGACAAAAAACAAACAAATCGCTGTCTGAAAAAGCTTCTACAGTGAACTGTTATCAAACGATATGGCCAATGATACCGAACTCCAATGTAACTGCGAATCACACAGTGAAAACCAAAACATGGAAACCGACATCCCCTCCATAAACGAGGTAGTTCACCCTATAAATGCATTAAAAAACAACAAAGCAGCTGTAGTGGATAATATAGCTGCAGAGCTGATGACAGCTGACCCTCTAGTCAGCGCAAATCTCCTATACTCCATCATCGCAAACTTCTGGGAAAACGGTACTCTAGACGGGGAAATAAAAGAAAGCGTTATAATAAAGGTCCCAAATAAGGGAGATTTGTCTAGATGCACCATCAATAAGGTTATAAGCTACATTATAAACCATAGGATCAACAAAGCATACCCTGAGCTGTGTCGAGCAGAGCAAGCTAGATTTCGTCCCCACAAATCATGTGTGGTTGACATCAACAGCCTTCGCGTAATAGTCAAACAAAGTGTCGAATGTCGTTCTCCACTATATCTTATATGTATTTATCGACTTTCAGAAAGCTTTTGATAAATTACGGAATGAGGCAATATGGACTGCAATGAGGTGCAAAGGGTTCCCCGAGAAAATAATTGAGCTTATCAAATGCCTATACAACCAAGCAAGCTGCCGTATACTGCACGAGGGAGTTCTTAGTGATGAGGTATTTATCAAAGTAGGAGTAAGACAAGGCTGCATATCATCCCCAACGCTATTCAACATAGTCCTAGATGTTGTCATGAAAGAAGCACTCCAAAACCAAAGGGGGATTAGGTGGGGCATGCATGGATTTCTGCAAGACCTTGACTATGCTGACGTCATCTGTCTACTCGCTCCCACGTACGATGATATGGAGCGTAAACTCAACTCCATACCTAAAGTTGCCCCAAATGCCAGATTATTTATTAACATCGAAAAAACAGAAGCAATGCGAGCAGTATAAATGGGAAAACGCTGCAAGATGTGCAATCCTTTACATACCTAGGTAGCACTATCACAAACAACGGTGAAAGCGCAGACGATATCGAGAGCCGTATAAAGAAGGCACAGCAAGCTTTTGGTCAACTAAAGAACATTTGGACATCTTCATCTATTTCAATTCGAGCCAAGGTATGCATGTTTAACTCAAACGTAACCTCAGTCCTTCTATATGGATGCGAAACATGGAACGCGGCCCCTCATCTCATACAGCGACTACAAAGCTTCAGCAATCGCTGCCTAAGACGCTTGTTAAGAATTTACTGGCCCAACACAATATCAAATAACAGGCTATGGGAGCTGACGAATCAAACACCAATCTATATGAATATCATGGAACGGAAATAGAAGTGGATAGGGCATACACTGCGGAAGGATCCCAGTGATATAACGAGACAAACCATTGAATGGAATCCGCAGGGAAGCCGAAGAAGAGGACGCCCAGCACACCTCTGGAGGCGACAAATTGAAAAGAAAGAATCGGTATTACATGGAATGAAATCAAAAAAAGAGCATTAGATAGAAATAGATTTAATAACTTTGTTGTGGCCCTATGTTCCTCATAGGAGTTTAAAGGAATAAATATATATAAATATATGTACTCAAACATAATTTATAGAATTTAAATTTACCGTACAGTGGAAAAAGGTGAAGATTTAGTGTGCCAAAACTAAAAGTCGATATTTTATTGTATGTTTGACCATAATTTATAATATATTTGGTAAATTTGTATTTTTACCCATAGAATGGTACCTCCCGATTTTCGGTAATTTAATGATTTCTACCGCATAATCCAACCGAAATGGTTAAGATTTGGTATTTAGTCTACGTTAAGGTTATACATATATTACTATAAGAATTTTCGGTCCACGTATTCATAGAACGGTATACCCGAATTCGGTAATTTTGAAGGCTTTAACCACATTATCCAACCGAAATTGCTGAAGTTGCAGTACAATTTTCACAAATTTATTAAGGACAATGTATACGACAAATAAAACCAGTAGGAAAAGACCAAAGTCGGGCGGGGCCGACTATGTAATACCCTACACCAGTCGAAATATTTAAAAATGGAATAATTAGTATACATCCCAATACGCAAATTGGAGCCATATTTGGGGAAAATCGTTAAAATACCTAAAATCGGGAGGTACCGTTATATGGGGGCTACAAAAAAACATGGACCTATCTTAACAATTTTAAGTGGCGAAATTTCGTGGCCACTGGGAACCACATATGTAAAATTTCAGCTAGTTCAAGCAAAAAATGTGGCTAAGATCCCTAAAATACCTTAAATCGGGAGGTATCGTTATATGGGGACTATACCGAACCGTGGACCTATCTTGACAATTTTTAGTGGAGCAATTTCGCGGCCATTGGGAACCTCAAATGTAAAATTTCAGCTGGTTTGGGCAACAAATGCGGCTAAGATCCTTAAAATACCTTAAATCGGGAGGTACCGTTATATGGGGGCTATACCAAAACTTGGACCGATATAGCCCATCTTCGAACTTGATCTTCCGACGGCTAAAAAAATGGTATTCCCCAATTTTCAGCGAAACGGTCAACAAATGCGACCTGTATGTTGCGAACGGACGGACGGACATGCATAAATCGACTCAGAAAGTGATTCTATGTATATCCCTAGAAGGAACTATGGGTCTATCTCGCTTCCTTTTGTATGTTACCTACAAATGCACTAACACATAATACCCCTTACCACATAGTGGTGTAGGGTATAATAAAAAATCTATCCCGCGGCACTTTCTACTAAATACCTTTAACAAAGTACACAAGTTAAATAAAAATCAGATTTTAAAAAATTTTGTTTGCAAAATCCGAATTGCAATAAATAATTTTCTATAAGAAAATATTCTTTAACTTACCTGCTGTCGCCAAATGTTAAATGCAATAAAGTTTAAAAATAGCTTTAGCACTAAAATATACTAACGAAACCACTCTATATGTCAATAAAAAATGTTAAAAACGTTGTTCCACTCTGGCTGATGCAAAACAAATTAGATCAATACTGTACTAATAAATTTTATACTGCACTAATAAATTTTAAATCGGCGCGTGTGATTTTTTTCATTTTTGCTGCGCTAAATCGGTATTTTTTCTTTGCACTGTGCGCTACACTCCAGCTCTATCCATAAATCCGAACAACAATTTGACTACCACTTAGAACTTTTGGTATACTTTTGGTACGTAGTTGCACCACCACATCTATATCTCAAACCTACACATAAACAGCTAATTTAATACAAAATTTTCGAATTCCAACTACAATCCTAAACCCAATATTAAATTCAATACCATTTAGAACTTTTCGTACATCTCTTTCTTATTTTTATTCTAAACCACAGCAGTGATCCTAATACCAAAATTTCAAATTTCAGTTCCATATTTTAGCAAATACCAAATGGATTCGAATTTAGTCCTATTTATCAGTTTTTGTACACACATGTACGAATTTGCGTAACTACCTTAACCCTACACTTTGCTCCAAATTTCAGGATTCCACCAATTTTCCCAAATCCAAATTATACCAAATTTAGTACTTTTCATACACATAAGTACGAATTTCCAAAACTACTACCTAGTACTAAATTTAGTACCATTTAGTATTTTTAGTATATATAAGTACGAATTTCCAAAACTACTTCAATCCCATACCACGGTGAGCCTTAACAAATTTTAAATGGAAGGTGCTTACACCTCGGAAGTTTTTGCTGATTCTGAAACTACAATGCTCATAGATGAGAAATATCATGAAACAAAAAAAAATCGCCGGAGGGATTTTAAAATAAATCGCGATTTAAGTTCACATTTTTAGCAGCTCTTTAGGTTTTCACGATTTTGCTTGGAAACCGCGAGTTCTATGTAAATGGCACTAAAGCAAATGTTGTAGCAGAGAAAATTCTCCACAAGATTGGCCTTTATGATATTTTCGTATATTTTACTGTTTTTAAGATATGGAAGTTCAAATTGGGACAATGCACTGACTGTATCGCCCCCTTATAAAACAATATCATGCACAGTGTCCCTTAACTAACTTTTAATGAAAACGGCTTACACATGGGATGTTTTTGCGGATTCTGAAACAGCAATGTTCATAGATGAGAAAAATAAAAAAGAGACAAAATCGCAGTAATTACATTGTTTTATAAGGAGACGATACAGTCAGTGCCTTGTCTCAATTTGAACTTCTATATCTCAAAAACGGTAAAACCTACGAAATTATCATAAAAGCCAATCTTGTGGAGAATTCTTACAGCTACAACGTTTTCTTTAGGCCCATTTACATAGGACTCGCGGTTTCTAAGCAAAACCTAAAGAACCCCTAAAAATGCGAACTTAAATCGCGATTTATTTGAAAATCCCTCCGGCGATTTTTTTTTGTTTCATGATATTTCTCATCTATGAGCATTGTAGTTCCAGAATCCGCAAAAACTTCCGAGGTGTAAGCACCTTCCATTTAAAATTAGTTAAGACTCACCGTGATACTCCAACAGAAATCTTAATCCCAAATTTCAGGATTACAGTGCTATCCGCCCAAATCCAAATTGTACAAAATTTAGTATCAGTTAGTACTTTTCATACCCATAAGTAAATAATTTTTTCCATAATCGTGGATTTTTTTAATAATTTTTTCCATAATAGTGGATTTTTTAAATAATTTTTTTCATAATCGTGAATTTTTTAAATAATTTTTTTCATAATCGTGGATTTTTTAAATATTTTTTTCCATAATCGTGGATTTTTTTAAATAATTTTTTTATAATCGTGGAATTTTTTAATAATGTTTTTCGATAATGGTGGATTTTTTAAATATTTTTTTCCATAATCGTGGATTTTTTAAATAATTTTTTCTATAATCGTGGAATTTTTAAATAATTTTTTCCATAATCGTGGATTTTTTAAATAATTTTTTCCATAATCGTGGAGTTTTTAAATAATTTTTTCCATAATCGTGGATTTTTTAAATAATTTTTTTATAATCGTGGATTTTTTAATTAATTTTTTTTATAATCGTAGATTTTTTAAATAATTTTTTTTATAATCGTGGATTTTTTAAATATTTTTATAATCGTGGATTTTTTAAATAATTTTTTCCATAATCGTGGATTTTTTAAATATTTTTTTTATAATCGTGGATTTTTTAAATAATTTTTTTTATAACCGTGGATTTTTTAAATATTTTTTTTTATAATCGTGGATTTTTTAAATAATATTTTCCATAATCGTGGATTTTTTAAATAATTTTTTTTATAATCGTGGATTTTTTAAATAATTTGTTTTTATAATCGTGGATTTTTTAAATAATTTTTTTTTATAATCGTGGAATTTTTATAATAGTGGATTTTTTAAATAATTTTTTTTTATAATCGTGGATTTTTTAAATAATTTTTTTTTTATAATCGTGGATTTTTTAAATAATTTTTTTTTATAATCGTGGAATTTTTATAATAGTGGATTTTTTAAATAATTTTTTTTTATAATCGTGGATTTTTTAAATAATTTTTTTTATAATAGTGGATTTTTTAAATAATTTTTTTTTTATAATCGTGGATTTTTTAAATAATTTTTTTTTATAATCGTGGATTTTTTAAATAATTTTTTTTTATAATCGTGGATTTTTTAAATAATTTTTTTTTTATAATCGTAAATTTTTTAAATAATTTTTTTTTATAATCGTGGATTTTTTAATATTTTTTTTATAATCGTGGATTTTTTAAATAATTTTTTTTTATAATCGTGGATTTTTTAAATAATTTTTTTTATAATCGTGGATTTTTTAAATAATTTTTTTTAAATCGTGGATTTTTTAAATAATTTTTTTTTAAATCGTGGATTTTTTAAATAATTTTTTTTATAATCGTGGATTTTTTTAAATCATTTTTTTTATAATCGTGGATTTTTTAAATAATTTTTTTTTATAATCGTGGATTTTTTATAATAGTGGATTTTTTAAGTAATTTGTTTTTATAATCGTGGGTTTTTTAAATAATTTGTTTTTATAATCGTGGGTTTTTTAAATAATTTTTGTTTATAATCGTGGTTTTTTTAAATAATTTTTTTCCATAATCGTGGATTTTTTAAATAATTTTTTCCATAATCGTGGATTTTTTAAATAATTTTTTCGATAATCGTGGATTTTTTAAATAATTTTTTCCATGATCGTGGATTTTTTAAATAAGTTTTTCCATAATCGTGGATTTTTTAAATAATTTTTTCCATAATCGTGGATTTTTTAAATATTTTTTTTCCATAATCGTGGATTTTTTAAATATTTTTTTTCCCATAATCGTGGATTTTTTAAATATTTTTTTTTTCCATAATCGTGGATTTTTTAAATAATTTTTTCCATAATCGTGGATTTTTTAAATAATTTTTTCCATAATCGTGGATTTTTTAAATATTTTTTTCCATAATCGTAGATTTTTTAAATAATTTTTTCTATAATCGGGAATTTTTTAAATAACTTTTTCCATAATCGGGAATTTTTTAAATAATTTTTTCCATAATCGGGAATTTTTTAAATAACTTTTTCCATAATCGGGAATTTTTTAAATAATTTTTTCCATAATCGGGAATTTTTTAAATAACTTTTTCCATAATCGGGAATTTTTTAAATAATTATTTTTTATAATCGTGGATTTTTTAAATATTTTTTCCATAATCGGGAATTTTTTAAATAATTTTTTCCATAATCGGGAATTTTTTAAATAATTTTTTCCATGATAGTGGATTTTTTTGAAAAAGGTTACTTGGTTCAAGTCCCAATAGTTTAGCTGATACTGATACTGCCAAAAACAGCAAGGTCAATTCCCTAATCGTTTCTGAGATAAAGGTCAGCTAAATGCATGATTTAGATGAGGCCATAAAATCCGAATTGAACCTGACAGGACAAAACCCTAGTAGGGTTTTTGTAGTCTCAATATGTACTTTCAAAAAATGCATACTAGAAGTTGTTTGCAGTTTTAGTGTTGCATAGTGTAATGGTTGGTGAAATGGTGAAACAAATCGAAAAAGCACAGAGAAAGACCAGTCTTATACTAAACCTAGTAGAGGAGCAATTTCGTTTTAGCCGATAATATTAAATACATTTGCATAAATAACATTTGAAAAAGAAATTACTGTCTATTTTGATATTTCGTTGATTTTGTATCAATTAGTTTTTGCTTCAGTTGTTTGTAGATTTCAAACCATTATACGACGCAGGGTGGCCGTAATTTTTGCAGATATTGCAATAAAGGTTGTCACGTCCGCTTAAATCAACTGATTGCATTTCACATTTTCAAATTTCGTACAACATCGTTGTGAAGGTTATGTTGTTGCTCAACACATGTTGTTCAAATTTGGATAGTGATTCAGCGTCACATTGAAACGTTACTTAAGTGTTACTTATTGCTTTACCCTCTATTATCGCTTGTTCTTCTTTGATTAACCTCTTTACATGATGTTTCTTATATGTACTTAATAATTATGAGACAAGAGCAAATTTCACAAATAGTACAAAGGTATTTTTAACAAATTATAGAACTTTACTATGACTGAAATACGTCGCGGGTTCTGACAATACGAAAAATATTCCAATTTATCACCGCCGACACTCAAAGTACGTCCGTAAAGCATAACGATTTAAATAGAACTCCAGATCGTGACATATTAGTATTTAGTTTGGTT
Organism: Musca autumnalis; assembly: GCF_047663935.1. Taxonomy (NCBI): domain Eukaryota; kingdom Metazoa; phylum Arthropoda; class Insecta; order Diptera; family Muscidae; genus Musca; species Musca autumnalis. Next base: position 246,116,734 of record NW_027411755.1, read on the forward strand.
TTCCACCCACTCGCTTTGGCAACATGGTACTTTTTTAATTATGAACCTCACTTTTCACAGTTTTTTTTTATTCTTCACAAATTCACTTCATATTATCTATTGGTTTTTTGTAATATTTTTTTTTATTTAAACTTATTTATTGATTGCGTATTTTTAGTAATATGAAGTAACAGCTTAATTCTTCTTTCTTTCAGCACAGCACAAAGATTGAAATAGAAATAAAAACGGCTGATTAACAAAACTCAGCCAGAATTCAAATATGATAAAACCAGAATTTATTTTTAATATTCTTAGCTACCCGCTAGCAAGATGAACTAGTTCGGTATCGAAAACTGAGGATATTTCAAACCCAACCTCGGCATCAACGTCATCACAAGAGTATAGCCCAAAATATGAATGACAGGAGATAGCGCCAGTGAAAAAGCAAGGACGTCAACCACGTCTAGGCAACGATAGATGACAGCATCATCACCTAAGACAGCCTACATGGAACCAATCTATCTACTTAGCGGATTAACGAAACTAGCACAAGGCAAAATAAACAACAACAGAAAACATTTTCTAAAATCGTCTTTTCCATTTCAAAAAAATCTGAAAAAAAAAATGATTCTACATCAATGATTTTTGGTACATAGGTTAAGAAAAAAATCTTCATTCCAAATCTGTTTTCGTTACCAAATTTGATCGTAGCGCGCAAAACATATGACCGCGTTAATTATGATAATTAGACAAAATTCTAAAAAAATCGCGGCTCAATACAGTAAGCTGTTATATCCTATTATCGTTAACTGAATTCGTACCATTTGCGATGATGCAAAAAATTCGAAAAGTCTCAATGAATTCGCGAAAAATCAAATTTGTTAAATAATTTGTTAAATATGTTAAAAAAAGGTCTGTCTGGTTACCCTAAAATTTGTAACATCTTGTACCAATTGTTGCTGGAAGTCGTCTGTTAACACAAAAAACCAGCAAAAGAGAGCGATTCGAGAGAGACATTTTGACAGTTCTTTCACTTAGAGTTTGCAAATTCTTGCTGGACAAATTTCTTCTAGCAAGCACTTCTTCTTAAAAACAATCAAACATCTGTTTTTATTTTTTCTTTGATTTATGTTTGTGAAAATTAAAAACAATTTTATTGTGGAAATGGCAAGCCTAATTGTATTGCTTTTTTGGAGAACAAAGTTGCAAAGTGGAAAAATACTTTTTTGGGTCATTTTCTTTTTTATTTTTAATAAAATACATCTTTGCTTCATTTGGTTCCTTCATTGCCGGACAAATTGTTCTGTTTTGGCAAGTCAGCTGATTGCTTGCTGGTTTTTGCTGGGAAGGTGTCTGCTTACTTTTTTCTGCTTACAATTTTCTAAAAAAAGAGAATAAAAACCCCTTACTCTCTGAGAAAGAAACACATGTCTCTGGATCATATGCAGGATATTCTAGCCCAAAATCATAAGTAGCATAGAGCTGTGGAACTTAATGAACCAGGAACTCATACAAAGGCAGATTAAACGTAGAAAATAAATTGGCCACACCTTTAGAAAAATGTTCATAGCATAACCAGAATGGCGCTTGAATGGAATCCCCAAGGATCACGAAATCTCCTGGCGACAAACAACAGCCCAAGATATTCGACAAAATAACTTTGAATGGCAAGATGCAAAAACAACGTCAACTAATCGAGTAAGATGGTGATGTTTTGTGGAAGCCCCATGCTCCCAAGAGGAGTAACAGGACAAAAATGCTATGACAAATAAAAGAAAATATATTTTTGAGACTGTGATGTAGGGGATGCAAGATACCAAGCAACGGATCTGACCAGCTTTAATATGGCAGATCCCAGGACTTATCTTGGTCCCTCTTTCATCTCAAGTGGACACTGGCCTTACCGTGATGTCACCGGGGAAGCTGATGTGACCGGGGGAGCTGCCTTTAGCAAGGTAGCGTAAATTTTAATGTGAATCACATTGAAATGTCTGCTCACTTACTCTCAGTAAGCGCTCACTGGCTATCTCAAACATATACACACGTTTATAAATGGTGGTGGTTTATTGAAAGGCATAGAAAAAAAGCAAAAGCAACAACAGACACATAGGTACATAACAAATTCCAAAGAAATACATAACAGACTTTAATAAAAGAAAAACTGAATGAAATAAAAAATTATATAGAAACATCGTTGATCGCTTCTCCTTAGTTGTGGAATAAAACACATCTTCCTCAAAGTTGAAATCATCAGCGGGAAATCGGAATCTGGAATCAAATGATTACATAATGTAATAAATAGGTTCATCCATATTTGAAAAACGTATTGATGTAATTACCAATATTAAACGCGATTTCTTCCTTGTCCAATAAAACATTTCTAGTCACCTTTTTGATTCAATTATAAAATGTATTGGGCATTTAATTTACTAAAAAATACAATTTCATTAAGAAAAGTCAAATCACTGATTTATTCACTCACTTTACCGTCTTTACTCAACTATTGTATTTAGAGAACTGAAGATAAAAGAACAACAAATTAATCCAATTTTTTTCTTCTCTTCTTCACTTGCCACGTTGGTTATTGCGTCTCCTATTACACCATACACACAGCTCTTTATTATAAAACAGCATTCCGCAGCCGCGAGAGCCCTGTTGTTACTCTCTTTGCCAAAAATCCTCTCTCCACCCATAAAAAATATGTTCTAACATAAAAAATATGTTGGTACCCAAACAAATAAAATTGAAATATGTTATGGTATGCCTGTCGAACTGTTCAAGACCGGTGGCGACGTACTTCTAAGGAGTATGCATCAGTTGATTAACAAAACGTGGCTTTAGAAATGGTGGGTATGCTGGGCATGATGTATGCTGGTATGATTGGAACCTTAGTGAGCCCCTTGCACAAGAAAGCTGACAAGACGGATATTGCCAACGGTTGATGCATACGTCTACTACGCATTGTATATTAAATGATGTCTGCCGTAATGATTGAACGGTTAAAACCCATTGGCAAACGGGATAATCGGATCATTCCAATGCGGTTTTAAGCCTGGGAAATCTACACTAGACCAAATTTTCAAAGGTTTTCCAAGCTCTGACGAAATTTGGTATTCCTACAAAATTAATACAATTATGCATTTTATCTTATTTTGGGAGTCCTTCCTTTTCGGCAGATATTCGCACACTCCAGTCATTTCAGTTGGTCATGGTATAATTTGGAGCTTTTGGACCACTATGTGAGAAAGTAAGGACTTGCCTACGAAAAACATGATATCGCTTTAAACAGGACCACAAGGAGTAGCATCGGTATAGTTTTCCAAAAAGGATCATCGATCAGATCCTAAAATGCACATCAAAATTATTGAGCTTTTGTGGGGGAGGTACCGGAAGGACCGAACTTAAACTAAGTTTGGACAAAATAAAGGAATAAATATATATATAAATCAGAGCTCCGAAATACTCGCGAGTGAAATTCGAGCGAGTTCGAGCGGGAGTACTCGCGCGAGTAGAAAAAATAAAACGAGTATACTCTATTTTTACTTGTCACACGCGAAGCATATTTCAGATTTGCTCGTTTTTACTCGCGAGGAAAAATGTTTGCGAGTTGAGTGGGGGAGGGGAAGTAGAGGGGGGGAGGACAAGTTGAGGGTGGGGAACTTGAGGATGGGGGCCATGTGGAGGGTGGGGCAAGTTGGGGGGTACTTTTCACTCGCAGGTACTTTTCACTCGCGAGTAAAACGAGCAAATCGGACTTTTTGCTCGCACTCTTCGAGTACTCCCACTCGCGAGTAAAAACGAGCAAATCGGAGCTCTGATATAAGTATATGTCTCGTAGAAATATTACGAGGTTACCGCCTTCGAGAGTTATCGTGCGCATCATTTTTGGCGAAATTTTTGAACTTTTGTGGGAGTGGTACCCAAAGGAGAGGACCGATATTACCCATCTTCGAACTTAAAGTAAGTTTCGACCAAATCTTGGACCCAATCGGTTGATCCGTTCGAGATTTATCGGGTGCTCCACCCAGCCAGACAGACAAATGGACGGACCTGGCTAAATCGTTTCCAAATTGTATGAAACAGATGTAGTCCAAACATACTTGGGGTCAAACATCATTATTTCGATGAGGCAGATTTTGCCCATATGAAAGTATACAGTGGCCAAGGGTTTTGAAATGTAGTTGGGGATGAAAGTCTCACAAAGAATCATATCATGATTCACTAGTTGATAACTTCTATGAAAAAAATAGAAGTAATTTCCAGAAGAAATAACAATTGCGTCAAACACCACACTACAAAGTCTATGACACTTTTTTACATTGTGTCTTAAAATATCGATCACATTTTCTATTATCATTGCTGCATAAATTAATTTGCCAAGTCAGCAGCCAGCAGAACGAACGACCGACCGCTGAAAGAACAGTCACGCTGATCTATGTATTTCTTTCTTTTCCGTACGACCCTAATCTATATTCAAATTGTTGATTTCCTTTAAACAAATAATAATAACAATAAGTGTTACGCAGATCGGACAATTAAAAAAGTAATAAAAAAGTTTGATTAGCCCGTGCAGGCTTTTAGTAAACCCTTGCGACTCAGCCCCTCTTGGAGATCAGACACACAACGCATTGTTTGTTTACCTATGGAACGGCAACTAATTATCCCCCTCTCCATACAATTAATGATGTTTAAAAGTATTTTTGACATTAATTTTCTGTCTGTCTCATTAGTAAAGTCAATTAAAGATAAATAACAAATCAATCTTTGATTTTAGGTCTTTTCTTGGAAATGCAACTTGAACTATATTCACTTAATCGACATCCACCTTAAGTGAAAGTCTAATGCTTTTTATTATTTACAAAATCCACTCGGTTTCATCTTTCAATTCCTTTGCGTATGCGTCAAATGAAAACTCATCATTTCAATTGACGTTTAAGCAATGGAATTGACAGTTGAATTGGATTTCGTAAATGTAAACCTAGCATAAGACAATCAACTTAGTGCGTTGAATGGAACCATGGCACAATAATACATACAAGTACAGCGGCTAAAACAGCTGGTTATCACACTAGTTGTCAAAATGCATTATTGTGAATAAAAACACATACAAAAAGTAAACAAGCAATTCACAATAATAAATTATTGTGACCAAATATAACGTTTGGTTGAATAATACTATGTTTGCATTTACGAAATCCACTCGATTTCATCTGTCAATTCCATTGTGTATACGTCATATGAAAACTCATCTGAAATCGATTGGATTTCATTTGACGTTTGAGCAATGGAATTGACAGTTGAAATCAAGTGGATTTCGTAAATGTAAACATAGTATAAGAAGGTGTTACATCAAATCATGTCAAACGTCAAATTTGCTCACAATAATGCATTACTGTGAATTGCTTGTTTACATTTTGTATGTGATTTTATTCACAATAACGCATTTTGACAACTGGTATGAAGATCAGCTGTTTTTGGCGTTACTCCTTATTATTCCACCATGATATGATGTAACACCTTCTTATTCAGCTTCCGTAATAAATTAACAAGTAATTCTTTACGGAAGCCCTCCCCCTTTTATTTTATTGTCAAACATTTATTTTTAATCTGCTGTAGATTCATTCATGGATCGAAAATAATATTAGCTTTAAAAAATATCTTCTTCTTCTTTTTTCTTTCCACTTACCCGGCAATTTCTAGAAAGTTTCATAAATCTTCCCATCAATCAATTATTAATTTTGTGTTAATTGTGGCATTTTCCGACTATTTTTTCTGTTTGATTTGATTATGACAGGCTTTGTTTGCCATTATTATTGATAATGATCCTCATTATCAATAATGAGAGATATTTTGTGTTATATGATTTGCTCATAGCTAATATGTTTATTTTTTATTTTTAATTTGACAGCTTGTTTGAATGACAAGTTCACTCTGTGCTATAAAAAGCACATCACACCAAAATATGTGGGATCAAATAAACATTTAATCACATAACCCTAGTGGGTGATCGATCTTCATCTTCTCATAAAGAGTAGGTTTTGGTGGGTCTATATTTCCAGATATTGGCTGTTGCTAGGGGTTTTATTGGAGATGATTGATTTGACGATTTGAAATGCTTTGTAATACTATGTCTACATTTACGAAATCCACTCGATTTCAACTGTCAATTCCATTGCTCAAACGTCAAATGAAATCCAATCGATTTCAGACTAGTTTTCATTTGGCGTATACACAAAGGAATTGACAGATGAAATCGAGTGGATTTCGTAAATGTAAACATAGTATTACAAAGCATTTCAAATCGTCAAATCAATCATCTCCAATAAAACCCCTGGCAACAGCCAATATCTGGAAATATAGACCCACCAAAACCTACTCTTTACTGAGAAGATGAAGATCGATCACCCACTAGGGTTATCATTTTTTGACTTTTTTATTCTTTTTTTCCTGTAGCAGTAATAAATGAACTTTTGCTTATTATTGATTAAAATAAAGCGCCAAACCTGTTGATGCCAATACAGGTAGAGGACAATGAAAGTAAATGAGTCCACATTAGGGCGCAATCCCACGGCAGCGGGTTCTTTGTACCGGATTGACCCGGAACTACACAACATCATTGTTCCGGCCAGCGGCTGTCACCTCAGTGTACATATGTTTGTATTTGTTTCGCTTTTCTGTGTTGGGAGCAGCATATCCCGGAATGCCTGCTCCGAATCCTTTTGGTCTGTGCCGGGACGGAGGAAAACCCAGGACCAATATATTTGTGCTCGGTTTGTCACATCCGCATCTTCACACACATCCAGCCTTCGGTGAGATGCAATAGATGTCAGGAGTGGGTGCATCTAAGGGGTTTCTCTGGACTTGTCCACGTGAGGGACTACGACAGGGACTATGTTGCTGCATGCTGCGTGAACACAGTCCCCAGTGAATCATCGTCGGATTACGAAACTCCCTCGTCGTCTGACTACGAAACTCACACGCAGTCCCCTCTACAACAACCGCACATGCAGCCTTTAACACCAGCCGTTGTTGTCCCAATCCCGGAAAATGCATCCTCTTTGCAATTTAATTGCAATGGACTCCGAGGTAAGATCGAGGAAATAGTAGATTTCATGAGTCGGAGGAATATCGAGGTCGCTGCGGAGCAAGAAACCAAGCTCAACAATAACTGTAGCTTACAACGTTGCGATGGTTACAACGTGCTAAGGAAGGATCGCACCAGAAGTGGAGGTGGGGGATTAGCTTTCCTATTGCACCAGTCTGTCCAATACAGACCTATCTCGCTTGAGCCTGTCTCTAATGACCCGTACATGGAATGTATGGTGGTAGCTGTCAGGTGTGGATCTGCCGAGATAGAGTTGCTGAACGTATACATCCCGCCGAGAAATAGCTGTATCTCATGTTACATGCCTAATATTAAGAGCTGAGTACATAAGCTGCCGTGCCTGCTTACCTTACTTACTTCTGATAAAAGAATAAGAAAGAAAAGGGCAACCCAGTTCAAAATCTGCTCGGCCTTTTTTATTCTTTTATTTTTATTATGTCAAAAATGAAGCAGGAAAGCAAGGCAAGCAGGCGAGGCAGCTTATGTACGCAGGCCTTTAGACCGTTTTTGGATGGTCATAATCGTCTGGTCTTGGGGAACTTTAATGCGCATCATGAGATGTGGCATTCGGCCCTTGGAAACGACCAGAGCTCTACGTTTTGCACGGTCAATGAGGACGCCCCTACCAGAATTAGAAGAGAGTGTCACAGCTCGCCAGACATAACCATCGTGTCACCTGGTCTGACAAATGACGCTACCTGGCAACCCGTCATTTCCCTTGGATCTGACCATCTCCCCATAATTGTCTCCATTAGCAGACCACCCGATTTCATTACCTCTGAACGCCGCACATTCGTCAATCATAAGAAAGCTGATCGGCCGGGTTTCAGAGAGTTCACCAATCACCGCTTCAGAGAACTGCCCAATCCTTCTGATCTCCCCATAATTGTCTCCATTAGCAGACCACCCGATTTCATTACCTCTGAACGCCGCACATTCGTCAATCATAAGAAACTGATTGGCCGGGTTTCAGAGAGTTCACCAATCACCGCTTCAGAGAACTGCCCAATCCTTCTATGGTCGGGTAGCGGAAAGGACGAGACATCATAACTGCTGCAGCCGCTCGCCATATCCCTGCTGGTCGAATACCCGAAGTAAGAGCAAACTTCCCAGCAGAAGCGACGGGATTAGCAAATGAGCGTGACGAGCTTCACCGAACCAACCCCAATGACCCCAGAGTCAGGGAGCTGACACTGGAAGTTAACAGGCTGGTCAGCGAGCATAAGCGGAACAAGTGGATAAATCATCTGAAGAGTTGCAACATTGGAGACGGTATAGGTAAATTGTGGGCAACGGTTAAGTCACTCCCGAACCCTGGAAGAAGGGAAGATAGGACCTCAGTCACGTTTGGCGACGTTACGTTGACTGACCCGAAGAGGTGCGCAAGTTATTTCAATCGACAGTTTGTCGAGCAACCCGAGAGTGACAGGGCGAAGAGAAGAGTATTACGTCGCATCAGATCTCTTCCTGCCGAAGAGGAACCACCACAGTTTACAAAGGATGATGTTTACAATGCCCTGATGTAATCTCCATGGTAATGCTGAAGCAGCTAGATGAGCCGGGAGTGGAGTATCTCACTAAAGTTCTCAACTTGTCGCTATCCACCGTCATTGTTCCCGAATTCTGGAAAATGGACAGGGTGGTCCCACTACGGAAGTCCGGCAAGGATGCCTGCACAAATGAGTCGTACAGGCCGATTTCGCTTTTGTCGCCCGTAGCAAAGACCCTTGAGGCCTTAGTCCTCCCCAGTATCAGAAATAGCTATCAAGTTGCCGATCATCAGCATGGATTCCGTAAGCAGCACAGCACGACAACTGCGCTGCACGCCATTACCACACATATTTGTCAAGGACTCAACCAGAGACGGCCGTGCGATAGAACAGTGATGGTGGCGCTTGACTTATCAAAAGCCTTTGATACAGTCAGACACTCCACCCTGTTTGAGGACATTGAGCAGACAACCCTCCGGCCAAGCTTGAAACGTTGGATAGTCAATTATATGTGTGCACGCCAGTCATACTTGGAATTCAGGAACAAGAAGTCCAAACCCCGTAGAGTGAAACAGGGAGTTCCCCAAGGTGGGGTAATATCTCCGGAACTGTTTAACCTTTACCTCTCCTGTATTCCGCCCCCTCCAGACGGCATCGAGGTCGTAACGTATGCGGATGATTGCACGATCCTGGCGTCGGGTACCTATCCTGATGACATCTGTGAGAGACTGAAAAACTATTTAACCGATCTTACCACCTTTTTCCATTCGAGGTATATGCAGATTTCCGCCACAAAATCAACAGCCACTCTGTTCACCACATGGACAGCGCAGTTTGGAAGAGAATTGAATGTCGTGGTCGACGGTAGCAGAATTCCGACCACAAACTGCCCCAAAATTTTAGGGGTCACATTCGACACTACTTTCACGTCATGCGCGCACGCCACAGCTATCTGCGACAAACTGAAAAGCAGGAACAAGGTCCTAAGTCCCTAGCCGGCAGCACTTGGGGTGCAGATAAAGAAACCTTGTTGACCTCATATAACGCGATAGGTCGGTCTGTGGTAAGCTATGTGGCGCCAGTCTGGTCCCCGGGATTATGTGATACGAATTGGGAAAAGATTCAAACTTGCCAGAATGCCGCCCTGAGAACAGCAACAGGGTGCCTCCTCAAATCTTCAGTGGACCATCTACATGAGGAGGCAAAGATTCTCCCAGTAAAGCGACACAATGAGATGCTTTCGGTGCAGTACCTCATTGGATGTTACCGTGTGAGCCATCCCAATCACCATCTTGTGGGTAGGCCCGACACATTCAGGCAGATCAGGAAGGATATCCATGCTCTAGAGGGAGAGATCCAACGATACAGGAGAGAACCCCTAGATCAACAAGCATATCAAGCAGGTTTAAATAGTATTCACACGGATGCAGTTACAAAGGCCTTAAGCAATTATAGTATAAATAAAGTCGTCGAAATACATCCCTCATCTATTGCAGCTGAGGAGCGTCAGCTGCCACGACCAACCAGAGTAGTTTTGGCTCAACTACGCTCGGGATAATCCAGTCGCCTAAATTCTTATTGGGCGGAAATCGACCGCGCCGTGCAAGACATCTGCCCAGTAGGTGGCATGGGCCCGCACGACTCAAAACACTTTTTCAACTTCCCAGCGAACCCTACTCATCTAACTCCAGTGGATCTGTGGTTACATCCCATCGAAGCACCCACTTTCCTGGAACTGGAGATATACCCAGAGCCAGATTGAACAGAAGAACGAACATACAAACATAATAAGAAACACTGTTACAGCAACAACAACAACATTAGGGCGAACCAAAAAAAATTTGGAACTCCTGTCCCCTAAATTGTATTCCATTGGATCCAAAAACCTTATATATGAAATTTTATGGCGATCGGTTAACGTTGAGTGCCAGTGCCACCCTAGTGATCTTTGTTTCCATAGTAATTTGTATGGGGCCAAAGGCGCATTTTCACGAAAATTCTCTAAAAGCCGCATTTATGGTCCAATCGATGAAAAAACATTGTTGTGGTTAAAAAACGAATCCTACAAAAATTTTAAAAATCACATCGGATTTTGATATAGCTATATAGGCCCCAAAATACCCAAAATCGGCCAAATATGCATATCGGAGCAATATTAAAATCCGATCCGATTTTAAATTTGTACAATAATGAACTGGTAAAGTTTTTTCATCGATCGGACCATAATATTGTCCTTTAGAGAATATGGAAACAAAGAACGTTAGGTTGACACGGGTTAACTTTAAACGATCGCCATAAAATTTTATATATAAGGTTTTTGGATAAAATGGAAAAAATTAAAGAAATCAGTTTTTTTTTTGGGGGGGGGGTCACCCTAGTGTATATATCCTCGTTAGCATAAATGCTGGGGGTATTGAAATGTGCCTAAAGGCCTGGGTACATAATTTCATATATAAGGTTTTTGGATCAAATGGAAAAAATTAGGGGGTAGGAAATCCAAAAAAATAAAATTTGGGTGGGGGGTTTCACCCTAGTGTATATATCTTCGTTAGCATAAATGCTGGGGGTATAAAAATGTGCCTCGTCGAAATAGTGGTTTTAGACCCCAAGTATGTATGGACGAAATTCGTTTCACATAATTTGGAGTCGATCTTTGCTTACATAACTCCAAAAATGTCCGATTTGCTTCGCGGACATAGCTCCCAACGATTTTTCCTTAATTTCAAAATTTTTTCTTTGCATAATTTTGAAAAATAGAATTATAAAAATTCTTATAAATTTTAAAGTAGTAATTAGAATGTAAGCGGAATTATACATACATTTGAGAAGGCCTAAAGGCCTGGGTACATAAGCAGCCTCGCCTGCTTGCCTTGCTTTCCTGCTTCATTCCTGACATAATAAAAATAAAAGAACAAAGAAGGCCGAGCCAATTTCGAAAGAAAAGAAAAGGGCAACCTATTCTTTTTTATTCTTTTATCAGAAGCAAGCAAGGCAAGGACGCGAAGCTGCAATGTACCCAGACCTTAAGTGCCACGCAATGCCGAAGTATCCACAAAATCCTCATGATGAAATTATGCCCGTAATTATGTCAGTAGCAGTTCGGAGAAGTTTTACCATACTACGGTATTCGAGCGATTTTCAAAGTATTTGCATATTTTTACAAAAAAATTATATTTTCTTTAATTGTGAAAATATTTGTTAAAAAAAATCAAAAAGAAAAATTCGCCTGCTGCGCTAGTCGCTTTTCAGAAAGTATTTGAATATTTTTACAAAAAAATTTTATCTTCTTAAATTGTGAAAATATTTTTGTAAAAAATTGCGCGAATTTTATACCCTCAGCATTCATACGGGCAAAATGTGCCCCACCGAAATAATGGTTTTAGACCCCAAGTATGTTTGGACGAAATGTGTTTCAGACAATTTGGAGTTAATTTGGCCATGTCCGTCCGTCTGGCTGGCTGGAGCGCACGATAACTCTCGAACGGATCAACCGATTCGGTCCAAATGTTGGCTTTCTTCATATTTTGTCTAAATTTAGTTTATGTTCGAAGATGGGTTATATCGGTCCACTTCTTCCGGTAGCTCCCCCACAAAACTTCGGAAATGTTCAGAAAATTTGTGCACCCGATAACACTTGAAGGGAGTAACCGATTTGGTCCATACTTTGCACATTGTGAAATTTCTACCAGACTTAGAAGAGGTTCCAATATGGACTCAATCGGTTCACTCCTTCGGGTACCACCCACACAAAATTTCGGAGAAGTTCAGTTTAGGACCAGTTCTTGAAGCGCTTCGTTTTTTGTTGTAGCAAACTTATATTCACTTCCCCCCATACGACGGTACAAGTTTCATCAGGGGCAGGTCCATTCTTCCTGAGAAAATAGCCTGAAAGGTACAAAAAACCCCTGTGACACTGTGTGTAGTTTTGAAGCTCAACAAAATTCTAGAAAGGATCAGCCGATTCGGTCCATAGTTTGGCCTTCGTAATAATATTTTGTGAAAATATAGTTTAAGTTCAAAGATAAGCCATATCGGTCCACTCCTTCAGGTACCTCAACTACAAAATTTCAAAAATGTTCGGAAAAATTGTGCGCATTAAAACTCCTGAAGGGAGTGACCGATTTGGTCCATACTTTACACATCGTAATATATCTACCAGATATAGATCAGGTTCAAATATGGTCTGTATTTGTCGTCGGGTACTCCCACACAAAATTTCGGATAAATTTACTTTAATAACTGCTCTCGAATCACTTTGATTTTTATTGAAGCAACTTGCATTCGTTGTCTCCATTACGGCGGTAAAATCTTTATCAGGGGCAAGTCCTTCTTCCTACTTCTTGAGAAAACAGCCCGAAAAGTGTAAAAAATCCCTATGGCACCATATGTAGTGGCTGGAGCGCATGGCAACTCTCGAAGCTTTGAGCTTTTATCCTAGTCCATATTTTTGTAGGGAAGTTCATACGCCCAACATTTTGAAACCCCCATAAATACATACGTTTTTTCGGGAAAAAATTATTTTAATTCACACAGGTATATCTCTGTCGGCAAAGCCGACTGATACTTTTTTACTTGTTAAGGTTTTAGCTTCATTATCCTACCAAAATGGCTGAAACTTGGTACGTAGTCTTGTTTAGGGGTATAAAACTTTCCCCCAGTTTTGTCGGTATCGATCCACGCTTTCATATAGCCCCCATAGAAAGGTACCTCCCGATTTTCGGTATTTTGAAGGTTTTAGCTTCATTATAACACCGAAATGGCTGAAATTTGGTACTTAGTCAACGTTGGTGGTATAAAAATTTCCCCCAGAACTTTGTCGGTATCGGTCCATGCCTTCATTTAGCCCCCATAGAACGGTACCTCCCGATTTTCGCTATTTTGAACGTTGTGGCTCAATATTCCACCGAAATGGCTGAAATTTGGCATTTAGACTTCGTTGGGGTACTCAAACTTCCCCTTTAAATTTGTCGGTATAGGTCCACGCCTTCATATAGCCCCCATGGAAAGGTACCTCCCGATTTTACGTATTTTGAAGGTTGTGGCTTCAATATTCCGCCAAAATGCCTGAAATTTGGTATTTAGTCTTCAATGTGATATAAAACAGTTCGCCAAAAATTTGTCTGTACAGGTCCACGCTTTCATATTGCCCCATTTCCGACTAAAATTCGTCGGTATAGGTCCACGTTTCGATAGAACGGTACCTCCCGACTTCGTAATACTGAAGATTGTGACGTCAATATCCCACCGAAATGGTTGAAATTCGTTATTTCGTCTTCCAAGAGTTATAAAATATTCCAGAAGAGTATTATCAGTATAGGTCCACGTCTTCCTATATCCCCATAGAAGCGTACTTCTTGATTTTCGGTATTTTTAAGTTTTAGCCACATTCTCTTACCGAAATATAGGAAATTTGGTATTTAGCCTTATTTGAGCTTAAAAACTTACCGTCAGAAATTTGTGGGTATAGATTGACGTTTTGAAATAGCCCCCATAGAATGGTGCCTCACATTGTTTTACCGAAATTGCTGAAATTTAATATTAAGTCTACTTCATACACGAAAGGAAACTAATTATTATACCCTCAGTATTTATGCTAATGAGTTCGAAGATGGGTTATATCGGTCCACTTCTTCCGGTAGCTCCCCCACAAAACTTCGGAAATGTTCGGAAAATTTGTGCGCACGATTACTCTTGAAAGGAGCAACTGATTTTGTCCATACTTTGCACATCGTGAAATTTATACTCCAATATGGACTCAATCGGCCCACTTCTTCGGTTACCTCCCACACAAAATTTGGGATAAGTTCAGTTTAGGACCTGCTTTCGAATCGCTTTAATTTTTGTTTTAGCAACTTGTATTCACTGTCCCCTATACGACGGTACAAGCTTCAGCAGGGGCAAGTCCACACGTCCTGAGAAAATAGCACCAAAGTGGCAAAAAAAACCCCTATGGGACCGTGTGAGGTGGTTGAAGCGCAAGATAACTCTCGAATGGATCTGCCGATTCGGTCCAAAATTTGGCCTTAGTAATATTTTATCAAAACATAGTTTAAATTCGAAGATGGGCTATATCGGTCCACTCCTTCAGGTACCTCCCCCGCAAAACTTCAAAAATGTTCGGAAAAATCTTGGACACGATAACTATTGAAGGGAGTGACCGATGTAATCTATACTTTGCACATCCAAATATATCTACCAGTTATAGATCAGGTTCGAATATGGATTATATATGTCTACTCCTTCTGGTACCTCTCACACAAAATTTCAGATAAGTTCACTTTAAGACCTGCTCTCGAATCACTTTAATTTTTGTTGAAGCGATTCGCTACCTCCATTACGACGGTAAGTCCATATTTCTTGGGGAACAGCCCGAAAGTTGTAAAAAAACCCCTTTGTCACCGTATGTGGTGGTCGGAGAGCACGATAACACTCGAACTGATCAATCGATTTGGTCCAAAATTTGGCCTACGTCATATTATATCCAAACTTAGTTTGATGGACAATACCGGTCCACAATTTTCGGTACTTCTCCCCAATGTTTAACAAATGTCACTAAAATGCTAGGACGATATCACTTAAGTGGGACAACCAATTTGGTCCAAACTTTGGATCTCCTAATATTTTATCAAAATTTAGTTTAACTTATAAAATGGCCCATATCGGTCCTCCCTAAGGGTGCCTCCCACACAAAAGCTTAAGATTTGTGTCTAAGTGCAGTTATTTCCTAATCCACATTTTTGTCGGCAAGTTCAAATGTTGAAAAAGGGCCACAAAATTCTGAAGAGACGCTAAATAAATTCTATCTGTCCGTAGATGAAAGTTTCAATTCACATTGGCTGAGGGTATACCTCTGTCGGCAAAGCCGACTGACACTTTTTTACTTGTTCTATATGTGGGCTACTTTGCCGGTGTATGCCATCCAGGAATTAAAATATGGACCAAAAATAATTTTTTTATTTTTGTTAATTTTCTCGTTTAGAGTTAAGCTTGATGATGTGGCCAAGTATCCGCGTTAATGTACAAAAACACATTTGCATTTGAAAAACGATAAGTTCTAGGACAGAGAAGCCATTACATAGTCGATACGTCCGAAGATTTGCTTTACCACCAATGAAACCAGGTAACGTAATTTGGTGACTATGTGGGTTCGAGTCCTTGGCTTTCCTTTTTCACTTGCAAATAATTTCAGAACATCAAGCTTAACTCTAAACGAGAAAATTAACAAAAATCATTAAAAATGATCTTCGCCCTAATAAAACAAGTAAAAAAGTGTCAGTCGGCTTTGCCGACAGATATATACCCTCAGCCAAAGTGAAGCGAAACTTTTACCTCCGGACAGATCGAATGTATTTCAGGTCTCTTCAGAACTTGGCCCTTTTTGGACATTTAAACTTGCAGACAATAATGTGGAATAGGAATTAACTGCGCTAAGACACAAATGTTGAACTTTTGTAGGGCAGGTACTCTTAGGGAGGACCTATATTGGCCATTTTAGAAGTTTAACTAAATTTTAATAAAATATTAGGAGATCCAAAGTGATATATTTTAAATATTGGGGAGAAGTACCGAAAGTTGTGGACCGGTATTGCCCATGTGACTAAGTTTGAATATAATATGACGAAGACCTAATGTTGGACCAAATCGGTTGAACAGTTCAAGAGTTATCGTGTTCTTCGACCGCCACATATGGTGACATAGGGGTTTTTTACAACTTTCGGGCTGTTTTCGCAAGAAATATGGACTTACCCCTGAAAAAACTTTTACCGTCGTAATGGTGGTAGCGTATGCAAATAGCTTCAACAAAAATCCAAGTGATTCGATAGCAGGTCTTAAAGTAAACTTATCCGAAATTTTGTTTGAGAGGTACCAGAAGGAGTAGACAAATTTAGTCCTTATTCGAACCTGATCTATATCTGGTAGATATATTAGGATGTGCAAAGTATGGATTACATCGGTCACTCCCTTCAAGAGTTATCGTGCGCAAAATTTTTCCGAACATTTATGAAGTTCTGTGGGGAGGTACCTGAAGGAGTGGACCGATATAGCCCATATTCGAATTTGAACTATGTTTTGGTAAAATATTACGAAGGCCAAATTTTGGACCGAATCGACAGATCCGTTCGAGAGTTATCTTGCGCTCCTACCACTACACAAGGTGTCATAGGGGCTTTTTGCAACTTTCCGGCCATTTTCTCGGGAAGTATGGACTTGCCCCTGATGAAACTTGTACCTTCGTATAGGGAACAGTGAATACAAGATGTAGCAACAAAAACCAAGGCAATTCGAGAGCAGGTCCTAAACTGAACTTTTCCGAAATTTTGTGTGGGAGGTACTCGAGGAGTTTACCGATTGAGTCCATATTGGAACCTCATCTTAATCTGGTAGAAATTTCATAATGTGCAAAGGATGGACCAAATCGGTTGCTCCCTTCAAGAGTTATCGTACGCACAAATTTTCCGAACATTTTCGAACTTTTGTGGGGGAAGTACCGGAAGGAGTGGACCGATATAATCCATCTTTGAACTTGAACTAAGTTTGGACAAAATATTACGAAAGCCAAATTTTGGACCGAATCGGCAGATCCGTTCAAAAGTTATCTTGCGCTCCAACCACTACACACGGTGTTATAGGGTTTTTTTTGTAACTTTCAGGCTATTTTTTCAGGAAGTATGGACTTGCCCCTAATGAGACTTACAGCGTCGTATAGAGGACAGCGAATACAACTTGCGTAAACAAAAATCAAAGCGATTCGAGACCAGGTCCTAAACTGAGCTTTTCCGAAATTTTGTGTGGGAGGTACCCGAAGGAGTGGACCGATTGAGTCCATATTGGAACCTCATCTAAGTTTAGTAGAAATTACACGATGTGCAAAGTATGGACCAAATCGGTTGTTCCCTACAAGAGTTATCGTGCGCACAAGTTTTGTGACAATTTTTGAACTTTTGTGGGGGAGGTACCTGAAGGAGTGGACCTATATGGCCCATCTTCGAACTTAAATCGAATCTGGACAAAATATTTCGATACCCAAAATTTGAACCGAATCGATTGATCCGTTCGAGAGTTATCGTGCGCACCAGCCAGCCAGACAGACAGACAGACAGACAGACAGACGGACGGACATTGCTAGATCTACTCAAAATTGTCTGAAACGGATATCGTACAAACATACTTGGGGTCTAAAACCATTATTTCGATGAGGCACATTTTTGGTCGTATCAAAGTGTAAATACCCTCTTTAGTCTAAAGGCTGAGGGTATAAAAAAGGTAAAATTTCAAAAAAAAATAAATTTTTTATATTTTTCATACAAAAGTAATGGTCCATTTAACCCACTAGATAATATGAGAGCATCATTCAAAATTGTAGGCATGGTCTTCGACCTAAACTCCTACATCGTGCAAAATTTCGTGACTATTGAGCTATAATTGCGACCTCTAGCGTGCTGCTGAATACACTACAAACAAATAACTGGATATATTAGGCTGTAACTCTGTAATATGAGCACGTAAATCGACACAATTGGCATCAATGTAAAGGCCAAGAGATCGTCTTCCAAGTGTAGCTTACTTGCCCGTAATGTCTCTTCTAGGAATAAAGACATAAGCAGTATATTAAAAATTTCCAAAAATTTCACACAAAAGTTTTTGTCCATTTAACCCTCTAAATATTATCTGATCGCCATCTCATATTGCAAGCTGTTTCTTTGTCATATACACTTACCTTATTTAAAATTTGGCGTTGATCATACTAATATTGCGACCTACAGAGCCGCTATAAAATTGGATAAAAGTTATGTTTTTGGTCCATTTCACCCGCTAAATATTTCATGATCATCACCAATAACAATAGGTGTCTATTCCGGTCTAAGCCCGACCTCCATGCAAAAATTCGTGACGATCGGTCCATAATTGCGGCCTGGAGTTTGATTACAATTTATAATGGACAAAGGGACGGACGGACGGACACACATCTCAAAATTGCTTTATCTCGTCGAGATATGAAGATTGGTATACCACATTGGGGGTCTCCGAAGAATATTGGTGTAGGGTATAATGAAAAATTGTGAATTTTGAAAATATGAAATGAAAACTTTTATAAAGGAAAAATTTGTCAAATGAAAAAAAATTACAAAGGAAATATTTTTTATTTCAAATTTTCATAGAACAAGAATCCAGCCCCCGAAATGGTTTTTGTTGTAGTTGTTGGCTGATTCATCTACCTGATAATTGTGCCATGCCATTGTTGAAAATGTGATTTTGCTGGCATGCGACAAATTGTATGTAATATATATGCAATGTATGTAATTTGTGGTTGCCTTTAGAAATTAAGTTATTTTCTGCCACCGACTAACTTCTTTGTTAATCCATCTAAATGATTGAGATTTAATTGATTATTTATGGTTAATAAATACATTGTCCAGTAAGGCCACGTGATGACAAGAAAAAACTTTCCAATAATTCTATGTTGTTATTTTTGCAACAACAACAAAATCGACTTTTCCTTAATAATGCCCCCGGTAATTTAGTTAGTTAACTTAAAAGCCAATCAGGCAGCTAAGCTTAAACATGGTTATTAGAAACGTGAAAGCCATTTTCACCCAGTTGACCTGTGACAATCAATGTACGTACGTACACACGTTTTTAAGTTTCATTCTGTAACTGCTCTTGTTTATGGCCCCCCTATTATTAGCCGACTAATCAGACAGACAGTTAGTGCCGGTCGATTGGTTATTAGGAATATTAATCGCTTCTTAATAGCTGCCAGCAAATACCTTTTATGACCTTAAATAAATTATGGCGATTTGTTGTCGTAAAAAACACATAAAACCAAATCGCTTGGCTACAAAAAATGGAATTGAATTTTATTATGACATAGACAAAATAAATTGGAATTTTAATTTGGGAAATAAAAAATAATTAAAAAAAATTACAAAGTTACAATGTTTTATTTATAAATGCACTTAAAACTAGAAAATAATTTTTCATGACGGAATCTCTCAAATAAAACGCTTGCCGTTTAATATTGTCAGAATTTTTAATGCAAGCAATGCAGCCTAAAAATGAAAAAAGAATCCTTAAAATACTTTAAATCGGGTGGTACCGCTATATGGGGGTTATAAGAAAAAATGGGCCCATAATGGTTTCGGTTTCATATTCATGTATTGTCATACAAATCTGAAAAGTGTGCAAAGTTTCAGTTCGATTGGTCAACTGTGTTAAGATTTGAAGTAAACGGCCACCAAAGCAAGTTAAATAAAACACTGTAAAAACAAAAACTGTGCAATTGATAATAAGGGGAAATTAAAGAGAAATACTAAATAAAGACCCTGGGCAGCAGCTGACTACGTAGTGTATAAAGGTAGAGATCAGGTGGATCGGAACAGCGGCATCCACAATAAACTGGAGGCGTGTTGCAAATACTGAACAATGCGGCAAATGAACTGCGAGGATGAACACAATATCGTCTGTCTTGCATCAAGCGGCTCCCTATAGAAACGTCCACAATAAAAGCAAGGATGGTGGCTTCCCTCGTAGTGCGCACCAAACGTAGTGCCGATATTATTAGGTGTGTCTTTTTACTTACTAAATGTTGCTAAAACATTTTTCCAGCAACTTTTCCTTTGTACAACTGTCAAAATCTGCAACCGCCGATATTGATTACTATACTGAAGGTTATTTTTAGGGCCTGTCTATTGCTGTCGCACATACCGGCACTGTGGAAAGAGGTAACAGTGACTTATATTCCCAAGGCTGGGAAACCAAGCCACGCGTTGCCGAAGGACTACAGACCGATTAGACTTTTCTATTAAAAACTCTAGAAAGGCTGCTCGACTTGAAGATTAGATCTTATATAAATCGTGACCTTATAAGCAGCTCTCAGCATGCTTATATAAAAGGGAAATCTACAGAAACAGCACTACATGAGGTAGTGGGTCATATAGAGAAGAACATTGATAACTTGGATCACACAATGGCCGCTTTTCTAGACATAGAAGGAGCGTTCAATAATGTGAAACTTGAATCCATTCATTCTTCTCTAGAGCTATTGAGTGTCCCCTCTATCCTAATCAACTGGATTGACAGAATGCTGGAAAGCAGACTGATCAATTCCAGTATTGGGGAGAGTTCCGTAAGGAAGTCAGTCACTAGGGGCACCCCACAGGGTGGAGTTTTATCTCCACTGCTGTGGCTTCTAGTGGTGAATGGGATACTCAAAGAGTTCGATAGACTGGGGACAAAAGTTTTAGCATATGCTGACGACGTTGTCCTTTTAATCAGTGGAAAATTCTTGTCGACGCTGTCGGAACTGGTGCAAGGTGCGCTGGTTAAGCTCTCTCGCTGGGCTCACAACAATGGTCTTGGGGTGAACCCTGCGAAGACTGAGCTGGTACTATTCACCAGAAAAAGAAATATTGCCGAATTTGTGCCGCCAATGCTGGATGGTGTGCGGTTGGATCTCACTACGGAGGCGAAATACCTGGGAGTGGTCCTGCACCATCGGCTAAGATGGAAAAGGAAAAGGATGGAAAAGGAAAAGGATGGAAAAGGAAGAAGGCACGGGATCTGGTGTGTTTTGTGAAGAACTAAATCAGGAACTCCTATAAGCTTAATGACAACTGTAGTGTTTTTCAGGCAGAAGTTTTTGCGGTTTGGAAAGCCTTGGAGCTAATAGTGGGAATGACGGACCTTGTAGATAAGCCAGTTTACGTGGACAGCCAGGCTGCTCTAAAAGCGTTAAGGTCATACAGTATTAAATCTAGGACAGTTCAAAGATGCAGGTCTACCCTAAAAACATGTAACATAGTTGTTAAGTTTTGTTGGGTTCCAGGTCACTGCAATGTTAAGGGAAACGAGATAGTTGATGAATTGGCAAGAAGAGGCTCCCAATCCTCGGACCTCATGGTGGTGTCAAGCCACCTCTCTGCTTTTTCCTCGACAAGCTCAGCAAGCTCTACGCAGAGAAAACCGTTAAAGTTTGGTAAAACGTGCCTGGCTGTAAGGTATCTAAGTCAATCTGGCCGGTAATCTCAGGGCGTAGAACTGCGTCCCTCCTCTCATTATGCAAATCGGAAATCAGAACCGCTGTTGGGGTCATAACTGGCCACTGCGGAATAAGATCTATGACATGCAAGTGGGATGACAACAACATTGAGTACTGTAGGTTGTGTGAGGATGAGGAGGAAACGGAGACAATCGAGCACCTTCTATGTAGATGTTCTAGACTGATGGTCAAAAGACATAGACTATTTGGTGTACACGTGATTGAATCTCTCTCTTACTTCTCCTCTATTGACCCTACAGTCCAGGTAGTTTACTGCAAGAGCCTTAAGTGGATCTGGGGCAGGTCAGTACAGACTTAGAACCGTTAGTAAATAAATCTTAGTTAGCTACTAAATCTTTTCTTCTTAAAACAATCTGATCTCTCCTCTACAGTCACTAACTATTCTTCTCTCTTGTCTTACCAATTTCCCTCCTTTCCTACCTTTCCAACTTAATCCACCATCTCCTCCCACATAGCACATCATCATCAACAGCCACACATCATCACCGTTCGTCTCTTCCACACCATCATCATCAGTATGCACAAATCATTTCACACCATCATCATCTGTATGCACACATCACTATATAACCATCAGTCACACACCATCACCATCTGCATGCACAAATCACCATATAGCCGCACAGGGACGTACGCAGGATTTCATTTCGGGGGGGGCACAACTTGACCAAAAATCATGAAAAATTCAAATGTTGTGTAGCGTTACGTAAAGCTATTTTAAGGGGTTATGGCCACTTATAAGCATGAGAAAAGCAATTTTCATGCATTTTTATAAAAAATCTATTAAACCTTAAGTTACCTTCTATTTTTTTTTTTTTTTGAAAAATCTTACATTCAAATGCCCGCTTATAAAGCACTGTTTTTACTAAAGCAGTTTGCGGTACCCACTGTAGTTTGAAAAATAATAAACCGATCAGCATATATTTTTGTGGATCATTAAGAACCTAACCCAGCAAAATTTGAAGGAACGTGTTCCATGCGATGACGTGATTTCATGGCATGTTTTGCATTGGTTCAAACGAAGTCGTGAAAGATCCGATCTTTTCATTAGCATTTGAACCCATGCAAAGGAAGTCGTGAAAGATCCGATCTTTTCATCAGCATTTGAACCCATTCGATCGATCCAATAGAGGTGAATTTTGTGTTTTTATTTATACAATTTTTTCTTAATATATAAGATTAATTATTTACAATAGGCTTGATGTTGTCGGAGACTCGAAATCACAACCATCGTTGTTAAAACTCTCGTCGTAATGATAATGTCATTGCAAAGGGTTGGTGAAAATGACATGCCAAAGCATTGGTGGAAATGACATACTTTGGATCCAAAAGTGAAAAGCATCTTTTGGGGTCCACGCTCATATAAAATTCATCGATGAAGATGCTAAAAAGATGACATGCCAGCTTACTTGCACCCATGATTGAATGGCATCTTTGGCATCGAACATTTTGCTGGGTAATAATCTTGTCCATTATCGAAAGGAATTAAAAAATCAATTTTTAAAAATTTTGAACAGCTAAAATCAAAATTTCGATTTTAACAAAAACAAAACACTGTACAAAATTGATATTTTTTCTGACTCCGTCAGCAGTTTTTTTGTAAGACTCTCTCGGTTAAGCACATGATTTATGTGTACAATAGTCCCACAAAAACATATAAAGTGCCACTTCGAGGAAAAGACGTTTTTAGTTTCTATGCTACATACAAAACACAATAAATGTTTCCCTTCGAAAGCTCATATCTCGGTAAATTTTTGTCCGATGGACTGGAAATTTTGGCACATATTCTATTCTATATTTTATATGAAATAATGGTACAAAGTATATAAATTCAATAGAAAGAATTCATAATATTTAGTCCCAATTTACATTAGGCGAGTTTACGTGCGGCAAGTCTGAGTTTGTAGGAGAGCAAAGACGTATAGCAATAAAGACTCGAACAAATGCATTTTCCAAAAACATATGATAAGAGTTCCACATTTTGGTTTCAGATGGCTACACAACTCACTGGAAATGATAACAGCAATGTCAATCGTTTTTGATTCCAATTTCTCGCGGCAGAAAACATTAATAGCACGGTTACACTACAGCTTTTTGCCGGGTTAACCCACTTCATGATGATTTATTGCTTAATCTGGTCAAATCTGACCAGATTTGCCATACAAAAATTAAATCCACTCACGACTGGGTTTATTTTAAATCCGGCACAAATCCACCAAAAATACAATGTTGTATTCGGTATTTGTGCAAAAAAATCCAACTCTACTCAAAAAGTACCAAAAGTTGCAACTGTTTTTGCAACAGAGTTAGTCGTGTTTTACACGTTTACGATTGGTCGCATGAGATTTTATGGAGTTAATAAATCTAAAGTTATTTGAAAATCATAAAATTATTTATTTTTTTACTTTAGACACTTTTTTAAACAAAAAGTACGCTTGATACCATGATACAAAAATGTATCCCTGTGTGTAAAATATACCAATATGAGAAATTGTCATACGAGAAATTGTAAAAGTGTAAAACACGACTTTATTAGTTATTTTGTATGTTATTTTGTATGTACGAAAAGCTAAAGGCCTGCGTACATAAGCTGCTCAGCCTGATTGCCTTACTTTCCTGCTTCATTTTTGACATAATAAAAATAAAAGAATAAAGAAGGGCGACGAAATTTCGAACTGGGTTGCCCTTTTCTTTTTTATTCTTTTATCAGAAGTAAGCAAGGTAAGCAGGCAAGGCAGCTTATGTACGCAGGCCTTAAGTGTAACCAGCAAAGATTAACCCACTGGATCTATTAAACCCAGTGGGTTAACCTTCAATAGTGTAACCGGGGTATAACGTCGTGTTTTGTGGCTGAAATTTATTTCTTCACTATTTTTTATTGTTCATTCAATGAAAAAATCAAAAGTGAATGCCGTCAAACTTGAGTTTTAATGTTTTTCTTGTCAATATTCCAATGAGTAACAGTTTTCGTTTAACAGAATGTTGCTATGATATCGTAGCAACAGAGGTTAACTCCCTCTACAGTTAATTTTTCACAATTGACTTTTCCTATCTTATAATATTGACGTCTTTGAGGAGAGACACGTAAGGGGTATGGAAGTGGAAAAAAATTGCTCGTTCCGGCAATTTTCAGGCAATTCCTTTTTTATTTTTCGTTTTTGACAATTTTTTCATTGTTTTGAAAACAAATCTTGCCTAAACAGAATTGCCCCTATAAACGCAAGAGGCAAGTTTAAAAGAGAACGAGAAAAATTGTCGCAAGAAAAATCGTTTAATGTAAATCGGGACTAAGGATACAATTTTAAATATTTACAGAGTAGGATATTTAGAATTGAAAATAGACAATATCGAGCCACGTTCCGTAATGTCGCCATGTAAAATTTATTGAAGTATACTGATGTTTTTAATCATACAGGTCCACGTTATGGTTTATCGCAGAATTTTACAACCACAAAGAATTGCCGTTGTCTTTGCTATAGCAAGATTTTCACTATTTCGATGATCTTAGCCTAATTTTTAAGAATATCGGCTGTCGTTGATATGTTTCCAAATGAAAACATTAAGAAAAATTTAACAGTTTTGGAGATATGGTGCGAAATGTATACAAATTATGGAATTTTTAGATATATTATAAAATTATTTTTTTTTCATTTCTCCAAATATTTTATTTTGACCCTTATCTACAAATTTGCTGCAAAGGTTAGAAGAAGATTTGCATTGGTTTCAGAGATATAGCCCCGAGTTGTTTAAAAAGTCGATATTTAACAATGTTTATATGGGGCCATAAAATCCAAGTTGTATCTGACTCAACAAAACGGAACTAGGGCTTTTGTACTTTGGGTCTGTACTTTCAAAAAATCCTCACTTCAAATTATTTGCACAAGATTACCTTAAAAATGTTGCACAGTTTTATTTACCGAAAGAGATAGATTCTGATACCAGGATTATTTTTACTTTTAATATTTTGTTAGAAAAGAAGCGTTATAATTTGTTTTCTTAATTGTACGATTAGAAGTTTTTGGACTCGATGACAAACACTTTGATGGACTTATTGAACTCCACATAATTATTCACTAATAATTATTTGAGAGACACTCCTCTCGATAGTTACCGCGCCCATAAGCTTTTTAGTTGGCCACCGTAGTATTTAGAGCTTTGTCAGGAAGCATAAACTTGTCCACAAAAAGTAGGATATCGCTATAAACAAGACTACAAAATGGTCAAAGAATCATCGAACAGTCTTTAAACTGCAGTTATGTTAGACTTGTATAAGAGACCTGAAGATGTTGTCCAAACATATTCTCTTGATGTACTTTTGGAAGTAATGCGTAATGCGAACCATATTAGATTCGATATTAGACCGAATCGGTTAGTCCCTTCGACCATTTTAGTGAACATTTTTGAACTTTTATGGCGGAGGTACCGATATGACTTAAATTTAATTTGGACAAACTTGGACCGAGACCAGACAAACAGAGATACAGAGGGACGGACGGTAGTAAGTACTTCCATCTTGGCTGAAACGAATATCGTCCAAACATATGTGAAGTCTTAAATCATTATTTTGATGAAATCTATACGATTCAATCCTAGTGTATATAATATCGTAATCTAAAGTCTGAGGTTACAATTATACTTCGGTGATGGTAACTAAAAACCAAGTGACGCACAAAAATTCATTTGTCTTCATTATTTTCTCATACTGTTTAGCAGCAAATTTGTCTAAAACAGAATAACAAAATTTTGGCGATGGCAGTAAAACAAATTTCTAATTGGCTTTCAATATGTAGTCCACGAAGGACCGACCCTTCATACATTTTATTCAATAGATTTTTTTATATATTTCCATTCCCACAATAATGAACTCGTTATTTTTGTTATAACCGGAAGAGTTTTAAGCCTCGAGAGCTCTATACAGTTCAAATAAATAATAGACATGGGGTATATTCATTAAGGAATTAGCATTTGATAGTGGTATGATATGACATAAAGAAGTAATTCAGATTTCATTGGAAGTTTCTCTCAAAAACAGCTTACAAACAAAAATTTTTAAAATATTTTCTTACAAAACTTATTAATGATGTACATTTTCCGTTCAGAAACTTAAGAAAATATAAATTTTAATTTGAAATCTTCAAATATACAAACATTTTTATGAGAAAAAATATAATAACTAGTTACAGTAGCTTAAAAAATTTTGTTCGACCAAACCATTTCGGGGGGGGCCCGGGCCCCCCGTGCCCCCCCTGCGTACGTCCCTGTAGCCGCACTACAATCACCACATGCATAACTAACATCACATCTTACATCTCTCTCATACCATTGCCAAATCAACAACCGGAACACCACTTTTAAACAACACACATAGCCACATTCTTCATCTACAAACAACCCAATGTACACACCATCACATCACAACAACATATAGTCTGGATGATCACAATGGAGCTCAAGGTCTCCGAGTCGAGTGGCTGCCGTCACGGCAGTTACGCATCGTAAACCTAACCTAACCTAGGGCTACAATATTGCTAAAGAAAGCAAGGCCAAATTGCTAATCGTTTCTGAGATACAGGTCCGATAAATGCAAAAAACTGTAGTTTTAGCCCGATTTAGATGAGGCCATAAAATCCGAACTGGATCTGACAGGACAAAACCATACTAGGGTTTTTGTAGTCTAAATATGTACTTTCAAAAAATTAATACTAGAAGTTGTTTGCATTTTCAGTGTTGCATAGTGTTATAGGTGTGTCTTTTTACGTGATAATTTGTAATAATTATTACGAAATGTGTTACTAAATGCTGTCTTTTTACACAAAAGTTCAGTAAAAGAGAGCGAAATGAGAGAACAATTTTGATAGTTGTTTGCTGAGAACTTGCTAAACGTTGCTAGAAGAAATTTTCCCAGCAACATTTAGCAGGGTCGATCAGCTGATTTGTCAGATGTAAGATGTTCAATGCTTATATACGATTCAGATATATTTATTGATTATTTTATTAATATTTTAACTATTTCTTATTTATATTACTTAAAATTGAATACGTTTTTACTGCTTTAGCTTTAGTATTTTTTTCATACATTGGCGTCAATGTTTTTGTTTTGGTAATCGACTGTTATCTTGCTAAATTTTACTAATTTTACTGTCTTTTTACTTTTCTCTCTTTTTCCGTATAATTGTTCTTACTCTCTGAAAACAAGTTACTGAGTAAATCTTACTGAAAAAGTAATAAGACACAGCTTATATTGTAAGCTTGCATTTTGTACATTTATTTTTTTTAAATCAATGTATTTGTACATCTATTAATAAGTAATTACCAATCTCAATAAATAGTTGCATCACGTGTTACCATTCTGGTTAATAAAATCAACAATAATTGTTGGCGGACATAAAGACGTCAACTGAGTGTGAATCGTTGCCGTCTTCTAATAACTATATTTAAGTTAAAATAACTTTAAACGGTAGCCTTATTAAACTACCGGGGGTCTTTTGTGGACGTCAGTCCAATAAGCATAAAATTATTTTTTCTAAGTCCAAAAGTTGTTGCTGGGTGTTGTCGAAATAGTCACTTACATTAAATAAACCCAAAAGCCACAATAATTTATATTGTAAATTAATTTTAATGATTAGAAAATTTCAAATTGAGTTTGTTCGTAATGACACACAAATCCTAAAGGCCGTAAAAGATATTTAAGACTACATGCAGAACTTTTCCAAGCAGCTCACTACTACCGATTTTAAATCAAGTATTCCCTGGTAATATCCTACAGACAACCGTTTATCGATAACTAGAGTGAGAATGCGACCCGGCCTAGATGGTTTCGTTGGAAAATCTCAACGCTAGGATCGGATGTTGCCTAATCAGCCTCACATATTAAAGAAAACTGATTGCAAAGTAGTGTCTGTTCCCATATTGGGCGACTACAAAGAACAGAAAGAAAACTAAATACACATCAGAAGGCAACCACTGATGGCTCTCTATCTCCAGTAACTTGAGGGTGCATGGAACATGGAATGTCCGCAATTTGGAACAACAATAACTAGTATTTGTGAACATTGAAAAATGGGATTACCAAGCAGGACTATAGGAAAAGTTTGGAGTTTCAATTAACTGACATAATTTCGCATATACATTTATCTAATGAAGTGCGATATATATACTAGTTTCCAAGCTTTGCCTTCGTCTGCCACAAAAACAACATCCTAATACACCTGAAGATCGGCTTTACCACCCGTGAAACGTAGTGTAATGGTTGGATGCGTGGGACTTCGGTAGACTCCTAATTTTTCAATGTATCTCTAAAGGCCTAACAGCTCAACTCGAAAGAGAATTAATTAAATATCACTATAAATGGCCTTCGCCTTAATAAGGCAAAAATAACTATTTTGGTTCCAAAAATTTATTTGTTTTGTTCAAGCTGATAATTGTAAGTCCAAAAATATAATATTTTGCTCCAAACAAAAAAAAAACAACTTGCGAAATTCCACAATATTGTAAAAATCATTGACAATACCGATGGTAGTAAATGTCATAATTTAGAATTTTTACAAAAACTATTATCAGCCCAGAGAACCTGTAACTAAAATTTTGGATGTGATTGTTGGCAAATAAAACAATAAAAAAAATCTCATTTTAAATACGTTACGTTAAATGTTGTTGTTTTGTTGTCACCCCTGTCGTAATAGTTGTTAATATATTATGTAGATTTTCTATGAACCATTTACCCGCCGGCCGGATGGTGGTATAAAACGCAAAAGTCATTAATAATGACTGCATAAGAGCCAATAAATCAATTTTACAACAATTGCCTTTACCGATTTGTATTCATTATTAATGATTTTAGCACTGACTGACTGATCTGCCTATTGGGATCATAACATTTGCCATGTTGGAGTTGTAGCAGATATCTCGGCCCATCGGAACAACAATAAAATAAATATTATTTAAATGAGTTTGTTGCTGTTTGTTTCGTGTGAATCACACACATAGTAATAGTTATAGATAACGAAATCAGGTATTTACATTTTTAAAAGGCTGCCCTTTGAATCTTAGACTATACAATAAGTGGGATTTACATTTTGTATTTAACGAAGTTTATGGTGGATAACGCACGAGCATGAAATTGACGCGCGTTTTTAAATTAGAAGGACAGAGATAAACGGGTGCTTCCAAAGACCCTTTCCATGGGAAAGGGTGCTTCTAAAGACCAATTGCCATGGGAAAGGGTGCTTCTATAGACCCCTTTCCATGTGAAAGGGTGCTTCTAAAGACACCATGCCATGGGCAAGGGTGCTTCTAAAGACACCATGCCATGGGAAAGGATGCTTCTATACCCCTTGCCATGGGAAAGGGCGCTACTATAGAACCCTTGCCATAGGAAAGGGTGCTTCTAAATACCCTTTCCATGGGAGATAGTGCTTCCAAAGACCCTTTCCGTGCGAAAAGGTGCTCCTAAAGACCCTTTCTATGGGAAAGGGTGCTTCTACAGACCATTTCTATGGAAAAGGGTGCTTCTAAAGACCCTTTCTATGGAAAAGGGTGCTTCTAAACACCCTTTCCATGGCAGAAGGTGCTTCTAAGGACCCTATTCCATGGGAGAGGGTGTTTCTAAAGACCCCTTGCCATGGGAGAGGGGTTCTACTATAGACCCCTTGCCATGGGAAAGGGTGCTTCTAAAGACCCTTTCCATGGGAGAAGGTGCTTCTGAAGACCATTTCTATGGGAAAGGGTGCTTCTAAAGAACATTTCAATGAGCAAGGGCGCCTCTAAAGAACCTTTCAATGGGCAAGGGTGCTTCAAAAAACCCTTTCCATGGGAAAGGGTGCTTCTAAAAACACTTTCTGTGGGAAAGGGTGCTTCTAAAAACACTTTCTGTGGGAAAGGGTGCTTCTAAAGACCCTTTCCATGGGAAAGTGTGTTTCTAAAGACCCTTTCCATGGGAAAGTGTGTTTCTAAATACCCTTTCCATGGGAAAGTGTGTTTCTAAAGACCCTTTCCATGGGAAAGTGTGTTTCTAAAGACCCCTTGTCATGGGTGTTTCTAAACACCCGGGTGCTTCTAAAGACCATTTCCATGGGAGAGGGTGTTTCTAAAGACCCTTGCCATGTGAAAGGGGCTTCTTAAGACCCTTTCTATGGGAAAGGGTGCTTCTAAAGAAACCTTCAATGAGCAAGGGTGCCTCTAAAGAACCTTTTAATGGGCAAAGGGGCTTCAAAACACTTTTCATGGGAAAGGGTGCTTCTAAAGACCCTTTCTATGAAAAAGGGTGCTTCTAAAGACCCTTTCTATGGAAAAGGGTGCTTCTAAAGACCCTTTCCATTGGCAAGGGTGCTTTTAAAGACCCTTTCCATGGGCAAGGGTGCTTCAAAAGACCTTTTCCATGGGCAAGGGTGCTTCATAAGACCTTTTCCATGGGAAGCACCCTTTCCCATGGAAAGTGTCATTGGATGCACCATTTCCCATGGAAAGTGTCATTGGATTCACCCCTTGCCATGGGAAAGGGTGCTTCTAAAAACCCCTTGCCATGGGAAAGGGTGAATCCAATGACACTTTCCATGGGAAAGGGTGCTTCCAATGATACTTTCCATGGGAAAGGGTGCTTCCAATGACACTTTCCATGGGAAATGCTGCTTCCAATGACACTTTCCATGAGAAAGGGTGCTTCCAATGACACTTTCCATGGGAAAGGGTGCTTCCAATGACACTTTCCATGTGAAAGGGTGCTTCCAATGACACTTTCCATGGGAAAGGGTGCTTCCAATGACACTTTCCATGGGAAAGGGTGCTTCCAATGACACTTTTCATGGGAAAGGGTGCTTCCAATGACACTTTCCATGGGAAAGGGTGCTTCCAATGACACTTTCCATGGGAAGGGGTGCTTCCAATGACACTTTCCATGGGAAAGGGTGCTTCCAATGACACTTTCCATGGGAAAGGGTGCTTCCAATGACACTTTCCATGGGAAAGGGTGCTTCCAATGACACTTTCCATGGGAAAGGGTGCTTTCAATGACACTTTCCATGGGAAAGGGTGCTTCCAATGACACTTTCCATGGGAAAGAGTGCTTCCAATGACACTTTCCATGGGAAAGGGTGCTTCCAATGACACTTTCCATGGGAAAGGATGCTTCCAATGACACTTTCCATGGGAAATGATGGGAAATGACACTTTCCATGGGAAAGGTTGCACTTTTCATGGGAAAGGGTGCTTCCAATGACACTTTCCATGAGAAAGGGTGCTTCTAAAGACCCTTTTTATGGAAAAGGGTGCTTCTAAAGACCCTTTTTATAGAAAAGGGTGCTTCTAAAGACCCTTTTTATAGAAAAGGGTGTTTCTAAAGACCCTTTCCATGAGAAAGGGTGCTTCTAAAGACGCATTCAATGGGAAAGGTTGCTTCTAAAGACCCTTTTTATGGAAAAGGATGCTTCTAAAGACCCTTTTTATGGAAAAGGGTGCTTGTAAAGACCATTTTTATGGAAAAGGGTGCTTCTAAAGAACCTTTTTATGGAAAAGGGTGCTTCTAAAGAACCTTTTTATGTAAAAGGGTGCTTCTAAAGAACCTTTTTATGGAAAAGGGTGCTTCTAAAGAACCTTTTTATGGAAAAGGGTGCTTCTAAAGAACCTTTTTATGGAAAAGGGTGCTTCTAAAGAACCTTTTTATGGAAAAGGGTGCTTCTAAAGAACCTTTTTATGTAAAAGGGTGCTTCTAAAGAACCTTTTTATGGAAAAGGGTGCTTCTAAAGAACCTTTTTATGGAAAAGGGTGCTTCTAAAGAACCTTTTTATGGAAAAGGGTGCTTCTAAAGAACCTTTTTATGTAAAAGGGTGCTTCTAAAGAACCTTTTTATGGAAAAGGGTGCTTCTAAAGAACCTTTTTATGGAAAAGGGTGCTTCTAAAGAACCTTTTTATGTAAAAGGGTGCTTCTAAAGAACCTTTTTATGGAAAAGGGTGCTTCTAAAGAACCTTTTTATGGAAAAGGGTGCTTCTAAAGAACCTTTTTATGGAAAAGGGTGCTTCTAAACAAACTGTCCATGGGAAAGGGTGTTTCTAAAGACCCTTTCCATGGAAAGGGTGGTTCTTAAGACCCTATCCGTTGAAAAGGGCGCTTCTAAATACCCCTTCCATGGAAAAGGGTGCTCCTAAAGACC
Source organism: Musca autumnalis (assembly GCF_047663935.1). Classification (NCBI taxonomy): domain Eukaryota; kingdom Metazoa; phylum Arthropoda; class Insecta; order Diptera; family Muscidae; genus Musca; species Musca autumnalis. Next base: position 246,149,512 of record NW_027411755.1, read on the forward strand.
CTTTCCATGGAAAAAGTTGATTCTAAAGACCATTTCAGTGGAAAAGGGTGCTTTCCATAGAGAGGGGTGCCGATAAAGAACCTTCCTTTCCCTTTTTATGGGAAAGGGTGCTTCTAAATACCCTTTCCATGGGCTAGGGTGCTTCAAAAGACCCTTGTCATGGGAAAGGGTGCTTCAAAAGACCCTTGTCATGGGAAAGGGTGCTTCAAAAACCCCTTGCCATGGGAAAGAGTGCTTCCACTGACACTTTCCGTGGGAAAGGGTGCTTCCAATGACACTTTCCATGGGAAAGGGTGCTTCCAATGACACTTTCCATGGGAAAGGGTGCTTCCAATGACACTTTTTATGGGAACGGGTGCTTCCAATGACACTTTCCATGGGAAAGGGTGCTTCCAATGACACATTCCATGGGAAAGGGTGCCTCCAATGACACTTTCCATCGGAAAGGGGGCTTCCAAACAAACTTTCCATGGGAAAGGTGCTTCCAAACAAACTTTCAATGGGAAAGGGTGCTTTCCATGAGAAAGGGTGTTTCTAAAGACCATTTGCATGGGAAAGGGTGCTTCTAAAGACCATTTGCATGGGAAAGGGTGCTTCTAAAGACCCTTTGCATGGGAAAGGGTGCTTCTAAAGACTCTTTCCATGAGAAAGGGTGCTTCTAAAGACCCGTTGCATGGGAAAGGGTGCTTCTAAAGACCTTTTCCATGAGAAAGGGTGCTTCTAAAGACCCTTTCCATGAGGAAGGGTGCTTCTAAAGACCATTTGCATGGGAAAGGGTGCTTCTAAAGACCCTTTCCATGAGAAAGGGTGCTTCTAAAGACCCTTTCCATGAGAAATGGTGCTTCTAAAGACCCGTTGCATGGGAAAGGGTGCTTCTAAAGACCATTTCCATGAGAAAGGGTGCTTCTAAAGACCCTTTCCATGAGGAAGGGTGCTTCTAAAGACCATTTGCATGGGAAAGGGTGCTTCTAAAGACCCTTTCCATGAGAAAGGGTGCTTCTAAAGACCCTTTCCATGAGAAAGGGTGCTTCTAAAGACCCTTTGCATGGGAAATGGTGCTTCTAAAGACTCTTTCCATGAGAAAGGGTGCTTCTAAAGACTCTTTCCATGAGAAATGGTGATTCTAAAGACCCGTTGCATGGGAAAGGGTGCTTCTAAAGACCCTTTTTATGGAAAAGGGTGCTTCTAAAGAACCTTTCCATGAGAAAGGGTGCTTCTAAAGACCCTTTTTATGGAAAAGGGTGCTTCTAAAGAACCTTTTTATGAAAAAGGGTGCTTTTAAAGAAGCTTTTTATGGAAAAGGGTGCTTCTAAAGAAGCTTTTTATGGAAAAGGGTGTTTCTAAAGAACCTTTTTATGAAAAAGGGTGCTTCTAAAGAACCTTTCCATGAGAAAGGGTGCTTCTAAAGAACCTTTCCATGAGAAAGGGTGCTTCTAAAGACCCTTTGCATGGGAAAGGGTGCTTCTAAAGACACTTTGCATGGGAAGGGGTGCTTCTAAAGACCCTTTTTATGGAAAAGGGTGCTTCTAAAGACCCTTTTTATGGAAAAGGGTGCTTCTAAAGACCCTTTCCATGAGAAAGGGTGCTTCTAAAGACCATTTGCATGGGAAAGGGTGCTTCTAAAGACCCTTTCCATGAGAAAGGTTGCTTCTAAAGACCCTTTGCATGGGAAAGGGTGCTTATAAAGACGCTTTGCATGGGAAAGGGTGCTTCTAAAGACCCGTTGCATGGGAAAGGGTGCTTCTAAAGACCCTTTTTTATGGAAAAGGGTGCTTCTAAAGAACCTTTTTATGGAAAAGGGTGCTTCCAAAGAACCTTTTTATGGAAAAGGGTGCTTCTAAAGAACCTTTTTATGGAAAAGGGTGCTTCTAAAGAACCTTTTTATCGAAAAGGGTGCTTCTAAAGAACCTTTCCATGAGAAGGAGTGCTTCTAAAGACCCTTTCCATGGGAAAGATGCTTCTAAAGACCCTTTCCATGGTAAAGGGTGCCTATAAAGACCCTTTCCATGGTAAAGGGTGCCTATAAAGAATCTTTCAGTGGGCAAGGGTGCTTTAGAATACCCTTTGGGAAAGAGAGAAGCTTACGGACTATATTCGTGTTGACTGGATCCTATTTAGCTGTCGGTGAAGCCGATGGAATCTATTTTATTTAAGTTGTAAATGACATCAATATTAAATAGCTTATATTGATGTCATTTACAACTTAAGTAAAATAGATTCATCTAGAGACCATAAAATATCATTTCCCAGAATAATAAATATTTGTTTTAATAATTAACTTTTTTTATTATTATTTTGAGAATTTTAACACTCATTTTCATTCATAATAAAAATGTTTTAAATTTAAACTATTATTATTTTGAGAATTTTAATGTTCATTTCCATTCATAATAATAAAAATAAATGTTTTAAAATCAATTGAAAAATTTCAATATTAAAATATTGAATTTTAAAATGGCAATGACCGCTAATGCTAAAATACACGAGCGCTAAATAAATAATGTACATTTGTATGAACCCAGCCAGCAATTGGGAGTGAGTGAGTCACTTCCTCTATAAAAAGTAATCGCTTTCTGAACTTCTATTCTAGAAAATAGCGATCCTTTATCATTTTACAATAACAATTGCATTGCTGTCCCTTTTTTAACTTCTTGAATAACTACCTAGTGTCAGAAAAGGAGATCGAAATTCTATTATTGCTTTTTTACACTAACAATGCTACTACTTACGACTATCGCATGGGCAGACACTTTCTCTGGTCAATGCAGACACTTCGATTCTTTACGTTCATTTGAGGTGTGTACAACCTTAAACTAATATAAGACTTTAGCCTATCTGGTGTTTATAAGGTACGGTGGTGCAGTGGTAAGCATGTTCGCTTTGCATTCTTAAGGTCAGGGGTTTGATTCCCAGGCCAGGCAACATAACATTTTTAAAAGTACAAAAATTAATGAAGATGGCAATTTCATCTAAGGATAGTGTTCTTTAAAAACGTATGTAATTTGAAACATTAATTAGAATAGTAAAAAAATTAAAATTAAAAGAATAACAACAGATAAAATGAAAAACGAAAAAAAAAAATGTTTTTTTTCGTCACAACCAATTTTATCGCTAAAAGTACTTCTAGGAAGTCTCGAAAGCGGCATTCACAAGTAGTGTCGTGGACGTGGTTCATTTCTTCCCGAACGGTGTGCCTACTTCAATTAGAATGCGAGATCGCGGATGTGTATTTCTATCGCCTGGGAGTGACTGCTTCGGGTAATGGGCGATAATAAATGCTTGCTGGGAAGTCAAACGACCGGCGGCTAAACTCTCAAACATACACACCAAAACTAACAAACAAAAACCAACCGGTAATGAATAAAAACAACAACAACAACTACAAATCAAAAATGTACCCATTAAATATTAGCCCAGATAGATACATGTGTGGAAATCACAAAACAAGTCCAGTTTAAATTTTAGTAACAATGACTAGGCTATCCTACTGACAGGGCCCCACATACATATTTTAATCAATTAAAACATCTACGAATTCAAGTGCAATGCAATTATGATTCCAGCGAGACACACATGTCTGTGTGTGTGTGTGTGGAAGGCGTGTTGTGTGAGCTTGTCCGCAGCAATTACAACCTGTAGAACATATGACGTTTATAATTAATTTTGAACTTGATTAGATTAGCCGCTTCACCCTGGATGAATAAACTTCCATTGCAGGTTTAAATAAAAAAAAAAATTTAACACTTTTTTTGTTTTATTGTTTATTGTTTTGTTGTTGATTTTTTTTTTTTTTTTGAAACCAGTCAGTCGTATGTTTCCTAATGACAGGTTGACCAGTTTGTTGACAGTCAAAAATAATTGAAATGTCTGCAAAGAAATGCTTGAGAATCTGAACAAAATCAGAGCAACGAAAGCGTATTGCAATACGCAAATTTGGAATGCACACATACATACATAGGTATATTCATATGTATGCATGTGTTTTTGTTTAGAATTTATTTATAGAAATTAAAATAAACTTTTATTATCAATGCTATTCATTTTTAATTAATTAGTTTATTTAAAAATAACGTTTTTTAGATGCCGCCGAGATAGACATCGTGTGGTGCTGCTGATGCTGACAACAGCCAATATAAACAGAAGTGTGACATTTCCACGTGTTTAAGGGATTCCCTTGTAATCGATTGATAGTTTTGATTGGAAGTAAACAAGTAAAGTACCCGAAAGAGAGGTGCGATATAGTCAATATTCGGACATAACTCGAAGCTGTAAGAAATAATACGATGTACAACTTTTGGTTTCTCCCTTCGAGGGTTATTTTACGAACTACCCAGTTTAGTTGGTGCTCGCAGGCTTTTTGGAGACTTCGTGTCATTATCTCAGGAAGCATGCACTTGCCCCCGAAAAAAAATTTGTGGGAGGTACACGAAGGGCTGGACCGGTATAGTCCATATTCCAACCTGCTACATGACCAATCAAAAGCTCCCTGCGAAACTGAAATGTTTCGAATTACATCTTAACAAGTAAAAACGTATCAGTCGGCTTTGCCGACAGAGATATACCCTCAGCCTGTGTATATTGAAACAATTTTTTCCCAAAATACGTACAGTGTTGGTCACAGAATTAGCACACCCCTTTGGGGCAAAATGATTTCAGCCAGCTAAAAGTTTTGATAGGGCAAATTGAAATATTTTCGTAAACAAAATCCTTTTCTATAAAGTATTTAACAGATTTGATGATATAAGTGAATATTATTATCAGTGGTTTTTTGAAAATAAACGTTTTGTGAAGACACCAAAATTATCAAGGGGACATATAATTAGCACACCCTAAGATTTTTTAATTTAATTCAATTAATATACAAAAATGAATTCATATTGAAGTTAATTCATATTCAAAACGTATTGAACAAATCATTTTTTGAAAGAAAAAATAATTTATCACCCCGGAATCTCAAAATATATCCCACTAGCGGATCATTTTTCGTAATGTACACTTAAACGTCAGAAAGTCACCAAAACTTTAAAAACAAATGTACAATTGGATCTGAAATTATTGGAATTGTTAACCGATTACCAAAATTTAAATATAAAGTGCAAAAACTTTTCAAAACGTGTTTAAGGTCGATGATTCATTCAAGAAAATTTTCGATTTGGAAGGGGTTTATAGAAAGAAGATCAATAAAATGCACCCTTATGTGAAGAAGGATCAACTTATAACACCATTTGTTATTCAAAATTACACGTCAGAATAACACCAAAGACCTATCACTACAAAACTGTCAACAAAGCACTAGGTGAACACGTAGCACATGAGAATGTTTAAAGGTATAACCCCTTTCTAACAATAAAGGATTTTGAGGTGTGCTGAAGTTGGTTAAAATCCATGAAACTATGCATATACTATTAAAGATAAATGTTTTCTGGATTATTGATTTTAAATTTAATCGTTTTAAGCTCCGGGAAACATTTTATCTTGCGGTCTCACTAGACTGTCTCCCATTTGCCTTATGTTTAGAAAATTATTGAAATTTGCGTAGGTCCCATAGAGATGAACATAGGTTTATTGTGGCATTCATCACGACATATCGGTAAAATTCAGTCCAGATGGATAAGTATTTATAAAATCAATAGCTCAAAGCATCATATTACAGTTTTTTAATGAAAATTTTTGTGTCAAACGGACTTTGCAGATGCACACTGCTGGTGGGTACATCCCACTATTCGCAAATTTACAAAGATGAACAAGAATATGATGTTTTATATGATGTTTCTATGAACTACTTGCCTCAATGAATTTGTTTACATGTGAAAAAATCGATAAAAACACTACAAAAACTGAAATTTTCATCAGTCCTTGGGACCCAAGGTGAACCCCATATAATTCCCTTCTGACACTGAAATTTCGGAGACTGCTGGAGAGTATAACTAGCAGACTGGAACTTATTCCCATAAGAAAGGGGATTTAAAACTGAATATGGACGAAAATATTGAAATTATTCACAATATTAGTGATTCTTTAAAGGTGTGCTAATTACGTGTCCTGTAAATTTAGGACATTTTTTACATCTTTGGAGGTTATTCAAATTGGCAGTTATGTTTCAGTTTCTGTATTGCGTTGTATTCTTTAAGCATACTACTGAGAATATATTAGTACAAATACTTTATTAAATACAACTACTTTTGAAGGTCTTTTTAGGCAAAATAAATTTTGGTAGTGGGGTGTGCTAATTGTGTGACCAACACTGTATGTATTTAGGGGGTTTTAAAAATGTTGGGCGTCTGAACCGACAAAAATGTTGATTAGGATTAAAGATCAAAAGTTTTGCGGAGGAGATACTGAAAGGAATGGATCGACATTGACCGTTATGGAAGTGGATCTCCAGCCACAATATATGGTGTCATAGGGGGGTTTTACACTCTTAGGGCTGTGTGCTCAAGAAGTATAGACTTGCCCCTAAAAAAACTTTTACCATCGCAATTGAGGCAGCGTATGCAAGTTGCTTCAACAAAAATCAAAGTGCTTCGATTGCAGGTCTTAAAGTGAACTTATCCAAAATTGTGTGTGGGAGGTACCGGAAGGAGTGAACAAATATAGTACATTTTCGAACCTGACCTATAGCTGGTAGATATATTAGGATGTGTAAAGTATGGACCAAATCGGTCACTCCCATCAAGAGGTATCGTGCGCACAAATTTTCCGACAATTTTTGAACTTTTGTGGGGGAGGTACCTGAAGGAGTGGACCGATATGACTTATCATCAAACTTAAACTATGTCTGGACAAAATATTACTAAGGCCAAATTTTGGACCGAATCGGCAGATCCGTTCGAGAGTTATCTTGCGCTCCAACCACCTCACACGGTGTCATAGGGTTTTTTTGCAACTTTCAGGCTATTTTCTCAGGAAGTATGGACTTGCACCTGATGAAACTTGTACCGTCGTATGGAGGGCAGTGAATACAAGTTGCTAAAATAAAAATCAAAGCGATTCGAGAGATGGCCCTAAACTGAACTTTTCCCAAATTTTGTGTGGGAGGTACCCGAAGGAGTGGACCTATTGAGACCGTATTAGAACCTCATACTACTCTGGTAGAAAGTTTATGCTATACAAAGTATGGACCAAATCGGTCACTCCCTTCAAGAGTTATCGTGCGCACAAACTTTCCGAACATTTTCGAACTTTTGTGGGGGAGGTACCGGAAGGAGTGGACCGATGTAGCTCATCTTCGAACTTAAACTAAGTTTGGGCAAAATATTACGAAAGCCAAAATTTGAACCGAATCGGTTCATCCGTTCGAGAGTTATCGTGCGCTCCAGCCAGCAGGACAGACAGACAGACGGACGGACATGGCTAGATCGACTCCAAATTGTCTGAAACACATTTCGTCCAAACATACTTGGGGTCTAAAACCATTATTTCGATGAGGCACATTTTCATTGTATCAAAGTATATATGGCGAAAAACAAAAATTTTTTACAATCGATGAATCCTAGTTTCACCCTTTCAGAATTCGCGAACTGTTAACATATTCTATATAGTATGATATACATTCTTTAAACTGAAGTGTTTTAGGAGGAATCCCATAAGGTCGACCATTAAAATTAATTTACGTGGAAGCTGTGTTGGCATCAACGTAGAAAAATAGGTAAAAATGGGTTGAAGCCAACAAGTTTTTTTATGCTCCCTTCCGATTTTAGGCTTAACCTTACATTTTATAGACATATGCCCAAAGAAAGACTCAAAGAATACTTCATGGGCAATATGATAGTAGTGTATCATTTTTCGATACATCCACTGCATCCACCTAAAATTGATGCTGACATTTTGAAGCCGAAATTTGGGGGTTTTTTGAATTGTTTTAATAATTCGGACGCGCAACAAGATAATATTCAAAACTCACATTAGGATTATAAAACTCGTGATTCTACCTCGTTTAATGCATATCTCATGAGTGTGCTCCTTACAGCATCCTAGTAATTGGAGTCTAAAGGCCAATATTTGATGCGTGATTTTTTTTAAAAAACCTATTTTTTGCGTTTAAAATTTACAAGTGCCATTCAATTTTATTTGTACCCCGCGTGAATTTAGTTTTTTTACGCGACGGATCTAATGAGACCTTCCGCGATCGAATCCATCCACTAAAACCGCGGATATAGATACCCTGAAAATAGGAAAAGCAGCAAAAAATTATTTCGACAAATCCGCGTACTAAACCGCGATTTTCTTGAAATTTTTTTACGTAAATGGAATCCTTTATACGCGATTATAATATTTGCGAAAACGCGTGTCATAAATTACAGAGATTCGCGTGTAATATGGGTTTTTCACCAAAAATAGAATGTGGAGGCACATCCGCGGTTCTTGAAGAATCTAATTAAAATTGGTATATTTGGACGTATTTTTGATAGGCGCTGACGAAACCGGATGCGCATCAAAATCGTATGCACATTGCACGACTTTTACCAACATTAAGGTTTTTGGAGTGTATGATGCAACTGGTGGCACACAATGGCCCCTGAGTGAAACATCGAAATATGCATAACTTTTGACAGAGATTGATTCGCTGTATCCAAAAACGGATGCGCATCAACCGACTTTAACTAATTCGCGAATAACAGGCTTTTTAATTATAATATTAATTAATTGATTGTAATTTCAATATTACTCTTAATTTCCCACCCTTATAAGTTATCACAGCAATCAGTTAAACTCTCGCGATGGTAAACCATATGTTTTGATGAAGTTTTAACTGTATACATTCATTATTTTATGGGATTTTAGCAAAATAGTTGGAGAACTCCCAAATATTTTTTTCTAATTTTTAGAATCAAACCAAAAAAATATTTGCAACAATATTTTCCAACAATAAGTTTTTCTCTTTTGTTGTTGCTATAATATGCAATTTATGTACCCAATCTCTATAAATTTGGTATCATATTTTTCTACGCATTGTCTAGATTCCGCATATATTCATTAATTTATTTTTTGAGGGTTTGTACGGATTCTGGGACAGGATAATTTGGATTTACTTCAAAATTTTTTTATTATTTGTTGACTTTCCGCGAAAATAATAATAAATTTAATAACTATTTAAACATCTACGAATAGATATGGACTGCTGTTAACGATTTATGCATACATTTTCTCATAACAACAAAAAAGATATTTTTAAATATTTTTTCTATATAAGAGAATAAAAACCGCTATAACTTTTGCGCGCATTGGCCAATTTCGTGAACGCGAGCAGATTTGAAACCGAATTTTTTTCCTTTACCTCTGTACCAAAAATCGTAGATGTGCTCGTAAAAAAAATTTTTAATTTTTTTCAAATGGAATTGTAAAGGAATTTTGTTATTCGCCATATACCCTCCTTAGCCTAAAGGCTGAGGGTATAAAAAGTTGTAGAGCTGAAGTTGATGTAAATTCACATCAAATTTCAATTTCAACACACTCCACATTTTATTTAGTTTCATTTTGCTCCTTTCTGCTGCTTCTACGCACTGTGCAACGCGTTTGAACACAAAAACCACATCACTCGGTTTTGTAGTAGCACACACACGTTCTGTGCAACCCAACACATTACTTAATAATGAGTAAAGTAAGTTGTTTTGCACTGTAATATTTTTAAGAAATAACCCATTATTTTTTAGCTTACTGGTAATGCCGAAAATTGGCTTGTAATGGGTTAACCATGTAAAGGGGTTATTCGGCTAATGTTGCTGCCAAACTTTTGCTCGGTAAGTATGTATGTAAGTAGGTCAGTAGAACAACAATTTTTAATTCATATTAAAATGCATTATTTATTCCATTTATTTTAAACGATAAAGAAGCCTCAATAAATATTTTTTTTTTTCAAATTGAGGAAACAATTTTATTTATTTTGTAAAAAAATACTATTTGACGTGCAAATATTTAGTTGACATTGGCTGTTCAAACAAAAACAAAAAGTTGACTACCTCTTTCCAAATTGAATTATATTCAGTTGATGACGTTTCTGTTTGTTGTTTTACCGGCCAAAAGTGGAATGTTTTTTTTGGTCGGTCGTTGGTGATTCCCAAGATTTGCAGTTGTTGTTGAGACAATCACAGTGCGTTGAGCATTTTGACGAATTTGAATCGAATCGTTTTAATGAAACAGTTTTCGTTCGGATCTTGTCAACCTATTAAGCATGTTCTCTATTTTCCTCCAATATTAATCACCGTATTATATATGTATGTATGTATGTATGTATGTGATATTTCATCTTTGTACCTACAATCCATCTATCAAACCTTAATCTAATAAAATATCTCTGGGTGGGATTGCCGCTTGTGGGAGGTTATCTGAAATTGATCTTTTCTCAATTTATAGAAAAACAAAGCCATGTCTCGTCAATGAAAAATGACACTTTACAAAACACGGATACTACCCATGCTAAAGTATGGTTCCGAAGCATGGCAGAGAGCTCCGAATACTAGCTCGAATTCCACACGCGAGAGAACATCTTCTGGAATGCGAGCACCCCCAACAATAAAATCGCAAACACAAAAACTTACCACCTCCCCCCACCCTTTCACTCATGAGTAAATCTGTGCTCTGGTTTGGCATAGTAAAATGCTTAGTCATGTCATAAGAATATCATGGCGATGGAAAGAAAAGGTGAATGATCGCATCGAAGATCGTAATACTCTCAGCCACATTGAAAAGATATGGTAAGAAATCAGGAATAGTGTAAAATCTGCCCTTAGTTCGGCCAAATGTAATGGATGTAGGAAATGAGCGCAATTCAGAGGCTGCTCAAGTCTTAATCGCCACCAGGACTACTACGATAAGAGTTATATTGCTGCTTGCTGCGCCAGAGCATCTCCCTGCGTGTCTCTAACTTCGTCGTCGTCGGAATACGAAAGAACCCGCAGTGAGTCGGAGAAAAGTCATGGCCGCCAGGATGCAGGAAACAAAGCTCACCGTCACATGTAGCTTGCAACGTTCCGATGGTTACAACGTTTTGCGGAAGGATCGTACAAAAAGCGAAGGAGGACTTGCCTTCCTTATACAACAGTCTGCCCGGTGGCCGTTCAAATTAATAGCTCCACATTTTGTACGGTGAAAAAAAGACACTCCTACGAGGATAAAAGGAGATTGCCATAGCCAGCACCCGTTCTGATAAATGACATACCATGACAACCCGTCATTTCCTTTGGCTCAGACCATCTTCCGATCATCGTCTGCATAAACACACGATCCAACTTCATAACCTCTGACTGTCGTACTTTTCTGAAATCTGAAGAAATTATTGGCTAAAGTTTAAGAGACTTTACCAATAACCGCTTCAGACACATGCCCATTCTCTCAGATCCTCTGGTAGCTGGGAGAATTTTCCAGGACATCATTACTGCTGCAACCGTTCGCTACAGGGTTCGTATGATGAAGCAAATCACGCTCATTTGCTAGTACCGTCACCTCTGCTGGGGAATTTGGTCTGATTTCGGGTATTCGATCCAAAATTGGAGAACTTATTCTTGAAGTCAACAGGCGAGTATACCAACATATGTGGGCAACAGTGGCTTACCACCTGGTACAGGATTAAGTAAATTATGGGCAACACTTAAATCACTTTTAAATCCGGGATAGAAGGATAATAGAACGCCTGTTACTTTCAAAGGCTTGACAGTAACTGATCTGAAGAGGTGGGTGAGTGTTATTTCAACCGGCAGTTTATAGAGTGATAGGGCGAAGAGGAGTGTGATACGCCGTATAAGAGCCTACCCAGCTGAGTAGGTACCACCACAATTTGCGATGGGAGATGTTGCAGGCGTCATCCGAAACGCGGAATCTTCGAAAACGTTGAGCCTACACAGATTTTCAATGATAATGCTTAAGCCACTGGATGAACCCGGAGTTGAGTATTTAACAAGTTCCTCAATCGTTAGCCATCTATATCGCACCAGAAGCCAACCTAGGCCTCTGAAGCTAAAGATTCTAGGGGCACTACTGCTTCCTATGTTGAGATGCAGCTTTTCAGTTGCCCAACATCAGCATGGATTCCAAAAAATACACTACGCCACAACAGCATTACACCCCATATCTACAAATATAAGACATTGTGGCTCTTGACCTATCGAAAGCTTTCGATACCGTCAACCATGCAAAGCATGATTCCCTCCAGCTGTGTTTGAAACTGTGGATATATGTGTGGACGCCAGTCGTTTCTAAAAATCGGAAATAAGAAATACAAACACGCAGAGTAAAGGCCTGGGTACATAAGCTGCCTCGCCTGCTTGCCTTGCTTGCATCTGATAAAGGAATAAATAAGGCCGAGCTAATTTCGAACTAGATTGCCCTTTTCTTCTTTATTCATTTACTTTTATAATGTCAGAAATGAAGCAGGATAACAAGGCAAGCAGGCGATGCCGGGTCATATCTCCGCAACTGTTAAACCTCTAACTTTCTGAAATACCTCCGGACGGCATAGAGATGGTAATGTATGAGGACGATTGTACGATCTTGGCGTTAGGTCTAGGTCTGACTTAGTGCAGTTCCTTCATCCCCGGAATATAAAAATACCCGCTGCTAAATTCAATGCCCCATTGTTCACCATCTGGACGGCTGAAATCAGGCTCCTCAGGCATATAGGTCGATGGTGCCCTGATTCCGACCACTAACTACCCCAAAATATTGGGTGTAAGCTTTGATAGCATGTTTAAGAAGTCCGCGCAAGCCACACCTATTTGCGATAAGATCAGAAGTAGAAACGAGGTCCTCAAGTCTCTGGCCGGCAGCACTTGATGTGCTGACAAAGAAACTTTGTTGACCTCTTAGAAAGCAATATACCGGTCTGTGGTAAGCTATGTGGCGCCAATGTGATATGCACATGTTAGCGCTACTTAGTGGAAGAATATTAAAACATTCCCGAATGCCGCCCGGAGGACTGCAACCGGATGCTTCCTCATGACACCAGTGACACAATCTTCAAGAGTTGACCGACAGGTAACTGATATGTCCCATCTTGGAACTAAGTTTGGACAACATTTTATAGAGGACTAGAGGTACTGATGGACAATCATAGCATTAACACGGAGTGAGCTGTTTTATTTTCCTCAGGTACTAAATTTTAGTGAAATTCCAACTTTAGTGGAGTGGAACTTTTTGGGAACAGCATGGAACAAAGTTTCGTTTTCTCAGAATGATGCCTGAGAGTGTTCTCTTTCAGTCCATATATACTTTTGTACTGTCCCCTAATAAGTATTTTTTATACCCTCAACCTTTAGGCTAACGACATTTTGATACGACCAAAAATGTGCCTCATCGAAATAATGGCTTTAGACCCCAAGTATGTTTGGACGAAATATGTTTCAGACAATTTGGAGTCGATTTAGCCATGTCCGTCCGTCTGGTGCGCACAATAACTCTCGAATGGATCAACAGATTCGAACCAAATTTTGGGTATCTTAATATTTTGTCCAGACGCCCTATGTTCAGTATGAACTTTTGAATTATTCTTTTTTCTTGTTTTAAACTATTGTTCGTAGTATAAGACATTAAATCAAATAATTTCAAATAAAGGAATAAAAAAAATATTTTGTCCAAACTTAGTTTAAGTTCGAAAATGGGCCATATCGGTCCACTCCACACCAAAGTTCAAATTTTTTCTGTAAAATGTTGTGAACGATAACTCTCGAAGGGAGTAATTGATTTGGTCGAAACTTTGCACATAGTAAAATTTCTACCAGACTTAGATGAGGTTCCAATATGCACTCAATCGATCCACTCCTTCGGGTAGCTCCCACACAAAATTTCGGAATAGTTCAGTTTAGGACCTGCACTCGTATCGCTTTGATTATACCATACACCATCCTGTTGTAAGGATATTATGTGTTAGTGCATTTGTATGTAACATGCCTAAGGAAAAGAGAAAGACCCATAGTTCCTTCTAGGGATATGCAGAGAATCACTTTCTGAGTCGATTTATGCATGTCCGTCCGTCCGTTCGCAACGTACAGGTCGCATTTATTGTTCGATTTGGCTGAAAATTGGGGAAGATCATTTTTTTAGCCTAATGAAGAACGCTATTGCTTTTGGTGAAAATCGGTACAGATTTGGATATAGCTCCCATATATATTTTCGGCCGATTTGAAGTATTTGATGTACCAAACACGCTGTATCTGTCCAATTTTGATGAAATTTGGAATGTGTTACGGAATTAGGTCTATAGATAAATGTGCCAAATTATATCAAAATCGGTTCAGATTTGGATATAGCTCCCATATAAATTTTCGGCCGATTTTTGGTATTTTGTGCACGAAATACGTTATATATGTCCGATCTCAATGAAATATGGAATGAGTGACGGAATTTGGTCTAGAAATAAGTGTGCCAAAAAATATAAAATCGGTTCAGATTTGGATATAGCTCCCATATATATTTTCGGCCGATTTGAAGTATTTGATGCACCAAACACGCTGTATCTGTCCAATTTTGATGAAATTTGGAATGTGTTATGGAATTAGGTCTATAGATAAATGTGCCATATTATATTAAAATCGGTTCAGATTTGGATATAGCTCCCATATACATTTTCGGCCGATTTTTGGTATTTTGTGCACGAAACACGTTATATATGTCCGATCTCAATGAAATTTGGAATGTGTGACGGAATTTGGTCTAGAAATAAGTGTGCCAAGTTTTATCGAAATCGGTTCGGATTTCGATATAGCACCCATATGTATTTTCGCCCGATTTAAGGTATTTGATGCACCAAATTTAAGGTATTGTATGTCTAATTTTGATGAAATTTGAAATGTGTTACGGAATTAGGTCTATAGATAAATGTGCCAAATTATATCAAAATCGGTTCGGATTTGGATATAGCTTCCATATATATTTTCGCCCGATTTAAGGTATTTGGTGCACGAAAGACGTTATATATGTCCGATCTCAATGAAATATGGAATGTGTGACGGAATTTGGTCTAGAAATAAGTGTGCCAAATAATATCAAAATCGGTTTAGATTTGGATATACATAGCTCCCATATATATTTTCGGCCGATTTAAGGTATTTGATGCACCAAAGACGCAATGTATGTCTAATTTTGATGAAGTTTGGAATGATTGACGGTGTGTGGTCTAGAAATATATGTGCCAAATTATATCGTAATGTGTTCACATTTGGATTTAGCTCCCATATGGTAATATTCAAAAATGTTTTACAATCGTTGAAGTTGAGGTTCACCATTTAATAAGTCGCGAACTGTTAATATATTTTATAAAATATGAATATATTTATATTAATTGAAGTGTTTTAGCCACGATCTCATAATATGGACCATAACAAATAATTTTCGTGGAAGCTGCGTTGGTGGTAATATTAAAAAATGGGTAAAAATGTGTTGAAGTTTACAAGTTTTTTTGTGTTATTTCTTGATTTCTGGTCAAACCACGAAAATTTCAGACCTGAGCCCAAAGAAAGAACTGAAGAATACCCCTTGGGCAACATGATTCTAATGTATGACTTTTCGATATACACACTGCATCCCCCTAAAATCGATGCTGACATTTTGAAGTTTTGAAATCTGGGTTTTTCGAATTTTTCTTATAATTGGAGGGCGCAACCAGATAATTACCCAAACTATTTATTGGAATGTAGAACTCGTGATTCCACGTCGTTTGATGTATATCTCATGAGTGTGCTTCATACAGCTCCCTAGTAATAGGAGTCCAAAGTCGAAATTTTTGTGCGTAAATTTTCTTTAAAAACCTATTTTTTGGCTTCAAAATTTACAACTGTGACTCAGGTACCCTTGAACCCCGCGTGATTTTAGTTTTTTTACGCGCCGGATCTAATGAACCCTTCCGCTTTCAAATCCATCCACTAAAACCGCTGATATAGATACCCTGAAAATAGGAAAATAAGCTAAATTTTATTTTGACTAATCCGCATACTAAACCGCGATTTCCCTTAAAATTTTTTAGATAAATGGAATCCTTTATACGCGATTATGATATTTGCCAAAAAGGTGTGTCATAATTACAGAGACTCGGGAGTAGTATTCGTATTTAACAAAAAATAGAATCAGGTAGCACATCCGCGGTTCTTGACGAATCTGTATAAAATTTGTCTTATTGACGTATTTTTAGCAGGGGGTCACTGAAATCGGATGCGCCTTATAATCATATGAACATCGCGTTATTTTTACCCACATAAAGCATTTTGGTGTAGTAAGATGCAACTGATGGCACACTTTGGTCGCTGAATGAAACATGGAAAAATGCAAACATATTGACAGAGATGCACTAGCTCTATGCGAAAACCACATGCGCCTCAACTGATTTTAACTATTTCGCGCGTTATGCGGTTTTTAACTTTTATGTTTTTTCTTTGATTGTAATATCAATATCACTCTTTATTTCCTAATTCTATTGCTTATCACACTAAGCAAATATACTTTCACGATGATAAACTATTTTCCTTGAAGAGGTTTTAGCAAAATAATTCAGGTTTTGTTTGGAAATTTAGCGAAATAGTAGAATAACTCCCAAAAAATGTTCTCAAATTTTTCGTATTAAACCAAAAAATATATTTTTGAAATAATATTCCAACAATAAACTTTTGTCTTTTGTTGTAGCTGGAACATGCAATTTAAAATCCTAATCTATAAAATGTTGGTCTCACATTCTTCTGGACATTGTCTATATTCTGTACGTATTTTTAATTTATTTTTTAGAGATTTGTATGGACTCTGAGTTAGAATAAATAAAATTTACTCCAAGATTCCTTCATTATTTTTTGATTTTCCGCGAAAATGAAAATGAATTTAACAAATACTTAGGCGTATACGGATAGATATTAAATGTTGTTACCGATTTATATATACATTTTGGTATTACAACACAAGGGGAATTTTTAAATCTTTTTTCTTTATAAGGGAATAAAACCCCCCATAACTTTTGGGCGCAGCATCCAATTTTGTGAACGCGAACAGATTTGAAACCACGATTTTTTTCTTAACCCATGTACCAAAAATCGTGAATGTGCTTGTAAAAAAAAATTTTAATTTTTTTTCGATGGAATTGTAAAGGAAATTTGAAATTTACCATATATATTTTACCTATTCACAGTGGTGTAGGGTATCATATAGTTGGCCCCGCCCGATTTATCCTTTCCTTACTGTTTTTTTTTTTTTTTGTAACAACTTGTCGAACTTGTCGGTCCAAAATTTGGCCTGTAATACTTTGTCCAAACTTAGTTAAAGTTCGAGGATAAGCCATATCGGTCCACTCCTTCCGGTACCTCCACCAGAAAAGTTCGAAAATGTTCGGAAAATTTGTGCGCATGATAACTCTTGAAGGGAGTAACCATACTTTGCACATCGCAATATTTCTACCAGACATAGATCAAGTTCGAATATGGACTATATCGGTCCACTCCTTCGGGTACCCCCCACACAAAATTTCGCAAAAGTGCAGTTTAAGACCTCCTCTCGAATCGTTTTGATTTTTGCTGTAGCAACTTGTATTCACTGCCATTTATACGACGGTACAAGTTTCATCAGGGGCAAGTCCATACTTCCTGAGAAAATAGCCTGACAGGTGCAAAAAACGCCTATGACACCGTGTGTAATGGTTGGAGTGCAAGATAACTTTCGAACGGATATGCCGATTAGGTCCAAAATTGGAACTTCGTATATTTGTCCAAAATTAGTTTCAGTTCGAAAATTAGCCATATTGGTCCACTCCTTCAGGTACCTCCCCCACAAAAGTTCAAAAATGTTCGGAAAAACTGTGCGCACGATAACTCTAGAAGGGAGTAAAGTCCTGGATACATAAGCCGCTCGGCTTTCTTACTTAATTCATTTCTGGTAAAGGAATAAAGAAATGTCAGAACCACATTTCAATTAGGTCGAACTTGGTCTTTAGTCTTTTACCAGAAATGAATTAAGCAAGAAAGCCGAGCGGGTTATGTACCCAGGCCTTAACCGATTTGGTCCATACTTTGCACATCGTCATATTTCTACCATATATAAATCAGGTTAGAATATGGACTATATTTGTGCACTGCTTCGGGTAACTCTCACACAAAATGTCGGATAAGTTCACTTTAAGACCTGCTCTCGAAATACTTTGATTTTTATTGAAGCAACTTGCATTCGCTGACTCAATTACGATGGTAAAAGTTTTTTTCAGGGGCAAGTCCATACTTCTTGAAAAACAGCCTGAAAGGTGTATGACACCATATGTAGTGGCTGGAGAGCACGATAACTCTCGCACTGATCAACCGATTTGGGCCTTCGTCGTATTTTGTCCAAACTTAGTTTCAGTTCGAAGATTTGCAATACCGGTCCACATCTTCCGGTACTCCCCCCCCCCCCATATTTAAAAAATGTCACTAAAATTGTACACACGATATCTCTTGAATGGGGCAACCAATTTGGTCCAAACTCCCAAAATAAGATCCAGTTCCAAAATGCTCTATGTCGGTTCATTCCTTTAAGTACATCCTCCGCAACACTTTTGAACTTTAATCCTAATCCACATTTTTGTAGGCAAGGTCAAATGTCCAAAAAGGTCCGAAAAAAATTCTGCAAAGACCTTAAATACATTACACCTGTCCGTAGATGAAAGTTTCAATTCACATAAGCTGAGGATATGCAAAACTGAAAATGCAAACAACTTCTAATATGCATTTTTTGAAAGTACATATTGAGACTACAAAAACCCTAGTAGGGTTTTGTCCTGTCAGATCCAGTTCGGATTTTATGGCCTCGTCTAAACCGGGCTAAAACTACAGTTTTGTGGATTTATCGGGCCTTTATCTCAGAAACGATTAGGAATTTGTCTTTGGCAATATTGTAGCCCTAAACTAGTAGAATCTATCTATTATCTTTTGAACAGACCACATAAGAAAAACTCCATCTAGGGCATCAAAATCGATAAAATATACAACATTTTACATAATTGTTGAAATTTTGTTCAGTATCGGCTAAACTATTGGGAGTTGAACCAAGTAACCTATTGCAAAAATCTTCCAAGTAAGGTTCTCAGCAATTCTTCTGAACATTCTAAAACTCTAAAATGCTTAGTTCATGTTGTTTCAGTGGTATTTTGCATCATATCTTTTACAATACGTATTTCAAACACAGTTCACACCAACAGTTTGTTCTCGCATTTCGGATTTCACTGCATTATTGACATTTTTATTAAATCGTCGTTGAAAATGTACTGAAAACAACAGCATAGGGGCATTTTACAACGATGACATGTACAACGAAGATTTGTGTATTACATTCCAGGGAATATTTTTCCAAAAGAAAATATTCAGAAAAAATTAACGGTTTTGGAGATACGGTGCGAAATGTATAAAAATTGTGGAATTTTTGCATATATTTTGAAATTTGAGGCAATAAATGTAGTTTTTCGAGTTCATTATTTCTCCAAGTATTTTATTCTTGTGGTTTCAGAGATATAGCCCCGAATTTCTTTAAAAACTCAATATTTAACCATGTTTAGATGGGGCCATAATATCCGAGCTGGATCTGACACCCAACTAGGGTTTCTTGTAGTTTGTGTCTGTACTTTCACAAAATTCTCAGTTCGAATTGTTTGCACAAGATCACCTTAAAAATGTTGCAAAAAATTGATTAAGTCACTTGTATGATCAGAAAGGGACTCGAAAGTGACTCCCTGTAATGATTAAAAATAGTTCAATTTAAAATTCAACAACAAATGTGTAACAATCATTATTATTTCATTATTTATTGTCACATTTTGATCTTCATGAATATTGAAAAATGCTTAATCAAAAAAGGGTCATGCAGGTGTTTGAAAAGTGATTATAATTATGTATCTTCTGATCATATTTTGAACAGATAGGTGACTTAAAACTGATTGTTTTGTTGTAAATAATTCTCATATACACTTTCTATAAAACTTTAATATAAATGTAACGTATAATATTGAGTGTATATACAAACAAAACACATGTTCAGGCTTTGCCAAGTGAAATTAAGAAGCAGTATACTAACCAGCGCGCAGCATAAAGGATAATTAAAAGACATAACAAAGCAGAAAAGACAATAAAACAAAAGAAGGAAACAAAAAAGAATAAATAGAAAATTCTTTTAATTTATTTCGTCTATTAAAAAGACTTATAAATGACTCCCTAAAGACTCATAAACGATTATAAACATGACTCAAAGAAAATTAATCAACAAATCACCAATAAATGATTGAAATGCGACTCGAAAAAGACTTTATATACCATCAGAAAATAGGCAAAAATGACTCGAGACTAATACAGAGGAAGACTCATTTGTGATTTGTTTAGAAGAGTCGCCTGAGGTTACGTTCTCCTCCCGACAAAGGAGTCATTTATGATCAGAAAATGAGCTCATATTCCAGCATTTTAATCGTGCAGTCGGATCAAAAAAGACTCGAATTTGATTAAAATTTTCAAAAAATGCTGGCTGGGTGTATAGAGAAAATTATGATTGTATTGGTGAAAATGGTTTGTAACTTTGCTATTGTCTTGCCAATACTGTCTGTGTGTAAACCAGTTATAACGCTTCATTTGAACAAGGCATTTCCCCTCAATTGGCCTATTCAAAAAAATCGACTTTTTTGTAATTTTCGACTTTTGATGAAAAATTTAAATATGCGATAAAAATGTAATCATATGGTCTGTTCCTTTAAGCTTTGTTCCTTTACTTTTTTAATGGTAAGGGTGGTAAAAGAGAAAAGTGTCAAAATTGCTCAAAATTGCTCTCTCATGAACATTTTTACCAGAAAAGTAAAGGAACGGAAAAATGGTAGATATGGCAGCAATGTCAAAAAGAAACATAAAAAAGATCAATTTTCGTCTTTTATTTCAAGTTTTTAATTTAGTTGTGTCAGCGTTCGAATTTTTCTTCTGTTTTTCGTCTTGAAATAATCGTTTCTTGAAATAATCGTCAAACAAAAGTCGAAAAATCAGTAATTTTTTACCTGCAAAAATTTTGCTGGTAGCCTGTGGTAGAAGAGAAAGCCAGTATCGCTCTCTCTCCACTCTCACTCTCTTAAAAATTGCTTCCAGTTTTGCCACTTTTCGGGGTTAAGGAACGCTTTGCAGGTTAAAAATGGTAACAAACGGTAAAAATGGTAACCTCAGGTAAGTAAAGGAACACAGCTTTACTTTTAAAAGTGGTAAAACCGGCAAAAGTAGTAAAAGTTGTAAACTGCTCCCATCTGAATTGTATGGTGTCTGAAGTAAAGGAACGCTTTCCGAGTAAAAAGTGGTAAAACTTGAAGATTCTTGCACGTAAAGGAACAGAGCTATAAATGTTAGAATCATATAAAGTCAGGGATTTGTTAGGAATATAGTAAGAGTATTTTCTCAATAAAAAGGGATTGACATGTAAGGATACACCTATATTACCCTCCAAAGTTTTTGTGCACTTTTAAAATAAGGCCCGATTGCAGGAAAACTATACGTTTTAGAGAAAAAAGTTATTTATTAAAAAATGCTTAAAAAGTCTGAAAAATATATAATTTTCATAAAAAATTTTAAGTTTTCTCGCAAAAAAAATCTCTGCTCTAAGTGGGTTAAACTTAACATTTTCCGAATTTTGTGTGGGAGGTACCCGAAGTAGTGGATCGATATAGTCTATATTCGAACCCGATATATACTACTATTACCATATGCAAAGTAATGACCAATTCGTGTGCACAATTTTAGCGAAAAATTTAGAACTTTGGTGGGAGAGTGGGAGAGGTACCCGAAGAAGTGGACCGATGTGGCGCATATTCGAACTTAAACTAAGTTTGGACAAAATATTACGAATGCCAAATGTTCATCCAAATCGGTTAATCCGTTCGAGAGTTATCGTGCGCAGCAACTAATCAGACAGATAGACGGACGAACATGGCTAAATCAATGGTCGTATCAAAAGCTTTGTTCCATAACTGAAAAGTTTCTACAATTTTTACGACTTTTCCACATTTTACCCGAAAAACCGTTCCCGTAAACAAAAAAGTTGTAAAATGTTCACTTCTCTTTAAACAAAAATGGCGCTGATTTACGCTCTCTTTAAAAACTTTTTACTCGACCAATTTGAGCGTTTAAAAAAATTTGTTCTAGTTTTTTTTTGACGTGTTTTCCATTTTTCCGTTCCCGAACTATTTCAAAAAACTTTTGTGTGAGAACAATTTTTTACAGTTCTCTCTTTTACGAGTTTTACTATTAAAAAGTACGGGACCGAAGCTAAAGTGACGTATAAAAATACCAACATTAATGGAGGTTCCCGGATAATCGAGGATTTAATAAATATTGTTTTTACTCATTCCATCGAAGCGCTTTTGTTTGCACTGTTCAGGTTACATAAAGGATGCGCATTTTTTTTTAATTTTTACTAGAGAATAATTTTGGGTCATTTTGAAGAACTTGCACGAATTTTTAATGTAGGTATGTATTTCATCTTTAGTTTTTCATAAAAATTACAGACAGTTTCGTAAATTTTTACAATGATATTATAATGAAGCTAAAGATGCCTACACTTAATTATTTTCTGGATACTAAAAATGGTTGCATTCATATTTATTATTTTGTATAGCTCGGTAATACTATGATTTTGGGTATAACTTTCAGTTTTGAATTATACAATTTTATTTGAATATTTTCACTACCTACCTACTTACCTCTAATGTAAAGTTGATGTAATATCCCAGAATTTAATAGCCAAGTAATTTAAGACGTATTTAAATTTTATAAAAAAATCACTCAGGCAGTTTTTTTTAAAAATTATAAAATAATTTTTCTTTCTCTGACACTTTTAATCCTTTTGCAAAAAGTTCGTATTTTTTGACAACTAACAGAATAATAGTTTTATTCTTTTGTTTTGATCATATTCTGTTATCTTTATATTTTTTACTATTTCACTTTTAAATTTTGTTTTTCTTTGTTGCTATTTTTTCACTTGTTTCAAATTCTATATTTTTTATATTCCTTTAAATTGCGTTTCTTTCATTTCGTTTCAAAAAAAAAAAATCCGGAACCATTTCTTGCTGTTTATATTCCACAATAGAAAACTCGGCGACACATATAGAACTCATGCAAGTCCGACTTGAGGAAGATATTCGGCTTGAGCTATTGATTAATATCGACTGAAATGTGTTCCTTTACAAGCTGTTGCATTTATAGAACGCACGCTTGAAACGTTTGAAATGCGATTGCAGGCTGTAAACTAACGCTTTAAGAAAAAGCAAGGAAGAACAAGCAGCAGAAGCTTAAAGAAAGAGTGTAAAACGTAATTGTGTTGGGAGACTAAGAAGTCCGAATGGACCTGCTGCAGCATTTGCACTTTTACCCATCAAACATTTCAAATGCACTTCGTTCACTGCAAATTTCCTTTTCCCATTGTTCTCAACAAACAAACCACTCACTCTCACTTCTTGTCGTCATTTGTTTGCTCACCTAACACACGGTGACCGGTGGCCGGCAGCGGTACTCGTGTGTGTTTAACGATGTTGTTGTTAACTGAACTTTCGATTTATTTTTTAATCGTTTGCTTTAGCATTGCTTAAATATTATTATTTGTTATTGAAAAATGATTTTCTTAATACAGACGACGACGACGGCGACAACGACTACAACAACAGTTGACGGTTGAAAATGCAGCGGCTGCGAATGATTCTATCTGTTGTAGGCTGTCAACAATTGCATTGGATGCTGGTTTACCTCAGCGGTTTTTTTATTACTTCGTTTCTTTACACTCTCTGTTTATCGCTACTCACATACAGCCTCTCTTCCTACATAATTATTTTATGATAACAGTACGTCACTGTTCGATTCTGTTTCATTTCCATTTGCTCCCCAGAAACAACTTTTTATCATTCAAATGGAAGCTCAAACATCAAAGTTGCTGTTTTTTTGCAAACTAAGTCGACAAAAACTACTAAACAATTATGGGAAATTGGTCGGTTGGCAAATTAACAACTACCATCCAACAAGTGGAATAAGTTGAATTTTTGGACTGGATTCGAATCGATCGGAAATGCAATGCCGCAGGTAGGCCTTGTGATATCATTGGGTGGAAATTCATACTTCTTGAGTTATGGATTCCGTTTGCGTACCCAAACTCAACTCCTGTCCATAGGAGGAGGTCATAAATCCCCAGCCGATGTCCGGCTATAGGTATGTATGTATATAAAAACGTTGATTCCGACGAAAGTAGGCGGTTCAAAGGTTCAACCTGCTCCGTCTAACATAGCCTAAACAAGTAAAGACCATACATAAGCTGCCTTGCCTGTTTGCCTTGCTTTCCTGCTTCATTTCTGACATAATAAAAATAAAGAAGGCCGAGCAAATTTCGAACTGGGTTGCCCTTTTCTTTTTTATTATTTTATCAGAAGCAAGCAAGGTTAGTCCCAATTTACATTAGGCGAGTTTACTTGCGGCAATTGTCAATTTGATGGAGAGAGAGGTGAGGCATATGGTAACCCTTTGCCTCTCAGCTCCCTCTCTCACCAACAAACTGACAATTGCCGCAAGTAAACTCGCCTAATGTAAATTGGGACTAAGCAAGCAAGGCAGCTTACGTACTCACCCCTTAACAAGACAGATATACCGACATACATAAATATACACAATACTTCTGACGTCTAAAACAAGTAAAAAAGTGTCAGTCGGCTTTGCCGACAGATATATACCCTCAGCCAATGTGAAGTGAAACTTTCACCTACGGACAGATCGAATGTATTTAAGGTCTCTTCAGAATTTTGTGGCCCTTTTTGGACATTTGAACTTGTCGACAAAAATTTGGGTTAGGAATTAACTGCACTAAGACACAAATGTTGAACCTTTGGGGGGGAGGTACCCTTAAGGAGGACCGATATGGGCCATTTTAGAAGTTAAACTAAATTTTGACAAAATATTAGGAGATCCAAAGTCCTAGCAATTAAGTGCCTTTTTTAAATATTGGGAAAAGTACCGGAAGTTGTGGACCGGTATTGCCCCATGAAATTAAATTTGGATATAATATGACGAAGACCAAATGTTGGACCAAATCGGTTGAACAGTTCGATAGTTATCGTGCTCTCCTACCGCCACATATGGTGACATAGGGATTTTTTTACACGTTTCGGGCTGTTTTCCTAAGAAATATGGACTTGCCCCTGAAAAAGCTTTTACGAATACAAATCGCTTCAACAAATATCAAAGTGATTCGAGAGCAGACCTTATATTGAACTTATCCGAAATTTTGTGTGAGAGGTACAGGAGGAGTAGACAAATATAGTCCACATTCGAACCTGATCTATATCTGATAGATATATTAGGATGTGCAAAGTATGGATTACATCGGTCGCTCCCTTCAAGAGTTATCGTGCGCACCATTTTTCCGAACATTTTTGAACTTTTGTGGGGGAGGTACCTGAAGGAATGGACAGATATCTTCGAATTTAAACTATGTTTGGATAAAATATTTCGCAGGCCAAATTTTGGATCGCATCGGCAGATCCGTTCGAGATTTATCTTGCGCTCCATCCACTACACACGGTGTCATAGGGGCTATTTGCATCTTTCAGGCTATTTTCTCAGGAAGTATGGACTTGCCCCTGATAAAACTTGTACCGTCGTATGTGGGGCAGTGAATACAAGTTCTTACAACAAAAATCAAAGCGATACGAGAGCAGGTCCTAAACTGAACTTTTACAACATTTTGTGTGGGAGGTACCCGAAGGAGTGGACCGAGTAAGTCCATATTGAAACATCATCTAAGTCTGGTAAAAATTTCACGATGTGCAAAGTATGGACCAAATCGGTTAATTCCTTCAAGAGTTATGGTGCGCACAAATTTTCCCAACTTCTGTGGGGGAGGTACCGGAAGGAGTGGACCGATATAACCCATCTTCGAACTTTAACTAAGTTGGGCAAAATATTAAGAAAGCCAAATTTTTAAACTAAACGGTTAATCCGTTCGAGAGTTATCGTGCGCTCCAGCCAGACAGACAGACCGACGGACATGGCTAAATCAGCTCCAAATTATCTGAAACACATTTCGTCCAAACAAACTTGGGGTCTAAAACCATTATTTTGATGAGGCACATTTTGCCCGTATAAAAGTGTATATACCCTAGTTAGCATAAATGCTGAGGGTATACAAATGATGTACACAGAAAAAAAATTCATTCAATATATGAATAGTGTTCAAAAAAATTTTCCAATGTTCAGATTTTTGTATTTTATGAACCTAGTTCATAAAGCAATAAATACCGGTTTCTTTTTTGAATGAATCATAAACATGTAATATATGTATTCTATTTTGCAAAATATGAACAAATTCATTTATTTCAAAATAATCTTCTTTAAAGAAAAACAAATTGCTTATATTCCAAAACTCTTTTTATATTTTTCAAAAATTTATTTTTTCTATACAAATTTTTGTTTTTTTTTTATTTTATTTTGAAAGCATTTTTTTATTTTATTTTCAGATTAGTTGTTTTTTATTTAATTTTGTAATTCCTGTTTCTTTTAAAGGATTCTCTTCTAATTGATTTTCCTAATTAATTATGTATCTTGTAAATCAGAACAATGTGAACCATACGTACATACATACTGAGCCCATCAGCACTAGCTTCAATTTATAGATGTTGCATTTATATTAAAGTAATTCAAAAATTGTATTTGCGAATTAATGCTATTGATATGGGGGTGTCTTCCGAAAACAAACGAAATCTATGGTGGTTAGTTAGTGTGGTAGCGGTGAGTAGTGGTGGTTGTTTAGGCTGTTGTGCTTTGTTGACACGCAGTCAATGTGCGTGTAGATACGATGGAGGGGAGGAAAGACAAAAACAATAGAAGCAAATCCACCATATCTTTGTAGGCAAAGCACAAAAACCGGTTTTGCCAGAAAATAGTGGTTAACGTAGGAGAAACTATGAAATTTATTTTTGTATTTTAGAAAAGCATTCATACTTTTGCAAAAATAGTATTGTGTGCATGAGTAAAAAAAATTGTCCATTCACTTTAAAAGAGATACGTTCAAATTATGGACAACAAAAATTATGAACGGAATTAGTAAATAAAATCATACTTTTGTTTTTTCTGTGTAAGTTTGGACCAATAAAGAACTCCCTGCTAGAGTTATCTTGAGGATTTGCCATATTAGTTGGTGCCGTCAAGGTTTCTTGGACCTTAAGCTATTATCATAGAAAGAAATTTTACCGTCGTAAAGGGGGCCCGCAAGGAAAACCCGCTGAAAATAAATATCAAAACTATCCGAGAGAAGCTCTTAAACTTCACTTTTCCGAATTTTGTGTGGGGTGTACCGGAAGGAGTGGACTGATATAGCCCATATTCGAATCCGACCTATACCTTGAAGTAAAGATATGACCAATTCTACAGTTATCGTGCGCACCATTCTATCGAAATTTTTTTAAATATTGTGGGGGGGGGTACCGGAAGGAGTTGACCGATATGACCTATCTTCGAACTTAAACTAAGTTTGGACAATATATTACAAATACCAAATTTTCGACCCGATCGGCTGTTTCGTTCGAGAATTATCATGCGCACCAGCCAGACAGACAGACGGAAATTGCCTAATCGACACCAAATTGTCCGAAACAGATTTCATCCAAATATACTTGAAGGCTAAACCAATTATTTCGATGAGGCACATTTTTGGTCGCATCGAAGTGTATATGGGTAATATTTAACATAGTTGAAGCCAAGGTTTACCCTTTATAAATCGCGAATTTTGGTTGTATATTATACAAGTTAAATACTTTTGGATAAAATTAAATGTTTTTAGACTTGGTAAAAAATATTGGCCCTCACAGTTAATTTGCGTAGAAGCTGTGGCTGTATTTATGTTAAAACAAGTAAAAAAGTATTAGTCGGCCTTGACGACCAGGGACGTACGCAGGATTTCATTTCGGGGGGGGCCCAACTTGACCATAAATCATGAAAATTAAAAAATGTTGTGTATCGTTAAATAAAGCTATTTTAAACGTTTTTAGTTGATTTTATGTATATGCAATATTGCCACAAAGTATATACACTCAATAGAGAGAGAGAACAATATTTTAGAAACAAGATTGAAATTTGGAATATTAGTCCTAGGATGTATAGAATTGAAAATGAACCGTATCAGACCACGTTCGGTATAGTCCCCATACAAAAGTGCTTAACCAAATTCTCCAACAGAATTGAAGCAATAACTAAAAAATATTTCAAATGAATATTACCCATTTAAAATTACGTTTTGGTGTATCCCAGAATTTTCACCCACATAACCTCTTATTTGGCATTTTCAAATGTTGTGTAGCGTTACGTAAAGCTATTTTAAGGGGTTATGTCCACTGATAAGTATCAGAAAAGCCATTTTCATGCATTTTTATAAGAAATCTGTTAAACCTTGAGTTAGCTTCTAATTTTTTTTGAATAATCTTTCTGACAAATGCCCGCCTATAAAGCACTGTTTTTACTAAAGCAGTTTGCGGTACCCACTGTTGTTTGAAAAAGAATAAACCAATCACCATATATTTTTGTGGGATCATTACGAACCTAATAATTTTGTCCATTATCGGAACGGAATTAAAAAAATAAATTTTTAAAAATTGCGAACAGTTAAAATCAAAATTTAAAAAAAAAACACACTGTAAAAAATTGATATTTTTTCGGACTCCGTCAGCAGTTTTTTAAAGACTCTCGGTAAGCATATGATTTATGTGTATAATAGTCCCAAAAAAAATATAAAGACCGGAGCATCCGTTGTCGAGCAACAGTGGTGCCCACTTTCAAAAGTGCCACTTCGAGGAAAAGACGTTTTTAGATTTTATGCTACATACAGAACACAACAAATGTTTCCTTTCGAAAGCTAATATCTAGGTAAATTTTTGTCCGATGGACTGAAAATTTTGGCACAAAAAAAATTAATTTTTCGAATTTTATATGAGATATTGGTACAAAGTATATAAATTCAATAGAAAAAATTCATAATATTTAGAATACAATTTTAAGGATATTTAAGAGTAAGATATTTAGAATTGAAAATAGAAAATATCGGGCCACATTCGGTAAAGTCGCCATGTAAAATTTAAACCCCGTTTTCAGTATATTGAAGTTTTTAATAATAAAAATAATAAAAAATACAGGACCACGTTAAAGTTTATCGCAGAATTTTACAACCACAAAAAATTGCCGTTGTCTTTGCTATAGCAAGATTTTTACTATTTGGATGATCTTAGCCTAATTTTTAAGAATATAGGCTGCCGTTGTCGTTGATGTGTTTCCAAATGAAAATATAAGAAAAATTTAACAGTTTTGGGGATATGGTGCGAAATCTATACAAATTATGGAATTTTTAGATACATATATTATAAAATTTGAGGTAATAAACTTCAATATTTGTCCAAATATTTTATTCTGACCCTTATCTACAAATTTGCTTCAGAGGTCAGAAGAAGATTTTCATTGGTTTCAGAGATATAGCCCCGAGCTGCTTTAAAAAGTCGATAACTAACAATGTTTGGAGGGGGCCATAAATTCTAAGCTGGATCTGACTCAACAAAACGCTTTTGTACTTTGGGCCTGTACTTTCAAAAAACCTCACTTCAAATTGTTTGCACAAGATTACCTTAAAAATGCTGCACAGTGTTATTTACCGGAAGAGATAGAGTCTGATTCAGGATTATTTTTTACTTTTAATATAATAGTAAAAAATAAGCATTATAATTTTTTTTTTATTTGTTTTGTTTATTGTTTAAGATTCAATCTCATTTTGATTGCTTGAGTGGAGTATTCCCCCATTGGCTCAACTTCATTTAATATCCTCTATTACAGAGAGTAATGTTTTTCAAACCGAAGTGACAGTGTTGCAAAATTTTACTAAAAAGGCATCATTTCAAAAACTGAGAAGCCAATTGATAATTCCCTTCGCCGGGATGAAATCATGATATTGGTAGCGATCAATAAAATTTTGCAACACTGTCAATTCGTTTTGAAAAACATTGCTCTCTGTAATAGAGGATATTAAATGAAGTTGAGCCAATGGGGGAATACTCCACTCAAGCAATCAATTTTTTTGTAACTGTACGATTAGAAGTTTTTGGACTCGACACTTTGATGGACTTAGTTCTATATAGTTTTGACAAATAACAATCGATCCTTATTGAACCCCACTTAAATATTCGCTAATAATAAGCTAATTAATTTTCGAAATGAATCTTATTTTGAGAGGCACCACTATCGATAGTTACCGCGCCCATAAGCTATTTTAGTTGGTCACCGTAGCATTTAAAGCTTTGTCAGAAAGCATGAACTTGTTCACGAAAAATAGGATATCGCTGTAAACAAGGCTACAAAATGTCCAAAGGATCCTCGAACAGTTTTTAAACTGCAGTTATGTTAGACTTGTATGAGTGACCTGAAGATGTTGTCCAAACATATTCTCTTGGAACTTGATGTACTTTTGGAAATAAGTTTGCGAGTGGACGAAGATAGTCCATAATAGGTTCAATATGACTTAAATTTAATTTGGACAAAACATTACGAGATCCAAAACTTGGACCAAATCAGTTGATCCGTTCGAGAGTTATCATGAGTTCCAACCTCCCAGACAAACAGAGATACAGACGGATGGACGGTGGTAAGTACTTCCATCATGTCTGAAATGAATATCGTCCAAACATATCTGTGTGGAGTCTAAAATCATTATTTTGATGAGACCTATTTGTATCGTATCCTAGTGTATATAATCTCGTAACCTTAAAGTCTACGCCTACAATTATACTTCGTAATGATAAGGAAAACAAGTAAAAAAGCGTTAAGTTCGGCCGGGCCGAACTTTTCATACCCTCCACCATAAAATATTCTAAACTAAAATGGAATAATTAGTTTTCATTCCTGTCCCCAACTTTAAGTGGGTACGTTAAAATGTCTGATAATGTACATAAAATGTTTCATTCGGTAGGCCCTTTTTTATGGTGCCTATATCGAACTATGTATGTTGACATGTTTATAATATAACATGGACCTATGTTGACAGTTTTTGATGGGAGCCTTTAATGTCAAATAACTCCTAATTGGGTTAAAAATTGTAGGTAGAATCCTCAAAATACCGAAAATCGGTACATAACGTTATATGGGGGCTATACCAAAACGTGGGCCTATGTCCACTACTTTTGTTGTATAAGTTTACTGACACTTAAGAACCCTAAATGTCAAATTATAGCTACATCGGTCTGAAAATGTAGCTAAAAACGTCAAAATACCGTAAATTGGGGGGTACCGCTATATGGGGGCTATACCAAAACGTGGACCTGTGTCCACAACTTTTGTTATATAAGTTTACTGACACTTAAGAACCCTAAATGTCAAATTATAGCTACATCGGTCTGAAAATGTAGCTAAAAACGTCAAAATACCGTAAATCGGGGGGTACCGTTATATGGGGGCTATACCAAAACGTGGACCGATATAGCCCATCATCGAACTTGACCTGCCTGCAGACAAAAGACGCATTTTCCCAAAATTTCAGCGTCCTATCTCCATTTTTGTGGATGCTAGAGTGATTACCACAGACGGACGGACGGACATGCACAGATCGACTCAGAATTTTACCCTGATCAAGAATATATATTAGGGTTATGACTTTTTTTACAACCTCATATCCCTTTATCATAGCGTGATGAGTTTTGCCATAAGATTACATAAAATCTTAATTATAAGTTGATTCGGTGAAAAAACCTCACGCACAAAATGATTTTAAAATTTGAATTTATCAAAATTATGGACAATTTTTTGAAGTCACTGAAAACAGATATATAATTGAAAATAAACTTTAGAGCCACATGAGATAATTAAAATGACATAAAATTTATTTCTCACTATTTTTCTTCAATTCTGAGAATCGTAAAAATGTCGTAAACGCTTTTATTCAAAAATATAATTAAAAAAAACGAAAAATTTAAAATTTTTCAAAGTGACTTTTTTCACGTCTTTTTTAATATTTGAATGAAATAAACGTTATTATAGTTATTAGTAGGCTTATATTTACTCATTCGTGCAATAAAAAATAATTTTTTGAAAAAAAAAAATTTTTTTCATTTCATATATTTTTTCAAAAAATTATTTTTTTAAAATCGATTTGTGCGTGAACTTTTTTTATATTTCAATGGAATAGACGATAGCATAGTGATTAATAGGCAAAAGTTCATTCATCCTTGCTACAGGAAATCATTTTTGAGGAAAAATGTCAAAATGTCATAACCCTAATATATATACTTTATAGGGTCGCAAATGAGTATTTCAATGCGTTACAAACGGAAAAACAAACTTAATATACCCTCCATACTATGGTGGAGGGTATAAAAAATCAAGTGACGCACAAAAATTCATTTGTCTTCATTATTTTCTCATACCGTTTAGCAGCAAATTTGTCTAAAATAGAATAACAAAATTTTGACGATGGCAGTAGTAGTGTAGTCCACGAAGGACCGACCCTTCTTACATTGTATCCAATAGACATTTTTTCATATACTTCCGTTCACACAATACTGAACTCGTTATTTTTGTTGTTACAGGATGAGTTTTAAGCCTCGAGAGCTCTATATAGTTCGAATATGACATAAATGATATGACATGAAGAAGTAATTCAGATTTCATTGGAAATTTCTCTCAAAAACAGCATTCAAACAAACATTTTTAAAATATTTTCTTACAAAACTTGTTAATGATGTACATCTTCTGTTCATAAACTTAAGAAAATATAAGTTTTAATTTGAAATCTGCAAATATAGAAACATTTTTATGAGATAAAATATAATAACCATTTCGGGGGGGGGGCCCGGGCCCCCTGTGCCCCCCCCCCCTGCGTACGTCCCTGCACCTTATAATTAAGATTTTATGTAATCTTATGGCAAAACTCATCACGCTATGATACAGGGATATGAGGTTGTAAAACAATCATAACCCTATTGTTTATAGTTTCATGGCAAAGGCATCCTTTGTCCTTTGTATCATACAAAGTTGAAGGTTGATGCTATTGTAACAGAATATGCTATGTTTGTAAGTTCGATTTCCTGCTTAATATGGTCTGGGTCTATATCCAGTTCTAGGAAAGTGGCCGCTTCGAAGGGTTGCATCAGCAAAGCTGTGTAGTTGTTGTGTAGGTTTGGTAGGGCAGTTGAAAGGGTGCAGTGTGTCGTGCGCACCTGTGTCGCATTCTGGGCAGATGTTTTGTATGGTGTAATCAATCTGTCTAATCAGCTGTAGGTGTGTTCGTTTACGCGATAATTCGTCAGTTCGCACTTTTGACAGTTGTGTGACTAAGAATTCGTAAGATCGATCAGCTGTTGATTAATCAGTTGTTTTGAGTTGTTTTGTTGTAAACAAAAAGAAACAAGAGTTTTCAAAATATAAATTCAGATTAGTTTTTTAACAGATTGGAAGCAATATGTATGGAAAAATTCATTCATTTTTATTAATTTTTTATTTATTCATTTTTTATTATTGTTCAATTATTTGTATTATTTTTCAGTGCTCAAAATGACGATTTTGTTTATTTGCGCCATTTTTTTATTTTTATTAATCAGCTGTTATCTTACAAATGTTTTGCAATGTGCTGTTCGTTTACTTTTTGTAACAGTTTCCCTTGTGAGAGTCAAATTGCTCTTTTTTGCTCAGTAACTTCTTGCTAAGTATGTTAGAGGGGGATGTACTCCGATAGCACTATGCATCACTGAAAATGCAAACAACTTCTAGTATGCATTTTTTGAAAGTACATATTTAGACTACAAAAACCCTAGTAGGGTTTTGTCCTGTCAGATCCAGTTCGGATTTTATGGCCTCATCTAAACCGGGCTAAATTTACACTTTTTTGCATTTATCAGGCCTTTATCTCAGAAACGAATAGGAATTTGGCCTTGCTGTCTTTAGCAATATTGTAGCCCTAATCTAGTAGAACTTATCTTTTGAAAAAACCACATAAGAAAAACTCCATCTAGGGCATCAAAATCTATAAAATATAGAAAATTGTACATAATTGCTGAAATTCTGGTCAGTATCGGCTAAACTATTGGGAGTTGAACCAAGTAACTTTTCGCAAAAATATTCCAAATAAAGTTCTCAACAATTCTTTAGAACATTTTGAAACTCTAAAATGCTTACTTCATGTTGTTTCAGCGGTATTTTGCATTATATCTTTTACAAGACCAGTCGTTTGGGTCCGTATTTTCAAAAAATCCTCAGTTCGAATTGTTTGCACAAGATCACCTTAAAAATGTTGCACAGTGTAGTTATTTATAGCATCTGCGACTGTATCTGTGTGAATGTTATTCAAACCTGCTTGATAAGCTTGTTGAACTTGGGGTTTTCTATCATATCGTTGGACCTCTCTCTAGATCAGGGATGCACAAACCAACATTTTCCTTTGGCCCAAAGTTTACCACAGACCGACTTATCGCATTATACGTAGTAAATAAGGTTTCTTTGCCTGCACCTCGAGTGCTGCCGTCTAGGACCTTGTTCCTACATCTCAGCCGTCAACATACTGTCGGATGTGAATGATTTTTGCTGACATTCTTACCAGACTTCCGTTGCGGGCCCATCCTACCCTTTTTCTCTACTTTGGATACAGGTTGATAACTTTGGTATGACACTCAACTCCCGGCTCATCCAGCTGTTTCAGCATTACTATGGAGATTCTATTGGGACCCAATCATTCTTCTCAGGGTTCGAGAGCTACAGAACTGTTGCTAACAAATCATTTATTCCGGTTCCAATGTTTGTTGTTGTTGGGCAGACTGCAGGGGTATTTCGTATATCGACGATGAACTTGAAGACACGCTGGGAGATGTTCTAACGCTGTAAGCTGCAACATAACTCCTATCGAAGTAGGCGTGGAGGCAAAATAGTTTATGATACCTGTCTCATAAATGTCTCTCTTGTTATACCCTCAGCCTTTACTAGGCGTTTACACCAGACAATTTGTCTTCAAATACAAGTCTAATTAACTAACACATACATACATTTGTCGGCTGTCTCCCAGCTGTCCATTTTTTGACATTTTTTGTAAAAATGTGTGAGATAATAATTGAAATGTGTTGAAAACAAACGAACATGAACAAAAAACAAAATATGTGAACGGAAAACAAAAGGAAATCGATGATTTTCATTCATAATTTTACAACTGTTTTTGCAGTTGTCGGGACACTTACGTCACAAAGGCAAGTTTTGGGATTTTGACAATCAATACATGAAGTCAACTGTCCTGTCATTTGTAAACGCAGGGTTAGGCTAAAGAGGATATATGGCAATGGAGGGCAAATTGCGAGAGACTCATGTATTTTTTACACTTTTGTGTATGAAGCCGAGCATTTCTACCCAACAGTGGTATATGGAAAATGTTGTCATTTATTTCATATTCCATATCAAAAGAATTAATTTTTTTCGCGCTACATCAAATATTTTTGGTACATACGTTAAGAAGAATATTCCCTCCCAGTTCGAATCCGCTCGCAAGCAAATTTTTGTTTGTTGGGGACAAAAGATATGGCTGTTTTATTTCTGCTTTTAAGATTAATTTATTATAAAAATGCTAATTATTTAAGCACGCGCAAATGTCACTAAAAATATATCTCGAAGTGACTTGATTTTTTAGACGAAGACGTCAAACTATTGAGAACTGACAAAGTACATATGCAGTTTTATTATTTTGTGTATAGCAAAGACAAAACAGAACATAACAGAAGATATACATATGTGTGTTAATCGAAAATCGCTATTAAAAGCAGAAAATTAGAAAAAAATAATACCTGGAATGAAGTGCACAAATAATAGGATCTATTTATGAACAATTTCATGCTCATTGGATGGCTAAAATTTGTAAAAATACAAATAAAACTTTTAAAAATAACATAATGTTAGATAACCATGCTGTTAACTAAGAATACTAATGGGTACTTTACACGATATGTATTTTACATATGGGTTGTCACTTTTTATATACAAAATGTATACGCAAAGTGACAACCCATATGTAAAATACATATCGTGTAAAGTACCCATAACAGGGAATGTTAGTAAACCAAGGCAAATTTATATAAGGTAAATGCATGAATTACAACAACTAACAAACTTACAAAAACAACATTGTTGGTATTGAAAATTAATTGTCAAAGAAAATATTGAATAATAGGGTCGATCCAAAAATTGTTTTAGAAAAGCATAAATACATTTTGAAAGTCTAAAACCTCTAAAAATTTTTAGACTAAAATTAGAAAATAAATTTCAGCATTTTTTTACACAAAATAAGAAGAAAAATTGGGAAAAGTGCATGGCAGAACTACCAGGTAGTGGTATCACACCAGCTGATCGAATATGAAAAGTCAAATCCCTTTATAAAAAAATTATTTTTGTTGTAATTTCCCCAACAACATAAAGAAAGTTTTGACATAACATATTCAAAATTTTACGATGCCACTACCTGGGTAATTGTGCCATGGAAAAGTGCTTTGCATTCGTTTAGGAAATAATAATAAAATTAGAATTAAGATAAATATACAAATTTATGCATTCATTAGCCAAAATTGAATGTTTGCAGTTTTTCAAAATAATGTGAAAAAAGAAAGCATTTTCGCGAAAAAATAGCCTTTTTTATAGGTGAACAACATTTAATAGAATATATCCGCCCTTGTTTACCAAAGAAAACATTCTCTCAGAATCTCAAAATTCTCTCTCATTTAGTTTGAGAGAGAACTATTAAGGTAGATGTATAAGCCAGGGACGTACGCAGGGGGGGGCACAGGGGGCCCGGGCCCCCCCGAAATTGTTTGGTCCGACAGAATTGTTGAAGCTACTTCAAAAAATTATTACGATATTTTCTCTAAAATAATTTTTGTTTTTGCAATTTCAAATTAAAACTTATTTTTTTTTTGTTTTGTTTTAGTTGAAGATTCAATCATATGATTGTCTAAGTCTGGAGTTTCCCCCATTGGCTTAACTTCATCACTTTCCTCTTTGCAGAGAAAAATGTTTACAAAACGCACTGACAGCTTGCAAAATTTTAACTGATCGCTACCAATATCATGATTTCATCCCGGCGAAGGGAATTATCAATTGGCTTTTCAGTTTTTGAAATGATGATTTTTTTAGTGAAAACCTGAACTCTTTAAGCATCGAGTATTCTCATGTTAATGAGAATGATGCTCACTTTTCGGCTTTCCCAAAAAAACCCCAGAACAAAATATTTGCAAGCTGACAGCACGATTCAACTAAGAAATCATCGATTTCTGTTAAGTTGAAATAACATCAACACAGTTACCTGTGAGTATGTCGTTGGAATTTTATTTACAAAATTCCGTTTTGCGTGAGCCTTCGCTGTTTTTTGTTTGTTTTGTTTTAGTTGAAGATTCAATCATATGATTGTCTAAGTCTGGAGTTTCCCCCATTGGCTTAACTTCATCACTTTCCTCTTTGCAGAGAAAAATGTTTACAAAACGCACTGACAGCTTGCAAAATTTTAACTGATCGCTACCAATATCATGATTTCATCCCGGCGAAGGGAATTATCAATTGGCTTTTCAGTTTTTGAAATGATGATTTTTTAGTGAAAACCTGAACTCTTTAAGCATCGAGTATTCTCAAAACGGAATTTTGTAAATAAAATTCCAACGACATACTCACAGGTAACTGTGTTGATGTTATTTCAACTTAACAGAAATCGATGATTTCTTAGTTGAAATTTCGTCTTTATTCTATTATTTTTATTACGTCAGAAATGAAGCAGGTAAGCCTTAAAGGCCTGCGTACATAAGCTGCTTTGCCTGATTGCCTTGCTTTCCTGCTTCATTTTTGACATAATAAAAATAATAGAATAAAGACGAAATTTCGAACTGGGTTGCCATCAGTTGGAAATTGGGTCGGCCTTCTTTGTTCTTTTATTTTTTATTGAAGCAGCAAAGCAAGGCAATCAGGCAAAGCAGCTTATGTACGCAGGCCTTTAGTCCTCCCCAGTATCAGAAATAGCTATCATGTTGCCGATCATCAGCATGCATTCCGTAAGCATCACAGCACGACAACTACGCTGCACGCCATTACCACACATATTTGTCAAGGACTCAACCAGAGACGGCCGTGCGATAGAATAGTGATGGTGGCGCTTGACTTATCAAAAGCCTTTGATACAGTCAGGCACTCCACGCTGTTTGAGGACATTGAGCAGACAACCCTCCGTCCAAACTTGAAACGTTGGATAGTCAATTATATGTGTGGACTCCAGTCGTACGTGGAATTCAGAAACAAGAAGTCCAAACCCCGTACAGTGAAACAAGGAGTTCCCCAAGGTGGGGTGATATCTCCGGAACTGTTTAACCTCTACCTCTCCTGTATTCCGCCCCCTCCAGACGGCATCGAGATCGTAACGTATGCGGATGATTACACGATCCTGGCGTCGGGTACCTATCCTGATGACATCTGTGAGAGAATGGACAACTATTTAACCGATCTTACCACCTTTTTCCATTCGAGGAATATGCTGATCACCACATGGACAGCGCATTTTGGAAGATAATTGAAGGTCGTGGTCGTCGGTAGCAGAATTCGGGAAGGATATCCATGCTCTAGAGGGAGAGGTCCAATGATACAGGAGAGAACCCCTAGATCAACAAGCGTATCAAGCAGGTTTAAATAGTATTCACACGGATGCAGTTGCCAAGGCCTTAAGCAATTATAGTGTGAATAAAGTCCTCGAAATACATCCCCTATATATTACAGCTGAGGAGCGTCAGCTGCCACGACAAACTATAGTAGTCTTGGCTCAACTACGCTCGGGATATTGCAGTCGCCTAAATTCTTATTGGGCGGAAATCGACCGATCCGTGCAAGACATCTTCACAGTATGCGGAATGGGCCTGCACGACACAAAATACCTTTTCAACTGCCAGCCAAACCTACTCATCTAACTCCAGTGGATCTGTGGTTACATCCCATCGAATCAGCCACTTTCCTGGAACTGGAGATAGACCCAGAGCCAGATTGAACAGAAGAACGAACATACAAACATAATAACAAACACTGTTACAACAACTATGTCCAACGAAAATGAAAACGAACAAAAACAACTAAACTCGTGTATGATTTTTATACCCTGTACCACACTGTGGTAAGGGGTATTATCTGTTAGTGCATTTGTATGTAACATGCATAAGGAAAAGAGATAGACCCACGGTTCGCAAGGTATAGGTCGCATTTGTTGTCCGATTCCAATATGAATTGCTTTCTCATTCAAGAAGGTATTTTGCCACACTAAACTTCAACATATTGATACAAGAAGTGAAGGGCTGAGTACATAAGCTGCCTTGCCTGCTTACCTTGCTTGCTTCTGATAAAAGAATAAAAAAGAAAAGGGCAACCCCGTTCGAAATTTTCTCGGTCTTCTTTATTCTTTTATTTTTATTATGTCAGAAATGAAGCAGAAAAGCAAGGCAACCAGACAAGGCAGCTTATGTACCCAGGCCTTGAGTTCTTCCGATACCGGTTCCACATTACTTGATGTTCTTTCAAGAACTTTCTTAAAAAAGAAAGCGCACTTTTGACACTAAAGGCCAGAACAGAATCAATAGTCGCTTGCTTTGCTTACTTCCCAAATGTCAAATTGTAAAGGCATGCCAGAGCCTCCTAAAGGGGAACGCAGGCAGATTTGCAAAGAGGGTCTGACATTCCTTTATAATTTGACATTTGGGGAAGCAAGCGACTATTGATTCTGTTCTGGCCTTAAATGCCTGGGTACATAAGCTGCCTCGCCTGGTTGCCTTGATTTCCTGCTTCCTTTCTGACATAACATAAAATAAAATAATAAAGAAGGCCGAGCCAATTTCGAACTAGGCTGCCCTTTTCTTCTTTATTCTTTTATTTTTGTTATGTCAGTAGTGAAGCAGGAAAGCAAGGCAACCAGGCGAGGCAGCTTATGTACCCAGGCCTTGAAAAGTAACATCCTAAAAGCCCCATCGATCCCACGTGTGCAAAAAAGAAGTTATTCGGGGTCAAAGGTCAAATTTTGGGACTTTTTTCGGTTTTTTGTTCATATCAGGAAAACAATAAGATTTTTCAGAACTATGCTAAAGAGAAAATTATAGATTATAAAATTTTGTACGAAATCGGTGTTTATATAATTTACATCGGAGCTACGGTTCCCGAGAAATAATTCACACAATATAGAAAATGTAAACAATTTTCCGCCACATGTGCGTTAGTTTGCATGTCGCGATTCTTTTACACTGATTTCAAAAACCATAGTTTCTATCAAGATATGCCCAAGGAGAAAAATTTAGGTTACAAAATTTTCAATAAGACTACTCTTTAGAAGAAACGCCAATGAGGTACCGTTCTTACGATACGTGTCAAGTAATACACGGTATGCACCTAAGAGGAAATTAACATTACGCGATTGTTTTACACTTGTTTCGAAAACCCTAGGTTCTGGTAATAACTGATTAAAGAAAAGGTTATAGAGTATAACAGTTTTTCCGAAACTAATCAAAAATGTTAGTGGAGAGGGGATACAGAAGAGGTATGGGAAAATGTGCATATTATCTATTGTTGGACTCGTATCTTAAGAAGTTGGTCTTATTAGTTGGTCTTATTCAGAAATCGTGAGGAGTACTTTTGTATAAAATTTTGCAATCAAAAAGCCTTACTCTAATCACTTTTTGATAAAACCTCCAGTTTTCGAAATAAGTTGAAAATAATCGCGCAATGTCAACTTCCTCAGAGGTGGCGTGAAAATATTTTGTATTGTTTGACTCATATCTCAAGAATGGTAAGTCCTAGGGAGAGACTGTAAAGACCATTCTTTTACAAAATTTTATAGTCTAAAACCTTTTCTTTAATCACTTTTTACCACAACCTAGGATTTTCGAAACAAGTGTAAAATAATCACGTAATGTTAATTTCCTCTTAGGTGGCGTGGTTATAAGTGCATACAGTTTATTACTTGACTCGTATCGTAAGAACGGTACCTGATAGGCGTTTATTCTAAAAAGTGGTCTTATTGAAAATTTTGTAACCTTTTTTTTTCTCCTTAGGCATTTCTTAAAAGAAACGATGGTTTTTGAAATGAGCGTAAAAGAATCGCGACATGCAAACTAACGCATATGTGGCGGAAAATTGTTTGCATTTTCTATATTCCGTGACTTATATCTCGGTAACCGTAGCTCCGATGTCAATCATATAAAAACCGATTTCGTACAAAATTTTATTATATATAATTTTCTCTTTAGCATAGTTCTGAAAAATCTAATTGTTTTTGCGATATGAAGAAAAAACCGAAAAAAGTCCAAAAATTTGACCTTTGACCCCGAATAACTTTTTTCGACACGTGGGATCGATGGGGACTTGTAGGATGTTACTTTTAATGGCTAAACCTAGCTTGCCACCAAAATTCAGCTTTGTGGGAATTTTTTTTGTGGGAATTTTTGCTTTGTCAATGTCTATTTTGACTGGACTAATTATGGGGTCTTCTATCTATGTATGTGAACGTCGGTTCATTGAGATTTGGTAGCAAAAATATAAAATAAATTTCTAACGGCAATACTTTACAACAATAACCGGAGATATGCATGCCTTGTACAAAGCAGACAGCTTCTCACTTATCACAAATGTCTAGATCAGAACAAGACTTGAGGTTCGTGTGAAGGAATCACCCCACCATATTAACGATTGATTCACATTGCATTATTTTATTATCAAAATTATAATGGTTATTCAACTTGAAGAAAAAGAAAACACACACACAACATGTGCATAATTGTTTTATATTGAAATAAGAAAATAATTGCCCCTGCCGAACAGTACCACTTGCAGTATGTCACATGTCACCTTAAACATTGGAAATATTTCTTTCAATACAGCCTGTTACCCTATTTTGTCGAAGATCTTCCTTGTGGTCCTGTTTGCAACGAAATAATGTTTTTCGTGGG
This sequence comes from Musca autumnalis, assembly GCF_047663935.1. Lineage (NCBI taxonomy): Eukaryota > Metazoa > Arthropoda > Insecta > Diptera > Muscidae > Musca > Musca autumnalis. The sequence goes on from NW_027411755.1 coordinate 246,191,441, forward strand.
CAAATCCATTCTTCCTTACATTATGGACCGAAATCTCAAAAAATCCAACCATCGAGGCACGTCTTTTAGTACCTACTCGGTAATGACCATTAAGTTAAAATACATCCCTTAACACCGAGGGGAGCCAACAGTTCCAGTACTAATTTGACAACACGAACGACGTCTTAGTACACGGTGCTCTTGAACCAACTTTAAATGAAAGGAGCTTACACCTGGGAAGTTTTTGCGGATTTTGAAGCGCTTTTTAAATGAATCGCGGTCAAAGTTCACATTTTTAGGATTTTTTAGGTTTTCACGATTTTGCTTGGTAACCGCAAGTCCTTTCGACATGGGATTAGAATAAATATTGTAGCGGTGAAAATTTTCTACAAGGTTGACCTTTATGATATTTTCGTAGGTTTTACCATTTTTGAGATATAGAAGTTCAAATTGGGACAATGCACAGACTGTATCGCCTTCCTTAACTAGTTTCGTGTGCAAAAAAAAGTTATTCGGGGCAAAGGTCAAATTTTGGGTCTTTTTTTGATTTTTTGTTCATATTACGAAAACAATAAGAGTTTTCGGAAAATTTTGTACGAAATCGGTGTTTATATGATTGACAACGGAGCTACGGTTCCCGAGATCTAAGTCACGGAATATAGAAAATGCAAAGAATTTTCCGCCAAATGTGTTTCCGCCACATAAAAAACCGCTTACACCTGGAAAGTTTTTGAGGATTCTGAAACAGCAATGTTCACAGATGGGAAAAACCCAAAACCAGGAAAAAAAATCGCTGTAGGGATTTTTAAATAAATCGTGGTCAATGTTCAAATTTTTAGGTTTATTTTAGGTTTTCGGTATTTTGCTTGGAAACCGCAAGTTCTATCGAAATGGGGCTAAAGAAAACGTCGTAGCTGTGAACATTTTCTAGAAGATTGACCGTTATGATTTATTCCTAGTTTTACCATTTTGAGATATTGAAGCATTGGAGAAGGAAATGTAGTAAGGGAAAATCACCCCTCAATAATGCTTGGTTAACATTTACGAAATCCACTCGATTTCAACTGTCAAATCCATAGGTTAAACGTCAAATGAAATCCAATGGATTTCAGATGAGATTTCATTTGACGTTTGAGCTATGGAATTGACAGTTGAAATCGAGTGGATTTCGTAAATGTAAACTTAGCATAAGACGGATGATGTACTGATATTACAGACCTCCAAAAATCGCAAAGCCAAAAAAGCAATGGATTAGAAAGCGTAACTAAATAAATACTGCAATCGATACGCAAATAAAGATTCGAATACTATCAGTGAAAGGGAATTTTAGCTGATAAGGGAATTTTAGCTGATAAGGTTTAACTTTATGTTAGTGAGGAAGTTTGGGAGGAAGTGCCCTCACAGAGGAACTTCTTATCAACAAAATTCTCACTGCAATGGAGGAACCCCCATCGAGGCCCCTATGGAGGTAACGACCGAGGGAACCTCTTGTTCATATACATCTTACATTTAACCGGATTTAATAAGCAAACGTCAAATAAATCCACATAAAGAAGGTTAACCCGGCAAAAAGCTCTAATGCAAACGCCGTGACATCCTTCAAAACAGACTGAGAGGAAGTAAAAAAAAAGGAAGAAGACATCAAAATCTTCCGAGGCGGTTTGAAGGCCTGCGTACATAAGCTGCTCTGCCTGATTGCCTTGTTTTCCTGCTTCATTTTTGACATAATAAAAATAAAAGAATAAAGAAGGCCGAGGAAATTTCGAACTGGGTTGCCCTTTTCTTTTTTATTCTTTTATCAGAAGTAAGCAAGGTAAGCAGGCAAGGCAGCTTATGTACGCAGGCCTTTACTCCTCAACTCTAAAAACCCGCAAAAGGGTAGTGAGGTTGAGTCAGTTGATGAATAACAAGTAAAAAAGTATCAGTCGACATTGCCGACAGAGATATACCCCAGCCTGTGTGGATTGAAATACTTTTTTTTTTCAAAAAAGCTTACGTATTTAGGGGGGTTTTCAAAACAATATGGATAGGATTAAAGCGCAAACATTTGCGGGGATATCGGTAGATAGGGATTTTTTTAAACTGAGTTTCGACAATATTTAGAGTAGCCATAGGGGTTTTTTACAACGTTCGGGTTTTTTTTTCTCAAGAATTATGGACTTGCCCTTGAAAAAACTTTTACTGTCGTAATTGAGGCAGCGAATGCAAGTTGCTTCAACAAAAATCAAAGTGATCCGCGAGCAGGTCTTAAAGTGAATTTATCCAAAAATGTGTGTGGGAGATACCCGACGGAGTGCACAAATATAGTCCATATTCGAACCTGACCTATACCTGGTAGATATATTATATATATAATTGTTCCACAAACATCCCAGATGGGACAATGGGGACATCTCTCATATCAATGAGTGCACCCCGATTCATATTAGCCCAATGATATGGGTGGAACCTACAGTTTATCGCCGAGTCCGAACGGCGTGTCTTAAGACACCACTTGTAGAGAAGTTTTACATGGCTGAAATACTCAGGAAATGTCGGCAACAATACTGAGGGGTATTTTGCAACCGTTGAAAATTGTTTGATGTTGCTTGGCCGAGGAATAGCACCCACGACCTTCAGCGTGCAAGGCGGGTGTGCATACCATTGCACCACGGTAGATATATTAGGATGGGTAAAGTATGGACCAAATCTGTCACTCCCACCAAGAGTTATCCTACGCACAATTTTTCCGAACATTTTTGAACTTTTGTGGGGGAGGTACCTGAAGGAGTGGACCGATATGGCTTATCTTCGAACTTAAACTAAGTTTGCACAAAAAATTACGAAGGCCACATTTGGACCGAAACGGCAGATCCGTTCGAGAGTTATTTTACGCTCCAACCACTACACACGGTGTCATAGGGGTTTTTTGCACCTTTCAGGCTATTTTCTCAGGAAGTATGGAATTGCCCCAAATGAAACTTGTACCGTCGTATCGGGGGCAGTGAACACAAGTTGCTACAATAAAAATCAAAACGATTCGAGAGCAGGCCCTAAACTGAACTTTTCCGAAATGTTGTGTGGGAGGTACCCGAAGGAGTCCCTATTGAAATCTTATCTAAGTCTGGTACACATTTCACGATGAGCAAAGTATAGACCAAATCGGTTACTCCCTTCAAGAATTATCGTGCGCACAAATTTTCCGAACATTGTCGAACTTTTGTGGGGGAGGTACCTGAAGGAGTAGACCGATATGGCCCATCTTCGAACTTAAACTAAGTTTGGATAACATTCCCATTTCGGCTTTTATAGATCTTCTTATTCAGACAGTTAAGGACATTGCCTGTTACTAAAACCACAAGCGGAATGATAAATAACATCCTTCTATGGAGTTGGGAAGAATCGGGTTATGAAACACCATTAGGGCGGAAGCAGCATGCGCTTAGCTATCTATGGATTAATCATTGCTGCTGAAATCCTACAAACTCTCTCGTCCTTAGAAATCGATATAGCCCTACTCTAGGATCGTTATTATACCCTCCACCATAGGATGGGGGTATATTAAGATTGTCATTCCGTTTGTAACTACTCGAAATAATCATTGTAGACCCCACAAACTATATATATTCTTGATCAGCGTGCAATTCTACATCGATATAGCCATGTCCGTCCGTCTGTGGAAATCACTCTAGCGTCCGAACGGATTGACGTAGGTGGATGAAATTTTGGGAAAATCTATTATATGTACGTAGGACTTTTGGTATTGAAAGCGGGTTATGTAGGTCCACGCTTTCCTATAGCACACATACAAAATGACGCGTGACGCGTCGTCGTTTTAAGGATTTTTAACATATTTGTCCCACTTTACTACCGAATTGGTTGTAATTTGGTATTTTGTGTCTCAAGAGGCCAAAAAACATTCCTACCAAAGTTGGTTTATATAGGTCCACGTTTTGGTATAGCCCCCAATATAACTCCCCATATAAAGTATGCGTCATTTTAATATATTTTGAATGTATAAGTCCCATTTGGCAACAGAATCGGTTGGCAACAGAATCGGTGTATTTTGTGTTTCCGGAGGCTAAGAAACATTTATTTAGGTCCACGTTTTGATATAGCTCCCATAGGACGATATCTCCCGATTTTCGGTATTTTGAAGGTTTTGGCCTCATTATCACACCGAGATGGCTGAAATTTGATATTAAGTCTTCGTTTGGGGTATAAAACTTTCCCCAGAAATGTGTAGGTATAGGTCCACGCCATCATATAGCCCCCATAGAACGGTACCTTCCGATTTTCGGTATTTTGAAGGTTGTGGCCACATTAATCCACCGAAATGGCTGAAATTTGTGGTGGAGGGTATAAAAAGTTCGGCCCGACCGAACTTAACGCTTTTTCTACTTGTTTTTATACTAATAAGGTGAGCGGACTAAGCGGCAAGACATATACCGTGTTCTCCACCTCGAATGGGGATAATGTGAGAGCATGTATAGTTGTCAAAAATAACCTTAATGTATTGCTTCTGTTTAATTACAGTAGAGGTGACATCACAACGGCACGGATGGAAGGAGGACCCACCTGACATGGCCACATATGAGCTTTTGGTCGAGCTGGGGAAGCAGTAACCTAAATGCCGTACGAGGATCCTTTAATCTTTAAGTGCAACGCAAATTCTCACCACTTCAACTGTGGAAGCAGTAACACAAATGTCAGAAGTGGCAAGCACTGGGGAATAAATTATTATTAACTGCGTCACTTCTGATTACCGGATCAATCAAAATCATTGCCTCCTCCGGCCTGGTCTAGTTTCAGGTTGCGAGGACGGCTTTTAGGCTTCTAGAGTCAAGATCTTGGCGTACTTCATATTTCGGACATGCGATGGTCTTAACCTTAGTTGACCGTCAGCTTGAATCAAACGACAACAAACGCGTAATCGATTATATGCCCAACTCCTTCAGATTTGACTCATTGCCTGTAATGTTTGCAAATTTTTTGGATACAATAAAACCCAAGCAGTCTGGATGCAGTCTCACCGACCTACCTAGTGGTCAAGAAAAGAATGCGGAAGAAAATATATCGTTTTTATACTTTTGGGGCGAATATTCGACAATATTCCGAACAGGGAATTTTGCGTTTTAATGTTACCGATTGTGGTCGGTAACTCAAAAAATGAGTTACAGAATTCCACTACTGGTCTTAATTTGTCACCTTGTTCATTGCACCATGATTTTTATATGTCAACTCGATTATAACATTCTGATCGAGGGAGGTTATTAACTCATACCAAATAATGTGAATGACATTTGAAGTTTCTGTTATTTTTATCCAAATTTTCAAAATTCCAGTTTTTTTTTATAAAATTAATTACACTTAAATTGAAAAATAACAACATTTAAATATAAAGGTCAGTGTATTAAAACAAGTAGTATTGAAATGTAAAAAAAATTGATTCAACTTTGAAAACATTTTCATGGAATTTATTTTTAAAAATGTTTTTTTGGATATTTTTTGTTATTTAATTTAAAACTAATGTTATTGGGGTCAACGCATCCATCCATCTACGTAATATGGTAACCAAACGTGACGACTTTTCGAATTTTTGTTCTCCAAATTGTATTCCTGTAGCAGATATGAATGAATTTTTGCTTATTGCTGACAATTTATCAGAATAATAATGTGTTATTTATTTATAAATAAACTAGCAAATACCCGCTACTTCGTATGCGGAAAGGGCATAAAATATATATGAACTCTGTTCTGTTGTATTAAAACCTATTTTAAATACCAACATTTAATCGATTTAATTCCAAAAAAACATATCTGCCGTATCGCACCCCTACACAGCTACCATATTTTTTATTTCGGATTTCCAAAACTACGACCTCATATCACAGACATACACCAACCGTGACTCATATAGCAAATTTCAGACTTGACTTCCGGTTTTACTCCTTCACTTACACAGCATTCCCTCCCAATACGAATTTCCAAACACTAAACTTTCTCTCACCCCTTCACAACAACAATAACGCACATTCACAATTCAAGGTTCTAGCTTCAGCGGTTCGCCAAGAACCTGAATAGGTTCGTAAAATTTTCGAAATATATCCCCATATAACGGTACCCCATGACTTAGTGTTTTTTAAAATAGAACAAATCTATACTGTCCAATTTTCTTTACATTTGGACCTTGAATACTCAGAGGATATAAAAGCTTTATTTAAAAAATTTCTACTTCAATCCACTTTTATTAGAAGAGGTATTTTGAAGACTTAGAGCATTTTGAAGATTTTATGCACATTTTCCAACCGAACTCCGAACTTTATCTCCAAGTTCAGAGTGATCTTCATAACAAATATTTTTCCATTTCGTATTTTTTGTCCAAATTATATAATCCAAGCTTTGTTCCTACACCCAACACCAAATTTAGTACCATTTAGTGCTTTTCGTTTACCTATAGTAGGTATTTCTCACTTTAACCGTTTACACAATACCAAAATGGTTTTGGTACCAACATGTTACCAAACTTTTCGTACACATAATTAAAGGTTTCAAAGCTTACTTCCTTATACTCAACATATATCCCGACCGCAATTCACTTTTCCAGCTTTATATGTTCCGCTGAAAGCAATTATATTACTATTTAGTACTTTTTGTATAAATAAGTGCGAATTTTTAAAACATCATCCCTACCTCCACTCTAAACAACAATTCCTAATCTAATACCGAATTTCAAATTTAAAAACTCCACCCCTTTACAAAATCACAAATTGTACAAAATTCTGTACCATATAGCAAATACCAAAAGGTACCAAATTTTGTACCATTTGCCACTTATCGTACACGGCTTTCCAAAAACAACTTGCATAACTCACTTCTTTCGTTCACCTAAATCCAAATTATAGCCTATGTACTTTCATTTAGCACTTTTTCATAAGTACGAATTTCCAAAGTAACCGCAATCCTGCACTCCAACAGTAATCTGTTCACGCAAATACAAATTGTATCGAATTTAGTACCATTTAGTACTGCTTCGTGCACATTAGTATGATTTTCTAAAGTTACCTCCATATCTCAATTCTAATTCTAACAGTAATCTTAATTCCAAATTTCACTCACTACCATTTAGGACTTTTCGACCTTTGGTGCACCTTTCTAACTCTTTATCAGTGACCCTTATTCCAAATTTCAGCACTATTCGTTAATTCAAATCCAAATTGTACTATATTTAGTACTTTTCGTACACTTTTAGTTCGAATTTCCAAAAAGCTGTCTTTGTTACTCTCCATCAGTCACCCTTATTTAAAATTCCAAGATTCCTGTCCTATCCGTTCACCCAAATCGAAATTGTACTAAATTTAGTACCATTTAGTACTTTTCGTACGCTTATAGTTCGAATTTCCAAAAACCTTTCTTTGTTACTCTCCATCAGTGACCCTTCATTCCAAATTTCAGGATTCCAGCTCAATCCGTTCACTTTAATCCAAATTGTACTAAATTTAGTACCATTTAGTACTTTTCGTACACTAATAGGTCGACTTTCCAAAAACCTTTCATTTTTACCTTCATTCCAAATTTCAGTATTCCAGCTCTATCCGTTCACCCAAATCCAAATTTTACTAAATTTAGTACTTTTCGTGCACTCACAGTTCGAATTTCCAAAAACTTTTCTTTGTTACTCTCCACCAGTGACCCTCATTCCAAATTTTAGGATTCCAGCTCAATCCGTTCACCCAAATCCAAATTGTACTAAATTTGGTACCATTTAGTACTTTTCGTACCCTTATAGTTCGAATTTCCAAAAACCTTTCAACGTTATTCTTCATCATCGACTCTCATTTCAAATTTCAGGATTCCATCTCTATCCGTTTACCGAAATCCAAATTGTACTAAATTTAGTACTATTTAGTACTTTTCGTGCCCTTCTAGTTCGAATTTCCAAAAACCTTTCATCGTTATTCTTCATCAGCGACTCTCATTTCAAATTTAAGGATTCCACCTCTATCCATTCACCCAAATCCAAATTGTACTAAATTTAGTACTTTTCGTGCACATACAGTTCGAATTTCCAAAACCTTTTCTTTGTTGCTCTCCACCAGTGACCCTCATTCAAAATTTCAGGATTCCAGCTCAATCCGTTCACTTAAATCCAAATTGTACTAAATTTAGTACCATTTAGTACTTTTGTTAATCTCCATCAGTGGCCCTCATTCAAAATTTCAGGATTCCAGCTCAATCCGTTCACCGAAATCCAAATTGTACAAAATTTAGTACCATTTAGTACTTTGCGTACCCTTATAGTTCGAATTTCCAAAAACCTTTCATCGCTTCTCTCCATCAGTGACCCTCATTCCAAATTTCAAGATTCTAGCTCTATCCGTTCACCTAAATCCAAATAGTACTAAATTGAGTACCATTTAGTACTTTTCGTACACTAATAGGTAGAATTTCCAAAAACCTTTCTTTGTTACTCTCCATTAGTAACTCCATTTCAAATTTCAGGATTCCAGCTCTATCCGTTCACCCAAGTCCAAATTGTACTAAATTTAGTACCATTTAGTACTTTTCGTACCCTTATAGTTCGAATTTCCAAAAACCTTTCATCATTAATCTTCATCAGTGACCTTCATTCCAAATTTCAGGATTCCTGCTCTATCTGTTCACCCAAATCTCAATTGTACTAAATTTAGTACGCTTTTGTACTTTTCGTACACTTATAGTTCGAATTCCCAAAAACCCTTTGGTACATCTTTCTAGCTCTCCATCAGTTACCCTCATTCCAAATTTCAGAATTCTAGCTCTTACCGTTTGCCTAATACAAAGGGTACCATATTTAGTACCTTTTAGTACTTTTCGTACACTTCTAGGTCGAATTTCCAAAAACCCAGCCTTATCTCACCCCTACACCCCAACAGCAACCTACACCCAAAATTTCAACTTTCTAGCTTCAGCGGTTTCGTCTGGGCGCTGATGAATCAGTCAGTCAATCAGTCAGTCAGTCAGTCACTCACCTCACTACTCTTTTATATATATAGATATTATATAATAAATATATTTATTTATTCAGTGAAAGCCTAAACAACAAGAAAAAATCTTATAAATTAGAACTTTTTGCCGTTTTAACCTTCTTCATGGATATTTATTTTGACGTATTCGCAATGGAATTGACATTTGAAACCCAGTGGTTTATATGCAAATGCTTTATTAGATAGATACATGTTTTATGGAGGAATTTTGTTGTTATTGTAACAGTGTTTATTGTTGTATGTTTGTGTGTTCGTTCTTCTGCCCAATCTGGCTCTGGGTCTATCTCCAGTTCCAGGAAAGTGGCTGCTCTAAATGGTGAGTAGGTTTGGCAGGGTAGTTGAAAGGGCGCAGTGTGTCGTGCGGGCCCATGCCGCATGATGGACAGATGTTTTGCACGGTGCGATCGATCTTTGCCCTATAAGAATTTAGGCGACTGCAATATTCCGAGCGTAGTTGAGCCAAAAGCACTCTAGTTTGTCGTGATAACTGACTCTCTTCAGCTGCGATAGATGGGGGATGTACTCCGAGAACTTTTTTGTTATGGCTTTAGCAACTGCGTCCGTGTGAATGCTGTTCAAACCTGCTTAATATGCTTGTTGATTTAGGGGTTCTCTAATGTATGGTTGGACCTCGGTCTGTAGAACGTGAAGATCCTTCTTGGTGTGCCTGCATGTGCGGGTCTACCCACCTGATGGTGAATGGAATGCCTCTCACGGTAACGGAAGTACTGCAACGAGAGCATGCTATTGTATTGCTGAACCGGAAGAATCTGCGTCTCCTCATGTAGATGGTCCACTGAAGACATGAGGAGGCACCCTGTCGCAGTTCTCAGGGCGGCATTCTGACACGTTTAAATCTTTTTCCATTGCGCATCATATAAACACGGGGACCATAATGTCGCCGCATAGCTTACCTAGCTAGCTTACCACAGACCTATCGTGTTATATGTGTTCAACTAGGTTTCTTTATCTGCACCCCAAATACTGCCGTCTTGGGACTAGAGGGCCTTGTTCCTATGTACGCGGACGACGTAAACGTAGCGTCGAATGTGACCCCTAGAATTTTGGGGCAGTTGACATCTCACAGATGTCATCAGGGAAGGTCTCTGACGCCAAGATCTGCATACGTTACGGTCTCGATGCCATCTGTGGGCTGAATACATGAGATGTAGAGGTTAAACAGTTCCGGAGATATCACCACACCTTAGGGAACACCCTGTTTCAATCTACGGGGATTGGACTTCATGTTCCTGAACATATAATTGATTATCCTACGTTTCAGACGTGGCCGGAGGGTTGTCTGCTCAATGTCCTCAAACATCGTGGAATGGCTGACAGTATCAAAGACTTTTGATAAGTCAATGTCGATGTGCTGCTTACGGATTCCATGCTGATGATCGGCAACTGGATAGCTATTTCTGACGTTGGGGAGCACTAAGGCTTCAAGGGTCTTTTCTACGGGTGACAAAAGCGAAATCGGCCTGTACAATTCACTTTTGCTGGCATCCCTGCTTGGCTTCAGTAGCCGGACCACCCTACCCATTTTCCATTCCCGGCTCATCCAGCTGTTTCTGCATAACCATGGAGATGCCATAAGGACCCAACGCTTTGTATGAGTTAGCGTTCCTGATGGCATTCGCAACATCAACCATTGGCAGAAAAATATCTAATGTGACGTAGTACTCTTCTCTTCGCCCTTCGTACTCTTCTCGGTCCGCATTGACCGAGCAAAACGTAGAGCTATCAATCTTCACAACCAGCGCTGCCACATCTCCACATCCATCAAGACCAGACGGTTATGATGACCTACCAAAAACGGTTTAATGCTAGGCTTGTAACCTAAAATACAGCTACTTACCGGCGGGATGTATACGATCAGCAACTCTACCTCGGCAGTTCCTCACCTATGGCTACCCACATACATTCCGTGTCATTAGGGTGAAGCACAAGCGAAATAGGCTTATTTTGAATAGACTGGCACAATAGGAAAACTAATCCCCCACCTCCACTTCTGTTGCGATCCTTCCTAAGTACGTTGTAACCATCACCTGACCTGAAATGTGCAAAAAACCCCCTATGACACCGTGGGAGGTGGTTGGAGCGAAAGATAACTCTCGAACGGATCTGCCTATTCGGTCCAAAATTTGGCCTTAGTAATATTTTGTCCAAACATAGTTTAAGTTCGAAGATAAGTCATTTCGGTCCACTCCTTTAGGTACCTCCCTCACAAAAGTTAAAAAAATTTCGGAAAAATTCTGCGCACGATAACTCTTAAAGGGAGTTACCGATTTGGTCCATACTTTACACATCAAATATGGACTATATTTGTCCATTCCCTTCGGGTACCTTTCACACAAAATTCCGGATAAGTGCACTTTAAGACCTGCTCTCGAATCACTTTGATTTCTGTTGAAACAACTTGCACTCGCTGCCTCAATTACGACGGTAGAATTTTTTTCAGGGGAAAGTCCATTTCTGCTTTCTTCTATAATGGCTGGAGAGCACTATAACCCTCGAACTGATCAACCGATTTGATCCAAAATTTTGCCTTCGTCGTATTTTTTCCAAACTTTGTTTCAGTTCGAAGATCCACAACTTCCGATACTTCCCTCCAACATTAAAAAAAAATTTCGTCATATTTTTTCCAAACATAATTTCAGTTCGAAGATCCAGAATTCCCCTCCAACATTTAAAAAATTCACTAAAATGTTATACACGATATATCTTGAGCGGGGCAAACAATTTGGTCCAAACTTTGGATCTCCAAATATTCTGTCCAAATTTAGTTTAACTTCTAAATGGCCCATATCGGTTCTCTCCTTAGATTAATTCCCCCACAAAAGTTCAACATTTGTGTGTTGGGTCTGATCGAAGATCCTTTGGAAATGTTTGCCGATGCTGTTGGTTGTCGTCCTGTTTACAGCCATATTATGAAATGACTAGTGAGCGCGATATCTATCGAAAAGATATGACTCTCAAAATAAGATCCACTTCCATAATTGTCTATGTCAGCCCATTCTTTTAAGTGTCTCCTTCGCAACACTTTTGAACTTTAATCCGAATCCACATTTTTGTCGGCAGGTTAAAATGTCCAAAAAGGGCCACACAATTCTGAAAAGACAATAAATACATTCGATTTGTCCGTAGATAAAAGTTTCAATTCACATAGGCGAAGGGTATATCTATGTCGGCAAAGCCGACTGATATTTTTTTACTTGTTTTAATTAAGTTCACGACCTTCGCATGTCGGAAGTATGAAGTACGCCACGATCCTGACTCTACGAATCTAAAAACCGCCCTCGCAGACTGAAACTGGACCAGGCCTGAGGCGTGATTTTGATTGATTCGGTAATTAGAATTGACGCAACACTTTGCACACTTACCTCAACTTCTGAGGTAATTTTCTCCAGTCTTACAAGTGAAAAACTTAATGATGAGCAAGTCGTTCTTCCGAAAGGAGTTTATAATTCCCCACTTTCACATCTGAAGACTGATCTTCTTTCCAACTTCATGGAAGGATGTTATCATTCCACTTGGGATTTTAGCAACAGGTACAACTGTCAGTTTGCTGCCTTCCCAAAGCCAGCCATTGCCCTCTACTGCCTGAATAAGAAAATCTAGCAATTCCTCTATTTTATAACGAATGACTTTGGCTGCCAGGCCCTAACTCTGTCCACAACGTTCGAGAATTTTCCTTAGATGACTTTCAGCCAGCAACCAATGAGAATTGCTGATGTGCCCATTGGGTTCAGCCTTGTCGCCGACTGCTAGCCAGGTATCAGTTGGGACAATTCGTCACGCTGTATTGGCAACATGCTTTGGATTAGAAGAGCAGGGTTTCTGCGAAGAGCTGTGCTTCGCGTTATCCTTGCTCGCCTCCTCAGACGTACAAGGTTTCGACGCTTATGCACTGACTGAAGAAGTTTTGGTCTCTTCACTAGTGATGTTCTCAATAATGTTCTTCGTCACAGAGGCATACGACGCAGGCGAACGGAGCGAATGTGACAGTGTTAAGTTCTTCGCGGCATGAGGCTGTTCCTCGGATGATCTCATCTTCTTTCACAAACACTGTTTGTGATTTTCGATTAGTCAACTGAGTATTAGCGACCTTTAAAGTAGCGGACGCTGTTGCAGAACCATCATTGATCCGTCTGCTCGCGTTTGCACCTAAGTCGGATGATTTCCCTTTGTTCATCAACTGACTCAAGCCCATTAGTACTTTGCGGGTTTTTAGAGTTGATGTTGATCGGACGGACATGGCTAAATCAGCTCCAAATTATGTGAAACGGATTTTTTCAAACATACCATTACTTCGATAAGGACAATTTTCATCGTATCAAAGTGTATATACCCTCTTGAGCCTAAAGACAGGGGGAATAAAAAGGATTAAGATTAAAACACAAAATCTGACTTGTTCCAATCATTTGTTATGTTTATCTCCAACTCATCCAGGCAAAATAACAAGAGTTGCCATTTATTATAATTTCATTGTGTTTTACCTTTTTCCGTTCGTTTGACACAAGCAAGAACAAATGAGGACACTGTACATACATATATACCTACATATTCCATTGAGAGGAGGATGCGAAACAGGGAACAAAACAAAACGAAAGCTTGCTGCTGGGTGCTGTTATCAACCAAACCACCATTTAGCTAACAAGACCAACATAAAATAAACAATAGGCGCGGCGACCGGTATGTCATCTTTAACGACATTAAATGAGGACATAACAACAACTACAGCAGCACCATCAACGACAAAAATAAAAGGTTATTTTTATGACACAAACAAAAAAACAATCACCAGATTTATTATAAACAATTAATTTCCATTTAGATTCCCTGCTACAATTAAACGATGATTGCCTCGAATTGATATGCAAACGTTTAAACACCGTAGAACAGTTTATTATGTGGAAACTTCACTTACGCCTCGAACTAATTATTGAACATTTATGGTCTACGGGGAGTTTGTTGCACACTGTCCAGGTGGAAGATCAACAGGTTGCCCATTTAAGTGATAAAGAGTTCATGGAATTCATGCATATCATAAGTGAACATACGGTGAACTTATCACTGCATTACTTAAGGAAGTCACGATTTGAACAATTAATCACTTTGTGCTTTCCAAAAGTCACCATCCTAAAGTGTATCGATCCATTCGAACAGCATCGTAATCAGTCGGAACGTTATGGTCATGAGGCGTTACAAGTGCTACAGAATTGTTTTCCCAACATTCAAGAATTGGAATTGAAAGGTTATCATGTGCGCTATTGTCGCGATATTTTTGCCATTGGTGGCGGTAATTTAAAACGTTTGGAATTGAAAATTCTTTAATTAAGTGTTGAGAAAAAATTTATAGATTAAGATTTTTTATTATTAAATTATATTCTTCTTTCTTTTCTGTAAAGTAATTAAATTTATAGGAGATAATTGTCTTTAGGCGTTGTTTTAGTATGTAATGTATGTATGTAGGCATTAATTATTTGGTATTTACATGTGGTTATTTTATTTAATAAATATATGTTGTACTATCTACTAAGTTGTAAAGGTAAATTTCAGTACTCCATGTGGATTTGAGTCTTGTAGAGATTGTTTAAAGTCCAGATTAAGGAAACGATTGTTGTACATATAACGTGGATCCTAAAAAAGGAAAAAAAGCAAATACATATTAGTGTTGAGAATGAAACTTATTGCTCCAAACTTTCAACGGGAATTAAGGTTATAATTCATTATCTATGAAAAATCGTAGACTGACTATAATCTTGAAATCGAATAATTTGTCAGTCAAATGTGGGATTTATGGTTTACCGAGGACTAAATTGTTAGATAATAATCTGGTAGATAAGAAGATTTCAGCTTTGACATATTTTTCACTTTATGTGATTCATAGACTACTTTGTTTGGCGTAGGTGACGTAGGGGATGGAAGATACCAAGGAACGGTCCTGACCGGTTTTAACATGGCAAAGCCCAGGATTTATCTTGGTCCCTCTTTCATCCCAAGTGGACACTGACCTCCCCGTGGTGTCACCTGGGGAACTGCCTTTAACACCCGTTAAAGGTAGTGAGCTAACATGTGCCGCGCGTTCACCCATAAGAACGTTAAAAACTTGGGTTTGGGCGTCGGGTTAGTAACCCTCCCCTAGAAAAAACAGCCTACTATGAAAAAACGAAAGAAAAGAAAAACAAACCCCTCTAAAGTTGACGAACCCCGCAAACGTTTTAAGGACCATGATCTGCGAATCTGCACCTGGAATGTTCGCACTCTTTATAGAGAAGATGCAGTCTTCGCATTGGCAGACGTACTTGAAAAGTACAAGACCGATATTACTGCCATACAGGAAATACGATGGATTGGGAAAGGCGTCACAACAACACCTAAAGGTGACGCACTGTATTATAGCTGCCATGACGTAAAGCATGAGTTTGGTTGTGGATTCGTAGTTAGTCGGAGACTAAAACATCTTGTATCCAGCTTCACTCCAGTGAATGAAAGACTTGCTGCTATTCGAATAAAAGCTAAATTCTTCAACATCAGCTTTATTTGCGCTCATGCTCCCACTGAAGAAAAGGACGAACAGACCAAAGATATATTTTACGAGCGCTTAGAAGAAACATATGACCGTTGCCCTGCCCATGACATTAAAATCATTCTAGGCGATTTTAATGCCAAAATTGGAAAGGAGAATATCTTTGGCCCAACAGTCGGGAAATTCAGTCTCCACAGTGAAACATCTGACAATGGTATGAGACTGATAGACTTTGCAGCTGCAAAAAACATGGTAGTTAGCAGTACCAGATTTAATCATCTCGATATTCATAAGGGCACCTGGCTGTCTCCAGATCAGAAAACAAGAAACCAAATTGATCATGTTGTGATAGATGGAAGACATTCATCGAGCGTGTTGGATGTACGATCGTTCCGAGATGCAAACATATACTCGGACCACTACCTTGTTGCAGCAAAGGTACTCACCCGGTTAAGCGTTGCAAACGAAGTGCGAACAGACACAACACGGAAGTTGGACATCGGTAAGCTGCAATCACAACAGATAGTCACAGCATATTCCACTCAACTGGCCCAACTGCTTAATCAAAGCACTCCTCGTCCCGATAACATAACAACACAATGGCAAACTATTGCCCACTCCATGCAAACAGCCGCAAAATCCATACTTGGATTCCAGAGACCTCCACAAAGGAATTCATGGTATGACCAGGAGTGTCGTGCTGCTACCGAAGAAAAAAAAGGCGGCATATAGAGCTACTTTACAATCAGTAGGAACACGTAGCGCACGGGAGAGATATCGGGAGAAAAGGAGAGAAGAGAAACGTCTTTTCCGCAAGAAAAAGAGAGAAATGGAAAAGCGGGAGTGTGAAAAAATCGAGATGTACAGGAGCCAGAATGAAGTCCGAAAATTCTACCAAAGGGTGAAACATCAAACAGATGGCTTTGGTACAGGCACATCCTCCTGTAGAGACCAGCAAGGTAATCTGGTAACAGATGCAGATAGCGTGCTTAGGATATGGAAGGAACATTTCTCCAATCTGCTGGTATCCAATAGTAGCGAAAACGATGATACCACAGATCCAATCCCAGAAGATGGTATAGAATGTATACCGCCCGGCGAAGATGAGGTAAAAACAGCAATCAACCGGCTGAAGAATAATAAAGCAGCAGGAGCCGATGGCTTATCAGCCGAGCTGTTTAAAACCGGAGGCGACGCGCTGATAAGGTGTATGCATCATCTAGTTAGCACCATCTGGCAGGAAGAACGCGTACCCGACGATTGGAACCTGAGCATCCTATGTCCCGTCCACAAGAAAGGAGATAAGACTGTATGCTCCAACTATAGGGACATACGTCTTCTCCCTATTGCCTATAAGATAGTGTCAGGGATATTGTGCGAACGACTAAAGCCAATGGTCAACGAAATAATTGGACCATACCAATGTGGCTTTAGACCTGGCAAGTCCACCATTGACCAGATATTTACTCTGCGGCAAATCCTAGAGAAGACCCAAGATATGCAGATCGACACATATCACCTTTTTGTCGATTATAAAGCAGCATTCGACAGTCCCCCCCTCCGATCAAAGGTATTCCATGCAATGTCTGAATTCGGTATCCCCGCAAAGCTCATCCGGCTTTGTAAGATGACTTTAACTGATACTAGGTCCTCAGTTAAAATTGGAAAGAACCTCTCCGAAGAATTTTGTACCAAAAGAGGTTTCAGACAAGGAGACAGCCTTTCGTGTGACCTATTCAACATTTTGCTGGAAAAGGTTATACGAGAGGCAAACGTCAAAAGAAATGGCACAATTTACACCAATAGCCACATATTGCTTGCTTATGCTGATGACATAGACATCATGGGACGATCAGTAAAGGAAGTAACTGATACCTTTAGGAAGCAGAATTTGCGAAAGTGGGTCTGGCGGTAAACGGCGAAAAGACCAAATTGATGGTCCAACTGTGGAAGTTGGTACCTGCAATTTTGAAGTAGTTAAAGCCTTCGTCTACCTCGGCACAGCCATAAACACAACAAACAACATAAGTTGTGAAATAAGAAGAAGAATTGTATTGGCCAACAGATGCTACTATGGTTTAAGTAAGCAGTTTAAAAACAAAGCCACATCTCGTCAAACAAAAATAACACTATACAAAACGCTGATACTACCCGTGCTAATGTATGGCTCCGAAGCATGGGTACTTGTGCAAGCAGATTAGGCAGTGTTTGGTGTGTTAGAGAGGAAAATTCTTCGAAAGATCTACGGGCCGATTTGCGTTGACGGTGAATATCGACGTCGTATGAACCACGAGCTATATGAGCTATACAAAGGCATGAATATAGTTAAACGTATCGAGATGCAACGATTGCGTTGGCTAGGCCATATCATAAGAATGAGCGATGATGAACCCGCTAAAAAGGCGTATGAATACATGCCACATGGCAGTGCACGTAGATTCGGCAGGCCTAAGCTTCGATGGAGCATACAAGTGAATGATGAAATGAAAAGGCGCGGTATTCCAAAAAGTCAATCGAAAAACAGAGAGGAATGGAGATCTTTTCTTAGTTCGGTCTATGAAACAAATGTTCTGTAATGGGCCAACTAAGTAAGTAAGTACTTGTTTGGTTTGATAATCCATGAAAAAATATTCTTAAAAATCACCACTTGTTTGGTCCCTCAAAAAATATTTAAAAAAATCTCCACATGTTTTTTCCGATGGAGGCTCAAACAATGTTTCAAAATCCCCATTTAATGGTCTGATAGTCCCTCAGAAATATTCTTATTAATGCCCACTTGTTTGGTCTGATGATGCTTTCATAGATATTCTTAAAAATTCCCACTTGTTTGGTATGCTGATCCATCCCTTCATAGATATTCTTAAAAATCCCCACTTGCTTGGTCTGATAGTCCCCTCAAAAAATATTCTTAGAAATTCACACATGGTTCGTCTGATGGCCTGCCAAAAATGTTCTTAAAAATCCCCACATGTTTGTTCTAATTGTCCATCAAAAAATGTTCCTAAAAATACCCACCTCTTTGGTCCAATGGTTTCCCAAAAATATTCTTAAAAATCCCCACTTGTATGGTTAGATGGTCCCACAAAAATATTCTTAAAAATCCCCAATTGTTAAGTCTGATGTTCCTTCAAAAAATATTCTTAGAAGTCACAAATTCTTTGGTCTGATAGACCCTCAAAAAACATTCCTAAAAATCCCTACTTAGTTGGTCTGATAGTACCTCAAAAATTTTCCTAAAAATCCCCCCTTGTTTGGTCTGATGGCCTATAAGACCATTTGCTAGGTCTGATGGTCCCTCACAAAACGTTCTTAAAAATTCCCATTTCTTAGGTCTGATAGTCCCTCACAAATTATTCTTAAAATTCCCCACTTATTTGGTCTGCTGGAGGCTCAGAAACTATTCTATAAAATCCCCACTTGTTTGCTGTGGTGGTCCCCTCAAAAAATATTCCTAAAAATCCCCAAATTTTTGGTGTGATGGCCCCTTAAAAATCTTCACTTTTTGGTCTGATGCTCCCTCAAACAATATTGTTAAAACTCACCAAATGTTTGGTCTGATTGAGGCTCAAAAAATATTTTTAAAAATCCCCACTACTTTGGTCTTCTGGAGGCCCAAAAAAAATCTTAATAACCCCCACTGGTTTGGTTGAATGCCCATCAAAAGATTTTCTTCAAATCTACGCTTATGGTTCCACAAAAAATATTTTTAAAAATCGCCCCTTAAAAATATTCTTAAAAATCCCCAATATGTAGTTTTGTTTGATGGCCTCCATAAAATATTCGCTCGCTCGCTTAAAAAATTCTTAAAAATCCCCACTCGTTATTTGCCTCAAAAAAATATTCGTACAAATCATCACTTGTTAAGTCTGATGGCCCCTCAAAAAACATTTTTAAAATCCCCAACTATTTGGTCTGACGGTTCCTCCGTATTCTTAAAAACCCCAGTTGTTTGGTTTGAGGAAGGCTCAAAAAAATTAATAAAAATTCCAACCTGTTGGAATGTCTCCCAAAAAATTTCTGATGATTTCTGTCTGATGGTCCCTTGAAATATTCTTCAAAATCCCCAATATTTTTGATAGATGGCCTCCGTAAACTATTTTTTAAATATCCACTCTTGTTTGATCTGGTGGTCCCTAAAAAAAGATTCTTAAAAATCCCCACAGGTATGGTCTGATGCTCCCTGAAAAAAAGTCTTAAAAACCCGATTGTTTAATCTGATGGTCGCTCAAGAAAAAACATTATTAAAAATCCCCCTTGACTAGTCTGATGATCCCTCAACAAATTTTCTAAAAAATCCTCACTTGTTTGGTCTGATGGTTTCTCAACAAATATTCTTAAAAAAGCCCACATGTTTAGTCTGATGGTCCCTAAAAATATATTCTTAAAAATTCCCATTTGTTTTGTCTGATGCTCCCTTAAAAAACATGCTTATAAATCCCCACTTGTTTTGTCGGATGCTCCCCTAAAAAACATTCTTAATTTCCTCTCGTGTGTGGTCTGATGGTCCCTCCAAAAATATTCTTAAAAATTCCCAGTTGTTTGGCCAGCTGGTCCCTCAAAAAGACTCTTAAAAATCCTCATTTGCTAGGTCTCTTAAAATCCCCAATGTTTTGGTCTGATGGTCCCTCAAATAATATTGTTAAAAATCCCCAATTGTTTGGTCTGATTGAGGCTCAAAAAATATTTTTAAAAATCCCCACTTAGTTGGTCCTATGGAGGCACAAAAAAACCTTAAAATACCCCCTGCTTTGGTCGATGTCCATCAAGCAATTTTCTTCAAATCCCCACATATGTCCCTTAATAAATATTCTTAAAAATGGCCAAATATTCCGTCTGATGGTACTTAAAAATCCCCATTTGATGGCCGCTCACAAAACGTTCCTAAAAATTCCCATTTCTTAAGTCTGATGGACCCTCAAAAACATTTTTAAAAATCCCCACTAGAGCTTTCCATCAACTCAAGTGAAAGTAGTCAAATTAAAGTTAGGCCTTAATAAAGGATGATGTAGTAAACAGACCTGCTTGGAGCTCTACTCGGCACTACATTAGTACACATAAGTTAGCGAGGCTTTGAACAATTCTTGAAAATTTCTACAACTACAAAATCGACATTACTAAAATCCCATTACTTACCTCCAATATTGACTTATCAATAACGGTATCCTTGAGCCACATTTCCAGAGTTTGGGTTCGCCATTTCTGTTTCTTCATCATTTCCATGCAACGCCATATCACCGATTCGCCAATTCCTTTGCCACAACCTGTTAAATTTATTAACTTCAATTTACGGCAATTCTGGACAAAACTCAAGACACCACGATCACTTTCCAAATCACATGAGCACAAGTGGATCTCCTCCAAATCGGCAAACTGCTTACTTATCTGCACCAGCATATGGTCGCGTATACCTTCAATATCAAATCCATGACATTCATAAAAGGATAATTTTTTCAAAAATCTCATGTGATTTAGCTCACGAAAGAAACGCTCAAAATTGTGTAAAAGGCCATTAAATTTGAATGCCTCAATTTGTTTAAGATTTGTCCTTGATATCCTTTCCAAGACATCAAAGACGAAATTTTTGGAATAAATTGAAAGTTTCTTTAGGTGAGGCATACGCAAAATATCATTAATAATATCCGTGTCGAAGCACAAATGATAATCGGCAATTTTAATGTGTTCCAAAGTGGGACATTTCTTTAGCTCAATTAGATCGCAACAATTAATTTCATCACAGTCCTCCATTATGTCGAATTTACGTAGTTTGAGCTCCTGGAAAACTTCTTGGAAATTATCCGATTCCAGACACTGGCAATCATCCAGGGAGAGGTGTTTTAACGTTGCCAATTGAGATAGATATTTGCCTGTTATTTGACAGCTTCTCAGTTTTAGTACTTTTAATTTGGGAAATATTCTGGTCAATAGATTAAGATCCTCATCCAAAAACTGTTGTTGTTGGCGATCTCCTTGAAACTCGGCCAATTCTTCGCCAGCACTATCGCCTGCTGCTCCTCCTCCTTCACCCATCCAACTAAAGGATTCGGTGTTATTGAATATCTGGTCATTGAGTAGACGTAAATATTTGATATCACAATGGCGCATAAATAAACTTTGCATATGTGGTCCAACTTCTTGCATAAAACCGACAAATGTCGACTCATCAATATTCTCCAATAGTTCAGGATATATGGCTACATGATTTAGTTTGCAACGCCATTGGGACTGAACAATTTGTTTGAAGCGTGTGTGTAATTTGGATATTTGATACTGTTGCATTATATTGAGGCGTCTCACTATCATGCCCAGACAGTCATCATTTAAATCCAGTATGTGAGGTTTTCCTGCTCCAACTTGACAAATATCTGCATGAGAATGATACTTTAATTTACATTACATTAAAAACGCAATTGATTCTCACTTACCTTTGGACGTCACCATTTTTTATAGGTGAATATTTACGTCGTTTGTCTTCTAATTTCAAAAGAGGATTTCTAATTATTTCTTCCTTTGTTGTCCGTAATTTTGTTATTGTTTTGCTCGTTATTATTTTATTTACCTGAATTATTTTCTCTTTGATGATAACTACTCTCTCTCTCTCTCTCTCTCTCTCTTCAAAACAATCCCAAATCGACGACTGATACCGTAGTAAAGTAATTTTTGAGGGGGTAACTTTTATTTGTGTGTCCTTTTCTTCGTTTTAAGGACTATTTGAAATTAAAATTTATTTTAAAGATAAAATACACGCTACTAGTTGGTTTCCAGATCACAAAATGAAACGCGTATCCACCCCAAATATTCAAAATATTAGAACAAAACACAATAAATTAAACATAAACAAAGAAGAAAAATAAGCACAAAGGAGAAAACGTGAAACAGAAGTACTACCTAAACAAAAGGTGTATCTTGAATTGTTTTGGGAATGTGAGAACCCTGGTAATAATCCGTTAATTTTGAAAGAACTTTTTAAATTCGAATGTTTTTGTGCAGGGAAATTTAACAGAGTTCTTTTAATGGCATAACATTTTAAGAAGTGGCGAGCATGGCGAAGTTTGTAATTTCATCAGATTGAAGAGGAATAAAAAGTACGATGTAGTTTTAAATTGATTTGAAATGAATGGTAAACATCTTTCAAATTTGAATCGTTTTTCTTTAAAGCCTTTACCTAATTAACTGCGTGTTGCGTGTGCGTTCAAAAGTACAAAAACAAAATACATGTATTTGTTGTTGTTTTCAATTTAAAATACATGTATTTTGTTTTTGTATTTTTGAACGCACGCGCAACGCGCAGTTAATAAGGTAAAAGCTTTATTTTGAATATTTCTGTTTTGCAGTTGTTTAAAAATAAAATTTAATTATTAAAATGAATTGGGATCAAAATAATCCAAAATCGAGGTAATGGTGGCCCCCGGGTTGGTACGTACTAAAGAGAGTTGTACATCGCGGACTTATTCTCCAGTTCTTTGGTATGAAATGTATAAACACAGCGGGGCTTAGCTATTCATTGCTTATCGCTGTTTCAATTGGAACTCTATGTCAGAAGGGGAAGGCCAGAACCTCGATGGAAAGCTTAAATTATAGTATTCAAATCGCAGCTTGGCCGCAGTTGAGAGTAGCGAGGTAAACCAAGTTGCTTGGAAAGTCTATTCAACCTTCCGTTTTAATCAGAGATGTTATATTACAGAAATCAAACATGAAGGTAAGCAACAAGATTAACCTCAAACTAATTCTGGAACTTTTAATTGTTTTTCTAAACTAAACACTACAGGTTAATCATATTCCATTCGATTATTGCAACAATTTGATATAGGATTTATGGATTGAAGATCACATATTGAAATTGCTAACATGCCTGTAGTGTACACTAAATTCTCAAATCGAATTCCAGTTAAGAAAACATCAAATGAAATTTCTATAGGATTGTTAAACACACCTCATTGTAGTGATGTCCTACATTACCTGAGTATTTAGGCCGTGTGAAACGTATTTAAAAGTGGTATCACTATGGTCGATGCACATAATTCACTGACTTACTTACTTACTAACTTAGTTGGTCCATAGACCGAACTAAGAAAGATCTCCATTCCTCTCTATTTTTCGCTTGACTTTTTGGAATACCGCGCCTTTTCATTTCTTCATC
Organism: Musca autumnalis; assembly: GCF_047663935.1. Taxonomy (NCBI): domain Eukaryota; kingdom Metazoa; phylum Arthropoda; class Insecta; order Diptera; family Muscidae; genus Musca; species Musca autumnalis. The sequence continues at coordinate 246,215,094 of NW_027411755.1, forward strand.
CACTTGTATGCTCCATCGAAGCTTAGGCCTGCCGATTCTGCGTGCACCGTCATGTGGCATGTATTCATACGCCTTTTTAGCGGGTTCATCATCGCTCATTCTTATGATATGGCCTAGCCAACGCAATCGTTGCATCTCGATACGTTTAACTATATTCATGTCTTTGTATAGCTTATATAGCTCGTGGTTCATACGACGTCGATATTCACCGTCAACGCATATCGGCCCGTAGATCTTTCGAAAAAATTTCCACTCAAACACACCAAACACTGCCTTATCTGCTTGCGCAAGTACCCATGCTTCGGAGCCATACATTAGCACGAGTAGTATCAGCGTTTTGTATAGTGTTATTTTTGTTTGACGAGATGTGGCTTTGTTTTTAAACTGCTTACTTAAACCAAAGTAGCATCTGTTGGCCAATACAATTCTTCTTCTTATTTCACAACTGATGTTGTTTGTTGTGTTTATGGCAGTGCCGTGGTAGACGAAGTCTTTAACTACCTCAAAATTGTAGGTACCAACTTCCACAGTTGGTCCGAGCTCTATGGACGCTTTGCGCGTCGACACCTTCAATTTGGTCTTTTCGCCGTTTACCGCCAGACCCACTTTCGCAGATTCTGCTTCGAACTTCCTAAAGGTATCAGTTACTTCCTTTACTGATCGTCCCATGATGTCTATATCATCAGCATAAGCAAATAACATGTGGCCATTGGTGTAGATTGTGCCACTTCTTTTGACGTTTGCCTCTCGAATAACCTTTTCCAGCAGGATTTTGAAGAGATCACACAAGAGGCTGTCTCCTTGCCTGAAACCTCTTTTGGTACAAAATTCTTCGGAGAGGATCTTTCCTATTTTAACTGAGGATCTCGTGTCAGTTAAAGTCATTTTACTAAGCCGAATGAGCTTTGCGGCGATACCAAATTCAGACATGGCCTGGAATACCTTTGAACGTAGTGGGCTGTCGAAGGCTGCTTTATAATCGACAAAAAGGTGGTAGGTGTCGATCTGCATCTCTTGGGTCTTCTCCAGGATTTGCCGCAGGGTAAATATCGCACAATATCCCTGACACGATCTTGTAGGCAATAGGGAGAAGACTTATGCCCCTATAGTTGGAGCATACAGTCTTATCTCCTTTCTTGTGGACGGGACATAGGATGCTCAGGTTCCAATCGTCGGGTACGCGTTCTTCCTGCCAGATGGTGCTAACTAGCTGATGCATACGCCTTATCAGCGCGTCGCCTCCGGTTTTAAACAGCTCGGCTGGTAAGCCATCGGCTCCTGCTGCTTTATTATTCTTCAGCCGGTTGATTGCTATTTTTACCTCATCTTGGCCGGGCGGTATACATTCTATACCATCTTCTGGGATTGGATCTGTGGTATCATCGTCTTCGCTACTATTGGATACCAGCAGATTGGAGAAATGTTCCTTCCATATCCTGAGCACACTATCTGTATCAGTTACCAAATTACCTTGCTGGTCTCTACAGGAGGATGTGTCTGTACCAAAGCCATCTGTTTGATGTTTCACTCTTTGGTAGAATTTCGGACTTCATTTTGGCTCCTGCACATCACGATTTTTTCACACTCCCGCTTTTCCATTTCTCTCTTTTTCTTGCGGAAAAGACGTTTCTCTTCTCTCCTTTTCTCCCGATATCTCTCTCGTGCGCTACGTGTTGCTACTGATTGTAAAGTAGCTCTATATGCCGCATTTTGCTCTTCGGTAGTAGCACGACACTCCTGGTCATACCATAAATTCCTTTGTGGAGGTCTCTGGAATCCAAGTATGTATTTTGCGGCTGTTTGCATGGATTGGGCAATATTTTGCCATTGTGTTGTTATGTTATCGGGACAAGGAGTGTTCTCATTAAGCAATTGGGCTAGTTGAGTGGAATATGCTGTGGCTATCTGTTGTGTTTGCAGCCTATCGATGTCCAACTTCCGCGTTGTGTCTGTTCGTGCTTTATTTGCAACGTTTAGACGGATACGTACCTTTGCTGCAACGAGGTAGTGGTCTGAATCAATGTTTGCGCCTCGGAACGATCGTACATCCAACACGCTGGATGAATGTCTTCCATCTATTACAACATGATCAATTTGGTTTCTTGTTTTCTGATCTGGAGACAGCCAGGTGCCCTTATGAATACCGAGATGATTAAATCTGGTACTGCTAACTACCATGTTTTTTGCAGCTGCAAAGTCTATCAGCCTCATACCATTGTCAGATGTTTCACTGTGGGGACTGAATTTCCCGACTGTTGGGCCAAAGATATTCTCCTTTCCAATTTTGGCATTAAAATAGCCTATAATGATTTTAATGTCATGGGCAGGGCAACGGTCATATGTTTCTGCTAAGCGCTCGTAAAATATATCTTTGGTCTGTTCGTCCTTTTCTTCAGTGGGAGCATGAGCGCAAATTAATCTGATGTTGAAGAATTTAGCTTTTATTCGAATAGCAGCAAGTCTTTCATTCACTGGGGTGAAGCTGGATACCAGATGTTTTAGTCTCCGACTAACTACGAATCCGCAACCAAACCCATGCTTTACGTCATGGCAGCTATAATACAGTGCGCCACCTTTAGGTGTTGTTGTGACGCCTTTCCCAATCCATCGTATTTCCTGTATGGCAGTAATATCGGCCTTGTACCTTTCAAGTACGTCTGCCAATGCGAAGACTGCACCTTCTCTATAAAGAGTGCGAACATTCCAGGTGCAGATTCGCAGATCATGGTCCTTAAAACGTTTGCGGGGTTCGTCAACTTTAGAGGGGTTTGCTTTTCCTTTCTTTCGTTTTTTCATAGTAGGCTGTTTTTTCTAGGGGAAAAATCCTAAAAAATGAATCGAGCTATATTTAGAATCGAGCACTTGTTGCTATGAAAGACGTTTCCGCATTTGACTTGCGGGATCTTCGTTATTGTAAAACAATTCTTGAAGGTTAGGTTAGGTTGGCTATTGAGGGATGAGATGTTTGAATAGTTAGGAGAGGAGAGTGAGTGAGAGATAGTGAAAAACAAGAGGGAAGGATGGAGAGAACAAATAAGAAAAGAGAAAGTATTAGGTAGTTTATAGGAAAGAGAAAGTTAGTCTAGAAAAAGATTTCTAGATTATTCAAGTCTGTACTGACCCGCCCATAGCCATTTAAGGCTCTTACAATATGTAGAGAAGAAAGAGAGTCAATCACATATACACCAAATAGTCTATGCCAGTCTAGGGCATCGACAAAGAAGGTGCTCGAATGTCTCCGTTTCCTCTTCATCCTCACATAACCTACAATTATCAATGTTGTTTTCATCCCACTTACAAGTCATGGATCTTATGCTACAGTGGCAACTCTGATTTCTGGCTTACGCAGTGAGAGAAGTTATGCCGTTCTACGCCCTGAAATTGCCGCCAGATTAACTACGATACCTTACAACCAGGTACTTCCTGCCAATTTCTTACGGTTTTCTCTGCGTAGAACTGGCTGAGTTTGCTGAGGAAGAAGCAAAGCGGTGGCTTGACATAGTCCTCTACCATGAGGTTCGAAGACTGAGAGCCTCGCCTTGCTAGTTTATCAACAATCTCATTCCCCTCAACATTGCAGTGTCCTGGTACCCAACAAAGGTTGACGCGTAGGTGGCATGTTTTTAAGATGGTTTTTAAGTATAAGACCCTAGCGCCTTAAGAGCAGCCTGACTATCCACATAGACTGTGACTGTCCTGCTTGCGTTGTCCGTCATTCCTACCACTAATTCTAGGGCTTTCATTACTGCACAGACCTCCGCCTGAAAAACACTGCAATTTGTACTAAGCTTAAACGAGCGTTTGATATTTAGCTCTTCGCAGTACACCCCCGCTCCAGTACCTTCATCCATCAGTAAAGATGGGAAGGCTATCGGGTAGTGGCCTGCCCTGCTCCAATTTACTCCTGTCAGGGATTATTACATTCGCTACATCAGATTCCAGTGAAGGCGAAATGTAGTCAGTTTCATTCCTCCCGTTGCTTAATTCGATCTGACTGCTTAACTGTTGTAAAATGCTAGCATGTCCAGACCCCGAAGAACGCCACAGGTTGAGCTCCTTGAGCCTCAGGGCACTACGGGATGCTAGATATTGATCTGAGATATCAAGGGGTTGAATGTTCAATACCGCATTCAGTGTTGCCTGTGGGGTGCTCTTTACTGCTCCAGTGATAAGAATTGAAGCAGATCTCTGCACAGAAACTAACCTGGAAAAATTGGACCTATTGCTCAGGGCCTGCCACCAAACAAGACATCGATAGGTCAGAATGGGGCAGACAACTGTCTTATACAGCCAGTTTACCACATGAGTTGTCAGATCCCAACTTTTTCCTATGGAGTTCTTACATGAGTAGAGTGCAATTAGACGTCTCTTGGTACGTTCCTCTGTGTTCCTTTTCCATCTAAGCCGATGGTCAAGGATCACTCACAGGTACTTCGCCTCAGTGGAGAGATTTAGTTGCACACCATCCAGTGTTGGGGGTACGAACTCAACGGTTTTTCTTTTCCTAGTGAATAGTACCAACTCAGTTTTTAACGGATTCACACCCAGGCCATTGGTATGAGCCCATCTAGAGAGTTTGACAAGTGCCCCTTGCATCAGTTCAGACAACGTAGACAGACATTTCCCGCTAATCAGGATAACTACGTCATCCGCATAAGCGACTACCTTAGTTCCCAGTCTGTTGAATTCCATGAGTATCCCATTTATCACCAGTAGCCAAAGTAGGTGGGATAGGACTCCCCCCTGAGAAGTGCCTCTAGTGACATATCTCCTAATAGAGCTCTCGCCAATATTATAATTGATAAGCATGCTATCAATCCAGTCTATTCGGATAGAGGTAATTCTAGAGGAGAATGAATGGAGCTTCATGTTGTGAAAGGCCCGCTCTATATCCAGAAAGACAGCCAGGGTGAAATTCGATTCATCCAGATTTTTCTCTATATACCCTACGACTCTATGTAGCGCTGTTTCTGTTGATTTCCCTTAAATATATGCATGTTGTGAGTTGCTTATAAGGTCTTGGCTGAAGAAAGTTCTAATTTCTGAATCTAACAACCTTTCCAAAGTCTTTAAGAGAAAGTAGGAAAGACTAATCGGCCTGTAGTCTTTCGGTAGCGAGTGACTTGGTTTCCCAGCTTTGGGAATGTAGGTCACTGTTACCTCTTTCCACAGCGCCAGTATGTGCGATAGTAGTAGACAAGCCCTAAAAATCTTCTGAAGAACGGTTGTCAGGACAGTCGGTGCGTTCTGAAGCATCGCTGGTATGATACCATCAGGTCCAGGAGACATATATGGCTGAAAAGAACTTATCGCCCATGAGATTTTGTGGTAGCTTACTAATCTGTCAACAAAAGCCACCTCCCCTGTAGTGCGGGTCCTTCTTGTGTCCACGCCAGGTGTACTCGAGCTAGCATCCCAACTTCCAGGGATATGTGTTCCTGTCAACAGGTCTAGAGTCTCTAGAGCGGAATTAGTCCAGGTACCATTATCCCGTTTGATGCTTCCAAAGGGTTTTGGGTCCTACGAGATCACCTTACGGAACCTCGCTGCTGCATTAACCCCCTCTATAGATTCACTAAAACTGTTTCACGAATTTCTCTTAGCTTTCCTGATTATTTATCTGTATAGATTCCAATCGGTATCAGCTTTGGTGCTGTTAGCTTTATTATATGCTTTCCTGCTGTTTTACCTATGTTTGGATAGCTCTTTGCTCCACCAAACTTGAGTTCTCCTACCAGGATAAGGTAATGGGCAAGACTTTTCATAGCTGCCCTGGAGGACACGCGAAAGGTATTCAACTTGGCCATTGATTTCCCCCGTTGTACGTGGTTCAGAGAATTCGCACAACTTCGAGGAAACAAGGGAGTTGTAGTTTTCCCAGTTTTCCCTCCCTGGATTTCTATGATGCAGTTGCTTTATCTCCATAACGTACTTGAAAGTGTATCGCTCTGTGATCTGAAAATGAACACTCCTCCGATACCCTCCAGTCCACTATGGTTGTATATTCCATATTTGCAAGGGTTAAGTCTATGACCTCTTCCCTTACCCTATTTTGGAAGGTGGCAGTGTTACCCCTATTACATACTCGTAGATTATTAGCTAAAATAAAATCGAATATGGGCTGACCTCTCGCATTGGTGTCTCTGCCTCCCCAGTGGAAATGGTGAGTATTTGCATCACAGCGCTTTACTAATCTGCAATTGCCTGTCATCTCCGCATGTAGACCGAGGCTAGTACTACAGCCCTACCGGTATCTTCGTCTAGTCTCACTACAGTCGTATCGCCATCACTGTAATTGTAGAGTTGAATAAGATTTTTCTTAGCTACAATACAGGTTCTTACCTTTTCCCCATTATTCGTAGAAAATAGGGAGAAATGCTTATAGTTTAGTCCAGAAACCCTATTTTTATATAAATAGGGTTCCTGGACCAAAGCGATATCTATTTCAGAGTCTGTGAGGGAGAGAAGGAGTTCGGCAGCCGCGGCCTTACAGTGATGCAGATTAATTTGCACCACTCGCAGGCCATGCTGCCGAACTACTTTACTGCGACTTCGAGATCCGGAACCGAAGTCCAACAGATCCGAAGAACAGCACTCCCTCACAGTCTCTAATATATTCCGCACTCTCGCTATCAATGGTAAATCGCATTACCATGCCGTCTCCTTCTTTAAAGAAGTTGAGCAGCCTCCAACTTTCGATGAAGAGACCTCTATTCTGCTTCTTTATCATCTTCATCACCTCCTCCGCATCAAACTCAGGAGGAGGCACCCCTGTTGTGGCTACAATCCTCCTGGGTATCTCATCCGCAGAAACCGCGGCCAGCCTGCAGTCGTCCCAGAGTTCACTAGATGGCTGTGGGGGTATCAGACCTAGGTCGGCTTTGCTGGCCTTCCCCGGTTGAGCCCTTTCTGCCTTCTTTTGACCGGTCCCCTGTGCGCACGAGTCCATGTGGTTGCTCGGTCGACGATCCACCACCCGCTTAGCAACAGGATGCGAATCTTCAGAAGACGTAACCCTCTTAACGCATTCCTGCGCAGATGTCTTCGAATGTCCGTCCTGTTTTGAGGTCGATGGTCCATTTCCAACCACTGCCCATGTCTCTTCACAGTGTCAGCACTGCTCTTAACTCCAGAAGAGTGAGGTCCCTCAGGTGCAGACGACTTTACAGTGGTCTGTTGCACAATCGTCGCCCCTGATCGATCTTCACCCTTCTTTACCCCGGCAGGTCCGGTAGCAGCCACCGACGAGACAGTCGATATATGCGGTACCTTTAGCGGCTGTCTCGCTTGTGGCTGCAACTTTCCCTGCGCCAACTTCGAAACGGGAGGTATCACACCAGTGTTTCCCTTACGTTCCGTCGTCTTTGGGGCCAATGGAGCCGAGCTGGCCGATCCTACCGCGGTCATCAAAGATGTCCGCAAAGGACTCGAGCAGTTCGACAACATTGGATTTATTAGTTTCCCTGTAGAGGTTGCCTTTGTCACAGCCGCTGGGCTGGCAACTGCAACCTTTACAGGGGTCGGAATTTGGTAGATTGGAAGGAAGATATTCTCAATGTGAGGGTATTTGCCAATAAATCTTTGGCAGTAGAAGATGGCTCTACGGTAATTGTACCTATCCTTCTTCTGCCTGGCTCTATTTAACTTGGATGACGGGGACATGGGGGTGGTGGTCATTTCCTCCTCCACGGCCTCTTCCGCCAAGGCATCTTGCCTGTACAAAGAGGGCATGTCGGATTCGACCGACGCTTCATCCCCTTAGGGAGTGGTATACTCAACCGCGAGGTTGGAGTTCTCCAGGGCACTAGGGCGAGCCTCTTTGGAAGAATGGAATAATTGTAATTTCCATCTCATCTTCCTCCCAGTTCTCCCAGTCCCCTGGAGGAGGGCTCTCCTGGCTGAGTCGAAGGATATCACTGTCCTCCAGGAGATCGAGCAATACCCTGCTCTGTTGGTGGATGGCGTCACTTACTCCGTCCAATGTCAATGAGCTGTCGTCCTCGCCCATTGGGTCGTTCTCACACAAGGTGCCTCGTTGTACTTTTTCATAGCAGTGGTCGGTATCGAGAGTGTATTAGGGTTGGGGTTTTTAAAAGTTTTCAAATTATCATCCATAAGAGAGAAGTGTAATGGGGGATCTGAGAACAATCATGGCATAGCCTGGACAAAGAGAGAAACTATATACTTAAGCCCTCATATCGCTCCAAGATTGTTATTCCCGATGAGGGAACAACAACAACAATTCTTGATATAAGCGTGCTGGCTTTCTTTGACTTGGTTTCCGAGCTTCGTGAATATACTCCCATTCATATTTATGTCACCTTTACATCTTTTACGAATGAAAGCCACAACTAGGTCACACAGTTCTGCTTGAGAATTCTTAAAGCAGGGCCCTTATATTTTGTGACACTGCTGGTATTATGTAATCTGAGCCCGGAGATTTATAAGGCTGAAAGATATTAACTGACCTTATAAATCCTATCGTCCTCTTTAGTACGGTGTTGTATGTGATAGTTCCGCTAGAGCCTCCAGTCGCAATTGGGTCAACTGGAAGGCGCTAGTGTGGTTAGGGAACCCTACTAGAAGTTTTTATCTAGTATCGCTGGTTCCGTGTGCCTTAAAGGGGGTTGTTTTTGTTGCAACAGTATTTGATATGTTTGTATGCTCGTTTTTCTGCTTCATATGGCTGCTTTCATAGGATGTAACCATCAATCTACTGGAGTTGAGTTGAGTAGGTTTGGCAGATATTTTGCACGGTGTCATCGATCCTTGCCCTGTAGGAATTTAGACGGCTGCACCATCCCGAGCATAGTTGAGCCAAAACTACTCTGGTTTGTCGTGGCAGCTAACGCTCTGCAATAGATGGGGAATGTTTTCCGAGGATCGCCTTTACACGATTGTTGTTTATGGCATCTGCGATAGACTTGTTGATCTAGGGGTTCTCTCTTGTAACGTTGGACCTCTCTTTCTAGATCATGAACATCCCTACTAATATGCCTGGGTGGGGGTCCTATCCACCATATGGTGATTAGGCTGACTCTCACGGTAACACCCGAGCAAATACTACAACGAAAGCATGTCGTTGTGTACTGTACTGGAAGAATCTTTGTCTTCTCATGTAGATGGTCCACTGAAGACATAAGGAGGCACCCTGTTGCAGTTCTCAGGGTGGCATTCTGACAGGTTTCTTGTCCCTGAATTCCACGTACGACTGGCGTCCAAACATATAATTGATTATCCAACGTTTCAGACATGGCCGGAGGGTTGTCTACTCGATGCCCTCAAACAGCGTGGAGTGCTTGGCAATATCAACGGCTTTTGATAAGTCAAGCGTCATCATCACTGTTCTATCATACGGCTTGGTATGGTTGAGTTCTCGACTAATATATGTGGAGATGGCGTGTAGCGCTGTTGTCGTGCTGTGCTGCTTACGGAACCAATGCTGAAGATCGGCAACTGGATAGCTATTTCTGACGCTGGGGAGGTCATTGATACGGGCGAGAAAAGCGAAATCGGTTTGTAGGTCATTGCTACGGGCGAGAAAAGCGAAATCGGTCTGTACGATCCAATTTTGCTGGCATCCATGCCTGGCTTCAGTAGTGGGAGCACCCTGTTCTTTTTCCAGACTTCGGGAACGATGTGGGTGGCTAGCGACAGGTTTAGAACTTTAGTGAGATACTCCCGAACTCCCGGCACATCCAGCTGTTTCAGTATTACCATGGAGATTCCATCAGAGTCAATCGCTTTGGATGATTTAGCGATCCTGATGACATTCGCAAGATCATCCATTGTAAATTGTGGTGGTTCATCCTTGACAGAAAGAGATCTAATGAGACGTAGTGCTTTTCTCTTCGCCTGTCACGTGCTCAACAAACCGTCGATTGAAATAACTTGCACACCTCTTCAGATCAGTCAACGTAACGTCGCCAAATGTAACTGAGATCCTATCTTCCTTTATTCCTGGGTTCGAGAGTGACTTAACCGTTGTCCACAATTCACTTATTCCGGCTAACATGTTGCAACTCTTCAGATGATTTTATGCTCACTGTCAGCTCCCTGTCACTGGGGTTGGAACGACGAAGCTGAACACGCTCATTTGCTAATCCCATCGATGGGAAATTACTTCCGGTATTCAACCAGCAGGTAAATGGCGAGCGGCTTCAGCAGTGATGATATCTCGGAACGTCCTTTCTGCCATGCTCGTCTAGTGTTGAGACCGCCATGTCATGTAGAACTCGCAATATCCATACAACCGAGTAAGTAGTTGCTAATAGGAGGTTCAAAGTGGAAGATATCAAAGGGATGGAAGATACCAAGGAACGGTCCTGACCGGCTTTAACATGGCAAAGCCCAGAATTTATCTTGGTCCCTCTTTCATCTCAAGTGGACACTTACCTCCCCGTGGTGTCACCTGGGGAACTGCCTTTAACACCCGTTACAGGTAGTGAGCTAACATGTGCCGCGCGTTCACCCATAAGAACGTTAAAAACTTGGGTTTGGGCGTCGGGTTAGTAACCCTCCTCTAGAAAAAACAGCCTACTATGAAAAAACGAAAGAAAAGAAAAACAAACCCCTCTAAAGTTGACGAACCCCGCAAACGTTTTAAGGACCATGATCTGCGAATCTGCGCCTGGAATGTTCGCACTCTTTATAGAGAAGGTGCAGTCTTCGCATTGGCAGACGTACTTGAAAAGTACAAGGCCGATATTACTGCCATACAGGAAATACGATGGATTGGGAAAGGCGTCACAATAACACCTAAAGGTGACGCACTGTATTATAGCTGCCATGACGTAAAGCATGAGTTTGGTTGCGGATTCGTAGTTAGTCGGAGACTAAAACATCTGGTATCCAGCTTCACCCCAGTGAATGAAAGACTTGCTGCAATTCGAATAAAAGCTATATTCTTCAACATCAGCTTTATTTGCGCTCATGCTCCCACTGAAGAAAAGGACAAAGAGACCAAAGATATATTTTACGAGCGCTTAGAAGAAACATATGACCGTTGCCCTGCCCATGACATTAAAATCATTCTAGGCGATTTTAATGCCAAAATTGGAAAGGAGAATATCTTTGGCGCAACAGTCGCGGAATTCAGTGTCCACAGTGAAACATCTGACAATGGTATGAGGCTGATAGACTTTGCAGCTGTAAAAAACATGGTAGTTAGCAGTACCAGATTTAATCATCTCGATATTCATAAGGGCACCTGGCTGTCTCCAGATCAAAGAACAAGTAATGAAATTGATCATGATGTGATAGATGGAAGACATTCATCCAGCGTGTTGGATGTACGATCGTTCCGAGGCGCAAACATTGATTCGGACCACTACCTTGTTGCAGCAAAGGTACGCACCCGCTTAAACGTAGCAAACAAAGTACGAACAGACACAACACGAAAGTTAGACATCGGTAAGCTGCAATCACAACAGATAGCCACAGCATATTCCACTCAACTAGCCCAATTGCTTAATCAAAGCACTCCTCATCCCGATAACATATCAGCGCAATGGCAAAGCATTGCCCACTCCATGCAAACAGCCGCAAAATCCATACTTGGATACCAGAGGCCTCCACCAAGCATTCCATGGTATGATTAGGAGTGTCGTGCTGCTATCGAAGAGAAAAATGCGGCATATAGAGCTACTTTACAATCAGTAGCAACGCGTAGCGCACGAGAGATATATCGGGAGAAAAGGAGAGAAGAGAAACGTCATTTCCGCAGGAAAAAGAGAGAAATGGAAAAGCGGGAGTGTGAAAAAAATCGAGATGTACAGGAGCCAGAATGAAGTCCGAAAATTCTACCAAAGAGTGAAACATCAAACAGATGGCTTTGGTACAGGCACATCCTCCTGTAGAGACCAGCAAGGTAATCTGGTAACAACAGATAGCGTGCTCAGGATATGGAAGGAACATTTCTCCAATCTGCTGGTATCCAATAGTAGCGAAGACGATGATGCCACAGATCCAATCCCAGAAGATGGTATAGAATGTATACCGCCCAGCCAAGATGAAAACAGCAATCAACCGGCTGAAGAATAATAAAGCAGCAGGAGCCGATGGCTTACCAGCCGAGCTGCTTAAAACCGGAGACGATGCGCTGATAAGGTGTATGCATCAGCTAGTTAGCACCATCTGGCAGGAAGAACGCGTACCCGACGATTGGAACCTGAGCATCCTATGTCCCGTCCACAAGAAAGGAGATAAGACCATATGCTCTAACTATTGCCTATAATATAGTGTCAGGGATATTGTGCGAACGACTAAAGCCAATGGTCAACGAAATAATTGGACCATACCAATGTGGCTTTAGACCTGGCAAGTCCACCATTGACCAGATATTTGCCCTGCGGCAAATCCTAGAGAAGACCCAAGAGATGCAGATCGACACATTTCAACTTTTGTCGATTATAAAGCAGCATTCGACAGTCCCCTCCGATCAAAGGTATTCCATGTAATGTCTGAATTTGGTATCCCCGCAAAGCTCATCCGGCTTTGTAAGATGACTTTAACTGACACGAGGTCCTCAGTTAAAATAGGAAAGAACCTCTCCGAAGAGTTTGGTACCAAAAGAGGTTTCAGACATGGAGACAGCCTTTCGTGTGGTAATACGAGATGCAAATGTCAAAAGAAATGGCACAATTTACACGAATAGCCACATGTTATTTGCCTATGCTGATGACATAGACATCATGGGACGATCAGTAAAGAAAGTAACTGACACCTTTAGGAAGGTCGAAGCAGAATCTGCGAAAGTTGGTCTGGTGGTAAACGGTGAGAAGACCAAGTTGATGGTGTCGACGCGCAATGCGTCCATTGAGCTCGGACCGACTGTGGAAGTTGGTTCCTATAATATTGAGGTAGTAAAAGACTTCGTCTACCTCGGCACCTCCGTAAACACAACAAACGACATCAGTTGTGAAATAAAAAGAAGAATTGTATTGGCCAACAGATGCTACTTTGGTTTAAGTAAGCAGTTTAAAAACAAAGCCACATATCGTCAAACAAAAATAACGCTTTACAGAACACTGATACTACCCGTGATGATGTATGGATCCGAAGCCTGGGTATTTGCGCAAGCAGACATGGCAGTGCTTGGTGTGTTTGGGAGAAAAATTCTCCGAAAGATCTACGGACCAATCTGCGTTGACGGCGAATATCGACGTCGCATGAACCACGAGCTGTATCTGCTATACAACGACATCAATATTGTAAAACGTATCGAGATGCAGCGATTGCGTTGGCTAGGCCATATCATAAGAATGAGCGATGATGAACCCGCTAAAAAGGTGTATAAATACGGACCGCTTGGCGGTGCACGCAGAATTGGCAGGCCAAAGAATAGATGGCGCAAACAAGTGGATGATGAGATGAAAAGGCGCGGTATTCCAGAGTGCGAAGCAACAAATAGAGAGGAATCGATATCTTTTCTTAGATCGGCCTATGGAACAAATGTTCTGTAATGGGCCAGCTAAGTAAGTAAGTATGATTAGAACATCAACAATTGACAACAGATATTGCTGGCTGCCGATTTCCAAGACCGTCAAGGCTTTGAAATAGCCCCAATCTATTTTTCTGTATCTCCTCTCATTTACCCAGAACACTGAAATGTGAAAAGATAAGGGTTTGGTGTAATTCCTGAAAATCCAAGTTAAAAAAACCAAAAACTAGTCTTTTTGCGACCTCCCAGTAGTGATCTCTATACGAATCATAACCTGGGTTGTCTAAAGATAGAACTATAATATCTTCTATAGAACCTACCTTCTAAAGGTCTTCCATAGATAGATTACCCCATAAAGATCTGAATGACCTTCTAAGGGTCATCTATACATGAAAGAACAAAACGCATTGTTTATATAGAAGACTTAATTGAGATGTTCTATAGAAAAATTACCCCCAAAAATCTTCCATCCTTTTTAGATTTACCTTTTAGATAGACCTCCCAAAGATCATCTTTATTTAGAAGAGATCTCAAAGTTTTAGACCGAAAACTTCCTAAACATCTTGTTTAGATGGAAAACCTTCCAAAGGTTTTCTATAGTTAACAGACCTTTTTGGCCTTTTAGAAACAGAAGACTAAAACAACATTATTATTAGGTTTGTCCTTTTACGTACTGAACTTTACTGAACATTGTTTCTTCAGTAATGTTTAGCAACATTTCAATTATACAATTGTCAAAACTTTACTGAAGAAAAAATGTTCAGTAAAGTTCAGTACGTAAAAAGACAAACCAATTGTAAGTGAAATACCTCCGAGCTGTCAAAGTTTTACTCTACCTTTTTATATGATTATATGAAGATTGGGCGCCATAATTATGCTACCTAGGCAACAAGGTGTCTAATGGGTCGATTCCGTATTGCGAGGCGAGTCATGTCGCGTCGTCTATCGTCTCTGTGACAAAATTTAAAAAATGCACTACGTAAAGCGATAGAAAATAATCGTCGATAACAAGTTATCGGTGATGTAGCGGAGCGTTTTTTGTTTTGATTTCAATAAATCCGAAAAAAATATCCGAAGAAATGTACACAAAAGTTATAGTTTTCTAAAATGATAAGCTCAGTGGAACTATTTTTTGATGATAGTGAAGAAGATATAGTTAACGTAGCATCTATCAGACGACACTTAAGAGATAAATCTAATCCTTTAGAATTGCCATCAGTATTGTGAGTTTGTTTGGTTTCCAACATTCATCAAAATACTTAAAGTGTGTGCTGCTTTAAGGGTTTTTCGCAGAAGGAAGCTTTTAAAAATCTAATGGCAATGACTTTAACCTCGGGATGGCTCAACCCACATTGTCAAAGGTATTAAGCGAAGTTCTGGAGTTAATATAGGAAAAACTGTGTACAATTGGGATTGTTTCCAAATTAATGGAAGAGGAAAAGCGTCAAAATAAAAATTATTTTTATTCAAAAACAAATATCCCGGGCATTGTCGGATGCATTGACGGAACACACGTACATACATTTAATGCGACCAAAGGATGATGTTCGCCATTTATATCTGAATAGAAAAGTTTTTAGTTTGAACGTTTAGTTGGCAAGTACGTTGTCAATTTCTACTTCATCTTGAGGTTTTTCATTTTCTACCTCAGCGGATTGTCCAATTTCACTGTTATTATCATCCCATGTCTCTTCAATTCCGTAGATCGTACCTGCAGGATTTGATACCATATTAATTTGCAGTAAGTCTGCACATATTTCTTGTGATGGTCCACCTCCTGTAGTTGTAATGTTCTAATTTTAAGAAATTTGTTTCTTTTGTTTGGATAAAAAATGAGTCCATACTCTGTTCCATTCATCTGGTGTACGCACACAACCATGGTAGAACAAGAAAAGGTAGCAGCAATACCCATCTGACTGAACTAGGTTGTAGTGGTAGTGTCAAATTCCATACGACATTTTATGTAAATATTTATTTCTATGTTCGATGTATATTAGGGATATATATTTTTGAAGAACAAATTTATTCATCAGAAAAAAACTATTTCCCATAAAGACGGCTTCATATCATTGACATGTAACCTCCTCCAGGTCCGAACGACATGCCGCACACTAAAACACCGCTTATAGAGGCGGTACAATATTTATTAATATGTGTGGTATTTTGTTAAACTTGAAAAGAATAAAGCCCTAATAAACATGTGATTTTTTGTTTTCAAAAGCAAACGATTGAAACAGCTTCTCTTTTTTCAATGAATTACCAGCGACCCGAAATATTTTTGCAAGTATTCTACTTTCTGCGAGAAATTATACATTTAGTGGAATGATATGGAAACATTCAAATTGAAAATCTAACGAGTTTTCATTCATGTTTTTCAAAATATTCAATCAAATGTGAAAAATTATTAGTTTTTTAAATTCCAATAATTTATAGACATTTCCTTGTTTTGTTTACATATTCCGTTGACACTAACATTACAAACAAAAACAAATTTCCATGTGGTTGTTGTTGAGTTGTATTTGTTGTAGTATTTACTTTACCTTATAAAGGGTGTTTTTTAAGCTAGATAGAACTTTAAATTGTAAAAAGTAACACAAAAAATTAAATTTTGATGAAACTTTTTTTATTTGTTTCAGTATACTCTGACAAATCATCATGAATAGACTCACGCTTGAACAACGCCACGAAATTATCCAAATTTACTTTGAAAATCAGTCGTCGATTCGACCCGTTGTTTTATCGCAAAATTGTGTTCAGCGATGAGGCGCATTTTTGGCTTAACGGGTTTGTTAATAAGCAAAATTGCCGCATATGGAGTGAGACCAATCCACAAGAGACCCCACAGACTCCATTACATCCAGAAAAATGCACCGTATGGTGCGGTTTTTACGCTGGTGGCATCATCGGACCTTATTTCTGCAAAAATGAGGCCGGAGCTCCCGTTACGGTCAATGGAGATCGTTACCGCACCATGATCAATGATTTTTTGTTTGAAAATATGGATGACATTGATCCGGAGGAGATGTGGTTTCAACAGGATGGCGCTACGTGCCATACGGCGAACGCAACCATCGACTTATTGAAATCAAAATTTGGCGATAAGTTCATTTCGAGAAGTGGACCTGTCAATTGGCCTCCAAGGTCGTGCGATTTGACACCTCTCGATTATTTCCTGTGGGGCTACGTGAAGTCACTGGTTTATGCTGATAAACCAGCAACAATTGATGCCTTGGAGGCCAGCATTGTTCGTGTTATTCGTGACATACGGCCAGCAGTGCTCGAAAAAGTGGCCAAAAATTGGACGTCCAGAATGCACTTCGTCAACAGCCGCGGTGCCCATATGCCCGAAATAATTTTCAAATGTCAATGTCAGGTATTGGTCTTTCGAATAAAAAAAAAAATTGATTACAATTTAATTTTTTGTGTTATTTTTTACAATTTCAAGTTCTATCGGGCTTAAAAAAACACCCTTTATTTGCTCTACCATGAATATAACCCAACCGTTACACATGCTAGTGACAGTTTGAAAAATTCAATACTATCACAATTATACATTTTTTGAATTGTCGACTCCACTGGCACTACATTTTTTCATACCAGTATAATTTTGAACTGGCTGCCAGTCGAAAATATGTCGAAAATAAAAAAGAGTTGCCTACACTATTTTTCAATCCATGTACATTTTTGTTTCTTTTAAGAATGCAAAGATTTAACGCATATTTTCAAAAAGGTTATGAAACACAAATAATACATCTCGGTAGCTGCAATATACATATTAGTGGTGAATGAAGACATAATTTTGATATTTTTCCTGAAAATATAGGTTGACAAATAATTTCCCCTCTGGGATTATCCAATATTGAAAAGACGGCAATACCAGATTCATTTTGTTTATGATTGAAAACAATCTTTTTGAAACGAAATAAAATAAAAATAATAGAATATGATGTGGATTGTGTTTTAAATCTGAAATATAATGCAATTTTGTGTGTTAAATGCGTGTTAAAATAATTTTGAAATTGAACTTGCACTGGCATGTGTAAACACACAAGAAAACTGCATGCCAGTCGAACACTTCTTCGGCATTTTCGAGTATAATAAATGTACCCAATTGGCACCTATTTACTGGCATGTGTAACTGCAGCGTAAGTACTGAAAACCCAAAAAACGTATTTAATATTAAATAAATTCACTTAAAATGAACTTTATGGCGACAGAATTTGACGTCGTCGGGCGACTTTTGCCATACGTAATGGAAAAAATTGCAACTGGCAACGCGACACGACTCGCGTCGCAATACGGAATCGACCCATAAGTTCTTGTGTTTCTAAACATGTACATATATAATTTGTAGACGTTTTTTATTTTCATGTCCGATTTTATCATCTTATAAAATTTTATTTAAAAAAAACTACAATTAAAAATTTACAACAAATCTATATAAAATTATTTGCGTTTAATATTATAATTTATAAAAAATACTGTAAAACTTAAATAAAAAAGGGGGAATGTAATAAAAAGAAAACAAATTAGCAAAATATGATACTTAAAACTATGCATCTCACAAGAAGATTTCCTATAAAATATTTTATACGTGTATGTGTATATCGTATATAACTTAAAAAATATAGTTGCTATAAAAACCTATAGCAAGGGCAATAGTTCTTTTTTCATTATATTTATATAACAATTTCATTTTTTACTTATTATGCAATAGAGTATTTAATATATATGTATAAATAAAAACAAATTATGATATTTTTGTTGTTGTATCAAAAGAGTTCATTACAAATAGGAAGATAGGATGGAAGGCAGATTGATGGTAGATAGTTGTAGTAGAAAAAAAAACGGGCATATAAAAAATTCATTGGCACTTGTTTATCACATTGAAAGCTAGCATACACTTTGGGTCCCTATTTCTGTACTAGTTTTTTTATATAACTTTATAAAAAGGTAGCCTTGAATAGCTAGCTAGCCTAAGTGATAGTTTTTTAATTTATTTGAGGTTATACACAACTGAGCTTGAGGGCATCTTTGGCAAAGTTAGTTGCTGTCCACTTGGCTTTTGCTTTCATTCCAGTTTACCATTCGATTCCCGTATTGTCACAGGTTTTGTGGATTTTTCCAATAAGGGCGACTGTTCAGGTACATTTTCTTTGTGATTTTGTAATGATTTCATTTCCCCACCCACCGCACCATTCTCTGTTACACCATGGATTTTATTTGTAGAATTAACACGACGCCGACTCTTACGCATAAAACACAAATGTTGCATTGGATACCAGGCTAGCATAATAACACCAATGGCAAATAGTAGGCCAGCAAATATTTGACCACCCAACAGCACTCGTGGAATCACTTTCCATTCTGCAGCCAGTTCTGGTGTAATGCGCACCTTTTGTTCAAACCATATTAGGGGGAAGTATATGCGTGGAACATCTTCATATAAGCTGAAAGTAGCATCAAAGTGGGGGGGGGGGTTATGTTTTAAAAATTAAATTAAAAAGAAATCTTTGAATATTTACCTCACACCCCTTATGGGTTCCACCAACATATTCACTTGAAAACGAGCAGCCACCTCCAAAGTTAGTCCTGTTTTTGGTTCCAAAATCATATAGAATTCATGTTTCTCTTTGTTGGGTTCCAAACCCTCTACTTGATCAACAAGATAAGGGTCGGCTTGATAGAAGTGGGGAAAAGACATAAATGCAGGAGTACCATAACGACAGGCGGAAACATTCATAAGTCCAGAGGGTGTACATTCACCTCCACAATAGCATAGGTTTTCGGGATATAAAGTTCCTAGAAATGGAAAGAAATGAATGAATATAATGGTCGGCAAATGACTTCAAGTAGTCAGACTCAGAATACCTAATAAAGCCCTTATTCAGAGAGATGATCCCTAAAGCTAATTTAAAGGACTTCTAAGGAAAGAAGGCCTCCTAAAGGTCCCCCATTAAAAAAGACCTCCTTTAAAAGGACTTCTTTAAAAGGCAGACATATTAATGGTCTTCTATGGTCTTCCTTAAAGTCGTCTATGGAAAGAATACCTCCTTAAGGTCTTCCATGGAAAGAATACTCCAAATGGTATTCTTTTAAAGTTCTTCTAAGGAAAGAAAACCTCCAAAAGGTCTTCTATGGAAAGAAAACGCCCTAAAGGCATTCTAGGGAAAGAAGACCTCTTAAAGGTCTTCTAAGGAAAAAAGACCTCCTTAGTTTTCGAAAGAAAGAAGACATCTTAAAAGTCTTCTAACGAAATACGACCTACTTAAGACATTTAATGGTCTTCTAGGGAAAGAAGACCTCCTAAAGGCCTTCTAGGGAAAGAAGACCTCCTAAAGGTCTTCTAAGGAAAGAACACCTCTTTAAGGTCTTCTACAAAAGGAAGATCTCCGTAAGGTCTTCTATGGAAACATAGCTCATTAAGGACTTCAATGGAAAGATGGCCTCCTTAAGGTCTTCTATGGAAAGAGGACCTCCTGAAGACCTTCTAGGGAAAGATGACCTTAAAGGTCTTCAATGGAAGGAAAATCTCCTTAAGGTCTTCCATGGAAAGACGACTCCAAAAAGTATTCTTTTAAAGATCTTCTAAGGAAAGAACACCTCCTTAAGGTCTTCTACAAAAAGAAGACCTCCGTAAGGTCTTCTGTACGGAGACGACCTCTTTGAGGTATTCTATGGACAGACGACCTTCTTAAGGTATTCTGTAGAAAGACGACCTCCTGAAGATCTTCTAGGGAATGATGACCTCTTAAAAGTCTTCAATGGAAGGAAAACCTCCTTAAGGTATTCTATGGAAAGAAGACCTCCTTAAGGTCTTCTATGGAAAGAAGACCTCCTAAAGGTCTTCTACAGAAAGAAGACCTCCTTAAGATCTTCTGCAGAAAGAAGACCTCTGTTAAGTCTTCTGTGGGAGGAAGACCTCCATAAAGTCTTCCATGTATAAAAGGCTTCCTAAAGATCTTCTAGGGAAAGAAGATCTCCTTAAGGTCTTCTAAGGAAAGAAGACCTTCTCCTTAAAGTCTTCTATGGAAAGAAGACCTACTTAAGACCTTTTAAGGTATTCTAGGGAAAGAAGACTTCCTAAAGATCTTCTATGAAAAGAAAACCTCCTGAAGGTCTTCTATGGAAAGAAGGCCTCCTAAGGGTATTCGATGGAAAGAAGACCTTCTCCTTAAAGTCTTCTATGGAAAGAAGACATACTTAAGACCCTTAAAAGTCTTCTAGTAAAAGAAGTCTTCCTAAAGGTCTTCTATGAAAAGAAAACCTCCTGAAGGTCTTCTATGAAAAGAAAACGTCCTGAAGGTCTTCTACAGAAAGATGACCTCCTGAAGGTCCTCTGCAGAAAGAAGACCTCCGTAAGGTCTTCTGTGGAAAGAAGACCTACTTAAGACCTTTAAAGGTCTTCTAGGGAAAGACTTCCTAAAGATATTCTATGGAAAGAAGACCTTTTTAAGGTCTTCTAAAGAAAGAAGACCACTTTAAGGTCTACTATGGAAAGATACCTCCTTAAGGACTTCAGTGGAAAGATACCTCCTTAAGGACTTCAGTGGAAAGAAGGCCTCCTTAAGGTCTTCTATGGAAATGAGACCTCCCTAAGGTCTTCTATGGAAAGAAGACCCCGTTGAGGTGTTCATTTATGTCTATGGAAAG
The DNA here is from genome assembly GCF_047663935.1 of Musca autumnalis. NCBI lineage: Eukaryota > Metazoa > Arthropoda > Insecta > Diptera > Muscidae > Musca > Musca autumnalis. The sequence goes on from NW_027411755.1 coordinate 246,236,188, forward strand.
AAGATCTCCTTAAGGTCTTCAACGGAAAGAGGACTTCTTTTAGGTCTTCGGTGGAAAGAAGATCTACTAGAGGACTTCTATGGAAAGAAGACCTCCCTAAGGCCTTCTATGGAAATAACTTCTATAGAAAGTAAAACTCCAAAAGGTATTATTTTAAAGATCTTCTATGGAAAGAAGCCCTCCTTAGGATTTTCTATAGAAAGAAGAACTCCTTAAGGTCTTCTATGGAAGGAAGACCTCATTAAGGTCTTCTATGGAAAAAGTCCACCCTAAAGTCGTTTATGTAAAGAAGACCTCCTAAGGGGTTTCTATGTAAAGAAGACGTCTTTAAAGTTTTTGATGGAAAGAAGACCTCCCAAAGGACTTCTATGGAAAGAAGACCGCCTAGAGGTATTCTGTGGGAAGAAGACCTCCAAAAGGACTTCCATTAAAAAATACTTCCTTAAGATCTTCTGCAGAAAGAAGACCTCTGTTAGGTCTTCTGTGGGAGGAAGACCTCCATAAAGTCTTCCATGTATAAAAGGCTTCCTAAAGATCTTCTAGGGAAAGAAGATCTCATTAAGGTCTTCTAAGGAAAGAAGACCTTCTCCTTAAAGTCTTCTATGGAAAGAAGACCAACTTAAGACCTGTAAAGGTCTTCTAGGGAAAGAAGACTTCCTAAAGGTCTTCTATGAAAAGAAAACCCCCACAAAGTCTTCTATATCTTCTATAGAAAATACACCTCCTAAGGGTCTTCTATGTAAAGAAGAGCTCTTTAAGTCTTCGATGGAAAATAGACCTCGTACAGGTCTTCTATGGAAAGAAAACATCCTTAAGGAAGGAAGTCATCTGGAAAGGATAACTCCCTAGGGTCATCTATAGAAGGAACGCCTACTAAAGACCTTCTATGGAAATAATTCCTCCTGAAGGTATTCTAGGAAAAGATGACCACCTAAAGGCCTTCTATAAAAAGAAGACCTCCATAAGAGGCATGTGAATAGGGCCTCCTAAAGGTTTTCAATGGAAAGAAAACTTCCAAAAGATCTTCTATAGAAAAGGAACCTCCTAAAGGTCTTCATGAGATATTCGATGGAAAGAAGACGTCCTTCTTGTAAAAGGAGACCTAGTAAAGGCCTTCTATGGGAAGATGACATCCTAAGGTTTTCTATAGAAAGAAGACCTCCTAAGGGTCTTTTACAGAAAAAAGGCCTCCTAAGGTCTTCTACGGAAAGAAGACCCTCTAAGGGTCGCCAACAGAAAGTAGACCCTCTAAGGGTCTTCAACAGAAAGAACACCTTCTAAGAGTCTTCTACAGAAAGATGACCACCTAAAGGTCTTCTATGGAAAGAATACCGCCTTAAGGTATTCTATGAAAAGAAGCCCTCCTAAAGGCCTTCTATGGAAAGAATACCTCCTAAAGACTTTCTATGGAAAGAGGGCCTCCTAAAGGTCTTCGATGAAAAGAAAACTTCCAAAAGATATTCTATAGAAAGGGATAAAGGTCTTCATTAAGATCTTCCATGAAAAGAGGAGACCTAGCGGGTTCTTAGGTACCGGATTGACCCGAAACCAAAAGTGTTTCGGCCAGCGGCTGCCAACCCAGCATTAGATGCTGCTACAACAACAACAACAACATAGCAAAGGCCATCTATGGGAAGAAGACATCCTAAGGTTTTCTATAGAAAGAAGACCTTCTAAAATCATAGAGATCCTCTACAGAAAGTAAAATATAGAAGGTATCCTCAAGGTCTTCCACAGATAGAACACCTCATAAAGCTCCTCTATCTTCCCCTCTTTTTCGCTACACATATTTCTTTCTCCATATATCTCTTCCTCTCCCTCTCCCTCTCCCTCTCTCTCTTTGTTATTAAATGTAATACAAATCCCCTTACCATTATCCACAGCTCTTGGACCACCAGAGTACTTGTAACCTTTAATTCCCTCAATTTCAACAGTTTCCGTGTATTCCAAAGGCACCGTGCGGCACATGTCGGGTGTAAACAGACCCACAATACTGTCGGGTGTTAAATTTTTGGGATAAAATTCACCAGCAGAACCATTAATATCACCACAATGGGACTCGAAGAAGCCGCTGTGGGTTTTATAATTCCATGTGTGCATTTGACCGGCACGAGAGATATCATCGGCACCGGTGTAGGCATTGAAAACACCTGTCAACTCAGCGCTGCCATTGCGCTGCAAAAAAAAAAAACAGAAAATTAGCAACTGAATCAAAGCATTCTTCAAAGTCAGTCTTACCGTATAAAACCAACCGAATCTATCAAAGGGGACTTCCACCTTTTTACCAAAAATATTTGTCATGGTACGAGCCGTGGTCATCATGTCATCACTATAACCGGTAAATAATAGCTCATCGACTGTCTTCGTTACCGCAACTTCTTGTTGATACACCGACAAGCCCATATTCACCATTCTGGTGTTCATCATATCCCAAGATTTGGTTTTTGCGGCAGCAGCCTGAAAAGAAAAATGCTACCTTAGAACACCTGGAGATATGTATGTTTGTGTGTTATCTTCTACTCACCAAAGCCACAGCATTTAGCGTAACAATCATATCATCCAAACTACCATTGCTGCCAGCAGCATCAAAGTAGTATAAACTTTTCCTACGATATGTCACAGAGGCATTTTCCGGATGCCAATTTATATCGACTTTATCCGGTTTCTCCCTAAAACGATATGGTCCACATTGTTCCAATATTGGCTTAACTGAAGAGTTACCAAAATCTTCCGGATTTGTCCAATTATATAAATAGATATCTAAATTCAATTCTAACGGCGGGTTTTTCCATCGACTGTATATCACTGAGTCCGGTCGAAGGACCATTTCCTGGAATAATATGAAAATACAAGGTTAATGTTTTAAAACATAATAGGGGATTCGAAAAAAGACCTTCTTCACAATGTCGAGATGAAAATGAAGGGAGACAAGTAAAAAAGGATCAGTCGGCTCGTTGATCTAGAGGCTTCGGTTTGTAATTCCTCTAGATAATGTCCACAAGATTGTGACAGGGATGCTCACGACAGGTACTGACTGCATTAACAACATCTTGTTGTTGAAATGTTCGCATCCTTATGTACATGGTCCAACGGAGTTATTAGGAGACACCCTTTTGCATTCTGCCAGGTTTGAATACTTTTCCAATGCGTAGAGCTAACATTTACATACCACCCTGCGCAACATAGCTTACCACAGACCGGCATATTGCTTTGTAACAGGACAACAAGGTTTCTTTGTCAGCACCCCAAGTACTACCGCCCAGCGACTTCTTCTGATCTTATCGCAAAAACTGTAGAATAGCGAATAACGTTTCGGATATAATTTCGCGCCTTGGAGAACTCCCGTTTATAGACCTTTGGTACAATTGAGGACACTTATTAAATACTCAGCCTCGGGTTCATCCAGTTGCTTAAGCATTCCCATTGAGATTCCATGTTGGGACATCTGCAACTTCACTCATCGTAAATTGTGGTGGTACCTCCTCATTTTTAGAATAGAAGACCTACGCAGAAAGCGTCTATAGAACAAATAACCTACGTATGAGGCTTCTAAAGAATAGAAGACCCCGTATGAGGCTTCTATATAATAGAAGACTTCCGTAGGAGGCTTCTATAGAATAAAAGACCTCCGCGTAGGAGGCTTCTATAGAATAAAAGACCTCCGTAGGAGGCTTCTATAGAATAGAAGACCTCCGTAGGAGGCTTCTATAGAATAGAAGACCTCCGTAGGAGGCTTCTATAGAATAGAAGACCTCCGTAGGAGGCTTCTATAGAATAGAAGACCTCGGTATGATGCTTCTATAGAATAGAAGACCTCCGTAGGAGGCTTCTATAGAATAGAAGACCTCCGTAGGAGGCTTCTATAGAATGAAAGACCTCTGTAGGAGGGTTCTACAGAATAGAAGACCTAGGTAGGAGGCTTCTATAGAATGGAAGACCTCCGTAGGAGGCTTCTATGGAATAGTACCTCCTCATCTTTAGAATAAAAGACCTACGCAGAAAGCGTCTATAGAACAAATGACCTCAGTATGAGGCTTCTATAGAATAGAAGACCTCTCCCCTAGGAAACTTCTATAGAATAGAAGACCTCCGTAGGATGCTTCTATAGAATAGAAGACCTCGGTAGGATGCTTCTATAGAATAGAAGACCTCGGTAGGAGGATTCTATAGAATAGAAGACTTTCGTAGGAGGCTTTTATAGAATAGAGAACCTCCGTAGGAGGCTTCTATAGAATAGAAGACCTCCGTAGGATGCTTCTATAGAATAGAAGACCTCGGTAGGATGCTTCTATAGAATAGAAGACCTCGGTAGGAGGATTCTATAGAATAGAAGACTTTCGTAGGAGGCTTTTATAGAATAGAGAACCTCCGTAGGAGGCTTCTATAGAATGGAAGACCTCCGTAGGAGGCTTCTATGGAATAGTACCTCCTCATCTTTAGAATAAAAGACCTACGCAGAAAGCGTCTATAGAACAAATGACCTCAGTATGAGGCTTCTATAGAATAGAAGACCTCTCCCCTAGGAAACTTCTATAGAATAGAAGACCTCCGTAGGAGGCTTCTATACAATAGAAGACCTCCTTAGGAAGCTTCTATACAATAGAAGACCTCCTTAGGAGGCTTCTATAGAATAGAAGACCTCCGTAGGAGGCTTCTATAGAATAGAAGACCTCCGTAGGAGGCTTCTATAGAATAGAAGACCTCCGTAGGAGGCTTCTATAGAATAGAAGACCTCCGTAGGAGGCTTCTATAGAATAGAAGACCTCCGTAGGAGGCTTCTATAGAATAGAAGACCTCCGTAGGAGGCTTCTATAGAATAGAAGACCTCCGTAGGAGGCTTCTATAGAATAGAAGACCTCCGTAGGAGGCTTCTATAGAATAGAAGACCTCCGTAGGAGGCTTCTATAGAATAGAAGACCTCCGTAGGAGGCTTCTATAGAATAGAAGACCTCCGTAGGAGGTGTACTATACAAAGGAAACTCAGAGGTTAGCTCTAACTTTGCTAATAGAGCAAAGTGCAAGTTCAGAATAGGTCTGCCTTCTTTATTTTCTTTTCGCTATTTATATACAATTCTTAAATCTAACATTTGAGTTCTTATTTTCTAATATTCACAAAAATACTCGATATTGAACAACTCCCAACCAATAGGAAAAGAGTTCAATATCGTTACAATTACATATGTATGTGTATATGTAATATCCCACATATGTTGTCATACATTTGAGTCTTTCACTCATATTCATATTTTAGAATTTTACTCAATGATTCTACTATTGGGATATTCTTCAATCCCATTGGCCAACTGACTCATTACAATAGTCTTGAATTCCAATTGGAACTCTAAACCATTGTCCTACATATGAGTGAGTAATGAACTCGCTGTGGCGCTGCGAAACAAAAAGAAAAACAAAGCAATGAACTCGTAGTGGCGCTCGATCAGCATAACAAAACAAAATATCGAACATCTAAATGTATGGCAACATAATGTGTTGGTGACATACTACACCCTCACCCTTAAAAGAAATGTATACAACTTTTTTTTTTGTGTGCATAAACAAATTGTATGCATTTTATGACAATTCTTTTCGTTGGTGTCAAGTTGTTTCTTTGTGAATAACTTAAAATTACAAAATTGTTCTTTTGACATATGATCTTAAGTGGGCTAAGTATATTTTGTTTTTTTTTTTGTATTCGGAAATAAAATAATTTTTTGTTTACATACATACTTAAAGTAAGAATCTTAAAATAAAATACAATTTTTTTTTGGTTTAAGATTACTTGTGATATTTCTTTAACAAATTCTTATGAAATACTTTTTCTTTATTATTAATTCTTACTGTAACATTTAAATTTTCAATATTGATTATTTCATATGGACCATGATAAGGTGATTCATTTTTTCTTCTATTCTCCTTTTTAACTAAAACTAAATCTCCTATTTTAATATCTATTCTATTCGTATTATTTAATGAATTTAAACTTCTCTTGATTTTAGTCTGTTCAATTATATTTCTAGCGTTTTCTAATGAAAGTTTTAACCTAAGCCTTAATTCTTTAGCATAATTCTCTGTATCATACACTTTTTCACTATTCATTACGTTCTCGCCTGGCATTGTCGGTAATTTTCCAAAAATTAACTCGAATGGTGAATACCCTGTGTCAACATGTGGTGTTATGTTGTATGCAAAAGCATAATATGGTATCCATTCATTCCAATTATCATTATTCACAAAAGAAAGAAAATATTCGTTTAGAACTCTATGATTTCTTTCAACTGAACCTACTGTCTCATGATGGTAAGGTGTAGAGAACTTTTGTTCTATATCTAAGAGTTTACACATTTCATCCATCAGTTCATTTACAAATTCAGTACCTCTGTCGGATTTTAGAGTCTTGAATATTCCATACTTCAATATTAAATGTTCATTTAAATTTCTAGCTATTGATTTGGCTTCCTTTGTCTCCATTGGTACAGCTATTATGTATTTAGTTAATTCACATTGCATAGTTAGCATATATCTATAATTATCTGAGGGTCTTAAGGGTCCTACCGTGTCAATTACTACTGTATCAAAGCTACTTAATGGTGTATCTGTCTTCATTAACGGTTCTTTGGTATGTCTAATCTGTTTATTTCTTTGGCACAAATCACATGTAGATACGTATTTCTTTACCATCTTGCACATGTTCTTCCATATATATTTCTGTTTTAGTTTTAATAATGTTTTTCTTACTCCAAAATGACCTCCGCATGGTGTATCATGATACAATTTTATCAATTCATATTTTTCTTTTTCATTAAATATTTTTCGAGGATTTTCGTATAAAAGAATTCTGACGTCACAATTTTTTAAGTATTTATTTACTTTTTCTTTAAATTTCCCATGGGTTATTATTTCAAATATATCGTCACTTTTACTAAGTGCGATATTCTTAATACTCAATCTGCTTAACTCAGATGATAGCTTCTCCAAAATATTATCTAGATAATAAGGATTATCACTACATCTTATGGCCAATTCGTTCACAGAATGATTATCAAGAAAAGTGAATTCTTTTGTCGACACATCAATTATAAATTTTAATTTTTTAGCTAGCTTTATATCTTTAATGGATGTACATTCCACTACTTTGAGTTGATCAGGCTCATCGGGATATGTCATCTCATTATCTTTATCCATATTATTGCGCAATTTATTTTTCATTCCTCGTGTTATCACCAGCGATTTCTTAACTTTTTCGTCAATATTCTGAGGTATCATTGTTTTTAATATATTGGAGTCTATTTTAATACGTGAAAGTGCATCAGCATTAGTATTATTAATTCCTTTCTTATACACAATTTCAAAATCATAGTCTGATAGTTCTAATCTAATTCTTGTCAACTTGGAACTTGGATTCTTATGAGAAAACAATGAGACTAGTGGACGATGATCCGTAACCACTATAAATTTCCTACCATAAAGATAAGGATGGAAAAACTGAATTCCCCAATGTATACCCAATAATTCCTTTTCAATGACTGGCTTATTCTTCTCATGTTTATTCAAAGAGCGGCTTGCATAAGATATTGGTCTATCATTTCCTATTCCTCCTTGCGATAGTATTGCACCTAGAGCAAAATCAGAAGCATCTGTAGTTAGTATAAAAGGTTTATCAAAATCTGGATACTGTAAAATTGGTGGTGTTATTAACTTATTTTTAAGTGTCTCAAATGACTTTTGGCATTGTTCCGTCCATTCAAATTTAGTGTTCTTCTTAGATAATGAGTTCAAACATGTAGTTATTTCGGCAAAATTTTTAATGAATCGTCTATAGTAATTACAAAATGCTACGAATCTTCTAACGTCATCTGCGTTTTTTGGAACTGGATACTTGGTTATTGCATCGTATTTTGAAGGATCTGGCTTAATTCCATTAGGAGTTATTAAATGACCTAAATAAACTACCTCTGGTTTCAAGAAACAACATTTATTAGGGTTGAGTTTCAAATTGTACCTATTCAGTCTATCTAGTACCTTAATGAGATTCTCATTGTGGTGTTTGAAACTACATCCAAAAACTATTATGTCATCCACATAAAGAAATGCTTCAGACTCCAAACCAGATAAGGCTATTGTCAACATACGTTGAAAACTATTAGATGATATTTTAAGACCAAAAGGTAACCTTGTATACTGATAATGCCCATTAGATGTCGAAAATGCTGTCAGTGGTCTTGACTTAGGATCAAGTTCAATCTGATGAAAAGAACTAGTCATATCTAACGTCGAAAAATATTTCGCTCTACCCAATCTATCCAAAATATCGTCCAAACGAGTTAATGGAAACTTGTCATTAACAATCTTATCATTAAGTTTCCTAAAATCTACAACTAATCTCCATTTCTTCAAATCCGTCTGTCCTTTCTTTGGAACTAAAAGCAATGGTGCATTATAAGGACTAACTGATGGTTCAATTACTCTACTTTTCAAAAGATCTTGTACTTGAGCATTTATTTCTTCCTTATGTGCTTGTGGTAGTCTATAATTCTTTATATAAACAGGATTTTTGTCTTCAAGGTTAATTTTCTGCTTATAAAAATTGTTTGTCGTTAAATCCTCATCTTCAAGATGGAATGTCGACTGATATTTCCTTAATATAGCTACAATTTCTTTCCTATGACCTTCACTTAAGTCATCTAAATTAATTTTGCTTATTAACCTCTCAAAACGTTCATCCGTATAACTACTGTGTGAGTAAGAATGGTTAACCGTAAGTATATCATAATTGCTTAAAGGAACTGTTTCTAATTTCATATGATCTATCGTCATGTCTTGGTCAGTAACGTTCAGTAATTTGATATGCTTATTTCCATTTTTCGGAATTATAGAATTAGCCAAAAACACACCTTTCGTAATTTCCCGATTTAATACTACTGCATCTTCTACCAAATTGATGGTAAAAGGTAGAATGATTTCACTCCTTTTTGGTACAACTACCTGATTGATTTTGAAAGAACTATCATGTATAGGAATTGTGATGCTTTCACCATTTAAATTAAATGTTAGGATATACCTATCATAATCAACGTTACACTTAAATTTCGATAAAAAATCTCTGCCTAAAATTCCATCTGTACTAAGCGGAATATCATTTGATACTAGCTGAACACTATGCTCAATAACCATACCATTTATATCTATTTTAATATTAGTTGACCCAAAAGATTTAATTATTTCCCTCGAAATGCCTGTTAAATTGCAATAATCATCTGGATTTTCCTCATAACGGTACAAAAATTTCTCCTTACACAAAGAAATATCTGCACCCGTATCAATTAAAAATGTAAGTGGATAGTCTGCATCTACTATGTTTAATCTTACATAATTCTTGAGGTTAGATGATATACTGAAAATGTTTCTGTTTTTTACTGTGTGCTCTCCGAAGACGAAGGTCTTGGGGTCTCCGGAACCTGAAAGTTTCCCTGATCTTGTACCTGGTTAACATTATAATCCCTACTATTGTAGTTATTGTTGTTTCTGTTATTGTTACTATTATGGTTATTATTGTTCCAGTTGTTATTGTTTTTCCTATTTCCATTATTATTCCTGTTATTATTATTGCTGTTATTACGTCCATTCCTGTTATTATTTTTGTTGTTTTTATTACCTTTATTTCGGTTGTAGCCATTATTATTATTACTGTCATTGTTACCATTATTGTTGTTATATCGTTTGTTATTATTACCGTTATTGTAATATTTCTTTTTACCATTTTTATTATCCCTATTAGTTTGTGCATTATGGTACATCACGTCTTTCTGTTTCGTACGAGATACGTATCTTTCTGCAATTCGCAAAGCATCGGCAAATGTCGATACACGACTAGCCTCAATAGTTGAAACAATTTGTTGATCCTGAAGCCCATTCAAGAATGTATTGAATGCTGTCAGGTTGTTAGTAGCTATTATTGCTTCTCTACATTGTTCACCTAAATCAGAAATCTGAATCTCGTTAAGCTCAGAAACAAGACTTTCTATTTTATTAGCGAAACCTTGCAAGTTGTTATTTCTCTGAGTTAAACCAGTCAATTCGTTCAAAATGGCATTAGACGACTTTACGGGCTTATAGGCTGTCTTCAAAGCAGATAATAACCCAGTGATATTTTTAGGTATCCCTTTCTGTTTAATCCTATTCTGGACCCGACTATCTAATCTTGAACAAAAGACATATTTAAAGAAGAATTCTCTCTTTTCCTCAGGAACCGTCTCATATACTAACTCTAGATTAGCAACGAAACCCTCCAAATCTTCTTTTTTACCTGTAAAAACCGGTATTAAAGTAACAATAGTCTTCAGATCACTGGTCTCCATCTTGCCTTCTTGTTCTGCAGTGTTTTTATCTCTAACCTGTTGAGCTGATTCTGAGTGTTCTAATAATAAGCCTAAAGCTTCAGCTTTCAATTCGTTAAACCTCGTCCGAAACTTAACTGGATCTACGAGCTCTTCTTTTTCTAGTATGTTCTTAAAGTCTGTTTGTAAGTTTTCTAACTCTAATTTCTTTTTTCCTATGGTTTCCTTTGTGTACGGTTTGCTCAATGACTTTCTCGCATTTGATATTAATATACCTAAAGACTGTAAAACCTTATCCATGGTCTATTACAATTCTTAACTACAATATTATTTTTCTTCATTCAATCACAGTATTACAATTTTTAACTACAATGTTATGTTTCTTCAATTAATCATGGTATTAAAATTTTTAGTCTCGGTTTCTACTGCAACGCACTCAACCTGGCTTGTTGCTTGCGTATTTGTTTCTTTACATATCTCCTTAAATATCTTATTATTGCTACTATGGTTATAATAACACAAATTAATATTAATACCTCTACGCTCACACTTACTGCTGTTGGAGCATTAGCAGTTGCTTGAATTACTTCGCTTATCTTTGTCTGGGTGCTTCCCATGGTTTACAAAATTTTGAACACCGTTTTATTTCATTTCATAATCTTTTTTTTATTTAAAAAAAAAAAAAATTTGACCACGAGCGGCTAGCGCTTACTGGCCCTAACGTCTGCAGATTGATGCAGCGTTTAATAATAAAAAAAATTTTCTTACTTCCTATTTTCGAGATAATTCCTTATGAGGAATTCAATCTCGTCTACGCGTAACCATAACCTCGACGCCCGGTCCCAAGGAGGTGGCGGATCTGAATTAATTTCACGTAGAAGAAGGGCCTTCTCCTTCTTAAGTCTCCATGTATAGCCTCCTCTACGGCGAGGGGTGTCGACCAAAGGAATCTCCGTGAGCCGGTCCTCCTCTCTAGACCTCCGTTGACTCCTTCTCTTATATTCTTCTATCGTAATAGGTTGAGGGCCTGACATCTGGTTGGTGGTTGGTGGTGGTCCTTCTTCTTTAATCCACGATCCTGGCTTGGATCGGACTGCCCGGACAGTATGGCAGTGTCTTCAAAGGAACTTCTCTGCGGCTTGACGCAGGATCAGCTATTTTCATCTGCGGATGGAACGCAGGAATACTTGGAAGTTAATTTGGAAGTTAATTTGGCAGGATCGCCATGTACTATACAAAGGAAACTCAGAGGTTAGCTCTAACTTTGCTAATAGAGCAAAGTGCAAGTTCAGAATAGGTCTGCCTTCTTTATTTTCTTTTCGCTATTTATATACAATTCTTAAATCTAACATTTGAGTTCTTATTTTCTAATATTCACAAAAATACTCGATATTGAACAACTCCCAACCAATAGGAAAAGAGTTCAATATCGTTACAATTACATATGTATGTGTATATGTAATATCCCACATATGTTGTCATACATTTGAGTCTTTCACTCATATTCATATTTTAGAATTTTACTCAATGATTCTACTATTGGGATATTCTTCAATCCCATTGGCCAACTGACTCATTACAATAGTCTTGAATTCCAATTGGAACTCTAAACCATTGTCCTACATATGAGTGAGTAATGAACTCGCTGTGGCGCTGCGAAACAAAAAGAAAAACAAAGCAATGAACTCGTAGTGGCGCTCGATCAGCATAACAAAACAAAATATCGAACATCTAAATGTATGGCAACATAATGTGTTGGTGACATACTACAGAGGCTTCTATAGAATGGAAGACCTCCGTGGGAGGCTTCTATAGAATAGAAGACCTCCGTAGGAGGTTTCTATAGAATAGAAGACCTCCGTAGGAGGTTTCTATAGAATAGAAGACCTCCGTAGGAGGTTTCTATAGAATAGAAGACCTCCGTAGGAGGTTTCTATAGAATAGAAGACCTCCGTAGGAGGTTTCTATAGAATAGAAAACCTCCGTAGGAGGCTTCTTTAGACTAGAAGACCTCCGTAAGAGGCTTCTATAGAATAAAAGACCTCCGTAGGAGGTTTCTTTAGAATAGAAGACCTCCGTAGGAGGTTTCTATAGAATAGGAGGTTTCTATAGAATAGGAGACCCCCGTAGGAGGCTTCTATAGAATAGAAGACCTCCGTAGGAGGCTTCTATAGAATAGAAGACCTCCGTAGGAAGCTTTTATAGATTAGAAGACCTCCGTAGGAAGCTTTTATAGATTAGAAGACCTCCGTAGGAGGCTTCTATAGAATAGAAGACCTCCGTAGGAGGCTTCTATAGAATAGAAGACCTCCGTAGGAGGCTTCTATAGAATAGAAGACCTCCGTAGGAAGCTTTTATAGAATAGAAGACCTCCGTAGGAGGCTTCTATAGAATAGAGGAACTCCGTAGGAGACTTCTATCGAATAGAAGACCGCCGTAGGAGGCTTCTATAGAATAGAAGACCTCCGTAGGAGGCTTCTATAGAATAGAAGACCGCCGTAGGAGGCTTCTATAGAATAGAAGACCGCCGTAGGAGGCTTCTATAGAATAGAAGACCGCCGTAGGAGGCTTCTACAGGATAGAAGATCTCCGTAGGAGGCTTCTATAGAATAGAAGACCTCCGTAGGAGACTTCTATAGAATAGAAGACCTCCGTAGGAGACTTCTATAGAATAGAAGACCTCCGTAGGAGACTTCTATAGAATAGTAGACCTCCGTAGGAGACTTCTATAGAATAGAAGACCTCCGTAGGAGACTTCTATAGAATAGAAGACCTCCGTAGGAGACTTCTATAGAATAGAAGACCTTCGTAGGAGACTTCTATAGAATAGAATAGAAGACCTCCGTAGGAGACTTCTATAGAATAGAAGACCTCCGTAGGAGGTTTTAGCCTTATTTTCCTGCCGAAATAGCTGAAAATTGGTATTAAGTACTAGTTCTCCAATAGAGCGATACCGCCCGATTTTACGTTTTTTTTCAAGTTTTAGCCACATTATCGAGCCACCGAAATGGCTGAAGTCTGTTTTTAATATAATTTATGGTGAAAGGTATAAAAATTCGGCCCTGGTTTTACTTGTCTTTGATTTCTTTTGTTTTTATTGTATTGTGGACATTGTGAATGTGGATCAGTTATATTTCAAAACTCACCTTATTTAACATGGAATCGAATAGTTGTTCCCAAAACATTCCGCATAAAATACCACATATTCCCAGCAGAAAGCCCAAACTGCTACAGAATATCAGCCTATTTCCAGATCCATACGTTCTCATATTTTTGGATTTTTGTGGCATTGTTTTTTTTTTGTATTTGGAGCTACAGGATTATGGCGTTAAATAAAATAACTGAAAGTAAAGGAAGAGAAATGAAAATGTTAAAAAAAGATTTTAAATTAAAGAAATATGTATGTATAAGCCCATAATACAGAGAAAACATTTATTGCTGTCTTGCCTGGAACTCGGGGATTCAAATATATCCAGTACAAGGCGGTTATGCTAACTATTTAAACCCGGTTGGCAAGTGATTATCTTATTCACCCTCGTTAATTGTTGAAAATCAATTTTTCTCTCTACAATCAATTTTCTCCAACATCAGAATCGACCGGGTGTTTTCTAACATCTGAATTGATATTTGCGCCCAACGAGAACAAAAAATGTCTCGTCATCATTGTTACTCAATAGCTAAGCTATGTGGTGAATAATTACTGCTAGAACTTCGAATAACTACTTTCAGTCAGTAATTGTTGAATAACAAATGTAATAGAATCTGATGTAAGATGAGAAGCTCTGCCTGCAATGTAGACTTTTGTTAAGTTCCACGAAACACAGTACCGTTGAATGCAACATTTTTGATTCAAGCCAACGACGACGACGGGCTCATATTAATAATAATTGTTAAATACGCTGTCAATAAGTAACTCATAAAATTTTGTTATGAAATTAGATAATTGACATCTGTCAGCAAGTAATCAATTAACAAATAATTGTCATGCTTTAGATGTAGTTTTTTTTTTTGGTTTTGTGGTTTGGGCGTGACATATTTTTTTAATACATTTAAATATGGCCGACAGACATTTCAAACAGATTCGATGGACCCTCAAAAAATATTAAAAAAAATATGCACTTCTTTGGACTGTTGGTCCCTCAAAAAATGTTCTTAAAAATCCCAAATTGTTTGGTCTGATATCCATAAAAAAATATTCTTAAAAATCCCAAATTATTTGGTCTGATCGTCCCTCAAAAAATATTTTTGAAAATCCCCACTTTTTTGGTCTGATGGCCTCACAAAAATATTCTTAAAAATCCCCAATTGTGTTGACTGATGGCCCCTCAAATATATGAGGAGACAGGTGAGTGGGGTTAGCTGTCAATTCTGGCCCAATACGAATTGAGGCGGCTGCATCGTCCGGATCCTAACTGCTGCCTTGGCAGCTGGCGTTCTTCTGCTGCGATGGATGGGGGATGGACTCCAAGTACGGCATTCACACTGTATCTTCGCATTGTAGGTGGTCAAAAAGGTTTCTTTATCAGCACCCCAAGTGCTGCCGGCCAGCGACTTGAGAACCTTATTCTGATCTTATTGCAAATAGCTGTGGCATGCGCGGACGACTTGAACATGCTATCGAATGTTACACCCAGTATTTTAGGGTAGTACGTGGTCGGAATCAGTGCACCATCGACCAATATGTTCAGTGAGAGCCTCATCTCAGCCGTCCATGTGGTGAACAGTGTGGCTGTGGATTTAGCGGTGGATATTTTCATATTCCTCAGATGGAAGAACTGCACTAGGTCAGCTATGTAGACATTTAACCTATCACATATGTCATCGACGATAGCACCCGACGCCAAGATCGTACAATCATCCGCATACATCACGATATCTATGCCGTCTGGAGGGTGTGGATTTTCAGAAAGGTAGAGGTTAAACAGTTCCGGATATATCACCCCTCCTTGGGGTACTCCCTGTTTCACTTTACGGGTTTTGTACTTCTTGTTTCTGAATTCTACAAACGACTGGCGTCCACACATATAGTTGATTACCCAACGTCTCAAACATGGCTGGAGATTAGTTTTCTCTATATCCTCGAACAGCTTGGCATGGTTGACGGTATCGAAGGCCTTCGATAGGTCAAGAGCCACCATGACTGTTCGGTCGCACGGCCTTTTCTGGTAGTACTATGCATTTTTCGAAATCCATGTTGATGTTGGGCAACTGGAAAACACCTTCTCATCGTCGGGAATAGTAGCGCCTCTAGGATCTTTGCTACTGGTGACAGGAGTGAACCACCGGGACCACCCTGCCAACTTTCCAGGCATCTGGTACAACATGGGTGGCTAACGATAGGTTGAGAATACTCAGCTCCAGGTTCATCCAGCTGCTTAAGCATTACCATCGATATTCGGTGCGGGCCCAACGCTTTGAGTGATTTAGCGTTTCGGATGGCATCTGCAACATCGCTCATCGTAAATTGTCGCGGTAGCGTTTCCGATGACATCTGCAACATCGCCCATCGTAAATTGTGGTGGTACCTCCTCGGCTGAGAGAGCTCTTCTTATACGGCGTAGCACACTTCTCTTCGCCCTATCACTTTCGGGGTGCTCTATGAACTGCCGGTTAAAATAACACGCGCACCTCTTTGGGTCAGTTACTGTCACGCCGTTGAAAGTAACAGCCGTTCTGTCATCCTTCTTTTCCGGACTCGAGAGTGATTTAACCGTTGCCCACAATTTACTTATTCCTGCACGAATGTTGCATTGCTTCAGATGGTCTAGCCACTTTTTCCGCTAGCCTGTTGACTTCAAGAGTAAGTTCAATAACTCTTGGGTCTTCGGGGTTCGTACGACGTAGCTCATCATATGCTAGTCCCGTCGCCTCTGCTGGGAAATTTGGTCTTATTTCGGGTATTCGACCAGCAGGTATGTAGCAAGCGGCTGCTTTAGTGATGATGTCTCGGAAAGTTCTCTCAGCTACCCGAGGATCTGAGGGAGTGGGCAAGCGGTCATTAGTAAATTCTCTGAAACCTTGCCAATCAGCTTTCCCATGGTTCAGGAAAGTACGGCGTTCAGAGGTTATGAAGTCGGGTAGTCTGTTTACGGAGACGATGATGGGGAAGTGGTCCGAACTAAGGGAAATGACGGAATGCCAGGATACGTCATTTATCAGGCCAAAGCTCATGATGATCATTGAAGTCCCCTAGCACCAGACGGTTATCGCCCTCTAAAAACAAACTAATATTGGGCATATAACGCCGGGCACAGCTATTCATCGGCGGTATGTACACATTAAGCAGCTCTACCTCGGCAGTACCACACTTTACTGCTACCCCCATACACTCCATGTATGGGTCACTAGAGCCAAGCTCAAGCGAGATAGGTCTGTACTGGACAGACTGGTGTATTAGGAAGGCAAGTCCTCCTCCTCCGCTTCTTGTGCGATCCTTCCGCAAAACGTTGTAACCATCACAACGTAAGCTATAGGTGGCGGTGAGCTTTGTTTCCTGGATCGCGGCGCCCATGATGTTTTTCCGAATCATAAAGTCCACAATTTCACAGACTGGTGTATTAGGAAGGCAAGTCCTCCTCCTCCGCTTCTTGTGCGATCCTTCCGCAAAACGTTGTAACCATCACAACGTAAGCTATAGGTGGCGGTGAGCTTTGTTTTCTGGATCGCGGCGCTCATGATGTTTTTCCGAATCATAAAGTCCACAATTTCACAGACCTTATTGCGGAGACCGTTGCAATTGAATTGCAGGGACGTTGAAGAACAACATGTGGTGTTAGATGCTGCATCTGTTGTTGTTGTTGTTGTGTGGGGAGACTGCGGGGGCGTCTCGTATTCCGATGACGACGAGGAGTCAGACGACGACAGAACAGATCCATACTGGCCCGGGGTTCATTTCTATCCCGGCACGGACCAGAAGTGCTCGGAGCAGGCTTTCCGGGATAAATTGCCGTTCCCATGGTAAAAAAAATACACGAACACAAACACTTAATTGTTGAGGTGACGACCCCTTGTCGAAGATTCCTCCCAGTCAATCCGGTGCATAGAACCGGCCGTCGCGGGATTGTAGAAATCCCAAGTTGTTTCGTATGATGGTCCCTCAAAAACTATTGTTAAAAATCCCCACTCGGTTGGTCGGATGGCCCCTCAAAAAATATTCCTAAAAATCCCACTTGTTTGGTCCGATGGTCCCTTCAAAAATGTTATTAAAAATCAGCGCCTGTTTGGCCTGAAGGTCCCTCAAAAAATATTCTTAAAAATCCACGCCTGTTTGGCCTGAAGGTCCCTCAAAAAATATTCTTAAAAATCCACGCCTGTTTGGCCTGAAGGTCCGTCAAAAAATATTCTTAAAAATCCACGCCTGTTTGGCCTGAAGGTCCGTCAAAAAATATTCTTAAAAATCCACGCCTGTTTGGCCTGAAGGTCCGTCAAAAAATATTCTTAAAAATCCACGCCTGTTTGGCCTGAAGGTCCGTCAAAAAATATTCTTAAAAATCCACGCCTGTTTGGCCTGAAGGTCCCTCAAAAAATATTCTTAAAAATCCACGCTTGTTTGGCCTGAAGGTCCCTCAAAAAATATTCTTAAAAATCCACGCCTGTTTGGCCTGAAGGTCCGTCAAAAAATATTCTTAAAAATCCACGCCTGTTTGGCCTGAAGGTCCCTCAAAAAATATTCTTAAAAATCCACGCCTGTTTGGCCTGAAGGTCCGTCAAAAAATATTCTTAAAAATCCACGCCTGTTTGGCCTGAAGGTCCGTCAAAAAATATTCTTAAAAATCCACGCCTGTTTGGCCTGAAGGTCCGTCAAAAAATATTCTTAAAAATCCACGCCTGTTTGGCCTGAAGGTCCCTCAAAAAATATTCTTAAAAATCCACGCCTGTTTGGCCTGAAGGTGCCTCAAAAAATATTCTTAAAAATCCACGCCTGTTTGGCCTGAAGGTGCCTCAAAAAATATTCTTAAAAATCCCCACTTGTTTGGTCTGATGGTCCTTCAGAAAATATTCTTTAAAATCCCCAGTTGTTTGGGCTGACGCTCCCTCAACAAATATTCATAAAAATTCTCACTTTATTGGTCTGATGGATGCTCAAAAAATATTCCTAAAAAATTCGAACCTCTTTGGACTGATAGAAAAATTCTAGAAAATATTCTTAAAAATGTCTAGATTCACTTTGGCAGTTTTTCCACTTCCTTGGTCTGATGGTCTCCTAAAACATATTCTTAAAAATCACCACTAGTTTGCTATTGGTGGTGCCTCAAAAAATGTTCTTAAAAATTTCCCCTTGTTTGGTCTAATTGACACTTAAAAAATATTCCAAAATTCTCATTTAGTTGGATTGATGGTGCCTCTAAAAATATTCTTAAAATCCCCGTTTTTTTTCTGATGGTCCCTCAAAAAATGTTTCAAAATTCCCACTTGTTGGTCTGATGATACTTCAAAAAATATTCTTAAAAAATCCCCTTTTGTTTGGCCTAAAGTCTCTCAACAAATATTCTTAAAAATCCGAAATTGTTTGGTCTGATAGACCCTCAAAAAATATTCTTAAAAATCCACATATGTTTGGTCTTACGGCCTGCAAAATATTCTTAAAAATCCCCACTTGTTTGGCTTCGTTGTCCTTCAAAAAATATTCTAAAAACACCCCACTATTTTGGTCTGGTGGTCCCTCAAAAATAATCTTAAAAATCATCAACATTTTTTCTGATGGTCCTTCAAAAAATATTCTTAAAAATCTTCTCTTTGTTGCTCTGGTGTCCCTCAAAAAATATTCTTAAAAATCCTCAAATTTTTTTCTGATGGTCCTTCAAAAAATATTCTTAAAAATCAACACCTTGTTGCTCTGGTGTCCCTCAAAAAAATTAAAAAAAAAATAAAAAATATTGTAAAAATCCCAAATTGTTTGGTCTGATTGTCCTTCAAAAAAAATTCTTAAACTTCCCCACTTGTTTTGTCTACAGATTTTGAAATTAGGCCATAATGCAATTAAAAATTTTAATTAACCAAATTTAATAAAAAATAAAAATTGAAGTTACATTTCCCCAGTACACCCACCTACTCTTTATCGCAGTCAAGCGTGCTTTGGTGGTGGTGGCATGTGTGACAAATTTATAGGCGGAAGCTTTTAACTTCGTATGATTTTCGAGCAAATTAATGGAGGAGCCCCCATAATAAAGCAGCAGTAAAAAGTAAAAAAAATAATTAGTTTTACAATTAATATTTGTTATAGACAATGTGTTGGATTGGAAGGGGGGTTCCCTTGTCTCTCTTTTATTGCTTGACCGACAATATAATTTGATTGTTGGCGATCTATTGTTTCGTGTTGTCGTTGTCGCGCCTAATTCATCAGCACCAGACATTTAATATCAGTGTTCTGTTAATGCTCCCCAACGTGTTTGGGGTGGAGGTAAAGATCACGAAAAGTGATATTTAAGTGTGGCCAGTGTCCAATGGAACAGATGTAGTACATTCATATGTGAGCATGACCATGCATAATCTTTCTTCAAAAGTGAGATATCATTCCATGATATACTCATTTCGTGTTCATCTAGAGCTGGGTGATGATTGTCAGAGTTGCATGATTGCTGTCGGTTTGTCTGTCCCAATATCTGTCTCTCGTTTCTCGCTTTTCTGTATCTTTTGCCAATCGCAGGCAAAAGATGACAACCATCCCATAAAGAAGAAATAATGTCAAAGACCCATCAGAATCATCAGCATACAACAACAAGGAGATCATAGGGTCAATTGATTTATTCAATTATACAAATTCTACATTGAATTTAATTTTCTTCAACTCCGAGCAGCAAGAAGCAACTGATTTTCATTGCTGTCTTTAAATAGCATTTAAGGAAATTATGGCACATTCAATAATAGATGGAAGAAGAAGAAATCATATGAAAATATTCGCGGTGGTGTCATAGTACATAACCACTTGGGCGGGAATGTGTAATATCGAGGGTATGATGTTATTTGATATTTGAACATTGATATTGAATTCATTTATGGGAGATTTGTTGCATGAACATTTTTAGATTGTGAAAGGGGAGTGAGGTACTATAAAATCTAAAAGTTCAACATTTATTACGGGGCTTTGAAACGTTTAAAAATATGTTTTTAAGGAATATCTTCATATATTTTAACCACAATTTTAATTATCGCCACTCTGCGGATGTGTTACAAGGAATTGATATCCATTACTTGATATTCCGTTCATTGAACTTAACAGAAAATTATGAAGTAACACAAATTCATTTCTCAAAATTCCTGTGGTGATTAGCTCTTTGGAATAAATTAAAAAAATCGTTACTAAAACAAAGGAAGCCACAAAAAGTTTATTGACACCAAATCAAATAAGTATAAATCATATCAATATACTATAGTATTACTCTGAAGGTAACATTTTTACACAACCTCATTTAGATTTCTTGGAATTGAAATAACCCAGCTAGCATTTGGAAGACTGTTTGTTCAAAAATCACTTTAAGGAGTCTTTTTAGAGTCCTTTCGGTGATCAAAAATTGATTAAGTCGCTTGTATGATCAGAAAGCGACTCGAAAGTGACTCCCTGTAATGATTAAAAAGAGTTCAGTTTAAAATACAACAACAAATGTGTAGCAATCACAAATAAATCATTGAGGTGTTTAAAATGTGACATTTTTTTTGTTATTTATTGTCACATTTTGTTCATCTGGAAGATTGAAAAATGCTTAATCAAAAATGGGTCATGCAGTTGTTTGAAAAGTGATTATAATTATGTATCTTCTGATCATATTTTGAACAGTTAGGTGATTAAAAACCAATTATTTTGTTTTATTTTTGTTTGTTTGTAAATAATTCTCATATACACTTTCTACTAAACTTTGATATAAATGTAACATATAATATTAAGTTTATAGACAAACACAACACATGTTCAGGTTTTGCCAAGTGAAATGAAGAAGCAGTACACTCACATGCAACATAAAGGATAATTAAAAGACATAACAAAGAAGAAAAGACAACAAAACATAGGAAATAAACAAAAAAGAATAAAGAGAAAATTCTTTTAATTTATTTCGTTTAAAAAAGACTCATAAATGACTCCCTAAAGACTCAAAAACGATTATTAACATGACCCAAAAAAGACTCGAAAAAGAGTCAGACATTAATCAACAAATCACCAATAAATGAATGAAATATGACTCGAAAAAGACTTTATATACCATCAGAAAATGGACAAAAATGACTCGAAACTAATGCAGAGGAAGACTCATTTGTGATTTGCTTAGACGAGTCGTCTGAGGTTATGTTTTCCTACCGACAAAGGAGTCATTTATGATCAGAAAATGAGCTCATATTCCAGCTTTTTAATCGTGCAATCGGATCAAAAAAGACTCGAATTTGACTAAAATTTTCAAAAAATGCTGGCTGGGAATGAAAAAATAAACTTACACTTTGAAATGTAAAATCAAAATTTTAATGGTGCACCAAAACCAAACTGATTCGGTGCAAGGCATGATCGAGTTCTTTATGGAGGTCTTGAATATGGACAGTTTGATATGCATATCAATGATGATAATAATAATTAGACATCGGATTTTGCATATTTTTTTTTTTAATAATAAAGATACGAAGATTCTGATTGGACCAAAATTCGTTTCAAAGAAAACTGAATTCAATAACAGGGTCATATTTTGTATTTATTTTGCATATGCATAAAATATGCAAACAGATTTTTGCCGAAAATCGTCATAAAGGTCGTAAAATTGTCACAAAGTTGGAAAAACCATCAAAAAATACTTCAAGTGTTCTAAACTAAGACTTGACCGTTTTACGCCGAGTTTTTTTTTAGCAGATTATTATGTTATTAAGACCGTTTACGATAGTGTGGTGTAGGGTATAAAAATATGGTATCGTAATACCATATATGACCGTTGCCCTGCCCATGACATTAAAATCATTCTAGGCGATTTTAATGCCAAAATTGGAAAGGAGAATATATTTGGCCCAACAGTCGGGAAATTCAGTCTCCACAGTGAAATATCTGACAATGGTATGAGGCTGATAGACTTTGCAGCTGCAAAAAACATGGTAGTTAGCAGTACCAGATTTAATCATCTCGATATTCATAAGGGCACCTGGCTGTCTCCAGATCAGAAAACAAGAAACCAAATTGATCATGTTGTGATAGATGGAAGACATTCATCGAGCGTGTTGGATGTACGATCGTTCCGAGGCGCAAACATTGATTCGGACCACTACCTTGTTGCAGCAAAGGTACGCACCCGCTTAAACGTAGCAAACAAAGTACGAACAGACACAACACGAAAGTTAGACATCGGTAAGCTGCAATCACAACAGATAGCCACAGCATATTCCACTCAACTAGCCCAATTGTTTAATGCGAGCACTCCTTGTCCCGATAACATAACAACACAATGGCAACATATTGCCCACTCCATGCAAACAGCCGCAAAATCCATACTTGGATACCAGATATCTCCACCAAGGAATCCATGGTATGATTAGGAGTGTCGTGCTGCCACCGAAGAGAAAAATGCGGCATATACGGCTACTTTACAATCCGTAGCAACGCGTAGCGCACGAGAGAGATACAGGGAGAAAAGGAGAGAGGAGAAACGTCTTTTCCGCAGGAAAAAGAGAGAGATGGAAAAGCGGGAATGTGAAAAAATCGAGATGTACAGGAGCCAGAATGAAGTCCGAAAATTCTACCAAAGAGTCAAGCATCAAACTGAAGGCTTTGGTACACGCACATCCGCCTGTAGAGACCAGCAAGGTAATCTGGTAACTGATACAGATAGTGTACTCAGGATATGGAAAGAGCATTTTTCAAAACTGTTGGTATCCAATAGCAGCGAAGACGACGAAGATACCACAGTCCCAATCCCAGAAGATGGTATTGAAGGTATTCCGCCCAGCCAAGATGACAGCAAAAGACAGCAATAAATCGGCTGAAGAATAATAAGGCAGCAGGAGCCGATGGCTTACCAGCCGAGCTGTTCAAAACCGGAGGCGACACGCTGATAAGGTGTATTCATCAGCTAGCAGGAAGAACGCGTACCCGACGATTGGAACCTGAGAATCCTGTGTCCCGTCCATAAGAAAGGAGATAAGACTTTATGCACCAACTATGTGGGCAATAGTCTTCTCCCTATCGCCTACAAGGTAGTGTCAGGGATATTGTGTGAACGACTAAAGCCCATGGTCAACGAAATAATTGGACCATACCAATGCGGCTTTAGGCCTGGCAAGTCCACCATTGACCAGATATTCACCCTGCGGCAAATCCTAGAGAAGACCCAAGAGATGCAGATCGACACATTTCACCTTTTTGTCGATTATAAAGCAGCATTCGACAGTCCCCTCCGATCAAAGGTATTCCACGCAATGTCTGAATTTGGTATCCCCGCAAAACTCATCCGGCTTTGTAAGATAACTTTAACTGATGCAATATCTTCAATTGAAATAGGAAAGAACCTCTCCGAAGAGTTTTCTGCCAACAGAGGTTTCAGACAAGGAGACAGCCTTTCGTGTGATCTCTTCAACATCCTGCTGGAAAACGTTATACGAGAGGCAAACGTCAAAAGAAGTGGCACAATCTACACCAATAGCCACATGTTACTTGCGTATGCTGATGATATAGACATGGGCGATCAGTATAAGAAGTAACTGATACCTTTGTGAAGGTAGAAGGAGAATCTGCTAAAGTGGGTCTGGCGGTAAACGGTGAGAAGACCAATTTGATGGTGTCGACGCGCAATGCGTCCATTGAGATCGGACCGCCGTAAACACAACAAACGACATCAGTTGTGAAATAAAAAGGAGAATTGTATTGGCCAACAGATGCTACTTTGGCTTAAGTAAGCACTTTAAAAACGAAGCCACAACTCGTCAAACAAAAATAACGCTGTACAAAACACTGATACTACCCGTGCTGATGTATGGTTCCGAAGCCTGGGTACTTCGAAAGATCTAAGGACCGATCTGCGTTGACAGTGAATATCGACGATGTATGAACCACGAGCTGTATCTGGTATACAACGACATCAATATAGTTAAACGTATCGAACCCGCTAAAAAGGCGTATAAAGCGAGCCACATGGCGGTGCAAGCAGAATTGACAGACCAAAGAATAGATTGCGCAAACAAGTGGATGAAGAGATGACAAGGCGTTGTATTCCAAAAAGCGAAGCACTAAACAGAGAGAATTGGAGATCTTTTCTTAGTTCGGTCTATGGAACAAATGTTCTGTAACGGGCCAGCTAAGTAAGTAATAATAATAATAAAACCCCAACAACCACCACAATACCAACCTGTAGCGTAATTACAAAAACATGGAAAAATTGGATGCATTACCGACTTTTGCTATATCTCGGTTGTTTGACCACATACGCCAATGTAAAGGAGATCTTTTCTTCTTTTCCTGACTTTTCTCCACATAATTTTTTGCTTATTCCGACCCTTGAATATTATCCGAACATCACCAAACTTAATAGGCTTCTTCCTCTGTGGGACCCCCACCACGTGATTACAAAAAACTATGCGAACCTAGTTGGCATCATTGTAAAGTTGGGATTTTTCTACTTTCATAGTCAGGTTCTGGAAGGTCCCCAGCAAAATCTGTGGTATTCGTCATTACAATTATAATCGCAAAAATAAAAAGTTGGGTTGGATTAGCGACTATTGCAATATATCCGTTGTTTCACCACCTACGACAGCCTAGTTTACATCGTTGTAAAGGTGATATTTTCTACTTTCCTTGCCATGTTTTGCTTTTTGTATTCCCATTTATAGAAGTGGAAGTATTCGTTTTTTAATAAAAAGTATACTTTTTCTCCGAATAAATTTTTTGCCCATTTCGAACCCTAAATATTATTCGACCATCACCAAAATCAAGAGGCCTCTTCCCCTCCGGACCCCCATCAACACCCAAAATTTGGTGATGATACGATCAAAATTGCGACCTGTAGCGTGACAACATGGTTTAGATGGACAGACGGAGGGACACACATAGCCAAATCGACTCAGATCGTCGAGACATTCATTTTGGTACATATAAGTATAGGTGTACGACCATTATTACGATGTGTTACAAACTTTTGGGCCAAAATCAACTTATAATACCCTCCCCACATAGTGGTGTAGGGTATAAATACTCGATAGCAAATGGCGAATGTGGGAAGGTCTATGGGAGGACATCAACTCTAACCCTTATGGCACGGAATATAAACTTTTTATGGAAAAATTGAACCCAAAAAATTCGACACCACTAATGGACGAAGTCAAAACTACGTTCCTAGTAAGATCGCTCTTCCCCACACACACAATAACCGGCAAGAAGGGGCAATGCCCACTCTTCACTAAGGAAGAACGCAATGCAGCTGCAGTAAAACTAAAGGCCAGGAAGACATCAGGCCCAGACGACATACCAAGGAAAGTGATGAAAGAAATAGCTTCTAAACGTCCAGAACGCAAGGAAAATTCCCCAAAATGTAGAAAACTCAGGAACTAGTACTCATGAACAAAGACCACCCGGAATCCTCATCTGCTTATAGACCGCTCTGTATACTCTATACAGCAGGCAACCTGCTTGAAAGACTCCTAAAACCGAGGTTGGAAAAGGCCATTGATTATAGAGGAGTCTTATCAAGCAGACAGCAGAGGTTTAGACCTGGCAGATACACGGTTGGTGCATTGAGAGAGGTCATACTAGCTTTTCAAAATGGGCAACAGAAAAATCATCATATCAGACCACTGACATTACTAGCCACCCTCGATGTTAAAAATGCATTTAACAGCCTCAGATGGAGAGACGCCCCAGAAGCACTGGAATCGAAATTCAAAGTACCATCATATCTTAAACTCATCCTAGCTGATTATTAAAACAACAGAGAACTGCTTTAGAATATAACAGAAGGACGGAGGAGTATTGAGTATTGGCCCAGATCTATGGAACTTAAGTAACGACGACATACTGAAGATTGAAATGTCCGAAAAAACACGTTCCTTGTGGCATACGCTGAGAATATAGCTGGAGTTGTCCTAGTTCAAAAACGTATGAGTAACGTCATACAAACTAACGTGTGTACAAACGACCGAAGCATAACGCAAATTAAGGTTGGTCATGATCAGAATAAAAATGTGGCTAGACACACAGGTCTCCGCTTATCTACCCGCAAAACGGAGATACTTCTTCTCACAAGACAGTATGTACCGATCGAGATCGGTTTTAATATCGGCGACCTGATACTTAATTCGAATCATAGTATAAATTATATACATAGGTATAAGGTTGGACTTCAAGATGACATGTTGCTACAAAAGCGGTGAAAATAACTGCTCAACTCAACCGTTTATTGGCAAATATCGGTGGCACAATACACAAAACAAGCGACCATTGTGCGTCAGAAATCCCCATTTTTATACCCTCAGCCTTTAGGCTAAAGAGGGTATTTACACTTTGATACGACCAAAAATGTGCCTCATCGAAATAATGGTTTTAGACCCCAAGTATGTTTGTACGATATCCGTTTCAGACAATTTTGAGTAGATCTAGCAATGTCCGTCCGTCTGTCTGTCTGTCCGTCTGTCTGTCTGTCTGGCTGGCTGGTGCGCACGATAACTCGCGAACGGATCAATCGATTCGGTTCAAATTTTGGGTATCGAAATATTTTGTCCAGATTCGATTTAAGTTCGAAGATGGCCCATATAGGTCCACTCCTTCAGGTACCTCCCCCACAAATGTTCAAAAATTGTCGCAAAACTTGTGCGCACGATAACTCTTGTAGGGAATAACCGATTTGGTCCATACTTTGCTCATCGTGTAATTTCTACCGAACTTAGATGAGGTTCCAATATGGACTCAATCGGTCCACTACTTCGGGTACCTCCCACACAAATTTTCGGAAAAGTTCAGTTTAGTACCTGGTCTCGAATCGCTTTGATTTTTGTTTACGCAAGTTGTATTTGCTGTCCTCTATACGACGCTGTAAGTTTCATTAGGGGCAAGTCCATACTTCCTGAGAAAATGGGCCTGAAAGTTACAAAAAAACCCTATGACACCGTGTTAGTGGTTGGAGTGCAAGATAATTCTCGAACGGATCTGCCGATTCGGTCCAAAATTTGGCTTTCGTAATATTTTGTCCAAACTTAGTTTAAGTTCGAAGATGGTCTATATCGATCCACTCCTTCCTGTACCTCCCCCACAAAAGTTCGAACATGTTCGGAAAATTTGAGCGCACGATAACTCTTGAAGGAAGTAACCGATTTGATCCATACTTTGCACATCGTGAAATTTCTACTAAACTTAGATGAAATTCTAAAATGGACTCAATCGGTCCACTCCTTCGGGTACCTCCCACACAAAATTTCAGATAAGTTCAGATTAGGACCTGCTCTCGAATCGCTTTGATTTTTGTTGCAACAACTTGTATTCGTTGCCCACCATACGGCGGTACAAGTTTAATCAGGGGCAAGTCCATTCTTCTTGAGAAAATAGCCTGAAAGATGCAAAAAGCCCCTATAACACCGTGTGTAGTGGATGGAGCGCAAGATAACTCTCGAACGGATGTGCCGATTCGGCCTCCGTAATATTGTGTCCAAACATAGTTTAAGTTCGAAGATAAGCCATATCGGTCCACTCCTTCAGGTACCTCCCCCGCAAAATTTCAAAAATGTTCGGAAAAATTGTGCGCAAGATAACTCTTAAGGGGAGTGACCGATGTAATCCATACTTTGCACATCTTAATATATCTACCAGATATAGATCAGGTTCCATTATTTCTTAGGAAAACAGCCCGAAAGGTTACAAAAACCCTATAACTCTCGAACTGTTCAACCGATTTGGTCCAACATTTGGTCTTCGTCATATTATATCCAAACTTAGTTTCATGGGGCAATACCAGTCCACAACTTCTAGAACGATATCATTTGAATGGGGCAATCAATTTGGTCTACAATTTGGATCTCCTAATATTTTGTCAAAATTTAATTTAACTTCTAAAATGGCCCATATCGGTCCTCCCTAAAGGTACCTCCCCCACAAAGGTTCAACATTTGTGTCTTATTGAAGTTAACTACTAATCCACATTTTTGTCGGCAAGTTCAAATGTCGCAAAAGGGCCACAAAATTCTGAAGAGACCTTAAATACATACATGAAAGTTTCACTTCACATTGGCTGAGGGTATATATCTGTCGGCAAAGCCGACTGACTCTTTTTTACTTGTTTTTGTGGTCAACGATTGTTAATTTCTATATGGGATTCCATAGTAAACATATTGAAACTAAGAAAAGCAAAAAATTAAATCAATATATTGAAAGGTGTGGTCATGGCGTGCTCCTAAAGACGAAACATATTTCCCAGTTTTGAAAAATATGTAATTTTTTGCAAATTTCTGGAGAAAGAAACAGGCATTTCTCAGAAACTATAACAGATAGTTTGTGTTTGTTGTTTCTTTATTATGCCATGTTCATACTAGAATTTGAATCACGTAGTTCGTTCTCATTTGTACGCGAATTTGAAACGATGGACAAGAAATGCAACTGCAATAAACGAAAATAGAAAATTTGCTATGATTTGAATGTTTATTAGCCCTTAAACCGTTTACTTTTCATTCAGGTTTTGCAGTTTTACTAAAAAATTTTGGGTTTTTAATAAATTTTAAATTTTATATTTTTCCTGTCATAATTAATTTATTTCGATAAATTCTCTCATTTGTTAGAGATGGGACATATTTTATCGTCGTTCTGAGAGTAATTTAAATTGAACAAAGTACACAAATCGTTGTTCGTTCTCAAAATTTTGTATGGGAAATGAAGTAATTATATCGTAATTTGGGGTCGAACAACGAATAGAGAACGAATTACCGTCAGTCTGAACAAGGCATTAGTTAGGTAGGATTGTTGCCTTTAAAGGCCTGCGTACATAAGCTGCTTTGCCTGATTGCCTTGCTTACCTGCTTCATTTCTGACGTAATAAAAATAATAGAATAAAGACGAAATTTCGAACTGGGTTGCCATCAGTTGGAAATTGGGTCGGCCTTCTTTGTTCTTTTATTTTTTTATTGAAGCAGCAAAGCAAGGCAATCAGGCAGAGCAGCTTATGTACGCAGGCCTTTATGTCATGTTCATACCAGCATTTGAATCACGTTGTTCGTTCTCATAATTACGTACACGAATTAACCCGTTCATACGACATGGTACATAATTCATAGCAAAATGATTCATATTTTCGTATTTTTTATTTACTGAATTTAAAGAAAGTTTCAGCCAAAAGACGAGTAAAATTAATTGATATAAACTGAAAAAATATTTGTCCTTCTTTCAGATATCTATTTAATATTAAATGATATTATTTTCATTCATCTTTTTTTATTTTTTCTCACAATTTTGGTATTTTCAGCACATTTTTTAATTTTTCTATTTTCAAAATTATCGAGAGAGAGAGACCTGCCAAAGTAACTTCTGGTATACAGACTATCTGGCAGGCATTTGATTTTTGTTTCTAAATTTGTACGCGAATTTAAAACGATGGAGAAGAAATGCAGCTGTAGTAAAAGAGAAGAGAAAATTTGCTATGAGTTGAATGTATACTAGTCGTTAAACCGTTTACTTTTCATTCACATTTTGCAGTTTTTCTAAAAATGTTTGGGTTTTTAATAAATTTTTAAATTTTGTATTTTTCCTGTCATAATTAATTTATTTCGATAAATTCTCTCATTTGTTAGAGATGGGAAATATTTTATCGTCGTTCTGAGAGTAATTTAAATTGAACAATGTACACAAATCTTTGTTCGTTCTCAATATTTTGTGTGGGAAATGAAGTAATTACATCGTAATTTGGGGTCGAACAACGAATAGAGAGCGAAACACCGTCAGTCTGAACAAGGCATTAGAGTTGTTTTAATAAATTGCCGTAGGGTTTACACGTAGTGAGCTATTTTTCCTCAGGTACTAAATTTTTGTGAAATTCCAAGTTTAGTGGACTAGAACATTTAGGGAACAGCTTGGAACAAAGTTCCGTTTTCACAGAATGACGCCCGAAAGTGTCCCCTTTTTGCTCATATATACTTTTGGACCGATACCGTTCCTTCCGTTTAACACTTTTTTTATTTATTTATTTTTTTTTTTTTTTTGAAATTACATGGGTAAAAATGTGTGTTTTTTCATACCGTTTTCCAAATAAATTATAGCTTTTAAAAACAAACGGATTTTTTTTTTAATATATGAGTCTTAATAATAGTACCTTTATATATAACCGGATTGAACAAACCCACTGGGTTTCAAATGTCAATTCCATTTGAAATATAAATAAATCCTTATAAAGAAGGTTAACCCTGCCAAAGGGCTATAATATAAACATGGCCTAAGAGTTATAAGAGTTTTATGAAAACCCAAGGGGCATATTTTCAATTTTGGAAAAATTTTAAATTTTTTGAAAAAAAAAAATTAGAAAAAATATTTCCAATTTTTTTTTAATTTGTTGTATTTTTATGTTTGGTTTATTGGGGTTTTACCTTTTTTAAATAGTTAAAACATACAATAATAATTTAAAATACAACTATCAATTTTTGTTTCTATATATTTAAATTATTGTTATTTTTTCAATGCCACTCAATTTAAAAAGACAACAGTTTTTTACACGGAAGGTGATTTGTCATAATTTATAATATTAGCGACACGTTTTGCCTACATTTTTATTTGCATGCGGAATGACGATTTTTTAACTACCACGAATCTGTCTGGGGCATTGTCATTCTATTTTTTACAGACAGTAATTAAACAAATATTGTTGAATGAATTTTTTGTTAATCTTACAAACCTTAATTTATGTTCAAGATCTTTTTTATTTTTTTAAGAACAATAGCAATTATAGAAAATTAAATTATTACAGTGGGGTGTATATCTTGTTATTATTTGTTTAGAGTTGCCTTTATTACGACTTAAAATCCTGTTATTCTAAGACAAATTATCTACAAAAATAATTTGGATATTCATCTTCATTATTTACTCATTACTTTTGTTAATGTCGTTTGATTTCAAATCGTCATAAAAACAGGTCATAAGAGAATTAGGCCCAAAGTTTCCTGGTAGATGATCACTTTCTGGTTTCGTAGCTTACTTGCTATTCAGAACTTTCAGATTTTTTTCAAAAACACTGTTCATAAAGAATAAAATTGATTCAGCATTATTTGTTTAATTAATGTCTGTAACAATTGAATGAGACTGTCGTTAGGGCGACATGACAATTAACAAACACAATCTGTTGCATATGGAAATCTATACTTATAAAAGAGTTCAGTAATGATGACTCACTGACTCACTGACTGACTGACTGACTGATAATCAACGCCCAGGCTAAACGGCTGGAGCTAGAATCTTGAAATTTTGTGTGAGGGTCACTCATGGTCCGAATAGGTCAGATAAGGCTCGGTTTTTGGAAATTCGAAGTAGAACAGTACGAAAAGTACTAAAAGGTACTAAATATGGTACCCTTAGTATTAGGCAAACGCGAAGAGCTAGAATTCTGAAATTTGGAATGAGGTTCACTGATGGAGTGTTAGAAAGGTGTACCAAAGGATTTTTGGAAATTCGAACTATAAGTGTACGAAAAGTACTAAAAGTTACTAAATTTAGTACCATTTGGTATAACGTGAACGGACAGAGCTAAAATCTTGAAATTTGGAATGCAAATCAAGGTTTAGAAGATAAGTTGATATTAGGAGGTGGTTTTGAAAATGTGTACTCATGTGTACGAATAGTACTAAATAGTACTAAATTTGGTAAAATGTGAATTTGGGCGAACCGATAAAGTTGGAAATCTGAAATTTGGAATTACTATTACTGTTGGAGTGTAGGTTTGAGATATGGAGGTAGTTTTCGAAATTCGTACATATGGGTACGGAAGGTACTAAATAGTACCAAATAAGGTACAATTTGGATTTGGGGGAACGGATGGACCTGGAATCCTGAAATTTAGAATTAGGATTACTGTCGGAGTGTAGGATAGAGGTATTTTGGAAATTCGTACTTTTGGGTACGAAAAGTACTAAATGGTACCAAATTTGGTACAATATGAATTTAAATGATCGGATAGAGCAGGAATAGTGAAATTTGAAATTATGATTACTATTCGAGTGTGGGATTGGGATACTTGTGAAAATTTGTACTTATGGCTACGAAAAGTACTATATGGTACCAAATTTGGTACAATTTGGATTTGGGTGATCGGATACATTTGGAATCCTGAAATTGGAAATTAAGATTACTGTTGGAGTGTTGGATAGATGTAGGTTTGGAAATTCGGACATATGGGAACAAAAAGTACTAAATGGTACTAAATTTGGTACAATTTGGATATCAGTGATAGGATACATTTGGAATCATGAGATTCGAAATTTAAATTGATGTTGAAGTGTTGATAGAGGTAGGTTTGGAAATTCGTACTTTGATAAGAAAAGTACTAAATGGTACCAAATTTGGATTTGAGTTATCGGATGTATCTGGAATCATGAAATTCGGAATTAAGCTTATTGTTTGAACTTAGTACTGAGGTAGTTTTGAAAATTTGTACTTATGAGTACGAAAAGTACTAAATGATACCAAAGCTGGTACAATTTCGATTTGGGTGAACGGATATAGCTGGAATGTCGAGATTCGGAATAAGGATTACTGTTGGTGTGTAGAATTGATGAAGTTTTTGAAATGTTTAAATATGGGTACGAAAAGTACTAAATGGTACCAAATTTGGTAAAATTTTCATTTGTGTGATCGGATACATTTGGAATCTTGAAATTCGGAATTACGATTACTGTTAGAGTGTAGGTTTGGAAATTCGTACGTTGGAAACGAAAATTACTAAATGGTACCAAATTTGGTACAATTTGGATTGCTGTGATTGGATGCAGCTGTAATCCTGAAATTTGGAATTAAGATTACTGTTGGCGTGTAGGACCGGTACGAATGATACGAAGGTACAAAATTTGGTACAATTTGGATTTTAGTGAACGGATATAGCTGAAATCCCGAGATTTGAAATAAGGAGTACTGTTGGAGTGTAGCATTGATAAAGTTGTGGAAATTTTTAGTTATGGGTAGGATAAGTACTAAATGGTACTAAATATGGCACAATTTGGATTTCATTGATAGATTTGGAATCGTGAAATTGGGAATTAAAATTGATGTTGGAGTGTTGATAGAGGTAGGATTAGAAATTCGTACTTTGGATACGAATAGTACTAAATGGTACCAAATTTGGATTTGAGTGATCGGATATATCTGGAATCCTGAAATTTGGAATTAAATTTATTGTGTGAACATAGCACTGAGATAGTTTTGAAAATTTGTACTTATGGGTACGAAAAGTACTAAATGGTACTAAATTTGGTACAATTTAGATTTGTATGAACGGATAGAGCTGAAATCCTGAAATGTGGAATTAAGATTACTGTTTAAGTGAAGAATTGAGGTAGTTTTCGAAAACCTTACTTATGGGTACGAAGAGTACGAAATGATACAGTATGGAGTTGGATGAACGGATACACCTGGAATCTTGAGATTTAGAATTACGATTACTGTTTTTATTTTGTATTCAAGTTAGTGTAGGATTGAGACATGTCGTCGAAAAACGTGCTATAAGTGTACTCAAATTCTTGGGTGTAGGGACTGTGCTGGAATCTGTATGTTTTGGAGTTAGAGTGAGTATTGCAACGTTTGCCTCGCTGTTAATGTGTAAAGGTGAGATAAGGCTGATCTTTTTGAAAATCGAACTAAAAAGGAACGAACAGTACTAAAATAAATATTGATTAAAATTCGCCATTTTCATATTGTTATTTGTTTTTATACCCTTTCCGCATACGAAGTAGCGGGCACTTTGCTAGTAAAAATATAAATTAAGAAGTAAAGGTACAGTCCCTCTATTAAATTATTACAAATCACTTTTTGTGTAGAAATTTTTGATTTTAAAAATTTAATATGTAATTTGTGTTAGATTGTGATTGGTTTGTTTTATTTATTAATGTGCTGAAAATTAAATTAAATTATTTGGCACTTTTTCATAGAAAATAAAAATATATTTTTTTTATAATTAAACATTATCTCAAGTGGCCCCAGCCTGTCCGATTGACATTTAATGAATATTAAACCATTTGATTTTTATCAATTTGACGTGATTTAAAGTAAATAACCCTTTTTAAATCCTTAAACGTAATATGTAAAAATACGGGAATTTGAATGAATTTTTGGAATCCTGAACGAAAGCCAAAAATCCAACGACGTCGATCATAGGATACCATACACAAATATAAAATATAATGTATAAAATACAAAATACATAACATAAAATATGATATATAAAACTTAAAATATAAAATATATAATACTAGCAAAGTACCCGCTACTTCGCCCTTGGAAGCATGTAATGTATTCCAATAATATTATACCAGAATTGTTTGAAATATTTAAAGCTTTGGGATTAATAGATTAGTTTTTAGATTTAGATTTTTTTAAATGAGTTACCGACAGAAATTGGTAAAATTAAAACGCAAAAAATTATGAATGAAAAAAATTAAATAAGAGTTGATAGTACTCTTGCTATAGGAAAAACTTAACGACTATTTTTTACCGATTTTTGTCGGTAACGCAAAAAATGAGTTAGAGAATTGCATTACTTGTATAGAAATTTCAATAAATTATTAAAAAAAGTCGTGTGACTCCAGTTATTTTCAGTCTTTAATATACAAAATCAGCGGTTACTACTAATTATTGTATTCACGTAATTATGCATCCATGGGCTACAAAGTTTATATCCTTGAAAAAACTATAAATAAATATACCCCAAATGTAAAGAAGTTTTAGACTGCAAAAATACACAAGAAATGTCACCCAAATTACCCTGGAGGAGTAAAATTAAGAAGTAAATTTCGTAGCCAGTAAAGCTGCTCCCAGACTGAAAAGTCGCAACCCGTGGTATATGCTTAATTTGAATTAATTTTCCTTAGATGTCAGGTTATTATCTAGTAAACGTCCATTATTAATTATTTAACTTACAAAATAGTAACCACTCTGTAATCCGGACAATTCGATAATATTAAATTTATTTAATTTCGAGTTTCAGGATTCCAAATGTATCCGATCACCCAAATCCAAATTGTACCAAATTTTGTACCATTTAGTACGTTTAAATATAAAATATAAAAAATAAAATATAAATTATAAAATTTAAAATATAAAATTTAAAATATAAAATATCTACGATATATAAAGTAGAAAAATTTTGTACGTTTGTTTGAAGCTTATGAACTCAAAAACCGCTAAACCGATCTTCCTGAAAATTGCAGAGTATATCACTACATGACCTGAAAGTAACGTAGGCTATTAAAATTTCTGAAATTCTGCGTTGATCCGTAGCATCAGAAACGGATGTACCTTCAAAAAATTTAGATTTTTTATGCAAATATCTATAGAATGGTAACAGATAATGTCTCCAAATTTTGGATGTGTGAAGGAATTTGGTCTAGAAATAAATATGCCAAATTATATTATATTATATAGCTCCCATATATATATTTTCCGCCGATTTCATTTGATGCACTAAACACGCTATATATACCCGATTTTAATGAAAGTTGGAATGTGTGACGAAAATTGGCCTACAAATATATGTATCAAAATGTATTTAACCTTATTCGGGGTAGCGAAGGTCGCCAGGTTCAGCTAGTAAAATATAAAATATAAAACTTAAAATATAAAATGTAAAATATAAAAAATAAAATGTAAAATATAAATTAAAAAACGTAAAATATAAAATATAAATTATAAAAATAAATATAAAATATAAAATATAAATATAAAATATAACAAGTAAAAAAGTATCAGTCGGCATTGCCGACAGAGAAATACCCTCAGACTATGTGAATTGAAACTTTCCTATATTTTTGTGGTCCTTCTTGGACATTTGAAATTTTTTCGTTTAGGATTAAAGATCAAAAGTGTTGCGGAGGAGGTACTTGAAGGAATGGTATTTTGGTCCATTAAGAAAGTGGATCTTATTTTGGGCATCATTTCGATACATACATATCTCGCCCACTAGTCATTTCAGTGGGTCATCGTATAACTTTTGGACCAGTATGCCAGGATGCATGGACTTGTCCACGGAAAACATAATATCGCTGTAAAAAGGACCACAACGAACAATATCGGTATACATTTCCAAGGGATCTTCAAACTGACCCTAAACTGCACTTAGACACAAATGTTGAACTTTTGTGGGGGAGGTACTCTAAGGAGAACAAAGTTTGGAACAAATTGGTTGCCCCGTTCAAGAGATATCGTGCATACTATTTTAATGAAATTTTTAAATATTGGGGGGAAATACCGGTAGTTGTGGACCGGTATTGCCCATCTTCAAACTGGACAAAATATGACGAAGGAAAATTTTTGACCAAATCGGTTGATCAGTTCGAGAGTTATTGTGCTCTCCAGCCACTACTATGTAAAAAACCCCTATGGTACCATACATAGGGGTTTTTTACATATTTCGGGCTGTTTTCTCAAGAAGTATGGAGTTGCCCCAGAAAATCTTTTACTGTCGTAATTGAGGCAGCGAATGCAAGTTGCTTTAACAAAAATCAAAGTGATTCGAGAGCAGGTCTTAAAGTAAACATATCCGAAATATTGTGTGGGAGGTACCCGAAGGAGAAGTGGACAAATATAGTCCATATTCAAACGTGATCTACATATATTTGGTAGATATATTAGGATGTGTAAAGTATGGACCAAATCGGTCACTCCCTTCAAGAGTTATCGTGCGAACAATTTTCCGAACATTTTTGAACTTTTGTGGGGGAGGTACCTGAAGGAGTGCACTATAGGTAATTTACCCTGTTTTTGAGACAAAAATTAATAACAGCGGAATTAAAGGATTTTGTAACTTTTTAAATTATTTATGTGTAAAAGTGAGATAAAACAAAGATTTTTACAGATAAATTCGGATATAAAGAACAACGGTTATAAGCAACTACGTATATAACGAACAAAGCTATTTTTTCCAATGCCATTTTCATTAGTTTTCTTACACACAACAAACTGATGAAAACGATCACGGTAGTAAGTAACACAAATTTTGTCCCGCGAGTAGATTTTCCAACGAATTGTTACTACAGTTTTGTGTATTTTTTGAACATACGTTAATAAAGACGAGTTTAGTACTCCGTTAAACCGTATCAATGATTAATATGTAATAGAGAGATAAAATAAAGTTTACTACTGCCGCACCGTTTATAGAAAACCACGGATATACCGAACAATTTGTCGCCATTACATATTTTACTTGCAATGAAATTGTAAACAACAATATTTTTTACATTTATTATTTATTTCCTCAAACCAAATTGTGGAAATTTTAAGACTTTTTATTGAGAAGTAACCTAATAAAATCTCATAAATATCAAAAAACGGGCAAAATCGGGTTTTGAAACCTAGTAATACCAATGCAGAAGACTTTCAGTAAT
Organism: Musca autumnalis; assembly: GCF_047663935.1. Classification (NCBI taxonomy): domain Eukaryota; kingdom Metazoa; phylum Arthropoda; class Insecta; order Diptera; family Muscidae; genus Musca; species Musca autumnalis. The sequence continues at coordinate 246,274,023 of NW_027411755.1, forward strand.
GTGTTCTAAGTGGCAAAATCACGGCCAAACACGGCCAATTTAGTATAAGTCTATATGAAGTGAGTTTAAGAAAAATAAAATATTTATTTCTGACTTTTTGTGTTTTTTGGTCGCTACCCAAAATGTTTAAGCTATATTATATATTAAATAAATTCCTCTCGCAATTGCCAATCTATTCCATTTTACATATATTTATATTTGGTTTATTTTTCCGTGGTTTTAAATACATTGAAATATGCCTTATAATATATATTTTTTTAGTTCTTCTTCGAAATTCTCACTTTGACTGCAATTTAAACCGCGATAATGACGCTATTTTGAAAAATGTCATTCATATTAATAAATTTTGACATGTTCTTTTTTCAATGCCAACTAAAAAATTATTATTATTAAAAGTTGCAAAATCGACTTTTTGCCTCAAAAACAGGGCAAATTACCTATAGTGGAGTGGACCGATATGGCTTATCTTCAAACTTAAACTATGTTTGGACAAACTATTACGAAGGCCAAATTTTGGACCAAATCGGTTGAGAGTTATCTTGCACTCTAACCACTACACACCGTGTCATAGGGGGTTTTGCACCTTTCAGCCTTTTTTCTCAGGAAGTGTGGACTTGCCGCTGATGAAACTTGTATCGTCGTATGGGGGGCAGTGAATACAAGTTGTTACAACAAAAATCAAAGCGATTCGAGAGCAGGTCCTAAACTGAACTTTTCCGAAATTTTGTGTGGGAGGTACCCGAAGGAGTGGACCTATTGAGTCCATATTGAAACCTCATCTAAGTCTGATAGACATTTCACGATTTGCAAAGTTCCTCCCTTCAAGAGTTATCATGCGCACAAATTTTCCGAACATTTTAGAACTTTTGTGGGGGAGGGACCGGAGAAGTGGACCGATATGGCCCATCTTCGAACTTAAACTAAGTTTGGGCAAAATATTGCGAATTGGAAAATTTAGTTCGAATCGGTTGATCCGTTCGAGAGTTATCGTGCGCACCAGCCAGCCAGACAGACGGACGGACAGTGCTAAATCGACTCCAAATTGTCAGAAACGGATTTCGTCCAAACCATTATTTCGATGAGGCACATTTTGCCCGTATGAAAGTGTATGCACCCTCGTTAGCATAAATGCTGAGGATATAATAAAATTACTATTGTTCTTAAAAAAATAAATACAAAAATATCTTGAATATAAACTAAGTTTTGCAAGATTAATAAAATACAAAAAATTTCATTCAATAATATTTGTTTAATTACTGTCTGTAATAACAGAATGACAGCGCCAGACAGACTCGCGGTAGTTAAAAATCATCGTTGCGCATGCAAATATAAAGTGGGAAAAACGCGTCGCTAATATTAGATATGTCTGGTTACATTCCCAGCAAGAACTTTACCGGAGAGTAAGGAGCTTTTATTAGTTCTGTTCCTTTGCGTGCAAGAATCTTCAAGTTTTGCCACTTTTTACTCGAAAAGTGTTCCTTGACTTCTGACACCATTCAATTAACCCGTTTAGCGCCGAGAATTTTTTTTGCGAGAAAACTTAAAATTTTTTATGAAATTTATATTTCTGAGATTTTTTAAGCATTTTTTAAAAAATAACTTTTTTCTCTAAAACGTATAGTTTTCCTGCAATCGGGCCTTCTTTTGAAAGTTCCAAAAACTTTGGAGGGTAATATAGGTGTATCCTTACATGCCAATCCCTTGGTTTTTGATTGAGAAAATACTCTTACTATATTCCTAACAAATCCCTGACTTTATATGATTCTAACATTTTTGATTAAATTTTTATCGCATATTTAAATTTTTCATCAAAAGTCGAAAATTACAAAAAAGTCGATTTTTTTGAATAGCTTGGGTTTTTGGCCAATTGCGTGAAAATGCGCAGGTCAAATAAAGCGTTATCAGATAACAGACAATACTATAACAAAATGCAAAAAACCCCACAAAAATATTCGAAAAAAACCAGAGTTTTACGTCAATTTTTGCAACCATTTTTTGTGGCGTTTAAACGACCAGTGGCCTTATCTGGGTTAATATGGGAGCAGTTTACAACTGTTACTACTTTTGCCGGCTTTTTACCATTTTCAAAAATAAAGGAACAGACCAATTCTCTTTTGCAAGAAAAATGTAAAAGGTAAACAGGCACCTTCCCAGAAAAAACCCGCAAGCAATCAGCTGACTTGCCAAAACAGAACAATTTGTCTGCCATTAAAGGAACCAAAAACAAAAAACAAAATGGCACAAAAAAGGAATATTTCCACATTGCAAATTTATTCTCCAAAAAAAAAAAAAAAAAAAAAAAAAAAAAAAAAAAACAGTACAATACAATTAGAATTGCTATTTTTACAATAAAATTGTTTTTAATTTTCACATAATTAAAAACAGATGATTGATTGTTTTCAGGAAGAAGAAGAGTTGCAAGTGGTTGCTAGAAGACATTTGTCCAGCAAGAATTTGCAAACTCTCAGTAAAAGAACTGTCAAAATGTCTCTCTCGAATCGCTATCTTTTGCTGGACTTTTATGTTAACAGACGACTTTCAGCAACAATTGGTACATTTAATTTTAGGGTAACCAGACAGACTTATTATATGTAAATAGACAGCGAAATTTTATGCAACCCTTATTTTTGGTCCAGGTAAAATTTTGTGACTGGGCATATTTTTGGCTTCTGATTAAATTGCAATAGAAACATACATATAATATATGCAAAATGCATAAACTTTGCATATGCAAAAACTAATATGTGCATATGCAAAATTTATGCCACAACCTTCAAAATACCGGAAATCTGGAGGTACCGTTCTATTGGGGCTATATGAAGAAGCGGACCTTTACCGACAAATTTCAGGTGGAAAGCTTTATACCCCCATGGAAGACTTAATACCCAATTTCAGCCATTTCGGAGGGATACTTAGGCCACAAACTTCAAAATAACGAAAATCGTTCTATGGGGGCTATATGAAGACGTGGACCTATACCGATAAATTTTCAGGTGGAAAGTTTTGTACCCCCAACGAAGTCTTAACACAAAATGTCAGCAATTTCAGTGTGATGTTGAAGCCACAACCTTCAACATATCGGAAATTGGGAAGTACCGTTCTATGGGGGCTATATGAAGACGTGGACCTTGTGGACAAATTTCTGGTGTAAAGTCATTCATACCCCCAACGAAGACTTAATACCAAATTTCAGCCATTTCGGTGGGATATTCAGCCCAGAAATCTTTGCATATGGTTTTGCATATGCTCATTATATGCAAATATGTATGTAAAAATATGTCAAAATATGCACGATATGCAAAATGCCAGTTTCTTTCTAATCAGATTTTCTCTACGACCATCCTAACCATATACATATGAATTTGCATAGAACTCCGCTGTCTAATTATAAATTAAGACCGATAGCCGACCATCTTCCGTGTAAAAAACTGTTGTCTTTTTAAATTGAGTGTCGTTGAAAAAATAACAAAAGGGCTGTACGATAACTTTCCCAGCAATAATTACTCAGCAAGTTCCAGCAACTTCTCTCTGTGGATTTTACTCTCTCAAGCAAGAAAAATTGCAGAAAGTTATCGAACAACATTTTGTAAGAACTTGCAAGAAAGTCAACTGTTTCCGCAAATGTATGAAAATTGTTTTTGTTTATTTTTTTTTTTTTGATATTTTAAACAAAATGAAACAAAAACATACAAATTAAAATTGCATTGATTAAAAGTCAGCTGACCAAACTTACAAATTTTTACGGGACAAATTTCCCAGCAAAAATTTGCAATTTCTCAGTCACACAACTCTCCAATAATCTCTCCAAACTCGCTCTCTTTTACTGAACAATTTTGTTATCGAACAGCATTCAGTAAAAATTTTTACGAATTTTGGGTTATTGTACAAACCTAATAATTTTAATCTATAGAAACCAAACGTTGCTTGTCGTATTTTAAATGCTTATTGTAAATCAAATTAAGTTATTTAGCACTTTTATATTTTATATTTTAGAAATAAAATATATTTTATATAATGTATAAAATATAAAATTTAAAATATAAAAAACTACATCGGAAACTTCAAAAAATTATTTTTGCCTCCTACGAAAATTCTATTCAATTTTAAAATTAGGGGCCTTTTGTAAAGCCATAGACTGAGGGTATTCAACTGTCGGCAAAGCCCACAGATTCTTTTTTTTTTTTGGTTGTTATCCAAACATTTGCGGGATTGCTTTAATTAAATATGGAGTCTAAACTAGACGACTTGAATTATTTACCCATATTCTAAGACACCTACATATATGGAAGATATGAAAAGTATAAATACACCATAAATATTTTATTTATTAACACGTCTTGCCTTTAATAACGCACTGAATAAATTACTTGAATAAATAATTACATCTACGAAATCAGTGAAAAAAATTATGCATATGCCAGAAATGGGAATTTTTTTTCCAATACAATAACATGGGGCAATAATTAAAATAATTGCATTAGAATTAAGTTGGAAAAAATATGTTATCGACTAAAAAAATTGTGTGAATTAATTGAAGATTGAACTACTGATAGTAGTCACGATTTATTGTTAACAATTCAGATTTCTTATCGGTTAAAACACAACTAAAGCAAATTCGAAAATAAAAAATAAATACAAAACATACAAAGCATGCACAAAATGCTAACTACCGGTGGGTTATGTAATTGAATGACGCTCGTTCCCGACTACATAGAAGTTACATTTGATGCAATCATTTTGAGTTTATGACTAATTTCAAATATGAAGCAATTATTTCTGTTGTGTCAAAAGTTAAAATAAACTGATGTTGTTTGTTGTGTTTATGGCGGTGCCAAGGCAGACGAAGTCTTTTACTACCTCAAAATTATAGGAACCAACTTCCACTGTTGGTCCTAGCTCTATGGACGCATTGCGCGTCGACACTATCAACTTTGTCTTTTCGCCGTTTACTGCCAGAACCATTTTTGCTGATTCTCCTTCGACCTTCTTAAAGGTATCAGTTACTTCCTTTACTGATCGTCCCATGATGTCAATGTCATCAGCATAAGCAAGTAACATGTGGCTATTGGTGTAAATTGTCTCATTTCTTTTGACATTTGCATCTCGTATAAGCTTTTCCAGCAGGATGTTGAACAGGTCACACGAAAGGCTGTCTCCTTGTCTGAAATCTCTTTTGGTACTAAATTGTTCGGAGAGGTAATTTCCTATTTTAACTGAGGACCTAGTATCAGTTAAAGTCATCTTACAAAGCCGAATGAACTTTGCGGGGATACCAAATTCAGACATGGCTTGGAATACCTTTTGGGTCTTCTCCAGGATTTGCCGCAGGGTAAACATCTGGTCAATGATGGACTTGCCAGGTCCAAAGCCGCATTGGTATGGTCCAATTATTTTATTGACCATAGTCGTTCGCATAATATCCCTGACACTATCTTACAGGCAATAGGGAGAAGATTTATGCCTCTATAGTTAGAGCATACAGTCTTGTCTCCTTTCTTGTGGACGGGAAACAGGATACACAGGTTTCAATTGTCGGGTACACGTTCTTCCTGCCAACTGTGCTGATGCTTACACCTTATCAGCGTTTCGCATCCGGTTTTGAACAGCTCGGCTGGTAAGCCATCGGCTTCTGCTGCTTCTATTGCTGACTTTACCTCATCTTGGCTGGGCGGTATACATTCAATACCATCTTCTAGGATTGGATATGTGGTATCTTCGTCGTCTTCGCTACTATTGGACACCAACATTTTTGAAAAATGCTCATTCCATACCCTGAGCACACTATTTATATCAGTTACCAAATTAACTTGCTGGTCTCTACAGGAGGATGTACCTGTACCAAAGCCAACAGTTTGATGTTGTACTCTTTGGTAGAACTTTCGGACTTCTTTCTGGCTCCTGTACATCTCGATTTGTTTACACTCTAGCTTTTCCATTTCTTTCTTTTTCCTGTGGAAAAGACGTTTCTCCTCTCTCCATTTCTCCCGATACCTCTCTCTTGCGCTACGAGTTGCTACTGAGTAGCCCTATATGCCGCATTTTGCTCTTCGGTACCAGCACGACACTCCTGGTCATCCCATGGATTCCTCGCTAGAGGTCTCTGATATCCAAGTATGGATTTTGAGGCTGTTAGCATGGAATGGGCAATACTTAGCCATTGTGCTCATGTGTTATCGAGGAGCGCTTTGAATAAGCAATTGGGCCAGTTGAGTGGAATATGCTGTGGCTATCTGTTGCGATTGCAGCTTACCGATGTCTAACTTTCGTGTAGTGGCATTTGGTCCTCGAAAACGACCAGAGGGGTATAAAGCTGACAGAACAGAGGACGCCCCTACTAGAATTAGCGAAGAGTGTCACAGTTCGCCAGACATAACCATCGTGTCACCTGGTCTGACAAATGCCATCACTTGACAACCCGTCGTTTCTCTTGGATCTGACCATCTCCCTTTTCATCAATCATGGGACAGTTAATTGGCAGGGTTTCAGAGAGTTCACCAATCACCGCTTCAGAGATCTCACCATCCCTTCTGATGTTCAGGTAGCAGAAAGAACGTTCCAAGACATCATCTATGCTGTAACCGCTCGCCATATACCTGCTGGTCGAATACCCTAAGTGATCCCAAACGTCCAAGCAGAGACGAGAAGATTTAAATGAGCATGATGAACTTCGTCTTACCAACCACAGTGACCCCAGAGCCAAGGAACTGACACTGGAAGTTAACAGGTTGATCGGAACAAGTGATTAAATCATCTGAGGAGTTGCAACATTGGAGCCGGAGTAAGTGAATTGTGGGCAACGGTTATGACACTCTCAAACCCTGGAAAGAAGTATGATAGAACCTCAGTCACGTTTGGCGACGTTTGGGAGTGACAGGGTGAAGAGCAGATTACTACGTCGGATTAGATCTCTTTATGTCGAGGATGAACCAACACAATTTACAATGGATGATGTTGTGATTGTCATGGGTGATGAACGCTGTCATCCAAAGCGTTGGACCCTAATGGAATCTCCATTGTATTGCTGAAACAGCTGAATAAACAGGAAGTTGAATATGTCACCAAAGTTTTCCACCTGTCTCTAGCCAACCGCATCGTTCCCGAAGTCTGGAAAATGGGCAGGGGGTTCCCACTACTGAACTCAGACATAGATGACAGCAAAGGTGAATCGTACAGACCGATTTCACTTTTGGCGCCGTAGCACAGACCCTTGAGGATTTAGTCCTCCCTAGCGTCAGAAATAACTATCCGTTTGCCGATCATCAGCACGCCATCTCCACACATATTAGTCGAAGGCTCATCCAGACCAAACCGTGTGATAGAATAGTAATTGTGGCTCTTGACGTATCAAGGACCTTTGATACTGTCAAACACACCACGCTGTTTGAGCACATCAAGCATCGAGCATAATCAATTATATGTGTGGAAGCCAGTCGTACGTGGAATTCAGGAACAAGTAGTCCAAACACCGTAGAGTGAAACAGAAAGTTCCCCAAGGTGGGATGATATCTCCGGAACTGTTTAACCTCTACAATTATATGTGTGGAAGCCAGTCGTACGTGGAATTCAGGAACAAGAAGTCCAAGCACCGTAGAGTGAAACAGAAAGTTCCCATAGGTGGGATGATATCTTCGGAACTGTTTAATCTCTACCTCCTGTATTCCAGACGGCATTGTGATCGTAATGTATACGATCTTGGTGTCAGGTACCTTCCCTGAGGTCATTTGTGAAAGGCTGAACTCATATTTGACGGATCTTACCATCTTACCACATGGACGGCCGATGGTAGCAGAACGTGACCACAAACAACTCCAAAATTCTAGAGGTCAAACTCGACAGCATGCTCATGTCGTCTGCGGATGCCACAGCAAACTGCCCCTAAATGCCTTGGGTCACATTCGACACTACGTTCAAGTCGTGCCGCGAATGCCACAGCTATCTGCGACAAATTGAAAAGTAAGAACAAGGTCCTCACTTGCTTAGCCAAAAGCACTTGGGTGCAGAAAAAGAAACCTTTTTGGCAACATATAATGCGATAGCTTGGTCTGTGATAAGCTATGCGGCACCAGTCCGGTCCACGAATATAAGTGCAGCGCGATGGAAAAATATTCAAACCTGTCAGAATGATGCCCTGAAAACTCCTCACGTCTTCAGTGGACCATCTACATTAGGAGACAAAGATTCTTCCAGTAGAGCAACACAATGGTGTATAAGGCCTCCCACCCACCAATGAATGTCAGGAGGGATCTTCGATGATCGTGAACCTGCTATAATGACGACGGTTCGCAGATAATCGAGATGACGGATAATCGGGAAACAGGTAGATCCGGCGTCCGGGTGACAAGGTTCGGGAACACGGTGGATTCGGCGTTCGACTGCTGATGCTCGGGGAGCTGATGGCTTTGCTGTCAAAGTGTTGATTTTCGGGAAAACTATGGATTCGGCGTTCGGCTGTGGTGCTCCGCACGATGTATTCTTCGCTCGGGTGTTAGTCTAAGGCTACGGTCTAGTTTCTACCATGTACTACTATTACCCAAACAGTGAAACAATTGACCTGAGAGCCCTGTAGAACTGCAAACCCGAATGTCGAGTGCCGAGTTAAACAACTAACCCGAAAGCCTTGTAGAACTGTAAACCCGAAAGTCCAGTGCAGAGTGGAACAGCTGACCCTAAAGGTAGAAACACAATGAAATACGCCGCTTTATCACGCTCAGTTTCATGTAAAAGACTAAAGGCCAAGTACTACTTAATTCAAATGAATTAGGCAGCATTTGAATTAGGTAGTACTTGGCCTTTAATCTTTGACATGAAACTGAGCGTGAAAAAACGGCGTATTTCATTCTGTTCACACCTTTAGGCCCTGTAGATCTGTAATCCCGAAGGTCCAGTGCCGAATTAAACAGCTGACCTAAAGGTCCAGTGCCGAGTGGACCAGCTGACCCGAAGGCCCTGTAAAACCGAAGGTCCAGTGCCGTGTGGAACAGCTGACCCGAAGGTCCTGTAAAACTGTATACCCGAAGGTCCAGTGCCAAGTGGAACACCTGACCCGAAGGTCCTTTAAAACTGTATACCCGAAGGTCCAGTGCCGAATATATTAGACACCACAACTGAATGGGTAGCTCTCAAAAAGTATCTCCAACTCTGTAGCACCGAGGTGTACATACCTTGGCGGATTTAGAACAGTCTTTAGTCCCAACTCGTGTATCTAACTCCCTGCAGTAGCCAACTCGCCCTCAGCATCTAATTCTGCAATACTTGAGGGATCCCAAGTATGAAGCGAATGCGAATTATTCGCCCTAAGCACTGACAACGATGTTTGCAAAAATGCACTGTAGTGAAATTTACCATTGTGTGGCCTGCTATACCACTAGTGCCAGGTAAAAATAGTAGCGGTATTCACTCATGGTGGTAGATGTACAATTCTTGTATAAGTACTAAGATTTTTACAACGAAGTGTGAACGACTTTTTTGTGAATATTGTAAACAAATCAAAACATCTTAACATCGTCGTCAGTCTATCTTTTAGTTTCAGTTTTATTACACTTTTTTTCTTAATAATTTGTTTTTTTTTTTTCTTGGTCTCCATTGATGTATTCTTTTTATTTTCCCCCATTTTTGTACCACAAAACAAAACTCCAACATAAAATAAAACTCACCACAAAGTGGCGGCAAAACAATCAGCTGTTCTCTACACCCTTGTAAAGTACAGTGAAATGTTTACAATACTTTTAGGTAAATTAACAATCCTGTGGTAAATTAATCCTTCATGTATTTTGTTGTTGTGGTATTGTAAACAGATGTAGATCTACAATATTAACAAGATGTACAAGATCTACAAGCCACTTTACCACCATTAGTGAATACCGCTAGTGTGTGGTGGAGAGTTTTCGAAGCGCTGTTCAGTGTATTAGTTAGTAGTCGGTATTATGGGTTGTTGTGTCATGTACGCGACCATATTGTCACGTTACAAAGGATCGATGACACCGTGCAAAACATCTGTCCAGCATGCGCCACAGGCCCGCACGTCACACTGCACCTTTTCAACTGCCTGCCTACTCAACTAACTCCAGTAGATTTGTGGTTACATCCCATCGAAGCAGACACATTCCGGTAGACCGGTAGTATAAAACAAACCCACACCACGCCTGTTATTCTTGGGGGAGCTATATTTTACGTTAATTACTTTGTATTTTGCATTAACATATCGACAACATCAAACAAAAAATAATTTATTTCGAAATGTAGATTATTGACTTTCGTAATAATAGAATGTAGGAAAAGTTATAAGTTGCATTCACATCAATTATGAAATATGGAAAAAAATTAATGCACGTGGAAATTATGGGAACTTATGTTTATGACCGACGACTACACAATCAATAACAGTTGAAAGGCATAATTAACTGAATTAACTTTGAATCATTTTAAAATAATCGCAAATAAAATTGATTGTCGATGAAACAGCGCTACTGATAGAGAGGGTTCATGTAGTTGTTGTTGGAAATCGTTGTTCTTCTTATCGGTCGGCAGCGAAAAAAATGCCATAGAATAATGTAAAATTAACGGAAAGTAAGTACACAATTGATAATTGCCGCAATGTTGTGTATAAGCAAGCGACTGGCACTTGTACCCACCGGTCGAAAGATTCATTTGATAAAACCGACTGTGTTCTTGCGAACTTGTATGACTAACATAAATTTGTTTACTATTTTTGGATTTCAACATGGAAAAGTCAAAGTGTTATTATTGATTCTGACAAATTTGAAGTCTTTTGTCCCTAAGTTTCGTCACTTCTTTAGGCGGATTCTTAAAAGACCCTGTAATATTTTTTTAAATTCCTTTTACTCAATTTTATTCTAATTAAACATACATATAAGACAATAAACACGACTTAAAAAACCTGTATCACAGCTTGATAACAGTATTGCAATTATTGGCATAAGCTCTATGCCTAAAGCTTATTTTGTTTTTTTTTTTTATATTTTTTCTTCTTGACCTTAAGATTAATTTCTTTTTTTCGGTGACAAAAGGCCCCTCACAATGGCCTTATGCCCCAGTTTTATTGCCTTATATCAAGATAACATTTATTAGCTGTTCGAACAACGTATAATCGGCCGTTCGCTTTGCCAATAATCTATTGATAAGCTTTGTTTACTTTTTTTCCGTTGTCGAAATAATGATTTATAGGACCAACAAAAAAAGAAACTTGCACTTACTTTTATGTGAAAAAATGACACCTATTGTTTTATTTTTTTTCTGATTCTTTTATTTCTATTTTTGGATTTTTTGGATATTCTACCGATACCACATTGTGTTTTGTTTATATTTCCGGTAACACTTTAATTACTAACATAAAATGGTTAATCATTCTGGAAAAGTAATAACGATTTACAAAAATTTCATAGTAGAATTTGTGACATTCATACATACATATCATAATTTTCTCTAATTCATTGTTTTGATATTAAAAACAAAATAGGTCAACCATGCTTTTTTAATTAGTTTTAATTCGAATTGGAATTTAAAAAAATCGAAATCCGAAGCTTTTTTCTGGCAAAACATTATCATTGTTTCATATTGTTATTTTCCACAACACTATCATTGAAAACGTTAAAATATTCGTCCATGTACAAAGTTTCGAATGCATATGTCTTGTTCAGTCTCATAACATTCTTAACCTTAACAATTTTAGAAACGAACTTAACATCTATTTTGTTTTCCCGATATGAAATGCCTTTACTTATAAAAGTGTAGACCATGTTGCATATTACGTGCGCAATATAAATGCCCCAAGCAAGTTGTATCCTGGGCAAGCTTCTATATAAAATTGTTGTTGCTTTAATGGTTCCAACAACATAAGGTGAGTCGGAGCTGCATCGCATACAGTAAATGCTATCGTAACATTAATATCTCTTGCTGATGTGTATATAATTGAAAGCCAACGCAACGCTTTAAATCAAACACGTTGGTTTTTTTGGTGCCGCAATGCCTGTCAAGACATTCCAGTCACTTAGTAAGCCAGACAAAAGGAAAACATACACACCAAGACTATTATTGCTGACTTGGATAGCATCGAATGAAAGAACGCATATCCTTTCATTTGGTGATTTGCCTTCGAAAATTTCCTTAAGGGCTGCTTTGGTTTTCTATTCAAAAGCAATGATAAAAGCAAATAACTCCAGATCTTGTTCTCCTTAGTATATCCTTCGTGACAGTAAGGTACTTATATTTTCCCGCTATGATATCCGACCAAACTTGTTGATCGTTTCGTTTGCCATTTCGTTGATACTCATTATCATCACTTTCCACATTATACTCACTCAGCCAGTAAAGCATTGGCTGAATTGTCATTGTCATCCTCTTCCATATTATACTCAGCCAGTGAACCACTGGTTTCCACGTAATTGTCATCAGCATTAAGCATCCTTGCGACTGCTGAAGTAGATGCAGAGGTTTCCATGTCCTCTCTTGGTGGCAATATTGGAAAAGCCCAATCACGAAGATAATGCTGAGGGGATATAGATGTAGGTTCAAAGTGTTGAGAACATACATATTTGTATCGAAAATTATATCCAGATTCATATCCTTATGCTTGCTGCAACATGGGAATCCATTTGTCCCTGACGAGGGACAAAGGACTTTGTCCTCCATTAACATCTATTTGCCTCCACTGTTTTACCAGAAATCCATTAACATCGTGTGACCATTTTTTTTGATTTGTTTTTTTTTTTTTGGGCAATATAAATATGGACTTCGAAGAATTCATGAATATCTCTGATGGTGAATTTATGAATATCTCTGATGATGAAACAGAGATGGACAGAGAAGAATATTCACAAGTGGCAACAATGTCAGCAGCTGCCGCAGCAACAGAAGTGGCAACAACGTCAGCAGCTGCCGCAGCTATAGACTTCGAAACTCGTCCTTTTGTAATGGTATACGGACGAAAATTCACTGACGAGCAGTTATTAGAAGCTGCACAAGAGTATTATACGACCGATATGCACGCATTGCCAGCAAGCGAAAAATATAACATCCCTTATAAAGCTTTTCTTAAATTCGTAAATCTCGTAAATTCGTAAATCTGAATGACAGCGATGCCACACCTAAAGAAACCAATCACAAAACCTAAAAGTACAAAAGCTGCCGCAGCAACAGAAGTGGCAACAAGGTCAGCAACAAGATAGCAAAGGCTATAGTAGGCACGGGACCGCCTACACCACTACCCGTGTGCTCGGAAAAGAATATGACTAAAGACTAATAACCTTTAGTTGTTCTATGATCTGATTTTTGCCTCCATCTGGGCAACCACTTTTGATACTAGTCTAGTGTGAAGCAAGCCTGGCACTATGCCAAAGTAAGGGCAGGAACAGCATCCTATCTGTCGGAATCAATGACAAAACTACTGAGAGCGATAGGCAACCAATTAATCTACCATTCTGATTACTTATCAGTAGTGAAAGGATTATAGTCTGGCGGGGCCGACTATATTGTTACAGAATTATGTAGGTTTAACTGATCTGCGTTCAGGCGTTGTTTTATTCCCCGATACGATTTGTGCTAAATAAAACAGGGTTCGTTTTAGATTGCGTTTCTGCGTGTTCTTAGTTCGCAAGTAGATTTACAACTGAACTCACCGTACCAACATTCCGCCCTATTTATAGCCCAATAGCTTATCGTTGCCGATTCCTCTAGAAAATCTGGCAACATGTGGAAACCAAGTGTGCAACAAACAGTGAACAACAACAACAAAACACTTACGGGCGACAAACATAAGAGAATCAAAAGACAGCAATGACGTCACAACTATCAAAACAAACATGAAAGGGTACAAAAAACATACATACATACAGTGAATCACAGTCAAAAGTATCCACTTCAGTTTCTTTCATTAAAACTGCGATTGCTAAGAATTGGTTAATGATAGCGATTTCATTCCTTTTTATATTTTTACATTAGTGTCTTAACTTAAATATAATAAAATAAAATTAACGAAATTCTGGTAAATTCAGATAAAAAAAATAAAAATGGTTAAACAACATCGATTTCTACCTCACAGTGAAAAGCATGCACTCTAAAAGTTTCATGAAACAAATAGGATTTTTTAGGGTTTCAGTCCTTGGTCTTTGTTATCCTTTACATCCTTTGTTATCCTTTACAGCTTTTAGCCTTTTTGGCAAAGATTTAACTAATGGGCCGATTCCGTACAGCGAGGCGAGTCATGTCGCGTCGTCTATCGTCTCTGTGACAAAATTTAAAAAATGCACTACGTACAGCGATAGAAAATAATCGTCGATAACAAGTTATTTTTATTTTTTTTTATTTTATTTTTATTCGTTAGTAAAAATGTACGGCGACAGCTAATTTGTTGTCGCCGGAAAATTAACATTTCGGCGACAAAATTTGACGACGTCAGGCGATATTGCCATACGGAATCGAAAAATTGCATTTGGCAACGCGACACGACTCGCCACGCTGTACGGAATCGGCCCATAAGTTTTCGGGGCAAGATATCGAAATTTTTTCCCCATTCTTCTTGCAAGGCATATTTCAGGGTTCCTATACTTTAGATGTTACAATTTTTTATATTTGTCTCCAAAATACTCCATAAATTATCTATAGGATTCAAATCCGGGGATCGTGGAGGTATTTGAATCACTTTTGGACAGTTACATAGCATCCATTTTGGAAAAATATGTGATTTGTGCTCGGGCTCATACATATATTGATAAAATTGGAATGTTGTCCCAAATCCTATTTTATCAGCACCTAAATTTCAAATTATCCTTTCAGAATGTTTAAATAATACATCTTATCCTTAATTCCTTCGATGAAGACACGATTTCCTACACCGGAAGCACTCATACAACGCCATACCACAACAGAGTCTCCTCTGTGCTTTACTTTTGAAATTGTGTGTTTGGGGTCCAAGGCGGTATTTGCCCTATGACATACCTTAATTGGTCCATATGACCAAAACAGGTTAACGTTGTCTTCATTGCTTTCATTGGCAGCCTGTTTTGGTCATATGGACCAATTAAATTTTACAAAAACCAAACATACACCACAAGGAAATATGTATGTTATTTACCGTAAAATTTATGGAATTAGCAGCAAACTTTATACATTTTATAGTTTTAGCGAATGTCTTTGGGTGTTACGACTGTATAAAATATTCCGATATCTTGCCCCGAAAACTTATTTAAATCTTTGCCAAAAAGGCTAAAAACTGTAAAGGATAACAAAGGATGTCATACCAAGGGTTGAAACGCTAAAAAATCCTTTTTGTTTCATGAAACTTTTAGAGTGCATACTTTTCACTGTGAGGAGGAATCGATGTTGTTTAACCATTTTTATTTTTTTTATCTAAATTTACTTGAATTTCGTTAATTTTATTTTATTATGTTTAAGTTAAGACGCTAATGTAAAAATATAATAAGGAATGAAATCGCTATCATTAACCAATTCTTAGCAATCGCAGTTTTAATGAAAGAAACTGAAGTGGATACTTTTGACTGTGATTCACTGTATATAATTCATGTTTGTTTACAATAAAAAAACAAGAGTTTGGTAGTTCGAACAAACTGCTGAATTCGTTTCGTCTTAGAGAAACAGGCCCTATATTCTAATTTAAACATACCTTGATAATTAATTGGTTTAAATTTAAAAATAGTATTTGACAAGTATATACAGCCTTGCTATTATGGATTTAACAAAAAGTCCAATGAGCTAGGTCACACTGAAGAAAAAGAACGTCTAATTCGTTGAATAGAGCTGTTTTTCCCACCATTTTTGCTAATGAAACATCGAGTGTTTAACATCGATTTACCCTCCATTTTTGCAAATGACTTTATCCCCTATTAACATCCATTTGCCCCCACTTTTTTACCAGAAATCCATTAACATCGAGTGACCATTTTTTTTTTACAACAAGTTTTTGATTTGTTTTTTTTTTTTTTTTTTTGTTTCTTAGTCAATTCAAATATGGAGTTCGAAGAATTCATGAATAGTATTAAAATCCTGATGATGAAACAGAGATGGATAGAGAAGAATATTCAGAAGTGGCAACAATGTCAGCAGCTGCCGCAGCAACAGAAGTGGCAGCAACGTCAGCAGCTGCCGCAGCAACAGAAGTGGCAACAACGTCAGCAGCTGCCACAGCAATAGACTTCGAAACTCATCCTTTTGTAATGGTATACGGACGAAAATTCACTGACGAGCAGTTATTAAAAGCTGCACGAGAGTATTATACGACCGATATGCACGCATTGCAAGCAAGTGAAAAATATAACATCCCTTATAAAGCTTTTCTTAAATTCGTAAATCTGAATGACAACGATGCCACACCTAAAAAAAACCAATCATAAAACCTAATAGTACAAAAGCTGCCGCAACAATAGAAGTGGCAACAAGGTCAGCAACAGAAGTGGCAACAAGATAGCAAAGGCTATAGTAGGCACGGGACCGCCTACACCACTACCCGTGTGCTCGGAAAAGAATACGACTAAAGACTAATAACCTTCAGTTGTTCTATGATCTGATTTTTGCCTCCATGTGGGCAACCACTTTTGATACTAGTCTAGTGTGAAGCAAGCCTGGCTAATATACAACTTTCCATATATCATTAAATTGTTTGAACGTTACACCAGACACAACCGCAAATGATTTTTCATAGTCTTTCTTTGGAAAATAAGTGCAAAAACTAGAAATTCCTAGCCAAATTGCCTACAAAGGCCACTAATTAAGATTATGTCAAAATAAGTGCAGTAACAGCATTCTATCTCTCGGAATCGATGACAAAACTACTGAGAGCGATAGGCAACCAATTAATCTACCATTCTGATTACTTATCAGTAATGAAAGGATTATAGTCTGGCGGGGCCGACTATATTGTTACGGAATCAGGTTTAACTAATCTCCGTGCTGACGTGGTTTTATTCCCCCAATACGATTTGTACCAAATAAAACAGGGTTCGTTTTAGATTACGTTTCTACAATGCTTTATTTACTCTACTTCACTTATTCACTTTAATTAATTCACGATTTACTTCTTTACTAACTAAAGTTCTTAGTTCGCGAGTAGATTTACAACTGAACTCACTGTCTCCCGTATTCATGGCCCAATAGCTTCTCGTTGGCGATTCCAAGACACAAGACATGATCGTATATCAAACTGTCCTGAATACGCTTAAGGTAAGGTCACATTAGGCAAATATTTGCTCCAGCGACCGGTAGTGTGCGCTTACTGAGAGCAAGTGGTTGCAACGCGGTGGTTGTGGTTTGGACCCAAATCGCGGGTAGAGCTTCGGCTCGATGTGGAGTTGCATTATCAACCGGGTGCTGCGACCCATAGAGCAGCAGAGGTGTAAGATAGTCCTCAACCCCTTACCAAGAGGGAAGTGAAGCCCATAATTGCGGATCTTCGAATTGGTACCTGCGGAATAGACTTGGGGACTCTGTGGAGAGCTACCACTCTCTAAGAGTACTCTGGGTAATTCCAAAGGGGCGCTGGCCGACGCATTGTATCGCGACCCCGGGTGCAATGGTGCACCATGGTTAGAGCCGTCAAGGCGAGAACCATGTAAAACCCCCTCGACTTCATGTCCCTCGCTGGAGCAAATATTTGCCTAATGTGACCTTACCTTTAAGCATAGTACACACGGTCCAACAAAACTGACAGTCAACGTACTTTTACGGCAATTTTCTGGCAAATAAAAAATTTTTTTTGTTAGCTAAAAATGATTGAAATACAACATTTAAGGTATAATTTAGTGATTAGGAAAGTAATTATTCAGCTAGACTTTGATATTAACTAAACAGACCTCCATGACTGTCAGTTTTGTTGGACCGTGTGTACTATGCTTTAGGCTAAAAACTGTCAAACTTTCCTAAGCCAGCAAATGCCCCTCGTATATATAATGAATCGATATTTGTTATCATTTTAAATTATACAAACATATGGTCTGTTCCTTTACTTTTAAAAATGGTAAAACCGGCAAAAGTAGCAAAAGTTGTGAACTGCTCTCATATGAATTGTATGGCGTCAGAAGTAAAGGAACGCTTTTCGAGTAAAAAGTGGTAAAACTTGAAGATTCTTGCACGTAAAGGAACAGAGCTATAAATATTTAAAACAAAATTTGTATTTACTAACTGTCAAAATTCGAAACATTTGTAATAATTAGTACAAATTATCGAGTACCCCGACAGGCATATTATTTGATGAAACAATAAATAAAAATTCAAAAAAAAAAAACCTTAAAGGTGTTGCAATGGGAGCACTTAAAGATGACGGAGCTTTCTCCCTTATATATCATCACATTTTCAGACAAAAATGATTTTACTCTTATCTCATATTGAGTAAATTGATTTGTAAATGAATTATGAATTTAACGAGCTTGAATAAAATATATTCGTTTTAAATTCATTATTATTCTAAAGATTTACAATTCATTAATTGGATTGTGTTGCATTAATATCGAATATAATTGTATTTTCTTAATACAAGTTGAATAATGAGCAAGATACAAATATAATTCAGATTTAACTGGATTTAGCAGATAATTACATTAGGTAAAACATACTCGCCCACTTTGGTTAAAAAAATAACAGGAGTGGTATATCTTCAAATGCCTATGAATTATCTCTAAGGACTCATTATATATTTGACTCATTATATATTTGGTCAGTTATACATTGTCGAGCAATATGAACTCGAAATAACTTGTCTTCTTTCATCTCCGTATTACTGTACACAGACCAGAGGCCTGCGTTGAATCAACGCAACTATGTAGTGTATCGCATCATTTCGTAAACAAATCATTAATTTTACCAAAAATCAGCATACGCCAATGACTACCACAAGAATGCATTTCTTATCTCAAACAATCGGTTTGATTCACTCATAAATGTGTGTGATCTACGAACTACTAATCTGTGATCGTTAATGTACAAACAAACACCACATGACGAGAAAGTAGTAATCCTACAAGGCATAAAGTATGAGAGAACTGAAAACAAAAACAACACAGTTGACTAAACATAGCTGTCTACAAATATGGGGAATTTATGACAGAGGTGTGTTGTTGTGTTATACAAAGGCTGTGTTAGCTAAACAGAGAGTGCGTTTGTTTTGGTGTTACGACAACGTACATAGGCGGACATAACTGTGATTCATTTGATGTGTCTAGATTTTTTATGTGTTTTCGATTGTTTTTCTTTTCGCTATTCTTATGCATAAAGTATACTCGAAACGAAGTCAACACGAACAATTCAAGCAAGAGGTAGTCATTTGTACGAAGCAGTATAGTCTTTACATACAATGCGTTAAATATGAATCAGCAATGTTTGTGCTTGACTTTCAACAGAATATTGATTACATTCTAACGCAAAAAGAGAGTGATGGTGCGTACTAGTATCGCTTTTTCTTGTGTCTACCGCAATTCATAAAATTGGCACCGGTTGCAGGTCACTGACACAGACCTCACATACTAATTATCATGGTACAATCATTACAAGGTAGGGCATAGCAAACAGCTGATTACAATTTTTTCTATTGGTTTGCTTATTCTTTCAAATCAGTATACACAAATTGTATACATATGTATGTGCAAGCCACATTTATATAAGGTAAAGGTGACAATCAGCTGTATTTTTACTTTTTTGTAAATTGGGTTTTCAAAATGTAATGGGGTCTACTCATGAAATTTGAAACTTCGCAATTTGCTGAAATTTGATTAAAATTTTTTGTATTTTAGAGGATTTTCAAAGTGTATTTATGTTTTATCCTGAGAAAATATTTAGAACGACCCCATTTTTCAATATTTTTTTTTTTTACTTTAAATTTTCAATAACAACAATGTTGCTTTTGTAAATTTGTTAGTTGTTGTAATTCATGCATTTACCTTATATAAATTTGCCTTGATGTATGTGTATTGTTTTGAAGAATATGACAAAATATTTTATACATATTAAAATTCAGTCGAAATGTTGTTACAACATTTATTGAACTGAAATTCATCAACATTGTGTTGAAACGAACTTTTGAACATATACAGAAGGTGAGTGTAAAGAAAACTTGGTCTCCCATTAATTTTTCGCGTTTTTAGTTAATGATCCAAAATATCAAATAAACAGTAGTACAACCTGTTGCATATTCAGTTATGGTAATTCTGACATAATAAACGAAAACACTCAGTCCTTGTTTTTCACAATTTCTTCGAACCTGGGGCTGGATTCTTGTTCTATGAAAATTTGAAATGAAAAATATTTCCTTTATAATTTTTTTCATTTGACAGTTTTCTCCTTTATAAAAGCTTTCATTTCACATTTTCATAGAAACAGAATTGAGCCCCTGACCTACCTTCTAGACATGATACAATAAGAAGGTAGCATTATCAGCCCAGCTGATGGTAACATAAGCTGTGTCTGGTTACCCTAAAATTTGTAACAACTTGTACCAATTTTTGCTGGAAGTCGTCTGTTAACACAAAAAACCAGCAAAAGAGAGCGATTCGAGAGAGACATTTTGACAGTTCTTTCACTGAGAGCTTGCAAATTCTTTCTGGACAAATTTCTTCTAGCAAGCACTTGCAAGCTCTTCTTCTTCCTGAAAACAATCAATCAGCTGTTTTTAGTTTTTTGTTGATTTATGTTTGTGAACATTAAAAACAATTTTATTGTGGAAATAGCATAGTCTAATTGTATTGTTTTATGGAGAACAAATTTGTAAAGTGGAAAAATACTTTTTTGTTTCATTTTATTTTTTATTTTTAATAAAATACAACGTGTTTGCTTCCTTTGTTGGCGGACAAATTGTTCTGTTTTGGCAAGTCAGATGATTGCTTGCTGGTTTTTGCTGGGAAAGTGTCTGTTTACTTTTTACAATTTTCTAGCAAAAGAGAATAAAAACCCCTTACTCTCTGAGAAAGTTCTTGCTGGACAATTCTTGCTGGGAAAGTAACCAGACAGAC
The DNA here is from genome assembly GCF_047663935.1 of Musca autumnalis. NCBI lineage: Eukaryota > Metazoa > Arthropoda > Insecta > Diptera > Muscidae > Musca > Musca autumnalis. The sequence continues at coordinate 246,294,989 of NW_027411755.1, forward strand.
TTATAATGTGTCAATTTCATTGAATTTATGTCAAATTTTGACAGCTTATGTTACAAAAACGGCAGTTGCTGCTACCTTCTTATTGTATCATGCTTCTAGATTATTGGACCATGCTCGTTATTTTGCACTGGCAATTCCTCGATAATTGCTCTGTTCCAGAACCTACAAGAATCTACTAATTTTTACTACGATAACCATTTTCCCTTTATGTTATCGAAGAAAATAGTAAAAATTAGTAGATTCTTGCAGTTCTGGAACAGACCAATTTGGTCTGTAGCTTTGTTCGATATGTTATTACAATTTTCCAAATGGTAGAGAGGTGATTTCGATATTGAAACATTAACCTTTGACTTTCGCTTAGCATTATTTATTCAAACACGCTTTTCTTGCTTTGCACGTCAATTTTGTCGCTTGTACACCTAAAGTATGTACACGTATGTACGTATGTATTACAAGGCAAATAGACCGGACTGAGGCTTTAGTATTTATTTATGAGAGGGCGTTTCTTATTTTAAATTGTTTCTCTAGCATAGTTGTGTAAATGCTGGTGTCTACTCAATTAAATGAGGTAATTAATTTAAATAAGAGCGGGCTATTAGAAATTAATCACATTACCGGTTTGAAAACTAAAGCTCTGTTCCAGAACTAAAAAGTTTTTACAATTTTTACCACTTTTACACATTTTGCGTTCCCGTACACAAAATTTATATGAAAATCGTTTACGACTTTTACAACTTTTACGACTTTTACCACTTTATAAAGTACGGGAACAGGCCATAAGTAACGAGAGAATATATTCGAAATGGTTTGGTGGTTCTTCTGTGTCACGAATTGATCAGAATTTTTATCCAATGATCCAAATTATTATATATGACAATTAAAAACTATTTATTGGAATGAATAACCTATTTACGGATGACAAAATGATAGAGTTTCTATAAGCAGATTAAAAAACGATAATATAATTTACCTCAAAACACAAAACACCGGATAATATTATGGAATATTAATATAGATACTCGTATGGTCGACAAAATCCAAAACTTCGTCCAAATCCTCGAATCCATCGTAGAACAAATATAAGGTAAAGTAAATACTACAACAAATATGCGAACATTTTCTATCGCCTGCTTGTCGCAAGAGTCACTTAGAAGCGATTGTGGTGTCTGCTGCGGCAGCCGCATTTTTATTCGAAAAGATAAAAATGACTAAAGGAAATGTTCTACTTATGCGGCTCAAGATGTTTTGCCGCTTCCGTCGCTGCTGTATGTTTCTTATGCGATTCAGTTGGAGTGTCGGAAGCGTGGCACTTTGAGTGTCCATTGCGGTACTCATGCAGGTACCGCTTAGAAAACTTGCAGCAGGGAGGAAGCGACATTATTCGTTAAAATACCAAAAATTAAATGAAAATAAAGCTGTTTTGTGTGTTTTTAATGTTTATTTATAAAAATTTGAAGTTTTAGTATTATAAAAATTCTTTCATTTTTCATAATCGTAATTAAGTAATTGTTTTTAAATTAATGTTAAATATTCATGATTTATTATAAAATAAAGGTGCGTCATGTACTTCATATTAATGAAAGTAAAGGTATACAGTGACACAGAAAAGTTTACATACACCCTACAAATATGCACACAGTGCAAATTACATATAGATTGGCTTGTACTATGGTCTGATACAATTCTTGGGCAGTAATTGAATCAGATGTGACATATTTTGTTACAAACTTGTTCCCAAATCTTCTAAAGCAATAAAATATAAGCACTACCAAAAAAGCATGAAATTTGTACTGTGAACAACGTCGTTTTCGTATTATGATCATTACCGTTACTATAGGCGCGAAACGTTTCGTATAATTGTACATTTCTGATTCAAATAATGCCCAAGGATTGTATTACAAGGTAATTCAAGGCCATCTATACAGTGAGTGTCAAAAATATTCGGCTTTCAATTTCACCAATAATAGCACCTCAGTATTTTAGAAGCCCATAACCAGTATCCAAAAAACCAAATACTTAAAAAAATGTTGGTCCTGTGGCAATTAAAAAGTGTATGTAACTTGGATCCATGGCAACCCTATTTTCTATGCGTCAAAAATATTCGGTTTTTGTAACTTTTGTTAAATATTTTGCCAAAAAACAGATCCTTATCGAACCTTTTCTGCAATATTAGTATACATTTTAATAATTGCGAACAGAATCTTTGTTCCTGTGTGCAAAAATATTATATTTTATAGCAAATTATTAAAATTAAGCGCTAAGGAAAAACGCTATCCCAGAAAAGAGAAAACTGGTCATATTTCATTATAAAAACAGCAGAAAAATGTTACAAGGCCATGAAAGGCTTTACCTGACGATTTTTGTAATGTAAGTGGATATTTTCTATCTTCTGAAAGTCATTTAGGTCTCAATGACCAATTTCAAGAAAATTAAGGCCGGTTTAGCCGTAATTTTTCAGGAGACTCCTCTACCTTCCCACCCAGTTCTTGACTTTGGCTGGCTTATGTGCTTCACGAAATCGATTATTTCTATATTTTCGTGACTTTTACACATTATTTCAACTATATTCGACTAAATATTCAAAAATAAGCAACATTTCCTTTTATTTCTGCCGTTTTCTCTTTTATGAGGTAGCGTTTTTCCTTAGCGCTAAATTTTAATAGTTTGCTGTAAAATATAATATTTTTGCACACAGGAACAAAGATTCTGTTCGCAGTTATTAAAATGTATACTAATATTTCAGAAAAAGTTCGATAATGACCTGTTTTTTGGCAAAATATTTAATAAAAGTTACAAAAACCGAATATTTTTGACAGGGTTAACAACGTTTTCTTTGTTATTCTCGCTTATAGGGTTGCCATGGATCCATGTCGTAAAATGTCGTATGGAATTTGAGACTAACGTTACAACCCAGTTCAGTCAGCTGTGTACATTTTATTGATCTTCCATGCCTCGAATCTATTAGATAATATTTTTAGTAAGATTTCAAAAAATCCGGAAACCTTAAAATAGAAATCTAATTGTAAGAAATATTGGCCATTTTACAAGATAGAAACTTCAATACATTACGATTTTTCATAAATTTTCAGGTAATTCCGATTACTAGGCGTTTACACCAGTTTGTCTTCGAATACAACTCTGATTTACTAAAACATACATACATTAGTCGGCTGTCTTCCAGCTGTCCATGATTTTTTCATAGACAGTAGGGTTAACAAATTTTTTATAAAAATGTGTGATTAATTAAAATGTGTTGAAAAAAAATGAACAAAAACAAAATATTTGAAGGGAAAACAAAAAGAAATCAACGATTTTCATTCATAATTTAACAACTTTTTTTGCAGTTGTCTGGACGTCTACGTCACACAGGCAATTTTTTGGTTTTTGACTCTACTGTCCTGTGATGTGTAAACGCAGGTTTAGTCAGCCATTGGAAAAAAACATCTTCTTTATTTACTCATCCGTTATACGGATATAAGTGATCGTACAATTCATTTTCTTTTTTAATATTTATCGCATTATATTTATGTTATTATGCTGTGACTTGCAGCATTCAGCAGATCAGTTTCATCGATATAACCTGTCCAGTCCATGATGTTTTTGAGCCAGGATGTTTCTTTTCTTCCTCTAGCACGCCTTCCATCAATTTTCCTTTTTAAATTGCTTGTAAAATGTTGTATTTGTTGTTCCTTAATACGTGCCCAAGATATGCTATTTTGCGCCTTTTTATTGTTATTAACTGCCGGCTTACATTCATCCTTCTTAGTACTTCGTCATTAGAAATTTTCGCAGTCCATGGTATTTTCAGTACTCGCCGGTAAATCCACACTTCGAAGGCTTCCAATTTTGTTTCATCAGAGGATTTGAGCGTCCAAACTTCTGTTCCATATAGCAGCACCGAACAAACATAGCATTTTATAAAACGTACTTTCGTTGTTACGTTTATGTCATGGCTTTTCATAAGTTTGTTGTATTTACAAAAATCATCTCGCGCCATCTCTATACGACTTTTAATCTCTTTCGAGGGATCCCATTGGTCGTTTATTAGTATCCCTAGATATTTAAAAGATCGCACTCTTTCTATTTCTGTACCTTTTACTTTTAAGGTCACATCTGCATGGGGGTTTTTTCTGCTTATGGCCATATATTTCGTCTTCTTCATGTTGATTTTAAGGCCATATTTCTCACTTACACGTGCAAGTTTCTCTACAAGTTTCTGGAGACCGGATATGCTTCCAGCCATTAACGTGGTATCGTCCGCATACCTTATGTTATTGACTATTTTCCCATGAATTTTTATTCCGACGTTTTCTTCTTCTAACGTTTCTTGGACTATTTTCTGTGAATATACATTGAATAATAAGGGAGATTGAAGACAACCCTGTCTAACACCCCTTGAGATGCCAATTTCTTTTGTTGGTTCTCCACTTATTTCAATTCTTGCCGACTGATTCCAATAGAGACTTTTTATGCACATAAGTTCATTGTCTTGCATTCCTATATCATGTAATATTTCCATTAATTTATCGTGTTTGACGGTATCGAATGCTTTTTCGTAGTCAATAAAACTCATGAATACATCTTTCTGGGCATCCCTATAATGCCTCTCTTGTACCCATTCCTTCTTTAAACCCAAACTGGATATTCCCCATGTGTGCTTCACATATTTTGTATATTCTACTATGAATAATCTTTAGAAATATCTTCAAGGCATGACTCATTAAGCTAATGAGTCTGAAGTCACTGCATTGTTTTGCATTATTTTTCTTGAGTATTGCGATGAAGGTTGATTTTAGCCATTCTTCTGGATAGTTTACAGTGTTGTATTCGCAGTTAAAAAGGTTGACTAGAAGGTGTATATTGTTGAAATCAATACGTTTCAGTAATTCTGATGGGATTTCGTCCGGTCCTGTAGCCTTTTTGTCTTTCAATGATTTTATAGCGCGTTCTACTTCGCTCTGCGTTATAGGCGTCCCTCTTCTTCGAATTTCCGAAACATCCTCATAAGACGATTGTTCGCTATCAGTAAAAAGATTGGTAATATATTCCTCCCATATCTGATTTCTTCCCTCCAAGTCAAAGACAGCTTCATTGTTATTGTTAATTAGAACTGGATTGGTTATTTTCTTTCCATATACTCTGGGGGCTTCCTTTAGCTTCTTGTGGAGGTTAAAATCATCGTGTATACTTTGTTGAAATTCAATTTCCTGGCATTTGGCATTCAAATTCGCATTTTTGGCTGTTCGGGTCGCAGATCGTATCTCTTTCTGTACTTGCTTCGCTCATTCCATAGTTCTCGAATCTCGTCGGTAATACATTCTTCTGTTCTTGATGATGTTTTCTTTCCCAGAGTGTTCTTTGCAGTCGGGTTTATAACATCTTTCACCTAGTTCCACAATGCGTGCATATTTTCTTCATATTCAACTGTTGTAGTTCTCCATTTATATTGTTTTGCAGCTCATGTTTAATTGCCGAGCCTTTAAGTTTTTCAATATTTATATTATTTTGAGGCTGTTTTGTCCGATTTGATGCGAGCTGAATTCGTATATTTACGACGAGTAAGTTGTGATCCGATGGCACATCTGCTCCTGGGTAGGTCGAACATTTTGTAACACTGGAGAAATACCTTTTATTTATTATTATGAAGTCTTTTTGGTTTCTCACAATTTGGTTTTCATTCCTCTTCTGTGAGCACCCTCCTGGTTTCCTGAGTGATAGACCGTCATATTTTCTGATCTGAAATCACCACATTCCGTCCACCATGTTTCGCTGACACCTAAGATATCAATTTGGAGTCGGTTCATCTCGCTTATTGTGTTATGAAGTTTTCCACTTTCGTATAGACTTCTCAAATTCCAAGTTCCAATTACAAGTTTTTGTTTAGTTTTACCTCCGGGGATTCTTAGCACCCTCTGATTGACGGAGACTGAGGGCCGTTTGTTTTGCGTTGTATTGTAACTCCGCACGGAGAAAAAACATAACAGGTACATATAAGCTTTGTTCCTTTACTAGTAGAAGTGGCTTCTCTGTCATCGGACTTTTCATTTCTCAAATGCAATTTGTTTTCTACAGTGATGAGTTTTTTTCTCATTCTACCTATGAAAATATGGGTAAAACGTAAAAATACTGGAAATCGAGGTATACATATGTATCTACATATATGGGCGCCATAGACCGACAAGACCCATTTTCTGTACCATTGACTCGAAATATATCTTGAAATAAATAAAATGTTGGTGACCCATTTCCTTTAGTTAATTGTATATGTATATAGATAAATAAAAAGTTTAGTGTGAGAACCCAAAACACATTTGGTATCTACTAACCGAAAACTATAATCTCCACTTGGAATTTTCCACACCCCAGACCGTGAGAAGAAATTTGTTACACAGTGTAAACCGCATTACATATCTCCCTTGGTTCCTTTATTACTTACTTACTTACTTAGCTGGCCCATTACAGAACATTTGTTCTATAGGCCGAACTAAGAAGAGATCTCCATTCCTCTCTATTTGTTGCTTTGCTCTCTGGAATACCGCGCCTTTTCATCTCAACATCCACTTGTTTGCGCCATCTATTCCTTGGCCTGCCAATTCTGCGTGCACCGCCATGTGGCATGTATTCATACGCCTTTTTAGCGGGTTCATCATCGCTCATTCTTATGATATGGCCTAGCCAACGCAATCGCTGCATCTCGATACGTTTAACAATATTCATGTCGTTGTATAGCAGATACAGCTCGTGGTTCATGCGACGTCGATATTCACCGTCAACGCAGATTGGTCCGTAGATCTTTCGAAGAATTTTTCTCTCAAACACACCAAGCACTGCCATGTCTGCTTGCGCAAGTACCCAGGCTTCGGAGCCATACATCAGCACGGGTAGTATCAGTGTTTTGTAGAGCGTTATTTTTGTTTGACGAGATGTGGCTTTGTTTTTAAACTGCTTACTTAATCCAAAGTAGCATCTGTTGGCCAATACAATTCTTCTTTTTATTTCACAACTGATGTCGTTTGTTGTGTTGACGGAGGTGCCGAGGTAGACGAAGTCTTTTACTACCTCAATATTATAGGAACCAACTTCCACAGTCGGTCCGAGCTCAATGGACGCATTGCGCGTCGACACCATCAACTTGGTCTTCTCACCGTTTACCGCCAGACCCACTTTAGCAGATTCTCCTTCGACCTTTATAAAGGTATCAGTTACTTCTTTTACTGATCGACCCATGATGTCTATATCATCAGCATAAGCAAGTAACATGTGACTATTGGTGTAGATTGTGCCACTTCTTTTGACGTTTGCCTCTCGTATAACCTTTTCTAGCAGGATGTTGAAGAGGTCACACGAAAGGCTGTCTCCTTGTCTGAAACCTCTTTTGGTACCAAACTCTTCGGAGAGGTTCTTTCCTATTTTAACTGAGGACCTCGTGTCAGTTAAAGTCATTTTACAAAGCCGGATGAGCTTTGCGGGAATACCAAATTCAGACATGGCTTGGAATACCTTTGAGCGCAGCGGACTGTCGAAGGCTGCTTTATAATCGACAAAAAGGTGGTAGGTGTCGATCTGCATCTCTTGGGTCTTCTCCAGGATTTGCCGCAGGGTAAATATCTGGTCAATGGTGGACTTGCCAGGTCTAAAGCCGCATTGGTATGGTCCAATAATCTCGTTGACCATTGGCTTTAGTCGTTCGCACAATATCCCTGACACGATCTTGTAGGCAATAGGGAGTAGACTTATGCCCCTATAGTTAGAGCATACAGTCTTATCTCCCTTCTTGTGGACGGGGCACAGGATACTCAGGTTCCAATCGTCGGGTACTCGTTCTTCCTGCCAGATGGTGCTAACTAGCTGATAAATACACCTTATCAGCGTGTCGCCTCCGGTTTTGAACAGCTCGGCTGGTAAGCCATCGGCCCCTGCTGCCTTATTATTCTTCAGCCGATTTATTGCTGTCTTTACCTCATCTTGGCTGGGCAGTATACATTCAATACCATCTTCTGGGATTGGGACTGTGGTATCTTCGTCTTCTTCGCTGCTATTGGATACCAACAGATTTGAAAAATGTTCTTTCCATATCCTGAGTATACTATCTGTATCAGTTACCAAATTACCTTGCTGGTCTCTACAGGAGGATGTGCCTGTACCAAAGCCATCAGTTTGATGCTTGACTCTTTGGTAGAATTTTCGGACTTCATTCTGGCTCCTGTACATCTCGATTTTTTCACACTCCCGCTTTTCCATCTCTCTCTTTTTCCTGCGGAAAAGACGTTTCTCCTCTCTCCTTTTCTCCCTGTATCTCTCTCGTGCGCTACGCGTTGCTACGGATTGTAAAGTAGCCTTATATGCCGCATTTTTCTCTTCGGTGGCAGCACGACACTCCTCATCATACCATGGATTCCTTGGTGGAGGTCTCTGGTATCCAAGTATGGATTTTGCGGCTGTTTGCATGGAGTGGGCAATGCTTTGCCATTGCGCTGATATGTTATCGGGATGAGGAGGGCTTTGATTAAGCAATTGGGCTAGTTGAGTGGAATATGCTGTGGCTATCTGTTGTGATTGCAGCTTACCGATGTCTAACTTTCGTGTTGTGTCTGCTCGTACTTTGTTTGCTACGTTTAAGCGGGTGCGTACCTTTGCTGCAACAAGGTAGTGGTCCGAATCAATGTTTGCGCCTCGGAACGATCGTACATCCAACACGCTCGATGAATGTCTTCCATCTATCACAACATGATCAATTTGGTTTCTTGTTTTCTGATCTGGAGACAGCCAGGTGCCCTTATGAATATCGAGATGATTAAATCTGGTACTGCTAACTACCATGTTTTTTGCAGCTGCAAAGTCTATCAGTCTCATACCATTGTCAGATGTTTCACTGTGGAGACTGAATTTCCCGACTGTTGGGCCAAAGATATTCTCCTTTCCAATTTTGGCATTAAAATCGCCTAGAATGATTTTAATGTCATGGGCAGGGCAACGGTCATATGTTTCTTCTAAGCACTCGTAAAATATATCTTTGGTCTGTTCGTCCTTTTCTTCAGTGGGAGCATGAGCGCAAATAAAGCTGATGTTGAAGAATTTAGCTTTTATTCGAATTGCAGCAAGTCTTTCATTCACTGGAGTGAAGCTGGATACAAGATGTTTTAGTCTCCGACTAACTACGAATCCACAACCAAACTCATGCTTTACGTCATGGCAGCTATAATACAGTGCGTCACCTTTAGGTGTTGTTGTGACGCCTTTCCCAATCCATCGTATTTCCTGTATGGCAGTAATATCGGTCTTGTACTTTTCAAGTACGTCTGCCAATGCGAAGACTGCACCTTCTCTATAAAGAGTGCGAACATTCCAGGTGCAGATTCGCAGATCATGGTCCTTAAAACGTTTGCGGGGTTCGTCAACTTTAGAGGGGTTTGTTTTTCTTTTCTTTCGTTTTTTCATAGTAGGCTGTTTTTTCTAGGGGAGGGTTACTAACCCGACGCCCAAACCCAAGTTTTTAACGTTCTTATGGGTGAACGCGCGGCACATGTTAGCTCACTACCTTTAACGGGTGTTAAAGGCAGTTCCCCAGGTGACACCACGGGGAGGTCAGTGTCCACTTGGGATGAAAGAGGGACCAAGATAAATCCTGGGCTTTGCCATGTTAAAACCGGTCAGGACCGTTCCTTGGTATCTTCCATCCCCTACGTGGTTCCTTTATTAGTCAAACTAAACTTCGAATTCATTTTATGTTGCATTTAAATCGTAAACAAAAATTTGATATATCAAATATGACATATTAAATATCTGTGCCAATCGTTTATGATGAACTCTATTTTGAAATATAACAAAGAAATGCATAAATATACATAATTTTACTTTCACCACAAGTCAGTTTGCAAAAAAAAACTAATATTTAGTAGAGAATAGGAATGTGCAGGTGACTTATAAAACTGTAACCGTTGAAACTTAAGCTGAGGTCAATGACCGTGTTAAAATTATTAAATTTTGAATGAAATACAAATCATGGAGAAACACAAAAAATGGCAAAAGAAAATATTGAAAATCGAATACCAAAAACACTTATTTAGAGAGATGGCAAATAACCTGATTCTCTGTAGGAAATATGATAATAACAGCAGATATAACAGAGTCTGTTTGAATGCGCTCTGGTCTTTTGAAGTCTGAGCTATGGCTGTTGCAAAAAGCTATTGATAGCATCTGAACTTTGTAAGGTAGTATAGCGATTAGCATGGAACAAAGCTATACACTGGAATTTATAAAACAATTGTCCTGTTCCCGTACTTTAAAAAGTGGTAAAAGTCGTAAAAATTGTAAAAGTCGTAAACGATTTTCATATAAATTTTGTGTACGGGAACGCAAAATGTGTAAAAGTAGTAAAAATTGTAAAAACTTTTTAGTTCTGGAACAGAGCTATTGTGTATATTTTTGATTGTACTTCAGCCGTGTACACGGCCATCCACTGGTGGATGCTGTAAAATACTCTTAATTTAATTAATTCTACAACTTTTGTGCGTTTAAGTATTTTTTGTTCTTTAATAATTCATTTGTAGCATGATTTTAGACAACATTAATGCTTAAAAATGTTGAAATATGTAAGACATAACAAGAAAGAATAAATAATAATTCTCCCTTAAATATTCTCTTTTCCTATTTTGCTCACCATTGTTGTACTTGGTCAAGAAGTCTCCCTTGACTTTTTCGAACCCTGTGTTACCGCATCCAATGCGTGGATTTAGCTGGGTACACATTGTCAGTTTTGAATGACAGCTTTGTTGTTGCTTGCTAGTGTGGCCGTTCATTTTTGTCATTCATCATGCAACTGAAGAATGTTTTGTGGTTGCTGGACGGTTTGACAGTTATCGATAATTACGAAATATCGACATTCAAAACTGACAATTGCTCTGTTCCAGAACCTGCAAGAAGCTACTATTTTTTACTACGATAACATTTTTTCCTTTATGTTATCGAAAAAAAAAAGTAAAAATTAGTAGATTCTTGCAGTACTGGAACAGACCAAATGTGTACCCAGCTTTTGTCGACACTAGTCAATGTGCGATTTAATTCGTCGTGAAGTTAATGTAAGGTGAGAAGAATCGCCTGGGAAATAAATTCAAGTTTGCCCAAATCAGGTTCATCTTAAAATATTCAAACGCAATCAGAATTGTAAAAAATAAAGTGCCTAATAAAAGTATATTGTAATTGAATATTTTTTTCATCTAAGCAAATACATAATGCAATTAATTTAATTTTTAAATACAATTAATTATAAAATAATGTTTATTTTTAAAAAAAATATATATATTTTGTTGTTTTAAGTGTATAGACAAATTTTCAAGTCAAAGATATAAATAACAAAATCAAATACATAGATACAAAAAAATATTTAAACATTTATTATTTTAAGCAATTTATCATTAGAAAGCAGAATACAGTTAATTCATAAAATTCGGAAGTAATATATTTGTTATATTTACTAAGAACTAACTTATAATATTTTGTTTAAATATTTACAAACTTTTTTATATACTACCTGTATAAATATGCACTTGAAAAATGAGTGTTTGCTCATCATTAAAAGGTTTGCCTTCCGGGACACGATTTATTATTTCGAAATAGTAAAACAAGAAGATAACAAACGTTTAGTTCCTCACACGAGGCACTTATCAATTGTAAATGTTGATTGCCTACATTGGGATGTCTCCAAAAAGGGGCACGGAGAAAAGGGCTAAAGAACTGCAAGAGCTGGTTCATGTTGGTTAGACATTATTTAGGTAGATTGGCAGAAGATCCAGGAAGGTATTATAATCTGCAAAGATGACCCTCGAAGTCAAGCATGGGAAATTTGGTTTTAAACAACATCGCTTTCAAAATTCGTGAAAAATTTTGCAGGAAAGTTAGCACCTAAATATGGTGGATCACATTAATACTTAGGCTTTGTAACCCTCGTCATCTTTTCCGTCCTCGACCCATAAGCTAAAACCCTTCGTGGATATTAACCCTCGCTTCCTAACTACCTCACTATTCGTGGCTCCGAACATTCGAAAGAGGCTGGTAGATATCTTGGTCTATTTGGCAGATAATTATATTTTATGATGGCCAACAACAAGAAACTTTGGTCACCAAGGCAATCTTCAATGAGCATTCAATCCCCCACACACCACCCGTGTTGGGAGCAGCATATCCCGAAATGTCTGCTCCGAATTCTTAAGGTCAGTCTCTGAACCGAGGAAAACACAGAACTCAGTTTGTCACATTCGCATCCACCACACTCAAACTTCGTTGTTGTCTCAATCCCGGAAAGTGCATCCTTTTTGCTATGGACTCCGAGATAAGATCGAGGAAATAGTGAATTTCATGAGTCGGAAGAATGTCACGGCCGCGGCGGTGCAGGAAACCAATCACAACAACAACTGCAGCTTACAGCGTTGTGATGATTACAACGTACTGAGGAACAATCGCACCAGAAGTGAAGGTGGAGGTTAACCTTCACATTGCATCAGTCTATACAATACAAACCTATCTCACTAGAGCCTGGCTCTAATGACCCGTATATGGAATGTATGGAAGTGGCCGTCAGCTGAGGAACTGCCGAGTTGGAGCTGCTGAACGTATACATCCCTCCGATAAAAAGCTGTACTCCAAGTTATAGGCCCAACATTAGACCGCGTTTGAAAGGTCATAACCGTCTGGTCTTGGGGGGACTTTAATGCTTATCATAGGTTGTGGTCTTCAGTCCTCGGAACCAGAGGGGTTAGTGCTGGCTGAACAGATAGCTCTACGTTTCGCACGGTCAATGAGGATGCCCCTACACAGAAATTGGGGTGAGTGTCACAGTTCGCCAAACATAACCATCGTGTCAGCTGGTCTGATGATGATGACGACACCTGGCAACCCGTTGTTTCTCTTGGATCAGACCATCTTCCCATAATTTTCTCCTTCAGCAGACCGCCTGATTCCATCACCTCTGAAAGCCGCACTTTCATAAATCATAGGAAAGCTAATTGGCCGAGTTTCAGCGAGTTCACTAATCACAGCTTCAGAGATGTGCCCAACCCTTCTGATGTTCGGGTAGCAGAAAGGACGTTGGGAGACATCATTACTGCTGCAGCCACGCGCCATATACCTGCTGGTCGAATTCCCAAAGTGAGGTCACACTTTCCAGCAGAGGCGACGTGATTAGCAAATGCTAAGCTTCGCCGTACCAACCCCAGTGACCCTAGAGTCAGGGAGCAGACACTGGAAGTTAACACCAACCTGTGAGCATAAGCGGAACAAGTGTTTAAATTATTTGAAGACAACGTTTGTGTCACTTCCAAACCCTGGAAAGAAGCAAGATAGGACCTCAGTCACATTTGGCGAAGTTATTGTCGATTGAAATAACTTGCGCACCTCAAGTTATTTCAATCGACAGTTTGTCTAGCACCCCTGGAGTAACAGGGCGAAGAGAAGAGTACTACGTCGCATTAGATCTCATTCTGCAGAGGATGAACCACCACAATTTACAATGATTGATGTTGCAAATGTCATCAGGTACGCTGGACACGGCGGTAACGCTATCGAAGCCAGGAAAGGATGCCAGCAAAGGTGAATCGTACAGATCGATTTCGCTTTTGTCGCCCGTAACAAAAACCCATGAGACTTTAGTCCTCCCCAGCGCTTCAGAAATAGCTATCCAGTTGCCAATCATCAGCAGCACACCAGGACAACAGCTCTGCACGCCATCTCCACACATATAATTCTAGGACTCAATCAGAGCAAGCCGTGTGATAGAACAGTGTTTGTCAGTTGATATCCGTTGTAATGCTGATTTTGTCACGTCATCGTCAGGCCTTCGGAGAATATGTTCTTTCTCAATTGGCATGTTGTTGGCGAGTTCAAGCACTTCGCATATATTGGTCCAATACAATGTCTTGAAACGAAGTGCTTGAACTCAACAACAACATGCAAATTGAGAAATAACATATTCTCTGAAGGCCTGGCGATGACGTGACAAAATCAGCATTACACTGGTATCCTCAAGGCCAACGACGATCACGAATGACTATGATAAGAACTGCCAAACATGAATACGAATGTATGCGGAGTATTCTTTTAAGTCATCGATTTATGAATGTTTGCAGATTTTTTAATATTGGATTGTGTGAAGACCCACGTAGTGGAGCCATAAAGTAGTACCGACTTCACACTGCTGTCGAAAATTCGGAGTTTAGAGTTACTTACTTACTTACTTAGCTGGCCCATTACAGAACATTTGTTCCATAGGCCGAACTAAGAAAAGATCTCCATTTCTCTCTATTTGTTGCTTCGCACTCTGGAATACCGCGCCTTTTCATCTCATCATCCACTTGTTTGCGCCATCTATTCCTTGGCCTGCCAATTCTGCGTGCACCGCCAAGAGATCCGTATTTATACGCCTTTTTAGGGGGTTCATCATCGCTCATTCTTATGATATGGCTTAGCCAACGCAATCGCTGCATCTCGATACGTTTAACAATATTGATGTCGTTGTATAGCAGATACAGCTCGTGGTTCATTCGAAGTCGATATTCACCGTCAACGCAGATTGGTCCGTAGATCTTTCGAAGAATTTCTCTCTCAAACACACCGAGCACTGCCATGCCTGCTAACGCAAGTACCCAGGCTTCGGAGCCATACATCAGCACGGGTAGTCTCTGTGTTTTGTAGAGCGTTATTTTTGTTTGACGAGATGTGGCTTTGTTTTTAAAGTGCTTACTTAAACCAAAGTAGCATCTGTTGGCCAATACAAATCTTCTTTTTATTTCACAACTGATGTCGTTTGTTGTGTTTACGGAGGTGCCGAGGTAGACGAAGTCTTTTACTACCTCAATATTATAGGAACCAACATCCACAGTCGGTCCGAGCTCAATGGACGCATTGCGCGTCGACACCATCAACTTGGTCTTCTCACCGTTTACCGCCAGACCCACTTTAGCAGATTCTCCTTCGAGCTTCATAAAGGTATCAGTTACTTCTTTTACTGATGTCTATATCATCAGCATAAGCAAGTAACATGTGACTATTGGTGTAGATTGTGCCACTTCTTTTGACGTTTGCCTCTCGTATAACCTTTTACCAAACTCTTCAGAGAGGTTCTTTCCTATTTTAACTGAGGACCTCGTGTCAGTTAAAGACATTTTACAAAGTCGGATGAGCTTTGCGGGTATACCAAATTCAGACATGGCTTGGAATACCTTTGAACGCAGCGGGCTGTCGAAGGCTGCTTTATAACACTGTGCAGCAGCATTTTTGGGGGGTGGAAAATTTCATTTGGAGATGAAAGCCCTTGATAAATATACTAAGAACCCAAAAGGAAATTTTCGCCATAGGTCAAGTTTCTGAGATATCGCGCGATGAAGTTTTTGATTTTTTCCCTATAATACTTGGGAAAATAGCTCCATATCTTTGTTTGGCGTTGTTGTAGCTTCGTTTTGAGGTGACATGTCTTCAGTCAAATCGATTGGCGAATCTTTTTGTAGAACATTTCATTCTTCTAACTCAATGCCTTTCATGTCCTTTTCGTCCTTTATTTCTTGAACCGTAGTGAAAGTACCACAAGATGAGATTTTTCAGCATCCAAGTATTCTACAAACTTGTTGCTCAGAAGATTTCAGGTGCGGTTCTCTTTGACAACTAATCGATTTTGTCCCGTTTTCATTGCCATTTTTGACATTTATTCGGACTTGGTTCAGAATTAAACTATGTTTTGTTTTTCTGTATATTCGTTATTGGTTATGTATAGGTATTTAGACATAACAATCGATTATTGCTGATGTAGACATCTGGGGGGCTTCTGAAATTTTTACCACAAATAGCTCTTGAAATGACGAACACGTTAATAACAAATTTTCTTGGAGGATAGATCCGGTTATCTCAGTTTTTGAACCGGATATTCCAACATTAAACCCGATTTTTGAACCGGTTTTAAGCAACCGATTAAACTTATATGTATACCATTAAAAAGCTTATAGAGTTGTCAATCAGATTAAATTAATTCGCTTATGAAAACTTTGTTAGTTGCAGTTCTACAACAAAAAAACCGTTTTCTTAAACCGTTTTTAAGGAAAAATATCAGTACGCGGAAATATGGAGATCAAAGGCTGGGGGGCGAGCAATTCATTTTGGCGATGAAAGTCGATGAAGATAATATTACGAACCCGGGAGGACAGTTTTGCCATAGGTCAAACTTCTGAGTTATAGCGAAATGAATTCTTTCTTGGCAAACTATACATACCTACATGACAAAAACCCTAACGAAATTTGATTACGCCATAACTCAGAAGTTTGACCTATGGCAAAACTGTCCTCCCGGGTTCGTAATATTATCTTCATCGACTTTCATCGCCAAAATGAATTGCTCGCCCCCCAGCCTTTGATCTCCATATTTCCGCGTACTGATATTTTTCCTTAAAAACGGTTTAAGAAAACGGTTTTTTTGTTGTAGAACTGCAACTAACAAAGTTTTCATAAGCGAATTAATTTAATCTGATTGACAACTCTATAAGCTTTTTAATGGTATACATATAAGTTTAATCGGTTGCTTAAAACCGGTTCAAAAATCGGGTTTAATGTTGGAATATCCGGTTCAAAAATTGAGATAACCGGATCTATCCTCCAAGAAAATTTGTTATTAACGTGTTCGTCATTTCAAGAGCTATTTGTGGTAAAAATTTCAGAAGACCCCCAGATGTCTACATCAGCAATAATCGATTGTTATGTCTAAATACCTATACATAACCAATAACGAATATACAGAAAAACAAAACATAGTTTAATTCTGAACCAAGTCCGAATAAATGTCAAAAATGGCAATGAAAACGGGACAAAATCGATTAGTTGTCAAAGAGAACCGCACCTGAAATCTTCTGAGCAACAAGTTTGTTGAATACTTGGATGCTGAAAAATCTCATCTTATGGTACTTTCACTACGGTTCAAGAAATAAAGGACGAAAAGGACATGAAAGGCATTGAGTTAGAAGAATGAAATGTTCTACAAAAAGATTCGCCAATCGATTTGACTGAAGACATGTCACCTCAAAACGAAGCTACAACAACGCCAAACAGAGATATGGAGCTATTTTTCCAAGTATTATAGGGAAAAAATCAAAAACTTCATCGCGCGATATCTCAGAAACTTGACCTATAGCGAAAATTTCCTTTTGGGTTCATAGTATACTCATCAAGGGCTTTCATCTCCAAAAGAAATTTTCCACCCCCCAGACTTTGAGTTCCATTTTGTGTCACAGTGTAATCGACAAAAAGGTGGTAGGTGTCGATTTGCATCTCTTGGGTCTTCTCCAGGATTCGCCGCAGGGTAAATATCTGGTTAATGGTGGACTTGCCAGGTCTAAAGCCACATTGGTATGGTCCAATTATTTCGTTGACCATTGGCTTTAGTCGTTCGCACAATATCCCTGACACTATCTTATAGGCAATAGGGAGAAGACTTATGCCCCTATAGTTGGAGCATACAGTCTTATCTCCTTTCATGTGGACGGGGCACAGGATGCTCAGGTTCCAATCGTCGGGTACGCGTTCTTTCTGCCAGATGGTGCTAGCTAGCTGATGCACCTTATCACCTACGGTTTTGAACAGCTCGGCGGGTAAGCCATCGGCTCCTGCTGCCTTATTATTCTTCAGCCGATTTATTACTGTCTTTACCTCATCTTGGCTGGGCGGTATACATTCAATACCATCTTCTGGGATTGGGACTGTGGTATCTTCGTCGTCTTCGCTACTATTGGATACAACAAAAATGTTCTTTCCATATCCTGAGCAAACTATCTGCATCAGTTACCAAATTACCTTGCTGGTCTCTACAGGAGGATGTGCCTGTACCAAAGCCATCAGTTTGATGCTTGACTCTTTGGTAGAATTTTCGGACTTCCTTCTGGCTGCTGTACATCTCGATTTGTTCACACTCCCGCTTTTCCATATTTCTCTTTTTCCTGCGGAAAAGACGTTTCTCCTCTCTCCTTTTCTCCCTGTATCTCTCACGTGCGCTACGTGTTGCTACGGATTGTAAAGTAGCCCTATATGCTGCATTTTTCTCTTCGGTGGCAGCACGACACTCCTGATCATACCATGGATTCCTTGGTGGAAGTCTCTGGTATCCAAGTATGGATTTTGCGGTTGTTTGCATGGAGTGGGCAATGCTTTACCATTGCGCTGATATGTTATCGGGATCAGGAGTGCTTTGATTAAGCAATTGGGCTAGTTGAGTGGAATATACTGTGGCTATCTGTTGTGATTGCAGCTTACCGATGTCTAACTTTCGTGTTGTGTCTGTTCGTTCTTTGCTGCAACAAGGTAGTGGTCCGAATGAATGTTTGCGCCTCGGAACGATCGTACATCCAACACGCTCGATGAATGTCTTCCATGTATCACAACATGATCAATTTGATTTCTTGTTTTCTGATCTGGAGACAGTCAGGTGTCCTTATGAATATCGAGATGATTAAATCTGGTACTGCTAGCTACCATGTTTTTTGCAGCTGCAAAGTCTATCAGCCTCATACCATTGTTTCACGGCGGAGACTGAATTTCCCGACTGTTGGGCCAAAGATATTCTCCATTCCAATTTTGGCATTAAAATCGCCTAGAATGATTTTAATGTCATGGGCAGGGCAACGGTCATATATTTCTTCTAAGCGCTCGTAAAATATATCTTTGGTCTGTACGTCCTTTTCTTCAGTGGGACCATGAGCGCAAATAAAGCTGATGTTGAAGAATTTAGCTTTTATTCGAATCCGCAACCAAACTCATGCTTTACGTCATGGCAGCTATAATACAGTGCGTCACCTTTAGGTGTTGTTGTGACGCCTTTCCCAATCCATCGTATTTCCTGTATAACAGTAATATCGGCCTTGTACTTTTCAAGTACGTCCGCCAATGCGAAGACTGCACCTTCTCTATAAAGAGTGATAACATTCCAGGTACAGATTCGCAGATCATGGTCCTTAAAACGTTTGCGGGGGTCGTCAACTTTAGTAGGCTGTTTTTTCTAGGGGACGCCCAAACCCAAGTTTTTAATGTTCTTATGGGTGTACGCGCGGCACATGCTAGCTCACTACCTTTAACGGGTGTTAAAGGCAGTTCCCCAGGTGACACCACGGGGAGGTTAGTGTCCACTTGAGATGAAAGAGGGACCAAGATAAATCCTGGGCTTTGGCATGTTAAAACCGGTCAGGACCTTTCCTTGGTATCTTCCATCCCCTACGTTTAGAGTTACGGCTTATGTTATTGGATTGTCATATTTTGTGGAGCGCTTGGAAGGCTACTAGGAAATTTTGTTGATGCGAGCCAATATATCTTTTTCAGATGTGCCGTTCGCTGATATTATGCTCTCGAGAGAGCAGAAGCTTTCGACGTTTTCAAAGCAGTTCTGTTTACGGTCAGAGGAGTCGTTACATTTGTGTCAATCCTCATAATTTTTTTGTCTTGATGTTTACCTGGAGACGTATGCTTGCTGCGTCTGTTACCAGCTTTGTTAAGCATTTCTTGACTATCCACGAAACGGTGTGTCATCAGGCAAATATCGTCAGTCAATGATTCCACCTAATGTCACAAGGAGGTTCTATATCTGTTGTTTGTATCACATAGTCGAGCATTAGGTATATGGAATAAAGTTGGCGAAAGTATGCACCGGCCGTTTCAGAAAAAGGTGGACTTTCTTCACCATAAAAACGTATGCAGCTACTAGAGTTTCTGTAGAGCAGCCGAATGAGTTGGACAATTTTATCGAGAATATCATTTAGAGCGAGGATATTCCATAGCGTGTCTCTTGACAAGGTGTCAAAAGCTCGTGCGAAGTCGACAAAAACTAAATATAATATACAGTGAATCTCAGTCAAAAGTATCCACTTCAGGTTCTTTCATTAAAACTGCGATTGCTAAGAATTGGTTAATGATGGCGATTTCATTCCTTTTTATATTTTTACACTAGTGTCTTAACTTAAATATAATAAAATAAAACAAACGAAAATCAGGTAAATTTAGATAAAAAAATATAAATGGTTAAACATCATCGATTTCTGCCTCACAGTGAAAAGTATGCACTCTAAAAGTTTCATGAAACCAAAAGGATTTCGTAGGAGTTTAGCACTTGGTATGACATCCTTTGTTATCCTTTACAGCTTTTAGCCTTAACTAAGTTTTCGGGGCAAGATATCGGAATTTTTCCCTATTCTTCTTGCAAGGCATATTTCAGGATTCCTATACTTTAGATGTTACGATTTTTTATATATGTCTCCAAAATACTCCATAAATTATCTATATGATTCAAATCCGGGGATCGGGGAGGTGTTTGAATCACTTTTGGACAGTTACATAGCATCCATTTTGGAAAAATATGTGATTTGTGAAATCCCATTTTATCAGCCCCTAAATTTCAAATTATCCTTTCAGAATGTTTAAATAATGCATCATATCCTTAATTCCTTCGATAAAGACACGATTTCCTACACCGGAAGCACTCATACAACGCCATACCACAACAGTCTCCTCTGTGCTTTACTTTTGAAATTGTGTGTTTGGGGTCCAAGGCGGTATTTGCCCTATTACATACCTTAATTGGTCCATATGAGGCTGCCAATGAAAGCAATGAAGACAACTTTAACCTGTTTTGGTCCAAATTTGTCGTCGTAATCAGAAAAACAACATACCGATAAAAGCGTTATACAAATTTATGAATTGGAATTCCCCAAACTTTATCCATTCTAACATATCGCCAAATCTTTTGAGAAACGGTGGGAAAATGTTTTTTTTTTTTTTTTGTGAACAGAACAAAATAATATTGAAGTAGTATGAAAGTGGCGAAATGTTTATGTTGAACTTATTATGAAGGATTATTTCCGCAAATTTTTTTTAATAAAAATGCGTCAGTTTTTTGTCATTTTCATTGAATATCTATCTATCAAATAAATTACCAATTTGCCCCTAATACTTGTTTAAAATGACAGTGTAAATTAAATTTTAAACAATTTTCTTCTGGTTTTATTATTACCTGATATTAAAATCACAATGCTGCAGCTGCTGCAATAACAAAAACTATCACAGATGTTTTCTTTCCAACAAGCACTTTTATCATAAACTGCACTCACAATCAAATTCTTCACACTTTAGTTTTCGGTAATTTCATTCAAAATTTGCCACTACACACACCACGACGTTTGGATTTTTCTATTTGCGTTTTATTATCCTTATTGGAATCCACATGAACTACGCATTTGTTGGTACTACGTTTCTTTTGTTGTTGGTGCTGCTGTCATCTGCATATGGTGCTGTTTTTGAATAAACATTTATTGCCGTTATAGTTGTTGCTATAATAATTATGTGTTATTATTTTATTCATACATTAGTTTCATTAAAACAACCATCCACCCGAGCTTTTGCAACCGAGACGAGAATAAATAAGCTTTATACCATTTATCGTACGACACGTTCGTTCCAAATGACCGTTATGTTGTTTTATTATCCCCGCTTTGTTATTGTTTTCTCGGTTTTAGTTTAATAAGTATTTAATAATCTTTTGTAATCGTCTGCTAAACGCGAACTAATTTTTGTTTTAAGACGACAATGCCGACTACCCAACGACCAGCACTCACCTTATGCCAGATTAGAACTAACAGAACACTTGGAAGAACCACCGCGAACGAACGACCTTTGCCAAACGTTTTGATAATGACGACTGGCTGGCTCTGGCTGACTGAATATTATTGTTGTTGAATCGAATCAAGAAAAAATGTAAACGAATGAACAAAATTTAATGGAACAACACGAACCACTTGACGACCGGCTACAATTCCCAAAACACAAATGCAATCCCCCATTTGTTGTTTGCCAGCCAGCAACAAGTGACAACAGAATAATAACAAAACCACTCTCACTCAACTCACTCTCAGAATTTTAGCGCACAAAAGCAGTTGGAATATATTTTTTGGTGTCATCCAATGTGATGCTTTGAATGAAAATGAATGTCTCTTTCGCCATTCTTCCTTTAATTGGTGAGATAATGAGCAGAATAAAATCCAACAATATCAAACAAATTGAAATGACTAAACACGCAAATTATCATCTCCCTTCCAACAAAGGGAGAGTGAGTGATAATCTATGCGTGTATATGGGAATGTGTGCGAGTACTTTGTTGTTAAATATGTGACACTTTAATGGTAAGGGAAGAAATTAACAAGATGTTTGACATGTATTAATTGATTAATTATCATATCACTTACATTAAACGTCATAAAAATATGTACATTGTACATACAGTGAGTCACAGTCGAAAGTATCCACTTCACTTTCCTTCATTAAAACTGTGATTGCTAAGAGTAAATTAATAAAAATTATTTGATTCTTTTTTACATTTTTAGATTAGTGTCTTAAATTAAAATTAATAAAATTAGCAATATTCTGGTAAATTTAGATAACAAATAATAATTGTTAAATATATACATACAAGCTTCGTTCCCGTACTTTTTAATAGTACAACTCGTAAAAGAGAGAACCGTAAAAAATTGTGTTCGCACAAAAGTTTTTTCAAAAAGTTCGGGAACGCAAAAGTGAAAAAACGTCAAAAAATCTGGAACAAATGTCAAAGTCGGCGTACCAGCCAATCAGACGCCGGCATCTAGAGTGAGCGTCATTCAGCGCCCTTTTTTGTTTAAAGAGAAGTGAACATTTTACAACTTTTTTGTGTACGGGCAAAGTTTTGGGGGAAAGTTTTGCACCCCCAGCGAAGACTAAGTACCAAATTTTAGCAATTTCGGAGGAATATTGAGGTCGCAAACTTCAAAATACCGAAAATCGGGAGGTACCTATACCAACAAATTTCATATGAAAAGTTTTATACCCCAAATGAAGACCAAGTACCAAATTTCAGCCATTTCGGTGGAATATTGAGACCACAACCTTCAAAATACCGGAAATCGGGAGGTACCGTTCTATGGGGGCTATATGAAGGCTTTGACCTATACCGACAAAGTTCTGGGGGTAAGTTTGGCACCCCCCAACGAAGACTAAGTACCAAATTTCAGCCATTTCCGTGTGATAATGAGCCTAAAACCTTCAAAATACCGAAAATCGGGTGGTACCGTTCTATGGGGACTATATCAAAACGTGGACCGATATAGCCCATTTGTAATACCAAACATCCTACGAGTAATATAAACTTCTATACCAAATTACAAAGCTCTATCTAACGGACATGGTTATGTCGTCTTAGAATTTTACCCTGATCAAGAATATATGGTAAATTTCAAATTTCTTTTGCAATTCCATTGGAGGAAATGTTAAAAAAAATTTTGCGAGCACATCCGCAATTTTTGGAACATAGATTAAGAAAAAAATCGCGGTCTTAAATCTGTTCGCGTTCACAAAATTGGATGCTGCGCTCCAAAGTTATGGGCGGTTTTATTCCGTTATAAAGAACAAATATTTAAAAATTCAATTTTTGCTGTAATAAGAAAATGTATATATAAAGCGTTAACAGCATTTAATATCTATCCGTAGATGCCTAAATATTTACTAAATGTATTTCTATTTTCGCGGAAAATCAAGAAATACTGAAAAAATCTTGGAGTAAATTTAATTTATTCTAATTTAGAGTACAAATAAATCTCGAAAAAAAATAAATTAAAAATAAGTACAGATTCTAGACAACGCGTAGAAAAATATGAGACCAAAATTTTAACGATAGGATTTATAACTGACATATTACAGCAATAACAAAAGACGAAAACTTATTGTTGGAATATTATTTCAAAAATATATTTTTTTGTTTAATACGAAAAATAGAAAAAACATTTTTGGGAGTTATTCTACTATTTCGCTAAATTTCGGTGCAAGGACTGACGGACTTCGCTGAAACTTCTTCAGGAAAAATGCGATGACAAACCCGAAGGTGTATTTGCTTACTTTGATAAAAAATAGGATTATGAAATAGAAAGTAATATTGAAATTACAACCAAAGAAAAAACATAAAAGTTAAAAAACGTATAATTCGCGAATTCATTAAAATCAGTTAAGGC
Organism: Musca autumnalis; assembly: GCF_047663935.1. Taxonomy (NCBI): domain Eukaryota; kingdom Metazoa; phylum Arthropoda; class Insecta; order Diptera; family Muscidae; genus Musca; species Musca autumnalis. The sequence continues at coordinate 246,319,033 of NW_027411755.1, forward strand.
GCATGCGCTTTTCAGATACAGCGAGTGCATCTCTATCAATATGTAGCGATTTTTCCACTTTTCATCCAGCGGCCAAAGTGTGCCGTCAGCTGCATCTTACTGTTCAAAAAACCTTTATGTGGGTAAAAATTGCGCGATGTACATACGATTATAAGGCGCATCCGATTTCAGTGACCGCCTATAAAAAATACGTCATTATAACAAATTTTAAACAAATACGTCAAGAACCGCGGATGTGCTACCAAATTCTATTTTATACGAAATATGAATATTACTCCAGAATCTCGGTAGTTTATGCCACACGGTTTTGGAAAATAATATAATCGCGTATAAAGGATTCCATTTATGTAAAAATAACCAAAGAAAATCGCGGTTCAATGCGCGGAATCATCAAAATATAATTTTGCAGAATTTCCTACTTTCAAGGTATCTATATCCGCCGTTATAGTGGATGGATTTGAAAGCGGAAGGGTTCATTAGATCCGGCGCGTAAAAAAACTAAAATCACGCGGGGTTCAAGGGTACCTGAGTCACAGTTGTAAATTTTGAAGCCAAAAAATAGGTTTTTTAAGAAAATTTACGCACCAAAATTTCGACTTTGGACTCCTATTACTAGGAAGCTGTATGAAGCACACTCATGAGATATACAGTTAGGCAAGAAATGTATTGCAAAAACCAAAATTGTAGAAAATTTCATATTAATTGTTCGTTTATGGCAACAAATTATGTAAAAACTATACGGTTTTTTGTGCAAATCTCTTGCTATAGGTCCTTCCAACAATATTCCGTCAACATATGCAAAGGTTATTTGCGATTTATAACAAATACGGTCAAAAATAATAATTAACTACTACTTGGGGGTGACAATAAAAGTATTGCAACGGGAAAATCAGTACTATAAAACTATAAAATTTTTGCAAATTTTTGCGGTCATTATGTATTTTTATGACTTTTGCGGCTAATAATACACTAACAGTATTGAATGTAATAAAGTTCAGTGATAAAAAATGACGTCATGGAGGGTCTTCAGACAGGTAAAAAACGCATGGGACCATATTAACAATAAACAATGACGAAAAGGCCACAGGCAAGTAGGCAAAGAATGAATATTTGACTCAATATGTATTGTAGGAAAATGGAACAATGCAAAACAGTCCGATTTTGGCTTTGAGAACTTCGAAATACCTCTGGAAAGTATATGGAAAAAACTGACACCAGTGTAGTATTTTGGAACGACCTACGACAGAGCACCATTTCGTCTCTCAATGGTATTGATATGATTTAATTTTTACTAAGTGGAAAGATATTATCCTCTGCTATCATATAAATCCAAAAAATTGCGCCAAATCCAATAAAACCCATCAAATATGGAAATTAAACCGCTACTGGAGAAGCTGGAATAACGAATATTTTGGTACTATATTCTTTACCATGGAAAATAGTATGCGAAATTGGGTTCACGGATATAATAATGATTGGGAAGACATCCCCACTGACATCATTAAGAAATATTTAATAGTCATTAGTCTGAAAGTCAGAAAAATCGATCCCAAAAGCTCAAACAAAGTCAACTACCACAATTCAAAAGACGAGATAATGACATGTTAATCTTATTTGTGTAAATTGCTGATGTAATATAACAACACAGAACTCTTAAATACATCGGGTCAACATCCTGATATCAACCCTCATAAAATGTTTGGGTCCAATTTAACAAAAAAATCCAAAAACATCCTCCAACGTAGGATCAAGATTTACTAAAAATCGGGGAACCAGTATCCTTAGAGTGGAACATACCGAGCCTTAATTTTTGGTTTAACTAAGCTCATTAATGCTCCAATGACTGTCCAAAGTGGATAGACAACTCATTAAGGAACACACCTTTCGTAATTCTCGAAGAAACCATCGATTTGGTAATTTTTGCAATACTTTTATTGTCACCCCCAAGTAGTAGTTAATTCTTATTTTTGAGCGTATTTTTTATAAATCGCAAATAACCTTTGCATTTTTTGATGGAATATTGTTGTAAGGACCTATAGCAAGAGATTTGCAAAAAAACCGTATAGTTTTTACATAATTTGTTGCCATAAACTAACAATTAATATGAAATTTTCTACAATTTTGGTTTTTGCAATACATTTCTTGCCTAACTGTACATCAAACGACGTGGAATCACGAGTTCTACAATCCAATAAACAGTTTGGGTAATTATCTGGTTGCGCCCTCTAATTATAAGAAAAATTCAAAAAACCCAGATTTCAAAACTTCAAAATGTCAGCATCGATTTTAGGGGGATGCAGTGTATATATCGAAAAGTCATACATTAGAACCATGTTGCCCAAGGGGTATTCTTCAATTCTTTCTTTGAGCTCAGGTCGGAATTTTCCGTGGTTTGACCAGAAATCAAGAAAGAACACAAAAAAACTTGTAAACTTCAACACATTTTTACTCATTTTTATACCCTCCACCATAGGATGGGGGTATATTAAGTTTCTCACTACGTTTGTAACTACTCGAAATAATCATTGTAGACCCCACAAAGTATATATATTCTTGATCAGCGTGCAATTCTACATCGATATAGCCATGTCCGTCCGTCTGTCCGTCTGTCTGTCTGTCCGTCTGTCCGTCTGTGGAAATCAGTCTAGCGTCCGAACGGATTGACGTAGGTTGATGAAATTTTGGGAAAATATGTTATATTTACGTAGGACTTTTGGTATTAAAAGCGGGCTATGTAGGTCCACGCTTTCGTATAGCCCCCATACAAAATGACGCGTGACGCGTCGTCGTTTTAAGGAATTTTTAAGATATTTGGCCCATTTTACCACCGAATTGGTTGTAATTTGGTACTTTGTGTCTCCAGAGGCCAAAAAATATTCCTACCAAAGTTGGGTTATATAGGTCCACGTTTTGGTATAGCCCCCATATAAGGCCCCATATAAAGTACGCGTCATTTTAATATATTTTGAATGTATTAAACCCATTTGACCACAGAATTGGTTGTAATTTGGTATTTTGTGTCTTCAGAGGCCAGAAAACATTCCTATCAAAGTTGGGTTATATAGGTCCACGTTTTGGTATAGTCCCAACATAAGACCCCTTATAAAGTACGCGTCATTTTAATATATTTTGAATGTATTAGACCCATTTGACCAAAGAATCGGTTGTAACTTTGTATTTTGTGTTTCCAGAGGCTAAGAAACATTTCTACCATAAAATGTTTATATAGGTCCACGTGTTGATATAGCCCCGATTTTCGATATTTTGAACGTTTTAGCCTCATTATCACACCGAGATGGCTGAAATTTGGTATTTAGTCTTCTTTAGGCGTATAAAACTTTCCCCCAGAAATTTGTAGGTATAGGTCTACGCCATCATATAGCCCCCATAGAACGGCACCATCCGAATTTCGGTATTTTGAAGGTTGTGGCCACATTAATCCACCGAAATGGCTGAAATTTTTTGGTGGAGGGTATAAAAAGTTCGGCCCGACCGAACTTATCGCTTTTCTTACTTGTTTAATATTACCACCAACACAGCTTCCACATAAATTATATGTTATGGTTCATTTTATGCGCCCCCGGCTAAAACACTTCAATTAATATAAATATATTCATATTGTATAAAATATATTGACAGTTCGCGACTTATTAAATGGTGAACCTCAACTTCAACGATTGTAAAACATTTTTGAATATTACCATATATACTTTAGAGGGTCTCCGTTGAATATTTCGATGTGTTACAAACGGAATGACAAATTTAATTATACCCTCCATATTATGGTATTATGGTGCAGTGTGTAATTACACTTTTGTACATCAAAGACATTCAGAAGATGTTACTAATTATGAAAAGCATCCAGAGCTCCGAAATAATTTATAATAATAATTGTTCCACAAACATCCCAGATGGGACAAGGGAGATTTCTCTTATATCAATGAGTGCACCCCGATTAATATTAGCTCAATGATATGGGACCTACTCTTTATTGCCGAGTCCGAATTGCGTGTCTTAAGACACCACTTCTAGAGAAGTTTAACAAGGCTGAAATACTCAGGAAATGTTGCCAACATCACTGAGGGGTATTTTGCCACCGTTGAAAATTTGATGTTGCCTGGCCTGGGAATCGAACCCACGACCTTTAGCGTGCAAGGCGGGTGTGCATACCATTGCACCACGAAGGCACCCGAAATACTCGCTCAAATTCTACTCGTGAGTGAAATTCGAGCGGGAGTACTCCCGCGAGTAGAAAAAATAAATCGAGTATACTCTATTTTTACTCGTCACTCGCGAAGCATATTTCAGACTTGCTCGTTTTTACTCGTGAGTGAAAAGTGTTTGCCAGTACGAGTGCTTGAAGAGTACGTGTTTTGGAAGAAAAAACGAGTGGGAGTGAAAATGCTGGAAATAGAGTACGAGTTTACTCGAAGAGTAAAATCGAGTGAAAAAAATATTTTTTTGGCATTTGTGTGTTGTCGCGTGTGTAGTAGCGAACAGGTTTTGATGTTCCAGCGGACTGAATATGGAAAGAGCAAGTTGTTCGGAGATTCACAATAGGTTGGAGGTCAAGAGGAGGTTGTTCAGATGTTCGGTGTTAAGTTCGAAGATGGGTTATATCGGTCCACTCCTTCCGGTACCTCCCCCACAAAAGTTTGAAAATGTTCGGAATATTTGTGCGCACGATTACTCTTGAAGGGAGTAAGCAATTTGGCCCATACTTTGTACATCGTGAAATTTCTACAAGGCTTAAATGAGGTTCCAATATGAACTCAATCGGTCTACTCCTTCGGGTACCTCCCACACAAATTTTCGGAAAAGTTTAGTTTAGGACCTGCTCTCGAATCGCTTTGATTTTGTTGTAACAACTTGTATTCACTGTCCGTCATACAACGGTACAAGTTTCATCAGGGGTAAGTCCATACTTCCTGAGCAAATAGCCTGAAAGGTGCAAACAAAACCCTATGACACCGTGTGTAGTGGTTGGAGCGCAAGATAAATCTCGAACGGATCTGCCAATTCTGTCCAAAATTTGGCCTTCCTAATATTTTGTCCAAACATAGTCTAACTTCGAAGATAAACCATATCGGTCCACTCATTCAGGTACCTCCCTCACAAAAGTTCAAATATGTTCGGAAAAATTGTGCGCACGATAACTCTTGAAGGGAGTGACCGATGTAATCCATACTCTGCACATCCTATTATATCTACCAGACATAGATCAGGTTCAAATATGGACTATATTTGTCTACTCCTTCTGGTACCTCCCACGCAAAATTTCGGATAAGTTCACTTTAAGACCTGCTCTAGAATCACATTGATTTTTGTTGAAGCGATTTGCATTCGCTACCTCCATTACGACGGTAAAAGTTATTTCAGGGGCAAGTCCATATTTCTTGGGAAAACAGCCTGAAAGTTGTAAAAACCCCTATGCCACGATAACTCTCTAACTGTTCAACCGATTTGGTCCAACATTTGGTCTTCGTCATATTTTATCCATACTTAGTTTCATGGGGCAATACCGGACCACAACTTCCGGTACTTCTCCCCTAATAAAATGTCACTAAAATGCTAGGGCGATATCACTTGAATTGGTCAACCAATTTGGTAGAAACTTTGGTTCTCCTAATATTTTTTTAAAATTTAGTTTAACTTCTAAAATGGCCCATATCGGTCCTCCCTAACAAAAGTTCAACATTTGTGTCTAAGTGCAGTTAATTCCTAATCCACATTTTTGTCGTCAAGTTCAAATGTTCAAAAAGGGCCACACAATTTTGAAGCGACCCTAAATCAGCCAAGATCACCCATATACGTTAAAAATATTTTGAGCATCACCGCCCTAAAAACATTCGATCTGCCCGTAGATGAAAGTCTCACTTCACATTGGCTGAGGGTATATCTCTGTCAGAAAAGCCGACTGACACTTTTTTACTTGTTTTCACTCGATTTTACTCTTCGAGCAAACTCGTACTTTATTTCGAGTATTTTCACTCGCACACTTTTTTTAAACCAAGAGTACTCGCGAGTACTCTTGGTTTAGTAGCGAACAGGTTTTGATGTTCCTGTGGACAGAATATGGAAATAGCAAGTTGTTCGGAGGTCCAGAGGAGGTTGTTCTGAAGTTCGGAGGAGGGTGGTCGGAGGTCCAGAGGAGGTTGTTCCGAAGTTCGGAGAGGGTGGTCGGAGGTCCAGATGAGGTTGTTACGAAGCTCGGAGGTCCAGAGGAGGTTGTACCGAAGTTAGGAGAGGGTCGTCGGAGGTCCAGAGGAGGATGTTCCGAAGATCGGAGAGGGTGGTCGTAGGTCCAGAGGAGGTTCTTCCGAAGTTCGGAGGAGGGTGGTCGGAGGTCCAGAGGAGGTTGTTCCGAAGTTCGGAGGAGGGTGGTCGGAGGTCCAGAGGAGGTTGTTCCGAAGTTCGGAGAGGGAGGTCGGAGCCCCAACCATATTGGGGCGTAACATCCGTTATATTGGGGAGGATCTTGAAAATACCATGATAAATGTTAGATCTGCGTTGAAAAAACTAATAAAAATGATCTACTCATGGTATAAGTAAAGAGGTAGATTTAAATGAAAACCAATCTATAGAACCCTTGTTTTTCCTGAATTTCTAAAACGTCAAAATTAGTAAACACGAAAGCAACAAGTGGGTTTGTTTACAATATCATTTTTGAGCATTTTATAAAAAACGCGAAAAATGAATGAATGAAGTGTCAAGGTTTTTCCACATAATCGAGTTGTGGATCTGATAAAATAATTGTTTCAATGCAAAGCAGACAAATTTCATCCATACAATTGTTCTAAAATCAAATTTAAAAATCATTGAATTCGATAGTTTTTAAAATGGTTTGGCATATTATTCAAACAGCACACACACATACACAGATTGTGTATATTGTTTTGACGTTTTAGGAACAGTTGAAAGAACAAAATTGAATTGACACAAAGCTTTAGCTAACCTTTCTTATTAAAGCATGCTCCCATTACTTTGTAATATGGTAAAAGTGGGAAAAATTGTAAAAGTTCCCCCTGTTTTGGTAAAGAAATTAGGTCTGTACGATAACTCAAAAGTTTTTACAAATTTGTACAAACTTTTTCAAAATGCTGTTCGATAACAAACTTGCTCAGTAAAAGAGAAATGATAGGTACTTGCAAGGAGTTGCAAGAACTTGCAAATACTTTTTACTTGCGAAGTTATCGAACAGACCTATTGTGATCGTCCGTCAAAATTCGTAATAGTTAAACCTCCGAAATGAATGAGGTAGGTGCTTCATTCTTCTCAAAAAACTAGTTATTCTTCGTTTAAAAATCAATGCTCTAAAGCAAAGCTGAGCAAAATCGAGAGAGGCAAATTTAAGGGAGAATTAATATTTAATTTTTCTTGATGTTTCATTACTTATTTCAACATTTTTTAAACATTAATGTTGTCTAAAGTCGTCCACAATGCAAATTATTAAAAAATATAAATAAAAAATTGCATTAACATTTAATTGTTTATGGTTCACAAAAAACTAAGAGTACGTTTTCACAATTTGCCTGTGTGCTAGCACATAGGTGTGCTCACCCCTACTCTACAGTTTCTAAGATGCGACTAAATTGATTAACAAAATTTTACTATTCGTTCAAAACGGTTAAAAGAGGGGGGTTAATATGACTTTATGAACTTTTGGAAAACCAATATTCCGAATACTTCTTTTGCGAGGAAACCGACAACGTAAAACGACTACAAAATCATCACTAATAATTTTTAGTAGAAGATGCAATATTGAGGAATTGTGCAAATGCATCGACTAGTTACCAATAAATGGTCTGTTCCTTTACTTTTGAAACTGGTAAAACCGGCAAAAGTTGTAAACTGCTCCCATATGAATTGTATGGTGTCTAAAGTAAAGGAACGCTTTTCGAGTAAAAAGTTGTAAAACTTAAGAATTCTTGCACGTAAAGGAACAGAGCTATAGTTTCTGAAATGATCGCCTGGGAATCTTCCTTTTTCACGCCCAATCATGAATGAAAATTCCGTGCGGAAGTTCTCTCTATTTCCCTCTTTCCTATCACAAAAAAAATCCCGATGGAGAACAAGTAGGTATCATGAACGCTCTCAAACATGTGTTTTCCAAAAACTAAAACTTCCTTGTAAAACTGAAGGGAGTTTACAAAAAATCTTAACTGAAGGGAGTTTACAAAAACACTTTTGTTGGGATTTTATACTGAAATCTTTAACTTGTGGTTGGAAATGTATTAAGAATTGAACAAATTTTACCAAATAACATTAGTTTGCAAACTCAGTCGCTCTCCACTTTTTGTACCGATCAACGATGGGATGAGAGAATTTTGAACATACAAAATTGTGCCCAACAATTGTTGAAAAAAACACTGGATAAATGCCTATTTTCAATTACATAGTTTTATTTCAAAATTTTTTTTTTTTTCAATTAAACACATTATTTGATTAAACACATTCATGATAGTTGCAGTTCCATAGAACAATGGAGTCAATTGCACTGTCTCCTTAGAATTTCCCAATCACATTTGATATTTTTCATAATTAGTAACATCTTTTGAATGTATTTGATGTATAAAAGTGTAATTTATTTGATTATATTAGTGCCCATTGGCAACTTAAGTTGCCAAATGACATCCTCCTCTTTGTTGTACTCTGAGAAAGAAGTAGGAAATGAAAGTTTTTCTATTATAGTAACTAATTTTATAGCAAAGTGTGTTTGTATTTATAGAAATATATCTTAATTATGTTTTAGATCAAAATATGTATGTAGAATTACTGTTTTATGCTAAGTTTACATTTACGAAATCCACTCGATTTCATCTGTCAATTCCATAGCTCAAACGTCAATTGAAATCTCAACTGAAATCCATTGGATTTCATTTGACGTTTAACCTATGGATTTGACAGATGAAATCGAGGGGATTTCGTAAATGTAAACATAGCATTATACATAGAGATATAATGTGACGACGTGTATCAAATTTCAGCGCAAAACAACCAATGGGTTAAGTAAGAATTAATAGTTGGTATAAATTTGCATTGTTTGGCAATGCTCGCTTTTCGCCTTACATTCATTGTTTTCAATTTGCATACTCGTTACAAAACGGTCTACTCCTTTTTTGTTACAACAGTGATCTGAGTTTTCTAACGAGTGTTGTTTTTGCGCCTATGCGACCTTTTATTATTTTGGACACATCGTTTTCGATTTACTATATTTACTTTAATTATAATTATTACTTTACTCAATAAAACTTCTGCTCTTTATTATTTGAAAAATAAAACGTTGGTGTTTTTATTTCTCTATTTTTCGAAACGCAATTTCGGTGCCTTTACATTTTGGTCCTCCGAGCCGGTACGAGCCTTTGGAGTTGTTTTCTTTTGCTTGTCCTCGCAGCATCAAAAACATCATAATCATCTCAACCATCCTCATTAACATCTCATCTCATCAAAATATAAACAATCAACAGGTGTTTTATCATTTGTGAGCTCGCGTTGTGCAAAAATTAACAACAAATTGTGTAAACAAACACATCGTCCAAAAATTATTTTCGTTTTATTTACAAGAACAATACATACGGCCGCTTTACAACACGTCGCGTATTCCTTTTTGTCGGTTCTTATTTTTACGGTGTCATTATTGAACAGTGAAAACAAATAAAAAATAATTTTGGTTGCAAAAATTATTGCTAAAAAAGTGTAAAAATTTTAGTCAAAAACTGTGTATTTTTCATTAGTGAATGGTGGTGTAATTATTAATAGAATTTAAATAAACAATCGTGTTAAATTTTAATAATTTTATTAACGTAAATAAATCATTTATTTATCTGAAATTAATCACTTAAATATTTCCATCGAGTTACCGCTGTCTTGTTGTGACTAACAAAAGGAAAAAAACCACCGAAAAATACACAAAACTATTCCTTTAATATTCGCAGTATTCCCTGTTCAATAATACACAATAAGATAAATATACAGTGAGTGTCAAAAATATTCGGATTTCAATTTTACCAATAACCTCAATAAAGCAGCTTATAGTAAGTGTACATTTAAGAAATCCACTCTATTTCAGCTGTCAATTCCATTGCTTAAACGTCAAATGAAATCCAATGGATTTCAGATGAGTTTTCATTTGACGTATACGCAAAGGAATTGACAGTTGAAATCGAGTGGATTTCGTAAATGTAAACCAAGCATTATGTATGCCTTGCCCTAGAATATTTTTGACGCATAGAAAACAGGGTTAACAAACTTTACTTTGTTATTTTCGCTTATAGGGTTGCCATGGATCCATTTTATATACATTTTTTAATTGCCACCGGACCAACATTTTTCTAAGTATTTTATTATTGGGTATGTGCATCTAAAATATTGAGGTGTTATTATTGGTAAAATTGAAAACCGAATATTTTTGACACTCACTGTACTTACCATTGGTACAGGCAGCCGTCGCTAGCCTATTGAAAATATATTTTTTTCGTTACTCTTTTGTTTGCGAGTACGCTACACATATCGGATCAGTCGATTGGGGCTTGTTTACACGTTGGGTACAAAAGAGAATATTGTTTGCATATTAAATTGCAGTGTGTGTATATAAAAATAAATACATTTTTGGACATTTTCGTATATCGTGCACTCTACAGTCTTTAATTTTCTAACAATTTTCGAAATGATTAAAGTGAAAAAGTTTGTTTTCGTTTATTATCATATCTTTTCGGCGATTTTCTGCTTTTTTGGGTTTTGAATTGTTTTAGTAATTTTTGAAGTTTTCTTGTGGTTTTAAAGAAAATCTTTGCAAGATGCCTTTCACTCCTCTCAATGATTTTACCCGAGTTTCGGATAATTTGATAAAATTTTGTGTGACTTAGATTTCTTTATCTTATGCCCGTAATTTCTAGCTCTAGGTAACCGGGTATGTAGCTACCTATTAGTAATCTTTATCTACGCGTTTGGTAATTTCTACGTGCCATTTACCGAGGCGTGTAAATTTTGAAAACATATGGTAACATTGGTGATTTTCATTCATGATTTCGTAAAAACATTGCCACATATAAGTGCTTTACAATTTTTAACACATTGGCAACGATTAACCAGGCAAAATCCTTGGTGTAAGTAACACAGCCGTTTTGGACCCGGTAACGTTACCTATGGATTGAAATTATGAAATATTGTTTACACGGGGCATATCTATGAACTCATACATAACTACGCGTAGAAATTATGGGTATTAGAAGTTAAAAGTACCGAGTTGTTTGAAAATTGGTCCAATGTGGAATGTTCGTTTGATAGTTGCCTTGAGTATTTGAAATCGGCTGAGGATACAACTGCGGAAGACATTGGTGTTGTCGATGGTAAATACGCGGTAGTTTATGAACTTTTTATGGAATGCCAGGCCATAATAAATAAATATTTGAATAAATTTCGGCGGTCTCGAAAATCGTCCTTGAGATCTTACAGCTGTTCAGTGGTTTCGTTAAACCAGGATCCCTCCGATATTTCTAAGGATGAGCAGGGTTCGTCTGCCACTCCAAGGGAAGCCCAGAAAAACGATCCCGGTTTAAATAACAAGAATTCGTCTAATCACACTGTTCGAAATGTGGGTAGTCAGGCTTCTAGATCACCAATATCAGTGTACAATATTAAATTCGATGGGATGTTCGGTGCATCCAACAGACTGCCGCAGCTAGTCTCTATATGAATAAATAGGATGAAGCAGTCGGTCTGCTTTAGTTGAGTGGTTGTAAGGCACTGATTTATTCAAAATATTTACAACTTGCTACTTTACAAAATATTTCTTTACCTAGGCAATCAATAATTCTTATCTCTAAACTCTTCATTGACCAAACCAAACAACTCGTTGATCAATGAAGAATTTTCTAACATCCTGTGTGTCATAAAAAGAGTCATAAAACCTTAAGTGCGACCGATCGTAATGCACACACAACACTGGTGATAGCAGCTACCGCTGCACGAGGGATCTTAAATGCTATCTTCTATTTGATGTGTTCACGAAATATGGAATCACAATGTACATTCTGTACATTCTCGCGGCCGGCTTAATAAATTAAGGTAGACTGATTACAATACATCGAATCTGCCTTTACGTGATCGCACCTGTAAAACGCCGCAACCATTTCTCCAAGGAATCTATGTTGGTTATTTTTTCACCTTCATCATCCGACTTAATTTTACCGAAATTCTTGGCGACTTCTTCTTCCGCGCTCGTCTTCCGTGGCTGTCATTGTGCGCTGACTTCTTGTTCATCTCAGTGGGTTGTTTCAACTTTTCAACAGAATATGATCCGCTCACCTGTAATCTCGGTTTAATTTCGTTTTCGGCAGTAGATTCTTTCTTTTGTATTTGTTTTTCGAGGAAATTCTGGTTTCTCTGATTTTTTTCTAGGCTTCGTAATGGAAGATGTTACAGCTGGTGATGATGGAAATGCATATTCTTGTTCATTGTTGTTGCTGATATTAAGCGTATCAAATATCTTTCTTCGAATGTGATGCTGGTGTTCTGGGGCTTCTCGCTCTCTGATAAAATTTTTCGTATTTTCTTTGTTGACGACTCCTGTATTTTTCTTTAGATTGATTATTGCTCTTTGTTGATGTTTCAGCTGCTGGTGACCAGGAGTATCTTTGTTTCCTGCTGTTTCCGTAACTAAACGATTTCGTTGTATTTTCCTTCGATTTAATTGAAAAATCAAATTTAGGCCGATCGTATACTTTATTCTTCATTTCATACAACTTCTTCCTAATTTTTCACTGCTCTAGGACATGAATATCGTCCGCCCGATCCCACTCTTCCTTCAAAAAATAATCCGCTCCTCATTTAAATACAAGCTTGGTATAGATGTCCTCGAGTCTCCACATCTGGTTATCCAACTTGTCCAATAATTCTCTTAGAAGGTATTCACTTTCCACGTATGTATTCTCCTTACGCTATTGTCTTCCTTATCTCTGCCAACTAAAGATTAATTTCACCCTTCAGGCACCTCAATTCTACTGCTACTGCCGAAAGTATGTACAAAAGTTATTTGTAAAATCAGGTATTGCACATCCTAGGGATAGCTCGAGTTTTGCTATTGATCCGCTAAATTCCGCTCGTGAAATTGTTTATAAATTCCCTTTGACTCACCGCTTCAGTCTAGATTCAGCTTCAGTCTAGCTTGGAATGCTTTGAAATCGACTTATGATAATCCGCGTTTGTTGATTCATAGTCATTTCAAAGTTTTATTTTCGCTTCCGGTACTTGAAACCGAGACGTGTTCGGGCCTCAAACAAATCCCGAGTGGTATTGATGGTTGTTTGTCTGCAATGTCCATTTACGACGTTAGTACGGAAAATTGGTCTTTACTTGTCTACAAAGCCTCCCTAAAATAATACAAACTTTTGGTTGTTTGTCTGCAATGTCCATTTACGACGTTAGTACGGAAAATTGGTCTTTACTTGTCTACAAAGCCTCCCTAAAATAATACCCCTCACGATATGAGGGGTACTGATCAGGCTAAAAAGTCTAACGCGAAAAAATTTCTCTCGTACATGACTAATACGAATTATCGTTCTCCAAAACCCTCGCAGAAAAATGATTGCATTATTTTCCCCAGCAGTTCCAGTTGCTTTTTGAATGTTCTTCATTTAAAAATATGTCTGTCTCGGCTAGGTTTTCCACTGTGAAACATCGTAGATTGTGTGTGAATTGTTTGCGTAAGGGGCGTGAAGTAAAAACATGCAGTAGTCTTCGTCGGTGTTCGAAATGTAACCGAAGTCATCACACATTATTGCACCGTAGCGATTCTTCTCCAAATAGTCGGAACACCACTACTCCTTCCAAAACTCCACCCGTCGATCCTACTTGTCCATCCACATCCTCGGCAACTGTAGCTCGTCAGGTCTTTCATACCTCACAAAATAAGACGGTTCTGTTGGGAACAGCGATAGTTAACATAATGCATGGTGGCATTTCCTATCCAGCTAGGACTTTAATAGACCTCGCCTCTGAATCCTCTTTTCTAAAAGAGCGTTTGCAGAATAGGTTGAAACTCCCGATATGTCCAACGATTGCGGTTATTTTGGGTGTGAATTGTGCAATTTCGGCAAATTCACGAAAAGTTTGTCCCATCAAAATTGGAAGCCCTTTTGATACTTCGGTGTTATTAGAATCTCTTGCTTTGGTATTGCCTTCAATTTCTGGAAACTTACCGTCGTTTACTGTTTCCTCTGACTTAAGAGATCAAATGCCAAGTATTCGTCTGGCAGATGCTAATTTCTTTGATTTATCTGGATCTGTTGTTGGGTGCAGACTTGTATCCAAAATTTTGGTTACAGGGTTGAAGTTCAATTCTATCGGGATCTTTAATGGCTCAAAATTGTGTGTTTGGATGGCTAGTCACTGGACCTATTCCCTCGTCGAGAACTCAAAATTGATCAAATTGGTTGGGACGATACCTTTTGCCCACTGCTTATTCAGAGTCGCTAAAATTCGTAGATTCTTAAAAGAATTGAGTCTCCACATGTGTTTGTGCATTTGTTATCGTATTATCGCTTCCTTTAAGTCAGTTTCACTCCTTCCGGCTAGAGCATTGTGGCGCAGTTTTGCGTCTGAACTTTTGGAAATCATAGTTAAGGAAATCGACTTGGAATTTCGTTGTTGAAAGGATTCTACAAATGTGTTGTCGTGGCTGAGAAAACTTCTTCTCTTGGACTAGATTCGTGGCGAGTCGATTCCCTTTTGGTGACATGGGCCGACATGATTCAGTCTAGACAAGTCAGATTGGTCTATTCGTGATCTCGCTCCACGTGGGACTAAAATTGAAATGCGCCCGGTTCGTTGTCACTTCTCATGCTTTTCGACTGGGTTAGAATAGGTGCTGCAAAAGTTTCGTCACTCAGCAAAGGACGTCGTGGTTGTCCCAAATCGATATTTTCGGACAATGGTACGAATTTTGTGGGTGCTTCTCGTGATTTCATTCGTGATAGTAGTAATTGTGTCTCCTCTACATTCCCAGCTCAGGGCTTTTCATTCCAGCTGGTGCTCCACATATGGGTGGACTCTGGAGTTGGTGTTAAAAGTTTAAGAAACAGTTTCGAATAGAGGCTTATTTGAGTTCGCGTCCTCTGTGTCCTATGTCGCATAGCATAGTCTTGGTAAACTGGTAGCTTTAACACCTTTTGTTTGTAGGCGCGCATTTACTCGCTCTTCCTTAAAGTTTCGTAATTGACGAACCGTTATCGCGTTTGAATCGGTTTCGTAACGTTCATCATACATTTATTTTGTGTAGCGGATGTTAGCGGCGTTGTGAAGTGGCTCATTTGTAAGTTAGTTGCGTTGAGGGAACAATCTTCGAACTCTGAGTTACATATGAACGCTTCATATGAATTCGTCACTGCGGGTTCTACTGAAAATGAAGATCTATCAAAATCAGTTTCCTTTGGAAATGTATACCGATGCGGTTCGTTGTGGACCTGTTTACAGCGATATTATGTTACGCTGACCCACTGAAATGACTAGCGGGCGCGATATCTATCGAAAAAATAAGATCCACTTCCATAATGGAATATGTCGGTGCATTCCTTTAAGTACATCCATCGCAACACTTTTGATATTAAATCCTAATCCACATTTTTATCGGCAAGTTCAAATGTCCAAAAAGGGCCACAAAATTCTGAAAAGACCCTAAAGACATTCCATTTTGGGGTTAAGGAACGCTTTGCAGGTTAAAAATGGTAACAAATGGTAAAAATGGTAACCTCAGGTAAGTAAAGGAATTTAATTTTAATTTCCACGGGAACAACATTTTTTTAAGTAATTTGCCTAAGTCCCAACTTACATTAGGCGAGTTTACTTGCGGCAATTGTCAGTTTGTTGGTGAGAGCGGGTGCTGAGAGGCAAAGGGTTACCATATGCCTCACCTCTCTCTCCTACAAAATGACAATTGCCGCAAGTAAACTCGCCCAATGTAAATTGGGACTTAGATTAGACAATTTTCCTTGCGGCAATTCGTCGGTGTCATGCTTAAGTGTTCCATACGCCATTTTTGACATTTTGAGATAAAAGTACCTTACAAGGTTTTGAACCATGCTCTTTCAGATTTTCTAGATATTATGTTACGCTGACCCACTGAAATGACTAGCGGGCGCGATATCTATCGAAAAAATAAGATCCACTTCCATAATGGAATATGTCGGTGCATTCCTTTAAGTACATCCATCGCAACACTTTTGATATTAAATCCTAATCCACATTTTTATCGGCAAGTTCAAATGTCCAAAAAGGGCCACAAAATTCTGAAAAGACCCTAAAGACATTCCATTTTGGGGTTAAGGAACGCTTTGCAGGTTAAAAATGGTAACAAATGGTAAAAATGGTAACCTCAGGTAAGTAAAGGAATTTAATTTTAATTTCCACGGGAACAACATTTTTTTAAGTAATTTGCCTAAGTCCCAACTTACATTAGGCGAGTTTACTTGCGGCAATTGTCAGTTTGTTGGTGAGAGCGGGTGCTGAGAGGCAAAGGGTTACCATATGCCTCACCTCTCTCTCCTACAAAATGACAATTGCCGCAAGTAAACTCGCCCAATGTAAATTGGGACTTAGATTAGACAATTTTCCTTGCGGCAATTCGTCGGTGTCATGCTTAAGTGTTCCATACGCCATTTTTGACATTTTGAGATAAAAGTACCTTACAAGGTTTTGAACCATGCTCTTTCAGATTTTCTGGTCGGTTTTTCTCTATCTCTTATAGTTTCTGAGATATTCATATGCTAGTATGTTCCATATCCGCTTTGTGACCAAAAAAATCTTGTCGTTTTGTTCCATATCCATAAAGCCTGACGTATGGAACAAAACAACCTTGAACTTTTTAGTTCCATATCCATGTCGTTCGGCGTATGGAACAAAATGAGACAAAAACGAATTGTTCCGCACCAAAAATGATGGCGTTTGGAACAAAAAATTGACAATTTTTGCGAAGTTACGGAATAATGTGGCGTATGGAACAAACTGTTTTAAAGGACGTGGTATAAAAACAGAAGAATGATAGTTTCTAAATCCAAATATTTTTGAATATTGCATTGTTATATGAAAACGAAATTTTATCAATCGTTTAAACAAAAAATCCCTTCTTTAAATACAAAATTTTGATGTAAGTCCACAAAAATATACGCAAAAACGTTCATTCGACTTGAAGCTAGTGTGGACACCGACTAAAAAAATTGTATTATAAGAAAAACGCGTTAAATGTTTTATGTTACCTTAGAAATGCAAAATATCAATCCGTTTTTTCCGATTTTACCACTAAAAAATAGTGATAAGTGTAGGCAATCCCTTAAATAAATGTTAAGGAAACCTCTAATAATGGTCCATATTGTATTTATATGAGAAAAATAAATGTTTCATTTAAAGTCCCGATTTTTCAAATCAACAGTGGCACTTCATATAAGGGAGGTGGAACACGATTGATAAAAAGGGTTTGGTTGAAATGTGACAAAACGTGTTCCATGTGACACAAACTGCCAAAAACATGAAAAAAAGATTCCATGGAACAATTCAGCAACTTTTTGCAATTATAAAAATGGACCATAACTTCTAGACTATGATAGATATCTGACTAAAATAAACTACTGATATATTCTATGAGTTTATTTAAGTAGAACTGTATAGGAATTCTGTAACTTTTATCGATTCAAAAGTTGTTAAAATTTCTTTTGTTTTTGTAACAACTACAAAACAAACAAATGAAATTGTTGTAAAATAAACAATGAGTAAAGTTGTTAAAAAGTTACAGAATAGACACCCTGAGCTCTTAAAGTATTGGATTATTGCACCATTTTTGTCCTGTGTGGCCTTAAACATTAACTTGGGTTTATCTCGAAACAGGCAAATGGCGTATGGAACACTTAAGCATGACACCGACGAATTGTCAGTTTGTCGGTGAGAGAGGGTGTTGAGGGGCAAAGGGTTACCATATGCCTCACCTCTCTCTCCATCAAACTGACAATTGCCGCAAGGAAAATTGCCTAATCTAAATATGGACATATTTGGTTATTGTGCAGGGGTTTCTAAAATTGAAAACCGAATATTTTCGATAGTCACTGTAAGTATATTTTAAAAGAAAATAAATAATACAATTTTATTTTTAGACTCACGACAAGCTATTTGAGAACCTAAACATTAACAAAAATATTTCTATTTGTTTCTTTATTTTTCTTCCCCGGCTAACGTGTATTTCATTGTATAACTGTCGTTTAGATTGTGTTCATTTTCGTAAATGACGCTTTCTTTGGTGTATATCAAAAATAGACCAAATCCATTAGATTCACTTGTGGATAAATGAATTCAATTTACACAAAGATCTCTTTTTCTATAATCCGAGAACAACAACAAATAAAAAGACAGTACATATTTTCTTTTTCAATCTAAACTAATTTCCATCCACAAATTTAAAACACACATCTAAAGTGCCATCAGTAACGGCACGATGTGCATAAGTCCAAGTGCATTCCGAGTAAAAAATTGTGCGATTAGTTAAAAAATAATCAACAGAATGGTGGAGGCATTTTTCACACCACCACCTTAACATCCAAATGTGAACAAATAATAATAGTTCAAATAGAAAGAAAAGATTAGGTAAAGTCACATAATTTAATAAAAAAGAAGTATTTGAAAGTTAATCAAAATTGGTCATAAGTGGCAAGTGGGTTATCAGAGATATTGGTAATAGACAGCCAAGCAAAACAAGAAAGCTTTGTGCTTTCTATAAACAAAAGAAACGTGTAACCAATTTAATTTATTGCTGTCAAACAAAGATTATAATCAGCAACCGTTAGTCATAATGACTTGTCCTGTAGAAGCACCCTTTCTTTCAGAAAGGGTCTATAAAAGCACCCTTTCTTTCAGAAAGGGTCTATAAAAGCACCCTTTCTTTCAGAAAGGGTCTATAAAAGCACCCTTTCTTTCAGAAAGGGTCTATAAAAGCACCCTTTCTTTCAGAAAGGGTCTATAAAAGCACCCTTTCTTTCAGAAAGGGTCTATAAAAGCACCCTTTCTTTCAGAAAGGGTCTATAAAAGCACCCTTTCTTTCAGAAAGGGTCTATAAAAACACCCTTTCTTTCAGAAAGGGTCTATAAAAGCACCCTTTCTTTCAGAAAGGGTCTATAAAAGCACCCTTTCTTTCAGAAAGGGTCTATAAAAGCACCCTTTCTTTCAGAAAGGGTCTATAAAAGCACCCTTTCTTTCAGAAAGGGTCTATAAAAGCACCCTTTCTTTCAGAAAGGGTCTATAAAAGCACCCTTTCTTTCAGAAAGGGTCTATAAAAGCACCCTTTCTTTCAGAAAGGGTCTATAAAAGCACCCTGTTACGGCTGTAACGTTTTCGAATAAGTTTCCACTATGGCAAATGGCCAACTTATTGTTTTTGGCAGAAGAATTATAATAAAACACAAACTTTGCCCTCGATTGAAATGAAACCAAACTCTTTGGCCTTTCGTTCTTTTACAAAGTCTGTTTATTTCGATTGTACGTTAGTTTGTACATCTGTTTGTTTCATGTTATTTGGTTTGTCGGTTTGATTGTATTTGATGATGCTTTATTATCTAAAATAAATGAAATTGAAATGACAATGTAAATTAAATAAATTAAATGAAATTACAAAGTAAATTAAATGAAATGATTGCGTAATCAAATAAGGTACAAAGGTTGATCTTACTTAATTCTTTCTCTCTTGGCGGTTTCTCCTGGAATGACTTAAAGGAGCCATTGTGAGAAATACCAAACGATAATATATCGTTTATCTATTACAAAGATATTACTGAACACATCTTTTAAAAACGATAACAAACATATTATAGAACGTTTACACTATTAAAATAAAATCGATCTTAATAAAATAGATCATACAAAACAAATTGTACGTTATACAAAAAAACATAAATTTTATAAAAATCATAAAAGCGAACGTTAATAAATTTAAATTTCAAATTAACGGAAAAAGTCTTCTAAGTTCATAACATCCCGCCGCCCGTGAATCGATCGGGAGATTCACCACCAACATCCAGGACTGCTAACTTTGATGCTGGACGACGTAACTTGCCTGCCGATGTTTTCACCACTGCCGAACGAACTTGACCATCAGCCGCTGTACATACTTCCACCACCACACCTCGCTTCCATTCACCACGGGCCACATTACTATCACATACAACAACAACATCTCCAACTTTAATTGGTGGTACAGGATGAAACCACTTTGTCCGCCTTACTAGATCTGGAAGATATTCCTGTATCCACCGTTTCCAAAACGTTTGCTTCATTTGTTGTAATATGTGCCACTGCTTTCGTAGACAGATGTTTTCATTTACTGTTGGTGTTTGAATAAAATTAGGACCACCCACCAAAAAATGGTTTGGGGTAAGAGGCTCACTGTCTTCGCTCTCAATTGGTAAATGCGTCAATGGACGAGAATTTACTAAATTTTCTGCTTCGATGAGTAAACTATTTAACGTCTCCACTTGAGGAGATTTTTCTTTCAGGGTGAAAGCCAAAACGTTTTTTACAGCACGCACCATCCGCTCCCATGCTCCGCCAGCTGAGGGGTCCGCTGGATTATTAAATACCCACTCTATGCCACGACGTGTACATTCGTCGCCAATTTTACAAGAATCAAAAACGAAGTTTTCCTTACTCGCTCCAATAAAGTTGGTACCTCTGTCGCTCCTAATACGCACAGGAACTCCTCTTCTATTTATGAAATTTCTTAGGCAAAGAATTACAGCATCTGTTGATAAATCTTTCGCAAGCTCGAGATGAATTGCTCTCGTAGTTAGGCAAGTGAATAGTGCGCCCCATCTCTTTTCAATACGTCTGCCCAATGAAACTGTATATGGGCCAATAAAATCAACTCCGGTATACGAGAATGCTCTCACAAATGGTATAACACGATCTTCGGGAAGTTGACCCATTAACGGAGGCCTTGGAACAGCGCTACGATTTTTACAAATTTGACAATTTTTCTTTGAACTTCTTACCAGTTGTCTTAACGAAGGCATCCAAAATTTGGTCCGAATAGCTGCACAAATGGATTCCTGATTTTGGTGAAGAAAATCTTCGTGGTACTGTTTGACAATCAATTTTGTGATCAAATTATTTTTTGGCATGATTATTGGCTTTCTAGTGGAAGGTCCAACGCATGTTGCATTATTAATGCGTCCGGAAATTCTTATTAAACCATCATCGCCTAAACACGGATTTAATTCAAATATTGGGCTCTTTTTGGAAATACGACGACCCATTTTTAAAGCTAGGATTTCATTTTTAAATTCTTCTTCTTGTGCCCGTTTACACCAGTATATTTCAGCATTTTTAATCTCCTGAGGAATTAAATACGGCTTCAAGTTTAAAGAAGTTCCGCCTTCAAAAGAAATACTCCTTTTAAAATTATTAATTGCTCTGTATAACCAAGCTGTTTTGCGCAGCAAGCTGTAATATTTGGTTTTCTCATCATATGGAAACAGACAATCACTCACCGTAGTAGTTGCTATGAATTTTGTTCGTATTTCAGGATCTTTTTCAAATTGTTTAATATCCTCTGGAAGAAGTGGCCAATTAACTGGATCCATTTTTAAAAAATCTGGTCCCTTTAACCATCTCGATACCTTACCGGAAAATTGACACGGTCTCGTCGCATCGTCAGCTGGATTTTGTGACCCTGGAATCCATCTCCATTCTTCCACTTTTGAATATTCTAAAATTTCTGCAACACGATGTGAAACAAATTGTTTATAAATTCTGCAGTCAGATTGGATCCATCTGACAACAGTCTTCGAGTCTGACCAGAATGTTATTTTATTGGGCTTTATATCATGACTGGCTACTATGGCTTCCTTCAATCGCACTCCCAAAACAGCAGACTGGAGTTCAAGCCTGGGTATTGACAGGGGCCTTAATGGTGCACATTTTACCTTTCCGGCTACAAATTTAATTTCCACCTGGTCTCCACCTGTGATCCGCCAATAACAAACAGCAGAAAAAGCAACTTCACTAGCATCGACGAATACATGGAGATCAATTTTTGTGTCTGGACTTGTGAAATTTGCAGCATAACACCTTGGAATTTCAATATACTTAACATTCTGCAACTCAGTGAACCACTCATACCATCTGCGATATATTTCAGTTGGAATTGGCGCATTCCAATCTATATTAAATCTCCATAATTCTTGTAAGATGAGTTTTGATCGAATTACAATGTTGGCTATAATCCCAAATGGATCAAAAATGGACATGGTCACACTCAGCACCTCGCTTTTCGTTGGAATTCGTTCACCGTCTCGAACTGCAGAAGAAAGCTTTGAAAATTTTAAATTAAAATAAAAGGAATCAGTTTTAGGTAACCAGAACAGTCCTAAAACCTTCTCACCCATACTTTCGCCAACACAAAAATTTTTAAATTCCATTTTATCTTCATCTTCATCCGGTTCAAGCGAGTGCAAAACATCCACTGAATTTGATATAAAGCCTCGAAGTTCAAAATTTGCTTCTTTATGTATTCGAATAACACTTCTGGTGACAGATAACGCTTCAGCCATTGTGTCAAAACTGTCAACAAAATCATCGACATAATGACAGTCCACAATGGCCTTATATGCTCTTGCTTCAGAATCAAAATAATTTTCAGCGTTCAAATTTTTGACATATTGTGCACTACAGGGTGAACAGGCTGATCCAAAAATCATTGCACTCATAATATAAATATCCGGTGCCCTCGTACTGTCACCTCCTCGCCATAAAAACCTTTGTGCTGTTTGGTCTTGATCTCGAATTTTAACTCTATGGAACATTTCACGTATATCTCCACATATACCAATTTTACCTTGACGAAATTTAAACAAAATAGAAAGAAGTGGCTTCGGTTGATATTTACAGGGACCTTTCATTAGTCTCGAGTTGAAAGACTCTCCATCGATGTTTGCTGCAGCATCAAAAACCAATCTGCGCTTACTATTTTTGTTTACATTCGTCACTACAAAATGTGGCAGGTACCAGGTGCGTTCATTCACAATAGAGGCTTCATCTGCATTCAATTTTCTGGCGTATCCCTTCGAGACATATTCATCAATTTTCTCATTATACCATTTAGCTAGTGATTCATCTTTTTTCATTTTTGTTTCAATGCCTTGAAGTCGTCTGAGCGCCACAGAATACGTATCCTTAAATGCATAATCGTCTTTCCTCCATAAAAGACCGGTTTCATATTGGTTACCAATTTTCACAGTTGTATTTTTAAGGATAGCTTCTGCTCTTTTGTCTTCATCAGACTCGACGGGCAAAACAGGTTTCATACCAAAACCTTCAATTGAAAAATATTCAGCTACTTGCTTCTGAATATCATTATAGTCGCTGACGTCAATCACACAAACCATATTATCAGCTGATTCTTCATTGGAGCCAAATACAATGTTGCCCAAAAGTGTTTGGTGCACAGAAAAGTTTTCATCGAGATCCATTACGTTTTGTGGTCGAACCAATCTTATGTGGGGTAATCCAATTAACAGCTTAGGGGTCACATCAAAATAATCATCAATAATAATATTTTCTAAAATAGAAAAACGTTTTTTAAAATCGGCAATATTTAGAGATTGTTTTGGTTATTTTAAATGGTTAGTAGTTCTAACATTTCTCATCTGCAAATACTCTCCATTCTTACTCGCGATTTCCACATCAATTCGCATAGACATTTCACTTGATTTTTTGCCACCAATCCAGCCTAGTGACAAATTACTATAAGGTCCACTCAATCCAATCTGCTTGGCAACCTTTTCTTCCAGCAAAGAAATTTTTGACCCATCGTCAATAAATGCAATTATGTTTATGTAGCCTTTAGGTCCTCTCAATCTCACAGGTAAGTATTTAAATAGCGTTTTCTTGTTTGTATATTCATCCACTATTGTTGTTACAGATGATGTATTCTCACTGTCACCCACTGATGCTCGCTTTTCACCATTACCCATATCACTATTTCCATTTATATTGTTGTTGTTTTTGCCAGCTTCATGCAATAAACGGTTGTGGTATTTTTGGCAACCACCCACTGAACACTGCTGGCGATTATTACATTTTTGGGAAATGTGATCAGCTTTCAAACATGTAAAACACAATCGTTTTTCTTTTACCACTTTCCACCTGTCAGCTGTTGAAAAATTCTTAAATTTGCTGCAATAATAGATTAAATGTTTTTCTCCACAAACAACGCACAAATTCTTCCTGTTGACATCCGTTGTTATGGCAAAAGACTGTTTCACTTTTGCATTTTTATTCTGCATAAAATCGGCTTTAGTGGAATCAGCTTCCGTGGCAAAAGAAACGTATGTGGCAACCTCTTGCAGCCATGTACTAAACTGGCGTATTGTTGGGTATTGCCCCAAATTATTCAAAGAAAATCTTGCCCATTCTTCGCGTTTAGATAGAGGCAGCTTGTTGACCAATTCTTCAAGCAACGTTAAATTACACAAATGCGGCGTTGCCCCTGCATTTTCCAAAAAAACGGTAAGATTCGACACCATCGTACTATAATTTATTATTTCCGACATTTTCTTTCCAGAAATTGTGGGAAATGATCGTACCTTGGCTATTTGGGATCGAATCATTATCTGCGGGCGTCCAAAATGAAATTCCAACGTTGACATCACCTGATCAACACATTCAGGGTGAATTAAATAAGCCTCCACTTTGGCCTTGGCTTCTCCTTTTAGGGATTTTTGCAACCGCGTTAAATTTTCCAGCTTTGTATAATTGTACATACGTGTTGTTTCTTTATATGAAACGGCAAACATGGGCCACTGTTCAGGTTGTCCATTAAATTCCGGTAGGTCGTGTAATTTTCGGATAGAATTTTGCACACTTGTCTGCATAATTTGTTGCGGCACTTCCAATAAACAATTGTTGACATTACCGGCATTTTGAGTTGCAGCGAAAGTCGACGTTTGTGGCTGTGAGTATGTTGACGGCATCGTTGTATTCTGTTGCTGTGATTGTTGTGACAGCGGCACATAATTATTTGTTTTTTCATTGAAAATGTGTTGTTGTGATTGCAGCACCACATTCGGCTGTGTTGATGTATTTATTATTGTTGACGGCGATACTGTCAATCTCTGTGATGGTTGATCGTTTGACATCGAATTAGGTACACCACTAAATAAATGCGTGGCGTATGACGGGTAAGATACCATTGGCGCTTGTGATAAAAGTGACGGCGGCAAATTATATGAAGCACTCTGTGGTGTGGAAAACGGCACGTAATGCAATTGTTGTTGTGTTGGTGCATACGATGGTGGACAGTATGTTTGTTGTTGTACAAGCGGCTGTGGAAAAAGAGGGGTTATGTATTGAGCAGAGTTTATGTTTTGACTAAACATATGCTGATGGTCGATACTTAACTTTTGTGCCGTCGGCGTATACGGCATATCCATACTTCTGCTGGGCATCGACGCAACACTATAATACATTGTAGTAGACGGCGCAGCTACTACATTGTGATGAAAAGTTGGCGGTTGTGATACAGCAACACTTGTCGTTGTATTGGCGGCATTTATGTACATCTGCAATGATGATTTTAAAGCACGAATTTCTTCTTTCAGGCTTTCTACGTTTTCGCCTGCGG
The DNA here is from genome assembly GCF_047663935.1 of Musca autumnalis. Classification (NCBI taxonomy): domain Eukaryota; kingdom Metazoa; phylum Arthropoda; class Insecta; order Diptera; family Muscidae; genus Musca; species Musca autumnalis. The sequence goes on from NW_027411755.1 coordinate 246,344,683, forward strand.
TATTTTGTTGTTGCTCCACTATTGTTTTTTCGAGTTCACTCTCAGACGATGATGCTGACGCAGTGACTTCCGCAGACAGCGACATTTTTGTGTTCTCATTACCTTGAGACATCTTCTTTTGCAGTCGTTGGCTACGACGTAGCATACACTTGTTCCAGGAGAATTAATTAATACAAATATTAATTAAATAATAAAAATAATGTTACGGCTGTAACGTTTTCGAATAAGTTTCCACTATGGCAAATGGCCAACTTATTGTTTTTGGCAGAAGGATTATAATAAAACACAAACTTTGACCTCGATTGAAATGAAACCAAACTCTTTGGCCTTTCGTTCTTTTACAAAGTCTGTTTATTTCGATTGTACGTTAGTTTGTACATCTGTTTGTTTCATGTTATTTGGTTTGTCGGTTTGATTGTATTTGATGATGTTTTATTATCTAAAATAAATGAAATTGAAATGACAATGTAAATTAAATAAATTAAATGAAATTACAAAGTAAATTAAATGAAATGATTGCGTAATCAAATAAGGTACAAAGGTTGATCTTACTTAATTCTTTCTCTCTTGGCGGTTTCTCCTGGAATGACTTAAAGGAGCCATTGTGAGAAATACCAAACGATAATATATCGTTTATCTATTACAAAGATATTACTGAACACATCTTTTAAAAACGATAACAAACATATTATAGAACGTTTACACTATTAAAATAAAATCGATCTTAATAAAATAGATCATACAAAACAAATTGTACGTTATACAAAAAAACATAAATTTTATAAAAATCATAAAAGCGAACGTTAATAAATTTAAATTTCAAATTAACGGAAAAGGTCTTCTAAGTTCATAACACACCCTTTCTTTCAGAAAGGGTCTATAAAAGCACCCTTTCTTTCAGAAAGGGTCTATAAAAGCACCCTTTCTTTCAGAAAGGGTCTATAAAAGCACCCTTTCTTTCAGAAAGGGTCTATAAAAGCACCCTTTCTTTCAGAAAGGGTCTATAAAAGCACCCTTTCTTTCAGAAAGGGTCTATAAAAGCACCCTTTCTTTCAGAAAGGGTCTATAAAAGCACCCTTTCTTTCAGAAAGGGTCTATAAAAGCACCCTTTCTTTGAGAAAGGGTCTATAAAAGCACCCTTTCTTTGAGAAAGGGTCTATAAAAGCACCCTTTCTTTCAGAAAGGGTCTATAAAAGCACCCTTTCTTTCAGAAAGGGTCTATAAAAGCACCCTTTCTTTCAGAAAGGGTCTATAAAAGCACCCTTTCTTTCAGAAAGGGTCTATAAAAGCACCCTTTCTTTGAGAAAGGGTCTATAAAAGCACCCTTTCTTTCAGGAAGGGTCTATAAAAGCACCCTTTCTGAAAGAAAGGGTCTATAAAAGCACCCTTTCTGAAAGAAAGGGTCTATAAAAGCACCCTTTCTGAAAGAAAGGGTCTATAAAAGCACCCTTTCTGAAAGAAAGGGTCTATAAAAGCACCCTTTCTGAAAGAAAGGGTCTATAAAAGCACCCTTTCTGAAAGAAAGGGTCTATAAAAGCACCCTTTCTGAAAGAAAGGGTCTATAAAAGCACCCTTTCTGAAAGAAAGGGTCTATAAAAGCACGCTTTCTTTCAGAAAGGGTCTATAAAAGCACCCTTTCTTTCAGAAAGGGTCTATAAAAGCACCCTTTCTTTCAGAAAGGGTCTATAAAAGCACCCTTTCTTTCAGAAAGGGTCTATAAAAGCACCCTTTCTTTCAGAAAGGGTCTATAAAAGCACCCTTTCTTTCAGAAAGGGTCTATAAAAGCACCCTTTCTTTCAGAAAGGGTCTATAAAAGCACCCTTTCTTTCAGAAAAGGTCTATAAAAGCACCCTTTCTTTCAGAAAGGGTCTATAAAAGCAACCTTTCTTTCAGAAAGGGTCTATAAATGCACCCTTTCTTTCAGAAAGGGTCTATAAAAGCACCCTTTCTTTCAGAAAGGGTCTATAAAAGCACCCTTTCTTTCAGAAAGGGTCTATAAAAGCACCCTTTCTTTCAGAAAGGGTCTATAAAAGCACCCTTTCTTTCAGAAAGGGTCTATAAAAGCACCCTTTCTTTCAGAAAGGGTCTATAAAAGCACCCTTTCTTTCAGAAAGGGTCTATAAAAGCACCCTTTCTTTCAGAAAGGGTCTATAAAAGCACCCTTTCTTTCAGAAAGGGTCTATAAAAGCACCCTTTCTTTCAGAAAGGGTCTATAAAAGCACCCTTTCTTTCAGAAAGGGTCTATAAAAGCACCCTTTCTTTCAGAAAGGGTCTATAAAAGCACCCTTTCTTTCAGAAAGGGTCTATAAAAGCACCCTTTCTTTCAGAAAGGGTCTATAAAAGCACCCTTTCTTTCAGAAAGGGTCTATAAAAGCACCCTTTCTTTCAGAAAGGGTCTATAAAAGCACCCTTTCTTTCAGAAATGGTCTATAAAAGCACCCTTTCTTTCAGAAAGGGTCTATAAAAGCACCCTTTCTTTCAGAAAGGGTCTATAAAAGCACCCTTTCTTTCAGAAAGGGTCTATAAAAGCACCCTTTCTTTCAGAAAGGGTCTATAAAAGCACCCTTTCTTTCAGAAAGGGTCTATAAAAGCACCCTTTCTATCAGAAAGGGTCTATAAAAGCACCCTTTCTTTCAAAAAGGGTCTATAAAAGCACCCTTTCTTTCAGAAAGGGTCTATAAAAGCACCCTTTCTTTCAGAAAGGGTCTATAAAAGCACCCTTTCTTTCAGAAAGGGTCTATAAAAGCACCCTTTCTTTCAGAAAGGGTCTATAAAAGCACCCTTTCTTTCAGAAAGGGTCTATAGAAGCACCCTTTCTTTGAAGTAAATCACACTATAATAAGTAGATGAATGAAAGTTTTTTTACTTGTCTCTTCTTAATAACTTAATATAAATTTAAAAAATAAAATCTCATAATTTCTGTTAAATTAAACAAAATATTGTGGTTTACGCATAGTAATGCCATGATCAGCTAATGCTGGTGTCAAGTCTTCAATAGCCAATGTGTATTTGCGATCTTTATTCGATTTCTTGTCCTAAAAATTGAATATAAAATGTTAATTATTTTTTAACAATAAACAATAACAAAATACCTTATTCGATCCATGGCTACCAGAATGTTGGCTATTGCTGCGTGTTTTGCAGTGTTGCAAAGCATCATTTGCAATGTCGGAAATAAATTTCTGTGCAGTAACTGATATTATGCGAACAATTCGTGGATCGACGGCTTCAAATCCGGCCATGTGCAAATATTGTTCAGCTACAGCATCGGGTACCTGTAAAGATATACAGAGAACAGTTAGAATGAATTACACCTGTAATGGAATTCTGTAACTCATTTTTTGACTTATCGACAAAAGTCGGTAAAATTAAAATGCTTATAATTTCGGTAAGTTAGGAACCAAAATAAAGTTGTCGCCAAGTCCTACCGATAGCAATAGTGTTGTCAACTTTTATTAATATTTTTCATTCATAAATTTGCGTTTTAATTTTACCGATTTCTGTCAGTTGCAGAATTCAAGTGCTTGCTGGTCGTAAAAGTCTGTTGGCTTATGTCCAGTTGATCTCTTGACATGCCAACGATATATGGATTTCCACAACAATAAATATATATCACTGTAAACAGGGCTTTAAGGGTTATCGACGGTAAACATGTCGAATAGATCCCCCGAGGGATGCTTTAAGCTGAGCGATCCAACAGCTTGGATCCAAACATCTTCTGTCCACTTACTGTTGGTGTGTAATCTTCCAAATGCATCAACAACTCCCCCAATGCTTCACCTGGAGCTGGTTCTACATCGTCAATAACATATTCGGTGGTTTCGACTTCTTCTTCATTGCTAACTACCATTTTTTCACAATTTTTGCAATTTTTCTATAAATTTTCCAATTAATCTTTTGTATATGCCTCGTTCTGTTTATTTATTCCGCATTCACTGAGAAATGGTGACACCAAACAAAAAACAATTGAGTAGAGTTGTATTTCTTCACTAAAACAAAGTTCAGTCTTTAATGATAACGTATGACACTTTGCAGATACGTCCATTTCATATTATACGAAGAATACAAAGAATTACACAAATTATATGGAACAATACGGGAATACAAGCGCGCACCCGACGTTTTTTTTAAACTTTTACCACAGGTAGGTCTCGTTGTCCTGAACACAAATATTCCCACCAAAAAAATTTGGAAGTTGTTCATGTGGAGTTATGATTTCACTACACCCTTAAGGCCTGCGTACATAAGCTTCTCTGCCTGATTGCCTTGCTTTCCTGCTTCATTTTTGACATAATAAAAATAAAAGAATAAAGAAGGCCGAGAAAATTTCGAACTGGGTTGCCCTTTTCTTTTTTATTCTTTTATCAGAGTTCTGTTCCAGAACTAAAAAGTTTTTACAATTTTTACCACTTTTACACATTTTGCGTTCCCGTACACAAAATTTATATGAAAATCGTTTACGACTTTTACAACTTTTACGACTTTTACCACTTTTTAAAGTACGGGAACAGGCCACAGAAGTAAGCAAGGTAAGCAGGCAAGGCAGCTTATGTACGCAGGCCTTTAGAGGCAGTCCACACAGAGTTATGAAAAATAACTCTGTTGGATACATTTTAGCTTCGTTCCAGTACTTTTTTAATGATAAAAGTGTCAAAAGAGCAATCTGCTGAAAATGAGTCCAACACACACGGCAAACATGTTGCACATTTTTGCTCGCTCAAATTTGTCGTGTAAAAAGTTTCTAAAGAGGGAGCCATTCAGCGCCATATTTGTACAAGGAGAAGTGAACATTTTGCAACTTTTTTGGTGTACGGGAACGCATTTCGGGGGAAAATGTTCAAGATGTGTTAAATGTGTAAAAACTTTTTAGTTGTGGAACGAAGCTCTTATAAGCAGTTGCTTTAGAAATCTCTACAAAACAAAAACAGTTGGTTGATCCCTACCCACCCCTGCCGCAAAGATGTCAATATTATAAGATAGGAAAAGTCAATTGTGAAAAATTAACTGTAGGTGGAGTTAACCTCTGTTGCTACGACGTCATAGCAACATTCTGTTAAACGAAAACTGTTATTCATTGGAATATTGACAAGAAAAACATTAAAACTCAAGTTTGACGGCATTCGCTTTTGATTTTTTCATTGAATGAACAATAAAAAAAGAAAAGAAATAAATTTCAGCCACAAAACACGACGTTAATGTTTTCTGCCGCGAGAAATGGGAATAAAAAACGATTGACATTGCTGTTATCAATTCCAGTGTGTTGTGTAGCCATCTGTAACCAAAATGTGGAACTATTATCACATGTTTTTGGAAAATGCATTTGTTCGGGTCTTAATTGCTATACGTCTTTGCCTGCCGATATCATTTCTTCAAAAGAGAAACGAGAAACAAATAAAAAATACAATTAAATTTGCGAACATTTTTGCTGTAATTTACAAGACAGAAATTTTTAATGGAGTGTCGAAAGCTGAACTAGTGATGGAAAGGTAACATAAAAAACCTTTAGGATGACGAAGCAAAATCAATTGTGCTTGGATTAAATGGAGAATGGAGGAAGTACACTAAATTGTGATTGAATTTAATGAAAACTTTTTTTAATTTGTGTTTATATAATAAAGTTCTTTGTATTCTTGTTTTACACAAATAATAAATGCATTTTATTTAATCTGGGATATTTCGCAATAGCTTGCATTTTTACTGCATATTTAGATTGATTAAAAACACAATCTGAAGAGTGCCTTTAAATTCAATCGACCAATGCTAATACTATGTTTACATTTACGAAATCCACTCGATTTCAACTGTCAATTCCATTGCTCAAACGTCAAATTAAATCCAATCGATTTCAGATTAGTTTTCATTTGACGTATACACAAAGGAATTTTTTACATTTACGAAATCCACTCGATTTCAACTGTCAATTCCATAGCTCAAACCATGGTAGAATAAAGTAAAGGTAGGCCACAGCTAACAGCTGATTAAAATTTTTTTCTTTCTCATTTTGTATTGTTTTTGACATTATGCAATCATAAAGGTAGATGTATCGCTGAATTGTTCCAACAAAAAACTTCTGCTGTAACACTATATCTTAAAATTGAAAACAAGGACAACAAATATGTATTCGCGTGGCAAAATAAAATTGTTGATTTTTTTAGCAAAACTTACGAATGAACAATTTATCAAATATTGATATTAATTTAAATTTGTTCCAAATGTACGGGAATGTAAAAATTACAATTTTTGTAAAAATTCCGTTGACATTTATCTGCAATCGGATACCAGCAATCACGATGTCAGATTAGCCAAACTTGCCAAGTAGAAAATAAGTGAATTACATTTTTTCACTGTCATAAGTTTGTGAAGAACTTTTGCTATTTTTGGAGCACTTTTCCAACAAGAATATTCTGGAGCCTAGCTAAAGACATTTTTTACACTATATGGCACTTTTAACATATAAAAAGTGAATCTTTAAGTTCCATATGTTTTTTTAATACGGGATAGCTATGCAGGTACATCTACCATTATTATTGTAGCATGCCATTTGACGTTTTAAGCCATGGCTGCAGGGTGGCATTTCTCAGTGATTTTCATACCTGGCCTACCTCTCCTTTATTGTACCATGGCTCAAACGTCAAATGAAATCTCATCTGGATTTCATTTGACTTACTATTTGTATGTAGTCAAGCTTAATCTCATATTTGTTTTTTTCAAATTTAAAAACAACAAGTTTTAAAGTGGGATGTAGTTAAATTTGATTACTTTTGGGGATGGCAGAGAATACTAGTTTAGATTTCCTTTGACGTTTAACCAATGGATTTGACAGTTGAAATCGAGTGGATTTCGTAAATGTAAACCAAGCATAAAGTTTGCGGAAGATCCGCGGATGCAGTTGAATCACTACAAGTGTACAGTACATTTGCCGTCCTATGAATTCACTTATGAATTTTACCAGAGAGCGCGCAGCTAGGATGTACTCCGTTTTCGATCCAAATCACAGCTTTTGATGTAGTGTTTTGGATTGAATTTAAAGGCACTCTTCGGATTGCATTATTCGGGTATGTTCTGAGACACACTTCAGCTCTCACTTCACGCCTCAAGCATTTTGTTCACTCCATTTACTCCTATTTTTTCGAATATTTCTCTTCTTTTTCAAAACCCTAACGGATCTTAGCCCACAGAAATTCGCAAAAAATAGGAGTAAATGGGGTGAACAAACCGCTTGTGGTGTGAAGTGAGACGTGAAGTGTGTCTCAGAACATACCCGTTTAATCAGTCCAAAGATGCAATTAAAATGGAAGCCATTGCGAAATATCCCAAAATAAATAAAATGCATTTATTATTTGTGTAAAACAAGAACACAAAGAACTTTATTATATAAACACAAATTAATAGCCCGTTTAGACTAGTCATTTTAAATCGACTCGATTTCTAAATCCAACTTTAAAATCCTAGTTCTTTAGACTAGTCTAAAATGATATAAGATGCCAGTCAGCTGATCTTTGTTTACGTATACATACGCGAATTTGCAAAAAGAATTGCTTGAAAATTAAAAATGGAATGGAATACTGCAAAAAATAATCTGACAAATTGCTATTAAATATGTTGTTTACAATTTACGTATATAAAATTAAAGCTACATCCATTTTATTTAATATTTTTTCTATTTTTCCGCTTCTGTTTGTTTTTGTGTGTTTGTGTTTACAGTTATTTGAAAAATGTAAATAATAGGGTTATGCCCTTTTGCAACCTCACATCCCTGTGTCATATTTGATGAGGTTTTGCATAAGATTATATAAAATCTTAATTACTAGGTAATTCGATAGAAAAAAAACTCACGCACAAAAAGCTTTTAAAGTTTTTACAGATGAGCTTTTTGGAAGAATTTTTGAGTCACTTTAAGCACATAAATAACTCAAAACAATCGTTAAAGCCACATAAGCTTTTGTTTCTCACCAATTTTATTTTCATATTATTACATATATATCATTTTATATCATATATAAGCTCTTTTCCAGAACTAAAAAGTTTTTACAATTTTTACCACTTTTACGCATTTTGCATTCCCGTACACAACATCTATATGGAAATCGTTTACGACTTTTACAACTTTTACCATGGTATAAGTAAAGAGGTAGATTTAAATGAAAAAAATCTATAGAACCCTTGTTTTTCTTGAATTCTTAAAACTTCAAAATAAAAACAACAATTGGGTTTGTTTACACTGCATTTTTTGAGCCTTTAATAAAAAACGCGAAAAATGAATGAAGAGTTAAGTTTTCTCCACATAATCGAGTTGTGAATATGATAAACTGATTTTTCAATGCAAATCTCACGAATTTCTTCCATACAAATGGTCTAAAAACAATTTTAAAAATCATTGAATTCGATTGTTTTTAAAATTGTTTGGCATATTATTCAAACACCACACACACATACACAGTTTGTTTATATTGTTTTGAAGTTTTAGGCATACTCGAATGAAAAAATTTAAATTGACATAAAGCTTTGGCTAACCTTTCTTATTAAACCATGACTTTTACGACTTTTTCCACTTTATAAAGTACGGGAACAGGCCAATAGCTTTATTCCATATATCAAATAAATTGAAAGTGCCTTGTGCGGGACCTTTTTCAATATTTAAATGGAATAAAAATTATTTTAGTCATTAATAGGCAAAAGCTTTGTTCTTTTACTTTTTTAATGGTAAGGGTGGTAAAAGAGAAAAGTGTCAAAATTGCTCTCTCATGAACATTTTTACCAGAAAAGTCATGGTAGAACAAATACAAGGTAAAGTTAATACTACAACAAATACAACTCGAACAACAACCACAAAGGAATTTGTTTTTGTTTGTAAACCTTAGTGTCAACGTAAATGTAAACAAAACAAGGAAATGTCTATAAATTATTGGAATTTAAAAAACTAATATTTTTTCACATTTGATTGAATATTTTGGAAAACATGAATGAAAACTCGTTAGATTTTCAATTTGAATGTTTCCATATCATTCCACTAAATGCATAATTTCTCGAAGAAAGTAGAATACTTGCAAAAATGTTTCGGGTCGCTGGTAATTCATTGAAAAAAGAGAAGATGTTTCAATCATTTGCCTTTGAAAACAAAAAAGCACATGTTTATTAGGGCTTTATTCTTTTCAAGTTTAACAAAATACCACACATATTAACAAATATTGTACCGCCTCTATAAGCGATGTTTTAGTGTGCGGCATGTCGTTCGGACCTGGAGGAGGTTACATGTCAATGATATGAAGCCGTCTTTATGGGAAATAGTTTTTTTTTCTGATGAATAAATTTGTTCTTCAAAAATATATATCCCTAATATACATCGAACATAGAAATAAATACATAAAATGTCGAATGGAATTTGACACTAACACTACAACCCAGTTCAGTCAGCTGGGTATTGCTGCTACCTTTTCTTGTTCTACCATGCAGAAAAGTAAAGGAACGGAAAAATTGTAGATCTGGCAGCAATGTCAAAAAGAAACATAAAAAACAATTTTCGTCTTTTATTTCACAGTTTTTAATTTAGTTTTGTCAGCGTTCGACTTTTCCTTCTGTTTTTCGCCCATTTTCTTTTTCCTTGTGAAATAATCGTCAAACAAAAGTCGAAAAATCAGTTCTGCCATTTTTTACCTGCAGAAATTTTGCTGGTAACCTGTGGTAGAAGAGAAAGCCATTTTCGCTCTCTCTCCACTCTCACTCTCTTAACAATTACTTCCAGTTTTGCCACTTTTCTTGGTTAAGGAACACATTGCAGGTTAAAATGGTAACCTCAGGTAAGTAAAGGAACACAGCTAAAATGTCACTTATTCGTGCAACAGGAAAAAATTTTTGGAGCAAATTTGTAATGTTTGGTTTACATTCGGCTTCTTTTCGTGATTTCGAATGCGTTTCGTGATTTCGTGCGGAATCATGCAAAATTTATCATGATTTCGCATACAAAAATGAAATCATCTCATTTCGTGATTTCAGCAAAATCAACATCGAAATCACAGTACACATGATATACAACCCTGTTTTTGCCTAAAAAAGTACCAAAAGTTGCAAAACTTTTCACGTATCACAATAAACAAGGTAGATGGTCAATTGCTGCAACAAAAAACATTTAGTATCAAAATTTGTAAACAATGTGAAAAAAAATATTAAATTACTTTATTACAATGCTATTTTTCATTGTGTTCTCGTACTTTTTTAATGGTAATGTCAGAAAAAAGAGCGAATTGTCAAAAATTGCTTCCCCATACAAATTTCTTAAAAAATACGGGAACGAAAAAAATGACGGCAATCGCAAAAACTACAGCAGAAATGCCAAAATCAAGGTATAAGCTATCGTATGTAGATAATAATGAACATGTTGCTAGTGTCTACTATGCCAAAATTGTATGACAGAAAACAGTAGAATCCAGATGAGATTTCATTTGACGTTTGAGCTATGGAATTGACAGTTGAAATCGAGTGGATTTCGTAAATGTAAACTTAGCAAAAAGTTCATTCACTCTCGCTACAGGAAATCATTTTTGAGAAAAAAGGTCTAAATGTCATAACCCTATTAAATAAACGACACAAGAACATAGTTGCCAATATTGGTACAGACTGCAATAGTTGCATTTTTAGGAGCAAAAAGCAGTGTTGTATATCAAAATATTGCGATTTAATGCCAAGTTTACACTTGCGCTCTAAAATCCACTGGATTTCACGAAATCCTGAAATACACCCCGGTGTTTACACTTATTTTTTTTGTTGATTTCAAACATATCACACTAATCGAGGTAGATGCATAGGCGCAGCTGATCGAACATGAATTTTCAAAACAAGTTGTTGTAAATTGAATTAGTCATCAAAAATATACGACAATATAGAACTTTACAACTTTATTTCGAAAATTATCGTAAAATTATCTATATATCGTATTAATTGTGTATAGCACTAACAAATGAAAATATAAAATATGATTTTATCGTTGAGACATCATAATAATAAATTTTGATAGATAAAAGTTGTGTTCAGAACTTGCAAAATATTATACTTGCAGCAGTTTTCCCGTTTAGTGCTAAAAATGCGTTACCGTACTAAGAAATCTAGCAAGACTTGCACTACTCTTTAAACCAAAAAAAGCGCCGAATAACACCCTATTCTCCTGTTTTCTACCATACAATTTTGGCATAGTAGAAACTAGCATCATGTTCATTATCATCTAAATACGATAGCTGATACGTTGATTTTGACATTTTTACTGGAGTTTTTGCAATTTCCGCCATTTTTCCGTTCCAGTATTTTTTTTTAGGAATTTTTATGGGGAAGCAATTTTTGACAATTCGCTCTTTTTTCCAACATTACCATTAAAAAAGTACGTGGACACTGTTTAGGGGCGGGGTGTAGTTTTAGTCGATGTTAGTTTTAGTGTTATCAATTTTTACCCTTTTTATTCCTTTTATTTAATGAAAGATTTTATAGTTTTGTTTTTTGTATGAAAAACTTTTTATTTATTGTATTTACTTCAAGTTATCGATTTTAGTTCAATGTGTAATTTGTTTTATTTAAATTTCATTTGATTTAATTTATTTTTCGTTGGTTTTGTTTCTAATTCTTGTTTTCTTAAAGTCTTGTTCTAATTATGTTTCACTTGTTTATGAGGTCTCTTCTTTCTGTTACTGCTTTCGTTCTTGTTGCTTCTGTGGTCAATGATGTGTTGATCGTTTCGATGTTTGTCAGGTAACTAAATCTTCACTGCAGTGAAGATTACATTCCAAGTTATTTGAGGAATATTAACAACAACTAACACTGCTTGTCGTGCGCTATTTCGTTTGTCACTAGCAGAGTAGTTTATGTTGTTGTTGTTTATTCAGATAAATAAGGAACGACGAAGAGAAACACCAATAACAACAATTGGAAGGTCCGTTAGTTATGTGGATCATAACTAGGAGAATTTTAATGTTTGTTGTTATTGGCTTATTATGAAGAGAGTTGTGAAGCAATGAAATAGAAAATAAATAGGTCAATGAACATATGCGTATGACATTGAATATTCTTTTTGAAGAAAAAGTCATATTATGCATATGGGTCATTCCATTGCATTTGAATAATGCCAAAAGGATCACAAATTATTATGACTTACAATATTATTGTAAAGTCAATTGGTTTAATGTCTTCGTACATTAAACATACCGGCCCCTCCGTGATGGATACCGGTGTTTCTGAATTCAATCCTATGGACAACATCTAAAAGTCAATAGCAACTATAGTAATGCATTTTGGATTTGAATATTTAGCGTTTAAAATACCCTTCTAGGTAGATTTTGTAGTGATGTCTATGGGTTTGGTTTTGATGTCGCCATCCAATACAAAAACATTCTTGAAGTTGGAATTGTTCGACAAGGTTGGTGGAGATTTTGCTAACCGTCTTCCATCAAAGATGAATCATTTTCAGAGTAGTTTTGATGAGGCATAAATCCAATTTTGAAGTTGTCGGTACTTCCATTCTGTAAAGGACGAAAATCAATAAATAACGTTTTGGAATAGATTTGAACTACATGGAATGGTGATTAGAATTTTTCCTAAAGGTCTATTTTTAACGCCCTGAGGTATTTTTGGTGGTCGTCGTTATTTTAGCTGCCAAAGCCAGGTTGTAATTAATTAGATTGTCTGGATTGTTAGTGATGGTTACCTTGTTAATGTTGCTAATTTTAAAGGCGATGAGGTTATCTGTGGCTGGCGTAATTTTCTTTTTGTTATGGTCGTAATTTGGAATCATCTGAATTTCATTTCTTCGGTGGCAGATGTTTATTTGTTTGTGAAAATGCCCACGTAGGATTTTGTTTTGTTGGTGAGGACTTTCATGGCTAGAGCGAAGAAGGTTGTATAATCCGAGGTCCTTCTGAAAGTCATAATTTACCTTTCTCAAATCTGTAAAGAGGGTAAATAGTAAATTAGTTTTCCATTTAAATTTGTATAAGTATCGTATGATAATTTTGTGATTACAAAGTTTTTTATTCATGACCAAATTGTCAAGTCGCTTGAGTGCTGATTTAGGTCGAGATTTCCAAAATGATTTTGTATCATTTTTGTTTTTCGCCTTCGTAGCAAATTTATTAAGTTGATGCGTTTTGTGAGGTCTGTATATATGCACTTGTTTTTGCAGATAGATTGGTGTTAACGATATTGGTTTTACATTTTGTGGAGTAATACTCGGATTGAGATGTTGAGCTTTCAAGTCTTTGGGTTTGGAGAAATTCACATTGACCTTTGTTGAAATTTTATCTTCATTTAAGATGGCTTGTGTAGATTTATGTAGTTGTCTGTAGCGAGGGGAATATTGTAGTGTCAAATTGTATATTGAGTCTTCATATGGAACTTGCAATTTTTTTTGAATTGAGAGGTTTTCAGTATCCCGCTTTTGGCTTTTAAGATGAAGATCTTCTACTGAAAGAATGTATTTGAGGTGATTACTGATACCGATAACAAGGTTTGAACAAGGCAAATTAAACGGAAAAGACTTTGTAGGAACAAATGTGCTTAACTTGATGTCAGGGTTCAATGGCCAGCGAAGTGTGAACGCAAAAGCCTTTTTGGATGCTTCGAATACTGCTGTATGTACGCCTGAGTTGTGTGTTAGGTGGTTTCTCGTCGGAATATTTGGTATCTGTTGCAGTTCAACAGAACTAAAGATTGATCCGAAGTACTTGATTGCTATAAGATACGGTCGACTAGGCTGGAGTTGTTTGGTTTTTTGATGATGATCGAAGTCAAAGTTTGGGCAAAGCAAATTAAACATTATGGTATTTCTAAAATGAGCACAGACATTTAATTTGAGGTCAGGATTCAATCGCGAGCAATGTATGAAAGCACAAGCTTGGGTTGATGTTTCCAACACTGCTGGATTTAGGCCCGTGATAGGTTTCAGTTTTCTCATTGGAAGTGTAAGTCGCTGTTCCAGGTCATTAGAAATATAGATCGATCCGGAATTGAAAATTGCTCGGATGCCGTATATTTGACTGGTGGACTTAACTTGCGCCAGAGAATCGAATAACAAAGTCTCTACCGATTTTGTTTGAGGTCTATCCTCATCGTAAAGAGTTAGATTCTTGGAATTACTTGACGTGGTGTCATTTTTATCGCCTTCCGACTTGGTTTGAGGTCTATCCTCATCGTGAAGGGCTTGCAAAGCCGAATGAATTGTTTGATTAATCAAATGTGCAGATACCAAAGTTTCTTTTGGTATTTTTGTTACGTTATAAGGTATTGATGTCAAAGTCTCTTTTGACATTAGTTGATGTTTATGTCGAAAAGTGTTACATCTTAAATGCTTAGTTTTACTAGGGGTGGTTGTTAACAAAAAATCTTCGGATAATCGTTGATGTCTATGGTGAGACGTTTTTGATAATGATTGCTTCGGTTTTATTTGATTTGTGGACTGTATTTTTGTTCCTTTTTCAGTTCTTTGGGGTCCTTTGAAAAAAGTACCACCGTTTGAAGAAGCAGAAATGATATCAATTTTTGTATTGATGTACGCATAACAATTTTTGTAAAGTGTAAAAGCTGAATTGAAGACATGTCGTATCCATTTGATATCAATCGGATTTTCACCTCTTGGAGCTTCATAATCTCGACAATTTTCATAACAATTTCTAAGATTTGACCAAGTAGAATCTAAAATTTCTCGAAGTATTTGTAACATGTACAACGTGTCTCCAGATGTATTTCTGACTTGATGCTCTTCAAAGTCAATTAGATCATTGTAAGTATTGGTAAATTTTCTCAAAAGATCCATTTTGGGATATAAAATAATCGAAAAACGTCATAAAAAATCAAAGTGGTTGTTAATCCACAAAATGGTGAAAGCTCAGCGTAGTGAAAGGTGAACGACGACAATGTCAATGTATAGCGTTTGGGAGAAAATGTATTCAAAGGTCAAAATAAGTCCCCAGAAAATATAAAAAGATATGCTGTTGTAGCTCTTAATCTTTTAAGGAATCTGTGAATCGTCCCCTGCGATTTTCTGTTTTTTTTTTCAGAAAATAAATGATAGATTTGTGCTATGTATGTATGTATATGTTGTACTTACAGGTCCTCCATTTTTACTTGCTTTACAGTTTATATGTGTGTTATGCAGAAGTCCAAATGTTGCAATGTCGATGTCTCTCCTTAAGTTCCAGGTTTGATTTTGCGTTAAGTAATTTTTTTGTGGGATTTCCTCTTAGGGCCATTCTTTGCATAGGTCACGGCTTCTTCATTTTAGTAACTTTTTTGTTTTTGCTCAAAGGTCTAGGTCTAAATTTCACCTTGAAATATTTACTTGTATTTTCTGTTCTGGTTCTTTTACAGTTTGCTTGCACTTATCAAAAAACACGATTCGGCTCGTGGGGACCAAATGTTTGTGGGCGGGGTGTAGTTTTAGTCGATGTTAGTTTTAGTGTTATCAATTTTTACCCTTTTTATTCCTTTTATTTAATGAAAGATTTTATAGTTTTGTTTTTTTGTATGAAAAACTTTTTATTTATTGTATTTACTTCAAGTTATCGATTTTAGTTCAATGTGTAATTTGTTTTATTTAAATTTCATTTGATTTAATTTATTTTTCGTTGGTTTTGTTTCTAATTCTTGTTTTCTTAAAGTCTTGTTCTAATTATGTTTCACTTGTTTATGAGGTCTCTTCTTTCTGTTACTGCTTTCGTTCTTGTTGCTTCTGTGGTCAATGATGTGTTGATCGTTTCGATGTTTGTCAGGTAACTAAATCTTCACTGCAGTGAAGATTACATTCCAAGTTATTTGAGGAATATTAACAACAACTAACACTGCTTGTCGTGCGCTATTTCGTTTGTCACTAGCAGAGTAGTTTATGTTGTTGTTGTTTATTCAGATAAATAAGGAACGACGAAGAGAAACACCAATAACAACAATTGGAAGGTCCGTTAGTTATGTGGATCATAACTAGGAGAATTTTAATGTTTGTTGTTATTGGCTTATTATGAAGAGAGTTGTGAAGCAATGAAATAGAAAATAAATAGGTCAATGAACATATGCGTATGACATTGAATATTCTTTTTGAAGAAAAAGTCATATTATGCATATGGGTCATTCCATTGCATTTGAATAATGCCAAAAGGATCACAAATTATTATGACTTACAATATTATTGTAAAGTCAATTGGTTTAATGTCTTCGTACATGAAAAATAGCATTGTAACAAAGTAATTTAATATTTTTTCACATTGTTTACAAATTTTGATACTAAAATTTTTGTTGCATCAATTGACCATCTACCTTGTTTATTGTGATACGTGAAAAGTGTTGCAACTTTTGGTACTTTTTCAGTCACAAACAGGGTTGTATATCATGTGTACTGTGATTTCGATGTTGATTTCGCTGAAATCACGAAATGAGATGATTTCATTTTTGTATGCGAAATCATGATAATTTTTGCGTGATTCCGCGCGAAATCATGAAACGCCTTCGAAATCACGAAAAGACGCCGAATGTAAACCAAACATAACATTTGATTTAAAACAAATCCAAGTTTTGAATTGATTTAATTTTGTATGGTAAATCATGGTGGATTTGGGTGGATTAAGCACTTAAATCGAGATAATGCCAAGTTTATACTTGCGCTCCAAAATCCACTGGATTTCACGAAATTCTGAAATACACCCCGGTGTTTACAATTATTTTTTTGTTGATTTCAAACATATCACAATGATCAAGGTGGATGCATATGCGAAGCTGATCGAACATGAATTTTCAAAACAAGTTGTTGTAAATTGAATTAAGCATCAAAAATATACGACAATATAGAACTTTAAAACTTTATTTGGAAAATTATCGTAAAATGATCTATATATCGTATTAATTGTGTATAGTACTAACAAATGAAAATATCAAAAAATGATTTTATCGTTGAGACTTCGTTATAATAAATTTTAGATCTGTTCAAGAACTAAAAAGTTTTTACAATTTTTACCACTTTTACACATTTTCGTTCCCTTACACAAAATTAATATGAAAATCGTTTACGACTTTTACCACTTTATAAAGTACGGGAACAGGCCATTTGATAGATAAAAATTGTGCTCAGAACCTGCACAAAATTAGTACTTGCAGTAGTTTTCCCGTTTAGTGCTAAAAATGCGTTCCCATACTCCGAAATCCAGCAAGACTTGCACTTCCCTTTAAACAAAAATAGCGCCGAATAACACCCTCTTCTTCTGTTTTCTGCCATACAATTTTGGCCTAGTAGAAACTAGCAGCAGGCATGTTCATTGGCATCTAATATGATAGCCGATACGTTGATTTTGATATTTATGCTGGAGTTTTTGCAATTTCCGTCATTTTTCCGTTCCCTTATTTTTTAAGAAATTTGTATGGGGAAGCAAGTTTTGACAATTCGCTCTTTTTTCTAACATTACCATTAAAAAGTACGGGAACACAATAAAAAATATCATTGTAACAAAGTAATTTAATATTTTTTTCACATTGTTTACAAATTTTGATATTAAAATTTTTTGTGGCAGCAATTGACCATCTACCTTGTTTATTGTGATACGTGAAAAGTGTTGCAACTTTTGGTACTTTTTTAGGCAGAAGCAGGGTTGTATATCATGTGTACTGCGATTTCGATGTTGATTTCGCTGAAATCACGAAATGAGAGGATTTCATTTTTGTATGCGAAATCATGATAAATTTTGCTTGATTCCGCGCGAAATCACGAAACGACGCCAAATGTAAACTAATGGGTACTTTACACGGTATGTTTTTTACATATGAGTTGTCACTTCTCCCATACAAAATGTATATGCAAAGTGACAACTCATATGTAAAAAACATACCGTGTAAAGTACCCATAAGCATAACGCCCTTAATCATCGTATAAGGGTATAGTCTAAACGGGGTATAAAAAAGTTTCCATTAAATTCAATCACATTTCAGCTTACTTCCTCCGTTCTCGATTTAATCCATGCGCATCTGATTTTCTTTCATCATCCTAAAGGTGTTTTATGTTGCCTTCCCATCCCTAGTTCAGCTTTCGACATGGACTCCAACTCCACTCCATTAAAAATTTCCGTCTCGTGAATTACCGCAAAAATGTTCGCAACTTAAGTTATAGTACGTTTATATATAACCGGGTTTAACAAACCCACTGGGTTTTAAATGTCAATTCCATTGGTTATATGTCAAATAAATCCTCACAAAGAAGGTTAACCCAGCAAAAAGGCTGTAATGTGTACGGCGTTTTATTTCTTTATTTTATAACAAATTCTTCGAAATGTATATACACTCTTGTTTATCTTTTGAAGAAATGTGTAGGGATCAACCAACTTTTTTGTAGGGATCTCTACAGCAACGGCTTATAAAACGTATGTTGTGAAATCATAACTCCAATTGCACAACTTCCAAAATTTTTTGCTGGGTATCTATCTGAATTGACAGAAACCAAATTCGCCCCAAATTTTTTTTTCGCCTGTTTATGAATTTTGACTTTTAAAATCTTTTTTCGCCTTGGAACAGACCAAGTGTCTAATTTATGAAAGAAGAAGAAGACAACAACGAAAAACAATCATCAACAACGCAAACTGGGGAAGAAAATGATTGGAACAAATTTTGGAATATTTCGTCCAGCAAATGCATCCTCTGCAAGTAATGGACCTAATCACCATCCCACAACAGCCTCTCCAGCACCAGGACAAGAGGTATACATATAAAAACAACGGCTTATCCTTCCTTTACCGACCCACCTCAGAAAATTATGAAAAAATTACCACAGATAGTGCTTTTTATCCCGATTCCAACCATGTATTGCTTTTGTTGCGGAAATGTATACTTTTCCGAGATATGGGCCTCCAAAGTTCCACGAAGGCCGTAGTCTAAAATGTTGGCGAACCACCGCAGAAAATTATTAAACAAATTACCACAAATAGTGATGTTTATACAGATTTCAACGATGTATTATTTTGTTGAAGGGTATGCATACTTCCCGAGATATAGGCCTCCAAAAATATTAAATTTAAAAGAAAATTGTGTTCCCATTCCCGTGATCTGCACTTGTTCATAGGAGAAAGTCTTAAATCCCGGCCGAAGGCCGGCTATTTAGAGAAAAATATCTAATTTAAAAGAAAATTTTGTTCCCATTCCCGTGATCTGCACTTGTTCATAGGAGAAAGTCTTAAATCCCTATCGGCTATTTAGAGAAAAATAGGTTAGGGCCTTTGTGGATCTTTTGAGGCCCATATCTCGGGAAGTATACATTTCCGCAACAAAAGCAATACATCGTTGGAATCGGGATAAAAAGCACTATCTGTGGTAATTTTTTCATAATTTTCTGCGTTGGGTCGGTAAAGGAAAGGAGTTCCAAAACAACTTCTTAATGATAAATTTTAACAATATCCACTTCCAGACGACTCAACTAAGTGATTTTATGTTGCAATTAGAGGATTATGTGCCCACAATACCCGATGCTGTTACAGCCTTTTATCTAAACTCTGCCGGCTTTGATTCCAATGATCCTCGTATTGTACGTCTAATATCCGTGGCCACGCAGAAATTCATTTCGGATGTGGCGAACGATGCTCTACAGCACTGCAAAACGCGTTCCAACAATCAAAATGGTAGCTCGAAAATCGTTAAACCCACTAAATATACAATGACTATGGAAGATTTAGCACCAGCACTGGCCGATTATGGCATAACTGTACGCAAAGCTCAATATTTTCCTTAAATGTAACGTTGTTTTTGTCAAACTTTATTTTTGTACGTGAGATTTAGAGAATATATTCTAGGAATTAAATAAAAAATATAATTATCAATTGTACATATATGATGTCTTTTTTGTTGCTGTCAACTTAATACTAGAATCGGGAGTATATAATTTTTTATATGGGTATAGGATGATTAAGTCTTTGTTGTGGATTATTGGCAGGAAATGAAACGTTTAAATGATCTAGTGGTACCACCGGCAACACTAAATGCCAAAATACCTGTAGCCACAGTTACAATGAAATTTATGGATAGTGAGGCAGCATATAACTGTTGAACGTTCAGCAGAGTAATCAGGCTGACAAATAAATGAGAACCCACCACATAGGAAACGTGAATATAATTGGTTGTGTCAAATGCATTGAAGAAGATTACACTCCAAAAAATGTGCAGCAGACATATGGACAAGGCCTGGGCAGCAGAAACCATAAAGAAGCTTTCAGAGCCACCATTTAAACCCAATGTTCCTGGTCCAGTCTATGAAAGGAAAAATATACACATAAAAAAGAGGAAATAATACAATAATGACAAAACCTTACCAAATCTGCCAATACATTAACCAGCGAGAACATTGCCGATATAATACCAAATCCAAAACCGGAAACATACGCCAATACATGTTTGTTGTCCACAAGTGTTCTATCATCAGCCACTGCCTCAAGACCTTCTTCAAATTTCCTAAGCAATAAATAGAGTAAATAACGGAAATACTCTTGGAAGAGTACGGAAAACACTGCTCCAAATGCCAACACGCTTCGCAAAGGTACAACTGCGTACCACAGCAACGATGAGGCCAATAGTGATAACAACCAAAAGAACGCTGCCATTATCACCATGATAACCCGTATTGGTTTTCTAGCTATTGTGAAGACAAACAATGCAAATGGAGGCCCAAAAGCAATCATAGAACAGCCAAAGAATTCCGGTAACGTCATGATTTTGGAGGTTGTGGTGCTTCCTTTTATTTTCACTGTGACTTTGAACGACGATGGACGACAGACCGCAATCTATCAGAAATTAGTCAACAAAAGAACAGCTGTTTTGTGTTACTGCAACTTAGGGTTGCCAAGATTTCGTGAAAATTAAGGTAAATAATTTTTGGAAAGAAAAGCCCGCAATTGTGGTTCCATATCATTGAGCTAATATGAATCGAGGTGCACTAATTGATATGAGAGAAGGGCATATCTTTCCTTTACCGACAGTATTCGAAAACGTATGAAATTATTACCACAGATAGTGCTTTTTATGCTGATTCCAAGGCTGATTGTTGGGAAATGTATACTTCCCAAGTTTTGGGACTCTAAAGTTCCGAAAATTCCCTTGTTGAAAAGACTGCTACTTAGAGAAAAGTTTTAATTTAAGAGAAATTGTTGTTCCCGTTCCCGAGATTGGCTCCTGTCCATAGAAGAATGTCTGAAATCCCCGGCAAAAGGCCGGATATTCAAAGAAATTTACGATTTAAAAAAAATTTGCGAACTGTCCTTAAAGGAAATTTGTTCCGAGAGAAGTCTCCCTTGTTCGTCTGGGATGTTTGTGAACAATTATAAAATCCTCTTTTATGAATTGCATTTTTTGTAAAGTTTGTATTTGGCAACTCTCTCGCCCAAACAGACGTGCCATTACTCATCCAAAACTGTGTCTCAAACAACTTACTTTTCGTTTTAATTCAACCTACACCCATTACAAACCGGCTGTGCGGAAAAATAAAATTTTTCGGTAAAAATTAAATTCCGTTCTGTCAAATATCTTCCATAGATCAGACATCATGATGCAATGCGATGAAATCAAAGATGAGGAAGGTCCATGCAACACCTTGGAACATTTTACAGAACTGGAACAAGTATTGCACATGATTGAGGCAATACAAGGAACAGATGCAGCTGGTTTTGAAAAGGACTATGAAAAGTATACGGAAGTTCTATCAAGGTAGGGGGTCACATATTCAATCCATCTCTCTTTATATTTAAGTTTTCACCATTAAAGGACTCAAAATGTTATTGAACGAGAATGAAAAAAATCAATACATTCATCATGTTTTAATTATTCCACAAAGATCCCATAAGGGACATCATGTTACTAATACATAAATGTTTTCTTTGGTATGATCAAAAATAGATATCAAGAACAACCTCATTTATTGGATCCCCACTTGGAGCTGTTACTACAAAAGTTATTGGAGAAAATTCGTGATCGCAATTTGCCCCAACCTTTAATGCATGCCGCCTTCAAGTATTTGTACATAATTTGTAAAGTTCGCACATACAAGGTGTTGGTGAAATTCCTGCCTCATGAATTGACCGACTTGGAATTTGCCTTGGATCTGTTAGAAAAACAGGATCCCAAAGAATTCAAACATTGGGAGACACGTTATATGTTGCTGCTGTGGATGTCCATATTGGTTATGAATCCATTTCATATGTCCCGACTGGATGCCTACACAGTTAATGTTGATGATACTGGTAACGAGGTGATTACCAACAGTCCAAATAAAACCAAAATGGAACGCATCTTTGATTTGTGTAAACTGTACACCTCAACCAATGACACATGCAGCAACATGTCTGCCTACTTGGCAGCCAAGTATTTTGTAAGGGCCGATATTAAGGATTTGTATTTGGATAAGTTTTTGGAATGGGTCATGTCCCAACATAAAGCAGATACTGTGGATATTAAATTCGGGCAATTGGCGGCCATTGCAGCGATACTGAAACATGGCAAACGCGAGGATCTGCTACCCTATGCCGATAAATTACTGCAATGGATAATCAGTTGCCAGTATAAGGATGGTTCGGACTTTCTAAAATATAAGTCCTATATTAAAATTATTCAGCGAATCGGATTGGTGTATTTGAAACCACGCATTGCAGCCTGGCGTTATAAGCGAGGAACACGTTCGTTGGCCTCAAACTTGTCGCAGGCAGCAAATACCACATCTGGCCAAAGTAGTGGCAATGAGGATAACCAACAAACGGGGGAAGAAGAATGTTCTGAAGATGAAATTGCAGTACCGGATGCCATTGAAGAAGTTATTGATGAGTTGCTCCAAGCTTTACGCAGCGGTGGTAATGATATACGTTGGTCTGCCGCCAAAGGCATTGGCCGAGTCACTAATCGTCTGTCCAAAGAATTGGCAGATGAGGTAATTGGTTCTGTGATTGACATACTTAATCCCTTGGAGCCCCATGAAGCTTGGCATGGTGGTTGTCTGGCTTTGGCTGAATTAGCCAAGAGAGGTCTTTTATTGCCTTATCGCCTTAAAGAGATAGTACCATTGCTGTTACAGGCATTGTTTTACGATGAAATGAAGGGTTACATGTCAGTGGGACAACACATACGTGACTCTGCATGCTATATGTGTTGGGCTTTTGCCCGATCATATAATCCAGATGATTTTAAACCTTTTGCCCAAAGGGTTTCATCTGGCCTATTAATTGTGGCTTGTTTTGATCGTGAAATCAATTGTCGTAGAGCAGCCTCGGCAGCCTTTCAAGAAAGTGTGGGACGTCTTGGAAACTTTCCATACGGCATTGAAATATCAACCACAACAGATTTTTATACAGTTGGTCTAAGGCAAAACTCCTATTTGAATATAAGCTGCTACATAGCCCAATTTGAAGAATATCGTAAACCGCTAATAGACCACTTAGTGGATCGTAAAGTCAACCATTGGGATACGGCCATAAGAGAGCTGACAGCCAAAGCCTTACATAAATTGACACGCAGGGCTCCCGAATATATGGCTGATGTTGTATTGGATAAGTTGTTTGCAAAAACAGATTCGATTGACATCAACACTAGACATGGATGTACTTTGGCCATAGGAGAAATTGTGTTGGCACTACGACAGCTGGAAGATGAATCGGAGCAGAAGCAGACTTTGCTTTCCAATCAAACTCTTAGTAATATTAATGAAGTTATTGGTAAATTTTTAAAACGTGATCTTTTCCGTGGCATGAGTGGCGAACTGATGAAGCAGTGTTGTACCGATTTTATACGCAATTGTAGTATGGCAAAGGTGGCGGCAACACCACAGTGTTTGGGTGAGTAGTAAATGTTGTAATAATTTCCAATATGAAGGCTTATTTTCCGTTTTTAACCTTAGAATCTTGGCAGGAAATCATTGATAAATGCCTATTGAGCAAGAATGCTCCTATTAGAGAATGTGCAACCACTGCCTTTTCAAAGCTATCCGAAGCCTATTACAACACCCCCGAGCGCAATGCGGCCAACAATGAAATAGTCAAATTTTATTTGAAAGGTGCAGACAATGATCAAGACGAAAATGTACGCATGGGCTATTTGAGTGCTTTGGGTGTATTGCCGCTGTTCATGGTTACACCACTGTTCGATGATATTTTGGAAAATCTCATTAAACATTCATTGACACCATATCAGGCCATCTGTGCGGGCGAAACCGTCAAGGAGCAAGAAGCCCAAAGTACCCAAGATTGGAGTGAGGCCCGCCGTGACAGTGTCAAGGCTTTGAGTAATTTGGTTAGAAATGTGGGCTTCGAAAAGGATACAAGGGGTGGGTATAAAATATGATTTCCAGAAATTTTGTATTATAGAACTCTCTTCGTCTCTCCCTAGTGTCGTTTGCAAATTTGAAATACCTTACCAGGGTTATTGATTGCTATCTAAAGGCCATGGATGAATATACCTTGGATAATCGTGGGGATATTGGGGCATGGGTTCGAGAAGCAGCTATGAGTGGTAAATATTAGTACAGATTTTAATTGGCAAAATATTTCATCAAATTCACTTATCTTTTAGCAATTTTCGAATTAATAAAACTCTGTCCCAAAGACATCTTACAAGCTCAACAAATTCATCAAGTTGTGGTGGGTTTCATGCAGCAGGCTGTGGAAAAAATTGATCGTACCCGTGGCTTAGCTGGTCGTCTGCTATGTCAAATGATCTACTTAGATCCAGCCGTGCCTTTCATCCACCATCATGATAAATTAAAAGAAATCTTCCCAGAAGATGTTAATTCTATATTATGGCTGTTTGCCGATCACACATTCCCAATGTTTTGTTCTCTTTTGGAATTCCCGGAATATTCTCAAAGAATATTGCTGGGTCTTAGTGCAAGTATTGGCCAATTAACAGAATCTCTGATAAAATATGCATCGGGAGCATTATTCCAATTTTTGAGATCTCACACGGGACACATTGAAAGACTGTGCAAGGAAATTGTTATGAATTTTGAAGAGAATCTTCTGAATGAACGTGTTACATATCCAATGTTGAATTTCTTAGATATTGTCATTGCATCAGGTAAGTACGAAGTGTGAATATATAGACGTTTGAAATGAAGCTCCGATGAGATTCAATTTTATAGAGCTTCATAATTTGTTTACTATTCTACTACTACTATTACATCAATTTCCAAGTTCTATTTCGGACAATGCCTTATGGTACCTCCCGCACAAAGTTAAAAATTTTCGGTAAAGTGCAGTTTTAAAGCTGTTCGAGAATAATTTTGATATTTCTACCGAAGGTACTCCTTGCGATCCTGATTACGATATCGATTTTTTTCGTGGGAAAAGTTCATGCTTTCTGCTCCAGGCTACGATAAATATTGAAAGGAATGACTTCCAAATTAGATCCAGTTTTTTTAAAGATTTTTTGAAGCTATCAAAAAGGGCAATAGGCGTAGATTTTTTAAAGATTTTTTGAAGCTATCAAAAAGGACAATAGGCGTAGATTTTTTAAAGATTTTTTGAAGCTATCAAAAAGGACAATAGGCGTAGATTTTTTAAAGATTTTTTGAAGCTATCAAAAAGGACAATAAGCGTAGATTTTTTAAAGATTTTTTGAAGCTATCAAAAAGGACAATGGGCGTATATTTTTTAAAGATTTTTTGAAGCTATCAAAAAGGACAATAGGCGTAGATTTTTTGAAGCTATCAAAAAGGACAATAGGCGTAGATTTTTTAAAGATTTTTTGAAGCTATCAAAAAGGACAATAAGCGTAGATTTTTTAAAGATTTGTTGAAGCTATCAAAAAGGACAATGGGCGTAGATTTTTTAAATATTTTTTGAAGCTGTCAAAAAGGACAATGGACGTAGATTTTTTAAAGATTTTTTGAAGCTATCAAAAAGGACAATAGGGGTAGATTTTTAAAGGTTTTTTGGAGCTATCAAAAAGGACAATAGGCGTAGATTTTTTTAAAGATTTTTTGGGGCTATCAAAAAGGACAATAGGCGTAGATTTTTAAAGGTTTTTTGGAGCTATCAAAAAGGACAATAGGCGTAGATTTTTTAAAGATTTGTTGAAGCTATCAAAAAGGACAATAGGCGTAGATTTTTTAAAGATTTGTTGAAGCTATCAAAAAGGACAATAGGCGTAGATTTTTTAAAGATTTGTTGAAGCTATCAAAAAGGACAATAGGCGTAGATTTTTTAAAGATTTGTTGAAGCTATCAAAAAGGACAATATGCGTAGATTTTTTAAAGATTTGTTGAAGCTATCAAAAAGGACAATAGGCGTAGATTTTTTAAAGATTTGTTGAAGCTATCAAAAAGGACAATAGGCGTAGATTTTTTAAAGATTTTTTGAAGCTATCAAAAAGGACAATAGGCGTAGATTTTTAAAGGTTTTTTGGAGCTATCAAAAAGGACAATAGGCGTAGATTTTTTAAAGATTTGTTGAAGCTATCAAAAATGACAATAGGCGTAGATTTTTTAAAGATTTGTTGAAGCTATCAAAAAGGACAATATGCGTAGATTTTTTAAAGATTTGTTGAAGCTATCAAAAAGGACAATATGCGCAGATTTTTTAAAGATTTGTTGAAGCTATCAAAAAGGACAATAGGCGTAGATTTTTTAAAGATTTGTTGAAGCTATCAAAAAGGACAATAGGCGTAAATTTTTTTAAGATTTGTTGAAGCTATCAAAAAGGACAATAGGCGTAGATTTTTTAAAGATTTTTTGAAGCTATCAAAGAGGACAATAGGGGTAGATTTTTAAAGGTTTTTTGAAGCTATCAAAAAGGACAATAGGCGTACATTTTTTAAAGATTTTTTGAAGCTATCAAAAAGGACAATAGGCGTAGATTTTTTAAAGATTTTTTTGGGCTATCAAAAAGGACAATAGGCGTAGATTTTTTAAAGATTTTTTGGGGCTATCAAAAAGGACAATAGGCGTAGATTTTTTAAAGATTTTTTGAAGCTATCAAAAAGGACAATATGCGCAGATTTTTTAAAGATTTGTTGAAGCTATCAAAAAGGACAATAGGCGTAGATTTTTTAAAGATTTGTTGAAGCTATCAAAAAGGACAATAGGCGTAGATTTTTTAAAGATTTTTTGGGGCTATCAAAAAGGACAATAGGCGTAGATTTTTTAAAGATTTTTTGGGGCTATCAAAAAGGACAATAGGCGTAGATTTTTTAAAGATTTTTTGGGGCTATCAAAAAGGACAATAGGCGTAGATTTTTTAAAGATTTTTTGGGGCTATCAAAAAGGACAATAGGCGTAGATTTTTTAAAGATTTTTTGAAGCTATCAAAAAGGACAATAGGCGTAGATTTTTTAAAGATTTTTTGGGGCTATCAAAAAGGACAATAGGCGTAGATTTTTTAAAGATTTTTTGAAGCTATCAAAAAGGACAATAGGCGTAGATTTTTTAAAGATTTTTTGGGGCTATCAAAAAGGACAATAGGCGTAGATTTTTTAAAGATTTTTTGGGGCTATCAAAAAGGACAATAGGCGTAGATTTTTTAAAGATTTTTTGGGGCTATCAAAAAGGACAATAGGCGTAGATTTTTTAAAGATTTTTTGGGGCTATCAAAAAGGACAATAGGCGTAGATTTTTTAAAGATTTTTTGGGGCTATCAAAAAGGACAATAGGCGTAGATTTTTTAAAGATTTTTTGGGGCTATCAAAAAGGACAATAGGCGTAGATTTTTTAAAGATTTTTTGGGGCTATCAAAAAGGACAATAGGCGTAGATTTTTTAAAGATTTTTTGAAGCTATCAAAAAGGACAATAGGCGTAGATTTTTTAAAGATTTTTTGGGGCTATCAAAAAGGACAATAGGCGTAGATTTTTTAAAGATTTTTTGAAGCTATCAAAAAGGACAATAGGCGTAGATTTTTTAAAGATTTTTTGGGGCTATCAAAAAGGACAATAGGCGTAGATTTTTTAAAGATTTTTTGGGGCTATCAAAAAGGACAATAGGCGTAGATTTTTTAAAGATTTTTTGGGGCTATCAAAAAGGACAATAGGCGTAGATTTTTTAAAGATTTTTTGGGGCTATCAAAAAGGACAATATGCGTAGATTTTTTAAAGATTTTTTGGGGCTATCAAAAAGGACAATAGGCGTAGATTTTTTAAAGATTTTTTGAAGCTATCAAAAAGACAATGGGCGTAGATTTTTTAAAGATTTTTTGAAGCTATCAAAAAGGACAATAGGCGTAGATTTTTTTAAAGATTTTTTGAAGCTATCAAAAAGACAATAGGCGTAGATTTTTTAAAGATTTTTTGAAGCTATCAAAAAGGACAATAGGCGTAGATTTTTTAAAGATTTTTTGAAGCTATCAAAAAGGACAATAGGCGTAGATTTTTTAAAGATTTTTTGAAGCTATCAAAAAGGACAATAGGCGTAGATTTTTTAAAGATTTTTTGAAGCTATCAAAAAGGACAATAGGCGTAGATTTTTTAAAGATTTTTTGAAGCTATCAAAAAGGACAATAGGCGTAGATTTTTTAAAGATTTTTTGAAGCTATCAAAAAGGACAATAGTCGTAGATTTTTTGAAGCTATCAAAAAGGACAATAGTCGTAGATTTTTTGAAGCTATCAAAAAGGACAATAGTCGTAGATTTTTTGAAGCTATCAAAAAGGCAATATACATCTATTGGAACTACTTTTCAGGATTTTTTAGAGCTTCAAAAAGACAACAGGCGATATTTTTTTCAAGATTTGTTTGGAACTACTGTGGAGGAAAATAAGCTATATTTTTTCAAGACAATAGTCCAGAATTTTTAAAGATTTGTTGAAGCTACTCTTAGATTATTCACTATTCAAACCTTTAGTCGCCTACGAAAATACAATCTCCTTTTCAAATTAGGTATCTCTTATTGTTGTTTTTTGTGCAATCACGGACTGAGGTTATATCTCTGTCTGCAAAGCTGGCTGATACTTTTTTACTTGTTCTTCTAGGTGCCATCAACTCAGTCCTATTGGATGACTCATCAACATTTGCCGAGGATATTTACCGCTTACTTAATTTAGAAATAAAGGGCCACAAGAAACTCTACAAATTGGTATCCAGTATTAATGTCTATGCCCAGTTGGTGCAAGTGCCACGCCTATGCAAGAAGATACTCTCCAAAATGTCCGTATTTCTTGGCCTAACCCATGTTCATATACGTAAAACCACAGCAACAAAGCTATATGAGGCCCTAGCGCTGCATGGTGATATTTGTGAAATAAGTGAAGAGAATATGGATGAAATACTAAACTTACTTTCCGAAACTGATTGGGGTATGCCACTTGTGGAGGTTAGACCCATACGTAATCAGTTGTGTGATTTAATGGGTATAAAACCACCCATGTCAGCAGCACAAGCAGCGGCAGCAGCAGGGATTTCGGGTCAACAACAACGTTAAACACCTTTCTTCGCACACACACACACATTCTCTAATATTTCTAATACTCAACTGCTTTAAGTACATTGATGATGAAAATTGTTTGGCAATAAAAATTCCAATACCGCACAGTCTTAAATAAGTGATGTTTGTTTCCTTTTTTTTATTACATTTTGCTTCCACATTTAAGTAGGTTTTGTTTTGGAATTTTGAAATCAATTGGGTAATGTGCATTTCTTAACATTTGACTTGGTTGTTGGGATTTTGTTTTTCAAATCTATGCCAATTTATTAACACATTTAATTTATCAGTTTCCATTTCGTAATTTAACTATTTTAATTTTAAAAACTAAATATTTAATAGGTCTGTTATTTATAATTGCTTTTTCGTTCTTCCTTCTCGCCTTCTTGTTCCTGTTTTAAAAGGTCTCTTCCAGCTGTTATTGAGAATTTGCGCCCACATACTATTAAAAATAGTTTCGCATTTTGTTTTTAAAAAACACTTTCAATTAGACATAACTTAAGAAATTATAAACGTATTTTACTTTGACGGTTTTTTTGGATACTTAAAAAATTACAATTTTTGTTCATTAACAAATTACAATTTTTTGTTAAAATAGTTAGAAGAGTGAGTTTTTTAAAACTAAACATTTACAAAAAAATATATAAATTACTATGGAGAAATGGATGAGTAGTAGTTGTTGTTGAGTAGCATTATTGATGGTGATTTTTTCTTGTTCAGATTTCAAAATGTAGAAGTTCCCATTGCATTTGATCTGGGCTATGAAACCCTTCTTTACACGTACTTTCTCCCAAGGGGGATGTTCAACGATACAACCTTGTAAAGGTTTTCAAAGCCAATGTTACAGATTTGGTTGTTGTTGACCTGTCGTTAAAAAAAAAATTGGAATTTAATTAGAAAAGTCAATTGAGTTATATATTTTAACTTACTTCATAACAGCATCTTGAAAATCCAATAATTGCGCCTCAGTGGCTGTAACATAACCACCACTATTCTTCTTTGGCAAACTTTGTAATGCAACTTTTAGAAAAGCCTCCATTTGTTCGGGTGAAATAACATCCTTTAGCTCTGTCAGCACCTCAGCAACATCGGGTAACATATAGGAATGCAAACAAAATACTGAAGCTTGTATTAAATTAATAACCAAAGCTTCACCATTCTGTTCGGCAATCTCTCGCACCAATGGTTTACATTCCAATAGCTTGTAATTGTTACTACGTCCCCATTTTAGTAAATTACTAAAGAATTTCATAACCGATGAATTGGCCTCACGATGATCCAGAGTACAGGCCAAAAGGGCACACTGGAATATTGGCGTTACCAATGAACTTTGCAGGAAAGGCAGAGGGCAACAATCTATGAAACGCGAACACAAACGGAAAAAGTCATCCACAGTATCGGGATTGTTTTTCAAACCATTCTCCACTTGTAGCATCTTAAAGGTGGGTTCAATAAATGACTTCAACATAACCAGCAAGACATTTATACAATCATCCACTTTGGCAAATTCATCCACCAGCACGGAACCCAAATACAGGAAGCAACTGTGGTGATGCAAAGCATACAGTGTAACCATTTGATGTATCAGAGGTTCCACCAACATTGAGGCTTGTTTACGCACCATACGCACACTATAACGTATAAGGCGACATGTACGTTCCATAACACGTACATCGGTTTGGTATTTATCTATTACGCGTGATATCAGCGGCCAGGCTTCAGTCAATATATTCAATGTGGGATGGATTTCATTGTCACTGATATCTGGATTTGTGTGACGTATTACGGCACATGCCCTATCAACCCAATAGGCTGGATCGGTCCGCTCTCCCTTGCAAATGGGCGCCGTTGCTGTTGTCTCCACCATTATGGCCAATGGCTGCAACTGGAATGATATGATTTCTCTCATTGCTGTTTCCAGTTGTTGTTTGGGTAGACGGGAGAGTATCAGTGATATGCCTTTTAATAGACCAATGGCCAAATCGTTACTAATTTCAAAACTATCTAAACTTCGTGCAATTTCTACCAGACCGCTAATGTGATAGACCATTTTTTGGCGACACGATGCACAAATTGATGTCAAAGCAATAGCGGCGGCAGCGGCTAAACCATTCTTCTGTTGCAAGGAGTACAGAAGGAAATTTAAGACAGCCTGTAAACTCTCCGCATGATTTTCTATCCAATCACATAGCTCGCCGAGCAGCATGATGGAGGTGTAACGTACTGCTATGTGCGTGTTTTCGGGAAGATTTAATATGGCCTCCACAACCTTGGGTATAACTTCATTTTCGTCACTGAAAAAGATAGGAAAGGGGATATAAGAATAAAAAAGGACAAAACTAGAAATTTTTTGAACTTCCAAAAAAGACAATAAACTTGAATTTTTGAAAATTTATGGGAGCTACAAAAGGACAGCAGGCGGGGATTTTTCGAGTTTTGGGAGCAACAAAAAGGACAATAGGAGAGGATTTTTCAAAGATTTTTTGGGGCCACAATAGAGGACATATTGCTTGGATTTTTTAAAGACTTTTGAGACCACCAAACTGGGCAAATAGGGTGAATTTTTAAAGATTTGTTTGGGGATAAATTAGATTTTTAAAACTCACAATAGTTGATTTTTTTGGATCTATCAAAACGGACATTAGTCGAAGATTTTTGGAGCTGCCAAAAAATTCAATAGGTGCAGACTTTTTAATGATTTTTTGGAGATGTCAAAAAGGATAGTGGCGTAGATTTTTTAACGATTTTTGGAGCTATCAAAAAGGACAATAGGCTTAGATTTTTTGGATTTTTTCAGAACTATCAAAAAGTACAATAGGAGTAGATTTTTTTAACGATTTTTTGGAGCTATCAAAAAGGACAATAAGTATCGATTTTTTTACATATTTTTGAAGCCATCAAAAAGGAAAATAGGCGCAGATTGTTTTAAGATTTTTTGGACCTATCAAAAGAGACAGTTGACGTAGATTTGTTAATGATTTTTTGGAGCTCTCAAAAAGGACAATAGGCGTAGATTTTTTAAAGATTTTTTGGACCTATAAAAAGGTCTATAGGCGTAGATTTTTTAAAAAAATTTTTGGGGCTATCAAAAAGGACAATAGGCGTAGATTTTTTAAAGATATTTTGGAGCTATCAAAAAGGACAGTAGGCGTAGATTTTTTAAAATTTTTTTGGAGCTATCAAAAAGGACAGTAGGCATAGATATTTTAAAGATTTTTTGGAGCTATCAAAACGAACAACATGCGTAATTTTCTTAAAAAAAGTTATTTTGGAGCAACCAAAAGATTTGCCAAAAGGGTTATTATTTTGAAACTTTTTTCGGAGCTACAAAAAGTCAATAGGCCCAAAATTTTCGGAGCTACCAAAAAAAATAATTAAAATCATTTCACAGCAAACAAAATGTAAATGGGCCAAGACTGTGGAGCTATCAAAAATGACTTTTTTTTTTAATGTTGGACAATTTGTGTTGTGTGGCTCTTCGAATATTTTTTTGGGCTACCTAAAATTAGGTCCAGAAAGGAACAGCAGCAATATTTTTTCAAAGGTCAAAGGTCCCACATTTTTAAAGATTTTTAGGTGCTGCGAAAAAGGACAATGGGCTATCATTCTTTCAAATTTTTTGGAACCACTAGAGGTTTCAGTCGCTTACTTACGGTATTATATTTTTGGCAACATTTTGCATAATAAACAATGCAGATTCTGTTGATTCCCATGTACAACCGGGCTCCTGAAGTTTGTAAAACATCTGTTTGAAACAATTGCCAGAGCCAACAATAAATGCAACGTCCTTTATTAAATCTGAAACCTTTCGTCGGAAATCCTAAAATGAAAAAAATTTGAGTTATTAAATTCTTTTAAGAAGCACAAATTTGCTGTTTAAACTCACATTAAAACTATCATTTTCATCTATCAATCCCTCTTGATCAGGTTCCATTTGTGTAAGACGATACAAAGCTCCCAGCAAACGTTCTATGTGCGGCTTAAAATGCGCCGTCAACTTATCGTTATTACGTTGAAATAGCTCTTCACTCAAACGATACCATAGATTAAAGGTAATCTCCGCCACTTCATAATCATAATGACCCACACAGATCAGCACCAAATCCAATCCCTTAATAGAATAATGAGGTATATCTTCGTTGGCAAACATTTCGTAGAAAAATGCCTCACACAGCACGGTAAATATGCGGCAATAGTTCATAATTTTATCAATATCTTCCATACCCACAGATGTGTGGTATGGCGTCTCCAGCATAAAGACAGCATTGAAGATTTGCATTTTTAACTGAGGATCAAGCATATCACGCCCACTATTCGCCTCCATACAGCTGAGTAAAGCACACAGACATTCTGTGGAGGAATCATGCAACTTTCGTGAGGTATTCTCAATGCTAAGTAATTGAAAAACTTGTTGTGTTAATGGGTTTTGGGCAGCCTGTTGCAGTGGAATAGCCTGTATAGCCACCCATGCACAATAACATCTTAACGTTGAATTTACAATCTTTTCCTGAACCACACTATCACCGGCCTGTTGTTGCATACACATACAAAGAAAATCCATGACTTTAGGTGCAGCTGCATCTAACTGCTTGTGAATCTCCTCACGACGATTTGCACCCAAACGTAAATATCTCGAATCGATTTCTTCCGGTATCAATGTTAAAATCTCCAATAGGGGCCATACCGATTGAGGTTGTGGTGAAAGCATTTCTAGCAAATCTATTATGGGTTGTTTCCATGAGGCCATCAGTAGAGCTAAATCTGCAACTGCCAAACAAAGCTGAGTAACTATTATCGTATCCGTTTCATTGGTAATTTGTCCCACATGTGCTATCAACGAATCCCTTAGTGATTCATGCGAATTCAATGGCAATTCATTAAATGAATTTTGTATTTTGTTGCGCATTGTCTGGGCCGCAAAGTAGCACGAATGCAAATCTCTCTTTTGTTGTAGCAGTTCATCAGCTATTGTCCAGGAGTAAATCTATAAATATTTCATGTAGCACTAGTCTGTTCCATGCTGCTGTTTATTGTACTCCATAAAACTTACCGATTTTTGAAATTCTTCCAGCCATTTGTTTGCCTTTTCCTTTTCTTTCGGATTGCTGTTGTGGAAGAGTGTACATATTCCCTGATATACTAAATCAGCGGTTGGCGCTGTCTCCATCATAATTTATTGTTTCCGGTAATATTTTGCAAATGTTTATGTTACTTTTATACTTGTCTACATATATTTTACAATAAAAAATTGCAAAAGAAGAAATTAAAATTCTCTCGTTCTGGAACTTGTCGTTTATTGTGTAGCTGTCTGTAGATGTCAAATTCTTGTTCTTCTTGGGATAAAAATATATTTTCGATTAATCGAAAATAATCAGCAATCGATTGTGTTAAAATAAAGCGACTTGGCCACACATCAAGTGGGTCGTGTAAATGTTGTATAGGTGTGACTGACAGTAAGGAATAATTTGATGTGTTGCCCGTGAGCTTTACGTTTACGTGTTGCCGGCTTAATATCTACAAAACTGTTGCACTAATTTCTCTGAATTGAATTTTTTGGCAGAAATTGTATTTCTTTTTCTGTGAAAAATTTCCTTGTGATATATTTTTATTTCAAATTGTATTTACACTCGTTATTGCTGAATCATCTCATTAGATATTCCAAGGTAAGTGAAGGAAGACAATCCGCTGATTGAATAAACTCAAGTCAAATTTTTATAATAAAAATCGTTCAATTCGTGGAAGAAGTTAAAGAAGTCAGAAGTCATTCTCATTACACATTCTAGTATTGTTGTAAGATTCCCATTCTTGTTGGAGAATAGAAAAAAGTGACAGTTCTTGGTCGAATAGTTCTAATATCGTAGATCTAACCTGCATGCAAACGTTTAAGTGTCAGAGTCTGTTTACGAATCACATACCTACCAATTATAGTCCTAGACTCTAGGACCTAGAGAGAGTAGAAAAGTTATGTGACGGCTAATATCCGTAAGTGTCCTCTGAATAAAGTGATGGAGAAACTCAGCTTTTATTCGGAAACATTTTTAAGATTTCCTAAATACACTTTTTTAGGCCTACTGTGTCTGTATTCAGAAAGCTTTATACTGGTCTTTTTTCAAAACATATCCTTTTATAGTCTATATATGTAGATGGAAGGGTGTCACCGTGGTGCAATGGTATGCACACCCGCAGTGCACGCAAAAGATCGTGGGTTCGATTTCCCGGCTAGGCAACATCAAATTTCCAACGGTGGTAATGTTGGCGACATTTCCTGAGTATTTCAGCCATGGAAATCTTCTCTACAAATGGTGTCTTAAGACACGCCGTTCGGACTCGGCGATAAACTGTAGTTCCTATATCATTGAGCTAATATGAAGGTGCACTCATTGATATGAGAGAAGTCTTCCTTGTCCCGCCTGGGATGTTTGTGGAACATTTATGTATATATATAGATGGAAGACCTACTGAGTTGCCATAGCTGGAGCCTCTTTATATTCTTTGTAACATCCCAGATTGTTTGTCTTCAAAACCCCATAAAAACCTAGACGACTTTGATAAGATAAATTTAAACCACATTTTGAATATTTGGTATGTATTTATGTATATTCAAATTCAAATAGCATTATACACTTATGTTTGCAAACGTTGTACTTTTATAATATAAAGATATTCTCCTGGTATTCGGCGCTCCATAAATTTTCGACTTTGAAAACCAAGTTGTGTCAATTGTTCCATTATTTCGTCAGGTTTATTTTCACGAAGCAGCAACAGATAGAAAACTCCTTTCGGTGATAGGATGTCACTTAATTTGGGTAATAAGATATCGATAATTCGTCTGCCATGTTGACCACCAGCCCATGAATGTACAAGATTACCCATCGTACATTCTCCAAAATCATCCGATGATTCAATTTCCGTATCTGAAGTCACTACATATGGTGGATTAAAAACTAGCAGATCAATAGAGTTGCATTTAAAGGCATCTATCAAATTTCCTTGCACGCATTCAACATGAGTTGAATTCCTTGCGCAAGTAAGTTTTGTTACACGACAAGCATATGGATTTATATCACAGGCCAGGCATAGGGTACTCTGTAAACGTTTGGCAATTGCTGTAATAATAATACCACTTCCAGGTCCAATTTCCAAACACACTGAAGGTTTTAGTTCGTTTTCTATAAATTCCAAATCAGATTCGAGAGCATCTAGTAGTAAAAAAGAGTCTTCAGCCGGTTCATAAACATGCTCATAATCCTGAGAAGTTAAATGATCGATATGTGGGGTGTCCATTCTTTTTGTCGTTTCCGTTGAATATTGCTTTGGTTTAATGGTGTTTGTATGTTTTCTTTTTTATGAAATATTTGTACTTATGGCTGAATCTAATAAAGCTTGCCTCCGCCTCTGCTCCTTTTCAATTAATTTATGTAGACCTGCCAATCGCTCTTGACTGCTGATAAGTATGTTGGCAATCACGGTAACTTTGTGTTTAACGTTTATCAACTCCTTCACTTTATCGGAAAATTCTGGGATATTATGTTGAGCCTTTTCAATATCTCTTAACTGGACTGACAAACTATCCAATTGTGATTTTAGTTCCTGTTGAGCTTGCCTTGTAGCCTGTATACGTTCGTCCAATCTCTCCACAACAGGTTTAAATAAGTTCAGAATTCCTTCAGCAAGAATATCCCTTGTTTGATTAGTGCAGAAATTTTCAGTATTCTCGTCCAGCGATGTGACCGTGCTATCGGAATCTTTGTCCATTGTTTTTTACTGTACGGTGGAATGATTTGAAGCTGTTCGTCTTAGCAATATGAAAAATACATTGCTTGTTGTTGCCTCAGTAAAAATACAAGAGAATGGGAGAAAATGGAAATTCTAATAAGAAAATAAAGAATTGGGGAACATTGACAAATAATGACAAGAGAAAGCAAGTTGAACACAGCTGAATGTTTTGGGTGTGTTCACTTTGTATTTCACATATGTTTGCAATAGACACTACTAAAGCTAGGTTTACATTAGCATTCATTGTGAAAATCACGTTATATTTGTACAATGGTGAAATTGGAGCAGTGGATGATAAATATGATGTATATGTTACTTTAAAATATGTCTGTTCCAGAACCTGCAAGAATCTACAAATATTTACTACGATAACAATTTTTCCTTTATGATATCGAAAAAATAGTAAAAATTAGTAGTTCTAGCAGTCCTAGAATAGGCCAAATGTGTTTTAAATCAGTTAAAAGATGCATTATTTTCTAAACAATAGGCCTGTTCGATAACTTTGCAAGTAAAAAGTATTTGCAAGTTCTTGTAACAACTTGCATGTACTTCTCAGGGGCCTAATTACGATATTCCATTCGATCGAATGAAATGAAAAAAATGAAAATTATTCGCGCCACCAGCCGTACATTTACCAAGGTGGATGCAGCCATGGTACAATAAAGCAGAGGTAGGACAGGTATGAAAATCGCTGAAAAATACAACCCTGCAGCCATGTCTTAAAACGTCAAACAGCATGTTGCACTATAAAGGTATCTGCATAGTTAGTCCGTTTTACAAAAACATATGGTATATAGAACTTCTCAGTTTATGTGTTAAAATTACCAAATAGAGTAAAAATAATAATAATTACTTTAGCTAGACTCCAGAATATTGTTGCTAGAAAAGTGTTCCAAAAATAACAAAAGTTGTACCCAAACTTATGACAGTAAAAAATGCAATTCTCATATTTTCTTACTTGACAAGTTTTGCTGATCTGACATCGTGATTGATGGCATCCGATTTGCAGATACATTTCAGCTAGAATTTTTACAATATTTGTAATTCTTCCATTCCCGTACTATTGGAACAAATTTCAATTAATATCAGTATTTGTTCTATCGGAAGTATGTATTACTATTAAAAATTAACAATTTAATTTTGCCATGCAAACAAAAATCGTATGCCCTTGTTTTTAATTTTAAGATATAGTGTTGCAGCAGACTTTTTTTGTTGGAACAATTCACCGATGCATCTTCCTTTATTATTGCATAATGTCAACAACAATAACAAATTTCAACCCTTCTTTTGACAGAATAGGCCATAATAAGAAAAAAATGTAATCAGCTGTTAGCTCTGGCCTACCTTATAATTATTCTACCATGGATGCAGCATTAGCAACATGGTACAAATACACAGGTAGCCGCATCGGCAAGTCTTATGCCAGACTATGAAAATTTTCATTGAAAACGTTTTGCCATTTTCTTCCAAATTTTCATTGACGTCTACACACATATATGAAATCATATGAACATTTTGATATTTTCGTTGCTTTGTATTGGTTTGAGAGTTACGAATTTAAACACAAAGAATAATTTCAGATTACAGAACCTTGTGTACAGAGTTTCACCCCCTTCACACCTTTTGCCTATAAACTCATTTTCACGTACATGAAAATTTTCATAGTCTGGCATAAGAACAATTGTTGGTAACATAAGATGTCAAAATTTGACATCAATTCAATGCAATTGACACATTGTGTTACCATCAGCTGGCTTGATAATGCTACCTGTATTATTGTACCATGATTAGCAATTTGTTACAACAGCAGATGTGTTCGTTTACTCAAAAATTTGTAGAAGTTCAGTAACTTCTTGTAATCGGCTAAGGTCTTTTGCATTGTACTGTAGAGTAAACGAACAACATCCAGTAACAATTCGTACAAATTTTGAGTAAACGAACACACATAAGATCAAAAAGGTTTACAAAAATAAATCATTTCATACATTTTTCTAACACAACTTCTTTCCAAAATTATTACCCAAAGTATTATTAAACGATTTCATCAAATATTTACATTCTTTCATTAACAATTTTGTTTTTGCTTTAAAATAAGCACATTTTTACCATCTACTTTCTTAATGAACACATAGGTTTACATAGTTCGATT
This sequence comes from Musca autumnalis, assembly GCF_047663935.1. Taxonomy (NCBI): domain Eukaryota; kingdom Metazoa; phylum Arthropoda; class Insecta; order Diptera; family Muscidae; genus Musca; species Musca autumnalis. The sequence goes on from NW_027411755.1 coordinate 246,383,980, forward strand.
TTTTCATTCACGAGCAAATACTCGATCGAATCGAATGTCGTAATTAGGCCCCAGATCTCTTTTACAGTAGTTGTTGTTGTAGCAGCATGAAACCTACGTAGAAGCATAGGGTTGATGCTGGGTTGGCAGCCGCTGGCCGGTACGAAAGAACCCGCTGCCGTGGGATAGTGGGATTCTCTAACGCATTTTTGGCTATCGACAAAAATCGTTAAAATTAAAATGCTTATAATTTCGCGCGAAATCATACAAAAATTAAATCATCTCATTTCGTGATTTCAGCAAAATCAACATCGAAATCACAGTCCTCATGATATAAAACCCTGTTTTTGCCTAAAAAAAAGTACCAAAAGTTGCAACACTTTTCACGTATCGTAATAAACAAGGTAGATGGCGAATTGATTCAACACAAATTGTAATATCAAAATTTGTAAACAAAAAATAAATAAATACATTACTTTGTTACAATGTTGATTTTTCATTGTGTTTTCATGAGCGAAATGTCAAAAAATAACTTCCTATTGGTGCTATTAGGATAACATATTTTTTGTAAGTTTGTTAAGTATTATACACAGGTATTATGACATTTACATATACACAATTTTACGATGAATTTCGAAATGAAGCAGTAAATTTCTATATTGTCGTATATTTTTAACGCAAGTCAAATTTGCAAAAACTTGTTTTGAAAGTTCATGTTCGATAAGCTGCACATATGCATCTACCTTGATTATTGTGATATGTTTGAAATCAACAAAAAATAAAGGACTTTAAGTCAAAAGTCAGAGACCTTAAGGCCTCTGCACACACGGCGCGTTGTGCATCGCGTTACAACAAACACATGAAAACTTCAAGAACAAACTTGACATCACTTACACATTTTAATGTGGTGGATGTTTTCATCACGCAACGCGTCACACAACGGATTGTGTGTGCCACGGCCAAATAATACGGTCCGTTGTGTGACGCGTTGGTCGTTGAAAACAACAACCATATGAAAAATGTGTAGGCGATGCCAAGTTTGTTCTTTAACGGACCGTATTTGTCGCGGCCCTTACGTTGGGCATTGGTACTTACTTATAGCTATATTACATTACGTATATTTCATGTGTATGTTTTGCATTTTTTTACATCTACATGTTGTACACATAGTGTGATCCATATAAAAAATTTCATCTATCAAAATGATGTGTGAACCTATGTGTAACTCTTTCGTTTTAGAGCCCTTCCTATTTTTGTATGTACAAAAAATAGAAAACAGCTGATTTTTTTTTTTGTTTTGATGCATGGTGTAAGAAAGAAGGTGATACAATAATAGCAACCTATGTCTTCATTTGCTGTCAAAACATATTTTTAATCAAAAATAAATAACAAATATTTCGCTTCTATAAAAAATATCTGTGTACAACATCTTTGTTTAAGCTTCGCGAATAATATTTTAACGTTTTCTTCTAACTTTTGTGGATATTTCGCGCAAAAAAAAAATTTACAGCAAATGAAGACTACAACCTAACGTCAACTATTGGATCACCTTGTTAAATTCGCCTTGGTTTTGATGAAAGCAGAAATTTGCAAAATTTGCTGAAAGAAAAAATTTCTTAAAGAAACTTAAATAAATCTATTTGATAAAGGATTTGTTTACATTTATAGGTAATGCCATGTTCATACCAGCATTTGAATAACGTCGTTCGTTCTCATAATTAAGTACACGAATTAACCCGTTCATACGACGTGGTACATCATTCACAGCAACATGATTCATATTTTCATAGTTTTTTGTTTAAAGAAAATTTCAGCCAAAAGACGAGTAAAGTTAATTGATATGAACTGAAAAAATATTTGTCCTTCTTTCATACATATATCTATTTAATATTAAATTATATTAGTTTCATTCATGTTTTCTATTTTTTCTCACAATTTTGGTGTTTTCAGTATATTTTCAAATTTTTCTATTTTAAAAATTAACGAGAGAGAGACCAGCCGAAATAACTTTTTGGTATACAGACTTTTCGGCAGGCATTTGATTTTTGTTTCTAAATTTGTACGCGAATTTGAAACGATGGACAAGAAAGACAAAATTTGCTATGATTTGAATGTATACTAGTCGTTAAACCGTTTACTTTTCATTCATATTTTGCAGTTTTTCTAAAAATGTTTGGGTTTTTAATAAATTTTTAAATTTTGTAGTTTTCCTGTCATAATTAATTTATTTCGATAAATTCTCTTATTTGTTAGAGATGGGACATATTTTATCGTCGTTCTGAGAGTGATTTAAATTGGACAATGTACACAAATCGTTGTTCGTTCTCAATATTTTGTATGGGAAATTAAGTAATTACATCGTAATTTGGGGTCGAACAACGAATAGAGAGCGAAACACCATCAGTCTGAAGAAGGCATTATGTCACACAAAAAAACATATACTGGTGTAATAGCAAAAATTATAAATCATATGTAAAATGTCATTTTTCACACACACAAAGAATTACACAAGGACAAACAAATTCAAAACATACACATGAAATACACGTAATGTAATATAGCTATTAGCTGGCCCATTACATAACATTTGTTCCATAAGTCCTTGGTCACACTAGCGAGTTTCATGAAACGAATAATAGAAAGAGGCAATATCGCAAACACAGAAAAACATGTACAGCGGTTTCACTACCTCATACCCCTCGCCTATAAAATCGTAGTCGCCATGTTGAAACAGCGCTAGTGTGACCTTCGACTAAACAGAACTAAGTCCATACCTACATTAGGCAATTTTCCTTGCGGCAATTGTCAGTTTGTCGGTGAGAGAGGGTGTTGAGAGGCAAAGAGTTACCGTATGCTTCACCTTTCTCTCCATCAAACTGACAATTGCCGCAAGGAAAATTTCCTAATGTAGATATGGACTAAGGGGCCAAATACATACGGTCCGTTGTGAGTCGCGTCAGGCGTTAAAAACAACAACCACATGGTAAACGTGTAAGCGATGCCAAGTTTGTTCTTGAAGTTTATATGCGGTTATTGTAACGCGGTACTCAACGGACCATATGTGCAGAGCCCTTAAGGAAATATCTCCATTTCTCTCTGTTTGTTGCTTCGCTTTTTGGGCATTGGTAACACACATAAAATGTTTGTTAACGCCGTCGTCATCCATATGTTTGAGATAAATAATAAGATATGTTTAGTGCTCAACATTTAAGAAATATACATTTAAAAACACAATTCCTCCTCAAACATATTTATTTTATAATTGTTATTATAAAATGAGAAACAAATAAACCAAAATTACAAGAATAACCACAAAAATGTGTTTGTTTGACGTGTAAACAAAGAAATGTCAAAAACAACGCCGGCGGCAAGACGCCAAATTCATCAAATTTTTAGCTTTGAAGTCCAAAACTGAGCGTGCAACACAAAGAGAAATAGAACAAGAGAAATTTGTGGGCGTCAACACCAAACGCAAAATTTTTCCCGAACCTTGGGTATGTTTACAGCTTACACATGACAGGACAGTTGAGTTCATATATTGATTGTCAAAAACCCAAAACTTGCCTGTGTGACGTAGGCGTCCCGACAACTGCAAAAACATTTGTAAAATTATCAATGAAAATCATCGATTTCTTTATGTTTTCCGTTCACATGTTTTGTTATGGCTCATTTTCTTTTGTTTTCAACACATTTCAATTACTATTTCACTTCTTTTTACGTCAAAAAATTTTTACCTCTACTGTCTATGGAAAAATGATGGACAGCTGAGAGACAAACGACAAATGTATGTATGTGTTAGTAAATCAGAGTTGTATTTGAAGACAAACTGTCTTGTGTAAACGCCTAGTTACTTTTCTGTAAAACTAGTCATGGGAGAATAATTTTGACAGTTCCCTCTTTTGCCACTTTTACCATTAAAACGTAAAGAAATGTACCTCTAGTTTTGATTTTTCTTTATCCATTATGTTTATTTTTTATTTATTTGTTACATCTGTCTTAAAAAAAGAAAAATGATTTACAACACATTAGGTGTGTTCGTTTACTCAATAATTTGTTCAAATTTGTACAAGTCCAGTAACTTCTTGTAATCGACTAAGGTTTTTTGCATTGTACAGTAGAGTAAACGAACAACATCCAGTAACAATTTGTACAAATTTTGAGTAAACGAACACACATATTATTGCAACAATTCCCGCCTTTATTGCTAAAAAAGTGTTTGCGACTTCAACTTGTCATTCATAATTTTCCGATTATTTTCTCAATGTAGCCTTTATCGACAAGTAATGGCAACAAAACTTACAGACCACTTCTGTAGTGCGACTCTGCAACTCATTTTTTGAGTTACCGACAAATACCGATAAAAATAAAATGCTTATAATTTAAGTAATTAACGATGTTGTTCTGTAAGCTAGCGACGAATAAACAGTGTAAGAAGTAAGGTGTTTGCATGAATTACAACAACTAACAATTTTACAATAACAACATGGTTTTATGGGACAGAACCTGCAAGAAGCTACTATTTTTTACTACGATAACATATTTTTCCTTTATGTTATCGGAAAAAATAGTACAAATTAGTAGATTCTTGCAGTTCTGGAACAGACCAGACAATAAAATAACAACGAGTAGGCTGACAGTGTAAACGTGTGATAGTGGTAGAAACGAAATATAACAACATCAAACAGTGGAAACAAGCACAATTAGAAAGCGGTGAACAAGTTTATTGAAAAAGACAACCACAAACAGTGAAATATAAAACAGTGGAAACGTACAAAACGAATAATATTTTTCCCACATACCACAACAACAAGAAATCAAACAAATCACATTACGGAAATAAATTACTTTGAATACTAGGGTCCTTCCAAAATAGTTCAGAAAAATTTACAGGAAATAAATGAAATGGTTTTAAATTTAATTTTAATTGGCATCGAAATTACTCTATACATACTGTTATACATTCTACAATTCATATATTTATTATGCGGCACTGAATAGAACATATTGGAAATCTATTTATTAAATTTTGGAATATTCGGGGTAGATCCTAATATATTCTGACAATTCAGTTTATAAAAAAGTTCAAAGCCGTATGATTGTCACTTAAGGCCTGGGTACATATGCTGTCTCGCCTGCTTGCTTTCCTGCTTCATTTCTGACATAATAAAAGAATAAAGAAGGCCGAGCAAATTTCGAACTGTGTTGCCCTTTTCTTTTTTATTATTTTATCAAAAGCAAGCAGGCGAGGCAGCTTATGTACCCAGGCCTTAATAGCCTAGCCTTAATTCAAATTAATTTGAACATTATCCCCATTTTTAATGCACAAAATCAAACTGAATTTATATTGAATTTAGCGATATCAATATGACAATGCTGTTGAAAATCAATTGTCTTTTGTCAAATGTCCATGTTTATCAAAATAAAAAGGAAAACACATCAGCAATTTTCGCGTTTCTTTCAAATAAGTAGTGGTCTTTCACGAATAGCATAGCAGCTAATCGTTTTTCGCCCTTTTATCAAATGTATTTTTTTAAAATGTTTATATTCACAAATATTTCATTCTATCGAAAATAGTAGTATCTTCCTCAAATATTTCTTTACAGTTCTGCGACATTTTTATAATAATAAAAATACTCAAAAATATGGCGAATAATTTAAATTTATTTTTGCTTGATGGTGGTGAAAAAGTCAATGGTAGAAAGTATATTGGTTTCGCATATTTTGGCGAACTTTTGTAAAACTTTATTAAATGGTCTGCTGGGTACAAACAAACAACACAACCAGCTGTTTCATAAATGCAGAAACTATCGTCTGTCAGGGTGAAAAATTAATTCAAATTAAGGAATTTTTAATGTAAATTAATAGTGCGTTAATATATAACCGGATTTAACAAACCCACTGGGTTTTAAATGTCAATTCCATTGCATATACGTCAAACAAATCCTGATAATGAAGGTTAACCTCCCAAAAAGCTCTAATATAAACAGCATATAACTCTGCCGTCTGTCTAGGGCAGTCTTCGGCAACCCTTTACTCGCGAGCAAGCAAAGAGAGCTTCGCTCTCCCCTCACGCAATTTAACTAATTGAAAATCCATGCAATGACAACAGTGTTTACTCAAATTCTTGTTGTTGTGTGCCGATTGTTGGTCCAGGGTATTAATCATCGTATGATTGTACGGTCTAAACGGCGTTTTACAGTACGTCCACATATAACTGGATTTAGTTAATCCAGTAGGTTTCAATTGTCAAATGCATTGCGCATACGTCAAATAAATCCTCATAAAGTAGGTTAGACCGTGTAAAATAAAAACAGACACAAACATTGACAAACATTTGACCTTCAAAAGAAAAATTTTATCGGGGAAATACTTTAACTGTGAAACATTTTCAAAATAACGGCAACACATTATGCAAACAGGCAATGCAACAAAAACGGACTTTAATTTACAACGCTTTTAGTGACAATTCTCAAAACGTTTATTTCCTATTATGTATTTAGATAAAAAAAACACATTTGTTAATTGATATTAGTACAGTTCGAATAGCCATGGATTAGTTTTATGACCACAATTCCAATACACATACAACATAAAACATCACGAAAAGTAAATGTACATACATGCATACATTTGTATGTATGTTGTGTGCTCAATATTAGTATTGCTGTGTGTATTTTGTAGGCGTTCGAGTGTCCTTTTTTGTTATACCATAAAGAAGAGTTCACACAGAACACACGCACTCACGCGCCTACTGTACACTGTTCTTCTATAAATGTTTTACAGTTTCTTTGCTTTCTATGCCAAACAAATAGTTATGACCTTCATAGAGAGAGGAGAGGGTACAACGTCGTATTCCGCCACCTAATCACCTTATACCAAACGCCTTTTACCTGACCTTTATGCTTTGAACTAGTATGCTACTCTAGTCACCCTATATTTACATTTAGATTGTGTGTTTCTGAAAAGCATAAACTTGATACACATGCACACACAAATGTACTCACACAACAATGACGACAGCTGTATTAAAGAAATAAAATATCCATGTTATGCCCGCTTTGGAATTTCCCCACTAAAACTGTACTTTCTCGTTGTTCGTCGTATAACCAATGTAGGTATGTTTCTAAAATATCCCTTTATTTTTGCCCAAAATGTAGGTTGTCGCTACAACAACTGCAGCAGCTGTCACTGACATTTGTCGTTATGTTGTGTTGTATTTGTATGATGTGTGCAAAAATTTAGCAGAGATTGGACAAAAGTATCATTGACGCTAACAGTAGACATGTTTTTTTTATCAACAAATGGTGACATACATATAAACACACATGCGTTTGTTGTATTCTGTTGTTTGTGGTACAGCTACATTTTATGGAACAACAAATACATACATCAATTTCATTTAAATTAATTTGTATAAATCTGAAATTGAATCTGAAAGATTAAAATCTAATTTACACTAGGGGCAAATACGCCATTTATTTGACAATATTTTATGTAATGCTCGCTTTGCCTACAAAATCTAGGATACTCCATCAAATAAATCTGTTTCTATACAAATTAATCACAGTGTTTGGGAGCAATGTTGGCAATTATCAAAGTGCGGACTGTACACTTACTTGAGTATAACATCACCACGACTGTAACATATGCAGTCGAAGCTTTTCTTCACCACGTTTAATTTAACCACCACATTTTCCATCCCTTTTTCGTGTTACGTTATGAAGGGGCAAATCTGGTCAGGGGGTAGAAAATGATAATGGTGATTTGGGTATTAAGTGCTTAATGTCATGTCCTTAGTATGTTTGTGTGTTATATTATTGACGGGTGTGTGTATTTAATATGCCTTATCGTAGCCGTAAATATTGATTGCTTATTGTATCAATATACGCCATACATACATACATGTGTATGTATACATGGAAAATAGTTAACCAATAAATCGACATTTTTGAAGCAATTATTTTTCATTGATAAAGGTAGAAAAGGTAGTAAGTACTAAAGAAAACATATTCTATGATTAGGAGACAATCGTAGAAGGTATAGTAGATATTTACCTATATACAAAATGGACCGTTGGAAGGTGTTCTATACCTCGATTTCCTTTTAAAAGCCTTCTATAAGGTTGTAAAGAGGAGTTCAATATATGGAATATACCACATGAAATACATCGAAGAAGTGCAGATGGTATTTCCCACTCAAACCATTATACAATTTAAGCTTTCAGCGGACCAAACAATCTTCATGATGGTATTACATACTAGATTTCGCTTTGGAATTGATGACTGTAACCTGAGAATAAGGTAGCGTATTGTTACTAATTCAGCTGCATTCACATTTAAATACATATGTATATAAATTATAGGAGATCATATAAGAAAAAAACAGTACATTCATATTGTGTTGGATTCAGTAAATCCGGTGGGTTAACGTCAAATAAATCTGCATAAAGGAAATTAACCGGGCAAAAAATCGTATATGAACCAGCTATAAGGTCAGCAGAATGTCTTCTATGTAAAGAAGGCGTTTATAAGTCCTGTATACAGATTTCCTATATACCATCTTCTTTATCATTCCCTGTCACCGCAGTATCATTAGATGTGTTCGTTTAATCAACAGTTTGCAAAATAGTTATTCTACAGTACAATGCAAAATATCTTATGCTTGGTTTACATTTAAGAAATCCACTCGATTTCAACTGTCAATTCCATTGATTAAACGTCAAACGAAATCCAATGGATTTCAGATGAGTTTTCATTTGACGTATACGCAAAGGAATTAACAGTTGAAATCGAGTGGATTTCGTAATGTAAATCAAGCATTAGTCGCTTATAAGAAGTTAGTAATAGGGCGCATTTTAAGTGCCAGTGTAAATTAGGTTTCATATTATAAATTGCATTAGTTGTTTTCCTTTATTTGCCTGAGGTCACCATTTTTACCACTTCCCTCCGTTTTTAACCTGCAAAACGTTCCTTAACCCCAAAAAGTGGTAAAACTGGTAGCAATTTTTAAGAGAGAGGGGGGAACAAAAATTCCGTTCTCTTCTACCACAGGCTACCAGACAAATTTCTTCTGGTAAAAAATGGTAGAACTGATTTTTCGACATTGGTTTGACGATTATAATAAAAGAAAAAAAGCGAACGCTAACAAAACAAAATTAAAAACAGTAAAATAAAATAGAGAATATTTAATTACTTTGTTTCTTTGTGACATTGTTACCAGATCTACCATTTTTCTGTTCCTTTACTTTTTTGGTAAAACTGGTCATGAGAGAGCAATTTTTATGGTTCTCTCTTTTCACACTTTACCTTTAAAAAAGTAAAAGATCAGAGCTATAAGCAATTAGTGTCATTATCACTACAATAAACGAAGGTGTAAATGCAATATACGTTATATTTCGTTAGTTATTAGTACGTTTACATATAAATGCATTAAATAAGTCCGCTGGACTTATTGCTTGACAGACTCTCACTGAATGTAATAATAATTTTACATATAATCACTGCAATGATCTAGACAGCCTTAGCCAATGTCAAGAAATATTTTCATTGAAAGCTGTAGATGAAACAGAAATGGAAGAACTGATTGGAAATATTGATACCAGTAAATGTCCCGGTTATGATGGTATTGGTGGTAGAGTATTAATTGGATCAAAAACTCATATCAGCGAACATCTAGCTGTCATTTTTAATGAAATAATCAAATCAAATAAAATCTATTTACCCTGATGTCCTAAAAATTGCTAAAATAGTCCCAATTCCCAAATCAAAAAATGCTTATAAAATTTGCGAGTTTAGATCCATAGCTTTATTACCATTAAAAGACAAACTATACGAGAAGATAATTCATAAGCAGGTATCAGATTTTCTGGAGCAAACTGGACAAATGTATTCAATGCAATTTGGTTTTAAAAAATGCAGCGGGAACCAGGAAGCTGTTGTCAATGTTGTGAACCTAATTTGTGAAAATCTGGATGCAAACTTTGGTGGAGTTGGTGCGGTCTTGTATGATTTCTCCAAAGATTTTGATCTAATTGACCACGAGATCCTGCTTACAAAATTGCTTACTATGGTATTCTAGGCAAAGAGTTCAAACTTGTGAAAAACTACCTCCAAAAAAGGAAACAGTTTGTTGAAATAGACGGAATAAAAGGAGACATTGGTGTAGTAGAACACGGAGTTCCACAACGTATTGTTCTGGGCCCCTTGTTGTTTACTATATTTCTCAACGACATATCGAATTTAAATCTATATGGGAGATAATTTATGTATGCGGATGATATAACCCTCTTATATCCATATAATCATGAGCTGGTTCTAAAGGCCCAAATGGAACACGATGCAGAAGTTCTAATGGAATATTGCAGAAACTAGAAATCAATCCCAATAAGACGAAGATAATAAAGTTTAGACCTCGATGTCCACAAATTGACTCCAACTTTAGGAGGAAAAATCATATCTTAAAGTCAGTCTGTTAAATACTTAGGCATACATATGCAAAACAATCTGACGTGGGATGTACACATGGATTTATTACGTATGAAAATTGCTCCTACTATTGGAATTCTTCGAAAGTTCAGAAATAAGTTTAATATTAAAACCAAATGCTTACTATATAATTCACTAGTGCAAAGCCATCTGAATTATATGGCAATTATATATGCACATAAGAAAACTACTCACTAGAAGTCACTTCAAAGGACGCAGAATAAGGCTCTAAAGATTGTTTTTATCTTGCCTCAATTATACCCAACGTACGATCTTTATAATAATGTTTGTAGAGATGTATTTCCATTGTATGGATGCTATAAATTACAGATCTTGACATATATGTATAAATCTTTAAGGAATATTGGATTCAACTCAACTCCAATCAAACTTTGGTAAACACGAGGAACTGTACAAATTTAGGAGTTAAAAGATGTCGTTTGAGAATGACAAAACAACATATTGAACATAGTGGATGCTTAGAATTTAACCATTTGCCCTATCGCATTAAGAATCATTCACAAACATCTAACTTTAAAACAGAACTAAAGTCTTTCTTGTCAACAAATGTAGGAATGCTTCTTACGTATGTCATCTGAAATCATATAAATAATACCATTTTTGTTTTCAATACCTTTTGATGTAATTAAAGTAATGCCAACCGTTCTTTAAAAACAAAATGAAATATTAATATAAAATAAGCCTCAATAATGCCTCAATGGCGCTGGGGCAATATTTAAGTAATGTAGATAAATAAAAATGAATTTAATAAAATAAAAAAACCAATTTTAGTCAATCCCATTATGTAATAATACAAGGTGTAAGTGACAATCTGTTGGGTTTTTACTTTTTTTATAAACTAAATTGTCAGAATTTTTTAGGATCTACTACCCAGAGTATTCGAACATTTAATCGATTTCTAGTCTGTCCTATACAGTGCCGCATAATAAATATATGAAGGGTAGAATGTATGACATTATACATAGAGTAAATTTGAAGTCAATTTATATTACATTTTAAATCTTTCCATTTATTTCTTGTGCATTTTGTGAATGGTGCTGACAATGATCCCAGAGGGATTGTATATAATCACCCTTATTACGGTTGGCGTAGTCGTAGACGTTCAAGTGGCGTAGACGTTGTCGTAGGCGTAGTCGTAAGATACATTTTTAAATGATGAAAAATTATATACAACGAAATTTTCTGTCTTTTACAGCATTTTATATCCTTAAAAAATCGAAAGAAATACATTTGCAATTCCCAGAACGCATTTCTTGGTTTAAATACAACATTTATTTTTTTTTGATACGACAAATCGGTATTACGTATGGCGTAATACGACAAATTGGTATTACGTATGGCGTTGAAATACGAGGAAAGAGTCGTGACCGATTTTGTAAACGACAGTATATAAAAGTAAAAACAAATTAATTTTAACAGATTTTTTTGGCAATGATTATTAAAATATATTGGAAAATAACTATAATAAATACAAATTTTACTACTATGATTCATTTGCATGAGATAAATTTCGTGTCTTTATCAGATGACAAACTTTCTATTGAAAATCTGTTAGAGTCCTCATATAACGATTGATGCAATGTAATTTTCTTAGTTCTTGCTCAAAAGATGATTTCAAACGAATTGTTTTACAATTAAAAAAAATATATTTTTTAAATTTAGTATGAGAAAAAATTGTCGTTGTCGTAAATGTTACGTGGTACCAAAAAATATCCCTACGACAACGACTACGCCAACGACCACAAAAACGTCTACGCCAAACACTTATTTTGATTGTAAAAACTGTAGGGTTAGTTTTTCTTCTGAATTAAAAGTTTAAAAATGATCTACTAATAATTCTAATAATGTTTGTTGCCAAAAGAATTATTTAAAAGTTGAAATTTTAGCTTTTTTGTACAAAAACATACATAATACCAATTAGACGTTACGACACGTCAGCTTGCAATTTTGGATACGACAACGCCAACCGTAATAAGGGTGAATGTGTTCCAGCCAGTCAGTATGATGCCAAACAAATCAGCTGAAAATAATAAGGTAGATGGAGCCGTTGACTAAGTGTTGTAGCTCTTTAGTTCCAATATTTTAACGTTCTATTTCTGTTCAATAGAAATACTAATGTCTGTAGTTGGGAATCTCTAACGCATATTTTGGTTCTCGACAAAAATCGATTAAAATCATATGCTTTTAATTGCGATAATTAAAGAAATTTGTCGGTAAGTTAGCCACCAAAATAAAGTGGTCGCTAGGTACTGTCAACTTTTATTGGTACTTTTCATTCATAATTTTGCGTTTTAAATTTACCGATTTTTGTCGGTAGCCAAAAAATGCATTAGAGAATCCCACCACTGAAACCGGTTTAGGTACTCTATTGTAAAACATGTCGGAATTCTACAAGTTTCTAGGAGTTTTCGTATCTAAGGGGTTCCCAGTAATAAGTTTAAATTTAATGGTTTGAAAAGTTTAAATCCACACGGTTGCTGATATTCTTCACATTCCTTTCAAATATAAATACAGAGTCACTTTTTAAACGCAACAGAATGAAATTCAATGCAAATTTACAATTCTGAGTAACTGTATAATATATTTAGGATTAAAAAACGAGAGTGTGAGTATGTATTTATTTAAAGAAAAACGAATTTACCAAGTTGTTACGTACTTTGTAAATGTTGTGTGTATGGGAAAATATTCATTCAGAAATTCCGTCGTACACAATATTTCGTTTTCACACGGCTCACTGTACCCCACAATATACATGTTCTGAAAGTGATAAAAGCTGCAAAAAATAATCGATTTCCTTTCTTTCCTCGAAAATAAATAATTTTCAAATGCAAAAAAAGTTTTTGGTTTTTTATAATTTTGTTTTATTTAAATACTTTTTGTTTGTATTTTGTTTTGTTTTTTGTTGTTTTCTTTCTTCTCTTTTTTATAGCTACAGATATAACGTCTAATGCTTAATTAATGGTTTTGTGTTTACTTTTTGTATTTTTTTCATTTTTAAGTTGTTTATGTTTAAATTATATATATAATTTTAAATTTTAAATAATATATAAAAAAGATGACTTAAACATACATATTATAGAGCGAAAAAAAGAAAAATCAAATTTTGTGGTTCTCTGTTCTTTTTTTCTTGTCCAAATTAAAAAAGGTTTTTTTGTTTGTAAAAAAACAGAATGAAATACACATTCAAATACACAATACAAACTAAATTATAAGAAATAAAAAAATATTTCTTAACATAAAAAATATATATGTAAATGTATATATATATTTTAAAATTGTTGTTTCTTTGTTTAAACTTTTAGTGTGTTTTGCGATTTTTGTTGATTTTTTCCTTTTTTGTTTGCAATAATTATTAATTTAAGGGGTTTTGACTACTATATTATTATTACGCTTGATCATCAGAACCCGAACCATCGTCATTCTCATCATCCTCATCTGGAAAAATAAAAATTGGGGAAAATTAATACAAATTAGTAAAGGATAAGATTTGGGGTCATTGAGTTTAATTTAAATTGTAAATTTGCTTAACGAATTTTGTATTTGTGTTGATATTTACCTTCGCATTCTATATCATCTTCTTCACCATCGTAGGGGATATCGTATTCGTCACTTTCGATATCACTGTCACCTTCATTGCCCTCTTCATCTATTACTTCTTCATCATCAGAATCGCCATCAACTGGTTTGTCTTTCTTGGCTTTCTTTGATTCTGAATTTTTAGCCTAGAAAAGAAAATGGGAATTTAGTAATGTTAAAATATTACAAAATTACAAATCAAATAGTGGGTGCTAAATTTTAAGTTGGTATTTATAAAATACTAGCGGACCCGGCGAATTTCGTCTCGCTATTAAGAAATAAAATTTCATACAAAAACCCAATTTTCGATTTTTCCATTTTCCGACTTTTCCAGAGAGATTTTCCAAAATTTTCTTCCGTAAAGACCTTCTCCTCGAAAATACGAATAACTGACAAAAAAATTTACAGAAATCGGCCTAGCCGTTCTCATTTTATGAATTACTATACATTTTTTACACCATTTTTATATTTATAAAATATTATGGCCATTTGAATTGTTCTGAAGAAAATTTTGTTGGTTTGTTATGTTTTGAAACTAAATTCTCTGTACAGTCACAGATCATGTAAATTATTCACCAATCATTATCTAGAATGCCTATTAAGGTGATATTGCTACACTGCTAACCAAACTGTACTTGGAAATCTATACACAACTCTCCACCCTGCTTGAACTATAATAACACTCAATACAGACAGATTGCATATTCTTACTTGTTAACAGCCATGGAAATTTTCTGTAACAGAATATAAACTCTAGAAGCAGCAAGTTTCCTTAACTTCCTCTGTAATTTATATATAAGTGTGTGGTTTTAAGGGTGATTTAATAACGAACTCGGTTAAACTTACGTTTTCTCGTATTTTCTGTTGTTTTATTCAAACCTCGTTATTACTATATCTCACCCCCGCCTACTTGCTGTTGGGACCCACACACAAACATACATATGCACTTGTATGCATGCAAAAAGAACATAAAATATGATAGCAGACAAATAAAAACAGAAAAGCAACGGAAAGAAAATGGCACAATCAAAAGGAAATAGCTCGCAACAGAAATAAAAGCATAACAAATAAATAGGGCGATGTTACAGCAGCAGCAGACACCGGTTATGTACAACTATACATGCATGCATTCCTCGCATTTGTACATACACAAGCATTGTATATAAACGGCAGCGACGCCGGCAGCAGTGTTGTATCTTATTTTTGTTTACACTGTGTGCTGCGCGCCCTGTCATTGCAATGAATGCTAAAGGTGAGAGAGAGAGACAGAGAGTTCTTTATTGTTTTGGTGAGAGCTGCATCAATGATTTGTTTATGTTTTTCATTGTTGTCTCACTATTTTTTGCCATATATTTGCACAAAAGTGCTCTCTCTCCTGCTTGTCACACCACAAATGAGTGAGTGCATTCACCAAAGAACTGGCAGCTTAAAACAAAACACACAACAATAAATTATAACATGAAATAAAATTGCACAAAAGTAGAAAATTAATTCACATTTTCAAGTTTTTGTTTTGAATCGATGAGTATGTGAGTGATATACAAGAAAAACAAGTGAATAACAAATATGGCAAAAACACAAGAATGAAAAGATACAACAAGAGAGCATCGGCATCATTGTTATTGGCGTCCCTCTGCTACTACTTGCCGCTACTACTCAGAGACTGTACAAATGGGCCATGCTTGCTTTAGTATTTACAAAAAAATAAATAACGTGTTCGTGTGTGTGGTCAATGATCAAAGAGCGCCTAAATATAAAACATTTTTTTTTTTATGATTGTCGTGAAAATTAATAAATTCTGATATGAAAATAATGTTATTTCTATAAAAATAGGACAATGAATCAAAGACAAAGTATTCGTAATAGGAATTTCCCCGAATATGTATACAAAAAATGGTATAAGATACTTGAGCCGGCCGGTTTCTTTAAAGATAAACGTCAGTCAAGTTAGTAACATTTGACAAGTTTAATTGCTGCTGTTAGTGATACATGTTTTGTATTCAGAATGCAAGTGTATGTATGTATTTGTATTTAATGTTCGCTGCCGTTCACTATTAAATCGGTTTGTTGTTTGTGTGTAATTTATAAGTGGGCCGGATAATGTGATGGCTATCATTTGCAATGAATTTCTAGTGAATCAGGCTGCATAATTTCAACTTAATATGCAAAATACTAACATGTTTACTACCTAAATGTCAGCAACATCCTTTGGAAATAAAAACTAAACTACTGTAAAAAAAGAAGGGCAATCTTCAGTAATGTATAAAGATGTTCGACTTATTGCAAAACGTCGATAAATGTCTAAAATAGATGTGTTCCATGAAAAAGTGCCTATAAAATGTGTAAATAATTTCAAATCCTGTCAAAACTAAAACATTTTCAAAATGCCTATAATAAAATTTGTTCTTCTAGGAATTTTTTTAACCGAAATTCCATAGAAGACGAGCAAAACATCTAGAAAAAACCAGATCAAGTATCCTTTTTCAGAGATATGTAGGTGGTGTGCTATGTGCGTACATAGGTACATACTCGTACATATCCTTATGTATGTAATACATACAACAAATCTCAACGGTTAGCATCATCTCCAACATTTGTGATGATATTTGTATATGAAGATGTTAATAGTCGAGTAAAGACGAAAAAATATATAGTAATGGAGACAAATGCGCGCGCTTACGACAAATATCCTAAAGTTTTATACACTCTTGTTCTTCCTCTTTTTTTTCTCCCATACAGAATGATATCTTGCATTAAGACCAACTTTTCTGGCTTGATTGCTTGCTAGCTGAAAAGCGGGCAGGGGGCACAGGCTTGTTTGTCTATATACCCATTGCTTGCTATACTATCAGCGACCAACCAATACCACCCCAATTCTAGAATGTTTAACGGAGCAACTAATTAATATGCCACGATTGGTTTTTAATCAATCTAATATGTTTGCTAAAGGAAAATGACTTCTAATTACAGGATATCGAAGGATATGTGGTATGTTGGAGTACTTACTTCGGCAGGCCGTTTTGTTCCTTTAACTGGTTCTTTAGCGGGTGCGGCATCTTCTTCATCATGTGCTTCATCCTTTGACGCTGTTCCATTATCAGCCGCCGCGGGTTTGCTGTCTGCAGGTTTCTTTGATTTTAAATCGTCTTTAACTGCATCGGCGGCAACTTTCTCAACAGCTACATCACCGTTATTTTGTTGTTCTGTGGCGGCAGACATGATGTGTGTTTTTTTGTTTTATAGTTTATTTAAAAATTATAATTTTTAAATTATATAATTTTCTGTTATATTTGCACTTTTTGTAATTTTATTACAAAAATTAACAATTTTCTTTTTTTAATTTGTTAATATTTCACTTTGAAATATTTTGTGTTATATTTTTTTGTATTTAGCAAATTTCTTCCTCGCACCGAGAACCGTACCCAACGAGCAACACAGACACACTGTTTAACTTTTACGTTAGCGGTGTGTATTTAAGTATTGAAAGACTTTTTCTACTCAGTGTATAGAACAGGGGTATGAGCGCACAGCAGCAGGCCACCTTTGTATTTGCCTCTCTATCGCTCTAACGTTTAGCTGCTCTATGTGCGGCAGGCGGCAGCTAGTATTAAGTTAGTTGTTAGTGGTGTGCACACACAAAACAATCTGTTAGGTAGGTAGTTGATTCGATGAGTGAGTGAATGAATGAATGGCGGCTGGCTACGGCGGCTAAATGTTGTACTCTTGAAATGTTTGCAATCTGTTTCTGTTTTTATAATGTGGCTATGTGTTCATGCAAAAACAATCGTTGTTTTCGCTTCAGAGAAAAATGCTGCTTGTTCGCTTGCTTGAGGTCTTTTTGGTAGAAAACAATAAACAACGACGCGTATTAGTTTGCTTCGTTTTCAACCACCAAGAGATGTGTACCCGTTGAATGTCCGTAATCGACTGAAGGCGTCTTTTCCATTGCAAAGTTAATGTGACCGTATAACGAATTGCTAGAATTTCAAAGTCTTTGAGGTTGTGGGAATCTAGTCCCAATTTGGGACCTTAGCTTTATTCCGATCCCATCTGGGATAATGTCATTGGAAAGAGGAAAAATCAAGCTTTATTTTGAATCGTTTCTCATGGAAATCTGATCAAAATTGACTTGAAAAATGTCCAAGCAAATGGGTTTCTTGAGTAAATTCATACAAAATTTGCTAGGGTTTCATGAGTACAGTTGGCTCAGAGATTTCGAAAATGATGTTTGGCGGTAAATTTGAAAATTTGTATTGACGTTAAATGCACAGTCAGTCACTGTACGTCTAGCATTAGTAGAAGAAGGTGGTTGGTTGGTTGTTTGGATGGATGGATAGATGGATGTGGATGTTTGTCATTTTGGTGGACGACATCTTTCATCTCTTTGGTTTCAATAATGTGTCCATTCTGGTTAATAGTGCTTAAAAATGTAGGGTTTACATTAATGCAACCGACCGACCGGCCGGCAGTATGGTATTATTTGACGACAATGGGCGTTGTTAGGTGGTGAGATAGTATGTTTTTGTATGTTGTAAGGTTGCGGTGGGGTAAGTTTGATGAATGAAAAAACGATTGTACGTTCCTATGGTTTGTACAAGTCGTACATGCTTTTTGCAGAGATTCATTCTTTCGTTTGAAATCTCTAGCATACTAAAAGGTGTAATTTCTTAGCGCTAACTTGAACAGAAGGTGTTGTTTAGATTAAATGGTTAGTTAAAAGATAACATAATTAACGATATGATGATCGATGATAATATTTCTGTAGTATTTACTAATTGAATCTAATTATAGATATAAACTATATCTTAATATTAATAACGGAGAATTTTGAGCATATTTATTATACCTTAAAATTCGTTCAAGCTTCTAAACTTCAAATTGGCCTGCTTTTGTATTAGCTATGTTCCTTTACGTGCAAGAATCTTTAAGTTTTACCACTTTTTATTCGAAAAGCGTCCCCTTACTTCAGATACCATACAATTCATAAGAGAGCAGTTCACAATTCTTGTCACTTTTAAAAATAAAGGAACACACCAAATACATTTCATGGGATATGTGTTGTGACCTTGTGGCAAACCCCATAACAATATTATTTTTGTATCTGGAAAAGCATAACGATATGGGTGTAGAAAGATTGCATGCTATCTATACAAAATTATGAGCAGATATTCAATATAAAATGAATTCTTTGGACCCTTGGCAAAGTAACTATGGCTGATTTATAAAGTGTTTATTACTCTAATAAATGTCAGATTTTGTTTTTAAATATTGTTGTAAACCCCTCATGACTTTTGCGCCAATATATATTTTTTACCTTGTTGAACAAAGTCTCGAAAGTTGGTTTACCTACTGTCAACATCCATTGCTAACCATATACCTAAACATACATATCGTCACCATAAATGCCGGAAGACGTAACCCACAAAAATAAAACTTTACAGGAGAAGCAAAAAACGTTATAAAATGAAAACGGTGTTATAAAATATCGAAAAATTTTAGTATCGTGTTTTAAGACAGAGAAGAAATATATTTTTTGAAAAAAATTAAATTTTTTTCCAGAATGTTAGAAGCTGTGTGGGTTACGTCTTTTGGTATTGTATTTTTCTGAAATACTAAAAGACGTAACCTACAATTTATTGAGTATACATTTGAAGAAACTAGTATAAATGAAAAATTATAAACAAATTAGGACTGGTTTATTGGCCTACGCGGTTAAGCGAACTTTAAACTAGCCATCTGACGGTGTTGGGTTCAATTCCCAGTCTTGACGTTGATATTTCAATGGACCACAATTATTTGAACTGTTTATTCCAACCATCACTATAATTACTTATAATTTCAATTGTATTAGACGATATTAAATCTGGAATATTATATTTAATGTTGTATTTAAGTCAATTTATGGACAAAATATAGTTCATATAAATTAAGTGATCTGTAACAGTTTAAATTTAACTTTTAATTGTCATAAGGAATGTTGTCATAAAAGTAATGACAATCACTTGGAATTAAGCGTTTTAAGTCTTGCAGGTGTTGAAATTTCTTTCTTGAAACTTTTAGCCTTTGTGTGTACATCTGAGGAGGATTCACTGCCTCAAAATTTGTGGGACTTCTCTATGGTAGAATCTGCTACTCGTCTTTGATATCAAGTTTAAAAAAGATTATACTGCTATGATCAAAAGCCAATGCTCGCAGTGACTGTAGGATTTCCTGTCTTTTTGTATAATCCAAACCAATACAGAAAATTTGCGTTTTTGTCTGAACCTATTCGATTATTACAATCAGTTGATCTCTATTAAACCATGGGTTGGTTGACCAGACCATCTTTTGCAAATTTACAGCCTAATCGTATCCGTCTTTAAAAAATACATCTTTGTACTAGAACGACGTGAATTTTGACCACATACACGTTTTCGTATCAACGTCTCAAATTTTGAAAATTTCCGTTCGTTCTTTCTCTTGGAAAAATGAACAATATCGGGACGAGCATTGCCTTCCGAATAACCACTTCCTTTTGTTTTCCATATGTGCGTTTTAGATGTTTATTTAAATCAGGGCATAGGTCTTCTGTCATCATCTTCAATTATTTCAATTATGGATTTTTTCTGTAAGACCAGTAAAAACCGTCTAAAGTTAAAGTTATTGCTTTAAAAATTAACTAAAAGAATGGTCTTTGTGATTCTTGAAAAAAGCTACCATTCTTGAGATATGATAACCTAAGAGTCAAATTACACATATGGAGAAATAAGCCGAGTAAAAGACAAAACTGTTAAAGTAACTACACCATGTGATAGGTATTTCCATAAGCTTTCATACCTTACCCATTTTGTAGTAATCGGTTCAGTAGAACTGGGTCTAACCCGGTTTTGAACCTGGACTTTCGGGTCAAATAACCGGTTAACCGAATCCGCCCCCGTGGAAATTATACATTAACTCAATAAGCCCTCCCTCTGGCCTTATAATTGCTGCAAATATCAAAGAATACATTTTTTGTACTGCTGTTTAGTTTTGAAATAATGTGGGTTACGCCTTTTGTGTTCTATGAAAATTACAGTATGCTGTTACGTCTATTGGCATTTCTTGAATAGGATCGTTATTTTTAAACGTAGAAGCTTGAAATTTTGCCAGAGCATGTATTTTAGCTTAATATATCAGATTCCATCAAAAAACGCATTTCCATTTCCATGTCGGTTACGTCTTCCGGCATTTATGGTGACGATATGCTCCTATTTATTAGATTTCCTCACATTTAACATCATCATTTATCAGTAAAATTCATTTTGCTGTATTACAGCAACTATAGAAGTCGGTCAGTATCAGTCCAACACACACTGACCATACGATGTGTGTCATGCCTGTACTGCTGCTGCTATTTGTCATTCATTATCAGAATTATTATTGTTCTATTTAATAAAATCAAAATAAGCTTTCGATAAGCTTTGCTTTACGTTTCCAAAATTTTCTCAGGTAACCTTAACTCAATAATGAACAATAACAACAGATTAAATAAATACTCTCATATATAGTGGTCTGTCAGTGTCATTAAGTTTTGAAAAAATGCCGATTGTTTTAGCATTTGATACAGTTGTGTTCAAAAAAATACACATAAAAAGATAATTTGTATTGGATTGCACACATAAGCAATTATTTAAGATGTTTGGGAAATATATATTTTCTAATATGGAATCTTATACAATGTTTACATTTACGAAATCCATTCGATTTCAACTGTCAATTCCATTGCTCAAACGTCAAATGAAATCGGATCGATTTCAGTTGAGTTTTCATTTGTATACGTCAAAGGCAAAGGAATTGACAGTTGAAATCGAGTGGATTTCGTAAATGTAAACATAGTATTACATTTTAATGTGAAAATCCGTGATTAGTTTTTGGTTTGATTTTGGAATCGTCTGCAGGAACAAAAGAAGTCCTCTGTGATATGACTAAGCAGCGCTAGCACAAGATTTTCCCAATATAGGTCACTCTCCAGATTTTGACAATGTAAAAATAATTGACAAATAGATAATTGAAAAGAAAAGTTTGATAATAGGAAGCTTACATATTAAAAAACCTTGACAGAACGATAATCATGAAAGCTGACACTGACAACATCAGCTACAAGTGCAAGTGTTCATCGAGCCCCCATGGTATATTACAGATATGACGGACAAGAAATGGCTAGTATTTGACCGCTTTTTTAAAACTATGGTGAGATTTTAAGATTTCGTGTGTTCATTGAGCATATCAAATATATAACAAACTTAATGTCAGGCGACAATTATGGAACTACCAACTTTTGATGCGCTACGAAGAATCTATGTGTTGTCTGAAGACTATCAAATTTCCCCGTCATGTGATCAGGTTATTAATAGAAAGAGTTATCCATCGCCCAATATTTGACTATTTTGTTGAAAACATATTGGTATTGATGAACTATGGGTGTGCATTGCTAGAATTGTAGAGCGGTAAGCTGTACACAAGAAAAATGAATTGACATAATATAGTGTTTCCTATTTCTTTCAGAACATATCGTCATCGGAATAGACTGAAATATTTTGAGGAATGTGTAAAAGATCTTTGTCAAGTATTCATCGAGTACCCATGGTATGATGCGTTACTGGAGACCATCAAATATTCCCAATGTAACAGAAAGACTACTTTGATGAAAACGATATGAAATATGGATGTGCATTTCAAGAATTGTAGAAAGGTAAACTATGTAAGGTTTTCAAGTACTAAAATTGACATATTTTTTTATATTTCTTTCAGGACTATCTTCATCGGCATTTTATGGAATATGTAAAAGATGTTGCTCAAGTGTTCATCGAGTCCCCATGGTATGCTACAGAGATAATGAACAAGAAATGGTTTGTATTTTATATTATAAATTTTTGAGATTATGGTGTGATTTGAAGATCTTGCTCGTGTGTTCATTGAGCGTGTCAAATTTATTACAATGTTATGGCTTGTTTCTTCGTCAAAAATTAAAAAAAAAATTAATCAAATTTTATTCAAAAGACAAGTTTGGTAGTAGTTCGAACGAATCGTCTTAGTGAAACAGAGCCTTAATTCCAGACGACTATTTTGGGTCTATTCAGTAAAGGTGAGATTTGTCATGTTAATGCCGCACGGCTATTATGGAACTACTAAGTTATGATGTACAAAACTATATATGCAAACAGTTAGAATATGGCTTTAATTTTGTAACTGGTATAATCTACGGTCTGACTAAAGCTTTTTTTTGACATGATTTTGGTATAAACATTGCAACAGTGTGGCGTTTGCAAATCTCATTTCCGAAATTGATGACAGTTGTAGAAGTGAATAAGACGAAGAGTGGTTTATGTGCCGTAAAGTATGGTGTAATATGTAGTATAAGGTGGGTGACTAAAAATGATGCAATCTGAACTAGAAAAATTAAACGGTGATAACTTCGAAACGAGTTGAGACACATTAACAACTCAAAAAATATTTTTCTAGTCTGAGTTTACTTCCTTTTACGAAAATAACATTTGCTTTTATTGAAAATGATAGTAATTTATTCATAAATTGTTTATTGTTCATTTTAATATCTCGAAATGCTAAAGAATAAAGAATTAAATGTTTCTGAGAGAAAAATTATACTACCTCCACAATGAAGAAAAATAATTACAATACATATGTAAAATCTTTGGTCGCTGTCGCCAAACTATTTAAAATTTAAATAAAAGAATAATGTAGCAATGAACATAATCAGAAGAGCTGAGAGAAAGATTCGTAGAAAAAAGGGTGAAAATCCACACCTATCGGATCCAAAAATAATGACAACTTAAAATATGAACATGGATTCCTACATGTGTGTGTGATGAAAGTGTTGCAAATCGACTATACTTACACAGATCCACAAAAATCAAAATTTTGACTTTAGGAAAATCGTGGTGTTTAGCGATGAGAGAAAATTCAACATAGATAGACGTTATATGGTGTGGAGAACGTCCAATAAAGCTTTGAATATAAAAAATACAAAAGCTAGGAGGTTCGGTGATGGTTTGGTGATGCATGTCGGCTCTGGGACTGGACAATCTAGTGTTCATAGATGGGGTCATGTATCGTCATGTTTATGTATCAATCTTTAAACAAAATGTACACACTAGCGGTCAACAAATTGATCTGTAGTGGAATTCTCTTGGGCATTTTTTGGTTACCGACAAAAATCGGTAGAACTTTGCGAATACTTTTTATTGTTCGCTAACTTACCGAATAATATCGTTAACTACAGAAATTATAAGCATTTTAGTTTTAACGATTTTTGTCGATAACCAAAAATTGCGTTAGAGAATCCCACTACAGGTTCCAACACCTTGATATACACGTGAATATCTCCAGATGGGAATACCAGATTGGTCATGATGTGATAGTCGATCGAGTACCAAAAACCATCACCAAAAAACCTATGGTACGACAGGAGTGTCGTAAGGCGACTGAAGAGAAGAACGCGGCATACAGAGCAACCCTCCTACCTTCGGTAGCAACACCTAGCGCCAAAAAAAAAATATCGGGAGAAGAGGAGAAGCGCATTTTTAGAAGAAAGAGCAAGAAAAATGTGTGCATGAAAAAACGGGATGTTCAGGAGTGAGAATGAAGTCTGAAAATTTGACCAGAGTGTAAAACACTAGACTAAAGGGTATGGTGCAGCCACATTCTCCTGCAAAGATGATGAAAGAATCTGGTAAGTAATACAGATAGCGTTAGGATCTGGAACGAGCATTTCATAAAGCTCTTAGTATCGATGACGATACCCCACAACCAACCAACCCCTCACTTGAAACCCATTGAAAATCTTTGGGCGTATCTTGAAACTAAGGTGAGAAATCTTAAAATATCATCAAGAACAATGTTGAAGGACGTTTTGAAAGAAGAATGGGAGAAAATACCGGTGGAAACATGTGGCACGTTTGTGGAATCAGTTCCTAACGCGAACCATTAGATTTATTGTTTCCAAAAATAAAAAAAGCAAAGTACTTTTTTGAGGTATTTTTTTGGGTTGTGGTGGTCCTGAGAGAAAATGGGTTTTAACATACCAGCAGTCATATTCTCGCAAAAATATTGAGGGTTATCATGAACGGCAATTCCCCGTGAATTTTTTCACTTTCTCCCTTTAGTTGCGACGGCGGAAAGACGAAACTCACGGGGAAATTTCATTCATGATAACCTCCATTACATTTTTTTTCTAAACTCGCTTCTCATAATTTTCAATATTTTAATTGTCCATTCCTTATAGAGGCAAAATATATAATGGACTTACTGTTAATGATGAAATAATAATTGGGAGAGCTTTAGAAAACCAAAAATGTTGGTTAATAAGAAATTTAAAGTGTACTAAAATTGAGAAGCGGATAAAAGTGAAGGAATATACCTTAATTGTCGTTCCTTTATATATAGGTAATAATTTTTGTAAATAGTTATAAGATTTATCATTGAAAACGGTATTCATCTTTTTTTATACAACAACACTTTGAATTCGGTCATATAAAACATGATTTTTTCACAAAGAGGTTAAAATAATAATAGGCAGTACCAACAGAACTTCAATCAATAGGACAACATGCGACCATTTTATAATCTGCAGTTTATGCAATTTCCAAAAATACATTAAAGAAAAAACATCAAACAAGAAATGTCCGGATAAAAATGTCTGAAGATATGAAAAATGAATACTGGGAAAACTTGGGTAATTAGGAGTCATGATGAACTAATATGGTGGCTTAAAATGGGCAGCTGATTAATTCCAATCGGTCATGTTCGATATTTTTGTGAATTAATTGTATGAATATGTAAACAAACATGCTGACAGCTTCAAGAATTCTTGTTGTACTCTTGCCGTGACCTGTTAAATATACAATGTTGGATGAGTATAACCAGAAGAAATTGCTGATAATGAAAAAGATAATAATACAAATATTTCAGAAAATACTACATATAGCAGACCAAATGGTAAAAGTTTTTCAAGCAAACGTTTTATATAAGCTCTGTTCCTTTACGTGCCTGAGGTTACCATTTCTTACCATTTTTTACTTGCAAATTGTTCCTTTACTTTAAAAAGCATACAATTTATATGAGACCACTTCACCACTTTTACCATTTTTTGCCACTGTTACAGTAAAGGAACAGACAAATAGACACATTTTTCACAAGATCGCAGAGCACAAATGGAATTATGTATAACAAGTGAATTAAATACTAAAGATAAAAAAGAAATCGGGGGTGTAAATTAATGCTAAGCTAATTGAAAATTGATTGCACACAAAACTTCCCAGCAAACCAATCGTACCGACATCGTAACGAAATCGGAACAAAATTCGGACGATACGTACGATATCTGTAGTGGGATTCTGTAACTCATTTTTGGTGTTATCGATAATTGTCGGTAAAATTAAAATGCTTATAATTTCGATAATTAACGAAATTTTTCGGTTAGTTAACGATGAATAAAAAGTAGTCGCTAGCCTCTACCGACACAAACAGTGATGCCAACTTTTCTTTATGTTTTTAGTCATAATTTTGCTGTTTAATTTTACCGATTTTTGTCGGTAACAGCAAAAATGAGTTACAGAATCCCACTACTGATCCGAAATCGTAACGATATCTTAACGAAAGTTGTATGAAGTGGTTGACATAATTTCGGAACGAAATGTCGGAGCGACATCGGATCGATTTCGGTCCGATTTCGTAACGAAATCTGAAGAAAATCCTTGGGAAATTCGGAACGGAAATTTCTTTCCGACATTCGTTCCGAAATCGGAACGAAATCGGTACAAAATCTGAACTATTTCCTCTCCGAAAAATCGTTTAGAAATCGGAACGAAATCTTAACGACTTTGCTTCCGAAATTGTTCAGACATTTGGTTTGCTGGGTTGGATAAACTATTACGCAGTGCCCACATTATGTATGTACGATAACTTTCCCAGCAATATTTACTCAGCAAGTTACAGCAACTTCTGCGCATTTTACTCTCTCAAGCAAGAAAAAATTGAAGAAAGTTATGGCTATATCACACCATATCCTTTTTCACATGTATGTTGTCAGTTTGGGTATACTAATATACAGACCAGCTGATGTCATACATGTGAAAAAACATATGATTTGATATAGCCATTATCGAATAACATTTTGTAAGAACTTATCAGTCACAGAGCTGTCAAAAAATCTCTCAACTCGCTCTCTTTTACTGAACAATTTTGTTATCGAACAGCATTCAGTAAAAATTTGTACGAATTTGTAAACATTTTTGGGTTATAGTACAGCCCTTTTTTAAGTAAACATTTTGGGAGTACCCAGTCAATGTGAGATCAGTTAAATCTATTGCATAGAAAATTCTTTTTTGTGTTTATCCAGTGGGAGTTGAAGAATCTGATCATTACAATATTTGTCATCAAATAGATAAAATTGTACGACATCATCGAAACTACGCTGTCAAGGTGAGATTCTTAAAGATATTCGTATTGATCACAAAATTAATTTTGGTTTTATTTCAGGTTATTTGGTACGGTAAACAAGGTGGCTCATATCAATCGCGTGATCCCATTTTGTTCATTTGGAAGAAACAACCTTTCGATTCAGTACACACAATTTGTATAGAATAAGGGAGTTTTTTGCTGTATAGAAACTTTATGGTTTCTCTGGGAGAATAGGCTGTACTAAAGTCAATATTATTATGAGAAGTTGACCGTTCGAACATTACCTGGCAATATGATTTTCTCGAATGCCTCAATTCTCTTCTATAATAACAGCTATTACCTACACTTGAACGGGCATTTAACATGGATTACAACAAAATCTTGTTGTGCTAACTGTATCTATCACATTTTTGTTTGTGTGTTTTAGTTGTTGATCATTGCTAAAATTTTATCCACTACTGTACTTAGACAGGTATACAAAACAAGGTGTTTGTGTGCGCGCTTATTGTACGACGATGTACAGTTTCCATGATAATAGTGGGTCGGCAGTCGCTTGACTGATTCTCACTTGTATTTCTTCTGTATTTTCTTTGTATAGTAACACAAAATGTTAAGCAAATGGTAATTAAAATGTGTGCGGGGAAATTTAGTTTAGTGTGGTAGTTTTGTTGTGCTTGTTCAATGTGATAGGATGGATGGATGATGGCTAGGCGGCGTACATATGCACCTACAACATCAGGTACTGGTTATTAATATGTAAGCATGTTTATGTGACAATTGTAAAGTGAGTCCATCGTCAATTGTTTTTGTTTTTTTCCTACACACCTGCAATGACAGACTGCATAATCCTTATCAGAAGGGCGATAGAAGAAGACGTGTTGAAGCAATGGCTACTAACTAGCGTCTTTGAAACAAGTAATCTTTTCTTAAAGGTTTAAATGTTTGTACAAAATTGTTTGTGTGTATATCTCAAAATATGCATAGGATAATAGTATGTGTATGTTAGTATTTTAATATTTGGAAATTGTGTAAGATCAAAAACGGCAAGGTTATGTTTTACGTTAGGTCAGGATTGGTTCTACCTCATTTGGTCTGTTCCAGTACTGTAAGAATCTACTAATTTTTACTATCTTTCCGATAACATAAAAGAAAAAGTGTTATCGTAGTAAAAAATAGTAGCTTCTTGCAGGAACTGGAACAGAGCATATGTCTACGTACCGTATGGGAAATTCATTTCAGAAAAATTCCACTTCAGCAAATTTGTTATTTTGAAATTGTGTATTATCGCTAAAACCCAGCAAAATTAAATGGAAGTGATTCCATGTGAAATCATGATTTCACTGGTTCTTTTGCATGAGTGCGAAAGGAGTCGTGAAAGATCCCATCTTTTTCATCGAATTTTCATGAGTGCAATTGAAGTCGTGAAAGGTCCGATCTTTTTCATCGAATTTTCATGAGTGCAATCGAAGTCATGAAAGATCCGATCTTTTTCATCGAATTTTCATGAGTGCAATTGAAGTCGTGAAAGATCCGATCTTTGTCACAATATTATCATGAGTTCAAATAAATTGATAAGTAACCGCACAATAAATTATCAAATACTCATATACCCGAATAATTGTGTACTTGCAAAAGTAATTGTTAAAATGAAAATAAAAGTCAGATGAAAGTGGTCGATAGTGGCAAAATTTATATATTTTAATTAAAAATACAATTTAAATTGATATAAAACAAAAGAAAAATATATTTTGTGTTTGGAAACCTGTTTCGTTTTGTGGATATTAAAAAGAAGTATGAAAAAGACCCGGTCTATAAACCACGAGCTTCCCCAGCCGACCAACACCGATATAGTAAAACATATCGAGCTGCAATTATTGGGTTGGTTGGGCCATGTTAACAGGATGGATAAAGATGCCACCGGCATATGAATACAAGCCATTTGACGTTATGCGACCCGAGGGAACAAAACTCCAATGGAAAGATCACGATATCACAAGCATGGCATGCAAAGTGAGAGAAGCAAAGTAGGAGATCGGTAAAATAAGTATAAAAGAGACCATAACGTGGTAACTATTACAGGATAAGCTTTTTCTTTTGAAATAAAATAACAGAATTCAAATTTATACTAGATTTCCCAAACGATGAGCTTGGTTCAGAGATTGACACATAATTTATCGAATATTGTAAAAACGGAACCCCCATGTTGAAAGAAGTATCTTGCAGCCATCGGAAGAGATAAATATGATATTGCAGATTAATATAATATATAATTTTGAAAATTACATACAAAATAAAGAAAAATAACATCTGGCGATACAAATCATCTGCACATTGTATTCTTATTAATTCAACAAATTACATAATTGTATTGCGAATTTTATTTCTGATTGGCAAAAATCCGGATCCAAAGCATTGGTGCAAGAAGCCATGACGATGAACTGGTGCAAGAAGCCATGACAATGAACTGGTGCAAGAAGCCATGACAATGAACCGGTGCAAGATGCTATGACAATGAACTGGTGCAAGATGCCGTGACAATGAACTGGTGCAAAATGCCATGACAATGAACTGGTGCAAAATGTCATGACAATGAACTGGTGCAAAATGCCGTGACAATGAACTGGTGCAAAATGCCGTGACAATGAACTGGTGCAAAATGTCATGACAATGAACTGGTGCAAAATGCCATGACAATGAACAGGTGAAATCAGGTGTCACTCCCTTGTAAATTTCATCGGTGATTCACCTAAATTTGCACCTATGACAAGTCACTTGCACCTATGATTCAACTCATGATCTGTCATCGAACATTTTGCTGGGAAGTAACACTACTTAGAGTTGCATTAAAACTACAGTGTACCTTGATTACCAAGAAAGCGATTCACAGCATACCGCTATTAATTACTATAGTACTTTTAGACCATTGTGTATTTAGCAAAACCAGTCGATTTAAGTTGTAATTTTTACACAATATAATACCCCGGTTACACTTAACCGGATTAACCCAGTAGGTTTGGGTTTCAAATGTCAATTCCATAGCGCAAACGTCTAATAAATCCTCATGAAGTGGGTTAACCCGGCAAAAAACTCTAATGTAACCGTACTATATGTCAAATAAATCGATATAATGATTTTAAACATGTTATACGTGAGTAGTCTAACACGCGTTTTAGACAACAAAAATTAGTTTTATTACAACATTATTTTATTATTTATGATTATTATTTATGATGCCTCCCAATGCCATTTTAAATGTGAAAATTCTTCCTTAGTTTGAAGGTCATAAAAGATTCGAAAAATCGCAATTTTCATTGCAACCTAATGTTTATGCCTTGGCTTGGAAATGTGGGTTGATGACATCTGTGTACTGTACATGTACATATGTATGTACATACCTAAAGAAAAATGAGAATAATTCTTACAAAAATATATTTGTGTGTGAATATAACATACACATAACTCTCTACACATACCCAATGTGTGTAAATCTGTGCGTGCAATAAATGTTGCACATCGTAGTGATGAAAAAGCAATGATTTCATTCACAAAACAACTGACTAATCACAAGTAAAATATTTCTATGAGAGATTTGTAAAATACGCACATTCATACATACATCATAGCGTGGCCAAAATCAAGCACAAGCGAATGTTTTGTTGCCGAAGATGAAATCATATTGTCGTACACCGTACGAAGTCGGTTTATGCATACATGCAAAAATCATGACTAATTTCTTGTAAAGCATTTTTGGCGGCGTTTTTAAGAAATTTTGAATTCCCAAAGAATTCACCCAATTATCATCTTTAAACACCTACGCTTTGTGGGTGGTGTAGAAATAGAGCTGGCAAACTATCGATATTTAAAACATTAGATATTTTCGATATTTCATTTTAAAAATTCGATTGCTATCGATATTATCGTTAATTTGTCATCATCATGTCATTTTGACTGACAGCTTTGCTCATTTTTGTCAGTCATCAGGCAACCACAAAATATTTTGTGGTTGCTAGACAGTTTGACATTTATCGATATTTCCGAAAAATCGACAGTCAAAACTGATCGTGTGTACCCCGATTTACTCTTGTGCCATACATTGAAAATATAACATGGACATTTTTTAACTTTCAGGAGGAAGGAATTTTGGTGGAGTGGGTGCAGTCTTATATGACTTTTCCAAAGCTTTTGATCTAGTTGATCATCAAATATTGATTTCTAAACTTTCGTACTATGGTATTCATGAAAAAGAGCAATTATTATTGGAGAGCTACCTCACAAATCGGAAACAGTTTGTAGAACTCAATGCTGTACAACTCACTAGTTCAAAGTCACTTAAGCTATATGGCTATGATATTTGCGTATAAAAATAGCACACATTTGAAATCGTTGCAGAGGCTCCAAAACAAGGCGTTGAAGGCTGTCTATAACTTACCAAAGTTGCATCCAACCGATGACTTATATACTAATGTAGCAAAGAATATCCTGCCAATATATGGAATATATAAATATCAATTGCTTACATACATGTTTAAGGTTACGAGGAATATGGGATCCCGTTCGATACAATTTTCCGTTAATCAAACTGCGATTGACACAAGAAATAGTTCGAATTTAAAGGTGAAAAGATGTCGATTGGAAATTACCAAACAAAGGATTGAACATGAAGGTTGTTTAGAGTTCAATAACATTCCTAACTTTTTAAAGAATTTATTGAGAATATCTACTTTTTAATTTAAAATCATTTTTATTGCGTAATACAGAAATGCTTCTGATGTAAATTTCTTAAAAAAAAAAAATATTTATATAAATTATACATGTATTAAAACACGTTCAAGTCATATTGTTAATTTCTAAACGATTTGTCCCAATAAAGCCTAGAAGGCGCTGGGACAATATATAACATATGTACACAAATATTTATGAATAAATGAACATACTCAAAAAAAAAAAAAAGGTGAAGGAGCCCCCTTTCTCCCTTCTTACCCATAAACTCAAATCATTTTCATGAAAATGTTCATGGCGGAAATGTCTATGCTTTTGTTGACATTTTGCACTAATAGTTCACACAAATATAAAGAAGACAAATGGTCTGTTCCATTACTGCAAGAATCTACTATTTTTTCCGATAACATAAAGGAAAAAAATGTTATCGTATTAAAAAATAGTAGCTTCTTGCAGGTACTGGAACAGAGCAAAAATAATTGCTATTATTGAATAAATTCTGAAAAATACATACATATGTACGTGTGAATACGGGCTTACTTTCTCACATCCAAAAAGCCGAGAAATTCCTATTTATTTCAATGAATTTTAGGTTAGAGGTTTTTAATCCGATATAATCGGTAGA
This sequence comes from Musca autumnalis, assembly GCF_047663935.1. Classification (NCBI taxonomy): domain Eukaryota; kingdom Metazoa; phylum Arthropoda; class Insecta; order Diptera; family Muscidae; genus Musca; species Musca autumnalis. Next base: position 246,416,821 of record NW_027411755.1, read on the forward strand.
CAAAAACTATCTGTCAATATTGAATTTTTAAGAAATATTATCGATAGTGCCAACGATTTTTTGCCAGCTCCATGGTTTAATAAGAAAGGTTAGCCAAAGCTTTATGTCAATTTAAATTTTTTCATTCGAGTATGCCTAAAACTTCAAAACAATATAAACAAACTGTGTATGTGTGTGTAGTGTTTGAATAATATGCCAAACAATTTTAAAAACAATCGAATTCAATGATTTTTAAAATTGTTTTTAGACCATTTGTATGGAAGCAATTGGTGAAATTTGCATTGAAACAATCAATTTATCATATTCACAACTCGATTATATGGAGAAAACTTAACCCTTCATTCATTTATCGCGTTTTTTATAAAATGCTCAAAAAATTCATTGTAAACAAACCCACTTGTTGCTTTTATTTTGAAGTTTTAGGAATTCAAGAAAAACAAGGGTTCTATAGATTTTTTTCATTTAAATCTACCTCTTTACTTATACCATGGCCAGCTCTACATGGAAACAGTAGAGTATGACGGATTTAACAGTTATATTCACTATATAATTTTAATCATGGTATAAGTAAAGAGGTAGATTTAAATGAAAAAAATCTATAGAACCCTTGTTTTTCTTGAATTCCTAAAACTTCAAAATAAAAGCAACAAGTGGGTTTGTTTACAATACATTTTTTGAGCATTTTATAAAAAACGCGAAAAAAGAAAGAAGAGTTAAGTTTTCTCCACATAATCGAGCTGTGAATATGATAAACTGATTGTTTCAATGCAAATCTCACCAATTTCTTCCATACAAATGGTCTAAAAACAATTTTAAAAATCATTGAATTCGATTGTTTTTAAACTTGTTTGGCATATTATTCAAACACCACACACACATACACAGTTTGTTTATATTGTTTTGAAGTTTTGGGCATACTCGAATGAAAAAATTTAAATTGCCATAAAGCTTTGGCTAACCTTTCTTATTAAACCATGATTTTAATATGTCAGTGTCGTGTCATGGTTGAAATTTGAAATAATAGTTATCGGGCGGGCATGTTCTGTAATTCACCTCTGCACCTCACGTGCATCGAACACACCTAAAGCTGTTCTGCAACACACCTTACACCTAGTTGGGGTGTATTCCTCACACTGTAATTTTGATGGCGAGAGCTGAGTGTATCGTTATTTTTTAAAGAAACTAATTGAAAATTTCTACAAAAAACTGCATAGGACTAAAATTTAATGTGTTTTCAATGAGCATTTAAAAAAAATATTTTATTTTCTTATATGCTGTTTATATTAGAGCTTTTTGCAGGGTTAACCTTCTTCATGAAGATTTATTTGAAATATAATCAATGGAATTGACATTTAAAACCCAGTCGGTTTGTTAAATCCGGTTATATATAAACGGGGTATTAACGAAATATGATTTGAAAATGTATTTTTTCTTAAAGTACCAAATTCAACATGTAGAAGTTCGTTTCTTTGTTTACGTCTGTTTCGTAAAGGTATAAAGGAAAAATTGAATTGACGAATTTTAAAAAATTCAGAAAAAATAGTAATCGTCCGAATCCCATTACCACATAGGACTTAAAATTTTTGTAATTGAACGTAGTTTAATACAAAAAAATTTAAGGAAAATCGAAGGTGTCGAACATCTTAAAAAAATGATTTTAAATATTGAATCGCGAAAATAGCATCCAAGCCCACTGTGCAATTTTTTATGCTATTTTTTATTTAATAGCTGATAAAACAACAAAACATACAAAAAAAGATTTTTTCAAATTGGACCAATATTAAAGAAGTTATGAGTATTTCTTTGCATGTAGTTTTAACAGAATTTGACTTTATCAAGGCGCGATATCTCTGGAAACGTTAGTAAAAAAAATCTGAAAATATACAAAAATGTTTTGTTAATCAGCAGCATCGCCACAGCAAAAAATAAAGGAAATCAAAAACCTCATCTTGAAAAAGTGTCCGGTTTCACTCAGAAATCCCCATATACATATCGTCTGCTCCGTCGGAAAAGGTTGTAAGTCCACTTTTTGTGGAAATCGCGTTTTTGTTACAGGATGATAGTACAAGTCAAAACACGTCGTATGATTCAAAGATAATGGTAGTATGTCGCGTTTTTCTATATGTTTTGCCCCTGTCGGAAAAGGTAGTTAGTCCACAAAACTTACAAATTTGAGTACGAAAATGTCGTAAGTCCACAGGAAAATGTATACTTTAAAAGAATACTACAGCTAATGTAGTTCAGATATAATGTAAAGAACTAGCCTACACCTTTGGATGATAATCGGGTGATATTTGGCGGAGCCCGTGGACCAAACTTTTGAACAAAAATGTGATAATTTCTATATTGCAACGAAAATTTACATTTTAAATCTATTTTCCTCTATAAGCGAACTGATTATGAAAGATGGACTTCTGGCCTTTTCATTGATACAATTTGGATGCTGTATGTGTTCAAATACCTCATATATTGACAAATTTGTAAAAAAAATCAAAATTTTTACTGTTTTTACTGTCGTATATCTAACTTAACTTTATCAACTGGTAATTTGTTGTTTCTCTAGGGACATTTATTCACATAACGAGATTAGTTTGTATTCTGAATTTAATAAAGTAATACCTTCTAACGGACGGGTAAGAGCAATGTTTATATTATTAAATGATTCTAAAAAAATAATTGATTGAAATGTTATTAAACTAAGAAGACATCATGATTTTTGCTAACAAAGAGCAGTATGAATTTGGAATGGAATTAGACGATGGTGTCATGGGTCTAGTTCCCTATGGTTTTCACAGTGATTCTGAAAGCTCTGATGATAAACTTCCTTAACGCCGGAAGACATTACATGCTGAAGATTCTACTTGGTTTAAACAAAAAAAAAAACTAAATATGCAGGGAGTTGGGGCAGAAATACTTGGGAAGACAAAAAAGGACACTATTTGGGATTACAATGTAGTTAAGAAACCACGTGCACTAAACACACTAAATATTAGCCGAACCGGTCCACGTTGCTGGCCCTTGAAACAGTTTATGTTACCTTTTCTTATGTCATTTAAATTTTTTGCATAACAAATTAGTTGTAAGAACGTCGTTAAAATCGGACAGGCCGAACTTGTTATACCATCCATCATGAATTGTTTTAAATTTTACTTAAATTAGTTTCCTTTCGTTTATGAAGTAGATTAAATACCAAATTTCAGTGATTTCGGTAAAACAATGTGGCTAACCTTCAAAATACCGAAATTTGGGAGGCACCGTTCTATGGTGCTATATGAAGGCATGGACCTATATAGACAAATTTATGGGAGGAAATTTTATACCCCAAACGAAGAATAAACACCAAATTTCAGCCATTTCGGAGGAATATATAGGCCACACCTTCAAAATACCGGAAATCGGAAGGTTCCGTTCTATGGAGGCTATATGAAGGCGTGGACCCATGGTAGAACAAATACAAGGTAAAGTTAATACTACAACAAATACAACTCGAACAACAACCACAAAGGAATTTGTTTTTGTTTGTAACGTTACTGCCAGTTGTATTTGTAAACAAAACAAGGAAATGTCTATAAATTATTGGAATTTAAAAAACTAATAATTTTTCACATTTGGTTGAATATTTTGGAAAACATGAATGAAAATTCGTTACATTTTCAATTTGTATGTTTCCACATCATTCCACTAAATGCATAAATTCTCGCAGAAAGTAGAATTCTTGCAGAAAAGTTTGGGGTCGCTGAAAATTCATAGAAAAAGGAGAAGCTGTTTCAATGTTTTGTTTTAGAAATCAAAGAAGCACATGTTTATTAGGGCTTTATTTTTTTTAAATTTTAATAAAATACCTCACATATTAACAAACGTTGTATCGCCTCTACAAGCGGGGATTTACTGCGCGGCTTATCGTTTGAATTTGGAGGAGGTTACATATCATTGATATGAAGAAGTCTTTCTGGGAAATGGTTTTTTCCGAATGATATATTTTTTTCTCAAAAAATATATGTCCCTAATGTACATCGAAATAGACATAAATGTATAAAATGTCATATGAAATTTGGCACTAACGTTACAACCCAGTTCAGTCAGCTGTGTATTGCTGCTACCTTTTCTTATTCTACCATGACGTGGACCTATACAGACAACATTCTAGAGGAAAGATGTATACCCAACGAAGACTAAATACCAAATTTCAGCCATTTTGATGGAATAATGAAGCTAAATCCTATATCAAAACGTGGACCGATATACACCATTTTCAATACCAAACATCCTAGAAGTAATAGAAACTCTATACCAAATCACGAAGATCTATATTAAAAATTGTGATCTGTATCTTAATTTCAAAAGACGGACACACGGTCATGGTTATACTGAGAATTTTACTCTGATCAAGAATATACATAATTTATAGGGTCTCCGCTGAATTTTTCGATATATTACAAACTGAATGACAAATTTAATTATACCCTCCATATTATGGTGGAGTGTATAAAAATCTTCAGAAATGTTGGTGTCGATATGCAATTTTAACATACCGCCAAATAACTGATGACTTGACTAATGCCGACTGTGTCTACCTTTATAAATGTATCTTATATACCTGATGAAACTATAGCTATCGATATGTTGGCTTCTAATCTTAGCATTTGCTTTCCAATAAGACCAAAGCTTCGTTATGCAAAACATCTGGGGCCTAATTCTCGCATACGTGATCGAGTTATTTCGATCGATATTTTCAGTATTTGGATTACGGCATCCGTTGTCGAATACACTTTCGAGTGGAATCTTGCGAGTTTTTGCCCGCCACACATCTGCTGTCGAAATGATTATTTTTGTGGCACAAAACGAACTTTAATGAAACATTTTCCATAAAACTAATCAAAATCACATACTAAATACTTTTTCCAATAAAATGAGTAACAAAATAGACAATAACGCGATGTTTCTTAAAAATTAAAAATATATTTTCCAATGCCAGAATGCGATCTTTATATTTTTACATAGTGGAATTTATTTCAGGTCACAATTAATTTTAATATTTCACAATTTTCTATTATTTTATAAAATTTTCATGTTTTCATTTCATTTTACGAGAAACTTGCCGCACAACAACTTGTTTGTGTGTAATATTTTCTGTTTACCATATGATTCACCGTTCGATAACCGTATGTATCGATAACTTTTTTAAATAATTTCGATCGTACAAGGGAATCCAAAAATTTCGATCGTTCGTAATTTGTCTTCGAACAGAAACTCGCTCGTTAACGGATTCGAGAATTAGGCCCCTGGTATTTCCATTGATTTGTAGCATATTTAAGAAAGTGGGAGTGGTCGGGTCTTATTGCTAAAATATGTACCCCGGATTAAGGGTACATCACCATGTTAAATTGCAAGCTTCTTCTTTGTCTTAAATTTAATTCATTCTTAAAATTTCGCGACGATCGGAATATTATTGCGATCTACAGGACAGCTACAAAGTCGGGAAAAAATTGTGGTTTTGGTCCATTTCACACCTTTCGATCATAACCAACATCTAATGGGGTCACTTCTGGTCGGAACCCGACCTCTCCACAAAATTTCGTGACGATAGGTACAGAATTGAGGCCTGGATTTTTATTAAAATTGTTAATGTATGGACGGACACACATAGAGAAATCGCTTTATCTCGTCAAGATATGACAAAATAGCAAGGGGAGGGGGTCTACGACGAATACTTCGCGATGTTACACGAATATTGGACAAAACAAACTTATAATACCCTTTCCACATTGTTTTGTAAAGTATAAATATTTTATTTTAGAAACGTCCGTAAATTGTAGGAAAATGTTGAAGTCCCTACAAAATACAAAACTATACAAGGAAAAGGTCGTAAGTCCAAAGACATCCAATTATCTCCCAAACGCGACGGAATTTTATCGAACAAAGTACAGGTATTGAAGCGGAATAAATGAACGAAGAATACTGCTTTTACCACCATAATAAAATCTTTAATACAGAAAGCGCTGGAATGTTTTTACTTCCTCCTGAATAATTTATTGAGAGGGACTTACGACCTTTTCCGACGGAGCGGATGATATGTATTTATTCAATTTTTAATGAACTTTAATTTAATTTCTATAAGCAATATCGTCTTAAAAAAATCAACTCTTACAGAACGTATAATATGCTTTTTTATATGTATGTGTGGGTTTTGTATTTTGAAAACAAAATCCAAACAAATCATGAACAAATATGACATTTTTGAAGAAGAATGTTAAACAATCGTATGCAAATTTTTCATTTCGGCGATGATTCGCCTCATGACGTCGTCTTGACTTAATAAATGTAGTATTACTTTTTTTGCGCAGTAATTGCCAAATTCACTACTTGTCATTTCTTTAGTACAGACATTTGCGAAGAAAACAAGAAAAATACATAAAAAATAATTAGAAATAGCGGATTTGAGATATGTATTTAATATAATAAATTTATTTTCAATAAAAACCGATTTTTACAACAAATAAACCACATGTATCATTTTTGACAATGTCAGTGTTGCCACACATATTGACTTTGTCTTCACATCAGATTGTCATGACTTGCAACGCAAATATTTCACATGTGAAGTCAGCCAAAATAAACACGCAACACTGACCTCATCGAAAAATTACAAGTCACTTAACTGCATTTATGAACGTTAACAATGCATTACTTTTTGTAACATACGTTTTTTTGAAAATAAATTTATTATCTGCACGCAGTAGTGGATTTATGAACACAATAATATATCTATAAAAAGCCAATGCTGGCTTCATAAATGCAGTATGTCTTTTTGTAGATAACTCATCGAGTTCATAACAGCCACACGGTGCGACATGATGCGCATTATTTGTCAAATTTGTGCAGTGTTCCAATTTGTGTTGCGCTGCGATTGACGTGGCAAGTGACATTTGCGAAGAAAGAAAAATTCACATTAATAGTCCCGATTTACATTAGGCGAGTTTACTTGCGGCAATTTTTCTCGTTCCTTTTTAAACTTGCCTCTTGCGTTTATAAAAGGCAATTCTGTTCCGACAAGTTTTGTTTTCAAAACAATGAAAATAATGTCAAATACGAAAAATATAAAAGGAATTGCCTGAAAATTGCCGGTACGAGCAATGTTTTTCCATTTCCATCCTCCTTACGTGTCTCTCCTACAAACAGGGACTTGCCGCAAGTAAACTTGCCTAATGTAAATTGGAACATACTTTAAAGGTAGAAAATCAATGGATTTTTGTTGCTTCCCCCGCTTTCTTGGCCCTCAACAAAGCAAGATTTCGGGCGCCGAAGTTACAAATCTTTTTTAACTTTGGAATTCTGATTCGGCTTGATATTTGACATTTCATTAGACACAACACAATAAATTTTTACAACGCAATTGTCGGTTACTTGATTTTTTTTCATTTTAAATTACATTTTCCGATATATAATAACAACAATTATACGATGTTTGAGAAGAACTAATTTTGACATTTGGAAAGCAAGCAATGAGCTGATTGCAGGCCTGCGTACATAAGCTGCCTTGCCTGATTGCCTTGCTTTCCTGCTTCATTTCTGACATAATAAAAATAAAAGAATAAAGAAGGCCGAGCAAATTTCGAACTGGGTTGCCCTTTTCTTTTTTATTCTTTTATTAGAAGCAAGCAAGGTAAGCAGGCAAGGCAGCTTATGTATTCACCCCTTAAGTTCCGGCCTTTAGAAATGGCATGTGGTATATTTTTATTTAATTGGTCTGTTCCTTTACTTCTGAAAATGGTAAAACCGGCAAAAGTAGCAAAAGTTGTAAACTGATCCCATATGAATTTAATGGTGTCTGAAGTAAAGGAACGCTTTTCGAGTAAAAAGTGGTAAAACTTGAAGATTCTTGAACGTAAAGGAACAAAGCTAATATAATAACTTGATTAGTCCCAATTTACATTAGGCGAGTTTACTTGCGGCAATTGTCAGTTTGTTGGTGAGAGAGGGGGCTGAGAGGCAAAGGGTTACCATATGCCTCACCTCTCTCTCCATCAAACTGACAATTGCCGCAAGTAAACTCGCCTAATGTAAATTGGGACTTATCAAAAAGAAAAAAAACTTGAATTTTACAAAAAGTAAACAAGAGTAATATATTGTGTGCGTTCATAAATGCAGTAAAATTACCTGTATTTTTTTCGACTATGTCAATGTTGTCATACATGTTTACTTTGTCTTCATGTTAATCTGCTAAAAATTTAAGATGTAAATATTGCGTTTATAAAGTCAGCCATACTGCATTTATGAACACAAGACAAAGCCAAATGTTGCGCAGACAGAACTTTGCGGCGTTAAGATCACCTGATTTAACGCATTTTTTTCACGAAACCACTCTAGTGTTACCTTCAATTAATATGGACCTGAAATGTGTTTAAAATGTATATTGCCCAGAAAATAATAGGCCGTTTACATATAACCGGGTTAACCCAGTGGGTCTGGGTTTCAAATGTCATTTCCATTGTGTATACTTCAAATAAATCCTCATAAAGAAGGTTAACCCTGCAAAAAACTATAATATAAACGCCGTATAAAGCTGAATATTTCAGTATCTGAAATCATACACTGAAAAGGTTATAATTTTATATAACTAAAATACAATTTAAAAGTTTTTTTGCGTTCTTTGGTTTAGAAATCTAACGGATTATATTGAAATAATTTTGTGTAATTATTGTTATTTTGTCATCAAGGGGTCACAAAGTGCGGTTGTTGCTATAAGAACCCCAACGATTTAGCCTAAACTGCATTTTTGTAAGGGGTATGTATACTTTTCTGTGCCACTGTACATATTTGGAAGCAGCCAATAGGTCTGTACGATAACTCAAAATTTTGTACAAATTTGTACAAGCTTTTACAAAATGCTGTTCGATAACAAACTTGTTCAGTAAAAGAGAAATGAGAAGCACTTGCAAGTAGTTGCAAGAACTTGCAAATACTTTTTACTTGCGAAGTTATCGAACAGGTCTAATGCGAATTTATGAATTTGCCTCTCAGCACCCTCTCTCACCAACAAACTGGCAATTGCCGCAAGGAAAATTGCCTAATGTAAATATGGACTTTGTTTCATACAAACAAATCAACTGACGTTTCGAAAATAAGCTAAACCATGGTATAAGTAAAGAGGTAGATCTAAATGAAAACAATTTATAGAACCCTGGTTTTTCCTGAATTACTAATGTCATGTTCACATGAGCGTTTCAATTACGTTGTTCGCCTGTCGAACGACAAACTGTCTTGTGTAAACGCCTAGTTACTCTTCTTTACAATGCAAAAGACCTTATACCCCGGTTACACCTAACCGGATTAACCCAGTGGGTTTCGGTTTCAAATGTCATTCCATAATGACAGTTGAAATCGAGTGAATTTCGTAAATGTAAACCTAGCATTAGCCAACTTTTCTAATTAAACCATGAGCCAAAGCTAATGAGTTCATTTCAATTTGTTTGACAGATGTCATCATACAAATAAATCGTGTGCATTTTATCATTATATATGGGTATAGCCTAAAGGTAGAAACACAATGAAATGCGATCCCTCATTCCTTAATTCTTTTACACAAATTGAGGCTTGGATGAGCATGAATGTCTCATTGTGTTCTCACCTTAAAGGCCTGGGTACTTAAGCAACCTCGTCGCCTGGCTTTCTTGTCTGGCTTTAATTCTGACACAATAAAAACAAAAGAATAAAGGAGGCCGAACCAATTTCGAACTAGGTTGCTGAAAAATAGTGAATGCGTTAAGCTGAAAACACATCCAACGTTTAAGTAAAGTTTTGTGTCATTTCTGGTAGATCAATAAAGTGCTGCCAAGTTTCAATTTATCTTTTTTCTTCTACCAGAAATGACACAAAACTTACCTCAAACGTTGGATGTGTTTTCAGGTTTAAGTTTAAAATTGAATTCATTTTCTTTCATTGCAAAACAGAATAACATTCCTAGTAGCTTTATGGTTGTTATTTTTCCATCAACACGTCACGCGAACCATCGCGATGACTCAGTTCCAACAATTTTAATCTCATCATTAGTTAACTTCTCACCGTTAAACTAAGTTTTTTTTTTTAGGGAAAACTGTAATAATGGGCATCAGACTTTCCATCTCTGTCTCACGTATATTAGTTTCTCAAATTTTCAATAACACTGTTTTTAAAACAAGGCATCACGTTTCCGTCTCTGTGCATCATCACATCGTCGTTGTCGTATTCACATTGTTCGTTTTTCGTTTTTGTTATTTTCCTTTGGTTGTCGCTGTCGTCGTTGTTCACCCTCAATGATTGTTTGTATGAATTAAACTGAACACAATCTGTTATCGTCCTCTGCTTTTAATATAACAAACATCATCGGCAGTATTGTACAGTGCTGCACTCTATGGTCATGTCATTCGTTTGTCTGTCGAAAAATATACGACTGTTACCGACGCCGCATCAAATTTTCAGAGCGTCATTTATAAACCAAATGTCAGTGTGTTTGTATTTTGTAAATGCATTTTCCTAACATATAATAGAGAAAAGAGTGCAAGGAGAGCAAAGAATTTAGTAAATACAGTAGGGTCTCGATTTTTGTAGATAATTTTATTATTTGGTTATTTTTCTCTAAATAATAACAGATTACGGTTCAATTTATTGACCTGATTTTTTATTGGTCCATAAATAACTTTCAGTGTCTGTTAAAATATAATAAGGTTAAGACGTGACACAATTAGTCGATGGTCAGACTAGCACGATTTCAACATGGCGACGTCAAGTTGATTGGCGAGGGGTATGAAGAAGTGAAACCCATGTACATGGTTTTATGTGTTTGTTGTGTTGCCCCTCCTTGTTATTCGTTGCTGGTTGTTTTATTCCGGTTTCTTTCATTTTATTTTCTCAAGCAAACGATTAACAACAATACAAGCATGAAAGGATGAAAAAGTATAAAATAACTTAAATTTAATAACAAATTTGATTAATGAAAAAGTGTTTGCACTTTTTTGTTTATTTTGTGTTGTTTTTTAGTATATTTTGGTTTGTTGTGTACTTATTGGGGATTTTTTTTATGAGAAACACAACAAACACGAATGGAGAAATAAAGATGACATGCAAAAATCTGAAATTTCACGTTAACGTGTGTGGACACTAACGAAACTTGAAAAGAAACTTTAAGTCTGAAAGAAACCTTGCTAGTCTGACTAACTACATACGGAGTGCACGACGCAAACATTCGTCCTTGTAGTATACGATTAAGGGTCCATGACGGGCAATTGGACGACGGTCTGAGTATGAACTCAGATGTTCATACGTCTGAGGAAGACAACACCTAGCTTGGTCTTTTGCAACGTTTGTACTTTATCAGAAACGACCAATGTGAATTCAAAGACGTCATAAGTCCCGGGCAACACTAATGCTTAGTTTACATTTGGCGTCGTTTCGTGATTTCGAAGGCGTTTCGTGATTTCGCGCGGAATCAAGCAAAATTTTTCATGATTTCGCATACAAAAATGAAATCATTTCATTTCGTGATTTCAGCGAAATCAACATCGAAATCACAGTACACATGATATACAACCCTGCTTTTGCCTAAAAAAGTACCAAAAGTTGCAACACTTTTCACGTATCACAATAAACAAGGTAGATGGCAATTGCTGCAACAAAAAATTTTAGTGTCAAAATTTGTAAACAATGTGAAAAAATATTAAATTACTTTGTTACAATGCTATTTTTCATTGTGCTCCCGTACTTTTTTAATGGTAATGTTAGAAAAAAGAGCGAGTTGTCAAAAATTGCTTCCCCATACAAATTTCTTAAAAAATACGGAAATTGCAAAAACTCCAGCATAAATGTCAAAATCAACGTATCAGCTATCATATTAGATACCAATGAACATGCTTGCTGCTAGTTTCTACTAGGCCAAAAGTGTATGACAGAAAACAGGAGAAGAGGGTGTTATTCGGCGCGATTTTTGTTTGAAGAGAACTGCAAGTATTAGTAGATTTCGGATCACGGGAACGCATTTTTATCACTAAACGGGAAAACCACTGCAAGTACTAATATTGTGCAGGATCTGAGCACAACTTTTATCTATCAAAATTTATTATAACGTTGTCTCAACTATAAAATCATTTTTTTATTTTTTCATTTGTTAGTACTATACACAAATAATACGATATATACATAATTTTACTATAATTTTCCAAAGAAAGTTGTAAAATTCCACATTGTCGTATATTTTTGATGATTAATTCAATTTGCAAAAACTTGATTTGAAAATTCATGTTCGATCAACTGCGCATATGCGTCTACCTTGATCATTGTGATATGTTTGAAATCAACAAAAAAATAAGTGTAAACAGCGGGGTGTATTTCAGGATTTCGTGAAATCCATTGGATTTTGGAGCGCAAGTGTAAACTTGGCATAAGAGTAATTTCACTGAAATTCTCACATGAAAGTAAAAGAAAATGTAAAAAAAACAGTCTGTTTGTTTCATACGAATATAGCAACAAAACAAAATTGCAGAACACATGAAACCGTATACACTAGTTTCTTGAAATTATAGCATTGTTCCTTTACTTTTTTAATGGTAAGTGTGGTAAAAGAGAAAAGTGTCAAAATTGCTCAAAAGTGCTCTCCCATGAACATTTTTACCAGAAAAGTAAAGGAACGGAAAAGTGGTAGATCTGGCAGCAATGTCAAAAAGAAACATAAAAAAATCAATTTTCGTCTTTTATTTCACATTTTTTAATTAAGTTTTGTCAGCGTCGAACTTTTTCTTCTGTTTTTCGTCCATTTTCTTTTTCATTGTGAAATAATCGTCAAACAAAAGTCGAAATATCAATTCTGTAATTTTTTGCCTGCAGAAATTTGTCTGGTAGCCTGTGGTAGAAGAGAAAGCCATTCTCGCTCTCTCTCCTCTCTCACTCTCTTAAAAATTGCTTCCAGTTTTGCCACTTTTCGGGGTTAAGGAACGCTTTGCAGGTTAAAAATGGTAAAAATGGTAACCTCATGGTAAAATGGTAAAGGAACACAGCTTATGTTTTTTTTTTTTCCAAAAAATGCTAAGTTTCATGTTAAAATTTCATTGAAATTACTCTAGTGGGACTTAATGATGTGATCCTTAGATTGGACAAAGGCTGGGACACCGGAAGCAGCGATGACAGAGATTTAAGCGTGGCGGCGTTGCTTGACATTGGTTGGAAAACCTTAATAGGGGCGAACATTCGACCACCGCGAAACATGTTACCGAAAGCACCCTGAGCAGAGCGGTGAGCACCAACACCACGGAAACGAGGAATACGAACAACAACACGACTAGTACACCATTATTCAGCAGGGTTTGGTGACCTGTAATAAGCAGCACACATTCAATATATAAATATAACGTCACCATAAATGCCGGAAGACGTAACCCACAAAAATAAAACTTTACAGGAGAAACAAAAAACATTATAAAATGAAAACGGTGTTATAAAAATTTTTAGTATCGTGTTTTAAGACAGAGAAGAAATATATTTTTGGAAAAAAAATATTTTTTTTTTCCAGAATGTTAGAAGCTGTGTGGGTTACGTCTTTTGGTATTGTATTTTTCTGAAATACTAAAAGACGTAACCCACAATTTATTGAGAATACATTTGAAGAAACTAGTATAAATGAAAAATTATAAACAAATTAGAACTGGTTTATTGGCCTACGCGGTTAAGCGAACTTTAAACTAGCAATCTGACGGTGTTGGGTTCAATTTCCAGTCTTGACGTTGATATTTCAATGGACCACAATTAGGTGAACTGTTTATTCCAACCATCACTATAATTAATCACTATTAATTGTATTAGACGATATTAAATCTGGAATATTATATTTATTGTTGTATTAAAATCAATTAATGGACAAAATATAGTTCATATAAGGTAATTTGTAAGAGTTTAAATGTAACTTCTAATTGTCATAAGGAATGTTGTCATAAAAGTAATGACAATCACTTGGAATTAAACATATTAAGTCTTGCAGGCGTTGAAATTTCTTTTTTGAAACTTTTAGCCTTTGTGTTTACATCTGAGGATGATCCACTGCCTCAAAAATTCCGGAAGATCTCTATGGTAGAATCTGGAAGTCGTCCTTGATATCAGTTTTAAAAAAGATTATACTGCTAGGATCAAAAGCCAATGCTCGCAGTGACTGTAGGATCTCCAATCTTTTTGTATAAGTAAACTAATACAGAAAATTTGCGTTTTTCTCTGGACTTATTTGATTACTACAATCAGTTGATCTCTATTAAATCATAGGTTGGTTGACAAGACCATATTTTGCAAACTTACAGTCTAATCGTATCCGTCTTCAAAGAATACATCTTTGTACTAGAACTACGTGAAGTTTGAGCATATACACGTTTTCGTATCAACGCCTCAAATTTTGAATATTTCCGTTCGTTCTTTCTCTTGGAAAAATTAACAATATCAAGACGAGCATTGCCTTCCGAATAACCACTTCCTTTTGTACGGTTAACATATTGTTTTCCATATGTGCGTTTTAGATGTTTATTTAAATCAGGGCATAGGTCTTCTGTCATCATCTTCAATTATTTCAATTATGGATTTTTTCTGTAAGACCAGTAAAAACCGTCTAAAGTGAATGTTATTGCTTAAAAAATTAACTAAAAGAATGGTCTTTGTGATTTTTGAAAAAAAAGCTACCATTCTTGAGATATCGTCACCAAAGAGTCAAATTACGCATAAGGAGAAATAAGCCGAGTAAGAGACAAAACTGTTAAAGTAACTACACCATATGATAGGTATTTCCATAAGCTTTCATACGCTACCCATTTTGTAGTAATCGGTTCAGTAGAACTGGGTATAACCCGGTTGTGAACCTGGATTTTCGGGTCAAATAACCGGTTAACCGAATCCGCCTAGGTGGAAATTATACATTAACTCAATAAGTCCTCCCTCTGGCATTATAATTGCTGCAAAAATCAAAGAATACATTGTTTGTACTGCTGTTTAGTTTTGAAATAATGTGGGTTACGCCTTTTCTGTTCTATGAAAATTACAGTATGCTGTTACGTCTATTGGCATTTCTTGAATAGGATCGTTATTTTTAAACGTAGAGGCTTTAAATTTTACCAGAGCATGTATTTTAGCTTAATATATCAGATTGCATCAAAAAACAAATTTCGGTTTCCATGTCGGTTACGTCTTCCGGCATTTATGGTGACGATAAACACATTCATCATCGCTCTTGCCCAATTACTTACAGGCTTGTTCGCTGACAGCATAAGGTTGACGCTTGTTATGGGTACTTTACACGATATGTTTTTTATATATGAGTTGTCACTTTGCATATACATTTTGTATGGGAGAAGTGACAACTCATATGCAAAAAACATATCGTGTAAAGTACCCATTACAGCGCATCAATTGGTAGATATTGTAGACATCGGGGCGAATGGGTTACTTGAACACTGCTGGCAAAGCAAAACATTATCAAATGTTTGCTCTGTTCCCTTACTTTTGAAAATGGTAATATCGGCAAAAGTAGTGAACGTTGTAAACTGTTCCCATATGAATAGTATGAAATCTTAAGTAAAGGAACGCTTTTCGAGTAAAAAATGGTAAAACTTGATGATTCTTGCACGTAAAGGAACAAAGCTGTTGTTTTCCTTGTTTTGCTTTTTATTTCCACATTTTACTTTCGTGTCATGAGGACCCAAAACCAAGGCAGATAAATCAGGTAAACTACTCGTCAAATGGCGACAACAAAAAACTGTTGTTGTACAATTTAAACGTCAAAATTTGTTATGATTTTGCATGAAGAATTGTTGTTGTACGTTGTTTACAACAACTTTTTGACACTATGTTCAATCAGCTGGCGTGAATCGGCTACCTTATTCAATGTGCCTTGCCCAAAACTGAAAAACGAAATGTAGATCTGCTTTTACATTTAGATAATTTCCGCCAATTCTGCTTCTTTTGGGCATGCTGCTTACCAGTTTTCTTGTCAATTTCTTCCAAACCTATGAAAATATTTTATTTTGCAGCAGCAGAAACGTCCTCCATTGAACATGAAAACACAAATTCTCCCGAATTACGACCAAATATTTTGCGACATCACTTGACTAATAAACAAACAGTCAAACAAACAGTCTAGTTGTCATTTACATACAATTACAAAAACAATTATCTATCTATGGTTTCAATGCATGGTTGCATTTGACATCTCAAGGACGGGCTTTTCAAATGAGATTACCTTCTCATTTTATATGCTGTTTATATTAGAGCTTTTTGGGAGGTTAACCTTCATTATCAGGATTTGTTTGACGTATTGGTAATGGAATTGACATTTAAAACCCAGTGGGTTTGTTAAATCCGGTTATATATAAACGTACTATTACCATGAATGTTTGGGGAGGCATTACATTATAGCTTTGTTCCTTCAATTTTTAATAGTAAAAGTAGCAAAAGAGAGAAGTCCTCTCTTCTCTCAGAAAACTGTGAAAATTGCGCTCACGTAACAAGTTTTGCACACTAGTAAAGAGGCGGAAAATAGATCTGGCAGCACTGTCAAAAAACAAATATGGCTGTCTAAAAAAAATATAACAAATAAAATAAATTTCACTGTTTTTTATTTTTTATTTCACAGGTTTAAATTTTTATTTTATCTCTTTTTATTTTGCTTTGACAAAGCGCTTAGTTTTCTTTTTCCCTTTTGCCCTAATAGTGAAATAAATGTTAAGTCAGCAGTTTGGCAGATTTTCCATATATTACACAACGAAATTTGTCGAGCAGAAAATAGTAAAAGAGAAAGCCATTTTGGAAATTGCTTCCAGTTTTACTACTTTTTGGGGTTATGGAACGCTTTCCGAGTTAAAAATCGTAAAACTTGAAGAAACTTTAATGTAAAGGAACAAAGCTTTTTACATTTCTTAAATGTTGAGCGCCGAACATGTATGTGATTGTTTACATAAAACATATGGCTGACGAAGGCGTTATCAAAAGTTCTATGTGTGTTACCAAGGGACCATAGTTTTCGGGGAAATAGAATTCATTCGCTGGGTTCTTCGGGAACATAAATGGGCGCTGAGGGTGGCATGGGTACAGTTTCCTCTGGATCGCCAAAACGTTCATAGTTACAATTCTAAGAATTTGTTTAAAAAATAAAGAAATACAAACCCAGCAAAAACTTTGCATCCGTGGATGCACTCCATTTTGGTTCCACAGCACACAGCTAGGATGCACTCCGTTTTCGATCCAAATCACAGCTTTTGAGTGTTTTGGATTAAATTTAAAGACATTCTTCGGATTGTGTTTTAATCAATCTAAAAAAATAAAATTAATTTTTATTTGTTTAAAACAATAATATTAAGAACTTTATTACATTATCACAAATTAAAAAAAAATCGTCATTAAATTTAATCACAACTGAATCAACTTCCTCTTATGGGTACTTTACACGATATGTTTTTACATATAAGTTGTCACTTTGCATATACATTTTGTATGGGAGAAGTGACAACTCATATACAAAAAAGTACCCAATACTCTGCATTTTATACAACCCCAACTGAATTTGCTTCATCATCCAAAAGGTTTTTTATGTTGCCTTCCCATCACCACTCCAACTCCACTCCATTAAGAATGTCCGTCTCGTGAATTACCGCAAAAATGTTCGTGTTTACTATTTCTTTATTTTGTAACAAATTCTTAGAAATTTAAACAGACTTTTTTGTTGTCTTTAGAAAAAAAATGCTAACGCTGAATAGGGATCAACCAAATGTTTTTTTAGAGATCTCTAAAGCAACTGCTTATAAAATATATCGAACTGAGTGCATTTTTCATAACTCGGTTGGACTACATCAAAAGATGTTGTGAAATCATAACTCCAATTGCATTACTTCCAATTTTTTTTTTGCTGGGTATTAAACAGCATCCACGGATGCAAACTTGTTGCTGAAAATAGTAGCAAAGGCTATCGGCTATCAATTATTATAGCTGGTTTATACTAGCTGTGTTCCTTTACTTACCTGAGGTTAGTCGATGGTCAGACTAGCAAGGTTTCTTGAAACCAATTTCGTTAAAATTTCTTTTTAAGTTTCGTTAGTGTCCACACACGTTAACGTGAAATTTAAGATTTTTTCGTGTCCTCTTTATTTTACCATTCGCGTTTGTTGTGTTTCTCATACCA
This sequence comes from Musca autumnalis, assembly GCF_047663935.1. NCBI lineage: Eukaryota > Metazoa > Arthropoda > Insecta > Diptera > Muscidae > Musca > Musca autumnalis. The sequence continues at coordinate 246,434,993 of NW_027411755.1, forward strand.
ATAAAAACAAAACAAACATAAGCTCTGTTCCTTTACGTGCAAGAATCTTCAAGTTTTACCACTTTTTACTCGCAAAGCGTTCCTTTACTTCAGACAGCATACAATTCATATGGGGGCAGTTTACAACTTTTGCTACTTTTGCCGGTTTTACCACTTTCAAAAGTAAAGGAACAGACCAATAAATAAACTAAAAACAGCACAAAATAATTAACATTTATAATTAAATTAATATTAAAACATAATTAAATTTTCACTATTTCATTAATTTAATGTTTTTATTAAATCTTTTTATGCTTGCTTTGTTGTTAACGTTTGCTTGAGAAAATAAAAATGAAAGAAAATGGAAGAAAAAATCTTGCAACGAACAACAAGAAGAGGCAACACAACAAACACAGAAAACCATGTACATGGGTTTCACTACTTCATACCCCTCGCTTATAAACTTGACGTCGCCATGTTGAAATCGTGCTAGTCTGACCATCGACTTACCATTTTTACCATTTGTTATCATTTTTAACCTGCAAAGCGTTCCTTAACCCCGAAAAGTGGCAAAATTGGAAGCAATTTTTAAGAGAGTGAGAGGGGAGAGAGAGCGAAAATGGCTTTCTCTTCTACCACACACGGTTGCCACTGGGTAAAAAAATTGTCTACCAAAATTTTCCGAAAATGTTACCAAAAAGTTACCAACAAATTTAATTTGCCATTTCGCTTGATACACATCGAAATATGCATCGAGAACGCTGTAAAATGCATATATTCTAGATCAAGGCATATTTATATAAGGTAAATGCATGAATTACAACAACTAACAAATTTACAAAAACAACATTGTTGTTATTGAAAATTTATGGCCGATTCCGTACAGCGAGGCGAGTCGTGTCGCGTCGCCAAATGCAATTTTTCGATTCCGTATGGCAATATCGCCTGACGTCGTCAAATTTTGTCGCCGAAATGTTCATTTTCCGGCGACAACAAATTAGCTGTCGCCGTACATTTTTACTAACGAATAAAAATAAAATAAAAAAAATAAAAATAACTTCTTATCGACGATTATTTTCTATCGCTGTACGTAGTGCATTTTTTAAATGTTGTCACAGAGACGATAGACGACGCGACATGACTCGCCTCGCTGTACGGAATCGGCCCATTAATGTCAAAAAAAAAAATATTGAATAATGGGGTCGTTCTAAATATTTTCTAAGGAAAAACATAAATACATTTTAAAAATCCTCTAAAATAGAACAAATTTGAATCAAAATGCAAATATAAAGCATACAGAACTGTCGTAGGTCATTGTTATTACCCGTTTACGATGAAAATAAGTATTTTATGGTAGCAAATTTCATGAGGAGACCCTATTACATTTTGAAAACCAAATTTACAAAAAAAAAGTAAAAATGCAGCTAGTTGTCACTACTACCTTATATAAATTTGAAATCCAAATAGATATTTATTATTCTCGCGTATAGGGTTGTATGGATCCATTATATACATTTTTTTAAATGCCACGGCAACAAAAAATTGTAAATCGAATATTTTTGACTGTAACCTCCATAGAACCGACATTTTAAGGTAATAGCCACAGTATCTATACGAATTGGCCGAAATTTAGTATTTGGTCTCTGTTAGGTATACAAACAAAACATTTTTAGATCCAGAATTTCAGAAAATGCATGTATCTCCGGGAAATATTCGTCGTAGACCCGCTGTAGTATACCAAAATTCATATCACGACGAGATAAAGCGAGGTTTTAGCCACATTATCCAACTGAAGTTGCTCAAATTTGGTAGTTACTATGTATAAAACATTTCTTTCGAGAATCGTTTGATATTGCACCCTTTGATATTACCGACTTTCGGTACTTATTTTTAAGGATTTTACCAATTATCGAACCGACATGGCTTACATTTTGGTAGTTTCTCTTCGTTAGGGGTATAAAATATTCCTACAGGGAATTGTATAATTTCACTATTTTAGCTATTTTTAAAGTTTTAGCCGGATGGTAGGAAATATCTTGAAAAAAAAAACAGATAGAATAGGTGCATAACCGATGTGAAAAAAGACCCTTACTATGAATTTGCATATCTCGCCGTTGACCAATTTGACGTACATTTAAATGCGGAAAATAATAAAATAAACGCAAATATATGGTCTGTTCCAGAACCTGCAAGAAGCTACTCACATTTTTCTCTTTATGTTATCGAAAAAAATAGTAAACATTAGTAGATTATTGCAGTTCTGGAACAGACCAATATTTGGTCCGTTCCAGTACTCATTTTTACTATTTTTTTTCGATAACATAAAGGAAAAAAAATTATCGTAGTAAAAAATAGTATCTTCTTGCAGGTTCTGGAACAGAGCATTTATAGTTTGTTCAAACAAACCTTAAAAAAGTTACCAAACCAAAAAAGAAATTACCAAATTACCAACCCTATAAAATGTTACCAAATTTGGTAATATTCTACCAACTGTGGCAACCGTGCTACCACAGGCTACCAGCAAAATTTCTGCAGGTAAAAAATGGCAGAAATGACGATTGACGATTATTTCACAATGAAGAACAGAAGAAAAAGTCGAACGCTGACAAAACTAAATGAAATAAAAGACGAAAATTGATTTTTTATGTTTCTTTTTGACATTGCTGCCACATCTACCATTTTTCCGTTCCTTTACTTTACTGGTAAAAATGTTCATGAGAGAGCAATTTTGACACTTTTCTCTTTTACCACTCTTACCATTAAAAAAAAGGAACAAAGCTACTTATGCACCGAAATCCACTCCGTTGTTTACACTTATACTAATGCTTGGTTTTGAACAGTTGAAATCGAGTGGATTTCGTAAATGTAAACTTAGCATTTGTTTACATTTACGAAATCCACTCGATTTCAACTGTCAATTCCTTTGTGTATACGTCAAATGAAATCTCATTTGAAATCTATTGGATTTCATTTGACGTTTAAGCAATGATGCTTGGTTTACATTCGGCCTCGTTTCGTGATTTCGAAGGCGTTTCGTGATTTCGTGCGGAATCAAGCAAAATTTATCGTGATTTCGCATACAAAAATGAAATCATCTCAGTACTAAAAAAAGTACCAAAAGTTGCAACACATTTCACGTATGACAATAACCAAGGTAGATGTGCGAATTGCTGCAACAAAAAATGTTAGTATCAAAATTTGTAAACAATGTGAAAAAATATTAAATTACTTTGTTACAATGCTATATTTCATTGCGTTAATGGCAATTTTAGAAATTAGAGCGAATTGTCAAAAATTGCTTCCCCATACAAATATCCTAAAAAATACGGGAACGGAAAAATGATGGAAATTGCAAAAACTCCAGCAGAAATGTCAAAATCAACGTATCAGTTATAATATTAGATACCAATGAACCATGGTGTAAGAAAGAAGGTGATACAATAATAAAAACTGATGTCTTCATTTGCTGTCAAAACATATTTTAAATCAAAAATAAATACCAAATATTTTGCTTCTATCAAAAATATCTGTGTACAACATCTTTGTTTAACCTTCGCGAATAATATTTTAACGTTTTCTTCTAAATTTTGTGGATATTTCGCGCAAAAAAAAATTGACAGCAAATGAAGACTACAACCTAACGTCAACTATTGGATCACCTTGTTAAATTCGCCTTGCCAATGAACATAAGAACATGCTTGCTGCTGGTTTCTACTAGACCAAAATTGTATGGCAGCAAACAGGAGAAGAGGGTGTTATTCGTTGCTATTTTTGTTTAAAGAGAATTGCAAGTCTTTCTAGATTTCGGTGTACGGGAACGCATTTTTAGCACTAAACGGGAAAATTACTGCAAGTACTAATATTTTGCAGGTTCTGAGCACAACTTTTATCTATCAGAATTTATTATTAGATGTCTCAACGATAAAATCATTATTTTTTTATTTTTTGGTACTTTTGAGTACTGTGATTTCCATGTTGATTTCGCTGAAATCACGAAATGAGATGCTTTAATTTGTGTATGCAAAATCATGGTAAATTTTGCTTGATTTCACTCGAAATCACGAAAAGCATGCGAAAAACGAAACCATGCCGAATGTAAACCAAACGAAAATCGACGAACAAATTTTTCTTACATTTATCGAGTTATATGTAAACGTACTATAACTTCAAAATAAATACAACCCTATGCATTATAGCTGTGTTGCGTTGACATAACACACTATTTGACAGTTGTTGACACATATGGCGCATCCGTTATTTCCCTTCTCTTTCTTTTCGTTTCTTTCTTTGACAACTGAAATTCGTCAAGATGGTATGTGCCGAAAAGTTTTTTAATGAAATTTAATGTAAAAAATCAAAAAACATCGAAACAAAACCCTACAACATACAATAAAATGCCAATGAAGTGATTTAAAGACATTACCATGAAAAGAATTAAGAAAATATTTAATGTGAAAAATGACTACAAGTAAATAAAAACGGTGAAGAATTAAATTGTTACGACGGACAGTGTTCGCATGAAAATATTTTGATTTTTTAAATTAAATTTCAATATGAACATGAACTTTGTGATATATTTGTAACTTTAAAATGAATATTAAAGACAGTTTTCTGTGTGTGTTCCCTTTTCCTTTTCCGTAGGTAAACGTACCAAAACAACGTCGCACCTTCTGCAAGAAGTGCAAGTGCCACAAATTGCACAAAGTCACCCAATACAAGAAGTCCAAGGAGCGTAAGGGTGCCCAAGGTAGACGTCGTTACGACAGAAAACAACAAGGTTTTGGTGGTCAAACTAAGCCCATCTTCAGGAAGAAGGTAAGTTGCAACCACTTTGTGTCCTTTCATGTAATGAAAAGACAAAGCGGCATATTCGTAGAACCAGTTTGCTGTTGTTGTTAGTAACTAGGCATTTTGGTGGGATAAATATATGCCATATTAATAAACCATTTTTGGTTTATCATATTTGTAAGGATTTCAAGAGGGGATACAGAACAGTATCTCTTTAACCTGAAGATATGGACATTTGTTTACTTTAAACTATTTTTGATAGCATTGTGACTTGATGAAGTGGATTTTTTAGTAATTGATTCCTTTCTTTCTCTCCTTTTCAGGCTAAAACTACCAAAAAGATTGTCTTGCGTATGGAATGCACTGAATGCAAATACCGCAAACAATCCCCATTGAAACGTTGCAAACATTTCGAATTGGGTGGTGACAAGAAACGCAAGGGTCAAATGATTCAGTTCTAAATTATTCGCCCCCAGCCGTTTTCGAAGTCCTTCGTAATGCCTGCAGACGACGTTGTTTTTTTACTTCGTGTGGTGTACATTTTTTAAGTTGTACAAAATTACATTTTTTGTAATTTTTGTTTTAAAAACAAAATAAAAAATATCTGTATTTGAAAACACTTCAATGAAAAAGAAGTGTTTTTGGAGAAGAAAACAAAATATCAAAAGTTGTGTGTGTTTCATTGCAAGAGTGAATCGATCGAGCAAGTAATGTGTGCACCTTGAAGTGGGTCGACAACCTTAGAGAGATCTTCAAATAATGTTGTTATGGATTTATGTGAAAGAAGAAGTTATAGAATTGGAAAGCAGAACAAACTTTGAGAAAAAAATTAACTTAGTCTTCAAATCCACGGCCGAAGGCCTGCTACTTAAGAAAACTTACAATTTTAAAGAAACTTTCGTCCGCGTAGCCGAAATTTGCACCTGTCCATAGGAGAAAGTTTTAAATTCCCGGACGAAGGCCGGCTTCTTAAGAATGCTTCCATTTTTAAAGAAACTTTTGCACGCGTTCCCAAAATTTGCTCCAGAATTGTAACCGGTTTATATACAGCTGGAATTATTACATTTCTGGATAGGTGTTTTCCTAAGCTTTCTTTTTATACCCATAACGGCCCAGAATACCCGGTTATATATCCGGTTTCTTACCCGTAATATCCGTTCAAATAATCGGATAACCGGTTATGACTACCGGCAAAATTTTATATTTAAATAATTAGGGCATCGAGATCTATATATGTTGAAAATTTCAAATCGATCGGACGATTATAGTCAAACTAGGAATGTTCCGAAGTTATTAAAAAATAGATTCTATTCGACCAAGTATTTTCGAGGATATTATAACATCCGAGAAGATAACGCTGAATGCCCATCGACTGTGGATTTCGAAGATACTACAAAAGATGGTGCGAAATGCATACAACTTCTCATGATTTGGATCAATGTAGTAATAAGCGAAATGCAAAGGGATGAGTCTCCAACTTATCGCATACGACAAATCTAAAATCCCACGGCAGCGGGTTCTTTCTTACCGGATTGACCGGAAACCAATCGAACAGATATTCGCCTTACGGTAAGCACATCGATACTACCATCTCCAACAAATCCTTTACAATGGGAAGATACCCTGAATGTCTTTGAAAATTCTGGACCCGTATTAATCCAGATCAAACAGATCTTTTTGTCATATATACCTTTAGAAGCTCTTCCTTCTCGAGATAAGGATAATGCCCAAGGCATTATAGATACCATTGTAAAGATTTTTGATGTCCAACATAGGCTACGATGCTTACTAACGGATATATAATAATTCGTCCAACCTAAGACCACTTCGGTACCTCCCATAAAAAATTCAAATCTTTGGCATAAGTGGGAACTTCTAATTCTGAAATTGTTGTAATTTATAAGAAAATTTAGATGTTAAATAGGGGTTATGTGCGACCTTACTTACGATTTCTTTGAAATTTTGTACCACAGGTTGGAGTTATTGTCCTGAACACGATTTCACGGAACCAGACAAGTAAGGAGAGAGTCCAAAGGTACAAATGAAAACCTCCAGACTAGGCAGGTTTATATAGCATTCACAATGATGCAGTCGCGCAGTACGGAATGTCATACTTGGAGACCACCCCCCATCCATAGCAGCAGAAGAACGCCAGCTACCAAGGCAAACAGGAGTGGTGTTAGCCAATCTCACATCCGGACGATGATGTAGTCGTTTTAATTCATATTGGACCCGAATTGATGTTACGATACCCAACACATGTCCAGCTAACACCACTCACCTGATTCTTAATGGGCGTAAGTCCAAGTTGCAGGATTTTTGAGTCTGGATACAGAGGATCCAGAAACAGTGAACTGAAGTAATACACAATCGAACATATTTTACAACAACTATGAACACGATAACTTGCGAATTGAATAATTTCTTCCAAACGTACATCGAGTTCCATGAAAGTCTATATTGGACAACACAAATTTTAGCTTAAGGACATTTGAAGAGATGTTCGAGGATAGTTTGATTTTTTTCCGAAGGACCTGTTTACAGCGATATACAGCCCTATTCTGAACATTCCCATTCCCACGCTTTCCAGATTCTCAACGACATGGGAACAGCAAGAAATGGGAGGAAGTTGTTAAAAAGTTACAGAATAAGTACCTGTCCTTCTATTCAGTAACTTTTTAACAACTTTACTCATTGTTTATTTTACAACAATTTCATTTGTTTGTTTTGTAGTTGTTACAAAAACAAAAGAAATTTTAACAACTTTTCAATCGATAGAGAAGTTACAGAATAGGCCTACTGTTGTTTTTATGCTGCAGATTCTGAAATTTTCCAATATATTTTCTAAGTTGTTCATACAACACTAGCAGTCTTTTTTAAAACTATAATTTTATACTTTAATTTCTCTTGATAACGGCCGAGTCCTCAAAAAAAAAAAAAAAAAAAAAAAAAAAAAAACCTTCCCCAAGTAGTATTCTTGCAATATAGGAGGAATTATATATTGTTGATTGGGTCTATCTGCTAGTGTAGATAGTAAAAAATTCAGTTATTAAAATCCGAGCTTTTGCAAAATATTTTATATAGAGCTTTGTTTTCTTATTTTCATAAAACAAACAAATATTTTTTAAAATCATTTCTTAATTACAAAAAAGAAAAAATACCATACCATCATGGCTTTAAATTGATCATGCTTCGTTCTTTCATATAAACGTTCTTTTTATAATCACAGTAAAAGTATTTGGATAATTTTTATGCGTTCTCTCCTTACAATATCAACTTTCATTTGTAGCTTCCAAGGGTAGTAGTGTTTGGGGATTACTAAAAACAAATTCCAAAATGAATTTAATGTTATTCAAAATAACAAAATAGATATGTAGCTCACATTACCTAAGAATATTTGGATCCAGACCTTCCGATTGCATTTTTAATTGTACAGCTGGCAACGGTACACCGACCTGTATCATTTTAAAGTATTTTTTATACAGGCTATGTTCCGTTGCTGGAATGCCTTGAGGAATTGTTGTTTCAGTTGGTTGCTGCTGTTGTGGTAATTCTTCTGCTATATCCTTTATAGATTCAGTCTTCTTACTATCATCGTTGTTTTGTTCATTTGTTGTTGCAGTCTTCTCATTGGATGTAACTGTTGGATTTTCTTTATTCTCTACATCGGGAATTGAGGCTAACTGTAAGATGAAAAATAAGCTTTTTAGAATATAGTGGTCGGAGAACAATTTAGGTTTATGGGCTGATATATCTACAACGATATACATTTTGTGTTGCGGAAGTCCATACTTTCCAACACATATTTTAAGGTGACCCGCGATCAGGCCTTAAAGCTAACTTAAGCCTATTTTATTCATACCTTTGCCTCCAGAATGGTCAATGCTGCCTCAACTTTTTGTAATTTTCTTTCAAGTTCAATGAATCGGGTTTCACATTGCAAAGAGAATTCATTGAGAAAGCTACAGGAACTAATCAAAAAATGATTGACAAACGCTAATATACGTTTCTGATGTAAAGGTGGTAGCTATTGTAAGGGATTGGATTAACATTCATTATTGAATAATGTGGTTAATGTGTGTTGTTCGAAATACTTGCCTGTGTTTTATCAACATTTTGGGTTAACAATTCCGCAGCATCCATATTTTGTATGTATTTATATTGCTATTGTGGGTATATTTTGAATAAAAAAATCTTCCAGTCACTTAATTTTCATCAAATTGCAATGTTTTTATTATCTTTAGCATTGCAAAAATGTAAACAAGTTGTTCGAACAGCTGTTAAATCTAATTATATTTGGCGTATGACGCATAACGTAGTTAATTTTTACGAACAAAGCGTAAGCTCCAAAATAGGCCTTGTACACACGCTGCGACTTTTGATGCATGCATCACCATTTTCGTACTTGTAGGGTTGCATTTTTTCGTAATATTGTAAGAAGTGTAATTTTTGTAACAAACATGTACGATTTTACATACATGTTATGATTGTTGAATGCATATAGGTATAAATTGTTAAACCAAAATTATTGAAACAGGTAAAAATATTTGTTAATATTTCTCGACAAATGTAAATAACAAAATTTTTGGAAAAAAACATTGTTAGGTAAAAATGTATTTTCAATTTTCTACGACACACAGGTAATAAAACTCCGACAATATGGGCGTTCACACAACTATAATTATTGAAATATTTTTACGAAATGTTGGGCTACAAATTGAGCAACGAACGGCGTCAGTATTAATCCAATCGATTCAAACAATTAAATTCTCTTATCTGCAATTCGCATTTTGATGTTTTAAAAACACATTTCGAACACAAGCAATTCAGTTCCAACTATGAAGTCAATAAAAACTAACAACATACTTATCAAATAAAGGAGGAAGTTTAGTCCATTAATTTTTATTACATTCTTTTAAATCCATGATGTACATTAAATAATTTTAACATTCTAAATGGTATTAATAAATTAAATGATTAGTCATGAAATTTTACATTTCATACATTTCGTACATTTTCATTCCCTCCATCACTACTATTTTTTGCAACACCGCTAAAAAAATGGTGATGCATGCATCAAAAGTCGCAGCGTGTGTACAAGGCCATACACAGTAGCCGTGTCTGTGTACGTTTCAAATGATATATTCTCTGTAATACTATGTTTACATTTACGAAATCCACTCGATTTCAACTGTCAATTCCATTGCTCAAACGTCAAATGAAATCCAATCGATTTCGGACGAGTTTTCATTTGACGTATACACAAAGGAATTGACAGATGAAATCGAGTGGATTTCGTAAATGTAAACATAGTCTAACATTTTGTCGAGAAAGCAAATATATACATTTGGTCTGTTCCTTTACTTTTGAAAATGGCAAAACCGGCAAAAGTAGTAAAAGTAGAAAACTGCTCCCATATGAATTGTATTGCGTCTGAAGTAAAGGAACGCTTTTCGAGTAAAAAGTGGTAAAACTTGAAGATTCTTGAACGTTAAGGAACAGAGCTATTAACTTTAGGTATATGCATAATTTATTAAATGGCAAATTTTGCTGTTTAAATTGATTACCATCAAAAGAAGTTTCCTTTCAGATCGTACCAGTATAAAGAGAACATATCGTGCAGTCTAAAGCAACCTGTCAGGAACCCTAAACGTAATACATTTGCCGTCGTATATTTTAACGCCATACGCCTGTGTCAGCTGATGGGGTGGTGTGTGTATAGGTATTTGTTTAATGTAAAAACAGCTGACTTGGGGCTAATCTCTCTCGATTTAGATTTGTGCAATTGAATTGCTTGCATTAAAGTATTAGTAAGAATTGTTGTATTTATTAAGTTGATCGCTCATCTACACCATTAGTAAGTCGTAGATACTTTTTTATTCGTATGACCCACTTTACAAAAAAAGTTACTTTTATTTAAACAAAGCAAATTCAAAACAAAAAGAAGGTTGTTATTGAAATTAAGTGTAAATTACATACTACGATTGCCTTACATTGCATCTTTATTGTTGTGTTTTGATATTAGTCACTAATCCAATGTATTCCAATTAAAGTGCGTAGTGGGTGTGGGATTTGTTGGTGTTCTGTGTTAATTTCTTTGTTTATTGGAATTTGTTGTTAATTAAAGGTAATTTAAGGTGGTTTTTTAAATGGAGAAAGGTGTATTGTTACAATATGGTTTGCAGACTTCAAAATTGTATGACTCCACAAGAAAGGGATACAAAGCCTAAAAAAATGTATTGAATAAGTATTAATTTAGAAAAGTTAAGAGAAATCTAAGTGAAATTCCTCCAAACAAATTGGATTTTCAAGCACTGCTACAAATGTGTCATTGCTAAAAATGGATTTCATCTTTTGTAGATGACATCATATTACATATTGATTAATAATGTGGTCCTTAATGTATATACAAATTATTAATCTGGTGCCGTTAAAATGCAAACAATAACAACAGATTTCCGATTCGTTCACTGGGTTTGGTCCAAGGACGGAACAAATTGAATACTCTACCAGCTGACGGAAAAATCTGAAATTTTTTTCTAAGTAGTTTTTTCTAAGTAGCCGGCCTTCGGCCGGGGATTTAAGACTTTCTCATATGGAAAAGAGCCAATTTAGGGCACGAAAACAACATTTTTTTTAATTTAAATTTTTTTCTTACTTTAACAAGGGAATTTTCGGAATTTCAGGGGCCCATATCTCGGGAAGTATGGACTTCCCCCCAACAAACTTTACATTTTTGTAATCAGGACGTAAAGATCTTCCTGTGGTAAACATTTCAGATTTTTCCGCCAGCTGGTAGAGTATTCTATTTATGTCCCAAGGACTTTCATTTACTTGAGCCTTTGGGCTTAAGTCTCGTTTAGGGGCACCTCTCGGATCGTCTGAAATTTCCACCATAGGTAGTCCTTGGGACCCTGACCACAACTATATCTTTCCCGGGGGAAGTCCATATTTCCCGAGATATGGGTCTTGACATTTCATTATAAAGAAAAGTGTGGAGAATAAAATTACAGAATCTATGAATGAGTGGCCAAAAAAATTTCTGGGACTCTAACTCAGGAAGTATTGTCTTTCCGAAAAGTGATCTTAAATTGGAATAAAACGTAAAAATCTTGAACTTTTGAAGAGGAGGTGCCTGAAAGAATGGAAATGGAGGCATTTTTGTGAATTCTCATTTGGTTGTTATCATCCCCTCCAACATTTTTAGTTGGACGCAGTAAGATTCTTTTAAAACCTTCTGGAGCATTGTGTTAGAAAACATAGACTTGGCCACGAAACAAATTATTATATCATTGTAATTAGAATTACAAGGTCGATTAACTTCGATAAACATCTTTAAACAAAGCTCAAAGAGGACTTAAACTACGCTAAAGCTTTGAACTTTTGTGGGCAGGTACCTGAAGGTCTTGTCCAATATGTTAGGACCTTTTTGGAACGCAGACAAATTTTTGCAACTTCCACAGTCATTCACCCATGCCGTCGATAATTATCGTTTCCATTGCCATTTTAGATGGTCAACATAGAATTTTTAGAGCTTTTAGGACCACAATGACCATTTAAAAAATTTCAAAACTATCTCTGAACAGCCCTCAAAATACATACACTTAAGGCGTTGTCCGATATAGTCCCTCTTTGAACTTGATTTTGTGTGGAACATACCTAAGGAAGTGGGTCGATATAGTCTATATAGGAACCTGATATAGCCTGGAAGAAAAAAAATAGACATAATTTATAATTTTATAGGAAAATTTTAAATTTATGTTGGGAAGGTGCCCGAAGGATTGAACCCAAATGACACATCTTTGAACTTAATCCAAGATTGGACAAAGTATTACGAGAGAGCAAATCGGTTGTTTGATTATTGAGATATCGTGGGCACTAGGCAGCCTGATAGACAAACGGACAGGGTTACATCGAATCCAAAGTTTTTAAAAATACTTGGGATCCAAAACCTTTATTTCGATGAAGCACATTTTCATATCAAAGTTTGTATAGCCGTTTGTTAGCCCAAAAGGCTACACACTTATGTTCCCACAACATCCCCGAAGGGACAAGACAAAGGGCTATGGACATAAAAGCAAAGGAAGTGCTGTAAAAAGCCTAGCATCCACACGAATTAAAGTGAATTCCTCGGGAGCATGGTTTAGGATTTTTGAGTTTTTATTTGATACTATTTTTTTTATACTTTCCCTTCACCACAAATTTTCCATTTGCAGTGCGAGCAGCAATGGCCCGCAGAACCATGGTTTCATCTATAGATGTACCCGATAATCCAGAGGACTTGGAAAGCCCCGACAGTATAGAAGTTGGTACACTGACAATACAAGATGCCGAAGCAAAAACGCCACAAAAAGGTAAACAAGAAAATTTTCTGATACATGATTTCTAAATAAAACAATGTTTTTTTTTTTCTTTTAGACCTCTGGGAGCGACAACCACATTTTATTCAATACACAATTCCTCCGAATACTACATCATTACAATTTGAAATTCTCTCTGCACGAATTATGCCACCGGATGGTGAAGATTTGAAAGTGAAGCGTTATGTTATCTACCAACTAACAGTGAGGCAAGATACAAGGGCAGCCATGGATCCACATCCGGCCACAATTGATAGACGTTATACCGACTTTCGTGATATGTATCAAAATTTGAAACGCGAGTTTCCACAAGAAATGGCAAACATCGATTTTCCAAATAAAGTGTTAATGGGGAATTTTTCTGCCTCCTTAATCGCCGAAAGGGGTCAAGCTTTCGAAGACCTTTTAACGCATATTGCCCAAAATACTACACTACGTTCAAGTTCTACATTTTTGAATTTTTTACAAAATATCGAATTAACAAAAGCATGTCAATTATTAGATGAACGTAATGATGCATGTATATCACTTTTGGAAAATACCTTTATGTTGCTGAGTAAGATATTTATGGACCGCTCTAAGCCAGTACTTTTGGTATTGTGTCGTTTAGTGGCAGCTTGTACTAGTTCCCCAGTACCACATCCATCGGCAGAGAAATGGGCAGCATTGGCCTTAAATCGTTATGAGACCCTTTGTGATATAGATCTATTGCCCTTGTATATACCACTGTTACATACATGTGCACATTTGTGGTAAGTTTGAGTAACGTTTTCCTTATAATTTTCAAATAATCTATTAAGAAATGTATTTTTAGGTGGCAAAAAGGTCGTGACCAAAAGCCCATCACAGATCGTTTAAATGACATGTCCCGCAAGGGTATTAGTATTAACAACAATCCAACACTAATGCAGGCTATTCATAAATTAGATCCTCGTTCAGAAACTATTTAATATGTATTTATAAATATATGCAGTCTCTCATAGTAGTAATTTAAGTATAACAGTAATGGAAATTAAGTGCAATTTACGTGAATATTTGCAATTTTGGGAAAAACAAGATTTATACAACTAACATTAATTTATACACATACTTTAGCCAATTAGTATTTAGCATTTAGATGATGTTTGTAACATGTTTAGCTGCTGTTTTCACCATGACACACATACATACACCATGGTATGGATATCTAACAATTTACACTTATTTTTGTATTATTGTTTGTAAAAATAAATGCCCGTACATAAATATTGTAATATGTACAAGAAAATGTTTAAAGTTGTTTTTGGATCTTTATGTATACCAAGAAGTCTCACGAACGATGCGTCATGTATCCTAGAACTTTCTTCATATGGGTTATTATGAACAAAAACTCCCCGTGAGATTTCTCAGTCTTTCCTTTATGTTGAAACAGCAGAGAGGCAAAACACGGGGAGTTTCCATTCAGAATAGCCCCCCATGTGTAAATAAGGCAGATTGTTGGTAAATTTCCACAACCATCAGGTCATAAGTTCTACTAACCTATGGGGTGCCTAAACACAAGACTATAACTATCTTGAATTAATTTTCTGCCTAAGTACATTAATGATAAAATAAAAGGAGTACTAGAGCATATTTCTAGCTTCAACATTAAAAATGTAAACGTTCACAACTCATAAAACCTTATATTTACGGTAATATTAATTGCCTTATTATTCGATCACTTATAAGTTACATTTCCATATAATAGCTTAACAAGAGTAACCTTTTTCAAAAAAACTCTGCTAGATTAAATTACATTAATTAAAATCATAATCTTACAATACTCACTAAAATAACATTTCCAATTAATGCCTATTGGGTTAAAAATGAGCTGGAGTTCATTGTACTCGAATTGAGGCCCAGCATTGAAGTATCTCTTTGTGTAGCCACTGCCGTACGTTGATAACGGGCAATGTGGTCCAAAGAATGAGGTAAGATTGGACGTACACTATGCATTTCTAGCAATGTTAGATTATCCAATTTAGCATAGGTACCCTCACCACGAATGAAAGCATCAATGGATGTACGCAATTTGGATTCACGTATGTCGAAAATATCTTTAATTATCGTACGTATCTCCTCACATCTGGGTACATCATCGGGAGCTGTGCTCATTATCAATTGGGCCTCTATCATATAATGTTCACTGGGCATTTTGGTAAAGAATCTAGGAACGACAAAACGTTGACATATTTAACACGGAAAATCAATGTAATTGCCATTAACCTTACTTGGATCTCTTTTCCTCTTCTTTAATCTCCTCTAACAGGTCCATATCCATCCATTCTGGTGGTACTATACGACATTTTTGTTGTTTCCTTAAATGTATTCCCAACCACAGAGGAACATGAACTGGCATACCAGCGCGAAATGGTCCCACACTGCCGGATATAAGATGCAGTGGGTCAAAAGAGAAATTCGGTATAACACCAATTATAGATTTTTCACCAATAAACTCTATAACACAAGGATCCATCTTGAAACAATGACTCCAATCAAACTGATCTGCAGTATAAAAAAAGTAAACAAACAGTGGGCGCCAAAATTTGCAAACAACTGTCAATCGGTTGACTTGACGTATCACCTGTCCGTACGACGCGTGTAACGTACAACGAACGTCATATGAGAACACTAACACAATGTTCCCACCAGAATGAATGAAAAAAGAGCGAAGACATGGTAGAAAAAATATAAGGTAAAGTAAATACTACAACAAATACAACTCAACAACAATCACAAAGTCCCAATTTACATTAGGCGAGTTTACTTGCGGCAATTGTCAGTTTGTAGGTGAGAGAGGGGGCTGAGCGGCAAAGGGTTACCATATGCCTCACCTCTCTCTCCATCAAACTGACAATTGCCGCAAGTAAACTCGCCTAATGTAAATTGGGACAAAGCAATTTGTTTTTGTTTGTAACGTTACTGTCACCGGTAGATGTAAAAAAAGAAAAGTCTATAAATTATTGGAATTTATAAAAAAATATTTTTCATATTTCATTGAATATTTGGGAAAACATGAATGAAAATTCGTCACATTTTCAACATGAATGCTTCCATATCATTCTTCAAAATGCATAATTTCTCGCAGAAAGTAGAATTCTTGCAAAAATGTTTGGGGTCACTGGAAATTTATTGAAAAAGGAGAAACTGTCCCCAACTTTTGTTATTGAAATCAAAGAAACGTATTTATTAGGACTTTATGTTTTTTAAATAGCATGGTTACACTACAGCTCTATAATAGCATGGTTACACTACAGCTTTTTGCCGGGTTAACCCACTTCATGAGGATTTATTTGTTTAATCTGCTCAAATCTGACCAGATTTGCCATACAAATCCACCAAAAATACAATGTTGTATTCGGTATTCGTGCAAAAAAAATCCAACTCTACACAAAAAGTACCAAAAGTTGCAAATGTTTTTGCAACAGAGTTTGTCGTGTTTTACACGTTTACGATTGGTCGCATGAGGTTTTATGGAGTTAATAAATCTAAAGTTATTTGGAAATCATAAAATTATTTATTTTTTTTCATTAGACACTTTTTTAACAAAAAGTACGATTGATACCATGGTAGAATAATAAAAGGTAGTCGCATCTGTCAAATTTAGGTAAATACAACCCTGTATGTCTGTACGGGAGCGTGTCAAATACAGAACAACAATAATACGTCATGACACTTAATAATAAAAACAAAATAAGTTTGTTATTAATTTGTGTTTGTGAAAAAATATGAAATATTCGAATATTCTATTTATGTTGTGGAGCAGTGATCAACCACAATAAGAGAAGCTTCAAACGACCCAGCAACACGGCCCGTATTTCAAAACCTGGTTGGATCAGAGATAAATTTAATTTTTGATTTGGAATAAGAAATATCGGCAGTAGGAGCAATATCTTCGATGTTGGTATTTCGCAGCCGTAAAAAGTCTAAGCTTCACCGGTCCAAAGTTCCTCAAATGCACAGAATGTTTTGGTATGTCTGACGCAAACAATTCTTTGACCACGGACTCCATAAATGTAACTACTGCAACAACCATTTCAACAAAGAAACAACGAGAGTTATAATTTTTATTTTGTTGACCAATTTCTTTTTGTTTATGTTTGGTTTTTGTTGATGGGCTTTTTTGGTCAGTTTTGATTAAATGAAAATAAAAACTAGGATTTTATTTCATTTTCCACCCGACGTTTCGTTGGCTTTTTTCCAACTTTTTCAAGAGTGTGGTTTTTATTGAAGGAATTCTAGTAACAAAATTAGAAAAGTAAACATTCATTTAACATATTTTTTAAATTCTGTAAATATTGCACTAGTTTTCACTTACATTATTTAAATCATATCATTTATATTTATTTTGTATATTAAAAACGGGACTGCACACACATAAATTAATATAATAATAAATAAAATAAATAAATAATTAAAGTCAAAACTAAGGCTAATATCACAGAACTGTTGCTATTGAATTGCAATGGAATACTGGAGTTTCGTGTTGTCTTTGTCCTCCTTTGTATTTATTGATTTGTCAATTCTTTGTTGAATCCGTAAGCTCTCCAGTGTGTAACGTCTCTCGGTCTAATATTTTTACATTGATCAGATCAGGTGTGTGTCGTTTTTCTTTTGCATGCTGAGAGAGTGCTGTTTTTTCCATTCCTTTTGTTATGTCTGACTGATGTTCATTTATCCTAACACTTAGCTTTCGTTTTGTTGTCCCCACATACACTTTCCCACATTGTTCTTCGTCATTGCCTTTACATGTTATCTCGTATACCACGTTGTTTTGTTGTAATTTATCTACCTTCGATCTTTCTCGTTTAAACAGTGTTTGCAGAGTTACATTTGATTTGAATGCTAGTGTTGTTGTGTCGTTTATGATCTTCTTCATATATTTGGCGTCTGTCAATTTTGGTAAATATTGTACGCTCAGAAAGAAGTCGTTTTTCTTTTCATTATTTTTCATGACATTATTTTTGGTTACTGTGGAGTTTACTATTTGGTGTATTAGAGTTGGGGGATAACAATTTTTGGTCAAAATCTGTTTGAATTTGGTTATATTTTTATGCTTAAATTCTTCTTCGCTTAAAAACAGAATTTTATTGAGGAGACTTTTTGCAGTATTAATCTTCATATTTTGTGGTTGTGTCGAGTGGAAGTTTATTATACGTCCCGAGGAAGAGTTATAATCTTCAGTTTGTGACAGTCAGTGGGGCGGAAATGGTACGGAGGTGGTTAAGCTGCGGCTTAGCTCGCCGGAATGGGGAGGTTCTTTTTCCGCTGAACTGTCCATTTAAAAATAGTGTACCATATACTCTCATATTCTATCGGAAATTTAGACTTCAGAAATAAAAGACAAAAAAAAAAAACTAAATTGCAGGCGGATGTACCCTAATACATTACCTTGTGGTCATCCAATTCCAAATCAATGTTCGATAGATTTCTATCTCATGTGAGGTTAGATCTTCACCTCATTGGCTACCCACCCCTTATGACGTATTACAGTCATCCTTTGGTATTTCCTTGCCAAACATTATATATTTGGAAATACCCCATAAAAGCATGCAAAACTATCTGATAACTTTTCAGCCCATTGTTTTAATAAATTAACACATTTTTACTTTCAAATATATCATTCATGACAATTTTTCTATATTTATAAATTTTAGCATTTTTAACAATTTAACTTTTCAATTAATCGTATAAAATAATGTTTTTTTTTTTTTAAGCTAAATAAATAAATTTTCAATAATCAATTTTCTTGTGAATTTACAAAATAATGTTAAATATATAATTTCTTTACTATTTGTATGCATGCATATTAGATATAAAATATTTATTCGATTTTAAGTGTTTTTTTAATTTTAAATTTCTTTTAAATTTTTACTTCTGTTTAGCTTATAAGTTTTTTTTTTTACATTTAATTTATCTTAATAGTTTATTTACATTTACAACTAATTTTCTTTCTTTAGGTATTTTTCATTATTTAGTTTGTTTCTTTTTTTGACAAATTTTTTTCTTTTTAGGGTTATGTCATGTTCATACATGTGTATTTTGACATCTGTATGAAAATATGCATTTTGTTATAATTTATATTCAATTTTTCTAATTTTTTTGTGCAAATTTTCAATTTAAATCTTTTTTGTCGCTCAACCCTAATATTCATTTAGGACTAGATAAATTGTAGAGCCTAAAGTTATGCTTTAGCATTTTTAAGGTTATGGGTTATAGTGGATTTACACCACGTGTAAAGTAAACGTTTAAAGACAAAAAAAAGACATGAACCTTTGAATATTTGGGGGTCTCAATGTAATTTATGTTTCTAATTTAAAATATTTTACTCTTTTTTTTACTTTTTTGTTATGGATTCAGCTTATTTACACGTATTTGTTGATTTTTTCATACCTTATCTTCATAGGTTTGTGTACTCACTTCTATAATTTGTAATCCATCACTTTTCCAAACCATGTGGTGTAATTTTTGTGGGGTTGCTTTTATGTGAGAGGTGAGGTTATCTAACCCCAAAATTGCTCGGAATATTGTGTAGATGTCGCGAACTCATATATTTGGCGCGTTAACAAGGCAATCCTTTGGTGGTTTTAAAAGGGTATTTTAACACAATATCCTGTATTAATGACAAAAGATATTGTTATATTTAGCAATATGCCAATATCTTTAACCAATGGTTTAATAATTATGCTTACCCGAGCAGAAAATTTACACAAGATGTGTTTAAAAAAAATTAATACGAAAATCGACGTATGTACGTATGTGTGTGTGTATGGTTCCTAATGATATTTAACAAAAAAATATGAATTTAACATTAAAATCACATTAAGTACCAAAATTTATTATCACACATACAAAGAGGATTAACTTTTTCGTTACACGTTTAATTTGAATTTTTGTGACATTGTATTTTTGACACCTTAACTCTTTGAAACTTTTTTGACAATGAATCGGATAAATTCATTGGCGAAACTTCAAGGTGACATTTTCCAAGGTTATAATCCTCATGGAGTTGAAGTTTCAGAGTTGAAATTTCATTTTCCTTGCAGCCCTGGTGGAACTTAAATTTGGTGCTGTAGTTCATAACGATGAGGTGTAGGGGGCGCGAGAGTTGTCGTTATGAACAAAATGATATCGACAATCAATATTGTATGTATATTTTTAAAGAAGATAAAAAATAATAACTAATATTAATTTATTGTGCTTACAATTTATGTAATTAATCATAAATTTGCAAAAGAATAATCTTTGAAATATTACATCTTTTCCCGTACGATAGTTGTGCGTCAAATAAATCGTCCGATTTGGTAATCTGCCTCCATGTTCGTATATTCACCACAGGTAACAAAAAAATTCTTGTTGGCAATCCTGTGATCGAACAGATGTCAAATTAGATGTTTATTTACATTTTTATTATCTGCCAGCCAAGGAAAACAAAACAAAAAACAATTTGTGTGAAATATCAAAAAAATAAAAAGAAGTAATTTGGATTCTTGTCGAAAATGCAGTACTCAGGCCGTCATAGAATTATGCTGCATGAGCTGGGTGTGTTACCAATAAGAAGATGAATTGTTTATGGCCAAAAAAAGAAACACAGCCAGGCCAGTATGAGGTGGCTGTCACAAAGCCAATTCTTTTTGTGTATCCTGAGGAACAAAAAGATTTGGGAATCAGATTATTATTTGTGTGTAAGTATTAACATTATTCCCTTCTGTTATTATACTAATATTTGTCTTCTATTTGTTTGTAGGTACCAAGTTATTTGCTGGTCATGGTTTCCTTACTACAGCCACAAATGGGTGTTAAATATGACAATGTGGATAATGTGAATTTGCAGCAAAAGTGTTTTCCAATCTGTTGCACATTGTTACCTGTTGCTTTAGTGTGTATACAAGAAGATTTGCAGAAGAGGTTGAACACATACAGGCAATGTAAACAAACAAGGGAACAATTTATAATGTGATCATTATCTCCGCCAACAATCAGCGTTTGTTTACAATAGAGGAATTGCAACATTGTACTTGGAATTCCTAATCGGAAAGTATTCTTCCAATCTACTTATTTTTTTTATGGCAAATTCTAACCATTTTTATTTCTTTTACAGGTTAATTGCTGAATGTGGGTGTTAATTTTTTTGTTGTGTGCTGTTAGAGCAAATGTGTTAAAGGAATAATTGTACATCGTCCATAACTCCAACATATAAATTAGCTGAATTGAAATGTATGTATATACATCATTGAATGCAAATATTGGAAAAGAACACCGATGGTTCTATTAAGATTACTACATTTCAAGACAATGTGTGTATGGAAATATCCTATGTGAATATGTAACATAGTGGTGTTTTAGCATAATGGATACAAAACACATACACATTTGGACTATAAAACGATCAGAATATACTGTGTTATTGCTATTGCTTGTAAACAGGAAAGTATATTTCCATTTCTACAACATTTTAAAGAACGTATTCTAATAAAAATATTGTTTTTCTTTTCAGGCATATCTGGGCCGTAATTACCATTTCGTTAGGACGCAAATATGAGGATGTAATACCCAGGAGCTGTTGGCCATAAATGTTGTTGTTGTTTCGTATGATTGTGAGATGGCCGTGATGTATTTTGGCTGTTTAATTACCTGCACTTTCGAATATGTGTGGAATACAAGTATGACATTTCAGTACACATTTGTAAAAATGAAATCTGCAGTAATAAAAGAGGTAAGTTGTGAGTAAATTTTGTGCCATTATGATACTAATCTGTTTTTTGTTTCTTTACAGGTAAATTTTGGTCTTTGATAATTTTATTAATGATCATTTTTTGTTACTGTTTCAGGTTACGTGACACTGTTGATAAACAACGAAAGCAGATAAATGTGGATTTGTACAAATTAAGAAAGGACAAAATTCAATTTCATCATCGACATCAACAAAGCTGCATATTTTATACATGGTGAGAAATTGTATATTGTTTTTTAGTATTAATTTGTGTCATTGTTTGAGGTGTTGGGCATGAATGATGCCAATTAGATTTCCTTTTAAATTTTCGATTTCATATTGGCAATTTCCCAGTGCTCTTCTAATACGGCATTTCAGCCAAGGTTTACATAGTTTAGCATTAATTCCTTTTGAGAAGTCGCTCTGAACAAAATTTTTTCTGTACACTTCTTGTCCAGGCTTGAAGGATACAATTCTACACCTTTTGTTGTATGTCGATTTATTTCTCTCATAAGCCTCATGTATTCTTTTGTCGATCTTTTTGTGCAAAATTTGCATTTGGTCAGACTTAGGTAGGACATTTAAATCTCCATCTTCAAGGGCATTTAATTTACGGAGGATTTTATAGACGTCAGCATGTGTTATCATGTGATAACCAGTGAGAGCAAAATAAGGAGTTGTACCTGTTGAGGAATGTATTGTTGACCTCAAGGCACACTCAATTTTTGGCAAATTTTCATCCCATTTGGAATGATCTTGTTGCAGGTAGCTGCGAATACCACTCAAAATCGTTTGGTTTACGCGTTCACTCGCGTTTGCCTGCGGTGAATGTATGGCAGTACGCATATGTTTTATCCCAAATAATGACAACAACTCTTTGAAAGATCCTGATGTAAATTGTTTGCCATTATCTGAGTGTATGCACTCAGGTACACCAAATTTATAAAATATTTCATTCACAAGGAATTTATTGACTTGTGCAACAGTCGCCTTAGTCATTGATTTCAAAATGACGAATTTAGTTTTATGGTCCAAAACAATAAAAATATGAGTTTTACCAGACTTCGATCGGGGATATGGCCCAAGGAAGTCTATGTAGATCTTCTGAAATGGCCGTTGGGTTATAACTTCGCTGCCCATAGGTGGACGTAAAATCTGCTTTGGGTGCTTTATCTCTTTGCACATATTGCAGTTGTTTATAAATGACTTGATTTCATTGACCATTGATGGCCAATAAAAATATTGTCTAATGTTGTTTAAAGTTTTTATTATTCCACTATGACAGGTATTGTTGTGTACTTTGTTTATTATGTCGTTTGTGAGTGTATCTGGAAGCCAGATTTTCCAACACTCTTCATCATTTTCTACATCTGAACGATTAAACTTCACTTTTTTATAAACTATCCCTTCTTTAACCTTCAAGTCTGGCAAACGATTTTGATTTTGTTCGACGGTTTCAATTAGAGTTAAGTATTTTGGATCTTTGAATTCGTCCGAATATAAATTTATAAAAGAGGCATTATCAATGGAAACTTCTTCCATGTCCAAACGAGACAACATGTCCGGGACAATATTTTTAGTTCCTTTTCGATGCTCTATATTAAATTTGTAGCCTTGAAGCTTCAGGCTCCACCGTGCTAATCTGCCGTTCAAATCCTTTTGCTTCATCAACCATTGAAGACTAGAATGATCCGTAATCACGGTGAAATCCATCATTTCAATATATTGTCTAAATCGTTCAATGGCAAGCAAAACGGCTAGACACTCTTTTTCTGTCGTCGAGTAATTCCGTTGAGCGCTGTTCAGTTTCTTTGAGAAATATTCGATTGGGTGTTCACCGTCATCGTCATCTTTTTGAAACAGAACAGCGCCAACTCCGACGTTCGACGCATCGCATTGGACGAAAAAAGGTCTAGAGAAGTCTGGACTCGAAAGTACAGGACTTGATACAAGACTATGCTTTAGTTTTTCAAATGCCTCTATAGCTTGTGGTGTCATACTGAATTTGGGCGTTTTCTTTAGTGTATCTGTTAGTGCGGCAGTTAATGTTGAGAAATCATGAATAAAGCGGCGATACCAGCCAACAGTACCCAGAAACTTTCTCACATCTTTTTGTGATTTGGGCGGTTTTATATTCATGATTGCCTCAATTTTGCTTGGATCGGGCTTCAATTTACCTGCGCCTACAATATAACCTAAATATCTCAATTCTTTATAGCAGAATTTAGATTTTTCCATGTTAATTGTGAGGCCAGCTTCGGTTAATTTGTCACCTACGATCTTCAACATCTCCATATGGACTTCAAAGTTCTGTGACACAACCAAGAGATCGTCCAGGTACACAAATACACGGTCTTTCAACACTGGAGGAATCACTTTGTCCATTAGTCTGCACATCCTTTGAGCAGCATTGCACAGTCCAAAAGGCATAACCTTAAATTGGTAGTGAGGTCTACCTTGGACTGTGAATGCCGTCAAGGGGCGACTTGATTCCTCCAGCGGAATTTGCCAAAATGCGTCCTTTAGATCTATGGCTGAAATATAGTATGTGTCACCAAGTCGAGCTAGAAGTCCATCTATGTTAGGTAAAGGGTACGCATCTTTGCGTGTAACTTTATTTAGTTCCCTTGCATCTAAACATAGTCGGTTTTTGTTGGGTTTTACCACTAAGGTAACCCTATTGTTCCAATCAGAATTTTTCGCGACTTCAATCACATCTAGTTCTATCATACGGTCCAGTTCCTCATTCATTAACTTCTGTACAGCAGGACTGACAGGATAATACCTCATCTTTTTGGGTGCTGAATTCCCGATGTCAATGCTGTGCTGTTCTAAATGTGTCTTACCTAATCCATATTTCGTATAGCAACGAAAGGCAAGTTTTACGTTCTCCAAAAGAACGCTTTGCTCATGAGATAATACATGGGTCTTTTTATCGCTTTCATCATTAACTACCTCACTAGTCAGTTCACCAATATCTGGTTCAAAAGAAATTTTTAAATTTATGGACTTCCAAAAGTCGTATCCCAAGATTAGGGTTTGTTTTAGAGATGGAACAAGATAAAAGGTCATTTCCTTAAGTTTTGTTCCACATTGTACATTAACCTTTATTTTGCCAATAATTTGTTGCTGTTTGCCATCAGCTGTCTTTATGTTGGATTTAAAATTCATGATTTGGGCATTTATTCTTTCAGCATTTTCCAGGCAATTGTTACCAAGACAGCTGATAGAAGCGCCGCTGTCCATTAGACCGGTGAAGTCGAAACCATTTAGTTTCACTTTCATATACGGTCTAATGTCATTGTCAACCTCAAGACAAGCTGAAGCAATTTCTTTCCTCTCGGCTTTCCTATTCCTATAACCTTTTCTTGCCTTGATTATCTTTTTGGTCATTACAGGCTGAAAATCTCTAAAAATCTCCTCTCTCTTTTTATTATAAGCCACTAATCTCTCTTCATATGGGATAATGGTTTTTAATTTGTTTGTCATAGCCGGTGAATGTTGTTTTACTGTATGTAAAACGGTTGTTGTTTGGTTGTTTTGTACATCTGTGTTTATTTGGTATTCTGGGATATGTCTTTTTGTGAACATGAGGTCCCAGTCGGCCTCATGCTCTTTTGTGGGTTTCCCACGCATTTGGGACATTTCGGTGACGTCACGCCATCGAACCCACATTTGAAACAGAAGATATTCCGCTGTTCCAAATCACATTCAATATATGTATGGCCCACTGTTTTACAGTTCCAACATGTTATTGGTTTTGTAAAACCTTTTGGGTTATGTAGGGCCTCGACTTCAGGTGTTTCATTGAAGGTTTCATCATGATCAAAATCAATTTCATGAACTCTTCTGAAGTTGTTTTGGTGCTGTTGTCGGTATGCTTGTCTTTTGGATAGCGTTACCTCAGCTCGCTTACATTCCTCTATTAAATCATCAATGGAGTCAATATTTTTTGCATAGATTAGTTGGACTAATCCATCCTTCAAATTGTCCTTGATTATTGACACAATTTCGAAATCAGGGATGGGAGTTCTCATCTGATTTTGAAGCTTGACAATTTCTGAGATGTACATATCAGCAGATTCTGAGGGTAATTGTCGACGATCTATAATTTTCCGTTGAATTTCGAAATCACTCTCGAAATTCCGGAACTTTTTAATGAAATGGTACTTCAAAACAGCCCATTCGCAGAGAGGATTCTTCTGGCGGAATTGCCAGATCCAATCATATGCTCTGCCTGTCAACATGTGATGGAAACCTTTTATAAAAATGTCCCATGGACAACCATAATCAAGTCGGAGAGATTCGGCTCTGAAGACGAACTCTTCTACACTTATCGACTTTGATGAACCGTCATATCTTAGTCCCCATTTCTGCAGCTGCAGTGGTGTAATGGGTTTGAAACCCATTGCAAAATTTTGATTAATATTTTGGGAGTATTGTTGTTGACCCCGATATGGAATGTTTTGTTGGTTTCGTTGTTGTTGCTGTTGGTAATTAGGATTAGAATTTGGTACGTTAGATCTTGGCTCTTGGTAATCATGTGTCTGATCTTGAGTATGATCTAAAGAATCGTTTCTAATCGAATCAATAGTTTCCCTAACGGCTTGTGGAATCATAGCGACAAGTCTGTCTTCCAAATTTTTCATGGCGTCAGATTGTGCCACCCTTACTGATGCTGAAATAAAGTCTCTTAAACTCGGTCCATTTGAACTGTTAATAGGAGCATTTAAATTGAGTTCTGAGTTAGGAACTGGCAAGACGGAAGCCGGTTGATTTGAGCCTGTTGGAAGTAGTGAATCTTGTTGGTTCATTCTTTCAAATTCCCTTCTAACTTGTTCTGCTGTTATGCTATTGTATTCAGGTCTCGGTAAGGAAGAAATTGATTCTGGTGATGAAGTTGTATGTAAGCCAGTTGGCAGTGACATTAATGGAGGAATACCAGATTGAATAAGAGTTCTATTTGCACTCTGTGCAGATGTATTTACTACTGGATTAATGGGTTGATTTTGTATGGTATTGTTTTCTAACGAAAGGCTACTTGAGGCATTGTTATTGCTCGCTAGGGCAGCGTTTGAAGTGCTAGGAAGAGGAATATATGAGGCACTTGCAGGTGCGTTATTTTTACCTGCAATTCTGCTTGAAGACCTAGTCGCAGTGTTAGAATTCTTACTAGACATTTTTATGTGCGATTGGAAAAGTAGGTTTGACAAATTATACGAAAAAAGCGAATTGTTTAATTTTATATTGGTATGAGATTTTGAGTTTTAGGATTTTAAAATTGGTTATATTGAGAATATAGTTTTAAAGTTTCATATTGAATATAAATTATATTAATTGATATATAATATATTTAATATTGTTATTTTTCATATCCATAAGTTTTTGGTATATTCTCATATATATTAATAATAATTTCTTTCTTTTTTGTTTCTTTTCAGATGGACGAATAGTTTTTACTGATGTATATTTTTTTAAAACAATATTTAAATATTTTATATATATTATTTATAGATGATTTTTTTCTTATATTATAATTTCTTAAATAATTAATTAAATATATAAATACTATTTTTATTATTATTATTTTTAATTGATAAAAAAAGTATATAATATATTTAATATTGTTATTTTTTTATTTTGATATTAATAAGTTTTATGGATATTTTTTTATATATGTATTGACTATTCTGTTTTTCAGATGATTTTTAATAATATATTTTTAATAACAATATTTAAATATTTTATATATTTTTCTTGTATATTTGATTTTCTTTTATAGTATAATTTATTATATATTTTTTTTTTGAGTATAAATATATATTTTTGTAATATTAAAAATAATATGTTTTAATTTGTTATATTTTCTATTTTTGTATATTTATTTTTTTTAATGTTTTTTTTTTTGTATATATTTCTTTTCATATGTAATTTGGACTGAATTGTGTTAACCAGATAGTTGCTTTTTTATTTATGATGTGTAGAAATCTATAAACAATTTTTTTGTATTCTTTTTATTATTTTTAAGGCTCTAATTTTTTTATTAGAAAACTAAATAGCAAAAGAAAGTAAACTGTTTTTTTATATTTAGATTTGTTTATTATTTAAATAAACATAAAAATATATCATTAATTGGAATTGAATGTTGTTGTTATTTTTAATTGTGGGCCTTGTAGGTATGTTTAGGGGTACATTTTAGGGGAAAAATCTTTACTGTATTGTACCATTTTGAGTTCAATGAATATTACTATCGGTTAGGAACAAATATCTATTCAGCTATATAGCCATTAAAATATGCTTCCTTTCCAATCGTAGTAAGCATTTTGCTCAAAAGGTAACTCTAAGATGGAATATGTCCGCGTACCTGTACAACGCGACATGGATACTTGAAGTTCCTTTCGGGATACCGATTCGTCGTACATAAACGATAATAGAGTGTGGGCTATTGCAAAACAAATCAAATTAAAAAAGGCTCGAATGTTGGGCGCCATAAATGTGACAGTCAGTGGGGCGGAAATGGTACGGAGGTGGTTAAGCTGCGGCTTAGCTCGCCGGAATGGGGAGGTTCTTTTTCCGCTGAACTGTCCATTTAAAAATAGTGTACCATATACTCTCATATTCTATCGGAAATTTAGACTTCAGAAATAAAAGACAAAAAAAAAAAAAACTAAATTGCAGGCGGATGTACCCTAATACATTACCTTGTGGTCATCCAATTCCAAATCAATGTTCGATAGATTTCTATCTCATGTGAGGTTAGATCTTCACCTCATTGGCTACCCACCCCTTATGACGTATTACAGTCATCCTTTGGTATTTCCTTGCCAAACATTATATATTTGGAAATACCCCATAAAAGCATGCAAAACTATCTGATAACTTTTCAGCCCATTGTTTTAATAAATTAACACATTTTTACTTTCAAATATATCATTCATGACAATTTTTCTATATTTATAAATTTTAGCATTTTTAACAATTTAACTTTTCAATTAATCGTATAAAATAATGTTTTTTTTTTTTTTTTAAGCTAAATAAATAAATTTTCAATAATCAATTTTCTTGTGAATTTACAAAATAATGTTAAATATATAATTTCTTTACTATTTGTATGCATGCATATTAGATATAAAATATTTATTCGATTTTAAGTGTTTTTTTAATTTTAAATTTCTTTTAAATTTTTACTTCTGTTTAGCTTATAAGTTTTTTTTTTTTACATTTAATTTATCTTAATAGTTTATTTACATTTACAACTAATTTTCTTTCTTTAGGTATTTTTCATTATTTAGTTTGTTTCTTTTTTTGACAAATTTTTTTCTTTTTAGGGTTATGTCATGTTCATACATGTGTATTTTGACATCTGTATGAAAATATGCATTTTGTTATAATTTATATTCAATTTTTCTAATTTTTTGTGCAAATTTTCAATTTAAATCTTTTTTGTCGCTCAACCCTAATATTCATTTAGGACTAGATAAATTGTAGAGCCTAAAGTTATGCTTTAGCATTTTTAAGGTTATGGGTTATAGTGGATTTACACCACGTGTAAAGTAAACGTTTAAAGACAAAAAAAAGACATGAACCTTTGAATATTTGGGGGTCTCAATGTAATTTATGTTTCTAATTTAAAATATTTTACTCTTTTTTTTACTTTTTTGTTATGGATTCAGCTTATTTACACGTATTTGTTGATTTTTTCATACCTTATCTTCATAGGTTTGTGTACTCACTTCTATAATTTGTAATCCATCACTTTTCCAAACCATGTGGTGTAATTTTTGTGGGGTTGCTTTTATGTGAGAGGTGAGGTTATCTAACCCCAAAATTGCTCGGAATATTGTGTAGATGTCGCGAACTCATATATTTGGCGCGTTAACAAGGCAATCCTTTGGTGGTTTTAAAAGGGTATTTTAACACAATATCCTGTATTAATGACAAAAGATATTGTTATATTTAGCAATATGCCAATATCTTTAACCAATGGTTTAATAATTATGCTTACCCGAGCAGAAAATTTACACAAGATGTGTTTAAAAAAAATTAATACGAAAATCGACGTATGTACGTATGTGTGTGTGTGTATGGTTCCTAATGATATTTAACAAAAAAATATGAATTTAACATTAAAATCACATTAAGTACCAAAATTTATTATCACACATACAAAGAGGATTAACTTTTTCGTTACACGTTTAATTTGAATTTTTGTGACATTGTATTTTTGACACCTTAACTCTTTGAAACTTTTTTGACAATGAATCGGATAAATTCATTGGCGAAACTTCAAGGTGACATTTTCCAAGGTTATAATCCTCATGGAGTTGAAGTTTCAGAGTTGAAATTTCATTTTCCTTGCAGCCCTGGTGGAACTTAAATTTGGTGCTGTAGTTCATAACGATGAGGTGTAGGGGGCGCGAGAGTTGTCGTTATGAACAAAATGATATCGACAATCAATATTGTATGTATATTTTTAAAGAAGATAAAAAATAATAACTAATATTAATTTATTGTGCTTACAATTTATGTAATTAATCATAAATTTGCAAAAGAATAATCTTTGAAATATTACATCTTTTCCCGTACGATAGTTGTGCGTCAAATAAATCGTCCGATTTGGTAATCTGCCTCCATGTTCGTATATTCACCACAGGTAACAAAAAAATTCTTGTTGGCAATCCTGTGATCGAACAGATGTCAAATTAGATGTTTATTTACATTTTTATTATCTGCCAGCCAAGGAAAACAAAAAACAATTTGTGTGAAATATCAAAAAAATAAAAAGAAGTAATTTGGATTCTTGTCGAAAATGCAGTACTCAGGCCGTCATAGAATTATGCTGCATGAGCTGGGTGTGTTACCAATAAGAAGATGAATTGTTTATGGCCAAAAAAAGAAACACAGCCAGGCCAGTATGAGGTGGCTGTCACAAGTTCGTTAATAACTGGCAACTTCAACAGGTGATCTATTGAAACAAATAATCGTTTTCCTATTCAACACTTTAAATATCTTCATAACATTTTGCATTGATTAGTGCTGTCATATGGACCAAAAACCAAATTGATGCGTTTTGGAAAAAGGGATACATGTAATTGTCATTACAACTTTGTTAAATATCTGTTTTTTCCAGTTTTTTATTTCTTTTCATTAATAAAAACTTCACAATACACAAAATTCATTTGTACTTTGTTTCACTTTGTAATCTATTATGGATTTAGTTCTTTTGTCTGTGATGCTTCTTTCTGACATTCGTAGCTTGAATTTTTCTTCAAAGTCCTTGTTCACTTCTGCACTTGGTCCTCTTTCTTTGTTCTCCGAAGTTCTTGTGAGAATTGAAACAGGTCATAGGGATTTGATGTTCACAACAAAGTTCTTGTGGTCCCGTTCGCCAAATGACTCTGCTAAGATACTCAAAGATGTTTAACGTTTGCACGAATCATTCTAAAATTTACCATGCGCATCAGCAATGAGGAATATCTTCTATAATTCTTTGAAAGCTGCATTAATCTCCACACCGCCACCAGTCGCGGGAACAGACCACAACCGTTTTTATATACATATGTATTTGACGACTGGAAAAAGGAATTAATAATTGTTCGTTTATTTTAAAAGAAATTCAAATGAAATGTAGCTGACATATTCATACATACTGTTACGAATGTAACTGATAGGTTTAATAGCACGGTTATAGGCCGTTTATATATAACAAGGTTAACCCAGTGGGTCTGGGTTTCAAATGTCATTTCCATTGTATATACTTCAAACAAATCCTCATAAAGAAGGTTAACCCTGCAAAAAACTATAATATAAACGCCGTATTACACTACAGCTTTTTGCCGGGTTAACCCACTTCATGAGGATTTATTGCTTAATCTGGTCAAATCTGACCAGATTTGCCATACAAAAATTAAATCCTCTCACGACTGGGTTTATTTTAAATCCGGCACAAATCCACCAAAAATACAGTGTTGTATTCGGTATTTGTGCAAAAAAATTCAACTCTACTCAAAAAGTACCAAAAGTTGCAACTGTTTTTGCAACAGAGTTAGTCGTGTTTTACACGTTTACGATTGGTCGCATGAGATTTTATGGAGTTAATAAATCTAAAGTTATTTGAAAATCATAAAATTATTTTTTTTTTTACATTAGACACTTTTTAAGAAAAAGTACGCTTGATATCATGATACAAAAATGTATCCCTGTGTGTAAAATATACCAATATTAGCAAAGGGGGACGATATCTCATACGAGAAATTGTAAAAGTGTAAAACACGACTTTATTAGTTATTTTGTATGTATACGTAAACAAACATCAGCTGACAGTTTATATCCTCGAAAAGCTAAGTGTAACCAGCAAAGATTAACCCACTGGATCTATTAAACCCAGTGGGTTAACCTTCAATAGTGTAACCGGGGTATAAGTTAGTTTAGTTTAATTTCCGTTAATTTAAAAATTTGAATTGTAACGTAAAGTTTTTATTACGCAGTTACTTTATTTAAGCAACAACAACTACCATGTAGAACTCTCTTCATCATTCTAGTCGTTACATTACCTTTTGTTATTGTTCTTTTGTTTGCTTTGCCATAGTCATGTAATTATTGTTTAGTTTGTCACCTCTTTATTTCTTTGCACTTGTTTGTTGTTGTTACGTCATTACTGTGCTTGTCGTCCAATTGTATTTCCCCATGTATGCATGTGAGTATGGTTGTTCGCTTAGTGCGAATGTGTGTCTGTGTGTGCGCTGCACAGATTCGAGGTGTTGCCATATGCTCTAGATATTTCTCGAACAGGGAGACTTTGGGATATAAATTACCGGGGAAATGGCAATGGGGGAGTAGTTGTGTTTTAAGCGTTGAACTGAACAGATCGGTTAAAGAAGAGCTGCGTGCTAACTAGAGACTGGCTGTGTGCTTTGTAATTAAAGTCGGTTCTGAATAAGTGTAATAAAGTAAATAAAGCATTGTAGAAACGTAATCTAAAACGAACCCTGTTTTATTTGGTGCAAATCGTATCGGGGAATAAAACAACGTCTACACGGAGATTAGTTAAACCTAATTCCGTAACAATACGTATATATGTATACATGTAAACACATATACTAAGGCATTCTATCAAAATCGATTTGGCAATGAACGTACTTCAAATTAAAAAACTGAAAAAAAATTTAAATCAGTTGTTAGCATGAAACTACCTTTATTCCTGTACCATGGATTGATACCATGATACAAAAATGTATCCCTGTGTGTAAAATATACCAATATGATCAAAGAGGGGACGATATATCATACGAGAAATTGTAAAAGTGTAACACACGACTTTATTAGTTATCATGGTACAATAATTCATAGGTAGGCCAGGTATGAGAATCGCCAAAAAAATACAACCTTGTCGCTATGGCTTAAAACGTCAAAATTGTTTTGATGAATGATAACGGATGAGTATACAAAGAAGAAGAAGAACGAAATGTTGAAATGAAAACAAAACAGAGTTGAAATTGTTGATCAATAATAAATATCAACTCTGCATGTCAACACGGTTTTGACAGATTAAGCCATAACAAAAAAAAATTGTAATCAGCTGTTAGCTGTGGCCTACCTAAGAATTATTGTACCATGTTAGTTATTTTGTATGTATACGTAAACAAACATCAGCTGACAGTTTATATCCTCGAAAAGCTAAGTTGAACCAGCAAAGATTAACCCACTGGATCTATTAAACCCAGTGGGTTTAACCTTCAATAGTGTAACCGTTTTTGTGGCGAAACGTCGTCCGGACTTGGAGGTAACATTTAATTGATATGAAGAAGTCTTTATGGGAAATAGTTTTTTTCTTATGAATACATTTTTTCTTAAAAAATATATTTGCCTAATGTACATCGAAATAGATATAAATATATAAAATGTCGTATGGAATTTGACACTAACGTTACAAGTCAGTTCAGTCAGCTGTGTATTGTTGTTACCTTTTATTGTTCTACCATGGAGCGAAGATATTTTAGTAAAACACTGAATTTAATTTCCACGGTACAATAAAGGAATGTAGAATGGGCTCAGAAAAATTAAAGACACACAAATATTTGACGTTTGGTTTTATTAAATCCGGTTAAAAGTACGGTTACATTAGAGTTTTTTGCCGGGTTAAACCACTTTATTTGACGTTTGCGCTATGGATTGAAATGTGAAACCCAATCCCACTGGGTTAAGCCGGTTAAGTGTAACCGGGGTATAAGTGCAAACGGGTTATTACCCTGCGTTTACAAATGACAGGACAGTTGAGTTCATGTATTGATTGTCAAAATCCCACAACTTGCCTGTGTGACGTAGGCGTCCAGACAACTGCAAAAACAGTTGTAAAATTATGAATGAAAATCGCCGATTTATTTTTGTTTTCATACACATATTACATATTTTGTACATATTCTTTTGTTTTCAGCACATTTGAATTATCATCTCACTTCTTTTTTACAAAAATGTCAAAAATTTGTCAACCCGGCTGTCTGTGAAAAACTGATGGACAGCTGTGAGACAAACGACAAATGTATGCATGTGTTAGTAAATCAGAGTTGTATTTGAATACAAACTGTCTGGTGTAAACGCCTAGTTAGGAAAGACTTATACTACCTTTACATTTACGAAAGCGAGTGGATTTCAATTTTCAATTCCTTTGCTTTGGATTTTATTTGGCGTTTAAGCAATGGAACCGACAGTTAAAATCCACTCGATTTCCTAAATGCACTATTAGACCATATAAGCTCCGTTCCTTTACGTGGAAGAATCTTCAAGTTTTACCACTTTTTACTCGAAAAGCGTTCCTTTACTTCAGATACCATACAATTCATATGGGAGCACTTTACAACTTTTACTACTTTTGCGTGTTTTACTATTTTCAAAAGCAAAGGAGCTGACCAATTTAAAATCTTAATTCCGTTAAAAATCTGTCAAAGTCGATGGTCAGACTAGCACGATTTCAATATGGCGACGTCAAGTTTATTGACGAGGGGTATGAAGTAGTGAAACCCATGTACATGGTTTTCTGTGTTTGTTGTGTTGCCTCTTCTTGTTCTTCGTTCCAAGATTTTTTCTTCAATTTTCTTTAATTTTTATTTTCTCAAGCAAACGTTAACAACAAAACAAACATAAATATATTTAATAAAAACATTTAATTAATGAAATAGTGAAAATGTAACTATTAATATTAATTTAATTATTAATGTTAATTATTTTGTGTTGTTTTTTGGTTTATTTATGTCTTTTTTTGTTTTATTGGTATGATAAACACAACAAACGCGAATGGTAAAATAAAGAGGACACGCAAAGATCTTAAATTTCACGTTAACGTGTGTGGACATTAACGAAATTTGAAAAGAAACTTTAGCGAAATTGGTTTCATGAAACCTTGCTAGTCTGACCATCGACAAATGAATTTCGTGTAAACAATGTTTTAGCCTTTTTGTCGACATCGACCATGGCACAATCATACAGGTACCCGCATCAGCCCAGCTGATGTACTGTGAGCTGTCAAAAAAGTTGTTGTAATTGAAAACACAAAATTAAAAAAACAAAAATTTAAAAGAAAAACTGTGAATTTTTGACGGATTTTTGTTATAATGTGTTTATTAATAACTGCCTAACAAAATTTTGTTGAAAAAAATGTGTGAATCGCTTTATTTTTGTAAAACATTTTTGACATTTCACAGTACTGAACTCTGTTTTGTTGTAGTTGTTTGCTGATGCATCTACCTGTTAATTGTGCCATGACATCGACTATCAATTTACGTCGTACGCTCTCCGCTTTATGTCAAACAAAGCAAAACAAAAACAAGGTGACGTTTGTAATTGTAGTTTTCCAACCAGAAGTCGAGAAGTCGATATTTTATCCTTAGTAAAATTTTCTTTTCTACGCAAAATATTGCAGGGAAATCGTGAAAAATGAGTGCAACCGAGGCACCTTTAGATGCCGTTTCCAAAGATTCATTGGAAAATGATAATAAAATACACTTTTCCAAAGAAGTTAAACAAGTCATTGATAAAGTTCTAAAATCTGATGACATTATGGATGCACCAGATTTCAATTGTGTCGATTACATTAATCAACTATTTCCGAATGAGCAGTCACTGTCTACCATTGATGATACTATACAGCGAATGCAATACGAAGTCTCCTTGATTGACGATAATATTCGTTCAGTGGTTAGGGGTCAGACAAACACTGGGCAAGATGGACAGATGGCTTTGTATGAAGCTCAAAAAGTAATCTCTACTCTTTATGACCACATTATTGATGTCAAAACAAGAGCTGAAAAGACTGAGGAGATGGTAAAGGAAATTACGCGTGATATCAAACAATTGGATTGTGCCAAACGTAATTTGACCTCGGCCATAACAACCCTTAATCACCTGCATATGTTAGTGGGTGGCATTGAAAGTTTGGAAAAGCTCATAGAAAAACGTTTATATGGAGAAATATTGAATCCTCTACAGGCCATTACAGAGGTGAATCAACATTTCCAACAGTATTCGGATATTGAGGAAATCAAGAATCTCTCACAAAGTGTGGATCGCATACAGGTCAGATTGGCCCAACAAATTACAGAAGATTTCAAGGAGGCATTTTCTGCCACCTCAAAATCAGGTGGGAATCAACCGAGGCTAAGTTTAAATCAATTGGCCGACGCCTGTAAAGTTGTTTCTGTATTGGACCCCAAAGTCAAGAAGGAGTTACTTAAATGGTTTATCGCCCAACAATTGGAGGAATATTTACACTTGTTCCATGAAAATCAAGACATTGCTTGGTTGGATAAAATCGACAAGCGTTATGCTTGGCTGAAGAGACATCTTTTGGATTTTGAAGATAAATTTGGTGCAGTATTTCCGCTAGACTGGGAGGTGTCGGAAAGAATTACAGTGGAATTTTGTCGCCTAACTCGCGATCAGCTGTCGCAAATTATGGCCAAGAGGACAAATGAAATTGATGTGAGACTGTTGTTATTTGCCATAAATAAAACTCAGGCTTTTGAGCAGCTGCTATCGAAAAGATTTACTGGTGTCACTTTAGGTGTAAGTCCAAATGCCAATCCTGAGAAATTGGCAACAGCGGTAAATTCTGAAACATCTTCTGGAGATGTTGTTATAAATCCCAACTTGGTTGTTTTTCATGATCAAATTGGTAGTTGCTTCAAGGCTCATTTGGATATTTATATACGTAGTATCGATAGAAATTTGTCGGAGCTAATTGAGAAATTTGTTGAACAAGTAAAGGAACCATTGAAAATTGCCGAAGCGAAAACTACAGTGTATCCAAGGTAGGATTTTGTTCATTTTTTTCTTTTAAGTCATAGGTATTCATTTTTATTTTTTGTTCTTTTAGCTCCGCAGATCTCTTTGTGTTCTATAAAAAGTGCATGGTCCAGTGTAATCAATTGAGCAATGAACAACCCATGTATGATCTCGCCATGGTATTTAAGAAATATTTACGAGAATATGCCAGCAAAGTATTGGAATTTAGCATACCTAAATTGCTAAGCTCATCAACGTCTATTGGTAAGTACATAAAGTTTATTCTCTCGGGTGTTTCGGCTTGCATTGCATCTACATTCATGACTATTGTTTGGCTTTATATTTTACGTATTTTTTGTTATTGTTTTTACACTTATTTTTGCACGTTTATGTTTTTGCTTTGCATTTGAATTTACTATATTAAAATCTATGTTTAATTTTAATTTACTATTTTAAAAAAATATATTTTTAAATTGTATATAAT
The DNA here is from genome assembly GCF_047663935.1 of Musca autumnalis. Taxonomy (NCBI): domain Eukaryota; kingdom Metazoa; phylum Arthropoda; class Insecta; order Diptera; family Muscidae; genus Musca; species Musca autumnalis. The sequence continues at coordinate 246,472,611 of NW_027411755.1, forward strand.
TTGTCGACATTTATCGGGGATCATTGTGTTAATTTTATATACGTTAATTTTGATTCTTACATAGGCTAAAAATAAAAAATAGTATGATTTCCCAAACTTCGAATAGCAAAAAATTGTAGAATTTAAAACTTTTAATTTTAGCAATTCTACTTCATGCAGTCTATGTGCAAGAAGGACGTGTTAACAGTGGATCCATGGTACCTCCTTACAAGAGCTATTTCTGGATTTTGAATTTGAACTTGAAAAGTGTAGACAAGATGCTTGCGAATATTGGAGCACTTTGAATGTCTTGCCCATGTTATCCAACCAAATTGTCTGCAATTAGTCGATAGGGCAAGGGAAGAGGTAATACTGTCTTCTGTGTTCTTTTTGTGATCCATATAGATGAATGCGACCTCGCTTCCATCATGAGAACCTAGACCACGCTACCTTCACCAGTGTCACAACCAGATTTTCGAGTTCTCCGGACATTTCCATCGTCTGTCTCTCGCTGCTTCTATTCAAATCTTGGCAAATACCATCGCATTAAATTCTAACCACATTCCAATCCTGGTCATGGTAGAAAAACCAAATGATTTGGTTGACCCTGACCAGGGCATATTCTAGAATTATATTAAAGCCAACACAGATTGCTTCACGACTCCTTACGGAACTTGCCACCGTCCTCATGTGACAAAAAGAATTCAGGGAAATTATACTCAAGGGGTGCAAACAAAGACAAAGAATATGTAAATATCCTACACTAAATATACGGCCACTCTGTTCACCACATGGAGGGCAGGGGGGAGTACTGAGTTGAATGTCATGGTAGATGGGCTGAATTCCGACCACCAACTACAACAAGATTCTAGGATTACATTCGACAGGATGTTCAGGTCGTCCGAGCATACCAAAGCTATGTGCGATGAGCTGGATATGTAGGCACAAGGTCCTCAAGTCCCTAGCCGGCAGCACTTGGTGTGTAGATAAAATTACCTTTCTGAAAGAAAGGGTGCTCATATAGACCATTTCAGAATGAAAGGGTGCTTCCATAGTCCCTTTATGAAAGAAAGGGTGCTTCTATAGTCCCTTTATGAAAGAAAGGGTGCTTCTATAGTCCCTTTATGAAAGAAAGGGTGCTTCTATAGTCCCTTTATGAAAGAAAGGGTGCTTCTATAGTCCCTTTATGAAAGAAAGGGTGCTTCTATAGACCCTTTCAGAAAAGGTCTATAGAAGAAAGGGTGCTTCTATAGACCTTTTCTTAAAGAAAGGGTGCTTCTATATACCTTTTCTGAAATAAAGGGTGCTACTATAGACCTTTTCTGAAAGAAAGGGTGCTTCTATAGACGTTTTCTGAGAGAAAGGGTGCTTCTATAGACCTTTTCTGAAAGAAAGGATGCTTCTATAGAGCCTTTCTGAAAGAAGGGGTGCTTCTATAGACCTTTTCTGAAAGAAAGGATGCTTCTATAGAGCCTTTCTGAAAGAAGGGGTGCTTCTATAGACTCTTTTTGAAAGAAAGGGTGCTTTTATAGACCCTTTCTGAAAGAAAGAGTGTTTCTATAGACCTTTCTGAAAGAAAGGGTGCTTCTATAGACCCTCTCTGAAAGAAAGGGTGCTTCAATATACCCTTTATGAAAGAAAGGGTGCTTCTATAGACCCTTTCTTAAAGAAAGGGTGCTGCTATAGCCCCTTTCTTAAAGAAAGGGTGCTTCTATAGACCCTTTCTGAAAGAAAGGGTGCTTCTATAGACGTTTTCTGAGAGAAAGGGTGCTTCTATAGACGTTTTCTGAGAGAAAGGGTGCTTCTATAGACGTTTTCTGAGAGAAAGGGTGCTTCTATAGACCTTTTCTGAAAGAAAGGATGCTTCTATAGACCTTTTCTGAAAGAAAGGATGCTTCTATAGACCTTTTCTGAAAGAAAGGGTGCTTTTATAGACCTTTTCTGAAAGAAAGGGTGCTTCTATAGACCTTTTCTGAAAGAAAGGGTGCTTCTATAGACCTTTTCTGAAAGAAGGGGTGCTTCTATAGATCTTTTCTGAAAGAAAGGGTGCTTCTATAGTCCTTTTCTGAAAGAAAGGGTGCTTCTATAGATTCTTTAAGAAAGAAAGGGTACTTCTATAGACCCTTTCTTAAAGAAAGGGTACTTCTATAGACCCTTTCTGAAAGAATGGGTGCTGCTATAGACTCTTTCTTAAAGAAAGGGCGCTTCTATAGACTCTTTCTTAAAGAAAGGGCGCTTCTATAGACCCTTTCTTAAAGAAAGGGCGCTTCTATAGACCCTTTCTTAAAGAAAGGGCGCTTCTATAGACCCTTTCTTAAAGAAAGGGCGCTTCTATAGACCCTTTCTTAAAGAAAGGGCGCTTCTATAGACCCTTTCTTAAAGAAAGGGCGCTTCTATAGACCCTTTCTTAAAGAAAGGGCGCTTCTATAGACCCTTTATGAAAGAAAGGGTGCTTCTATAGACCCTCTCTGAAAGAAAGGGTGTTTCTATAGACCCTCTCTGAAAGAAAGGGTGTTTCTATAGACCCTTTCTTAAGGAAAGGGTGCTTCTATAGACCCTTTGTGAAAGAAAGGGTACTTCTATAGACCCTTTCTTAATGAAAGCTTGCTTCTATAGGCGCTTTATGAAATAAAGGGAGCTTTTATAGCCCCTCTCTGAAAGAAAGCTTGCTTCTATAGACCCTTTCTGAAAGGAAGGGCGCTTCTATAGACCCTATCTGAAAGAAAGGGTGCTTCTATAGACCCTTTCTTAAAGAAAGTTTGCTTCTATAGACATTTATGAAAGAAAGGGTGTTTCTATAGACCCTCTCTGAAAGAAAGGGTTCTTCTATAGACCCTTTCTGGAAGGAACGGTGCTTCTATAGACCCTCTCTGAAAGAAAGGTTGCTTCTATAGACACTTTATGAAAGAAAGGGTACTTCTATAGACACTCTCTGAAAGAAAGGGTGCTTCTATAGATCCTTTCTTTAAGAAAGGTTGCTTCTAAAGACCCTTTCTTAAGGAAGGGTTGCTTCTATAGATCCTTTCTTTAAGAAAGGTTGCTTCTAAAGACCCGTTCTTAAGGAAGGTTTGCTTCTAAAGACCATTTATGAAAGAAAGGGTGCTTCTATAGACCCTCTCTGAAAGAAAGGGTGCATCTATAGACCCTTTCTTAAAGAAAGGGTGCATCTATAGACCCTTTATGAAAGAAGTGGTACTTCTATAGACCCTTTATGAAAGATAGGATACTTCTATAGGCCCTCTCTGAAAGAAAGGGTGCTTCTATAGACCCTCTCTGAAAGAAAGGGTGCTGCTTCTGTAGAAACGGCGCACTTCTGCCGCCAATTCACGTATTATTTAAAACTCTCCAATTTTTCCCATTTGATACAAAAAACCCTAAATACGAAATATTATTGTGGACGGATAAAAAATACATGTGCCATATGTCTTTATTTCCCTATTAATTTATATGAGGCCAATGATGGTTTTAGACGGAATGTATTTCAATTAGAAAATTATTTTTGGGACTTCAATAAATTTCTATGCACTATCCAACGTAACATCTGTTTTATATTTCTTTGCTACTTCACACATAAACGTTTTGTAAAAAAAAGCTTTTTGGTTTTTGGTACCCTTTTAAATTTTGTTTAACATTGTTTTGGTGTTGTGTTCATTTTTATATTATCCATTCAAACCATCTCTAACAAGTTTGGCATGCACTTAATTTAAAAACAAATAATCTATCAATCCAATAATAACTCAACAAATTACACAGGCAAAAGTATGTCTCTGCTTACAAGAGATATGCAAAATCTCTCCACTGCTGCTGGCCAAGTGATACATAATTTCCTAAAAGAAGGTGATGCTCAACGTTTTTCACGTGACGATTTAATACGCATCTGCTGCGTATTGACCACAGCTGAGTATTGTTTAGAAACGGTGCAGCAGCTAGAAGAAAAACTTAAGGAAAAAGTGGCAGCTGCATATTCCGGAAAGGTGGATATGTCTGAGGAAAGGGATGTCTTTCATCGGTATGTATGGAATAAGACAAATATATCAACATTGCTTGTAATATCCCATTTTATTTCTCAACGCTAGCATAATATCCAATTGCATACAATTGCTGGTACAAGATCTCGAAGCGGGTTGTGAACCCTCGCTGCAGGCCATGGCCAAAGTCCAGTGGCAGAGCATAAACAATGTTGGTGATCAAAGTGCTTTTATAACCAGCATCTGTGCAAACTTTAAACAAACTGTTCCCATTCTACGTGACAATTTGGCAACATCGCGTAAATATTTCACCCAATTCTGTCATAAGTTTGTCAATGTTTTCATACCAAAATTCATAAATGTCCTGTACAAATGTAAATTAACTCTGTCGGATGGCTCGAATAATGTTTTGGGTTGTGAACAGCTACTCTTGGATACACACAGTTTAAAAACGGCTCTATTGGATTTGCCATCCATTGGATCGAGTGTGAATCGCAAAGCACCAACATCCTATACCAAAGTTGTGGTCAAGGATATGACTCGTGCAGAAATGATTATAAAAGTCGTAATGACACCGGTACAACCACCAGCTCATTTTACCCAACAAGTATTGAAGTTATTACCCGATATAACAATTGCTGAATATCAAAAAATCTTAGATATGAAAGCTGTGAAGCGGGTAGATCAATTGCAACTTATTGATCTCTTCAAACGTACAGCATCAGCGGCGGCATTTGCAGGACTCAATGAAAACTCGGAGTTGGAGGGTAATAATAACACAGATATGCCGCCAGTTGTCACAAATGCGGGAAGTGAGGAAGCAACAACAGATAATTTAATAGCTGATGCCACATCCACAGAAAATAATTTATCCGCCAGCACCACCAACCCAACTTCATCAACATCTGCCATGGGTTCTACTTCCACACCCAAAAGGGCTTTTATTTTCAGTGTGGGCAGTTTTACTGGTGGCAGTAGTACTGAGAAGCCCTCTGATGGTTCTGCACAAGCTGGTGGCGATCGTAGTCGTATACGGAAATTGGAAAATCTTCTAAAGAAAAGATTACCATAGAATGTCTAATATAAAGTTGGAAGTTTTTGTTTTACATTTTTTGTGCATCTTGTGGTCTTGTCATTTGCAAAACATTCCATTATTCCATTAAGATGTTTTTTATTTAATTTTTTAGTTTAAATTATACAATAATGTACATCTATTTTTTTCAAATTGTGCAATTCGAATTAAATAAATAATATACACATAACTTATAACGAAGTGAAAATGTTGGCAGATGCAGTTTTGACGACTGGGAGAATATATTTTACTGAGAATAGGCGTTATTACATCATTGTGTGTTTATTAGGGTTATGACTTTTTTACATTCATTCGTGCAACAGGAAATTGTTTGAGAATTTTTTTCTTAATATTTCTTTATTTTATTTTTATTTTAATACTTAGACAGAATAAACCTTATTTTAGTCATTAATATGCAAAAGTTTATTCATTCTTGCTACAGGAACTCATTTTTGAGAAAAAAAGTTCAAAAAGTCATAACACTAGTGTTTATATATCACAATTTTGTCCCGAAACGAATTTAAAGCTTTCAGTCATTGGCCCCAAGATAATCGAATATTAACAAGATAAAGGGTATTTCAGGCACATTTGTGGACATATTTCTGGCCCACTATTAGGGTAACCCTAGTACTACCACATAAAATGCAACAATCTGGCAGCATCATAGCAGTGTTGCATGCATCAGTAGTTTTAAGTTATTATCTCTCTCTACTCATTGTCAGTACACAGTCAGTTAGTTACTTTGCAACCACCAATTAATAGACATCTCATCTGTACATATTTCGTCATATTTCATTGTTCTTCATAATTAATACCTTATTTCAACTCATAAAACAACTTAAAGTTTTATTCAATAAATGAATTGATTGTTATGTTTAAACATCGTCTTTCATTCAATCGACCACCTCCGTAAGAACATAACAATTTGGCGACGAGGATTTTGGAACAAAGATGTATCATTCTCGCTAACAATTTGGCGACGAGGATTGTGAATTGAAAACAGCACTCAGTAACAAAAGGAATTTCACAATTTCATCAGAACTTTCAACAAGGCTGCGTAATAACATCAAGACATCGCACACAATAAAAGTTGTGGCAGGAAGATTTTCAAGGAAAACATCAAAACGCACAGGCGCAAGTTCATCAGGAACATTCTAACAAGAATTTTCAAGAAATCTTCAGCGATCAACACTCACACTCACAACAGTTTGCAGTCTCACATATACAACAATTTTCTTTCAGCTCAACACACACACCATAGCAACGTGGGAAATTTCATCATTTTTGCAGCGCACACATACAGACATACGACGGCAGCGTCTCTAACAAAATTGTAACGGCTGAAAACACAGACACTAGAAAAATCTAGACATGTCGGAACAAGCGAATATTGTAAAATTACTTGCACAGCAGCAAGAGCAAATAGCTAAGCAACAGGAACAATTTGCGCAACAACAGGAATTACTAAATAAACTCACACAAATCATTGCTGGACAACAAGGTGCAAACACAGTTTCATCATCAATTCCAGGTGAATCATCAGTGGCAAAAGCCCACCTCATGGAATCTTTAGCTAATTCCATGACGGATTTTCACTATGAGCCTGACAGTGGTTTATTATTTGAATCGTGGTACAATCGTTTCAAACACATCTTCGAAAGGGAAGCAAGTGCACTGGACGATGCAGACAAAGTAGGACTTTTGTGGAGAAAAATGTCCAACCACATTCATGAGCGTTTCAAGAATTTTGTTCTACCAAAACAACCCCAAGAACTTTCATTGGCAGACACAATCAAACATCTTACAAAGCTATTTGGCCGAACAGAAACACAAGTAAGTCTACGTTATAAGTGTCTCCAAATCACAAAGATGGAAAATGAAGATTTTAAAGAATACGCCAGTCGTGTCAATCTTCAGTGTGAACTTTTTAAACTGGATGACTTAACTACAGACCAGTTCAAGTGTTTAATTTTCATACTTGGTCTTAAATCATCACAAGACAGTGACATCAGAATCCGTTTATTAAGGCATCTCAATGAAAGTAAGGAAGTAGTCAACCTAGAAAAGCTAGTTGATGAAACACAAAGCATTTTGGATTTGAAAAGTGACACAGCACTAATTGAGGGAAGCCAAAAACAGTGCAACAAAATTGGTAAACCTCAACAAAAACAAAAGATACCAAAAACAGCATGTTGGTATTGTGGAGATATGCATTATGCAAAACATTGCCCCTACTCCAAGCACAAGTGTACCAAGTGTCAACAGATTGGTCACAAAGAAGGATTTTGCAACAGCATGCACATGCAGAGCAAATCAAAACACAACAACGACAAACATCAACAAAGCAAAACCAATCATGATCAAAACTCAGAACAGAACAATGTGAGTCATCAGAATTTTAACAACAACAAAACAAAATTTAGCACAAAAACAGTATCTACAACAGATCCAGTCAAAATCAAGCAGGCAAGAAAATATGCTACAGTGAGTATTAATTCAAAGCAAGTGAAACTACAGTTGGACACGGCATCAGACATTACCATAATTTCTAAATCAACGTGGAAAAGAATCGGAAAGCCGGATGCATTTGAAACCACAGACACCGCCGAAGATGCAGGTGGCAATAAACTCACATTTTTTGCAAAACTTTTTCCAATAGAAGTGTCAGTTGCAGGAAAATCAAAAATTGTGGATTGTTACATTTCAAATTTGGAATCATTAAATGTCCTAGGCATAGATTGGATTGAGAAATTTAATCTATGGGATATTCCAATAGCAAAATGGTGTCATCAGATCAAGTTCACAGGGACTAAGTCATTGAACAATGTTTATCAAGTACTCAATGCTCACTTTCATCCCAGCCCAAATAGACAAGTCAAATCAGTACTCAAAAAAAAAGGAAGAGGAAGGAGCATCCGCAAAAGCATCTTTAAGAAGAAAAACTCACAACGTATTCAACGTTCATAAAAGTCTATGTTCATCAGTCATGGACAGAAATCAGAAAAAGGAAAGTCAGTATAATACCAAACACGGAAGTCGCATCAAGGTACATGCAGATCAACTTCAAACAAAAATAGGCGATACTTCTGCTTCATCAAACAAATTATCACCTTTGGACATATTACTTCGAGAATTCAACATTAAATTGCCGTATACAGATTCTACAGCATATCAACCTGAATCATCCGCAGAAGACAACCAGTTGAAGTAATATCCAGAACCCAGGTTCAAACATAAAAGGGGAGATATTAGGGTAACCCTAGTACTACCACATAAAATGCAACAATCTGGCAGCATCATAGCAGTGTTGCATGCATCAGTAGTTTTAAGTTATTATCTCTCTCTACTCATTGTCAGTACACAGTCAGTTAGTTACTTTGCAACCACCAATTAATAGACATCTCATCTGTACATATTTCGTCATATTTCATTGTTCTTCATAATTAATACCTTATTTCAACTCATAAAACAACTTAAAGTTTTATTCAATAAATGAATTGATTGTTATGTTTAAACATCGTCTTTCATTCAATCGACCACCTCCGTAAGAACATAACACCCACCTTTAAGAAACTTGGATTTAATAGAGATTTTTAACGGCACCAAGATATTGCTTTGGTCTTTCATCTGAGGAATATACAAAAATTTGCCATTCCGACCACCAAATACCCCAAGATTCTAGGTGTGGCTTTCGACAGCATGTTGACTTCGTCCACACATGTCAAAGCTATCTGCTAAAACCTGAGATGCAGTAACAAAGTCCTCAAGTCCCTTGCCGGCAGCACTTGGGGTGAAGATAAATAAACCTTGTTAGCCACATATAACGCGATAGGTCGGTATGTGGGTGAGAACATCACCCATGACGAACCAGAGTAGTTTTGGCCCGCACGACTGACTGCACCTTTTCAACTGCTCTGCCAAGCTACACTACTAACTCCAGTAGATCTGTGGTTAATCCCATCGAAGCCGCCAAATTCCTATAACTGGGTATAGGCTCAGAGCCAGATTAGACGGAAATGAACGAACAAACATAAAATAAAAACACTGTTACAACAACAAATATTTGACGCTATATCTACCACACTGTTCTCCAGAAGCTCCCTCTGAACATACGATCAATGGTACCCTAATTCCGACCATATTTATTAGGTGTAGCGTTCGACGCAGGACGGTGCATCCTACTCAATTCGGGTTGGGCCCGACTTGATAGCTCGATACCGATGACATGTTCTGCTATTTGGAATACGAGAACGCGTTGAGCGTTGTTGCACCTTACACAAAAATCAAAAAAATTTTCAAAGTAAAAAATGTTTCTCGAAACAGTAGTGCGATTCTGTAACTCCTTAACGACAGAATTAACGACGAATGTCGGTAGTTAACGATAATTTTCGGTAAGTGCTATTCTGTAACCAGTTTTAACGATTTTTGTCGGTAAATTTTGTCGTTAATTACCGAAAATTATTGTTAAGTTAACAACCAAAAAAAAGTAGTCGTTAAATCTTAACGACAGTACATTATTGCTGTATTTTGATGATTTCTTTTAACAGCGGCGTTTTTATATGAACATATATGAAGATCATAAAGAGGGCACACAAGGCAAATTCCGCCCTATTGAGAAAAATCTTCTTAAGGCATTTACATAAGTGTTAACTGTGTATAATAACATGGGGCAGCTTCGGCACTGTTGTGCGCCGATTTTATTGAAGCTGCGTAAAGATCATCAAAGAGAACTTGTAGATCTTCGATTAACTCATAACGTTCCCTCGGTCCACCTTTATGTAGCATAAATTAAATCGGCGCTTGCGAAGGCGCAACAGTGGCGAAGCTGCTCCATGATTCCCTACGTATGAAGACTGCGCTAACCTTCGTTTTACTTATTAAACAGGAAAAACGTTAGCTAATGCTTCAAAAGAACTCGAGTGTGGTACTGCTATGTAAGACCTATACCAATGTCCTTAACACTATCTTTTTAAGAGGCTTTCGTTGGCTTTAATTTGGCATTGAGGCCAACACGTGAATAGTATTACTATAAACTAGTTTGTTCTGTGATAATCTTATTGATTTAAACTCAACATCACTAACAATCAGAATACTAAAAATGGCGTATAAGTTTGGATTTTCGAACTTTTCATACTCTCCGCTTTGAGAAATTTCATTTAATGTGGGCGTGAATTGAATATGTGAATATATAAACTCAAATGACGATAACGTGTATCCACGATCACTGAAGGGGCTTAAGTCATGTCAAATATCAAAGCTCATTCATTATATGGCGAAACTAGCTTTTTTAACCCTGTTCTGAATTTCCATACAGAGCGCCACAACCCAAAATATGATCCCATCTTTTAATTAAAAAAATACAACTGCGCTTTTAAAAAAGATTAATGATGGTTTTATCACTTTTATTACATTTTCATCACACAATCTATAAAAAAACATCTTAAGAAATGCTTCTTAATGGCATCCGTAGTCATCCAAAAGATACACATTTGAGCCACATTCCTTCAAAAATCTGACTTGTTTCCTTCTTAACCGCTTTATGTTTTGTATTCGCGACGAAATAATGTTTTCAGCTTCAAAATATATTTAAAATGATACTGTAACCGGATCTAAGTTGTGCCAATATGGAACGTGTTTGCCTTGGAGTGCAACACACTATCCGAAATTGCTGGAGGATGTTGGTTGCATCTGTAGGCATTTATGGCTTTGGAGTCTGCCTGTTAAAGCACGGTATTCAGAGAGTTCGTAATCGATTGTCAGTTGACATCCAATGAATTGATTTTTTGGATGTCTTCACGTTGGATATCACCTGAAGTCCTGACGGAAGCGTCTAGGTGGTAGATCTTTCATCAAAACGTAATGAGTGGGGTGGTGCTAGCTGGAACTGTCTATTCAGCAACACATTATGTGGCTTTTCTGACAGCATCCTGGTTTCCTCGTGAAGATTATACACAATTGTCATATCGAATAGTTTGTCGTTGCAGCTCACGGGCCTCTCTGCCTAGATCATGAATATCCCTGCTGACATACCTGGTGGGGGGTCCCATCCACCATAAAGTGATTAGAATGGATCTCGCGATAACACCCGAGCAAGTATTGCAACGAAAGCATAACATTGTGTTTATAATACAGGCCCCATATTATGTGTAAACAAAGAACGGCTATAAAAACGACAATGGAGAAAGGTTGATAGATCTCTGTCCAATGCTTGACATGGTGATTGGAGGTTCCATATTTCCACATAAAGAAATCCACAAGTACACATGGACATCTCCCAATGGTAGTTCAAAAAACCAACTAGATCATATTTGTATCCGAAGAAAATGGAGAGGATCCTTGAATGACATTCGCTCAAAAAGAGGAGCAGATATGGAAGTGACCACGAGTTTGTGGTGGCAAAGTTAGACTAAAACTAAAAAAGAACTACCGAAAAGTAACAAGAACAAATGATTTGATGTATATAAACTGAAGGATATATCTAAAAAAAATAGGGTAGTCAACCTGATAAGAGAAAGCATCACGCCAAATCCCAGATCATGGGAAGACACCCACAAAACCCTAAAGGATATAGCCGATGAAGAAATCAGAATCAAAGAAAAAGAAAAACGAAAGACATGGATAACAAACGAGACATGGCAACCTATCAAAGAGAAAAACTCGCCGAATCAACACAATATAAAAACGTTGCCATGGCAGTCAAAACCCTAGCCTGGGTACCTATTCTTTAACTTTTTTACAATTTTAACTCATTGTGTATTTTACAACAATTTCATTTTTGTTTTGTAGTTGTTACAAAAACAAAATAAATTTTAACAACTTTTCAATCTTAACGACTGTCGATAATGTTATTTTTCCGAGAAACTCATTTTAACAATACATGCTCTGTTCCAGAACCTGCAAGAAGCTAATATTTTTTACTACGATAACATTTTTTCCTTTATTTTATCGGAACAGACCAACAATTAACTACCTTGGTATTCTGTAAACAAATTTTAACAACTTTTGTTACAAATGTCGTTAAGAAAACAACACAAAAATAGACCCATGGTGCGACAAATGCAGACGAAAGTGGAATTGGATTGGCCACAGCCTCAGAAAGAACGAGGAGAGTATCGCAAGAATGGCTCTAGAATGGAATCCCCAAGTAAGACGGAGGCCAGGTCGACCGAAATGACGTGGTGAAGAAGTATTTTAAAAGAACTAAAGACATAACTAAATCTTACGATGGTATAAAAATGATATGATATTCATGATATTCAACTATTTTCTCGCCTCTGCCGTCCACGTGTCGAACAGAGTGGCCGTTGGTTTAGTAGCGGATATCTGCATATTTCTCGCTTGAAATCTGGAGGATGGTTCTATGGATCCTTTCTGAAAGAAAGGGTGGTTCTATAGACCCTTTCTGAAAGAAAGTTTGCTTTTATAGAGCCCTTCTGAAATAACGTGTGCTTCTATAGAGCCTTTGTTAAAGAAAATGTGCTTCTATAGAACCTTTCTGAAAGAAAGATGCTTCTTCTATAGACACTTTCTGAAAGAAAGGGTGCTTCTATAGACCCCATCTGAAAGAAAGAGTGCTTCTTTGGACCCTTTCTGAAAGAAAGGTTGCATCTATAGACTCTTTCTGAAAGAAAGGGTGCTTCTATAGACCTTTCTGAAAGAAAGGGTGCTTCTATAGACCTTTCTGAAAGAAAGGGTGCTTCTATAGACCTTTCTGAAAGAAAGGGATCTTTTATAGACCCTTTGTGATAGAAAGGTTGCCTCTATAGACTCTTTCTGAAAGAAAGGGTGCTTCTATAGGCCCTTTTTGAAAGAAGGGGTGCTTCTATAGACTCTGAAAGAAAGGTTGCCCCTATAGACTCTTTCTGAAAGAAAGAGTGCTTCTATAGGCCCTTTCTGAAAGAAATGTTGCCTCTATAGACTCTTTCTGAAAGAAAGGGTACTTCTATTGAACCTTTCTGAAAGAAAGGGTCTTTCAGGAAGGGTCTATAGAACTTTGAGAACATACTGCGCTTCTTTTTCGTGTTTCCTTATAACTAAACAATAACTATTTGTGTTGACTAACAAGTAAGAAAAGCGTTAAGTTCGGTCGGGCCGAACTTTTTATACCCTCCACCACAAATTTCAGCCATTTCGGTAGATTAATGTGGCCACAACCTTCAAAATACCGAAATTCGGAAGGTACCGTTCATGGACCTATACCTACAAATTTCTGGGGGAAAGTTTTATACGCCTAAAGAATACTAAATACCAAATTTCAGTCATCTCGGTGTGATAATGAGGCTAAAACATTCAAAATATCGAAAATCGGGAGATATCGTATTATGGGGGCTATATCAACACGTGGACCTATATAAACATTTTATGGTAGAAATGTTTCTTAAGGTAGAGTTACATTAGGCAAATATTTGCTCCAGCGACCGGCATTGTGCGCTTACTGAGAGCAAGTTAGCATAAATTCAATGTATTATTAACACCACTCGATCTCAGTAAGCGCACAATGCCGGTCGCTGGAGCAAATATTTGCCTAATGTGACCTTACCTTTAGCCTCTGGAAACACAAAATACGAAGTTACAACCAATTCTTTGGTCTATATCGATGTAGAATTGCACGCTGATCAAGAATATATATACTTTGTGGGGTCTACAATGATTATTTCGAGTAGTTACAAACGTAGTGACAAACTTAATATACCCCCATACTATGATGGAGGGTATAACAATTTGTGTGTGGTTCTATAGACCCTGTCAGAAAGAAAGGGTGCTTGTATAGATCCCTTCTGAAAGGAATGGTGCTTCTATAGACCCCTTCTGAAAGAAATGGTAATTTCAGACATGTCACAGAATCCGATCGGAATTGTTTTAATTCCGTAATTTCATTTCGATCGTTTTTGCTTTAGCCTCTTTAGATTTCGATCGATTTGGTGAATTCAGAAAATCTTATTATTTACTATAAATATGGCAACATTAGAGTAATCAAAAGAAACAAAGCAAAAACATATGATTTGAAAACACTGTAGATGTGGAAATTGTGAAAATATTATTGGTTTTTTTTTTGTACGAAAAGAAAGTTAGTTTTATTGGATTTTCAATTTTTCTATTGTTTCTGTAATTGATGAGCAAAGAATCAACATAACATTGAAAAATAGGCTGTCGTCCGTATTGTCAGTTGCTTTGTATTCGTGTATGAAACTAGGGGTTCTTAAATCGATTTCCCCACTACTGCAATTTCATAAAATTACTCTAGTATGGAACTCGATTTAAGAACCCCTAGTTTCAGGCACGTATACAAAGCAACTGACAATACGGAAGTCAGCCATACCTTATTTCAGTAATTTCTTCTTTTGTTTTCTTTTAGTCTGTGTTTAGACACACAAATTTCTCGGGAAAGTAAATTGAGTTTTTGGGAGAGAGCGGAGAGGAAAGAGCTTCTCAATACTCTTTCCTACCCCCTATTGCCTAAAAACTGTATTTACTTTCCCGTGCGTCTAAACACGGACTTATCATTGCTTTAATTTATCATTAGTAATGCCAGATTGTTTAGTTTCTACAAATTTACAACGAAAAAATGATATGGCAATACTTTGTTAATAATTGGTTTCGTGGATTGAGATATGATGAAAATGTGAACATTTTTAAAATAAAATAGTAAAAAAATTAAATTAAATGTGATTTTGTTAATAAAACACTATTTTTATTATTTTTAAGTGTTTTAAAGTGACATGTTTGCGAAAAATACAATTCCACTTGAGAAACCAAAAGTGGTTTCATTCCGAAAAAATTTCGTTTTTCGGTTTCTAAAGAAGCTAAATACGGAATCAATTCCACATTCGATCGGAATTGGTTTCTGTATCCACTCAAAATATCTTTCCAAGGACGTAGGCAAAGGTTGGTCCATGGGTATCATAGTTCCAATATCAAATTTTAATGATTTTCAATGGAGTCGTTTAATAATATTGACGCCACCTTTGCAAAAATGTATCCCATTCCCCTTTTTCTAAATAAAACTCATGGTTATTTTTTTTTTCTTTACAAAAAAGTCTTCATTTCATTCGTTCAGATATCAAAAGAGTATCTACATTGTAATGTTAACAGGTTTGTTTGTTGTTGGTATTTTGTTGACTTAAAATTAGTATCATTTTATGCGATTCGTTTGAATTATATGATTTCGAAAAGAAGAATACATATGTATATAATACGACATTTTATTTTATAGTATAAAAATGTGTAAGTATATTAATAAAAATATACATTCATTGTGCGTTACATAGCTATGACTATTTTATCTTCATTTTTAGTTTAGAGAAAGAAAAAAAAAGAAAACAAAATTAACATTCGATAATGACCACAAAATAAAAAATAAAAATAAAGTTAAAAAAATAATAATGAAAAAACATGCAGCCAAAAGCAGAGATAGTTAAAGAAAAATTATGTGACTATAAAAGTCGCATATAATTTGATTTCTAACATCTCTGTCAGATGCTGCAGCATGGATGATAAATGACAATTAATGCTATTATATTTCTCTCTATGGATATAATAACTTAAAAAAACTGTTTAAACATCAGATACAAACTACCAGAGTTGTCATTTTATGTGTGTGTGTTTGTTTTACTACAGGTATATGTGTATGTATGTTATATTTGTGTTAGTGTTTGTGACATATCATTTGCATATATATTCGAGTCTATAAAAATCATCTTTTGAAACAACATTTTTCTCTATGAAGAGAAAAACACGAAAGACTTAAGACACAAACTTTGTTATGATGATGATGATGTTTTGCTGTCTGTTATCGTTTTATCGATAACAAGACAATTTGTGGTGTTTATCCTTTGGTTTAATTCCAGCACATTTTTTAAGGTTTTTTAAAACTCTAATTTCTTCAGTATTAGGATTTGACCTTTGTAAATCTTTGTTGATTTCTTTCTTAAAAATATAGAGTTGTTGTTCTTTTTGTTTACATACTGCGCTTCTTTTTCGTTTTGGGGGGTTTCCTTATAACTAAACAATAACTATTCGAGTTGACTAAAAATTTTTGTGTGTGTTTGGATGATGAGGGTGATATTATTTTCCCGCTATCGCCTAAATGAAGTAACCTCCGGGGATTACTTTGGCGAAGCTGTAAATCTATTTTGTTTGTTCAGAATTTTTGGTGTTTTGCTTAATAATTATGGCTTATGCCTAAATGTTGTTCTTGTTGTTGTAGTTTTACTTAGAGGCTACTATTTACATTAAATTTGGGGGACTTAAATTACTACATTAAATACACAGTATTTATATAAACATAACCTTAAAATTAGTAAAATATTTTTTTTTATTTTAAACGGCCACAATTTTACTTGGATCCACTTTGACTCTCAAGAACACCGTATCATCTTTGATGAAGGGCCTTTTGTAGAGCAAATCGTGGGAAATAAATCTGGGGAAACCGAAACCCAATTGATCGGGTTCATTTGAGGGACGTTGGAAATTTTCCCATGTTGGATCGGGCACAAACGACTCTGCAACACCACCCTGACCCGATTGGGCACCTTGCTCGAACAGGGTAAAGGTAATGGAGTGGGAGAATGGCCATTTGAGTAGGGCATCATATTCACCGGGCAAAACCTTGATGTAGACAGAGACATGGGTATTTTCGCCCGGACCATTGCCGTTTAAGAACATTGAAGCTTGCAATTTGTAGCCGTATTGAGAGGTGTAGAATGGTGGTGAAACCAATTCCAGGCCATCTTTACCCTTGGCCTCAGCCATTTTGGCAGACCAGTCGGTAATTTTCCACAACAAAGTACCGGTGAAATTAATGGAAAGTTTGGATACAGCAGATTTGAGCATTTGTATCTGTTGTCCTTGGCGTGCTGAAAGGGCCACCATCAATGACAAATGAGCAGCAGCATTTGCCTCCAAATGGGCCTCCAAAAGATGCCGAGGACCCTTGAAACGGCAACCGGCCTCCTTGAAGGAGCAGGCAATGGCCAATGCCTTACATTCATCCCGGAGATGCGATTCCAAATCAGCCCTAGCAATGGGTCCCACATCACAACGTTGAGGACAAACAGTTGGAGCCCGGGGACATTGATTGACATGCAAAGCCAAGGTGTCGGCCGAAAATTCACGATTACAATGTAAACAACGTCTCAAACGTTTGGTGCAATCTTTGGATTTGTGCAGAGTCATGCGTCCACGCAACACCCTCTGGCCACATTTGGCTTCACAGTAAATGGGTTCCTGGCCACAGGTACCGGCATGTTCCTCCAATCCAGCACCAGAAAATTCACTTTGGCAAAATTCACATTTGGTACGGCGCATCGTGCAGGTGTACTGCAAGTGATCGGTCATCATGATACGGGGTATTTGGGCTCCACATTTGTTGGGGCATTGGGTGGCATCGTGTTTGCAGACATTCAAATGGGCCTGAAAGTAGGGAGAGAGAGAGAGAGAAATTGGGGGTTAGTTTGTTTGGTAAAATATTTATTTTAGATTTCAAAATATTAATCTACTCTAATACAAGGGTGCAACCGTGGTCAAGCACTCCCACCCACATTGAATGCTCGGGTCCCATTCCCAGGCAGGAAAATGTCACATTTTCAACGGTGGCAAAAATATTCAGCCATGTAAAGCCTCTCTACCAGAGGTGTTTGAAGGCACGCCATTCGGCCTCAGCTATAAAACGTAGGTCTCATGACCATGAACCTGCCCCTCAACCTAATGTCGGCGACATTTCCTGAGTATTCAGCCATGTAAAACTTCTCTAAAAGATGTGTTTGATGGAACGCCATTTGGTCTCAGTAGTAAAAATTAGGTCCCATATCCTTGAACTACTCTTCAACGTAATGTTGGCGATATTTCCTGAGTATTTTGTATAAAACTTCACTTCCAGAGGTTTCTGAAGATACGTTTTCTGAAGATACGTCTCAGCTATAAAAAGTAGGTCTCATATCCTTGAACTACACCTCAAGGTAATGTTGGCGACATTTCCTCAGTATTCAGTCATGTGAAACTTCTCTACAAGAGGCGTTAGAAGACACGCCATTTGGTCTCAGCTATAAAAAGTAGGTCTGACACCCTTGACCTACTCCTCAACGTAATGTTGGCGACATTTCCTGAGTATTCTCTACAAGAGGTGTTTGAAGACACGCCATTCGGCCTCAGCTATGAAAAGTAGGTCTCACATCCTTGAGCTAATATAAATTCGGGCGCATTATTTGATACGAGATAAGTCTCAGTTGTCACCTCTGAGATGTTTGTGTTGTTCATAATCCATTCTTTTGAACTTCCTCCTCCTCTTCTTAGCAAAAACTTCTGTTCCAACTTTCAAAAGTTTCTTCTTCAAGTTGTGCTTTGATTCTTGGAAACCGCCGCTATAAGGAAGTTGTGTTGTCTTTTTTATGACATTAACAAAAAAAAATGCCATCACAAAACAAGCGACATGGAAACATAAAACCCACAACCAAGTGTTCATAAAAAAAGGTAACTAACAGTTATTAAAATAGAGGAAGCCGCCGCCAGAACAGGTATTACGACCTTTTGCCTAAACACCAAGTTAATGTTTTAATTTATGTTTTATGTTTTTTTTCTTAATTTTCAACTTACTTTTAGTTTGCGTAATTCATCCGACCAAGTGCAGCCCTGTTTGTGATGTATGCAAAAGACCAAAGAACCCATTATGGCTTGTTTTGGATCAGGACCAGGGTAAATCTGTAAGCAGAAAGAACATAAGAAAACATGGTTAGAATACAATGTGATTTATGGTGAGAACTTATTTTAGAGAACCTTAAATTTACGACAGTTTTTTGTTATTAAATGGAAAAATGAATTCATTTTAGATGATTATGGTGGTGGTGGATGATGATGTTGTCAGCGGAAGATTTAAGGGCTTAATGATTAAAACCAACTAAGATACAAGGAATTTTATACAAATGAGATACAATATGATTTTTAAGTCTCAACAAAACAAAATAACAACATGTCTTTAGCCTTTTAATAAACAATAACAAAGTCAAAGGTATTTTACCCTTTACAAAAACAAATGTAAAGCTGACTTTACCCTTTCCACAACAAATATGTTATGATTACTCCTTTTAACAACAACAAATCCCTACTAATTTGCCTGCCCCTTAAGCAAGAAGAACAAAAAAAAACTATTTGGAAGTTGTGTTTACATCAAATTTCAAGAAAAACAAACCGCCGTCCGCCGCCGCCTACCTTTTGATTTCGAAGCGATGATCTCAACTCTAAGGTCTGTAAGTATTTACTAAAATTATAAAATTTTTGTTTTCTTATTTTTCATTCAAAATACAACAATTTTTCGTTCTACTCTCTTACAGGTTTTTCTTCTTCAATTCTAATGTGGTGTGTATTTGGTTGAATGGGCGCCAGGGAAAACAAATCAACGGTACTTTTTTTTATTCACATGAAGCATGACAAACTAGCAACAACAACCAAACGGAAATAAAATCAATAATTAAATTTTCAACGCTTAGAAGAGAGAGAGAGGGGAGAGAGAAGGGAGAAAAACAAAATTCCATAAAAACGAGGAAAGCATTTTGTAAAGTCCGTCCCTCCTTAACATAAAAATTTAAACTTGGGCAGTTTGTTTTATTGTTCTTTCAATATTTATTTAATTTTTCTTTATTACAAAAGACCCCTTTTCCATTTCTTGCATAAAAAGCCTAAAGAACCTTACAAAAATTAATGAATGTGTTGCTTGGCAGCTTGTCAACATCCGGTTTGATTAAAAAGTCAAGCATTTTATGATTTTGATTGCATACCACAAAAACTTCTTACACACACTAAACATGCATATGCCCTCCATTATAAACCCCTTGCATTTGGTTCGCCATATCTTCAAGGAATGAAAAAAAAAAAACAAGAGCGTTGCTCCCTTTTTAAAATAAGTGATGTGAAATTATCCAATGGGAGGGGTAGGACCAATTTTAATTTTGCCTTACAATGCTGTTCCGCGGCCACAAAAATATAATTCAACTTATGCCTCCGTTTTTGCCACACAATTAAAACAAATTAATATTTTTTACATTATTGTCATCGAAAAAGTAGCCCTCAAATGCAAACTGTGCCCGGAGGCTAAAAGTTCACTTTTAATTAACATTTAAAAATGTTGCTTAATGGATTTTTTTATTTGTTCCGGTTTTCAGAAAGGGCCATATGGGATCATATCGCGTTAAAATATAATTAAAACGTTATTAATTTCAATGACAAACATATTAGGTGTGTACGATAACTTTCCCAGCAATAATTACTCAGTCAGTTATAGCAACCTCTCTCAGTGAATTTTACTCTCTCAAGCAAGAAAAATTGCAGAAAATTATCGAACAGCATTTTGCAAAAACTTGCAAGAAAATCAGCTGTTTCCGAAAATTTATGAAAATTTTTTTTGTTTCTTTTGATATTTTAAACCAAACGGAACAAAAACATAAATTTTAAAATTGCAGTTTACTTATTTAATGCTTTAATCCTATCCACAACGCTTTAGAATCTAAAAAAATGTGCAATTGTGAAATTTTCTTGGTTAAAACATGTTAAATGTTGTTAAAAATAGCTGTGTCTTTTTACGTGATAATTTGTAATAATTATTACGAAATGTTACTAAATGCTGTCTTTTTACACAAAAGTTCAGTAAAAGAGAGCGAAGTGAGAGAACAATTTTGACAGTTGTTTGCTGAGAAATTGCTAAAAGTTGCTGAAAGAATTTTTCCCAGCAACATTTAGCAAGTTCGATCAGCTGTTTTTTAATCATCTGCTAATGGTCAGCTGCTCAATGTTTATCTTATTTTTGTGGAAAAATACAGTAAATATTACGATTCAGGATTATTTATTGATTACTTTATTAATATATTCATAATTTTTTATTTATTTTGCTTAAAATTGAAGAACTTTTTCTTTGCTTTGGAGTTATTTTTTCGTTCATGCATTGGCGCCAATGTTTTTATTTTGGTTATCAACTGTTACCTTGCTAAAGTTTACTAAATGCTGTCTTTTTACTTTTTTCTCTATTTTCGTATCAAAGAGAAAAATCTCCCTTACTCTCTGAAAAGAAGTTGCTGAATAATTATTACTGAAAAAGTAAAAAGACACAACTAATGTTAACATTTCGAATTGTTTACATTGAACAGCTGATTAAAAGTCAGCTGATCAGACTTGCAAATGTTTGCGGGACAAATTTTCCCAGCAAAAATTAGCAAGTTCTCAGTCACAAAACTCTCCAAATTCGCTCTCTTTTGCTGGATAATTTTGTTATCGAACAGCATTCAGTAAAAATTTGTACGAATTTGTACAAATTATTGGGTTATCGAAAACGCCTATTGTCTTCATGTCCATGCATGAAATTGTTATTTGTAAGTGAAATTTACATTAAAATTTATCAAAATTCCCAAAATAATAAATTTTAATCTTTGCAGGATGAAACAAACAAACATCAGAAGGTAGCCAATGCCTGTATATAACCATAGAAATCTTGAAATATTGACAAGCAGAATGTTTAACCAGCCAATGCTTCACCATTGGATGTCCCCGTTTAGTCTGGAATGAAGCATTGAAACCGAATACTGAGCCAGATCGATAAAATGGGACATATTTGCTTTTATACTCCATAAGGAACCTCACTAGTATTAAACTACCAGGATTTAATGATTTTCTTCCATAAGAAAACTCACCAGTATCAAAAGAGCGGCAGTAAAAAGCTTGCGAAATTTTGAGCTTTCGGTGGTAGTACGACATTTGAATGATTTTCTTTCAAAATATTTTATACTCCTTAAGGAACCCCACTAATAGGAAATGAGTAGCAGTGCAATACTTCCGAAATTTTTAAGGAAGCGGGGTAGTACCAAATTTGAATGATTTTCTTTCAAAATACTCATATATGAAAAAGGATAACTAAAGTCCTCGACACATAAGCGCCTGGCTTTCTGACTGAAGTCATTTCGCGGAAAGGAATAAAGAAATGTCAGAACCACATTTGAATTAGGTCGAACTTGGTCTTTAGTCATTTACCAGATATGACTTAAGTAAGAATGCCATGCTTCTTATGTGTCTGACTTGTATATGGCAATAACCGTAGACTAACTGGTCACACGAAATCGAAGGTAGCAACAAAATTGAATGATTTTCTTTCAAAAAATCTTACATAAAAATCGTCCTGCTAACAACCACCTGCATAAGAACTTACGTACACAAAATCCAACCGTGGCTTCCACCAGCTCAAGTTGAACTATGAAAATATAGAACTCCGGATAAAAATTACGTTTCGCAGGAACAATATTGTGAGCTTAGTCAACACCATCCTAAATATGAAATCCACCACCTCATTAAATCTGAACGCCCAAGAGCAAACCGTACCTAAAATCAAGACCGTATCCGAAATCAAAAGTGAGAAGGAAGGAGGTCTCTTTTGAAACAAATGTTGACGAACAAATATCCGAATTGAGTACTTAGAGAAAGGAAATTAAGGGGGACAATTTGAACAAAGAGGTAGATAAGAGGCAGTGTACCAACATAAATCCCCATTGTATTCACTTTATCAGAAGTAGAATTTATTTTGCCATGTGGGCAACTAACTGGAAGTTACGTAGATGGTTTTAATACAATAATAGGGCCTTCTTTATAGCCTTCAGCAAATTTTGAGTGCCAAGAAATTCTTTCAAATTGTCTTAAGTCCCAAAAGTTACTCATTATTTGTAACTATCACCCGGGGCCCTTTACAAAACCTTCGCCAACTTCTGGTAGTACAAAATTCATGAAAATGGGCTTGATTCCCCTATATAGCCTATTATTAGTTAAGACCATCCTGCTTAGTTATTACTACTTTATTTCCTCTTGAAAAATACTACCTATTTATTTGTCTCGTCACGTCGGCAAAACATTGGATGCTCCACAGATGGTTTTAATACAGTAATAGGATCGAGTCAGGGCACTTTAAAGCCTTCGCCAGTTTTTATTTTTTATTTATTTTCAAAACCTTGTTACCAGGCTTATTTGCTCACTTATTGAGGCTACAAGCAAACTGCATTATTCTTCAAGACTTGAAAACATAGTAGGACCTAAATTAAAGAGCTGAGTACATAAGCTGCTTTGCCTGGTTGCCTTGCTTTCCTGCTGCATTTTTGACATAATATGTAAATATAAAAGAATAAAGGAGGCCGGGCAAATTTCGAACTGGGTTCCCCTTTTCTTTTTTGTTCTTTTATCAGAAGCAAGCAAGGCAACCAGGCGAGTCAGCTTATGTACCCAGGCCTTTAGGGCCTGTTTCACTATGTCGAAAGAAAATAAATGCGAACGAAAAACACCTAAACTTTGCTTTTCGTGGTAATATTGACTTTGTTTTTGCTTCGAAAATCATACACGAGTTAAGTTGTTTTTCTTTAGTTTTCATCAAGGCATATTTATACAAGGTAGAAGTGACAATCAGCTGTATTCTTACTTTTTTATAAATTTAGTTTTCAAAATGTAATAGGGTCTACTCACGAAATTTGAAACTTCGAAATTTGCGAACATAAAATTCTTCTTTTCACCGTAAACGTGTAATAACAATGACCTACGACAGTTCTGTATGCTTTATATTTACATTTTGATTCAAATTTGTTCTATTTTAGAGGATTTTCAAAATGTATTTATGTTTTTCCTGAACAAATTTTTGCAACGACCCTATTATTCAATATTTATTTTTGACAATTAATTTTCAATAACAACAATGTTGTTTTTGTAAATTTATTAGTTGTTGTAATTCATGCATTTACCTTATATGAATATGCCTTGGTTTTCATTTTCGTTCGACATAGTGAAACAGGCTGTAAATCATAATAAAACATAAAACTAAAAATAAAACAACTTGATTCCCTATAATATGCTGTTTATATTAGAGCTTTTTGCAGGGTTAACCTTCTTTGAGAGGATTTGTTTGAAATATAAGCAATGGAATTGACATTTAAAACCCAGTCGGTTTGTTAAATCCGGTTATATATAAACGGGGTATTACTTTTCAGACGCTCCTATTCTGTTATTTTTATTTGATTTCCTCTTCAAAATGACAACTTAATAAGAACTAAATTAATTTACAATTTTTAATATTTGACCATTAACAACCCACACAAATTGTTGCAAAAACAAAATTCCCCAAACTCTTGAAAAACTCATTAAGATTATTAGGAAATTTAAAAAATAGAGATGACTTTAATGACTTGTTTATTACCAAATCCCAAGTGGCCGAAAAAAAACAAGCCAAAAAAATATTCCCCACAAAAGAAGCCATACATTTATTTACCTCTGCAACTTAGCATGGGTCTAGTTGCTGGCTAAACATAAAAACAAAACCAAAAGAGCAATAGCATTTGAGGGAATGATTAGTCCGGCTAGGCCTGGTTGGCACAGCCAACTAATTAGACACAACAATATGGTGTTGGCGCGCTTCTTCTTCTTTTTTTCCAGAAATTCCATACAGTTATGTTCTGCCTTTAAAATGCATTTGTAAATTAAAATTCCTCTTGCTGTGGCGGTGTTATCCCCCTGGACGAACAAATAAACATGTGTCTCTTTGTAGACTGGTGTGTTTGTGTGTTGTAAGTTTTTGTTATTTGTGGAAATTTAAGAAATAAATAAATTGTTTATTTAAGAAATTTTGTGTTTGTTTTTTTTTTTTTGTTTTACAAAGCTTAGCATGGGTCTGTGATGTGATAAGTGGCAGCAACAGATAGCAAGTTTTTGGTGGGGCGACTCGTGGCTGATATCTTTGCTATCTCCCCTCATCCATATTGGTTATTGGAGGAGGTTAAAGACACGAGCTTCCAATGTATGCATGCACGTGGTCTCAATTCTATCGAACAATGACTCTTCTTTCATTCCCAAGAAGTATGGTCTTCTTTAGCTTTTGTTAATCAAAAAGTGTTAAATTCCTTATAATTGGTAATCATTATTTGGAATTTTCATTTGGTAACCCAATACCACTACCCGCTAACTATGATTTGAGTTTATTTCTTATATTGATTCAAATAATTATTATTGGTCTAATGAAAATCATGTATTCTTAATTTAATAGCTGTAATTATTAACATGTTTTAGTGAATTAAATTGTGGCCAACTTTTAGTTGGACGCATTCCCACGTTAATCATTTTATGGCTATGTTTTCTGGGTTTCTTTTTTTGTTTCTTCTATATGCCAGAATTTGTTAGCTGCTTCTTTTGTAATATCTTGATTTTATTGTGTAAGCTTAACATTCCTTTTGGGGAGACTGTTAAGCTTCTTGTTTTCTTGTGGGTAATATCACCAAAAAAACATGATTATTCATGTTGCTCATCATATACAACATCCGGCCGGCCTCAAAATAAACAGCTGATATTTTTAATGAAAACTAAAAGGTAATGAATGATATGCGGTGCTGCTAAGCTTGTGATTTTTCTTCCAAATTTAATTTCTGTTGAATTTTTGGTTACCCAATTGAATGATTTTCTTTCATAACTGTCGCAAAGGGAAGAAATTGAGGAAATAGTTAATAATTATTTGGCCCTGAATGGATTCCTAATAAAGAAATGGCTGTGTTAGTATCCCAAAAATCCGCTTGTATATTCTTTAATTTCACCAAGAAGTGGTGGTACCACAGAAATTGAATTATTTTCTTTCATAAGGGTTCTTGCACATGGAACCCACGGATATGCCTAAGTTCTGAGTAAATGGCCGCATTGAGTTTTCAATGACTTGTTATAAAGTTTAATGATTTTCTTTCAAAATCCTGTCAATAATGTTTTCTATTTCTATTTCAATTACAATTTTGCGTTTATTTTTATATTTTTTGAATCATTATTCTTAATTGTATTTATCTTTTAGAATTTTTAGGTTTTTTTTTTGCTTTACAACAAAGCCTTTCTTGTCGATTTCCTAAAAGCTGTCCACTGAAAAACCGCTAAATTGACATCACTCATTGCTCTATTAAGTTAAGCTCTCCTCATCAAAACATTCATTAGGGGAAACAGGTTTTTTCATATGATGAAAAACAAAGTTTGTTCTCACTTGTCATTCCCCACATTTCATAAACAAAGACCACAACAACAAGATAAAGACAAAAACAAGTTTTACCTTACAGAAAAAAAAACAGCTGATCTTCTCAAAAAATTTAAAGGTGATTTCTTTGAAAAGCAGCAAAGCAAAGAGAATAAGAAAACATTATAAAAATATTCTGCAACAATTGAAATAAATGATTATCGATTTAAAGCAGCGACGACCACAGAAATACAACCAAAGCGAAGACATGTATGAACGTATGAGTGAAAAAAGCAACAACCAAATTATGTTTTTGTTTGTTTTCCTTCATTTACACTGTACGTGAGAGAGAGAAGCAAATGCAAAAACAACTCAGTGGGCGCCCTCACTATACGATCTAAGCAAAGAAGCTCGTCCCTGATTTAAAGGCGAACCCATAATAACAAAAGAAGATAAAAAACAGCTGGTAAAGGAAGTCAATGAAGCATTAAAAACAACAATAACTAGCATTGCAAATTGTGGACCGCTTTTGTTTGTCAAATCTTCTGTTCTATCATGGACGTGATTGACAAGAGAAACACTTAGTTCTCAGGTATGGAAAATTCCGCTACCTAGGCCAAAAATCATTTAGACAGCAACAGACAACCATCCAACCATGCCTTATTTACTTTAAACATCTTTTTAAAGCAAGGAATCCTATGCATTTTGTATTCCATTGAGGTTATGTGGCTGTCTGTCCGTCTGTTAGTTGGATGGATGGCTGGTTGTGTTAGCTATGTTAACTCGATCATTAATAGCAGTGGTACTAACAAAACCTAACAATTGTTGCAGTACATTTTAGTTGGTTGTTGTTGTTGCATTGAACTATCTTTTATTTCTTTATTCTCTGAGAAGAAGCAGGTGATTTTTTTATGTTCCCCCAAGAGAGAGTGGACGTGTTTCTGTGTGTGGTATATTTGGTCTCGCCGAACGACGACAGCTGCAATTTGTGGAAGACAAGAACAACAAAAAATGCATTCACAGTTAGTGTTTTAAATTCGTGCAACAAAAACAACAACAAATTGTAGGTAGATTGAAATGCCAAAAAATGCGGGTTATGGCCAGCAGCAGCACCAGCAAACGGTATTATCATGAATTTAATTTCTTTTTCTTTCAAGAAAATGTGATAAGATGTTTTTTAGTCATCTTTAGTTGGAGTTAAAATTATAGAGTATCTGGAGAATTGTTTGTGGTGTTTAAAAGAAGCTATAATTGTGTATTGGGATGTAAAAGGACTTATCGCAAAGACTTCTGAAGAAATAAGGTGTCATAGAATTCTTCTTAAAGGCGATCTGTATATAGGATGTCTCATAAAAGTCTTCCAAAGGAGATATTACCTGAATGTTTCGGAAAAAGAACATAGAATTATTTTCTTACACCATTCGTCAACTTCAACTTTTTGTTACATTGGTTTCCTTCAAATAATTATTTATAATACACGTTTAAAAATATGATTAACTACATGTTTATTTTCTTAAATTTCAGAATCACGAGGGCCACAAAATTGAATGATTTTCTTTCACATAACTTGGATATAAAAAGTACTGACCACAAACATGTAATTAAGAAACAGGATTCACCAGTTGCGTCCTATAATAGACACATCTTTAGACTTCCAGAGGAATATCTTTCTAAACATATTTTCGCTATCAAAAATATGGCTTCCCACAATAGAAATATCCTCAATCTTCCAGAATTACGAGGTCTACAAAATTGAATGATTTTCTTTCATATAACTTGAATATACATAAGTACCGATCACATAAATGTAATTAGGATACAGGATCCAAGAATCGCATCCCAAAGGCTTCTAACAAAGGACACTACAGGTATAATTCTTCATAAATATAATCTATAGAGAGAAAGTATTTTATATGTATTCATAAAGTTATTTTAAAAAGAGAATAACTTGTGAATATTTTTTTATAAAGAAGACTGGAAAAGCGTTTTAATCATTAGATACCTTAGTTAGATATTGCATCAAAAAGATTATATAAAGCAAGTCGAAGGAACATTTAAATCGCATTTAAAATGTCTAATAACCCCAAAATCCTACAATTAGCAACA
This sequence comes from Musca autumnalis, assembly GCF_047663935.1. Lineage (NCBI taxonomy): Eukaryota > Metazoa > Arthropoda > Insecta > Diptera > Muscidae > Musca > Musca autumnalis. The sequence continues at coordinate 246,500,719 of NW_027411755.1, forward strand.
CAATTTTCCATCCCGTTACAAAATATGAAATAATCGTTTTATTCTTACATTTTCATTATCTAATGAGAGAAGGAAATGAACGAAATAGACAAATTATATAGAAAAAATAATAGTCATAGTGATATGCAGACGTCTCTGAGGCTACAAAAACTCAACAGTGGAGTTATGGAACTAACTTGTCGTCTCTCTACGGTCAGTAACATTCACATAACATTGTTATCTATCTTTTTTTTGTTTTTGAAAATTCCATATCATTGTTGTATGTCATTGGTCTTTTCGATTCTCGTTTGTTTTAGTGTTGATGATTTTATTTTTTACTTTTAAAACTTAAACAGAAAATTGTTGTATTAGTGTAAACACACCATATGCATACATAATGATGACGATGATGATCATGATGGTGGTGATTGTTGTGATGATGACAAATAAACATGAATGCTATGGTACTCTACTCCATGGTCTGGTCTATTGTTGTTGAAAGAAGAAAAAAACTCCAAGAATTTTCACTGAACAAAAAAAAAAAAAAAAATAGAAAAACTGGGAAAATCAAACAAACAACAAAACAATCAACACCATTGCTGCTTTACAATGTGCCAACAACAAAAACCAAACAATATCACACACTAGCTCTAGTAATTGTTGGTGTCCTCATTATGTATGTACAACAACAAACAGTAAAACATGATAATGATGACGATGATCTGATGAGGATCATCATCCACATGTTTATCACAACTACCACTACTGCTGTTAATGTTTAGCTCTTATATAATTTTCTATAATTCCACATTGGATGCATTTAGCCTGTCCTATCTAGCGGTATATAGCGGCTGAAATACACACAAAATGAATTCATTGAACGTGTCGCCGCCATTCCTTTTAGCAGCAGCAGCAAGTGCAAGTCACTCGTTTTCTTTTTTTTCGTATTGCTGTTAAAAATTTTCCTCAACACATGTTTTTTCCATTGGCATTTGTATCTCTCGCTACACTGCGCTATATTTTTCTCATTTACCTTGCTACTTAACATTGTCGGCGGCGGCTGGGAACTGCAGCATGTGTCTATTGTTTGAAATGGATATCCGATAATTGATTTTACTCTACGGTCAATGATTTCTTGGAATAAAATAAACGAAAAGAAGAAGCTATAAACTATCTATTCCATGGTGATTCGAAATGGGGAGGAGGATTTGGTATTAATATCTATAACTGTATAATGTGTAGCTTCATTTTATGGTTGAAATAATTTTAAAATGTTTACTATGTGTGAGGTTTAAAATAAATGGAATGGGATAATTTATCTGACCTATCAGGGGGCTACATAAAATAAGATCCTAAAATATGGAATGAAGTAGAGGTCAGCAGTATAAAACACTATCATAAAGATGGCCATCCACTATATATACATGATCCAGCACTTACGTTCTACCACATAATCGGATAATTCTCCTCTTTCATAAAACTCTATAAACAAAAGGTTCCCAGAAAAGAAGCATCTTCAACCTTCCAGAACCACGAGGACTACAACAATTGAACGATTTTCTTTCATATAACAAGAACTGACCACAGGATCCAGCACTTGCCTCCTACAATAGAAACATTTTCAATCTTTCAGGGGTATATCTATCTAAGCATATCCTCGAACTACAAAATTGAATGATTTTCTTTCATAAAACGCTACCGAAAAGATGTCTTCCCACAGTAGAATCTTTCAGAATCATGAGGGCTATAAAATTTAATGATTTTCTTTCATATGCCATGAATATAAGAAGTACCGATCACATAAATGTTATTAAGATGCGGGATCCAGTACTCGCATCCTACAATAGAAACATTTGCAATCTTTCAGAGGAGTGTCTCACTAGTCATGTCTTCGAACTATCATAAAGATAACGTCACACAACAGAAACATCTTCATGCACATGCGTTCTATCCTCCACAGCATTATCTGCCTAAGCACCGCAAAATTGAACGATTTTCTTTCACTTAACTTGAATATAAGAAGTACTGACCACGTAAATGTAATTAAGGGGCAGGATCAAGCCCTTGCGTCCTACATTAGAAACATATTCAATTTGAATGATTTTCTTCCATAAAACGCTATCAAAAAGATGGCTTTCCACAATAGAAACATCCTCAATCTTCCAGAATCACGAGGGCTACCACAATTGAATGACTTTCTTTCATATAACTTGAATACACGAAGTACTGACAACATACACAAATCTAATTAGGAAATAGGATCCAGAACTTGTGCCTGACAAATGTGTACACCTTTGATGGGAATACCTCTTAAATCTTCCAGGGAATTAACTATCTAAGGCCATGTTTATATGATAGCCTTTTGCAGGGTTAACCTTCTTTATGAGGATTTATTTGAAATATAAGCAATGGAATTGACATTTGAAACCCAGTGGGTTTGTTAAATCCCGTTATATATAAACGTACTATAAGGGTCATTTATTACATGTGTTCTTTTACTATCTGATGGATTTGAAAATGCAAAATAAACTAATTTGGAGGCAAAAAAATATAATTTTCACATTGAAAGTTAATGGCCAAATGCTCCTCCTTGAAATTCATTCATCGCTTTTAACTTAACCGGAACGCTATAAATCTGTTCGGTAAATCCAAACTATAACAAAAGAAGACTTATAATAATGGGGGTAAGCCTATATTTGTACTAAAAAATCGAGGGAAATGATTTTTGTTTCAATACACCGAATGAAGATTCCGAAGATCTTAAGATTTTATTTTTTTTTCCAGTTTTAGAATTACGAGGTTTACAAAATTGAATGATTTTCTTTCATATAACTTCAATATAAGAAGTATTGACCACATAGTGCCTAGGTTAGAGAGTGAAGCAGTAAATGTAAGGCACGGAAATGGACTTTATATTTTACTTCAAATAACAATCCCCCCACTGTAATAATTTCATCAATTAAATTGACAAGCAATAGTAAAAATATGACCTATTGTTCCATTTGAATAACGATAACAACATTTTTTCATTTCATTTACAATAATTTTCCACCAACCACCAACAGCTACAATGAAAAACCTCTGTACTTTGTATCCACTTTAAAAGCAATTTGAATAGATAGAAAAAAACCGGACACACTCATGGCTGGATTAGCATATAATCTAGCTTTTTATATCTCTAATTGTTATGACCTTCGGTGGACAATTACTACAATGGGTGGCTTAATTATAAGCATTTTAAAAAAACGTATTGCAAACTTTTTTGCTTGAGTGATTTCGCTGAAACAAAAAAACTAAACGGAGACAGTAGCGGATTTTGTTCATACTGTTCTTGTTACTCTTTTATGACACATGGAGGACACATGTTGCAACCGATACTCTACTATGGGTCGGCATTTTTTCTAACACACATAAAAACTGTGGGAAAATATGAACCAGCAGAGGATTCACAAGACATAAAATGCAACAAACGAGACCAGACTCTTAACACTTATTTCCGTTCAGACTAGTTCAAGCATGAAGCATACACAGGAGGCTCAGCAGCAGCATAGACAGGATGTGCAGTGTAGAAAAAAAACATAAAAATCATCTTCACAAAAAAGCAGAACACATAAACATGTTTTTCATCTCCTTGGTAGCAATGTATAGAGGAAGCCCTGGTTGACACATGAGGGTGTAATGCAGTAAACAGGAATATGCTCTACACATGTTTCTCCAAAAAAAAGGATGGAATTTTGTAAATCAAAAATTAAAGTCATGGGAACCTATTTTAGTTGGCCACTTGAATGCACAGTTTCCCTTCTTTATGCAGGTGCTAGCCACCCAGCCATCCATCCATTAACAATTATGTTTGGGAGGAGGCTGTGTTAGATCACGACATGACCAAAGTGATTGTTGTTCTTTGAAATGCCAGAGTTGATAGGCGGCATGGTTTTTTGTTGTTGTTGTTGTCTTTACTTAACAAACAAAATATTATGCAATTTTCTATGTTTTTTATGCTTTTTTTAGTCAAAGTCTAACTAAGTCGTCTATGAGTTTCTCAGCGTTTGGAATTGGTTGTGTGGTATTAGTGCAGTTTGTCATAGAAATCAGGTTTTACAACTAACTTGGAAACATTCTTTAATGCTAGTCTTCACCACACATTGGCGCTCACAACTAGATGTTAGGCATTCCAAATAGCTGCTTAAAGCTTACATACCACATAAAGAGTGGCGGCATAATTTTGACGAGTTAACAGTAGCTGTTAATCCTTGACTTGGCGGCGATCCGGGTTCCACTTCTTGGTAACTTGAGAGGGAAAATCTTTCTTTGAATGAATATTTTTCAAATGTATGAACAAAATTTTACAACTAATGCTAACTTTTCCACATATAGTCGGAGTGTCTTTCATTTCCCACTTTAAAAAATTAGAAGGCTTTAATCAATATCGAGCTTAATAAGGGTCTTCATATTGTGGACCCAATAAAGACACTTGAAAGGGTTTCCGTCTTCCTTTTCTGGAGAACACATTCTCATTTTTGGCTTGATTGATTAATAGTGAAGGTTTTCCTTAAGGCCTCGTCACATAAGAGGATTTCTGGCTGGCTTAAGTCATCGGCTGGCATATTCGGTAAATGAACAAAAGGAAAATGGTAACATATGTTTACTATGTTATCATTTTCCTTTTGTTCATTTACGAATATGCTAGCCGCTTATGTGACGAGGACTTTAGAGCGGGTAGGAAATAGGTCTTCTATAATTTTTTTACAACCTAAAACTCTATTTGCTCTTCCTTCTCCTTTCTTATACCGTTTATAATTTTTTTTTAATTTCAGAATAACGAAGGTTGCACAAATTGAATGATTTTCTTTCATATAACTGAATGTAAGAATATAATTAATGGACATTTGGCTCTAATACATCTTATGCAAAAGTGGACACTTATAAAGGTATACCTCTTTAATCTATAAACTATTTTCAACTTTTTTGGTGGTTTTGTTTTGGCTTCTGGCCAACAGGTCAACAATAATCACAACAATATTTTCAATTTCAGTATTACGGGGGCTCGAAATATTTAATATAACTGGAATATTAGAGATACTGATCACATAATTGAATTAATATGCAGAATCCAGAACTTGCGTCCTCCACTAGAAACATCTTCAATCATCCACAGGAATAGGTATCTATCTATTTTTTTCATAATACGGTATCATAAAGATAGCTTTCCATAAAAGAAACATCTTCAATATTCCAGAATCATGAGGGCTACCAAACTTGAATGATTTTCTTTCATATAACTGAAATATAAGAAGTTTTGACCACATAACTGTAACTATATGCAGGATCCAGAACTTGCGTCCTGCAATAGAACTATTTGCAAACATCCAGAGGAATATCTACCTAAACATATCTTCGAGCTACAAAATTGAATGATTCTCATACATAAAATGCTATCACAAAAATAAATTTCCATAAAAGATACATCTTCAATATTCCAGAATCACGAGGGCTACCAAACTTAAATGATTTTCTTTCATATAACTTAAATAAAAGAAGTTTTGACCACATAACTGTAATTAAGATGCAGGATGCAGAACTTGCGTCCTGCAATTGAACTATTTTCAATCATCGAGAGGAATATATACCTAAACATATCCTCGAACTACAAAATTGAATGATTTTCATTCATAAAAAGCTATCATAAAGATAGTTTTCCATAAGGGAAACATCTTCAATATTCCAGAATCACGAGGGCTACCAAACTTGAATGATTTTCTTTCATATATCTTCATGAGCACATAAATGTAATTAAGGTGCCGGAACCAGCACTGGCACTCCCAGTATAGGAGTAAATTCATTCTTCCAGAGGAATATCTACCTAAGCATATCTTCAAAATATAAAATTGAATGACTTCCTTTCGCAAAACGCCATAAAACAGATGGCTTCCCGCAAAACAAACATCTTCAATATTCGAGAATCACGAGGGCTACCAAAGATTGAATGATTTTCTGTCATATAACTTGAATCTTTGACCGCATAAATGAAGGTACACCTCCTCAACCTTCCAGAGCATTGTCTTCTATCTAAGCATATCTTCGTACTACAAAATCAAAGAAAACATTTGTGCCTTGAAGATAGCTAATGCTAATTTTGGATGATCTTCAGATAGAAGTTCTTTAATCGCTCCTCACTCCAAACATTTGAAATGCTCTAATCAGTGATGGATTGAATTGACACATTAGCGATTTGCTTATTGGGAAATACGGTACCACACGTATTCGAATTGATAAGACCACAACGGTTGGTGGGTGTTTGAATAATAAACATTTTGTAACGTTTTGTGTGATATATTCTCTTATCAAATGACCTCCAATAATACGACAAAAAAAAAGTGATGGCCTACATTTGTTCAAAATAAAAGTTATTTGTTCAACTGTTCCGTCTCTGTCATTTGGCCAGAGAATTAACCAAGCATTGCAATTTCCTGATTATGGAAAGTTTTCAGCATTTTCCAGGTGTTATAATTGTTACGCTGGTATGTTTCATCGTCCGATTGTCAGTCACAAAATAAAGTATTTAGTTTTTTTGGCCACATCACATAGAAAATATTTAGTTTCGCCTCAGTTAATTTTCAATTAAAGTAAAAGTTGTTGGCTTTAGCACACATCCCGCCGCCGCCTCCTCCCCCTTCCACTCTCTAACTCTGATTTGAAATAACCAATTGTTATTGTGATTATGGAGCGTAACGTACATTCGTATGTTGTGTGTGGCGGGATATATAAAATAAAAGATTTTTTAATTAGACTCTTTCTTTATCATTATAACAAAATCAAAGAGTTAAGGCAATGCAATAATAATGACAGCAGACAGCATAGAAAGAAGAAATTTATGTGACTCTGCCATCATTTCAGTCAGTCCATATGTTAATTAGAGGTATGGAATGTTGGTTGTGGTACATCATTGCATGCAATAGCCGGTTACACACATAATGAGCCTAATTAAATTTATAATAAAAATAATTGAACATTAAAGAAATCCACATACACTTGGAGAAAAGAAAATGAAAACCTATTTAAATGATTTTCTTTCATACTACTTGAATATTAGCAGAACTGACCACAATAAATGTAAATAAGATGCAACATCCAGCACTGTGGCCTACAATAGAAACATATCCAATTTTCCAGAATCACAAGGGCTACAACATTTGAATGATTTTCTTTCATATAACTTGAATGTAAGCAGAACTGATCATATAAATAAATGTTACAATAGTAACATATTTAATCTTCCAGAGAATTATCTATCTAAGTATATCTTTGGCCTACCAAATTAAATGATCCCACAATGGGTAGAAAAATCTACAATCTTCAGAATCCCGAGGGCTACGACAGTTGAATAATTTTCTTTCACATAACTCGAATAAAGGAAGTACTGACCAAATAAATATAATTAAAATGTCGGATCCAGCACTTGCGTCCTGTAATAGAAACATATCCAATTTTCCAGAATCATGAGGGCTACAACATTTAAAAGATTTTCTTTCATATTATTTGAATATGATCAGAACTGACCACATACATAAATGTAAATAAGATGCAACATCCAGCACTGCGGTCTACAATAGAAATATATCCAATTTCCAGAATCACGAGGTCTACAACATTTGAATGATTTTCTTTCATATAACTTGAATATAAGCAGAACTGATCATATACATAAATGTTACAACAGTAACATATTTAATCTTCCAGAGAATTATCTAAGTTTATATTTGGCCTACCAAATTAAATGATCCCACAATGGAACGAAAAATCTACAATCTTCAGAAGCCCGAGGGCTACGGCAATTGAATGATTTTCTTTCACATAACTCGAATAAAGGAAGTACTGACCAAATAAATATAATTAAAATGTCGAATCCAGCACTTGTGTCCTGCAATAGAAACATATCCAGTCTTCAAGAGTAGTATCTATCTAAGCATATCTTTGGCCTACCAAATTGAATGATTTTCTTTCATTAAACGCTATCAAAGAGACGATTTCCCACAATAGAATCATCTTCAATCTTCAGAATCCCGAGGGCTACAGCAGTTGAATGATTTTCTTTCACATAAATTGAATATGAAAAGTACTGACCCCACATAAAAATAATTTAAATGACGGATCCAGCACTTGTGTCCTGCAATATAAATATCTTCAACCTTCCAGAGGAATATCTATCTAAGCATATTTTTGGTTTACCAATTTTCTTTCATAAAACACTACCAAAATACGACTTCCCACGGTAGATTCATCTTCAATCTTTCAGAATCACGAGGGCTACAGAATTGAATGATTTTCATTCCTATAAGAAGTTCTGACTACATAAAGGTAACTAAAATCCCGGATACAGCGTCCTACAATAGAAGAATCTTAAATATTTCAGAGTTAACCTCCTAAATCTAGCATTATGTTGCAAAATTTTATGATTTTCTCCCACACAACGCCATGAAAAAGATAACTTCGTACACAAATTTGAAAAAGAGAATTGGTTTCGCACTTTAACGCATAACATAGCCCACTTACAAGTGGACAGATGAAGGCCCCTTAGACCCTTGCAAAAAATAGGCTTTCACAGTAATTTAAATACCTTTTAAATTGCGATTTTTTAAATTTCCATTTTTTAATATTTGTGAATTTCCCATTCCTACTTCCCTACAATGACTCCCTCAAAGGCTCACTATTATCCAATGTTGTGAAATAACAAAACCGTCTTTTACGGCAAATTCTCAATCTGCCAAATTCCCCCAAAAAAATTTTCAATATAACCTAAAAAACCCCAAATTGACCAATTCTTTAAATCTTAAAAAAAACTTACAATTTGTTCCAATTCCGTGATGGGCATGTTGTTGTTGTTATTATTCGACGAAGTTGAGGTGCCAGAGGCTGATGATACTGTCGATGATGTTGATCTGGAGGTAGCACAATTTGAATTTTTATTCCTTGGTGGAGTGGGTGGTGGCACTGGACTAGTTGTGTTCAAGGTAGAACAATCTTTTGAATTGCGATTGGGCGAAAGACGTGAAGGAAAACTTAACGTTTTCGTCCACTGGGCCAAACTGCGCACCATGGTGATAGATATCCGTTTAACAAAATGCGATCAGAAAAAAAATAATCCAAATTTGTGGGTGAGAGGTTCTGATATTTGGTAAACAATTTCACAAAATAATCCAAGATATTGTTTATTATTTTATTCAAATTTGTTTTCAGTTTTCAATATTTTTGCAACTATTTTTTATTCAAATCAAATTTCTAGTTTTATTTCCACAAAAATTTGCATAACTAAATTTTCACCTTTTAGCATTTCACAAATTCTCATATTATTTGTTTCTCTTTGATTTTCGTTCTAAGTTTTTTTGGTTTAATATTTGTTTTTTTAATAAATTATATTTTCCATATAAACCTCAATGGTTATTAAAAACGCGTACCGTTCATGCCGCTTGTTCGTAAGCAACTGAATTTAATAAAATTGTGAAACTCCATACTTCTTGGTACTGAGTAGGTCTTGTGCTGATAACAAAGTTGAAACAAGAGAAAGAGAGAGCGTGTGTGAGGGAGAGTAGCTACAAAATGCGCAAATGACTTTGACTGTGTTGCTTGGTGTGGGTTTTTTCTACTTGCGAAAGATATTTTGGCTTGCCATGGAATGGGAAATCATCCACCATCATCAGCACACATCATACAAAAAGTATCTTTTATGTCGTATTTTGTCTCATCAGAAAGTAAATCCACCACCATGCAGTGCACTTTAACAATTTTCTTCAGAGCATATGTTCACATTTGTTTTTTGTTGCCATTCCATCAATGAGAGGGATAGAGATAGCTTTAGTCAAGAATGCATTTTGAAAAGAGACGGAAAATCTTTGTTTTGGTTTTTTCCACAACAACAACAATTTTGGAGAATGAATCTGCTTTTTGTTTTGGTAATGAAGAGAGAGTGTTGCGACTCACAAGTGTTGTCAATGTTGCTTATTGGGGCCTTGTAAGGAACACAAATAAACAAATGTGAAATCGAATACGCAATTGCTTCTCTTACGGACAGAAAAGCTGTTGGTTGTGATGAAATTCCTTTCGAAATTCTTAAATTAACAGATGGACAAAATGGAGAAATATTAGTTACTCTTTTTAATTATATACATGGCACAATTACTAGTGTTGGGCAATCTCGTTCATTGAGCGGATCGATCTTTTTCATTCCGTTCACCAAAAAGATCCGGGTCGTTTAGTTCGTTCGTTGGCTCTTTTTCGTTCAACAATACATTTGACTGTATTATTTTCTTTTGAAGTCGTTCGTTCTCTGCTACATATGACTCCGTCGTTCTTTTCACCGAATCGTTGTTTTGAAAATGTTCGTTCACGAATGACACATTGTGTGCTAAGGGGGGTGGTTTTGTTTCTGAACGTAGTGGTGGTGGTTTTGATATGAAAGAACCAGATGAATGAAAGATATGACCGAGATGTGCTACTGAATAAGGTGAGTTACTGAGAGAGAGTAGCTCTTTAATCATTGTTTGTTTTGTGTGGATATTTGTGCTGCTTGCGCTAACGCAGCGTTTTTTTAGAGTTTGGCTGCAAAACCATTGCTGCTAATTTTGTAAGCAGCAATGACTCGTCCATCGGGGATCTTGGGATCTAAGGAACGATATAAAATAATGAGCTGGATACGGATCCGTTCGTTCTTTTCACGGAATCGTTCCTTTGAACCGGTTCGTTCATGAACGACGCAACTCTAACAATTACCAGGTAGATGCATCAGCCGACAACTACAACAAAAACGAGTTCAGTACTGTGAAATGTCAAAAATGTTTTTCAAAAATAAAGCGATTCACACAATTTTTTCAACAAAATTTTGTTAGACAGTTATTAATAAACACATTATTACAAAAATCCGTCAAAAATTCACAATTTTTCTTTTAAATTTTTGTTTTTTATTTTTGTGTTTTCAATTACAACAACTTTTTTGACAGCTCCCAGTACATCAGCTGGGCTGATGCGGGTACCTGTATGATTGTGCCATGTTATATATGAATATAACACCGGTCAATACCCACAAGGCTGGCTAAAATCAATTTTTATAACCATGCCGAAGAAGAAAAATGCAAAGACATGCGATGAATACAGACTTATAAGTCTAATGAACCACGTCTTAAAAATTTTCCTAAGAATTATTCATAGAAGAATTTATGCAAAATGTGAACTCCATATGGGCAAGTCACAATTTGGTTTCAAAGAAGGTATGGGTGATGTGTTTTTATATGTTTCATAGATTATGCCAAAGCTTTTGATACTGTCGAGCGTCATAAACTTATTGATGTACTTGTATCAATCTCACAGATGGGAAAGAAACTCACTGTATAAAAAATTTGTATTGGAACCAGACCAGATGTATTGATGTTAACTAGGCGTTTACACAAGACAGACTGTCTGCAAATACAACTCTGATTTACTAACACATACATATATTTGTCGGTTGTCTCCCAGCTGTCCATCAGTTTTTCACAGACAGCCGGGTTAACAAAATGTTGACATTTTTTGCAAAAATAAGTGAGATAGAAATTGAAATGTATTGAAAACAAAAGAACACGAACAAAAACAAAATATGTGAAAGGAAAATAAAAAGAAATCGAAGATTTTCATTCATAATTCTACAACTGTTTTTGCAGTTGTCTGTACGCCTACGTCACAGAGGCAAGTTTTGGGTTTTTGACAATCAATACATGTACTCAACTGTTCTGTCATGTGTAAACGCAGGGTAACGGCAAACTCACCGACGAAATCAGCATATCGAATGGTGTCAGACAGGAATGAAAGTAACATGGAGAAATAATGTTCAACATAAATCGACCTCTGCAGAAAATTGGAAAATAACCAGAGACATATGAAATGCACAAAATATACTTTGGGTCCCCAGACAAAAGGCCGACACATATGGATGACGGACGAAACATGGAACAAACATGAAGCCCGCAACATTCGATCCCTCCATAAAGTAGTGCAGCGCTCAGTCAGAAGAGACAAACGCAAGAGCATTGGCGACTCCCGTACAGGACCACCAAAACCGTAATATACATAATATTAAAAACTGCTCAAAAGGGAGACTTGTGGAAATTGGCGTGGTATTTGTGTGCTGCTGACAATAGCGAAAATAATTGCCAAAATTATCGTCAATCGTATCAAAGATCACCTGGAGGATTCCATAAACTCCGCTTAAGCCGGTTTCCGAAGTGGCTGGCCATGTGCGGACCATATAAATTTAACACTCAGTTCAATAGAGTGTTGAATTTAAAGTACGTTTATATAACCGGATTTAACAAACCCACTGGGTTTCAGATGTCAATTCCTTTGCGTGTACGTCAAATAAATCCTCATTAAGAAGGTTAACCCTGCAAAAGGCTATAATATAAACATGACCTTAATTCAGTTCTACGTCTACTTTTCGACAGCATAACCGTATGCATTCCGCCGAAGCTTATAAACCTTATAAAATAAAGCTACTATCGCGCAAATTTTTAAATTATTTGGACTAGGCGGATTACACTTGCCTACGGTCAGACGGAACCAGAGACCTATCACAATCTGTCACAAATTCCAGATAACCTGAGAGGCACAGGCAAATTCCGCAAAAACCAAATACATGATTATGAAGACCAACAACGAACAACAGTAGTAACAAAGCTCCGAATATTGGAATCCAATATCAAATCTTCCATGCTGCAATTCATATCTGCCTAAATGCCATTGGATTGAACATGTTCTATGCCGTGAAGACAACAATATCGCAATACATGCTCTACGCGTTCAGTCAAGAAGGAAGAAGGGTTGGAAGACGAAAGAAAACCTACACACGATCCACAGAAACCGAAATGCTATCTATCTGATTGACCTGGGATCAACTTAGGTATATAGCTCCAAACCGAGTGAGATGAAAAACGGTTATTGTTAACGCTCTATGCTCCAATGAGATTTAAAGGAATATAATAATAAAGATGTTGCTAATAAGAAAATCAGCGGCAGCTTATGTTTTACCCTGCATTTTCAACAAAAAGATAAAAAGTAGGAAATATCCAGAATTTGTGAAATTATTTATTGCTAAACTCTTCAAAGACAAAATTAGTGAGATACTATCAAACTGGAGATACTATGTCTGAGCATATAAATAGGGTCCATGTTTCGGAGACAATTCCATTGTGTATTATATGTCAAATAAATCCTCATAAAGAAGGTTAAGCCGGCAAAATCGCCCAATGCCAAAAAAATTAAGAAAGAAATCTAAAAAAAAGTTGTTTCTATTCCGTTCTATGAATATTATCGTGATGCACCGATCAAAATTGCGACCTGAATCTTGATTACAAGATTTGCAATGACGAAGATACATTGCCAGATTAATTCAGCTTGGTACATACAGTGAGTCAATTAAGTATTTTTCCTCTTTAGAAAATGGAAAAAATTTCAATGAATTCGTTTGAAACCATCAAATTAGTGGTTAAAAAATCGAATATTTATGTGTAGTATGTTTGTGGATAGTTTAGTATCCAATATCTGTAAGAAACGCTGCGAAAGACTTAATGGTCTTCTAGATATTGACAAAAATCTATAACAACACAAAATATTTTACCTCAAAAAAGTATTTTGTATATACATATAAAGGTGGGTCTACCAGCATTACTGCGATGTTAGAAACAAACTTTTTAGATCATCTTACATTATATACGTGAATATTTTTTATTTGTAATCCCCTTTAAATTTTTGGTTAATATTTTTCAATTTTACTTTTTCAGGCGTTGCACAGAGGGGAAACATAGGCCTAAAGTTGCTCAAAACTCAAAATATGAAAATCGTTTTTTTATGAAAAAAAAATGTTGATAAACGGCAACCAGACTCTTTTCTACATTTGCTATAACCATCCTCGACTTTGTAAGATTAACGAATCCAATGCAGCAGTCGATTGAACTCAGCCATACTGAAAACAAAAAGTAAATTTTCGAAAACTAAGAAATTAGGTGAACATTAAAATGACATTATTTTCGCGAAAATTAAAATTTTTCAAGATTTATTGTTTTTGTACAGTCTCCGAACAAGATTAGCATTTAAAATTTTCAGATTGATTTTACATCTTTGCTCTTTAATAATGGTGATACATATCCTCTTTATGAAATTTTTTTATGATAATTTTTAAGATTACTACAATTTCAATAGTGAAAAAGTCTATTTCCCCGTCGTTTCCCGACCATAGTTTCTTCTAATGTTTTATGCGCTTGAGTCTCAAATAAAAAATAAAAAATTGCGCATATTTGCGCCATTCCGAAAAAATCTAATTTTTCTTAACTAAAATAGGAAATATTTTTTTATGGAATTGCAAGGTTTACTCACACTAAATTTTGTTCCGCCTTATAACCGGGGCTCTTATTTATCTGACTAAACCACTATCTATCAAATATGTTTGCATTATTCAGAAACATTCGCGGCTTTTCCCATGTGAATTAAGAAAAATTTAATTTAAGTAAATTTCAGAAAATAAAATTTGGAATGAAATATATGTATATGGGACTATATATGTATACATCTGTACCGATTTGTTTGAAAATTGGCTCAATGTTTTTTAGGCTAGTTCAGGTTGCATGTGTCAAATTTCAGTGATTTTGGTGCATTTTTATCTCATATCAGATGCGAATATATATGGAAGCTGCATCCAAATCTGGACCGATTTTCATTATTTTCTATAGGATTAATCCTTGTACAGATGATATGCTTTGTGCAAAATGTTATATCAATCCGACTATAAATGAGCTTTCTAGGGCTTTTGATCAACTTTTAACACATATTTCCCCTCTGTGCGTTGCTGCAATAAAATGATTGTGGTAAGTTTTTTTCTTCTAAATACTTTCTATAGTAGACTTATTTTATATGATTCATTATATATCCTCCACAAAGTGAAATTAATGTCACTTATTGCTAAGTGATAAAAACGCGTAAGTTCTTTTACTTGTAAAACATTGACATCACTGCTTCACAGATGTTTCACAGTGTGAGAGGGAGAGAGGGAATAAACAACTATGGAAGAGCGACTTTATTTCGCTTTTATGTTCGTTCCATAAATTAATTCGATAAAAATGGTGGCCTAAATTAAATTTTGGAAAGAAATAACAGCTGTTATTTGGCATTTAAGCCAAATAACCTACAAACAAAGCCATCTTATCCATATAAAGGCGAACGCATATGCATTCATGTGTGTTCTTATAATGATGACTAGCCATTTTTAATTATCATGTTTTTTGTGTTAACATGATAAGAAAATTTCTATATTTGTACAAAGCCAAATAATGATCCTTTTTTGTGATCCTGCTACGAGGATCATTAAATGTCATGTTTTGGACAACACATTTCACTTTGTTGTCGATTTTTTTTTTTTGGAAATTGGATTTTAATGAGATATGCAGAACATATGGCTGACAATTTGTCTGTGGTCATTTCAATGTTGGCTTGTCAGAAATCCATCTACCCAAATGGTGGCTTATACAGCAGCAATTTGACTTGCAGTGAGTTAAGTGAGTGGCTAGGCAAAACCACATTCCAAACAACCTACTTTTTGTGTTTTTAATTTTGCAAAAATGAAAAGTAAAATAAATTTTATTACATCCTACATCTTCTTTGGCATCCGGTATCCACCACCATAGCAGTTGCCATCAAGTTGATATTTTTTTCTCTACCATGTCTTGTTTTAAATTTTGTCGTAGTTTTTTTTGGTTATATGTACCTATGCTGCTGTACGGAAAAAAAGCATCTGCCTTTTTGGCTTCATCCAGCCATCAAACATAACACAAAAAATCCGGCTTAAAACGGCCTTGTGAAGGTTGACTGCATACAGCGTCAACATCATCGCCACAAAACCCAGCTTATCAATACCATGCCATTTTGTTTAATGTTGTGTGTGTTTTGTTTTGGCCAAAAGGCACGACGCGTGGTTGAAACAAACTCTCTTAGTGTTCAAAAAGACAATACAACAACAACAAACATTATGGCTTTGTTAAGAAAAAGTTGTTTCGTTAGTTTGGTCGTTACCAGCGAAAGCAAATTCAAGAGCTGGCCAACAGCGCAACAACAACAGTTGACAATCATTTTAACGTGTTTATTGCCACTTCTGATTGTCCATGCATACTTGTGTGTTTGTTCCTCCACATCTCTCGGCCGTTTCATGTTTCATTCTCTCCTCATTCTAAAAGTGCTCCACTAAAACAAGACTGGCTATTCAAACTGTGTCGACCGGTCGTTTTACTTAAGAAAAACGCCAAATATTTGAAATGCACCATGTTTTCAAAAGAAGGTTTATTTGCGCCCTCTTCTACGAAAAAGACACGGCTTAGAGAATTGCCAATTATCCCGTGGTTGACATGGGAAGTCACCTTACGTTACCCCAATTCGTTGCTAACACAGAATGTCCCGGGAAGTATTTTTTGTAGACATGTAGTCCGATTCTGTAACTAGTTAACGACAGAATTACCGACAATTATCGATAACTGGAAATTTTTATTTGCTTACAATTCCGATAAATGGGTGACGTAGGGGATGAAAGATACCAAGGAACGGTCCTGTCCGTCTTTACAATGCAAAGTCCAGGATTTATCTTGGCCTTTAGCTGCTTTTAACACCTGTTAAAGGTAGTGAGCTAAAACGTGCCGCGCGTTCACCCATAAGAACGTTAAAAGCTTGGTTTTGGGCATCGGTTTAGTAACCCTCCCCTAGAAAAAGCAGCCTACTATGAAAAAACAAAAGAAAAGAAAAACAAATCCCTGAAAAGTTGACGACCCCCGCAAACCTTTTAAGGGCCATGATCTGCGAATCTGCACCTGGAATGTTCGCACTCTATAAGAGAAGGTGCAGTTTACGCATTGGCAGATGTACTTGAAAAGTACAAGGCCGACGTTGCTGCCATACAGGAAATACGATGGAATGGGAAAGGCGTCACAACAACACCTAAAGGTGACGCACTGTACCATGACACAAAGCAGGAGTTTGGTTGCGGATTTGTAGTTTTTTCATTCGCGAGCAAATACTCGATCGAATTGAATGTTGTAATTAGGCCCCTGGTCTGTAGCTTCACCCCAGTGAATGAAAGACTTGCTACAATTCGAATAAAAGCAAAATTCTTCAACATCAGCTTTATTTGCACTCATGCTCCCACTGAAGACAAGGACGAACTGACCAAAGTTATATTTTATGAGCGCTTAGAAGAAACATATGACCGTTGTCCTGCCCATGACATTAAAATTATTCTAGGCGATTTTAATGCCAAAATTGGAAAGGAAAAAATCTTTGGCCCAACAGTCGGAAAATTCAGTCCCCACAGTGAAACATCTGACAATGGTATGAGACTGATAGAGTTCGCAGCGGCAAAAACCATGGTAGTTAGTAGCACCAGATTCAACATCTCGACATCCTGAAGGGCACCTGGCTGTCTCCAGATCAGAAAGCAAGGAATCAAATTGGTCACGTTGTGATAGATGGAAGACACTCATCGAGCGTGTTGGACGTGCGTTCGTTCCGAGGAGCAAACATAGACTCGGACCACTACCTTGTTGCAGCAAAGGTACGCACCCGGTTAAACGTAGCAAACAAAGTGCGAACAGACACAACACGAAAGCTAGACATCGGTAAGCTGCAATCACAGCAGATAGCCACAGCATATTCCACTCAACTAGCCCAATTGCTTAATCAAAGCACTCCTCATCCCGATAAAATATCAGCGCAATGGCAAAGTATTGCCCACTCCATGCAAGCAGCCGCAAAATCCATACTTGGATACCAGAGACCTCCACCAAGGGATCCATGGTATGATCAGGAGTGTCGTGCTGCTACCGAAGAGAAAAATGCGGCATATAGAGCTACTTTACAATACGTAGCAACGCGTAGCGCACAAGAGAGAGATATCGAGAGAAAAGGAGAGAGGAGAAACGTCTTTTCCGCAGGAAAAAGAGAGAGATGGAAAAGCGGAAGTGTGAATAAAACGAGATGTACAGGAACCAGAATGAAGTCCAAAAATTCTACCAAAGAGTCAAGCATCATACTTATGGCTTTGGAACAGGCACATTCTCCTGTAGAGACCAGCAACGTAATTTGGTAACTGATACAGATAGTGTGCTCAGGATATGAAAAGAAAGTGTTTCAAAATTGTTGGTATCCAACAGCAGCGAAGCCGACGAAGATACCATAGACCCAATCCCAGAATATGGTATTGAATGTATACCGCCCAGCTAAGATGAGGTAAAGACAGCAATAAATCGGCTGAAGAATAATAAGGCAGCAGGAGCCGATGGCTTACCAGCCGAGCTGTTCAAAACCGGAGGCGATACGCTGATAAGGTGTCGGCATCAGCTAGTTAGCACCATCTGGCAGGAAGAACGAGTACCCGACGATTGGAACCTGAGCATTCTGTGTCCCGTCCATAAGAAAGGAGATTAGAATGTATGCTCTAACTATGGGGGCATAAGCCTACTCCCTATTGCCTACAAGATAGCGTCAGGGACATTGTGCAAACGACTAAAGCCTATGGTCAACGACATAATTGGACCATACCAATGCGACTTTAGACCTGGCACGTCCACCATTGATCAGATATTTACCCTGCGGCAAATCCTGGAGAAGACCCAAGAGATCGACACCTTTTTGTCGATTATAAAGCAGCCTTCGAAAGCCTGCTACGTTCAAAGGTACTCCAAGCTATGTCTGAATTTGGTATACCCGCAAAGCTCATTCGGCTTTGTAAAATGACTTTAACTGACACAAGATCTTCAGTTAAAATAGAAAAGAACCTCTCCGAGGAGTTTTGTACCAACAGAGGTTTCAGACAAGGAGACAGCCTCTCATGTGATCTCTTCAACATCCTGCTGGAAAAGGTTGTTCGAGAGGCAAACGTCAATAGAAGTGGCACAATCTACACCAATATCCACATGTTACTTGCTTATGCTGATGATATAGAGGACGATCAGTAAAAGAAGTAACCGATACCTTTATGAAGGTCGAAGGAGAATCTGCTTAGTGGGTCTGGCGGTAAACGGCGAGAAGACCAAGTTGGTGTCGACGCGCAATGCGTCCATTGAGATCGGACCAACTGTTGAAGTTAGTTCCTATAATTTTGAGGTAGTAAAAGACTTCGTATACCTCGCACCTCCGTAAACAGAACAAACGACATCAGTTGTGAAAGAAAAAAGAAGAATTATATTGGCCAACAGATGCTACTTTGGTTTAAGTAAGCACATTAAAAAAAGCCACAACTGGTCAAACAAACATAACGCTTTACAAGACACTCCCGCTGATGTATGGTTCAGAAGCCTGGGTACTTGCGCAAGCAGATAAGGCAGTGCTTGGTGTGTTTGAGAAAAAAATCTTCGAAAAATCTACGGAGCAATCTGCGTTGACGGTGAATATCGACGTCGCATGAACCACGAGCTGTATCTGCTATACAACGACATTAGTATAGATAAACGTATCGAGATGCAGCGATTACGTTGGCTAGGCCATATAATAAGAATGAGCGATGATGAACCCGCTAAAAAGGCGTATAAATACGGACCGCTTGGAGGTGCGCAAACAAGTGGATGAAGAGATGACAAGGCGCGGTATTTTAGAAAGCGAAGCACTAAACAGAGAGAATTGGAGATCTTTTCTTAGTTCGGTCTATGGAACAAATGTTCTGTAATGGGGCAGCTAAGTAAGTAAGTAGATAAGTTAGTTAGTAAGTAAATAAGTAAGTAAGTATGTATGCAAGTATGCAAGTAAGCAAGTAAGTAAGTAGGTAAGTAAGTAAGTATGTAAGTAAGTAGGTACGTAAGGAAGTATGTATGGAAGTAAGTAAGTAAGTAAGTAAGTACGTAAGTATGTATGTAAGTAAGTAAGTAGGTAAGTAAATAAGTAAGTAAGTAAATATGTATGCAAGTAAGTAAGTAGGTAAGTAAGTAAGTATGTAAGTAAGTAAGTAAGTAAGTATGTAAGTAAGGAAGTAAGTATGGAAGTAAGTAAGTAAGTACGTAAGTAAGTACGTAAGTAAGTAAGTAAGGTTATATTTCATTATAAAAACGGCATAAATAAAGATTTTCGGGATTAGGCATTCAAAACTAACTCCATTTTACCAAGTTTCTGATTACCATCAAGTTTTGATGGTACATCAAGGCGAAACTTGAACTAGATTATTGGTTGCGTTAATTAGCCGATGGTTTGTGATGTGTTACAAGGCTACGAGAAGTTTTAACCTTATGATTTTTTTGGAATGTAAGTGCATATTATGTATCTTCTGAAAGTCATTAAGGACTCGGTAACCAATTTCAAAAAAATTAAGGTCGGTTTAGCCGTAATTTTTCAGGAGATTCCTCTATCTTTCCTACAAGTCCTTGGTTTTGGCTGGCTTATGTGTGGCGACATTTCCTGAGTATCTCAGCCTTGTAAAACCTCTCTACAAGTAGTGTCACGCCGTTCGGACTCGGCAAAAAAACAGAAGGTCCCATATCAGTGAGCTAATATGAATTGGGGTGCACTCAGTGAATGAGAGAAGTCTCCATCCCAAGTCCCATCTGGGATGTTTGTGGAACAATTGTTATACTAATATTGCAGAAAAAGTTCGTCAATTACCCTTTTTTGGCAAAATTTTTAACAGATCCCCAATTTAATTCAAACTTTTCGATATGGTAAAGGTTCTCAAACTTGTTTCGACTTAACGTCTTAAATGAATACAACAAATATGTACATATGCATGTATTTACAAATTTTTTAAAATGTAACACAAATCAAAAAGAAAGAAAAAAAATCGATTTGATAAACCACACTTCATTACATTGTCAATGACCCATCCGTTGTTGCTTCATTTATGAACGTGTTAAAATGCATGATTCACAAATTAGACCTGCGTCCCCCTCCATTCCCTTTGGCCCTAATTAGAACAAAATGCATTCTTTGTTCCAGATTGTTTTACTTACTAATCAAAACCAGAATAATCTCACCTTTGCTTTCTTTAAACCACACACAAATACGAGAGTATCACCCGTCCGCCCTGTTGGAAAATTATTTTCCTAAGAACTGTGTGAAAGAAGAGTTATGAAGAATCAATAACCACCAGCATAAATCTTATCTTGGCCACCTTAAGCAATTCGATTGAGTTCAATGCAAGTTGCCACACAATTTGTAGCAAGTCGTGTAAGACGAACGAACAAATCCACAAAGGCTTCTGAAGAATTTGTTGATATCGTCGTCGTCGTAACGTTAGAATGCTTGGACAAGATTAATGATTAGGCGCCCCCACCACCTATAAAGGCTTAATGAATAGTTTGGGTATTCATAAGGAGGGTGGTCTAGTTAAAGTGGTTTACATGGGGGGGTTATATGTAGATTAGATTAAGGTATTTCTTCAATTTTATTCTAAATTTACAAAATAGGATGGAATGATGTAGAAAATCACTGCCTGTGAACAAGAATTGATAGACATATCGGTGCTAACATTTTTCCTCAAGTATGTGACATCATCCATATTCTAATATGTACGAAAAGCTGATAAAGAGTATACCTGAACGGATCATGGATTCAGAAGAAGATTTAGAAGAGTATTTTAAAAGAAGGAACTTATATTTCTTCGTAAGATGAAATGCTATGCTGAAAATAAAGTTTCAGGATATACACTGGTGGACAAAACTAAAGCAAATGAAATTTTAAAGTGAATAAATGGGCTGTGACTTTTTATAAATAAAGATAACGTGAACTTTTTTTCCCTTTTTATATTAGACTCATCATTCGCTTTTAAAAAGCAAAAAACATAAATGCAAAATAATAAAAAATAATCTATGGTAAATGCAATTGACCCAATTTCGGCTTGGACAAAACTGAAGAAACTCTTCTGTACGGACAGATAGATATTCACTGCAATTTTAGTTGTTTTTACCGTTATAATTATCGCGTTTTGTTTTATACACCCATTTTGCTTGTCATAAATCATTTTTAAGAAGTTTTTATTACAAAAGCACGTGTCAGTTTTAGATTTTTAAGTATGTACTACCAAAAAAGTATACATATGGCCAGAAACAAATACAGTACAAATTATCAGTGACTATGAAAATAATTTATCACAGAAAATGATTTCGGAGAAATATTCCATAAATAAATCTGTGATTTCTCATATTATAAGTCGTTTTTATGTAACTGGATCAGTATTGACAGTCCATCACGGAGGAAGGCCGCAAAAAAATTCAGTCCGTACTGATCAACAAATTGTGAGAGAAATAAAAAAACACCCATTGAAGAGTTCAACTGAATTAGTGAGAGAGCTATCATTGGATATAAGCTCAATCAATATCTGTGCGTAGGCGAGCTGTGGCAGCTAGTCTGCATGCCAGGAAGTCATAAAAAAACGTTTATATCTGAAAAGAATCGGAAAGCCGGGATGACTTTCGCAAACGCACATATCAATGGGAATCCGGCTCAGTGGAGAAATGTTTTCTTGCTGAAGTCATATCTGATAAAAGACTAAAGACCAAGTTCGACCTAATAAAAAGATTGCAGAGTCGAATTTGAATTAGGTTGAATTTGGTCTTTAGTCATTCACCAGATATGACTTAAGCAAGAATGCCATGCTTCTTATGTGTCGAGGCCTTAAGGTCTTCTTATGGAAAATCAGATTGTGAAAGAAGATCTAATAAAAGGCCAGAAAGTATTCTTATAGAGTTCCACAGGTTCTAACTATGTATGGCCTGAAGGCTAATGTCCTTCTTATGGAAGGTCAGATGGTATTTTTATAGAAAGCGAGAAGGTCTTCTTATAGAAGGAAAGAGGGTTATTTATGGAAGGTCAGAGGTTCTTCTTGTGGAAGAGCAGAAGGTGGAAGGCCAGATGGTTGTCTTTTGGCGGACGGAAGGTCTTCTTATGGAAAGTTTGATGGTCTTCTTATAGAATATCAGAAGGTATTCGCATGGGACGCATGAAAGTCGTATAGAATGTCAGACCAGTAGGTCTTCGTACAGAAGGTCAGAAGGATTTTAGAAGGCCAGAAGGAGTTCTAATATATGGCCAGAAGGTTTCTTATAGAAGCCCAGAGGGTCTAACTATGTATGAAAGCTAAAGTTCTTCTTATGGAAGGTCAAATGGTATTTTAATAGAAAGCGAGATAGCCTTCTTATAGAAGGAAAGAGGGTTATTTATGGAAAGTCAGAGGTTCTTTTTGCGGACGGAAGGTCTTCTAATAGCAGGTCAGAAGGTCCTCGCATGGAACGCAAAAAAGTCTTATAGAATGTCAGACCAGTAGGTCTTCTTATAGAAGGTCAAAAGACTTTTTTATAGAAGGCCTGAAGGTCTTCCTATGCAAGGTCATAAAGTATTCTTGTAGAAGGCCAGAAGGTCTTCTTATAGAAGGTCAGAAAGTCTTATTCTTGTAGAAGACCAAAAGGAATTGTTGTCGAAGACCAGAAAGGTCTTCCCATATGAGGTCAGAAGGTCATTTTTGTAGAAGACCGGAAGGTCTTTCTATAGGAGGCCAGAAGTTTTTCTTATGGTAAGTCAGAAGCGTTTCTTATAGAGGACCCAAGACCGTTTTATAGAAGGTCTTCTTATAGAAATCCAGAAGGTTTTCTTTTTAAAAACCAAAAGGTTTTCTTATAGAAGGCCGCAAAGTCTTCTAATAGAAGGCCAGAAGGTCTTCGTGTAAAAGGCCAGAAGGTCTTATTATCGAAGTTTAGAAGGGTTTCTTATTAAAGGCCTGAGCATCTTCTTATATAAGGCAAGAAGATCTTCTTATAAATGGTTAGAAAGTCTTCTTATAGTAGGCCAGAAGGTCTTATTATAGAACCAGAAAGTCGTCTTCTTATAGATGGTCGGAAAGTCTTCTTATAGTAGGCCAGAAGGTCTTCTTATAGAAGACCTGAAAGTTTTCTTATAGAGGGCCCGAAGATTTCTTAGAAGGTCAGAAGATCTTTTTAAAGAACTCCAGAAACCAGAAAGTCATCTTATAGAAGATAAGAAGACCAGATGGTCCTCTTATAGAGGGATAGACAGATTTCTTATGGAAGGCCTTCCTATATAAGGTAAGAAAGGTGTCTAACAAGAGACCCGAAGGTCTTCTTATAGAAAGTCTTCTTATAGATGGTCGGAAAGTCTTCTTATAGTAGGCCAGAAGGTATTCTTATAGAAGGCCCGAAGGTTTTCTCTGAAGTTCAGAAGATCTTCTTAAAGAACTCCAGACAGTTTTCTTACAGACCAGGCCTTCCTGTAGAAGACCAGAGTTCTACCTGTAGACGGCCGTAAGTTCTTATTTTAGAAGTCCTCTTGAGGGTATTCTATAGATAGAAGACTACTAAAGGACTTCTATAGATAGAGAACTTCATAGAAGGCATAAAGGCCTGTTTTTTATAAAAGACGTCATAAAAGGCTTCTGTAAATAGAAGACATCTTGTCTTTAGAATACCTCCTAAAGGTATTCTAAAGACAGAAGTTTTCTTAAAGGTCTTCTATAGGCAGAATACCTCACAAAGATCTTCTATAGGTGGAAACCCCCTAAGTGCCTTCTATAGACAGAATACCTCCTAAGATCTTCAAAAAAACAGAATGCCTCCTATAGGACTTCAATATATAGTCGACCTTCTAAAGGTCATCGGTAACAAGAAAACCTCCTAAAGGTCTGTAGGTCTGTAGAATGAAGACTTCATATAGGTCTTCTGTAGATATATAGCAGACCTTATAAAAATCTGCTATAGACAGAAGACCTGATAAAGGTCTTCAATAGATAGAGGACTTCTTAACAGTCATCTGTAGATAGAAGAAAGGTCTTCTTAAAGGTCATTTTAAAGGTCTGCTATAGATAGAAGACTTCATAAGGGTTTTCTTAGGTAGAAGGCTTCTTCTGTAGATAGAAGACCTCATAAAAATCTCCTACAGATAGAAGACCTTCTAAAGGTCTTTTATACAAACAAGATCTCCTGCTCAAAATTCTTCGCAGTTATTTACCTACATATATGATATCCTTGGAAAAAATCTTTCTACAGTTATGACAGAAAAGTTCTAACAAACCCCGCTCAAGTGGTATTTTTGTAATATATTGTTACTGGATTTAGGTTTAACTAAACTCCGTGTAGACGTTGCTATATTCCCCAATATGATTTGTACCAAATAAAACAGGGTTGGTTTAAGATTACGTTTCTACAATACTTTAGCTATTTACTAAGCACACAGCTTATTTCTAGTAGAACACAGCTTTCCTTTACTTTTTTACTAGCTGACGTTTTTAGTTCGCGAGTAGATTTACATCTGACTTTAATTACTAGGCACACAGCTTAATTCTAGTAGAACACAGCTTTCTTTTACTTCTTTACTAGCTGCGGTTTTTAGTTCGCGAGTAGATTTACATGTGACTTTAATTACTAAGCACACAGCTTTCCGTTTCTATTAATCACACAGCTTTCCATTTTTTCTTCTTTAACCCACTGTTCAGTTTGACGTCTCAAATACAACTCACTCACAGTACCTCAATCCCCCTGTATTTATGTTCAATCGCTTTACATTGCCGATTCTTCCAGACGGAAGATCTGGTAACGTCTGGAAACCAACTGAACAAGAAATACACAGACGCACACTCGTACTAGGCGAACAACACATGCACAGACTGGCTAGATTGGCAATTACAAGAGAATCGAGCAAAACAGCAATGACGTCACATGATGATATGATAGATTTTAGACTGTGGTGATTGGATCTTGCAGGGGCATAATAGGGCCTACTGTTTGCATGCTTAACCCACATGAAAATGTTATTTTTTGTTCATTTAGGTCCACCACCCCTATTTCATTAAAAGTCTATGCTGATGATAGAAAATCCACTTCTCTCTGAGACGTACCGCCTAACTTAATTTAACCAACTAAACGCCACTCGTATTTTGGAATTTCCATGCATATTTTAATTAATAACAAATGTTTCCATTTGTTTGTTATTATTATTAACTTCTATGGAAAATGTTTAAACTATTAATTTCACATAAATTTGAACAAAAAACAAACTCGTTCTGCGTGCCATGTCTCTGGCTATTGATATACAATAATTCATCACTTAGCGGACATGTCTCCCAAGCCAACCCGACTACATAGCGGCATTCTTTGAGCGTTTGGTAAAGAAGCAACGACAACAACAAACAACCATTTAATGAAATATTATTAAATTAATGATTATACTTGACCAACAACAAACAACAGCAACAACAACTGAAGAAGTTATGCAGTGGAAATTGATGAAGTGAAAAAGAATCTGAAGTAGGCCCATTCACAAAACATACGAGACGAGAAGAAATTGTTTTACTCTTTTGTTAACCCTCAGATGGGTCATGTTGGTAATGGCGTGGTATATGGTTATGGGACGCTGGTAGGTTTTAGTTGTCTTCCACAGGTCTTCAGGAAATTCAAGGTTTTCTCTAAAAAATGTGGAAAAGTTACAGCTTTACAAATTAAATAACGTCATTTTAAGTTTTGCTTAGCTGGAACTGTTATAAAGATCAATTATAAACACTCCGTGGAAGTTACCTGAAGCTATTATTCCCCTGAAAGATCCAATCACCACAGTCTAAAATCCATTATGCTTAATATCATCATCATGTGACGTCATTGCTGTTTTCTCGATTCTCTTGTATTTGTCAATCTCGCCCGTGTATGTATGTGCTGTGCGTTTGTTGCACAGTTCGTTTCCAGACGTTACCAGATCTTCCGTCTGGAAGAATCGGCAATGAGAAGCGATTGGCCATAAATACAGAGGAATTGAGGTGCTGTGAGTGAGTTGTGTTTGAGACATCAAACTAAACAGTCGGTTAAAGAAGGACAAAGGGAAAACTGTGTAATAGAAAAGGTAAGCTGTGTGCTTAGTAATTAAAGTCAGATGTAAATCTACTTGCGAACTACTGAAATTAAGCTGTGTGCTTAGTAAATAGAGTCAATTGTGGATAAGTGTAATATAGTCAATAAAGCATTGTAGAAACGTAATCTAAAACGAACCCTGTTTTATTTGGTACACACCGCATCGGGGAATAAAACAACTTCTACACGAAGATTAGTTAAACCTAAACCCAGTAACAATATATTACAAGAAAACCACTTGAGCGGGGTTTTTAGAACTTTTCTGTCATAACCGTAGAAAGATTTTTTCCAAGGATATCATATCTGTAGGTAAACAACTGCGAAGAATTTTGAAGTAGGTATTCTATCTGTATGAGATTCTTACGAGGTATTTAATCTACAGAAGATGCCTTCTACCTAAGAAAATTCTTATGAAGTCTTTTATCTGTAGCAGACCTTTAAGGGGACCTTTAAGAAGACTTTTAGGAGGTCTTCTATCTGCAGATGACTGTTAAGAAGTATTCTATCTATTGAAGACTTTAATCAGGTCTTCTATCTACAGCAGATTTTTAGAAGGTCTGCTATATATATTCAGAAGACCTATAAGAAGTCTTCATTCTACAGAGGACCTTTAGGAAGTCTTCTTGTTACGGATGACCTTTAGAAGGTCGACTATATATTGAGGGCCTATAGAAGGCATTCTGTTTTTTGAAGATCTTAGGAAGACTTCTGTCTATAGAAGGCCTTTAGGAGGTCTTCTACCTATAGAAGATCTTTGGGAGGTTTTCTACCTATAAAAGACCTTTAAGAGATCTTTTGTCTTTAGAATACCTTTAGGAGGTCTTCTATCTATAGAAGGGTTTTATGAAGTCTTCTATCTATAGGATGTCTTCTATTTACAGAAGCCTTTTATGACGTTCTCCATCAAAAACAGGCCTTTAAGAAGTCTTCTATGAAGTTCTCTATCTATAGAAGTCCTTTAGGAGTCTTCTATCTATAGAAGACCCTCAAGAGGACTACTATAATAAGACCTTCCGGCCGTCTACATGTAGGTCTCTGGTCTTTTACAGGAAGACCTGGTCTGTAAGTAAACTTTCTGGAGTTCTATAAGAAGATCTTCGGACCTTCTAAGAAACCTTCGGGCATTTTATAAGAAAACTTTCAGGCCTTCTATAAGAAGACCTTCTGGCCTACTATAAGAAGACTTTCCGACGATCTATAAGAAGACCTTCGGGTCTCTTGTTGAGCAACTTTCTTACCTTCTATAGGAAGGCCTTCCATCAGAAGACCGTCTAGCCTTCTATAAGAGGACCATCTGGTCATCTTATCTTCTATAAGATGACTTTCTGGTTCTATAATAAGACCTTCTAACCTATTATAAGAAGACTTTTTAACCATTTATGAGAAAAACTTCTTGCCTTATATAAAAAAAATCTTCTGGCCTTTAATAAAAAACCTTCTGAACTTCGATATTAAGACCTTCTGGCCTTCTACAAGAAGACCTTCTAGCCTTCTATTAGAAGGCTTTCCGGCCTTCTATAAGAAAAACTTCTGGCCTTCAAAAAGAAAACCTTCTGGACTTCTATAAGAAGACCTTCTGACCATCTATAAAACGGTCTTGGGTCCTCTATAAGAAACCCTTCTGACTTACCATAAGAAGAACTTCTGGCCTCATATAGAAAGACCTTCCGGTCTTCTACAAAAATGGTCTTCTGACCTTATATGGGAAGACCTTCTGGTCTTCGACAAGAATAGCTTCTAGTCTCCTACAAGAAGAAGACTTTCTGAACTTCTATAAGCAGACCTTTTTGCCTTCTACAAGAAGACTTTATGACCTTGCATAGAAAGACCTTCAGGCCTTCTATTAAAAGTCCTTCTGACCTTCTATAAGAAGACCTACTGGTCCGGTATTCTATAAGACCTTCTTGCGTTCCATGCGAATACCATCTGACCTTCTATTAGAAGAACTTTAGCCTTCAGGCCATACATAGTTAGACCCCCTGGCCAGCTCTAAGAAGACCTTCTGACCTTTTATTAGATCTTCTTCTAAAATTTGATCTTCCATAAGAAGACCTTATGGCCTTCTATAAAAAAGCTTTCAGACATTCCGAATGAATACCTTCTGGCTTTCCATAAGAAGATTTTCTGGTATTCCATAAGAAGACCTTCTCACCTTCAATGAGAAGACTTTCTGGCATTCCTAAAGAAGACCTGGAAACCTGCTATTCTAAGACCTTGAAGCCTGCTATGAGAAGGCCTATTGACATTGTCTAAGAGGACTTTCTGGCCTTCTTTAGGAAGACCTTCCATAAAATCATCCACAAAAAACCTTTTTAAAACTCTTTCTTTTCCATAAGATGACCTTCGGGCCTTCCATAAGAATACCTTCTGGCTGCCTATAAAATCTTCTGGCCATCTTTAAGAAGAGATTTTGTGAACTAAAAAAACATTTTGGCCTTATGCTCTTCTGTATGAAGCCCTTCTGATTTTATAGCCTTCCATAAGAAGACCTTCCGGCCCTACATAAGAATACTTTGTGGCCTTTCATAAGAAGGCCTTCTGACATTCCTTTTAGGAGCTTTTGCGAAACGTTGAAATAACTGTTTTAAGTGTTCATAGTGTGTTCTTCCTCATGCGATGCGTTTAAAATAGCATTAACAGCAACCTCGTTGAAGAGCGCTAAATAAAAGCGCTGTTCATAAACCGAGCTCATTCTGGGAAACTCAAACAAACCTATTGGTGTTATAATCGCAATTTTTTCAATATCGGATTCTTCGATAGGAATATGACGAGATCTCTTTTGCTGAATATTTTCTTACTGCACAACATTGTTGCAGCACTTATTGCCTATAATCGCAAATGGACGCCATTCTCCGCTTGTTTTTCACACTAAATATAAGGACCGGGCCCAGAAACTTTTTGGAGGACGATATATCCTTTAACTGACCATCAAATTCGCGTTCTTAAATCTCAAGTTCTTCGGCTGCTAGTCTTTATGCTTGGGATTGTTAATTAACAGAGTATTTTATTTTCAAATTTGACGCCATTCGGATTGTCATTGTTTGACATTTGAACAATTGTTATTGTTTGCTAGTAGAAGGTACGAGGTTAGTAAAAATGGAGCGCTACACGAATGAACAACGTATTCTCATTGTGAAATTGTTTTACCAAAATGGTGAAAGTTTTGCGGCTACAGTTCGCAATTGCGATCAATTTGGGGTCACAATAATGTTGTCAACTGTAAAGAGATTAATGGATAAATTTGCCGAAACTGGGTCTGCTGGTGATGTAAAGACAACAACGCGCCTTTGACCAGTTCTATCGACGGAAAATATCGCAGCTGTACGTGATGATGTCGCTCAAACGCCATCCACCTCAATTCTACACCGAGCTCAGCAAATTGCTGTCTCCAAATCCACTATGCAGCGAATTTTGATGAAAGATTTGCATCTTCATGCATACAAAGTTCAATTGAGTCAGGAACTGAAGCCAGCATGGACCATGGACAGCGAAGGGAGTTCTTTAATTGGGTATTGGAGAGACAACATGAAAATGCCGATTTTGCCGATCAAATCATCTACAGTGACGAGACCAATTTCCATCTTGATGACTTCGTCAACAGGCAGAATTGTCGCATTTGGGGTAAGGAAAATACTCGAGTGATTCACGAGAAGCAAATGCATCCCTAAACGTGTGACTGTGTTGTGTGGTTTTTGGGCTGGGCGTTGGACCTTTTTTTCTTTGAAAATGAGGCAGGTTAAGCGCAAACAGTCAATGGTGTTCGGTATCGTGAAATGATAACCCGTTTTTTCTTGCCTAGAATTGAAGAAATGAATGTGGAGGGCATGTGGTTTCAACAAGACGGCGCCACATGTCATACAGCCAGAGAAACAATTCAATTGCTGCATCAGTCATTTCCCGTTCGTGTTATTTCGTATTTTGGAGACCAGAATTGGCCGCCTAGATTGTGCGATTTAACACCTTTAGATTTTTTTCTTTGGGGTTTTTTGAAGTTGATGATGTTGATGGCTACATTAATGAAATACCACAGCATTTATGCAAAACGGCCATTGAAAATTTCATTAAAAGATCGCGTGTCTTCCAGCAAAGCCGCGGCGGCCATCTGCACGATATCTTGTTCCATACATAACCTCATTTACTTTACGATATAATAAAGTTTTACGATTTACGATTTTAATATCTGTGTTTTATTTAAAATTTAAAAATAGCGTTCTAATTGGTAGGGTATAATAAGCATTTTTTCGGCCTCGGGGAACATTAGTGATTATATATCACAACAAATGTGCTTCGAGGCAACGAAGGTGCACATACCCCACAGGGATGAATGGATACACATCAGCCAACCTCTAGACGGTATATAGATCTATACTGATGGCTCTAAGATGGAAACAGGCACAGGAGCAGGCGTCTATAGCAAATCCCTTGGTCTACGACAATCATACAAGCTGAACGCATATTGTAGGGTCTTCCAAGCCGAAGTTTTTGCGATCAGAAAGGCCGCGGAACTGATAAACAACATGAGAGGGGGAATAGTTGGATCGGTGACTATCTACGTCGACAGTCAAGCGGCCCTAAAATCACTCAAGTCCCACTATATCAAGTCCGCGACTGTTCTAGACTGCAAACACGCTTTGGAGCCACTAAAATCAATCGTCACCTTGCGTTGGGTCCCAGGGCATTGCAACATCGAAGGAAACGAGCAGCCGACGAACTGGCACGCTGCGGATCGGAGTCACAATCCATTAAAATCGACTACTCCATCAAGCCACCACTGTGCCACTTCAGGAAAACAATAAAGCAAAACTGTCGGGGAAAATTCTGCCAACATTGGCAAAACACGCCAAACTGCAGCACATCAAGGGCAATCTGGCCAATCCCGTCCAAGTCAAGAACAGCCCACTGCTCTCAATGAGGAAATCAGACCTTAAACTAGCAGTTGGGATCATTACGGGTCACTGCAGAATAGGATCCATGACGAGCAAATGGGAAGAAGTCCACACGGCTGACTGCAGGCTGTGCAAGGATGAGGAAGAAATAGAGACGATCGAGCACCTATTATGTCGTTGTCCTATGCACCTTTCTAGAAGACAATGCACCATGGTGTGCACACCATCCAATTTTTAACAGCATTTTGCAAAACAGAGCCGTCGGATCTACTACACATGGCAAAAGGCCTGAAATGGATCCAACGTGCTGAGAACAGGACAAGCACCATCTCTACACAATAGCATTGTCAACCACATCCCAGCTACAACTATCTTCAATCTTCACAACTCAATCTTCACTACATCTATATCTGTATAACTACCACATCTACACTCTCATCTACAACCACTTTCTACTCCAGAATTCCGCAGCCCTTTACTCGCGAGCAAGCAAAGAGAGCTTCTCTCTCCACTCACTAATTGAAAAACCATGCACTGACAACAGTGTTTGCAGCAATTGTTTTTGTTGTGTGCCGATTGCTGTTCTACTCTTACAGTTGCATCTGAAAATTACATCCAATCTACAGACATCACCTATACATCATTACATCTCACCCGTCATCACCTTCACATCACCACCACACCTGAACCATTGGATTCTACGCATCTACAACCACATCACTCACAATCTTCATCAATCCACAACTACCATCACATATCACAACCACATCTATAATCCGTTTCAACATTCAGGATGATCACAATCGAACCCAAGGTCTCCGAGTGGAGTGGCTGCCATCACAGCAGCTACGCATCCTAAAACCTAACCTTACCATAAGAATTAGTTTGAAAGGCTAGTCAGAGTTCATGCCGATCGAATATAAGTTGTGCCCTGAACTTCTAATGGAAGGTTTAGATAGATACGTAGGTAGATAACATACAGTCGTCTTCTATACATAGACGTGGGCTACAAAAAATACCCAAGCTCCCACAGTTTATCAAAGGGTTAACTCAAAAAGATAATACTTGTCAGCTCCACAAATACATATGCTTTATAGTTACATGGAAAAGGGCCCAAATCGGTCTGGGTTAGCATCATTATTGGCGGCATTTCTTTAAAAACACACAAGCTGTAACCGAAACCCCAGCCAAAAAAGAAATGATTGATAATTGTCTTTCTTTTCAATTGAATACCTCAACAACAAAATTAAAACGGCAGAATATTTTGTAAGAACATTTCGCCGTTGCTTCATTTTGTTGTTGTTGTTTTGTAATTTGACCAGTTTAACATAGATAACAGTTTCCTCACCGTTATGCTCAACCACAATCGTGTAACTTACCATAGATAATTTTTCATAAAAACAAAATCAATCATAGATTGGCAGCAGGAAACCGAAGAAAGGTGTCATATAGTTTTTCTTTCAGGTAAAATAACGTTTAGGTGGCATAGCATGCTGAGCAAGAATGTCCTTTTGTTTACAACGACATCCTGTTGTCCCAGCGATGACAACCACACACATAGAATTTTGCTAAACGGTATGATTTGTTGCGGAAATTATCGCAAACTCTGTTAGAAGCCCAATACAAATAATGGCAAGGAGTACTATTGAATTTAATGGACAACTTAATTTAGAGTGTGAAAGGTGCATAATTTATGACCTTAAATCTTCTCTGGAGATTAGACATTCCAAGGGACCCTAATGGAATGCAAATCTTGATTGGTCTTTTCAAAGCAGAAGACCATCTGAAAAACATCTAAAGACATAGAAAACATTCTTCTGTAGACAGACGTCCCATCAGCATTCCTCCAAACGATTCCCAAAAGCGATTTTTATATGTTGGCAAAGGCCTTCTGTAGATGAAGTACTTCCTAAAGGCTTCTATACATAGAAGACCTCTAACGGTGTTGTATTAATTTAAGATATTCTAATGCAATCAATAGACATCCAATCAATAGATAGAAGTTCTCCTGATGCCCCTCTATGTTTACAAAAGAAGTTTAAACTGTCCTATAGAGGGATATGCAGCATTTCTATGGAGATAGAAGACTTCTTAACCACTTCAAACTTCAATAACAAACTTGGCATCACTTACACATTCTTTATGTGGTTGTTGATTTCAACACGTGACCCGACTCACAACAGACCGTATGAATTAGAATTAAGCTGGGTACACATTGTCAGTTTTGAATGTCGATATTTCGCAATTATCGATAACTGTCAAACCGTCCAGCAACCACGAAACATTTTGTGGTTGCATGATGAATGACAAAAATGAACGGTCATACTAGCAAGCATCAACAAAGCTGTGATTCAAAACTGACAATGTGTACCCAGCTTTAGGTAATGAAAAGCAATAATCGATTTTTCGACTTTTCGATTTTAGTCTAAAACTAAAAATGCGATTTTTCGGTCTTGCGATTGTTTCAGTTGTCTTAAAACTCGACTTTCGAACTTTTTCATAACCGCAGAAAATCGATTATAATGGACTAATCGTCGATTTTCGAGTTTTCATTTGAAACTGTAAAACCGCCATGTCCACAATCTATGGGCAAACTCCACAATCGATCACGAGATAATCGAGTATGCTATTTTCCCTCCAGACAAAAGTCGACTACGATTTTTAGATTTTTGACTGCAAAAGGACGATTAATCGATTAACCGAAAGTCGACTTACCTATCCCTAGTATGTATTTGGCCCCAAATGCTTTTCCTTCTAAGAGCTTCAATGGCAATATAAGTCTTCTTTAGACAAATATGACCTCCTCACAATTCTATAAATATTGAAAGCCTTCTAAAGTTTTTCTACAGACATTCAAGTCCTCATAACAAGTTCCTACAGAGAACGAAGACCTCCAAAAGGTCTACTAGGGATATAAAATGCCTCCTTAAAGTATTCTATATAGATAGAATACCTCCTATCATCCTTCTATGCTCATAAAAAATCCAGTAAATGTTTTTCTATAGAAATAGAATACCTTCTAAAGGTCGTCTAGAGGGATAAATTACCTCATTGCAGTTTTCTAAGGCCTCGGGGAACTTGTAACCCAGTTAGTCCCCAGGTGGCAGATAGGGGAATGCTTCCCAGATATGGGTGATAAGACGGAAATTAAATACGTCTCGAGGACGATTAAAGGCAGACGCAGCTAACTAGCTGCGTCTGCCTTTAATTAAAGCGGCAGCAACTCTGAACTGAACTCCAGGAGGAGCGGCTGAAACTATAAACCCTTCAGAAGGCTTCGGTAAACCACTTAAGCAAATTTTCCCTGAAAATCATACAATATGAACAAAGTACAAAATACACGGCCCTAAGTCTACGGCTAAACGAGGGTGCTACTTCAACATATTTATAAATTTTTGTATGATCGCTTATATCCGGATAACGGTTTTGCCAACTAAGAAGAAGATGGAGAAAGAAGACATACTTAAGGTCATACATGGAGATAAAAGACCTCTCAACCGTCTTCAATGGCGACAGAAAACTTCTTAACAGTCTTCCGTGCAGATAGAAGATCTCCTAATGGTCTTCTATGGGTATGGAAGATCTCCAAGCGGTCCTCTATGATGATAGAAGACCTCCCAACGTGCTTCTATGGGGATACAAGAATTCCCAACGGTTTTCTATGTGGATAGAAGACCTATTTACGTTCTTCTATGGGAATAAAAGTGCTCTTAAGGATCTTCTATGGAAATATAAGACCTCCAATCGTGTTTCTATTATTATGGAATATGAATTGTCTTCTATGCAGACAGAACATCTTCTAACGGTCTTCTATGCAGATACAAGACCTCCTAATGGGATTCTTTGGTGATAGAAGACCTCCCAACGGATACAAGACCTCCCTATGAAGGGAGAAACCTCCCAACTGTCTTCTATAAAGTTACAAGACCTCATAACTGCCTTTTATAGAGATACACGATCTCCCAACGGAGAGAAGCAATGAACGTAAACAAACAAAACGATTCCCTTACCAATCACACAAAGCCACAAACTTTTCAGCTTCTCTGAATCGTTTCATTCTCACAACCAAAACAAAACCACAAATTTTTCAATGTAAAAAGATGAAAATCGTACGATTGCTGAAATGTACTTCGACTATGCTTTGCAGAGTTGCTTCATTCACCACCCAAACAAAAAAAATTGTTGGCAAACGTTTGCTGTGCGTTATGGTCAGTGACACACTCAGGCACACACACACACACACATATGATTGCTTAACACCCCTATAAGTTAGTATCAGCACACCACAGTGAATTTTATAAACCACCAAACGTTTTTGATTTATTCACATGTGTTTAGTACTATTTCGTTTTCTATCTGCTCTTGTGGAGTTGAGGACTTTTCGTTTTGTTCGTACTCACGAATGTAAACAAAACGAAACTAAACAGCGAGCTCCGCCAACGTGGGTTATGTTTCGTTTTGTATTGTTCCTATGAAAAGTACGAAACGAAACGATTGGAAATGTTATTTAAAGTATTTTTACGTACTCTGGAGAGAATACCTTCTAATTGTTTTCTATGGGAATAGAAGACCTCCCAACGGTCTTCTGTGGGGGTACTAGTCATATTAACGGTCATCTATGCGATTAGAAGATTTCATAACGTTCTTCTATGTTGATAAAAAGGCCTCTTAACGTTCTTCAATGGAGATAGTAGACCTCCTAGTGGCCTTTTATGGAGATAGAAAGCCTCCTAGTGGCCTTTTATGGAGATAGAAAGCCTCTTAACGGCTTTCTATGGGGATAGAAGACCTCTTATCGGTCTCATATGTGAATAGAGGACCTTCTTCTATGGCGACAGAAAACCTCTTAACGGTCTTCAATGGCGGTAGAAGATCCCTTAACGCCCTTCTATGGCGATAGAAGACCTCTTAACCTTCTTATATGGTTATAGAAGAAGATCTCTTAACAGTCTTCAACGGA
Source organism: Musca autumnalis (assembly GCF_047663935.1). Classification (NCBI taxonomy): domain Eukaryota; kingdom Metazoa; phylum Arthropoda; class Insecta; order Diptera; family Muscidae; genus Musca; species Musca autumnalis. The sequence continues at coordinate 246,537,426 of NW_027411755.1, forward strand.
GAAAGCAGACATCCTAACGGTCTCCTATTGATATAGAAGAACTCTTAATGGTTTTCTATAGATATAGAAGACCTCCTAATGGTCTACTATGAGTAAAGAAGACCTCTTTATGGTCTCTTAATGGTCTTCTATGGCTATAGAAGACCTCCTAATGGTCTTCTATGCGTATAGAAGTCCTCTTAATGGTCTTCTATGGGTAAAGTAGACCTTTTAATGGATTTCTATCGGTATAAAAGACATCTTAACCGTCTTTTATGGGTATAGAAGACCTCTTTACGGTTTTCTATGATGGTAGATGACCTCCCAACGGTCTTTTATTGAGATAAAGGTCTCTTATGGTGATGGAAGACTTTCCAACGATAATCAATGGTGTTAAAAAACCTCCTAGCGGCCTGGGAGTTCCGATATGGTGATAGAAGACCTCCCAGTGGTCTTCTAAGTTGATAAAAGGCCTCCCAAAAGGTCTTCTATGGAGATATAAAACCTCTCAACGATCCACTATGGGGAAAGAAGACCTCTAAACGGTTTTCTATGGGGACGGAAGACCTCTTTACTGTCTTTTTTGGGTATAGAAGACCTCTTAATGGTTTTCTATGGGTATAGAAGACCTCTTAACGGTCTTCTATGGGTATAGAAGACTTCTTAACGGTTTTCTATGGATATAAAATACGCCTTAACGGAAGACCTCGCAAAAATATTCTATGGTGATACAAGATCTCCAAACGGTCTTCTATGATGGTAGATGGCCTCCAAACGGTCTTCTATGGAGATGAAAGATCTCTTAAAGGTCTCTTATGGTGATGGAACAATATTCTATGGTGATACAAGATCTCCAAACGCTGTTCTATGATGGTAGATGGCCTCCCAACGGTCTTCTATGGAGATAAAAGAGCTCTTAAAGTTATCTTATGGTGATGGAAGACTTCCCAACGATAACACTGCTCAACAAAATTGAAAAAGTTTAATGTTTCAGATGAAGTTGCAGTTGTTTCTAGATGAAATCGGCGAGTTATTTTCAAATCTGGTCCCGGTTTTTCTCCATCAGCTCTTGTTTCTGAGATATAGCTCAAAATCGGTTTTTATGAGATTATCCCAGACTTTCGTTATTTTCGGATACAAACAAATATTTTTTTGTGGGTTTTTCGACATTAATATATTAAGGAGATGTTGTACGCTCGATACAAATCGGTTTTGAAATAGTTATGGTGAGTATATATCAAAAAAATATAGAAAATATACGACGGACCTTGTAAAAATTGCATATTTTGAGTACTTTAAGCTGTAATTACGTCATCGGGGGAAGTCATAGGATCTTCATATGGTACTCCGGATATGCTTCGGGTGTCTACTATATAATCCAGTATTCAAATGTATAATATAAAGTTCATAGCCCCCATGATTCGGCCATAACCTAAAAATCATCATGAAGACTGCCATTGAAAAGTAAATGGCTTATGTGGTAATGATATCACTGGTAAATTATTTCCCTTTAGCAGTCTTCATGACGATTTTTAGGTTATGGCCGAATCATGGGGGCTATGAACTTTATATTATACATTTGAATACTGGATTATATAGTAGACACCCGAAGCATATCCGGAGTACCATATGAAGATCCTATGACTTCCCCCGGTGACGTAATTACAGCTTAAAGTACTCAAAATATGCAATTTTTACAAGGTCCGTAGTATATTTTCTATATTTTTTTGATATATACTCCCCATAACTATTTCAAAACCGATTTGTATCGAGCGTACAACATCTCCTGAATATATTAATGTCGAAAAACCCACAAAAAAATATATGTTTGTATCCGAAAATAACGAAAGTCTGGGTTAAACTCGTAAAAACTGATTTTGAGCTATATCTCAGAAACAAGAGCTGATGGAGAAAAACCGGGACCGGATTTGAAAATAACTCGCCGATTTCATCTAGAAACAACTGCAACTTCGGCTGAAACAAAAGTCCTGTTGACCAGTGTAATCAATGATGTTAGAAGACCTCCTAACGGTCTGGGAGTTCCGATATGGTGATAGAAGACCTTCCAATGGTCTTCTATGATGATAAAATGGTCTTCTATGGAGATATAAGACCCCTCAATGATCCACTATGGGGAAAGAAGACCTCTAAACGGTTTTCTACGGGGACTGTCTTCTATGAAGACAAAATACCACTTAACGGTATTCTATGAGAATAGAAATCCTCCTAATGGTATTCTATGTGGAAGAGGACCTCTTAACTATTTTCTATGCGGATAGAAAATATCTTCTATGCGGATAGAAGACTTCTTAACGGTCTTCCATGGGGTAGAAGATATGGCTATAGAAGACATATTAACGGTCGTCTATGAAGATAGAAGACTTTCTAACGGTCTTCTATGGGGACAAAACACCTCTTAAACTCTGCAGACAGAAGACCTCACAACGGTCTTATATGGAAGTAGATGACCTGTTATCGTTCTTATATGGCGATAGAAACCTCTTAATCTTCTTCTATGGCGATAGAAGACTTCCTAATGGCCTTCTATGGCAATATAAAAACATAAAAAAAAAATGGGGATAGAATTCAACATAAGAGGACCTCTTAACTATCTTATATGCGGATGGAAGACATCATAACGGTCTTATATGGAAGTAGATGACCTCTTATCTACCTTAAATGCGATAGAAGACCTCTTAACGGACTTTAATGGAGATAGAAGACCTCTTAATGGCCTTCTATGGGTTTAGAAGATCTATTAACGGTCTTCTATGGGGATAGAAGACCTCACAAGAGGACGTCTTAACTATCTTCTATGCGGATAGGAGACCTCATAATGGTCTTATATGGAAGTAGATGACCTCTTAAATTTCTAATATGGCGAATGGCCTTCTATGGGATTAGAAGATCTATTAACGGCCTTCTATGGGGATAGAAGACCTCACAAGAGGACGTCTTAACTATCTTCTATGCGGATAGGAGACCTCATAACGGTCTTATATGGAAGTAGATGACCTCTTAACGTTCTAATATGGCTGCTAAGTCTGGAGTTTCCCCCATTGGCTTAACTTCATCACTTTCCTCTTTGCAGAGAAAAATGTTTACAAAACGCACTGACAGCTTGCAAAATTTGCTGATCGCTACCAATATCATGATTTCATCCCGGCGAAGGGAATTATCAATTGGCTTTTCAGTTTTTGAAATGATGATTTTTTTAGTGAAAACCTGAACTCTTTAAGCATCGAGTATTCTCATGTTAATGAGAATGATGCTCACTTTTCGGCTTTCCCAAAAAAACACCAGAACAAAATATTTGCAAGCTGACAGCACGATTCAACTAAGAAATCATCGATTTCTGTTAAGTTGAAATAACATCAACACAGTTACCTGTGAGTATGTCGTTGGAATTTTATTTACAAAATTCCGTTTTGCGCGTGCCTTCGCTGTTTTTTGTTTGTTTTGTTTTAGTTGAAGATTCAATCATATGATTGCTAAGTCTGCAGTTTCCCCCATTGGCTTAACTTCATCACTTTCCTCTTTGCAGAGAAAAATGTTTACAAAACGCACTGACAGCTTGCAAAATTTACTGATCGCTACCAATATCATGATTTCATCCCGGCGAAGGGAATTATCAATTGGCTTTTCAGTTTTTGAAATGATGATTTTTTTTTATATACAAATATTTTGTTCTGGTGTTTTTTTGGGAAAGCCGAAAAGTGAGCATCATTCTCATTAACATGAGAATACTCAATGCTTAAAGAGTTCAGGTTTTCACTAAAAAAATCATCATTTCAAAAACTGAAAAGCCAATTGATAATTCCCTTCGCCGGGATGAAATCATGATATTGGTAGCGATCAGTAAATTTTGCAAGCTGTCAGTGCGTTTTGTAAACATTTTTCTCTGCAAAGAGGAAAGTGATGAAGTTAAGCCAATGGGGGAAACTGCAGACTTAGCAATCATATGATTGAATCTTCAACTAAAACAAAACAAACAAAAAACAGCGAAGGCACGCGCAAAACGGAATTTTGTAAATAAAATTCCAACGACATACTCACAGGTAACTGTGTTGATGTTATTTCAACTTAACAGAAATCGATGATTTCTTAGTTGAATCGTGCTGTCAGCTTGCAAATATTTTGTTCTGGTGTTTTTTTGGGAAAGCCGAAAAGTGAGCATCATTCTCATTAACATGAGAATACTCGATGCTTAAAGAGTTCAGGTTTTCACTAAAAAAATCATCATTTCAAAAACTGAAAAGCCAATTGATAATTCCCTTCGCCGGGATGAAATCATGATATTGGTAGCGATCAGTAAATTTTGCAAGCTGTCAGTGCGTTTTGTAAACATTTTTCTCTGCAAAGAGGAAAGTGATGAAGTTAAGCCAATGGGGGAAACTCCAGACTTAGCAATCATATGATTGAATCTTCAACTAAAACAAAACAAACGTTCTAATATGGCGATAGAAGACCTCTTAACCTTCTTCTATGGCGATAGAAACTTCCTAATGGCCTTCTTTGGCAATATAAAACCTTTTAACGGTCTTCAATGGAGACAGAAGACTTTCTAACGGTCTTCTATGGGGATAGAAAACCTCTTAAACTCTGCAGATAGAAGACCTCCTAAGGGTCTGATATGGAGATTAATAATTGTTCCACAAACATCCCATAAGGGACAAGGGAGTCTTCTTTCATATCAATTACTTCACCCCGATTCATATTAGCTCAATGATATGGGACCTACAGTTTATCGCCGAGTCCGAACGGGGTGTCTAAGACGCCACTTTTGTAGAGAAGTGTTACATGCCTGAAATACTCAGGAAATGTCGCCAACATTACTGAGGGGTATTTTGCCACCGTTGAAAAGTGTTTGATGTTGCCTGGCCGGGGAATCGAACCCACGACCTTCTGTGTGCAAGGCGGGTGTGCATACCAATGCACCACGGTGACACGTTGGGGATTGCAGACCTCTAAATCTCTACTATGGCGGTAGAAGGCCTTTTAATCTTCTTCTATGACGATAGAAGTTGTTTTAATCTTCTTGATCTTCTATGGATGTAGAAGACATCTTAACGATCTTCAATGGAGGTCTTATATGGATGTAGAAGACCTTCCTACGGTCTTCTATAGACAAAGATGATTTTCTGTAGAGATAGAAGACCTCTTTCAGGAAAAAGAAAAAGAAGACCTACTAACGCTTTCCATAGTGGTAGAAAACCTCCTTACGTTCTTCTTTGGAGAATGAAGACCTTTATAATCTCAAACGGTCATCTGTATGTACATAAAGGGACTTCTACAGAAATAGATGGCTTCTAACTATCGTATATGCATAAAACGCCTTCGAACTGTTTGCTATATGACCATTGAAACTCCTAGAGGTATTTTGTAGATAAAGTAAATATCCTAACACTCTTCTATATAGAAGGCCTCGCAGGGCCTAGTAAAGGTCTTCTATAAATATAATAATTCCTAAATATAAAGGTCCTCCTGATAGCCTCGGAAAAGCCGTTTTAATAAATAGAAATTATCTTAAAGATACAGATGATCTCCAAGATCTCTTCTGTATATAAAAAAAATCGATCCATCTATTGCAGCTTGGAAGGTGGATCAAATTTTCAAACGCATCTTAACAATTTGGAAATCAATAAATATTCGAAACCATCATTGTCATTGATTTGGTAAATAAGAGTTAAATTTAAATCTAAATCCAATATTTCAATTTGCTGGCATGAATTGATTGATTCAGCTCATTTCACATATGGGATGGGATTTATTAAAACAAATGGTTGGTTTTTTTTTTACAAATTTGTCAATGAATAGAAAAAAAAACGAAACATAATACCCTCAGTTTTATAAAAGAAGGGAGATAAAAGAATTTCCAAAAAACTTTCACTTGTATCTATTTTTTGGCAGAATTATGAAATCACGCCAAACGCTATTCAACAAAATTGCCTGTTGTTCGTGAGAAGAGATTCTTTGTCATCTGCTAGCCGCATGTCAATGAGTCAAAGGGAAAGACCAGATTTCATAATGAATCGTTAATTACCAAAGAAATTTGTGATAAGATATTTCAAAGTAAAAAAGGAAAAATGATTTAAATTTCCTTTGTTTCGTTAATTTTTACTGCGTATTTTCATCAACGTTGCAGGAAAAAGCGAACATCTCGCTGTAGATTACAGAAAACGTTGGAAAAACGTTCGATAAGAATAATGCTCGTGCTGAAGTTATAACTCAATCAAAGTTCAGTTTTTATGCATCCGTTACCGCAAAATGAGATTATATTTGTTCTTTTAATGGCACAGTGGTTGGAAATCAAAACAGACAACAGACAGTCAAAACAGTAATGACAATATACACATAGATGTGACAGATTCTAGAATTTTTCCGTATTGGTCCTTTGTATCATTTTGAACTCTCCAAAAAAATCTTTTAAAGGAAAAACCCGGGCCTTCATTAGTTTTCAATAGTTTTTTTGTTTTCCATTCCAATTCGTAGCACTGTCTCTTAATAGGCGATTATAAGCATATTAGCATAGACAGAGTGTAGTTTGCAAATAACTTGTCGATATCTGAGCTGGCATTACAACAACAGCAGCAGAAACAAGAACAACATGAGCCGAAGTAATCAAAAGACATTTCAGATATTCATAAATCCAACAGAGAACATGGTCGATATCTCTATGTGTCCGTCCGTCGTTCGTCCGTCCGTCCAACCATACATACATCTTGTTCTGTGGACTTTGGCGACCTCAATTTTGAGGCACTATCCGCTTCAGCTGGTTTGCCGCCGCCGCTACGATATTGGGGAGTTGAGTTGATTTCGATTGTGGTTGTTGGTGGTGGTGGTGTGGGTCTTTTTCACTTTCATTCTTTGCTGCTGCTGCCCCTGCTACTGCTATTCAAACTCAGACGAATGAATGGTTGATTGGACGGACGGACGGAACAACCACAACAAGCTTCTTGTTACTACAAAACAAGCTTGTGTTTTACTGCATAGCCGGTTTGCTTTGTTTTTTGATTAGATCTTTTGCTTTTTTTTTGCTAAGAGAAAATTCTGTTGTAAATCTTCAATGAAAAGTGGAATAATTTCATGAGATTTACATGAGCGGCGATCAAATCGAAACATTTGGGATTTCCTGCCACTGCCGCCAACAACAAGAACAGGAAATGGTTTTTCTGCTACACAATCAATTTTTATAAACTTCAAGAATAAGGAATGGAGGAAGGGAGGAAAGAGGTCATTTGATTTAAAGATCTAAAGACAAGCTTTAGTTGGACTTCTATCTCCAGAAGACCCTTAGGAGGCCTCGTTCTCCAAAAGATCTTTAGGAGGTTTTCTGCCTACAAAAAACCTTTAAGCGGTATTCTATCTAGAGAATAACTTTAGGAGATCATATATTTAAGAGTTTTCTATAGAGACTTTAAGGATGTTTTCTATATTAAGAAGATCTTTAGGAGATCTTATGTCTTTAGAAGTACTCTCTGAGGTCTTTACTGTATGAAACGCTTCTAGGTGGTATTTCATCGTCTATTTTTAGTATAGCTTACGTAAGTCTTCTATCCATTGAAGTCTAGAAAATCTTTAGGTGGTCTTCTATCCGTAGAAGGCCTGTTATCGGTATATAATACCGTTTAAAGGACTCCTATCCCTTTAGAAGATCTTCAGAAGGTCTATTATAGCTACTGAATACCAATAGGAGGTCTTTTATGTTTCTCGATGAGCATAATGAGGTCTCATATCTCTATAGAAGGCGGTTAGCAGGTTTTCTCTTTCCATTGAAAACCGTTACGACATTTTCTATCTCTATAATGACCATTACAACATCTTCCTACCGATGACCGTAGAAGGTCTGCTATGTTCAAGAATGCCATAAGGAGGTCTTCTACGTGCATGAAAATCTGTCGGAAGAAGGCTGTAAGCGGATTTCTTTTTCCAATAGGAAGTCTTCTATATCTATAGAAGACCGATAGGAGGTCTTCTTTATATAAAGAAGACCGCTAGGAGGTCTTCGATATCTATAGAAGTCCGATAGGAGGTCTTCTATATCTATAGAAGACCGTCCCGCAAGGGTATTCTCTGAAAAGGATAACGGGAGTAATGACCCCGCGGACCCTAGTTTTGGCAGGTGTGGAGAGCGTACCAAAATGGTGCAGGTGCTCTGTGAAACCCTGTGTCGGGGCGAATGAATACCGCCCAAAATTAAGTATTCCACCATAGGGGCACACCTCAAGGGAGGTTTGGAAAGGAGGTGACGACTCCATTGTTTTTCCCTAGTCAAAACCTACACTAAGAAGAAAACAAATCCCTGCCGAAAGGAATCAAGATCAAGCCAGCACGATCTTGATTACGGCATTACTGGACTACGATTTGGAATTGATAAACCCTGGGCTGACGGCTGTGGTATTCGGGAACCTGAGTATGTTGGGGCGAAACCTTGCAGAAATGGCTGCCAGGCTAATGCCACAGCTGCCTCCGTCCCGTTAAAACATGATAAGTCTCAAAGTACGTTCAATGTTTCCCATTAAGTTGGCAGTGTAGGTTCGGATGCACATTCCCGATTAACACGGATCTGGCTCTGAACGGGAGCTCCCATAAGGATCTCTTGTCAACCCTCGCATCAACCTTGAAATAGATACCCATGGGATCTTTAACGTGACTACACCTTTACGAACGGAGATAGCGGCTTTGAGTTGGGACCAAGAAACACAAACGTGGCAGAAATACAAGAAACACAGAGAATAAACATTGGAGTTGATAAAATCCCATTGGGAAGCTGCTCCCAGTCAAGGGCGGAAAACCAGTTATCTCCAGGAAGTACAGATTCCCCATTTAGAAGGATTATCAAAACGATGAAATCATCGGGTGATAAAGAAAATTGGCAGGAGCTTAACTATAAGTCTCCTTTAGATACTTACTTACTTAGTTGGCCCATTACAGAATATTTGTGCCATAGACCGAACTAAGAAAAGGTCTCCATTCCTCTCTCTTTTTCGCTTGACTTTTTGGAATACCGCGCCATTTCATTTCTTCGTCCACTTGTATGATCCATCGAAGCTTAGGCCTGCCGATTCTGCGTGCACCGCCTTGTGGCATGTATTCATACGCCTTTTTAGCGGGTTCATCATCGCTCATTCTCATGATATGGCCTAGCCAACGCAATCGTTGCATCTCCATGCGTTTAACTATATTCATGTCTTTGTATAGCTGATATAGTTCGTGGTTCATACGACGTCGATATTCACCGTCAACGCAAATCGGCCCGTAGATCTTTCGAAGAATTTTTCTCTCAAACACACCAAGCACTGCCTTATCTGCTTGCGCAAGTACCCAGGCTTCGGAACCATACATCAGCACGGGTAGTATGTTTGTAAAGCGTTATTTTCGTTTGACGAGATGTGGCTTTGTTTTTAAACTGCTTACTTAAGCCAAAGTAGCATCTGTTGGCCAATACAATTCTTCTTTTTATTTCAAAACTGATGTCATTAGTTGTGTTTACGGCTGTGCCGAGGTAGACGAAGTCTTTTACTACCTCAAAATTATAGGAACCAACGTCAACAGTTGGTCCGATCTCTACGGACGCATTGCGCGTCGACACTATCAACTTGGTCTTCTCACCGATTACCGCCAGACCCACTTTAGCAGATTCTCCTTCGACCTTCATAAAGGTATCAGTTACTTCTTTTACTGATCGGCCCATGATGTCTATATCATCAGCATAAGCAAGTAACATGTGGCTATTGGTGTAGATTGTGCCATTTCTTTTGACGTTTGCCTCTCGTATAACCTTTTCCAGCAGGATGTTGAAGAGATCACACGAGAGGCTGTCTCCTTGCCTGAAACCTCTTTTGGTTCTTTCCTATTTTAACTGAGGATCTCGTGTCAGTTAAAGTCATTTTACAAAGCCGAATCAGCTTTGGGGGGATACCAAATTCAGACATTGCTTGGAATACCTTTGAACGTAGTGGGCTGCCGAAGGCTGCTTTATAATCGACAAAAATGTGGTAGGTGTCGATCTGCATCTCTTGGGTCTTCTCCAGGATTTGCCGCAGGGTAAATATCTGGTCAATGGTGGACTTGCCAGGTCTAAAGCCGCATTGGTATGGTCCAATTATTTCGTTGACCATGGGCTTTAGTCGTTCGCACAATATCCCTGACACTATCTTGTAGGCGATAGGGAGAAGACTTATGCCCCTATAGTTAGAGCATACAGTCTTATCTCCCTTCTTGTGGACGGGGCACAGGATACTCAGGTTCCAATCGTCGGGTACTCGTTCTTCCTGCCAGATGGTGCTAACTAGCTGATTAATACACCTTATCAGCGTGTCGCCTCCGGATTTGAACAGCTCGGCTGGTAAGCCATCGGCACCTGCTGCCTTATTATTCTTCAGCCGGTTTATTGCTGTCTACCTCATCTTGGCTGGGCGGTATACATTCAATACCATCTTCTGGGATTGGGTCGGTGGTATCTTCGTCGTCTTCGCTGCTATTGGATACCAAGAGCTTTGAAAAATGTTCTTTCCATATCCTGAGCACAATATCTGTATCAGTTACCAAATTACCTTGCTGGTCTCTACAGGAGGATGTGCCTGTACCAAAGCCATCAGTTTGATGCTTGACTCTTTGGTAGAATTTTCGGACTTCATTCTGGTTACTCTACATCTCGATTTTTTTTCACACTCCCGCTTTTCCATCTCCCTCTTTTCCCTGCGGAAAAGACGTTTCTCCTCTCTCTTTTTCTCCCGATATCTTTCTCGTGCGCTTGTCTTCAGTGGAAGCATGAGCCCAAATAAAGCTGATGTTGAAGAATTTAGCTTTTATTCGAATTGTAGCAAGTCGTTCATTCACGGCTTTGAAGCTGGAGACCAGGTGTTTTAGCCTCCGACCAACTACAAATTCGCAACCAAACTCATGCTTTGTGTCATGGCAGCTATAATACAGTGCATCACCTTCAGGTGTTCTTGTGACGCCTTTCCCGTTCAATCGTATTTACTGTATGGCAGTAATGTCGGCCGTGTACTTTTCAAGTACATCTGCCAATGCGTAAACTGCACCTTCTCTATGAAGTGTGGGAACATTCCATGTGCAGATTCGTAGATCATGGTCCTTAAAACGTTTACGGGGGTCGTCAACTTTAGAGGGATTCGTTTTTCTTTTCTTTTGTTTTTTCATAGTAGGCTGCTTTTTCTATGGGAGAGTTACTAACCCGGCGCCCAAACCCAAGTTTTTAACGTTCTTATGGGTGAACGCGCGGCACATGTTAGCTGACTACCTTTAACGGGTGTTAAAGGCAGCTCCCCAAGTGACACCAAGGGGAGGTCAGTGTCCACTTGAGATGAGAGAGGCACCAAGATAAATCGGTCAGGACCGTTCCTTGGTATCTTAATTGAAGTTGATTATATTTGGGATTCCTCATAATGTGTCCTAGGTATGCGGTCTTTTACTTTTTGATATCCGTTGTTAGTTCTCGGGTGCGGTTCATTCTTCTGAGAAACTCTTCGTTCGATATGTGAGCTGTCCAGGGTATGTTTAGTATTCTTCTGTAAACCCATATCTCAAATGCCTCGAGTCTTTTAATGTCTACAGCTTTAATGCAATTAGGAAGTCATATATCTCCATAGAAAACCCTTAGGAGTGGATAGAAGACCGATAGGAGGTCTTCTATCTCCACAAAAGACTGTTAAGAGGGTTCTATCTCCATAGAAGGCCGATAGAAGGTCTTCTATCTAAAAAAACCGATAGAAAGTCCGCTGTCTTAACAGTAGACCGATAAGGTCTTCTACTTCTATAGAAGACCAATAGGAAGTCTTGTATATATATAGAAGACCGATATGAGGTCTTCTTTATATAAAAATACCGCTAGGAGGTCTTTTATATCTATAGAAGACCGAGAGGAGGTCTTTTATGTCTATAGAAGACCTATAGGAAGTCTTCTATATCTTTAAGCGACCGTGTGAAGGGTTTCTTTCTCCATAGAAGATCGTTAGGAGGACCTCTATATCACTGGAAGACAATTAAGACATCTTTAATGTGCATATTCGTTATTCGTTGATGTTAGGAAGCCTATTATCTATATGGATGACCGTAAGGAGGTCTTCTACATCCCATAAGGGACAATGAGTGCACCCCGATTCATATTAGCTCAATAATATGGGACCTGCTGTTTATCGCCGAGTTCGAATGGCGTATCTTACGACACCACTTGTAGAGAAGTCTTACATGGCTGAAATACTCAGGAAATGCCGCCAACATTACTGAGGAGTATTTTGCCACCGTTGAAAATTTTGATGTTGCCTGACCTGGGAATCGAACCGCAGACCTTCTCAGTGCAAGGGGGGTGTGCATACCACGGCACCACGGTTGCATCCACCAGACCATTAGGAGGTATTTTATATTCCCACCATAGCTCCATAATATATCTTCAGTAGGCGTGTTATCCATTAATGGTAACCAAAAAATACCTTTAAATGGTCTTTCAGCTAAACACGAGCTTTAGGAGGTTTTCGCTCAATGGTAGATCTTTTGGAGGTCTACGAAAGACCTATACGGCCTCGGCACAAATTGCTTCGCCTAGATAATCCCGATTTAATTTTGTTAATCTGTGAAATAATTTTATTTAATTTATTGGCATTTCTCTCTAACATTTCTTGTTATAACCATATTTGAGCTGGAATTCCACTGGTTACTCTACAGGGTAAGTACGCTTAAAGCAGTGTGCCGATCATACCACGAATGAAAGCAAACGAAAAAAAAAAACAAAACTACATTTCAAAGGAAAATTGTATTGTTTATTCCGCGTTTTGTGGCAGACATTGAAAAATTGATATTTTCCCACCATAGACTTAACAATTTTGCAATTTTCCAATGCCATTAGTTAGTAGGGTGACCCGAAGTGGAAGGACAGATATAAAATATTACGGGATGCCGGCAGTATTATTGCATGTTTCGACGAATTTTCTAAAAATTTTGCACTCATAGGACCTTAGAAGGTTCGTAGAACCACATATATGGTTCACAGAAACATATAGATATTTAATGGAACAATATATATGGTTTACAAAAACATATAGATGGTTCATAGAACCATATGGTTTATAGAACTATTGATGGTTAATAGAACCACATACATATATATGGTTCTTATAACCATGTATATGGTTCATGCAACTATATATATATATTTATTATAACCATATATATTGTTGTTGGAAACATATCGCAGGGAAAGGAAGCAGCATTATTACATGCTTCGAACTACAAAATAAAATTTCTATTAATTTTTGCAATAATATGACCATAGATGTATCATGGAACCATTGATAATGTTTTTCGACCCACTTTAGACCTTCAAATGGGGATTTGTTAAATATTATTTTTTGACCCACCATCTGATCTCAAAACGTGGATTTTTAAATAATATTTTTTCAATCACCATCAGACCTCTAAACTTGGATTTTTAAAGAATATTTCTTCAAGCATCCTCAGACCTTCAAACGTGGATTTTTAAAGAATATTTTTTAAGGCATCCTCAGACCTTCAAACGTGGATTTTTAAAGAATATTTTTTCAAGCATCCTCAGACCTTCAAACGTGGATTTTTAAAGAATATTTTTTCAAGCATCCTCAGACCTTCAAACGTGGATTTTTAAAGAATATTTTTTCAAGCATCCTCAGACCTTCAAACGTGGATTTTTAAAGAATATTTTTTCAAGCATCCTCAGACCTTCAAACGTGGATTTTTAAAGAATATTTTTTCAAGCATCCTCAGACCTTCAAACGTGGATTTTTAAAGAATATTTTTTCAAGCATCCTCAGACCTTCAAACGTGGATTTTTAAAGAATATTTTTTCAAGCATCCTCAGACCTTCAAACGTGGATTTTTAAAGAATATTTTTTCAAGCATCCTCAGACCTTCAAACGTGGATTTTTAAAGAATATTTTTTCAAGCATCCTCAGACCTTCAAACGTGGATATTTAAAGAATATTTTTTCAAGCATCCTCAGACCTTCAAACGTGGATTTTTAAAGAATATTTTTTCAAGCATCCTCAGACCTTCAAACGCGGATTTTTAAAGAATATTTTTTCAAGCATCCTCAGACCTTCAAACGTGAATTTTTAAAGAATATTTTTTCAAGCATCCTCAGACCTTCAAAAGTGGAAAGAATATTTTTTCAAGCAAAATCCACGTTTAGAGGTCTGATGGTGAGTCAAAAATATTCTTTAAAAAATCCACGTTTAGAGGTCTGATGGTGGGTCAAAATATTCTTTAAAAAATCCACGTTTAGAGGTCTGATGGTGGGTCAAAAATATTCTTTAAAAAATCCACGTTTAGAGGTCTGATGGTGGGTCAAAAATATTCTTTAAAAAATCCACGTTTAGAGGTCTGATGGTGGGTCAAAAATATTCTTTAAAAAATCCACGTTTAGAGGTCTGATGGTGGGTCAAAAATATTCTTTAAAGAATCCACGTTTAGAGGTCTGATGGTGGGTCAAAAATATTCTTTAAAGAATCCACGTTTAGAGGTCTGATGGTGGGTCAAAAATATTCTTTAAAGAATCCACGTTTAGAGGTCTGATGGTGGGTCAAAAATATTCTTTAAAAAATCCACGTTTAGAGGTCTGATGGTGGGTCAAAAATATTCTTTAAAAAATCCACGTTTAGAGGTCTGATGGTGAGTCAAAAATATTCTTTAAAAAATCCACGTTTAGAGGTCTGATGGTGGGTCAAAAATATTCTTTAAAAAATCCACGTTTAGAGGTCTGATGGTGGGTCAAAAATATTCTTTAAAAAATCCACGTTTAGAGGTCTGATGGTGGGTCAAAAATATTCTTTAAAAAATCCACGTTTAGAGGTCTGATGGTGGGTCAAAAATATTCTTTAAAAAATCCACGTTTAGAGGTCTGATGGTGGGTCAAAAATATTCTTTAAAAAATCCACGTTTAGAGGTCTGATGGTGGGTCAAAAATATTTTTTGAAAAATCCGCGTTTAGAGGTCTGATGGTGGGTCAAAAATATTCTTTAAAAAATCCACGTTTACAGGTCTGAGGGTGGGTCAAAAAATATTCTTTAAGAAATCCACGTTTGGAGGTCTGATGGTGGGTCAAAAAATATTCTTTAAAAAATTCACGTTTAGAGGTCTGATGGTGCGTGAAAAATATTCTTTAAAAAATCCAAGTTTTTAGGTCTGATGGTGGTTGAAAAAATATTCTTCAAAAAACTCCCTTCGTGTTCGCCAGCCATTTTAGTTGATCTTAAAATATAAAATTTCCTGCACTTCCCAAGCGTTTACCCTGTGCCATTGTGAATGCCAACTAATTGACAGCATCTAACGCTTTCTTTTCAACAAGCTCTCAATAGAATTTAACTGTTTTTCCAGCAAATGCTGGTGCGGATTTCAAAGCAAACACTGCAAGAGGCACGAAAAAAATCCAATATCAAAGATGTTGAGCTGTGAAAAAACTCCTAGCGTGTTTGACTTTTGATTGATGGCTAGACACGAGCAGAGCAGATTGTTGGTTTTCGGATCACTCTAAAGAGGGGGATTGCAATTTTTGTGTGTGGTTCAAGGAAGATTGCTAGTATCGCCTGACTGCCTGCTCTGATTGTCTTTATGATCTTTGACGATGAACTTTGTGCCACCACTGCAACAGCTGTTGCTAATATATCTTTCAATTATTTTTGTTGTTGTTTTTTGTAACAACTTTGCAAATTGCGTGAGAAAAATAATTTTTAATGGCCATACAACTTGAAATGGCTAGTCGAAGTAAAGTGAATTCAATACCTCAGTGAAGGTGAGGTGGGCAGGGATGACAGAGCCTAGATTTGATAATTTTTGCAACTCATTAACACCTTGCCGTGTGTGTGGTGTTGTTGTTGTCCGTTGTTTGTACCTGCCGTTGTTATGGATACCCCCAAAGAGCCGTTTGTCTGGCCAATTGCAACAACAACTTGCCTGGCATTCCACAGAAATGAGTAATCAAATTTGAGATTTATCTGCCGGACCTCAAACGGCAGACACAGCAACGATTGTGTTTTTTTATTGGCAGTTAAAAATCCGTTACATATTTTTCTCAACGCTTATTAGTCATTCGTTATAAATTTGGACTGTGTTTTCATTTTCGATATTCGGTGTGGATATTTGGCAAAGTGCAGGTATGGGGGCTTGTGTTCATGACTGGATATGGAATCTCTTTCTACACAAGTTTTCAAAAGAAATGAAAAGAAGGGAGGCTCGTAGAAACCAAATTCTACATCATACAGCGGTGAGGGTGGCCTACAAAATTTACATAACTGACAAAATATTCAAAAAGTGAAACTGGACCTATTTTCCCTACTTTTTGTTTGAATTTATCATTTTTTTGAGATTTGTTTGTTTCAGTTTATTTGTCATTTGCTTTATCTTCCTCCGAAAGTAAACAGAAAAAAAACATGTAAGCCCCCGCCCCGCGTTTATTTTGACATTTCTAGTTCAATAAACTTGTATTTGTTTTCATGCGAGAGTGCAACTTGTTCTGGGGGTTTGTTCTACGTGTTGTTCTGGCTGTTCTTTTCTCCTATCAGTAGTGGCGGAGCGTTCTCTGTTGTAGTTGTTGTTGTGGTGTAGTGTACGTTACTTTTTTTAGGATTCAATTTTTATTTGTTTTGTTTGTAATTCTAGCTATGATTCAGCCAGCGCTCTGTGGTGACCTGAACAAGTGTTAGAATCCGGTTTTTTGGGTGTTCACTTTTTTGTCATTAATTTTTCGAGAGAAAAAAGATAAAGAAAAGTGGAAGTTCTTTATGAAATTGAATGTTTATGGGCATGTAAATATGTTGTTTTCTTTGTTGCAAAGAAATTGAAACTAATTTTGATTTTTTTCAAAGGCTAGATGACCGAGGAACGTGAATTTTTTAAAGATTTTTGACCCACCGTCAGACCTCCAAACGTGGATTTTTTAAAGAATATTTTTTGACCCACCATCAGACCTCCAAACGTGGATTTTTTAAAGAATATTTTTTTGACCCACCATCAGACCTCCAAACGTGGATTTTTTAAAGAATATTTTTTTGACCCACCATCAGACCTCCAAACGTGGATTTTTTAAAGAATATTTTTTTGACCCACCATCAGACCTCCAAACGTGGATTTTTTAAGAATATTTTTTCAAGCACCATCAGACCTTCAAACGTGGATTTTTTAAAGAATATTTTTTTGACCCACCATCAGACCTCCAAACGTGGATTTTTTAAAGAATATTTTTTGACCCACGATCAGACCTCCAAACGTGGATTTTTTAAAGAATATTTTTTGACCCACCATCAGACCTCCAAACGTGGAGTTTTTAAAGAATATTTTTTGACCCACCATCAGACCTCCAAACGTGGATTTTTTAAAGAATATTTTGTGACCCACCATCAGACCTCCAATCGTGGATTTTTTAAAGAATATTTTTCAACCACCATCGGACATTCAAACGTAGATTTTTTAAAGAATATTTTTTAAAGCACCAAACGTATATTTTTTAAAGAATGTTTTATTTTTGAAATTTTTTGACTGTCAGCAAAATAAAATGAAAAAAAAAAACAAAAAATTCTACGTTGTGGAAGCTGTTATCAGAGGTTCAACGAGGGAGATTCAAGAAGGACCAGCCGCGAGGTTTTTTCGAAAACAGCAGGATGCTACCGACGACATCATTAATACTCTATCTACTTTCTCGGAAACGGCAAAGAAGATAAGATCTCCTGAAGAACAGAACACTGGTATACCATCCAAGAAGAAAAATAGCTTCCACCTTCAAATGTCCCTAGAGATCGATAAAGTGAGTTCATGAAGAGTGAGAGCCCGACCATGGAATCTTCTGAAATGTCTGGGGACTACCAAAGGGAATGTCGGACTTTATAGAAGAGAATAAAGATGACCGCGGGGACAATAACGGAGCCTCCATCTACTTAGACCAATGTAGACGAAAAGCAGTATAGGGACTAGTTTTGTTATTCGCTGATCGACATTAGTAGAGGGTCTGGTAGGCTACTTAAAGATCATCAGGAAACCATCGGAAAAATTGTCAAAGACAAATTGTTGGAACATATTCTTCAAGGGCGTTGACTAATAAAAATAATCAGCAGTGAGCTTAATCGAATGGCTTTATTTAAGATTGGACCAGCATGCGAACTCGGCCGCTCTCAAGGAGGCAGTCAGCAGTAGAAGGTGGCAAACTGAAACTGGTGAAAAATAACGAAATCCCTCACCTGACCAAAATTGCGGTATACATCAAATAAGCTCGAGACGGAACGCATGCTCGAGATTTTGGAACTGAAAGGAAGTCTTTCACAGGGAGGAGAAAGAGAATGACATTCTTCTTGTGGTGGAAAACTGAAGATCACTCACTTGCCAGTTTGATAAAGAGCAGGGCGTTTCTAGTCTCCCATGTAGTCTGCTTCAAAATTAGAATGTCAAGAATCGAAGAGGAGGATGATGTCAAACAAAACAGCCAGGAAGTTAAAGCACCGAGCAACTCACAAGTGGGAGCCGAAACCTCCACTGACTGGCAAGAAGCCCGTTTTTTGGGGGGACCTATGATTGAGGTCATCCAAATACACCTGCTTCGGAGTCGCCCTGCTGGAGAAACCAAGAAATCTAATATGGAATCTTGGACCGAAAAAAGTCTCTGGACTAAACCATATAAATTATTAACTTTTTTACGCAAATACGGGGACTCGATAGAGTATCTGTATTATATGCCACAAAAACAAAAGCCGGTGAGAAGTATAACGCAGTATATAACGAAGGATTAGTAATAGGTAGCGTATGTACCAAACAAACCAAATTTCTAATGTCCGAAGTCTCTGAACAATTTCGGAAGATACATAAGAATCTACATGAGTGGAGGTTCTTAGAGGAATACTGCATCATCGATCACCGCTATATTAGGCTTAAAATATCGAGGCCACCGCCGAACTAGACAAGCTTCCGAAATCCTAAGCCAATTGGGTTAAGTTCTATAATCAAATAAAAGAAAGACCAGGACAAAATAAAGATGAATGTCTATGCACAGCAGACATAGACAAATTTGTTAAAAAATTAACGGTCGCAGTAGTAAAAACTTTCGAAGAAAGTTGTGCCTTTCGTGAGACAGGGAAAATTTCGGTTTTTCGAAATTAGCTCTTCTATGGTTTGATAGTTGTAGTGGAATTCTGTAACTCATTTTTTGAGTTGCCGACAAAAATCAGTAAAATTAAAACGCAAAGTTATGAATAAAAATATCAATAAAAGTTGATAACACTCTATCTACCAGCAGGATTTAGCGATAACATTTTTAGGTTGCTAACTTACCGACAAATTTCTAATTTTAACTCGAAAAATTATTTACAGAATTTTACTACTGGTTTTTGAACTCATGTATTCCTGCCTGCATGGAATTTCGATATTTAGTGAATATTTCTACTTATTCTGTTTGTGTTTCCGATGATATTGTTATAAACACACAACGACATACTTGACTAGAGTCCATTGTCCTTTGAAATTGTTTTTTACATTGTTTAGTAGTGTCGAGTTTTTACTCGAAATTGCTTTATTTATGACTTGACTTTGTATCTGTTATTGTTTGCACTTGACATGCACCTGCTGTGATGCCAATCAACTTTATGTGTCTCCACACATCGTCTGGCAGTATAGCGCTTACTTGAAACACACAATAGTGACAAAAGGTCCTTTCCAAAAAAAGGACATTCATATGTTAATGTAAGGCGGAATTTTGTGTATATGTATTTGGATTTGTTGTGACAATAACACATTTGTAGGCGTCGTAATGCAGAAGTAAACAAAAAGAAAACAAGTAAAAAAGTATCAGTCGGCTTTGCCGACAGAGATATACCCTCAGCCTGTGTATATTGAAACAATTTTTTTTCCAAAAAACTCATGTATTTAGGGAGTTTTAAAAATTTTGGGCGTTTGAACTGACAAAAATGTTGACTAGGATTTAATATCAAAAGTTTTGCGGAGGAGATACTAAAAAGAATGGATCTCCAGCCACTACATATGGTACCATAGGGGTTTTTTAGAACTTCAGGGATGTTTGCTCAAGAAGTATGGACTTGCCGCTGAAAAAACTTTTACTGTAGTAATTGAGGCAGCGAATGCAAGTTGCTTCAACATAAATCAAAGTGATTCGAGAGCAGGTCTTAAAGTGAATTTCTCCAAAATTTTGTGTGGGAGGTACCCGAAGGAGTGGACACATATAGTCCATATTCGAACCTGATCTATATCTGGTAGATATATTAGGATGTGTAAAGTATGGACCAATTCGGCCACTCTCTTCAAGAGTTATCGTACGCACAATTTTTCCGAACATTTTTGAACTTTTGTGGGGGACGTACCTGAAGGAGTGGACCGATATGGCTTATCTTCGAACTTAAACTATGTTTGGAAAAAATATTTCTAAGGCCAAACTTTGGACCGAATCGGCAGACCTGTTCGAGAGTTATTTTGCCCTCCAACCTCCTCACACGGTGTCATAGGGGTTTTTTTGCAACTTTCAGGCTATTTTCTCAGGAAGTATGGACTTGCCCCTGATGAAACTTATACCGTCGTATGGAGGGCAGTGAATACAAGTTGCTAAATCAAAAATCAAAGCCATTCGAGAGATGTTCCTAAACTAAACTTTTCCAAAATTTTGTGTGGGAGGTACCCGACGGAGTGGACCGATTGAGTCCATATTAAAACCTGATCTAAGTCTGGTACACGCTCCACGATGGGCAAAGTATGGACCAAATCGGTTACACCCTTCAAGAGTTATCGTGCGTACAAATTTTCCGAACATTTTCGAACTTTTGTGGGGGAGGTACCGGAAGGAGTGGACCGATATAGCTCATCCTCGAACTTAAACTAAGTTTGGACAAAATATTACGAAAGCCAAAATTTGAACCGAATCGGTTCATCCCTTCGAGAGTTATCGTGCGCTCCAGCCAGCCAGACAGACAGACAGACGGACGGACATTGCTCAATCGACTCCAAATTGTCTGAAACACATTTCGTCCAAACATACTTGGGGTCTAAAACCATTATTTCGATGAGGCACATTTTGCCCGTATGAAAGTGTATATACCCTTCATAGCCTATAGGCTGAGGGTATAATTATGCGTTTTAAAGTCAACGACAAAAGAGAAAGTTAGTTATAAGGATTATAGGAGATGGCTAAAAGAAAATTAAAAGGAACAATCTTAGAGTTAAATATGAAGAAATAAATTCAAGTCTTCACAGGCCTTTTACATTTCATCTGCGCTATTATTCCAAGAGCAGCAGAATAAAATATAAGGATTTTAATATTCTATTCTGACTGAGGAAAACAATTTAAACAACAGAAAAATACTTTGAGTGACATTACACAAATGTCTAATCTAACAAAATCTCAGTCCCCCAAATTACTCACCATTTGACCGCCGCAGCAAACCAATATTTTATTCTACACACGCTTCATCTGATTCATCAGATAAATTCCGACCATTAATTTTGTGGAAGTTTAATTGATAATTCGAAAAGTTATTCAACTTTTAGTTGTCGTCTTATGTGTCGTTTTCTTTGTTTTGTTTGCCATTCGTATTTTGGTGTGTATTTTGTTATGTTAATTTGCAAAATAAAAACATAAATAGCTGTTGTTTGATTTTTACATATTAATTAATTTCAAATAGCGGGACATGTTACGCATAATTGGCCTGAATTCAGTAGAGATTGATACAGTTTTAAATTTCTGTTTTTATTGAAAAAAGTTTTTTATTTGATGTGAAAGAAAACCTTGTCGCATTCGTATAGAAGACCATAAGGACCACAAGGTCCAAGAATACCTGAAGGACAACTCATAGAAGATTAATGAAGGACCTTCTGTCATTCTATACGAAGACCTTGTGGTCTTCTAAAAGATGGTCTTGTGGTCTTTTATACAAAGACCTTCAATAAGGAGAGGACCTTGTGGTATTCAATAAGAAGACCTCGCCGTCACCTATGAGAAGACCTTGTTGTCTTCTACCCCAAGACCTTGTGGTCCTCTTCAGGAACACTTTGTGAATTTCTATAAGAATGTTATCTGGATTTATATAAGCAGATATTCGGGTCTTCTATAAAAAGACCTTTTGGGCTTATATAATCTCGTATAAGAGACCACTTCTCGCCTTATATAAGAGACATTTTGGACGTATATAAAAACACTTTTTGGTCTTCTAAATTACAACCTTTTGGCATTCTATAAAAACCTTCTATAAGAAGGTTTCTGGTCCTTTTTAAGATGATCTTCTGGTCGTCTGTAGAGTTATACAAGAAGGTCTTCTGACCTCCTGCGAGAAGCGTTTTATAAGAGGGTCTTCTAAGTACCTAAAGGACTGGACATGACTGGATGAAATAATTCGACAAAGTTTGGAAGAAACTCCCTGCGATAGTTATCTTGCGATTTGTCATTATACCCTACACCACACTGTGGTGAGGGGTATTATGCCTTTGTGCATTTGTATGTAACATACAAAAGGAAACTAAATAGACCCATAGTTCCTTTTGGGGATATACATATAATCACTTTCTGAGTCGATTTATGCATGTCCGTCCGTCTGTCCATGTATTTTTGTTCGCAACGTACAGGTCGAATTTTTTGTCCGATTCAGCTGAAAATTGGGGAATATAATTTTTTATACCCTCAGCCTTTAGGCTAGAAAGGGTATATACACTTTCATAC
Organism: Musca autumnalis; assembly: GCF_047663935.1. NCBI lineage: Eukaryota > Metazoa > Arthropoda > Insecta > Diptera > Muscidae > Musca > Musca autumnalis. The sequence continues at coordinate 246,560,095 of NW_027411755.1, forward strand.
GGGCAAAATGTGCCTCATCGAAATAATGGTTTTAGACCCTAAGTATGTTTGGACGAAATGTGTTTCAGACAATTTGGAGTCGATTGAACAATGTCCGTCCGTCTGTCTGTCTGTCTGGCTGGCTGGAGCGCACGATAACTCTCGAATGGATCAACCGATTCGATCCAAAATTTGGCTTTCGTAACATTTTGCCCAAACTTAGTTGAAGTTCGAAGATGGGCTATATTGGTCCACGCCTTCCGGTACCTCCCACACAAAAGTTCGAAAATGTTCGGAAAATTTGTGCGCACGAAAACTCTTGAAGGGAGTAACCGATTTGGTCCATACTTTGCACATCCTGAAATGTGTACCAGACTAAGATAAGGTTTCAATGTGGACTCAATCGGTTCACTCCTTCGGGTACCTCCCACACAAAATTTCGGAAAAGTTCAGTTTAGGGCCATCACTCGAATCGCTTTAATTTTTGTTTTAGCAACTTGTATTAACTGCAAGTCCATACTTCCTGAGAAAATAGCATGAAAGTTGCAAAAAACTCCTATGACACCGCGTGAGGTGGTTGAAGCGGAAGATAACATTTGGCCTTAGTAATATTTTGTCCAAACATAGTTTAAGTTCGAAGATAAGCCATATCGGTCCACGCCTTCCGGTACCTCGCACACAAAAGTTCGAAAATTTTCGGAAAAATTGTTCGTACGGTAACACTTGAAGGGAGTGGCCGAATTGGCCCATACTTTACACATCCTAATATTTCTACCAGATATAGATCAGGTTCAAATATGGACTATATATGTCCACTCCATCTGGTACCTCCCACACAAAATTTCGGATAAGTTCACTTTAAGACCTGATATCGAATCACTTTGATTTTTGTTGAAGCAACTTGCATTCGCTGCCTCAATTACGATGGTAAAAGTTTTTTTCAGGGGCAAGTCCATACTTCTTGATCAAACAGCCTGAAGGGTGTAAAAACCCCATATGCACCATATGTAGTGTCTGGAGATCCACTTCCATAATGGTCAATGTCGATCCATTCCTTTTAGTATCTCCTCCGCAAAACTTTTGATCTTTAATCCTAATCAACATTTTTGTCGGTTCAAACGTCCAAAGTTTTAAACACCCCGTAAATAATTTTTTTTTTTTTGGGAAAAAATTGTTTATAAAAAACGCTATATTTGCAAAAATTACACATGTATCGGTTTAAAAATTTACGGATTAATCTACAATCTAAGTACTTCATTGGTGCCTAAATACCCGACCTCGCCTGTTTCTTTACATATGTTATATCTTCAATACTACTGTTCCGATTTCCATGAAATTTGCAGCAAAAGCTCAATGTTTGCCGTTGTTATGTATATTTTATGAATTTCAGATGATGTGGGGTACCTTCCCCATGGGTTTATTTTAAACGATATATGTATAAGCCAAACTTATGATTATATCGGTTTCAGCATACGTTTTGGTAGGCAATGAAGTTTTGCGCACCCTAGGTATATATTTGGAGCTGAAATACCGAACCACGCCCACTTTTTTAATATGTTATATCTTGAAAACAGATGTCCACTCTTTTCAAAACATTATTTTTCCAAAACGACTGAACCTAATTTTCAAAAAATCTCTGTTGATAATCTGTTGATAAATTTAAAATCCTCCTCGGTTTGACAATGGACCGAAGAAGTTGGGTAGAAAATACCTGTTTTTGAATTGTCAAGCATAAAATCGATAAAAAGTTGTCATTAAAACTCATTAAATAAATAAAAATAAATAAAATACTTTCTGGACTTCTGTAGAAGACTTAGTTTCCTATAGGAACTGATCCTGATGAGGGCTTTATAAGAAACCCTTTGGTCTTATTACCTTGTGGTCCTCTATGAGAAGACTTTGTGGTATTCTTAAAGGTCTTCTATGCGAGAACCTAGTGGTCTTCTTTGAAAAGATTTTATTGTCTTCTATAAAAAGAGCTTCTGAACATTTATGATAAAATCTTGTCGCCTCCTATAAGCTTTTGACTTTTATAAGAAGACATTCTGGCTTACTAAAAAAAACCTTTTGGCTTCTATAAGAAGACCATTTTCTATAAGAGCATTTTATGACCATATGGTATTATATAGGAATACTTTGTGAATACTGTGAGAAGACATTCTAGCCTTTTATTTCTGACCTTCTCTAAAGATCTTCTGATGTTTTTCTTATTGCCCATCCACATGACCTTGACATTAATTTGAAATGGAAAATCTTCCCATAATATTTAAATAGTACCGCCACCCATCCAGCCACCTTTAGAACAAAAGGACAAACACCTGTGTTCCCAAAAAATCCCAAATTTTGGCAAATTGTGGAATTTCCCCACATGTGTCATATTGGCCTTTTTTGTAATGCCGCCATAACGCCTACCGCAGCTTTGAGCTGTAACGGACAACATGTGTTTGTGTGTGTGCGAGTGTTGATCATCATATGGTTTAATGGTAACAAAGCCGTCGTTGTCGATATGTTTTTGTTTTCAAACCAGCTGATAAATTAAGAGCTAATTGCTGACAAGCCTAAACAATAATGCCATGTATGCCACGGCTAAGCCTCTACCGAAGTTGAACTGCCTTTCCGTCTGTCTGTGTTTCTGTCCGTCTTTCTGTCTAAGCCCTTTTTTGTAAAGTTAAAAGCCGGTTTTGCTTCATTTTAGACCAAATAAATCTTTCTCACAGCCACACAGTTGGAAATGAAGACAGCCGCAACAACAACAACACCAAGAACGTAATTCATTAAACACCATGACAAACAGCAACAAAGCAACAGCTCAACAAACAACAAAAACAGCTAATCCAACAAAATGACTTTGCAGAGGTCGTTCATTCACTTTTTACGAAAAATAACAAAAAACTATCCAAACAAGAAATCGGAGCAAAAGCTTCGGATTCAGCAGTTAGATTTCATATTTTTTTTTTTCAAATGATGATCATAGACGAAGCCAAAACAATGAACAAATTATTCATCATCCTCTTTACAATCTAAATTATCGTTAAAAATCTTCAATGAACCTCTCCATCTGTTATGATGGCCAATGAATAAGCAGCGGATTTATGTCGAGCTTACTGCCTGATTAGTTGATTTTGATATGAATGAATTTTGTTTTCTTTTATTATCTGATTTTGAATTAATTTTTCAGCCAAATAATCTGCGCTGTCGTATACAGCAAAACATGGTTATGAGAAACACTACTTATAACCAATTTGTTCGAAAACCTAATAACTGAACGAACTTCTAAAAAACTGATTATCATTCGACTAATATCGGAGAAAAGTATCAGTTTCAAAAATACATAAAAACTCTCAGTATATAAAAGGTCTTACGAGTAATGACCTCATAAGTTATATGACCTTAATTCTATATTTTTTTATTTTTCCGGAACATTTACGAAGAGACCATATTTTTTAGTCTGGTCCTTATAGTCGCTTATCGTAAAACACGTCTGGTGAGTCAACCTTCCTTGTATTCACTGGCCTATGAAGAAAATTGTTGTCGAAAATTGATTTCCACTTTCGAAAGGTTTTACTGTATGTATATTTGGCTACATACATATGTATGTCCATCCCATTGCCACTTTGTCGCATGTAAACAACCGAACAAAACACGCTTGATTTCCGTTGTTGTACACAACTGTGATAACATCTGCTTAACTTCGCCAAACAAAGTCAATGAATGCTATGAGAACTGGATTCCGAAGACAATCTACCAAAGAATTGTACACTAATGTTGAAAAGTTTATATCTCGTATCAGTGAAGTCAATGGTTTTCTTATAGAATATCAGAAAAGTTAATATCTATTTGTAAAGAACCTGAAGCTCATCGCGTTGTAGGGGGAACGGAAAATTCTCCAAATTACAAGGTCTTAAGATTGCTCTATATAGACCAAAGAACCAGAAGGCCGTCCTAAGTTGGGCCGATGGTCATAAGGTCTATTTTGAGCAGAGCTCCGATTTACTCGCGAGTGAAATTTTGGGGTAAATTTTTTTGGGTGCATTTTTTTTTGGTGGGTGTTGGGCAAGTTTATTATTTGGTGGTGGGGAGGGGGCAAGTACTCCCCCCCCCCTCAATTTGCTCTAATTCGAGAAGAGTTTCACTCGCGAGTGGAATTCGAGCGAGTATTCGGAGCTCTGATTTTGAGAAGAATATCCTAACGCCAAAATATCTTCAGACAGACCTACTTATAAAAGGCCAGAAGATCTTCTCTTTGAAGGCCATAAGACCTTCTAAAAGACAGCCAAAAGGTCTACTTGTAGAAGGAAAAAATTCGTGTTATATAATATCGGAAGGTTTTCTTCTAGAAGGCAAGAAGGTCTTCTTATGGAAGGCCAAAAGTTTCTACTAAAAAGTTGGAAAGTCTTTTTATACAAGGCCAGAGGGTCTTCTTATAGAGAGTCAGAAGGTCTTCTTATTTCTATGTCTGGAAAGCCTTAAGGTATTCTTATGAAAGGCCAGAATGCCTTCACTAGGACGGCGAGAAGGTATATTTATGAAAGGTAGCAAGGTCTTCTTACAGAAGGCCTGAAAGTTTTCTTATTAAAGGCCAGAAGGTCTTCTTATATTTAGAAAGCTAGAAGTTCTTCTTATATAAGGCCAGAAGATCGTCTAATCGATTTTTTTTTGTAGAAGACTACCAGGTCTTCTTACAGACCACAAGGTCTTCTTATAGAAGAAAGTATCGAGGTTTTTTTATAGAAGACCGCAGCGTAATTTTATAGGGACAAGAACATCTTCTTATAGAGGACAAGAAGGTCTTCTCATAGAAGGTCAAAAGCATTTCTTATAGAAGACAAGAACGTCTTCTCATATTAGGCCAAAAGGTCTTCTTATAGAAGGCAGCGAGGTCGTCTTACAGAAGGTTGTCTTGTAGAATCCAGGCAGGCTTTCTATATTTAGAATACTTCTTAAATGACCTTCAAAATGGTCCTGAATAGAGATAAAAGTCCTGTTGACGGTCATCCATTTTGATAGTAGAACTTCGAACGGCCTTCTATGGAGTTCTCAAACATCCTTACGGCCTTCTATAGAGATGGAAGACATCTTAACGGCCTTCTAAAGAGCTTGAATACCTCCCAAGATCTTATTACAGAACAACAAAATTTATGAAGTTATAGGAGGCAAGAAAGTCTCTTTATAGAAGACCACATGTCTCTTTATAGAATACCATAGAACGCCAGAAGGTTTTATCATAGAAGGGCAAAAGGTTCTCTTATAGAAGACAAGAAGGTCTTCACATGGAATACCAGAAGGTCGTCTCAAAGAAGGCCAAAGGGTATTTTTTAAGAAAATCAAAAGGTCTTCTTATAGAGCAGGGAAGCCGACTTACAGAATGCCATAAGGTTTTCTTATAGAAGCCTGGAAGGCCTTCTATATATAGAAGACCTTCTAACGGACCTTGTGGAGATAAAATTTCCCTGACGGTCTTCCATATTGATAAAAGACATTCTAACGGACTCCTATGGAGATGTAACACCCCCTAAAGGCCATCTTTAGAGATAGAAGTCCTCCTATCGGCCTTCTATGGATATAGAAGTCCCCCTATCGGTCTTCTATGAATACACAAGACCTCCTAACGGTCTTCTATAGAAATAGAAGACCTCATAACTGTCTTCTATAGAAAAAGAAGACCATCTAAAGGTCTTCTATAGATGTATATCTAACGGTCTCTCCTATAGAGCTAAGAGGCCTGCAATCGGCCTCCTATAGAACGCCAGAAGGTTTTATCATAGAAGGGCAAAATGTTCTCTTATAGAAGACAAGAAGGTCTTCACATAGAACACCAGAAGGTCGTCTCAAAGAAGGCCAAAGGGTATTTTTTAAGAAAATCAAAAGGTCTTCTTATAGAGCAGGGAAGCCGACTTACAGAATGCCATAAGGTTTTCTTATAGAAGCCTGGAAGGCCTTCTATATATAGAAGACCTTCTAACGGAACTTGTGGAGATAAAATTTCCCTGACGGTCTTCCATATTGATAGAAGACATTCTAACGGACTCCTATGGCGATGTAACACCACCTAAAGGCCATCTTTAGAGATAGAAGTCCTCCTATCGGCCTTCTATGGATATAGAAGTCCTCCTATCGGTCTTCTATGGATTTAGAAGACCTCGTAAACGGTATTCTATAGACATAGAAGATTCTATAGAGGTAGAAATAGAAGACCTCCTAACGGTCTTCTATAGAAATAGAATATCTCCTAACTGCCTTCTATAGAAAAAGTAGACCTTCTAAAGGTCTTCTATAGATGTATATCTAACGGTCTCTCCTATAGAGATAAGAGGCCTGCAATCGGTCTCCTATAGATATAGAAAACCTCCTAACGGTCTTTTACAGTGATAGGTGATTTCCTATGGGTATTCTATAGAGGTATAAAATACGGTCTGCTATAGAAATAGACACGTCCTAAGGGTCTTCTACAGAAATAGAAGACCTTCTAACGGTCTTCTATAAAAATAGAAGACCATCTAACGGTCTTCTATAGAAATAGAATACCTCTTAACGGCCTTCTATAGATATAGAAGACCTCCTAACGGTCTTCTATAAAAATACGTGACCTCCTAACGGTCTTCTATAGAAATAGAAGAGCTCCTAACGGCCCTTAAATGTGATAGAAGACCTCTTACGGCCTTCTATAGAAGTAGAGAACCTCGAACGGTCTTCTATAGAAATAGAAGACATATTCACGGCCTTCTATAGACACAGAAGACCTCCTAACGGCTTTCTCTAGAGGTTAGAAGACCTCTATAGAGATAGAAGACCTCCTACCCTCTATAGAAATAGAAGATCTCCTAACGGCCCTCTTCTATGGAGATAGAATACCTCCTAACGGCCTTCTATAGAGATAGAAGACCTCCTAACGACCTTCTATAGAGATAGAAGAGCTCCTAACGGCACTCTATAAAGACAAAAGATCTCCTATTGGTTTTCTATGGAGATAGAAGATCTCCTCACGGCCTTCAAAATATATATAAGACCTCCGAACGGCCTTCTATAGACACAGAAGACCTCCTAACGGCTTTCTCTAGAGGTAGAGAACCTCCTAACGACTCTCAGTAGCTATAGAAGACCTCCTGCCCTCAATAGAAATAGAACTCTCTCTATGGAGATAGAAGACCTCCTAAAGGCCTTCTATGGAGATAGAAGACCTCCTAACTGCCTTCTATGGGGATAGAAGACCTCCCAATGGCCTTCTATAGAGATAGAAGACCTCCTAACGACCATCTATAGAGATGGAAGATCTCCTATTGGTTTTCTTCAAAAGAGATAGAAGACTTCCCAACGGCATTCTATAGATATAGATGATCTCCTAACGGCCTTCAAAGGAGATGGAAGACCTCCTAACGGCCTTCTATAGAGGTAGAGAACCTCCTAACAACGCTCTATAGAGATCGAATACTTCATATTGGTCTTTTATAGAGATAGAACGCTTCCAAACTGTTTTCAAAGAGATGGAGGACCTCCTAACGGTCTTCTATAGAGGTAGAGTACCTCCTAACGACCCTCTATAAAGATAGATTTCGTCAAATTGGTCTTCTAAGGAGATAGAAGACCTCCTAACGGCCTTCTATAGCGATGGAAGGCTTCTTCATGGCCTTCTATAGAAATAGAAGACCTCCTAACGGCCCTCTATAGAAATGGAAGAAATCATATTGGTATTCTATAGAGGTAGGAGTCCTCCTACCGGTCATCTCTAGAGACAGACCTACAATAGCTCTTTTATAGAGAAAGAAGACCTCCTAATGGTATCTTATAGAGATATAATACATTTCTACAGTTTTCTATGTAAATGGAAGACCTCCAAACTGGCTGCTATTGAGATAAAAGACCTCCAAACGGACTTCTAGGAAAATAGAAGACCCCCTAACGGTCCTCTATAGAGATAGATGACCTTTTATGTATGGAAGACCTACTGACCTAACGGCCCTCTATAGAAATAGAAGATCTCCTAACGGCCCTCTATAAAGATAGAAGATCTTATATTGGTCTTCTATGGAGATAGAAGACCTCCTAACGGCCTTCTATAGAGATAGAAGACCTCCTATTGGTTACAGTTTTCTATGTAAACTGACTGGCTGCTATTGAGATAAAAGACCTCCAAACGGTCTTCTAGGAAAATAGAAGACCTCCTAACGGTCCTCTATAGAGGTAGATGACCTTTTATATATGGAAGACCTACTGACCTAACGGCCCTCTATAGAAAATCTCCTAACGGCCCTCTATAAAGATAGAAGATCTAACGCCCTTCCATAGAGATTGAAGACCTCCTAACGGCCCTCTATAGAGATGGAAGAAATTCTATTGGTATTCTATAGAGATAGGAGACCTCCTAGCGGCCATCTCTAGGGATAGAAGACCTCCTATTGGTCTCTTATAGAGATAGAATACATTTCTACAGTTTTCTATGTAAACTGACTGGCTGCTATTGAGATAAAAGACCTCCAAACGGTCTTCTAGGAAAATAGAAGACCTCCTAACGGTCCTCTATAGAGATAGATGACCTTTTATATATGGAAGACCTACTGACCTAACGGCCCTCTATAGAAATAGAAGATCTCCTAACGGCCCTCTATAAAGATAGAAGATCTCATATTGGTCTTCTATGGAGATAGAAGACCTCCTAACGGCCTTCTATAGAGATAGAAGACCTTCTAACGCCCTTCTATAGAGATTGAAGACCTCCTAAATTCTCTCTATAGAGATGGAAGAAATTCTATTGGTATTCTATAGCGGCCATCTCTAGAGATAGAAGACCTCCTATTGGTCTTTTATAGAGAAAGAAGACCTCCTAAAGGTCTCTTATAGAGATAGAATACCTTTCTACAGTTTTCTATGTAAATGGAAGACCTCTAAACGGTCTTCTATGAAAATAGAAGACCTCTTAACGGTCCTCTATACAGATAGAAGACCTTTTATATATGGAAGACGTGCTGAGAGTGTTCTGTAGACATTAAAGACTTTCTTCTTTGGACCGATTTTGTTTATACTGAGGCCATATGACTGAAGCCGTTTTTCATTTCCCATGTACAAGGTCTTTTGCAGTTACATATGTATGTATGTATGTGTAAGCATGTACTTGCTGTTCTTCAAACTTGATGGTCTCCTCAAAGCTACCAATTAATTAGTCAAACAAGTCAGAAACTTTATTGTCATTGCACCCTGTTGCTCTGCCGTTGTTGAATGGCGACAAATGAATAATAAACAAATTTTCCCAGACATAAAAAAACTAAATGAAGGGAAAAATATGTATATAATTATTTTATTATAAACAAATTTCTACAATAATTAAACGCATAATTCAATTTCATACAAAGGGAGGGAAAACTTTAAGAAAAAGACAAGACATGAAAACACCTTTATAAACAATTGAAAGACAATTTTTTTGTTGGTTGAAGAAAGAAAAAAACTGAACTGAACGAGAAAAATGTCCCCTACATGTGTGAAACCCATAAACAACTAACAACAAACATATGGAAACTGATGAATTTGATGGATTTGGAATTTTCATTTGAGAAAAAAAATTTCACATTTAAATGCAAACAAACGTACAGCGATGAACGACTTCTGCTTGGTATGTCGGGTGGTATTGTTTTCACAAAGCGGTTTGATTTTTATTAAGAAAATAAATTAGAGTTATTTTGGGCAAAGATGTCATGACACACAAGTCGATGGCAAGGGGAAAGGTAAATAAGTAGCTCAGCTATTTTTCTGGTACTTGTCATAAGAAGTTTCCAAAACACCTTTTTTCCTCTTTCTTTCGGATACAAAAAGACAATGTCATTTAAATGAAAAATCCCAGCCACTTGAACGTGAGGTCATTTAACAAATAGCCTGTCTGGCAATGGGTCGTTCGGATGGGGGAAAATCAGTTAGGTTCAGTTATAAATTACCAACAAATGCAAATAACGTGACTTGCTATAAAACTCTTCAAGACATGTGAAGGAAGTCCAAATCCCGCTTCTCCTACTCCACCTCTTCATAGGTCATTGCATGTTTTATTATTTAAGACCTGGAGAAATTATCAAAGAAAATGTGTTTCAAATTCTGTTAGCGTAGACCCTGTAATTATTTATTTATAATTAACACGAATAGCAGCAGAGAGACAGACAGACAGACGATCACTTACGTAGCGTAGTGACTAGCTGATTTACATGTCTTCGATATCATGTCATGATAATGACATGCCAATAGCCTAAATTTTATTTTGTTCGAAATGGAAATGTTTCATTCAAACAAACAAAACTATCCCACGCTTATATTCAACAAAAAATCTCCAAAAGAAAGAAAACAAAAATAATTATGACTATCGGGGTATCTGCGATTTCAAAATGATACCCCTATTCAACCCACACACACTCTTCGGGCTTATTGTCTGTCATCTTATCACAACTTCATCATCCATCCACACGCTCATTTCTCGTCCATAAAGATTTGCCAAATTAAGAGAAGATTGCATTAAATTAAATTGAAATTTTGTATAATACCGGAAAAACAGCAACAAATCAATGAACTTTATATGAACACCATGACACTAACAACAACAACAGCCATCCAATTCATAACCAAAACATAATAAATAAATAAATTTTTTTGAATGCGAAGTAACGACAACTATCGCCGCATCATTGTTTCCATTATAATCGGAATTTCTTTCGACGGCAGGCAGATCTCATCATTAGCCAGTGATAATAAACAAAAGAAAAAAAGAAGCTAATAAAGCCAGCATCAATTTCTTTGACAGGGTTACAGTAAGAGGCAAAAGTATCCGACAACTAATATAACAATTAATATAAAAAATAAAATATAAAATAAAAAATATAAAATATAAAACATATATAATATATAAAATAAAAAAGATATAAGATATTAAATATAAAATATAATATACAAAATATAAAACATATAATATATGAAATATAAACATTTAAAATATGAAGTATAGAATATCAGATATAAAATATAAATTATAAAATATGAAATATAAAATATAAAGTATAAAATATATATATAATTGTTCCACAAACATCCCAGATGGGACAAGGGAGACTTCTCTCATATGAATGAGTGCACGCCGATTCATATTGGCTCAATGATATGGGACCTACTTTTTATTGCCGAGTCCGAACGGCGTGTCTTACGACACCACTTGTAGAGAAGTTTTTCATGGCTTAAATACTCAGGAAATGTCGCCAGCATTACTGAGGGGGAATTTTGCCATCGTTGAAAATTTGATGTTGCTTGGCCTGGGATTCGAACCGCAGACCTTCTGAGTGCAAGGCGGACGTGCTAACCATTGCACCACGGTGGCCCCCCAAAATCTTCAAAAATAAAAATCAAATGTCGTTCGTTGGTAATGGCATCAGTTGAGAACGGCTGGACCGATTTCGATAATTCTTTTGTTGAAATGTTCGTCATAACCCAACTTTGTTTAAGCAAAAAAAATTTGACCACGCCCACTTTTTTCAATTTTCCATATTAATCTTTTGTACAAAAACTACTGAACTAATTTTCCTGAAATTATCAGAGAATGTACAGGGATGTCTCGGGATTTCGGAGGGGGCGGGGTACTTCTTCTATACCCTATTCCTTTAAAAATGCTATATTTACAATAACTACGAATGTATCGGGTTGGAAATTAATTTGCGAAACCCAAAGACTTGACCTCACCCACTTTTTAAAATATGTTACATCTACAAAACTACTGATCCGATTTTCCTGAAATTTTCAGGGAATGTACAGGGACGAACGCCGGTGAAAATAGGTTGCACATTTTCTTGAATTTCAAAGGGGGCTGGGTACTTCCCACTGCCATATTTAAAGAAACGCCATATTATTATGAATAATGGAAAGAAAATTTTCCCACGCCCACTTTTTAAATTTAAATTTTTTCTGCAAAAACTATTGAACCGATTTTCCTGAAATTGTCAGGAAATGTTCAGGGATGGCTCCCGAAAACAGGCTAAATATTTTATTGAATTCCAGAGGGGGCGGGGTACCTCCCCTATGCGATATTAAAAAAGCTCTATATTTGCAAAAATTACGTATGTATCGGTTTAAAAATTTCACATTGCAAATTTCAGAATACTGGTTTTACCCTATCAATAACACTGCACTCCATTCCAGTATGAATTTTCAAACACTAAGCTTTACCTCACCCCTTCACAGTTCAGTATTCAAAGTGGGCATAAAAAAGCACGTCGCACAGTGGTTCAGAATCGTTTTTTCCTGGTCAAAATTCTGTAACTTTTGAACGGGTAGAGATATATTTATAATTCTTTTTTTGTTAGACAGATAACACAATCAGCTTTCAGACGAATTATAAGCGGTCAAGTTCGGTCTGGTAGTTGCAGAGAAATTCAAGGTCAAAGTTAAAGTTTTGAGTTTTTTTAACTATTTTTCATCAAAATATGAGTGTTTTTGTGGTTTTTATATCTTCCTATGTATTAAAGATGGTCAAACACCAACAAATAAACAAAATGATTACCAAAAAAAAAACTAAAAAAAAATTCGAAAAAATGTCGAAAAAAATTTTTTTCAAAAACTTGGAAAAAAAAATTTACCAAAAAAATTTAAATTTTTTCAAAAATTAAAAAAATTCTCCTTGGGTTTTAAAAAAACTTATATAACTCGTATAAAAACTCATATACTCAAAAAAGTTGCAATTGGTGTCAAAAAACTGTAATTCATATGGAAAGAGTATAGAAAAACACACATTTTTACCCATGTAATTTCAATAAATTGAAAAAAGTGTTAAACTGACGGAACGGGACGGGTACAAAAGTATATATGGGCTGGAAGAGGAGACATTTGGGCATCTTTCTGTGAAAACTTTGTTCCACAAAAGTTCTAGTCCACTAAATTTGGAATTTCATAAAATGTAGTACCCGAGGAAAAATAAAATACATCATCTTGTGTAAACGCTACGGTAATTTACTAAAACGATGTTTAAAGGCCACAATCCTACCTACCTTATAAAAAAACAATGAACACAATAACTGTTATAGTTTCAGAGAAATAGCTTCGTCTTTCTCCAGAAATTTGCAAAAATGACGTGTTTCCCAAAAATGGGGAAAATGCTCGTCTTTAGGGGCACGCCACGCCCACACCTTCCAATATTTGGGCCTAATTTTTTGGTTTCCTTAGTTTCATTATGTTTACTATCGAATCCCATGTAGAAATTAAATATCTTTGACAAAATAAAATTTTGATTTTTGGCCAGGAAAATCGATTCCTGAACCATTGTGCGTCGTATATCCCCATATAACGGAATCCCTCGTCTTAGAGTATTTTAAAAATAGAACAAATCTATATTGTCCAATTATCTTTAAATTTGTACTTTGAATTCTCAGAAGATCTAAAAGCTAAATTTAAAAATGTCCCCTTCGATTTACTCTTATTAGAACGGATATTTTGAAGATTTAGAGGATTTTGATGATTTTATACACATTTTCCAACCTAATTTCGATATTTGTGACATGAAAGAAAAATAAATTGTGGCATTGAAAGAAAAACTTTTTTAAAGAAAATTTCAATTTAGGCGTTTTTATTCTGGGTAAAACCTCCTAGTAAAAAAAAATCGTATTGGCCTACGTTTTCAAATTATTTTACTAAAGAACAAAAAAAGAATTGAACACAAAAAAACTTTTTAATACCCTCAGAATTTATGCTAACGAGGGTATATACACTTTCATACGGGCAAAATGTGCCTCATCGAAATAATGGTAATAATGGGGTCTACCCAAGTATGTTTGGACGAAATGTGTTTCAGACAATTTGGAGTCGATTGAGCAATGTCCGTCCGTCTGTCTGTCTGTCTGGCTGGCTGGAGCGCACGATAACTCTCGAACGGATGAACCGATTCGGTTCAAATTTTGGCTTTCGTAATATTTTGCCCAAACTTAGTTTAAGTTCGAAGATGGGCTATATCGGTCCACTCCTTCCGGTACCTCCCTCACAAAAGTTCGAACATGTTCGGAAAATTTGCGCGCACGATAACTCTTGAAGAGAGTAACCGATTTGGTCCATACTTTGCACATCCTGAATCGGTCCACTCTTTCGGGTACCTCCCACACAAAATTTCGGAAAAGTTCAGTTTAGGGCCATCTCTCGAATCGCTTTGATTTTTGTTTCAGCAACTTGTATTCACTGCCCCCAATACGACGGTACAAGTTTCATTAGGGGCAAGTCCATACTTCCTGAGAAAATGACCGGAAAGGTGCGAAAAGACCCTATGACACCTTGTGTAGTGGTTGGAGCGCAAGATAACTCTCGAACGGATATGTCGATTCGGTCCGAAATTTGGCCTTCGTAATATTTTATCAAAACATAGTTTAAATTCGAAGATGGGCTATATCGATCCACTCCTTCAGGTACACAAAACTTCAAAAATGTTCAGAAAAATTTTGCGCCCGAAAACTCTTGAAGGGAGAGACCGATGTTATCTATACTTTGCACATCCTAATATATCTACCAGATATGGATCAGCTTCGAATATTGACTACATTTGTCTCCTCCTTCTGGTATCTCTCACACAAAATTTCGGATAAGTTCACTTTAAGACCTGCTCTCAAATCACTTTGATTTTGGTTGAAGCGATTTTCATTCGCTACCTCCATTACGACGGTAAAAGTTTTTTCAGGGGCAAGCCCATATTTCTGGGGAAAACAGTCCAAAAGGTGTAAAAGCCCTTATGTAACCATATGTGGCGGTCGGAGAGCACGATAACTCTCGAACTGTTCAACCGATTTGGTTGGTTTCGTCATATTATATACGCACTTAGTTTCATGGGGGCAATACCGGTCCACAACATCCGGTACTTCTCCTCAATATTTAAAAAATGTCACTATGTGAATGGGCCACCAATTTGGTCCAAACTTTGGATCTCCTAATATTTTGTAAAAATTTAGTTTAACTTCTAAGATGGTCCATATCGGTCCTCCCTAAGGGTATCTCCCACACAAAAGTTCAACATTTATGTCTTAGTGCAGTTAGTTCCTAATCCACATTTTTGTCGGCAAGTTCAAATATCCAAAAAGGGCCATACAATTCTGAAAAGACCTTAAATACATTCGATCTGTCCGTAGGTGAAAGTGTCACTTCACACTGGCTGAGGGTATATATCTGTCGGCAAAGCCGACTGACACTTTTTTACTTGTTTTCTCTAAAATAATATTTTTTTTGGAAATTTCAAATGAAAGCTTATATTGTTCTGAATGTTCTGTACAGATAATAAAATTTATTAACAAGTTTTCTAATAAATATTTAAGATTTTTTGGTATGATTGCTCTTTTTTAAGGAAACTTCCAGTAAAATGTCAATAACTTCTTTATGCCATGAGATATCATTATCAAATAATATAGCGTCGCAGGATTCTGTAATTAATATAAAGGTGTTGAGGCTTTAAACTCATTATGTACTCAAAAAAATTACGGGTTCAGTTTTGTGGATTAGAAGTGCATGAATGTCGTGGAGCAAATCTCGAAAATTGTTATACTGCCTTAATCAATATTTTGAATTCCTAATTTAGAAAAATTTGTTGCTAAATTGTAGGAGAAAATAATGGAGAAAAGTATATTGTTCTGCGTCATAAAATGCTAATATCTTCTATAAGTAGCAAAGACCAATTTAGCCCTCTAGCGCATGATAACTTTCGGACGGACCAACCGATTTGGTCCAAATTTTGGATCTCGTAATATTTTGACCAAACTTTAAGTCATATCGGTCCACTCCTTCGGAAACATCCCTACAAGATTACAACAACTTCAATTCTTCATGTACCTCCCACACAAAATTTAAAAAATTCGATTTCCCCGGAATTTTGAACATCCTAAAATTACTTACAGACATACACATAATAATTACCAAGAGGGTCTATATAGGACAACATCTTCGGATACCTCCTCAGAAAAGTTCAACATAAATGCAGTTTAAGGGCTGTTTCATGATCCATTGGACATTTTGACAAATGGTACTCCTTGCGTTTGTGTTTACAGCGATATTCTATTTTTTGTGGGAAAGTCCATGCTTCCTGACATAATGGTTCAAAAGCTCTAAATCTTTCAATGACCAACTAAAAAGACGGCTTGACACGATAACTATCAAAAGGAATGACTTCTAAAATTAGATAAACTTCCATAATGGACCATATCGGACCATTCTTTCAGGTATCTTCTCCACAAAAGTACAAAACTTTTGCGCTTTTATTGAAGTCAAATTTATGAGGAGAGCATAAGCGTTTTTTCGCAACGCCCACAATCGTGAAGTTATATACGTCCAAAAGGCCACGAAATTCTGAAACTCCCTGACCACACAATTGTTAGGAAAAATATTTTGGTAATGTAGCCCGTATACGATCTGTCTATAGATAAAATTCTCAACTCACACAGGCTGACGGTATACCTCTGTCGGCAAACCCGACTGATACTTTTTACCTATTTTCCAGAACACAAAAGTTGTGAATTTTCATAAGTTTGCCGACTGATGTGATCAATCTTTGGTCATAGTCCTTTTATCGACCTAACCTATTTTGTCAGGACATAGCTAAAATTTTGTCAAGGGTTTTTCAGAGACATTTTTTCCACTATGTTTTTGAAAATCCCAAATATGGGTTTCGTAGTCTCAAACAGTACTGCGAGTAGGATTCGGAGTATACGAGAAGTAGTTTGTATCGCCCGACTCCTGATAAAAATATTTTCTTTTTCATAATGTAATTTGCTGCATTTTTAGTTGGCTTGCACGGAGAAGAAGTAAAGTTATACCACTTCTGGTAAAACAGTAAAGTTTAGGAGTTTTTATGGCATAAAAGAATATTATTTTCTTACAATAGTTGGATATGCAACCAGTTTTGAAAAAAGGAGCCGTAGACATTTTTTGATTTTTTTGAAATTTTCTATACAAGTCTAATCCGCCCTCGCGGATTCGAAATATTCTTCTTTTTTGGAAGTATTTGTTTCAATTAATTAATTGTGTACAAATAACATTATATGGTTTTTGAGGGTTTTGAGTCCTCGTGGTCAAAAATGTTTCAATTGAAAATTTAATAAGGCAAAAAAAAAAAAACTTTTTTAATGGAACTGAAGTTAGTGTGTGATATCTAGATATGTACTTTGAAAGTAAGAAAAGCCGATATGTTCGGCCCGAACTTTTTATATCCCCCAACACATTAAAACACTGAATGTCTCTATTCGACATATTCGCGAATGAAATCCCACTTTCTGCAAGGAGATTCTCTGTGGAACCATATTTGCACTACTTCGCAGGAATCAGAACCCAAAATGCCAAATAAGAGCTAATGTGGTTGAAAATTCTGGGATACACCAAATTGTAAACCTATGTATATGGGAAATATTAATTTGAAAAATGTTTTAGTTATTGAGTCAATTCTGTTGGAGAATTTGGTTAAAAACTTCAAAATACCGGACGGAACTCTTGTATGGGGACTATACCGAACGTGGTCTGATAATTTTAATTTTGAAATCTAAGTATCCAAGCACTGTTATATTATACTCTGTTCCAAATTTCAAACTTCTATATAAAATATTGTGAACTCTTTTTATTGGATTTAAATACTTTGTGTCAACTAAAAACCCTAAAAATAGCTTTACGTTACGCTACACAACATTTTAAAGTTTCATAATTTTTGGTCAATGTGCCACCCCACCAGTAACATATAGTACTTTTCGTACCCATAAGTACGAATTTTAAAAACTTCCTCAATCCAAATTGTACCAAATTTAGTACCATTTAGAACTTTTCGTACACATAAGTACGAATTTCCAAAACTATTTCCTTATATCAACATCACTTCCCAACCTTTATTCTCATACCAATTTTCAAGATTCTAGCTATATCCTTTCAAAATATACATTTGGTACTAAATTTTGTAAGTTTTAGTACTTTTCGTACACTTATAGGTCGAATTTTCAAAAACCCTTTGGTACACCTTTCTACTCGTTACTTTTCATCAGTGACCCTCGTTCCAAATTTCAGAATGCTAGCTCTTCCCGTTTGCCTAATACAAAGGGGATTTTATTTAGTACTCAAAATTTCAAGTTTCTAGCTTTTGCCGTTTCGCCTGGGCTTTGATGAATCAGTCAGTCACTCACCTCACAGCTCTTTTATATATACTGATAAAATATCTATATATATAAAATTGAAATTTGTTTGTACGTTTGTTTGTTTGTTTGTGCCTTATAGACTCGAAAATCGCTGAACATATCTTAATGACATTTTTAGGGTACACTGCTATATGGCCTTGAATGAAAATAGGCTATATAATTTTCTGAGAAATTTCGCGTTGATCTTGAGATATAGCATCAAAACCGGAGGTACCTCCAAAAAATTTAGATTTTGTATGCAAATATCTTTAGAACTATTACAGATACAGTCTCCAAATTTTGTATGTGTGACGGAATTTGACGTAGAAATAAATTTACCAAATTATATTCAAATCGGTTCAGATTTGGATATAGCTCCCACATACATATATTTTCGGCCGATTTCCTTATTTTATGTACCAAACATGCTATTTATGACCAATTTCAATGAAATTTGGAATGTGTGGCGGAACTGGAAATAAACCTGCCAAATTATATCAAAATCGGTTCAGATTTGGATATAGCTCCCATCTACATATATTTTCGGGCGATTTCCTTATTTTATGCAGCAAACACGCTATATATGTCAAATTTCGCTGAAATTTAGAATGTGTGACGGACATTGGCCTAGAAATATATGTGCCAATTTATATCGAAATCGGTTCAGATTTGGATATAGCTCCTATATATATTTTCTGCCGATTTCATGTATTTGAGGCACCAAACACGCTATTTATATCCAATTTCAATAAAATTTGGAACGTGTGACTAAACATGGTCTAGAAATACATGTGCTAAATTATATCGAAATCGGTTCAGATTTGGATGTAGCTCCCATATATATTTTCGGCCGATTTTCCGCACTTGATGCACCAAACACGCTATATATGTCCAAATTCGCTGAAATTTGGCATGTGGAACGGAATTTGGTCTAGACATAAATGTGCCGAATTATATCGAAATCGGTTCAGATTTGGATATAGCTCCAATACATATTTTCGGCCGATTTCCCACATTTGATGCACCAAACACGCTATATATGTCCAATTTCGCTGAAATTTGGAGGGTCTGACGGAATTTGTTCTAGAAATAAATGTACTAAATTATATCCAGATTGGTTCAGATTTGAATATAGCTCCCATATATATTATCGGCCGATTTCCTGTATTTTATGCACCAAGCACGCTATATATATCCAATTTCGCTGAAATTTAGAATGTGTTACAGAACTTGGTCTAGAAATAAATGTGCCAAAATTTATCGAAATCGGTTCAGATTTGGATATAGCTCCTGTATATATTTTCGGCCAATTTCCTGTATTTTATGCACCAAACTCGCTATATATGTCCAATTTCGATGAAATTTGGAATGCGTATCGGGATTTGGTCTAGACATAAATGTGCCAAATTATATCGAAATCGGTTCAGATTTGGATATTTCTCCCATATATTTTTTCGGCCGATTTTCTGTATTTGATACATTAAACACGCTATATGTGTCCAATGTCGCTAAAATTTGGGATGTCTGAAGGAAATTGTTCCAAAAATAAATGTGCCAAATTATATCGAGACCGTTTCAGATTTGGACACACTATATATGTAAAATTTCACTGAAATTTGGAAAGCGTGACGGAATTCGTTTTAGAAATAAATGGGACAAATTATATCGAAATCGGTTCAGGTTTGAATATAGCTCCCATATATTTTTTCGGCTGATTTTCTGTATTTTATGCACAAAACACGCTATGTATATTCAATTTCAATGAAATTTGGAATGTGAGACGTGATTTGGTCTAAAAATAAATTTGACAAATTATATCGAGATCGGTTCATAAAGGAATATAGCTCCCATATATATTTTCGGTCGATTTCATGTATTTGTTACGTATGTTCAATTTCAATGAAATTTTGAAGACTTAGCAGTGAGTAGAAGTTATCATTATTTACACAAGTACTTATTTGGGAAGGAATTGACCAAGGATACAGCTATTAAGTATCATATCTTTAAGAGACTTCTTAAGTTTTATGTTTTGTTATGATATATCTAAATCATTAGGAATACTTATAGGCGGAAAGGCTTTCGAAGGAGTGTTACCCCCTGAAACATACATACAAATACCATAGTAGTTCCATAACAACCCTGAATAGATATATAACGCCTTCAAATCCCATATACTTATTCGTTAAAATATTAAAAACCTTAATAAATTGTGGCATTCCATTATATTTTATTGTAGTCGGGGCAGCAAAGCGCACCGGGTTCGGCTAGTAAAATATAAAATACGAAATATAAAATAAAAAATATAGAATATAAAGACAAGTGAAATTGATGATCATAAAATGTTTCCAAAAAACTGTGGAAAATTTGAGAAAGAGACCTGCTTTCTCTAAAAAGTAAACAAACAAATTACCAAGGGCAAACTAACGACACAGGAAACATCCTTAAAATTTACTTCCTGTCGGTTAGAGAAAAACTAAACCTTTTAGGTAATTCCTTTTAAATTAGGCTCAACCTTTTGTTTAGGTAAACTAGGCGAGAGGACGAGAAAGCGAGTCACTAAAGAGATTAACGGTGTAATAAACTAAAATACCCACGGCGTAAATAATTGTAAAATTTGTAAATATTTACAGGTCATATTTTACGGATATCATTAGGAAGGCAGGTTGTTGGGAAATTGTAGTGTGTGGCAAATAAAATTATCCCAGCAAACAGTGTGTAATTTTCAATTACTCTACTGAAGCAAAGAAATAGATAACGAAGAAAGGGTAAAAACTTGGTAGGTTAGTGGATGTTACACATGTATTACAAAGTAAATAACTCTCAAGAAACCAAAAAAAAAAAAATGGAAAGTATAAAATATCCAAAACAATAGAACCTCTTATTTTTGTACCTTTTTTATATCTATTTGCCAGGGCTTCGCAGTTGCAGGTTAGGTTTTGTTTTGTCGTTTTGATTTTCGGTTTATGTTCGGTACGGAATTGTACTATCATTTTACATTTTATTTATTTGTTCTGTTTGTTGTTGTAGATTATTTACATTTCGCTGAAATCCATTTGCCAGCCAGCAAGCTAGCTGGTGGCAAGTAGATACTGCTCTGTATCAACATTAAGAACAACAGCAACAAAATCATCACGATTTCAAATAATGTTGATAACTTTTGTTTTTGTTTGAGGTTTTTCTGTTTCTTCTTTGTTGTTTTTGTAGCTTCATCAGAAGTAGAGGGAGGAAATGTTACCCTACTTTACTTTCGGCAGAAGTTCTGAGCAGCAGCTTAATGCGTTGTTTATTTTCATATGGGCAAGCCATTTCGATAACGATTTTAATATGTCTGCTGATTTGGGGAGGTGGAGGTTGGTTTGAAAAGTATGGGGAATAATATGATTATTGATGGCTACAATGAACGATATAAAATATAATTATTTTATATTTTAAATTTTAAATTTTAAATTTTAAATTTTAAAATTTAATTTTATTTACTCTCGGCCCCCGTCCCCTTCTATTTGTAAATGAAGTATATTTATTTTCGGTTTTTGTTGTTATTAAAACTCGTTCAGTAGGTTTGCCAGAGACCACTGTCTGGAAGGAGGCATGAAGGGAGTTGAAACACTAACATAAACAGTGAAACAAATCAACACCAATGAAATGAAAAAAAAAAACTAAAAATAAAGGTTGTTGATTTACTAGTCGTCCGTCGTGCCTACATTGTTTTTATTATTATTGTTGTTGTTGGTTGGCTTGCAGTTTTTATGACGGTTTATTTCTTCAAAACTCAAGTGGCCTTTACAAATAAACTAAAGACGTGGGTCCGTCCACAGCGCGCCTCACTCTAATCATGTGGCTAGGCAGGGCATAAAATGTTTATTTTTCGCTACTTGAAATTTGAGAAAAAATTGTAATTGAAATTGTTTTCCAATTTCTAGACAACAACAATCATCACTCCATGAAAATGGGAAAGGATTAGTGCCAGGCCAAAAAGAGTATCCTTTTGTTTGTTTACGAAGGCAAAGCAAACAATTGAAAAAGGATAATTATTTGGAAAGAAATTGATATTTATTGTGAGTGACCGCATTTATTTTAACGCCTGCTTTTCTTCAAATACTTGAGAGAGAAGAAGAATGTAATAAATTTAAAGGATTTTTGAAAAGGATATTATTTAGCATGAGCATATGAAGAGAGAGAGTATTGTAACAATAAACATTCATTTCGTGAAGCTAAATAGATTTTGTCATATATCCTTGACATGTGTGAGAGATTTGGTGTTTAAATTAAAACTTTCTATTTCCTCTATGGGTGAAGACTTCCTGATTTTCTGTCGTTATATATCATGCTGAACATTAGTGGCGTTTTCCAAGGATTATAAATTTACCTTTGGTTTTATTTTTTCTTCTTATATATTGAGTTCGTCATACAGCTAGCAACTAACTCAGTGGTAAGATCTAAGTTTTTCACGTGTTTCAGTAGGTCTGTCTGTTTTAATCGCTAAAGTATCTAGATGGGAACCTTTAAAAACCCCTTTGCAGAATAAATACACATTAGGAATCTCCGACAGATGGAAAAGCCTGTACAAATAGTTTAAAAAATTGTAATATATTTTTTAAAATATTTTTCCTCTAGTCGTAGATTTTTCAAATTTTATTGGTAGTTATGGGTTGTTAAAATGTTTTTTGCGGAAGTTATGGGGCTTTTTAAATATCATTCGTAGATTTTTTAAAATACTTTTTCAGCAGTCGTTGATTTTTTAAAATATTTTTCCAGCAGTCGTGGATTTTTTAAAATATTTTTCCAGCAGTCGTGGATTTTTCAAAATATTTTTCCAGCAGTCGTGGATTTTTTAAAATATTTTTCCAGCAGTCGTGGATTTTTCAAAATATTTTTCCAGCAGTCGTAGATTTTTTAAAATATTTTTCCAGCAGTCGTGGATTTTTTTAAAATATTTTTCCAGCAGTCGTGGATTTTTTTAAAATATTTTTCCAGCAGTCGTGGATTTTTTAAAATATTTTTCCAGCAGTCGTGGATTTTTTAAAATATTTTTCCAGCAGTCGTGGATTTTTTAAAATATTTTTCCAGCAGTCGTGGATTTTTTAAAATATTTTTCCAGCAGTCGTGGATTTTTTAAAATATTTTTCCAGCAGTCGTGGATTTTTTAAAATATTTTTCCAGCAGTCGTGGATTTTTTAAAATATTTTTCCAGCAGTCGTGGATTTTTTAAAATATTTTTCCAGCAGTCGTGGGTTTTTTTAAATATTTTCCAGCAGTCGTGGATTTTTTAAAATATTTTTCAGCAGTCGTGGATTTTTTGAAATATTTTTCCAGCAGTCGTGGATTTTTTGAAATATTTTTCCAGCAGTCGTGGATTTTTTAAAATATTTTTCCAGCAGTCGTGGATTTTTTAAAATATTTTTTCAGCAGTCGTGGATTTTTTAAAATATTTTTCTAGACATCGTGGATTTTTTTAAAATAGTTTTCCAGCAGTCTTGCATTTTTTAAATTTTTTTTGAGTAGTCGTGGATTTTTTAAAATATTTTTCCAGCAGTCGTGGATTTTTTAAAATATTTTTCCAGCAGTCGTGGATTTTTTAAAATATTTTTCCAGCAGTCGTGGATTTTTTAAAATATTTTTCCAGCAGTCGTGGATTTTTTAAAATATTTTTCCAGCAGTCGTGGATTTTTTAAAATATTTTTCCAGCAGTCGTGGATTTTTTAAAATATTTTTCCAGCAGTCGTGGATTTTTTAAAATATTTTTCCAGCAGTCGTGGATTTTTTAAAATATTTTTCCAGCAGTCGTGGATTTTTTAAAATATTTTTCCAGCAGTCGTGGATTTTTTAAAATATTTTTCCAGCAGTCGTGGATTTTTTAAAATATTTTTCCAGCAGTCGTGGATTTTTTAAAATATTTTTCCAGCAGTCGTGGATTTTTATACCCTGAGCCTTTAGGCTATGAAGGGTATATACACTTTCATACGGGCAAAATGTGCCTCATCGAAATAATGGTTTTAGACCCCAAGTATGTTTGGACGAAATGTGTTTCAGACAATTTGGAGTCGATCTAGCCATGTCCGTCCGTCTGTCTGTCTGTCTGGCTGGAGCGCACGATAACTCTCGAACGGATGAACCGATTCGGTTCAAATTTTGGCTTTCGTAATATTTTGCCCAAACTTAGTTTAAGTTCGAAGATGAGCTATATCGGTCCACTCCTTCCGGTACCTCCCCCACAAAAGTTCGAAAATGTTCGGAAAATTTGTGCGCACGATAACTCTTGAAGGGAGTAACCGATATGGTCCATACTTTGCCCAATGTGGAGCGTGTACCAGACTTAGATCAGGTTTTAATATGGACTCAATTGGTCCACTCCGTCGGGTACCTCCCACACAAAAATTTGGAAAAGTTCAGTTTAGGACCATCTCTCGAACCGCTTTGATTTTTGCTTTAACAACTTGTATTCACTGCCCTCCATACTACGGTATAAGTTTCATCAGGGACAAGTCCATACTTCCTGAGAAAATAGCCTGAAAGTTGCAAAAAACCCCTATGACACCGTGTGAGGAGGTTGGAGGGCAAAATAACTCTCGAACAGGTCTGCCGATTCTGTCCAAAGTTTGGTCTTAGTAATATTTTGTCCAAACATAGTTTAAGTTCGAAGATAAGCCATATCGGTCCACTCCTTCAGGTACCTCCCCCACAAAAGTTCAAAAATGTTCGGTAAAATTGTGCGTACGATAACTCTTGAAGAGAGTGGCCGAACTGGACCATACTTTACACATCTTAATATATCTACCAGATATAGATCAGGTTCAAATATGGACAATATTTGTCCACTCCATCCGGTACCTCCCACACAAAATTTCGGATACATGTTCACTTTAAGACCTGCTTTCGAATCACTTTGATTTTTGTTGAAGCAACTTGCATTCGCTGCCTCAATTGCGATGGTAAAAGTTGTTTCAGGGGCAAGTCCATACTTCTTAAGCAAACATCCCTGAAGTTGTAAAAAACCCCTATGGTACCATATGTAGTGGCTGGAGATCCATTCTTTTTAGTATCTCCTCCGCAAAACTTTTGATCTCTAATCCTAATCAACATTTTTGTCAGTTCAAACGCTCAAAATTCCCTAAATACATGCGTTTTTTTGGGAAAAAATTGTTTCAATATACACAGGCTGAGGGTATATCTCTGTCGGCCAAGCCGACTGATACTTTTTTACTTGTTTAAACTATTTTTCCAGCAGTCGTGGATTTTTTAAAATACTTATCCAGCAGTCGTGGATTTTTTAAAATATTTTTCCAGCAGTCGTGGATTTTTTAAAATATTTGTCCAGCTGTCGTGGATTTTTTAAAATATCTTTCCAGCAGTCGTGTATTTTTTAAAATATTTTTCTAGCAGTAGTGGATTTTTTTAAAATATTTTTCCAGCAGTCGTGGATTTTTTAAAATATTTTTCCAGCAGTCGTGGATTTTTTAAAATATTTTTCCAGCAGTCGTGGATTTTTTAAATATATTTTTCAGCAGTCGTGGATTTTTTAAAATATTTTTCCAGCTGTGCTGGATTTTTTAAAATATTTTTCCAGCAGTCGTGGATTTTTTAAAATATTTTTCCTGCAGTCGTGGATTTTTTAAAATATTTTTCCAGCAGTCGTGGATTTTTTAAAATATTTTTCCAGCTGTCGTGTATTTTTTAAATTATTTTTCCAGCAGTCGTGGATTTTTTAAAATATTTGTCCAGCTGTCGTGGATTTTTTAAAATATTTTTCCAGCAGTCGTGGATTTTTTAAAATATTTTTCCAGCAGTCGTGGATTTTTTAAAATATTTTTCCAGCAGTCGTGGATTTTTTTAAATATTTTTCCAGCAGTCGTGGATTTTTTAAAATATTTTTCCAGCAGTCGTGGATTTTTTAAAATATTTTTCCAGCAGTCGTGGATTTTTTTAAAATATTTTTCCAGCAGTCGTGGATTTTTTAAAATATTTTTCCAGCAGTCGTGGATTTTTTAAAATATTTTTCCAGCAATCGTGGATTTTTTAAAATATTTTTCCAGCAGTCGTGGATTTTTTAAAATATTTTTCCATCAGTTCTGGATTTTTTAAAATATTATTCCAGCAGTCGTGGATTTTTTAAAATATTTTTCCATCAGTTCTGGATTTTTTAAAATATTATTCCAGCAGTCGTGGATTTTTTAAAATATTATTCCAGCAGTCGTGGATTTTTTAAAATATTTTCCCAGCTGTTCTGGATTTTTTAAAATATTTTTCCAGCAGTCGTGGATTTTTTAAAATATTTTTCCAGCTGTCCTGGATTTTTTAAAATATTTTTCCAGCTGTCCTGGATTTTTTAAAATATTTTTCCAGCAGTCGTGGATTTTTTAAAATATTTTTCCAGCAGTCGTGGTTTTTTTAAAATATTTTTCCAGCAGTCGTGAATTTTTTAAAATATTTTTCCAGCAGTCGTGTATTTTTTTAAAATTTTTTCCAGCAGTCGTGGATTTTTTAAAATATTTTTCCAGCAGTCGTGGATTTTTTAAAATATTTTTCCAGCAGCCGTGGATTTTTTAAAATATTTTTCCAGCAGCCGTGGATTTTTTAAAATATTTTTCCAGCAGTCGTGGATTTTTTAAAATATTTTTCCAGCAGTCGTGGATTTTTTAAAATATTTTTCCAGCAGTCGTGGATTTTTTAAAATATTTGTCCAGCAGTCGTGGATTTTTTAAAAAATTTTTCCAACAGTCGTGGATTTTTTAAAATATATTTCCAGCAGTCGTGGATTTTTTAAAAAATTTTTCCAACAGTCGTGGATTTTTTAAAATATTTTTCCGGTACTCGTGGATTTTTAAAATAGTTTTTCCAGCAGTCATGGATTTTTTAAAATATTTTTCCAACAAACGTGGATTTTTTAAAATATTTTTCCAACAAACGTTAATTTTTTAAAATATTTTTCCAACAAACGTGGATTTTTTAAAATATTTTTCCAGATGTTGTGGATTTTTTAAAATATTTTTCCAGCAGTCGTGGATTTTTTAAAATATTTTTCCAGCAGTCGTGGATTTGTTAAAATATTTTTCCAGCAGTCGTGGATTTTTTAAAATATTTTTCCAGCAGTCGTGGATTTTTTAAAATATTTTTCCAGCAGTCGTGGATTTTTTAAAATATTTTGCCAGCAGTCGTGGATTTTTTAAAATATTTTGCCAGCAGTCGTGGATTTTTTAAAATATTTTTCCAGGTGTCCTAGATTTTTAAAATATTTTTTCCAGCAGTCGTCGATTTTTTAAAATATTTTTCCAGCAGTCGTGGATTTTTTAAAATATTTTTCCGGCAGTCGTGGATTTTTAAAATATTATTCCAGCAGTCGTGGATTTTTTAAAATATTTTTCCAGCAGTCGTGGATTTTTTAAAATATTTTTCCAGCATCGTGGATTTTTTAAAATATTTTTCCAGCAGTCGTGGATTTTTTAAAATATTTTTCCAGCAGTCGTGTGTTTTTTAAAATATTTTTCCAGAAGTCGTGGATTTTTTAAAATATTTTCCAGCAGTCGTGGATTTTTTAAAATATTTTTCCAGCAGTCATGGATTTTTTAAAATATTTTTCAGCTGTCGTAAAATATTTGTCCAGCAGTCGTGGATTTTTTAAAATATTTTTTCCAGCAGTCGTGTATTTTTTAAAATATTTTCCTGCAGTCGTGAATTTTTTTAAAATATTTTTCCAGGTGTCGCGGAGTTTTTAAAATATTTTTCCAGCAGTCGTGGATTTTTTGAAATATTTTTCCAGCAGTCGTGGATTTCTTAAAATATTTTCCAACAGTCGTGGATTTTTTGAAATATTTTTCCAGCAGTCGTGGATTTCTTAAAATATTTTTCCAGCAGTCGTGGATTTTTTAAAATATTTTTCCAGCAGTCGTGGATTTTTTTTTAAATTATTTAGCTATGGACGAATGATTCTTAATGTTGCAGAGTGTTACAAATTCCGCTACCCTCATCATCACACCCTATTTACTGTAAAATTTAACAAATATATCACATTTTTAGCAAAGAAAAACGGCAAAATGAACCATAAAGATAACCGCACAGCAGTGGCCAGCCGGGCTTTATTGGCCAAGAAAGTGAATATGAGACGACCTACATGCAGACATGGACACTGTGTGCGAGTTTGTCAAATTGCATTTTATGGCAGTTGTGTCAGTCGTCAAAGTTTTTTTTTTGCCTGCCTGTCATAAACCTACTTGACAGGTATTTTCTTTTCCCGAAAAAAGAAGACAATAACAAGCTGTCAAAATTCATCAACAAAATGTGTAAATGTGTTATTTATGATGACGATGATCACAACGATGACCCAAGGTAGGTTGTAAACTCTGCCGCAGTTCCGTTGGTTTCTTCTGCTCTGTCTCTGCTGCTGACAGACCGTGAGATTTTTTTGCTTAGCACAAAAATGACCTTCATTGTCGTTTTTAACAGTCTTCTGCTCTTCTTTTGATTCGCAAAAAAACAACTACCTTTCAAAAATCATGAATGAATTTGGATTTCTTTGTGGCCGAGGTGCCGAACAAATTGTTATGAATGAAAACATTTTTTGCTTACATTTTAAAAATTAAAATTATGTTTTATGAGCATGTCCGACAAATGTTTGGTAGTTAAGAGTTGTTGTGTGTAAGTTTTTTGTTTACAGTGCTTCGAATTAGTTTAATTTATGAATTGTCGCAATGTCAAGATGAAATACAATCATTTAAAATTGTGGCCTTTGGTGGCTGCTTAACAATCTTTAAAAAATCCACGCCTGTTGTGGCCTTTGGTGGCTGCTTAACAATCTTTAAAAAATCCACGCCTGTTGTGGCCTTTGGTGGCTGCTTAACAATCTTTAAAAAATCCACGCCTGTTGTGGCCTTTGGTGGCTGCTTAACAATCTTTAAAAAATCCACGCCTGTTGTGGCCTTTGGTGGCTGCTTAACAATCTTTAAAAAATCCACGCCTGTTGTGGCCTTTGGTGGCTGCTTAACAATCTTTAAAAAATCCACGCCTGTTGTGGCCTTTGGTGGCTGCTTAACAATCTTTAAAAAATCCACGCCTGTTGTGGCCTTTGGTGGCTGCTTAACAATCTTTAAAAAATGCACGCCTGTTGTGGCCTTTGGTGGCTGCTTAACAATCTTTAAAAAATCCACGCCTGTTGTGGCCTTTGGTGGCTGCTTAACAATCTTTAAAAAATCCACGCCTGTTGTGGCCTTTGGTGGCTGCTTAACAATCTTTAAAAAATCCACGCCTGTTGTGGCCTTTGGTGGCTGCTTAACAATCTTTAAAAAATCCACGCCTGTTGTGGCCTTTGGTGGCTGCTTAACAATCTTTAAAAAATGCACGCCTGTTGTGGCCTTTGGTGGCTGCTTAACAATCTTTAAAAAATCCACGCCTGTTGTGGCCTTTGGTGGCTGCTTAACAATCTTTAAAAAATCCACGCCTGTTGTGGCCTTTGGTGGCTGCTTAACAATCTTTAAAAAATCCACGCCTGTTGTGGCCTTTGGTGGCTGCTTAACAATCTTTAAAAAATCCACGCCTGTTGTGGCCTTTGGTGGCTGCTTAACAATCTTTAAAAAATCCACGCCTGTTGTGGCCTTTGGTGGCTGCTTAACAATCTTTAAAAAATCCACGCCTGTTGTGGCCTTTGGTGGCTGCTTAACAATTTTTAAAAAATCCACGCCTGTTGTGGCCTTTGGTGGCTGCTTAACAATCTTTAAAAAATCCACGCCTGTTGTGGCCTTTGGTGGCTGCTTAACAATCTTTAAAAAATCCACGCCTGTTGTGGCCTTTGGTGGCTGCTTAACAATCTTTAAAAAATCCACGCCTGTTGTGGCCTTTGGTGGCTGCTTAACAATCTTTAAAAAATCCACGCCTGTTGTGGCCTTTGGTGGCTGCTTAACAATCTTTAAAAAATCCACGCCTGTTGTGGCCTTTGGTGGCTGCTTAACAATCTTTAAAAAATCCACGCCTGTTGTGGCCTTTGGTGGCTGCTTAACAATCTTTAAAAAATCCACGCCTGTTGTGGCCTTTGGTGGCTGCTTAACAATCTTTAAAAAATCCACGCCTGTTGTGGCCTTTGGTGGCTGCTTAACAATCTTTAAAAAATCCACGCCTGTTGTGGTCTTTGGTGGCTGTTAAAAATCGTTGAAAAATCCAAGATTTTATTTCCCTTCCCCCAAACTGTAGGGAACTATTTTCATGGTCAACTATTTTTTTATTAAAAATACATTTCCAAAATTGACGTTCCATTACAAATGAGAAATTGAAAAATAATTTTCCCGCCAATTATTTCCTAAATCATAAATAATTTCAATTCTCACAGGCATGGTAACCTGATACCGCTCGGCATGTGTGTACCAAACCATAACAAATTCTATTTGCGTTTCCATAAAAACAATTTACAAGAAATTACGCCGCATTCATCTTCGGTGGGTAAACGGAACGGAATGTGTGCATCTTTACGATGATGCGTGTGTGTATGCCATGGATCAAAGATCAGGTCATGCTATGGAAAATAGACTAGCTGCTGGCTGACTGCTAATATGAAAATAAAACGCAGCTGCTTGAAAATGAAAGAAAACATTGAAGATGATGACGATGGTGGTGTGCCGCCAAAAAAACTGGAATTTCTTAAAGACAAGAAGATGTGCACCGCACACAAAAACGACCAATGCAAAGTAAATTCTCACACAGGCAGGATTCTTTTCTATTCCTAGAGTCCTTTTCTGTGACATACCTAAACCAAACAAAAGGTATGTCTTCACACACATACACACTCTCTCTTCCTAAAGAAAACTATTTGTCTTTTCCCCTCTTGGCCACATGACCTGTTTACATTGATAAAGGATGATTTTTGAAAAGAAAAAAAAAAAAAAATAGAAGAAATGAAATTGGAACTATGATGATCGTAGAAACATCTGCTCGATTCATGTCTCCTGTTTTTTCTTTCTTTAGGCGTTTTGTTATTTCTTAAATAAAGGACAATGACACACGCAAACGGATCTTGGTAAATGATATTTCATTCAATTGGATTTTTGTATCAAAAAAAGATTTGTTGTCTGTCGTCCGTCTGTAAAGGATTCTTATCGCAATAAATTTTATGATTATGGGACACTTTTTTTGTAAAGGTGCTGATGTTGCTGTACTACACGACAACTGTTGCATCTGTCGTTTTCATTAAGATAGATGTCTAGAGAGAAATGTGTAAGGTTTAATTAATTGAATTAAAATAGGTACAGTTGGAGAAACCTGGAACATTTTTTGAAGATCTTAGAAGAGGAAAGCATTTCCGCATACCGTGCAATGTACATCTATTGGAGTAATTTCCCAGTAGTAAAATGTACTTTGTGTCAAACCTTCAAGTCCAAGCGGGAAGGTAAACACGTAGTCAGGGTCTCAAGTCTAGTTTTATATGGTATGAATAAAAAAACATGTACCCAAGACAACAATTTTTGTTAAGGGCATTTTCTTTCCATAGAGAACCCATCTGTAATATGGATTTTGGAGTTGTTTTGGGAGAACCTCCATGCAGGAAGCGGTCAAAATAGATCTACATTTGAATACAGGGATTGCATTCTCGAATATGTCGAATAGAGATACATACATATACAGTTTTTTAATGTGGTGGAGGGTATAAACTGTTCGGCCCGAAAATAACGACTTTTATCCTTCTTTAAAGTACATATCCAGATATCAAACACTAACTTCAGTCCCATTAAAAAATTTGTATTATTTACAACAATTTTTATTTCAAATATTTAAGAAAAAATTAAAAACTAACTTTAAGTTCATATGCATTTTTCATTTCACAAAATAATTTATAATTGATTTAAAATTTTTAAGAAACTTAAGTACAAAATAAGTATTCGCAAATACTTTCTGAAAAAAAAAATCGTGCGATTTGTTACAAAAATATTTTCACAATTTAAGAAGATAAAAAGTTTTTGCAAATATATTGAAATACTTCCTGAAAAACGAAAAGCGCCGTAGGCGAAAATATTATTGAAAAAATCGCGCGATTTTTTCCAAAAATATTTTCACAATTTAAGAAAATAAAAAGTTTTTGTAAAAACACTCAAATACTTTCTCAAAAACTAAAAGCGCCGCAGGCGAAAATAGTTTTGAAAAAATCGCGCGATTTTTTACAAAAATATTTTCACAATTTTAGAAGACAAAAAGTTTTTATAAAAAAAGCGCCGCAGTCGAAAGTATTTTTGAAAAAATCGCGTGATTTTTTACAAAAATATTTTCACAATTTAAGAAGATAAAAAGTTTTTGTAAAGAATATTCAAATACTTTCTGAAAACGAAAAGCGCCGCAGGCGAAAATATTTTTGAAAACATCGTCCGATTTTTTACAAAAATATTTTCACAATTTAAGAAAATAAAAAGTTTTTGCTAAGTCTGGAGTTTCCCCCATTGGCTTAACTTCATCACTTTCCTGTTTGCAGAGAAAAATGTTTACAAAACGCACTGACAGCTTGCAAAATTTACTGATCGCTACCAATATCATGATTTCATCCCGGCGAAGGGAATTATCAATTGGCTTTTCAGTTTTTGAAATGATGATTTTTTAGTGAAAACCTGAACTCTTTAAGCATCGAGTATTCTCATGTTAATGAGAATGATGCTCACTTTTCGGCTTTCCCAAAAAAACACCAGAACAAAATATTTGCAAGCTAACAGCACG
Organism: Musca autumnalis; assembly: GCF_047663935.1. Lineage (NCBI taxonomy): Eukaryota > Metazoa > Arthropoda > Insecta > Diptera > Muscidae > Musca > Musca autumnalis. The sequence goes on from NW_027411755.1 coordinate 246,592,875, forward strand.
ATTCAACTAAGAAATCATCGATTTCTGTTAAGTTGAAATAACATCAACACAGTTACCTGTGAGTATGTCGTTGGAATTTTATTTACAAAATTCCGCTTTGCGCGTGCCTTCGCTGTTTTTTGTTTGTTTTGTTTTAGTTGAAGATTCAATCATATGATTGCTAAGTCTGGAGTTTCCCCCATTGCACTATAGGTAATTTGCCCTGTTTTTGAGACAAAAATTAATAACAGCGGAATTAAAGGATTTTTTAACTTCTTAAATTATTTATGTGTAAAAGTGAGATAAAACAAAGATTTTTACAGATAAATTCGGATATAAGGAACAACGGTTATAAGCAACTACGTATATAACGAACAAAGCTATTTTTTAAAATGCCATTTTCATTAGTTTTCTTATACACAACAAACTGATGAAAACGATCACGGTATTAAGTAACACAAATTTTGTCCCCGCGAGTAGATTTTCCAACGAATTGTTACTACAGTTTTGTATGTTTTTTGAATATACGTTAATAAAGACGAGTTTAGTACTCCTTTAAACCGTATCAAGGATTAATATGTAATAGAGAGATAAAATAAAGCTTACTACTGCCGCACTGTTTATAGAAACCACGGATATAACGAACAATTTGTCGCCATTACTTATTTAACTCGCAATGAAATTGTAAACAACAATATTTTTTACATTTATTATTTATTTCCTCAAACCAAACTTCCACAATTTCAAGACTTTTTATTGAGAAGTAACCTAATAAGATTTCATAAATATCAAAAAACGGGCAAAATCGGGTTTTGAAACCTAGTAATACCAATGCAGAAGACTTTCAGTAATGTGTTCTAGGTGGCAAAATCACGGCCAAACACGGCCAATTTAGTACAAGTCTATATCAAGTGATTTTAAGAAAAATAAAATATTTATTTCTGACTTTTTGTGTTTTTTGGTCGCTACCCAAAATGTTTAAGCTATATTATATATTAAATAAATTCCTCTCGCAATTGCCAATCTATTCCATTTTACATATAATTATATTTGGTTTATTTTCCCGCGGTTTTAAATACATTGAAATATGCCTTACAATATATATTTTTTTAGTTCTTCTTCGAAATTCTCACTTTGACTGCAATTTAAACCGCGATAATGACGCTATTTTGAAAAATGTCATTCATATTAATAAATTTTGGCATGTTCTTTTTTCAATGCCAACTAAAAAATTATTATTATTAAAAGTTGCAAAATCGACTTTTTGCCTCAAAAACAGGGCAAATTACCTATAGTGCATTGGCTTAACTTCATCACTTTCCTGTTTGCAGGAATCCTTCGCCGGGATGAAATCATGATATTGGTAGCGATCAGTAAATTTTGCAAGCTGTCAGTGCGTTTTGTAAACATTTTTCTCTGCAAACAGGAAAGTGATGAAGTTAAGCCAATGGGGGAAACTCCAGACTTAGCAATCATATGATTGAATCTTCAACTAAAACAAAACAAATAAAAAGTTTTTGTAAAAATATTCGCGATTTTTTACAAAAATATTTTCACAATTTAAGAAAATAAAATTTTTTTGTAAAATTATTCAAAAATTTTTTCACAATTTAAGGAGATAAAAAATATTTTTGAAAAAAAAATCGCGCGATTTTTTACAAAAATATGTTCATAATTTAAGAAGATAAAAAGTGTTTGTAAAAATATTCAAATAGTTTCTGCAAAACCAAAATATTTTTGAAAAAATAGCGCGATTTTCTTAACAAATATTTTTACAATTTAAAACTTCTAACTGCGCGAACAAAACGGTTTCCGACCACAGAGATCATGCACTGCCCATATAAACACACTCCGAATCGTTGCGGAACAGTCCGTAGAATTCAGGTCACCTTTATATCTACTATTTGTGGACTTTGAACGGGCATTCGATAATCTCAATAGAGACGCAATATGGGATACCCTAACTGAATATGGGCTCCCTAATAAAATCATTGATATCTTCCGCGAGCTCTACACAAATGCAGAATGTAGCGTGCGATTTAAACAAAAAACTAGCCCAAACTTTACCATTCGCAACGGCGTCCCCCAGGGATGCGCCTTATCCCACTTCTATTTATACTTGTGCTTGATAATGTCCTGCGCAAAACAAATTCAGAAATCGAAGATGGCATACAATGGCGTCCACATGAAAAGCTAAGCTACCTTGATTATGCTGATGACATTTGTTTCATGAGTCATTCCATCGCAGGAACCAGAGCTAAATTGGAACAGCTATTACAAAATGCAAAAACGATAGGTCTCAAAATTAACATGAAAAAGACCAAACTCATGCGCCTAGAAACTCGAAACACTTCCCCTTTGACTGTAATGGTGGACAGCACACCCACTGTCGTGGATGACGTCGATAGCTTCTGTTATTTGGGGAGCATAATCACGAAGGACGGGGGCGTCGATTCTGACGTACAAAGCCGTATCAATAAAGCTAGAATTGCTTTTCACAACATGAGGAAAATATGGTCATCCCGCAACATCAGCAGAAGTACCAAGCTGCGTCTATTCAACACAAGCATCAAACCAATACTACTTTACGGATGCGAAACTTGGAAGGTGACCAAAACCATTAATCAAGCTCTGCAGGTATTTATAAACAAATGCTTACGAAGAATATGCAATATTTTCTGGCCGACCATAATATCCAATGCAGACCTTCTGCAACTCACGTCATCAGAACCTATAGAAAGGGAAATAAAAAGGCGAAAATGGAGATGGATAGGCTAATCTAAATAATATGGCCTTCGAATGGAATCCCCAGGGTACAAGGCGCAAAGGACGTCCCAAGATGACATGGATACGAACAATTCAGGCAGAAAGCAAGAACTTCGGCATATGGCCAGAAATATGAAGAATTGCCCAAGATAGACAACGTTGGAACGAACTAGTTTCCGCCCTATGTTCCGTGTAGGAACGGCATATTTTTAACAAAAAATTATACATGCAATGTTCAAATGTACATATGAATGTGTTTTAATATTGTTAAATAAATGTTGCCAAGGAAATAAAAAAAACTGCTACTCACATAATTTCGTTTTTAAATAATTTTATGAATTCAGGAGGATTTTGTGGATACTTCGGTATTGGTTGGCACTTAGGCCTTCTCAAATGTATAATTCCGCTTACATTCTAACTTCTACTCTAAAATTTAAAAGAATCTATCACTATAAATTTCAAAATTAAGCAAAGAAATAATTTATAAATTAAGAAAAAAAATCGTTGGGAGTTAAGTCCGCGATTTTTTTGGGTTATGACCGCAAAGCGCAGCGGACATAACGCCCAAAAACATTTTGGGAGTTATGTCCGTGGGAGTTATGTCCGAGCACCTGTTATTTGTATACCATCAATTAATTGATTGAAATAAATACTTCCAAAAAGAAGAATAACTCGAATCCGCGAGTGCAGATTACACTTGTATTGAATAGTTCCAATCAAAAATTATCTACGGCTTCTATTTTCCAAACTGGTTGTATATCCAGCTATAGTAAGAAAATAAAATTCTTTAGTCATTCCATTTGATAGTTGTCGTGCTAAAACGTCATTTTAGTTGGTCACCGTAAGATTTGGAGCTCTTGGATCAGCAATCATGAACTTACCCACTAAAAATTGAATACCGCTATAAACAAGACCGAAAGGAGTACCATTGGTATCCGAAGATGTTTTCCCATACAGGCCCTCTTGGTACTTTATATACGTACATATCGCTCATTTACTCAAAGAGTGGCATAACTCAAAAAATGCGTTTTCTGAGTTAGCAATTTCTATTTTTTCTACGACTTCTATTTTATCTTGTGTCAAGTTTTCATGTCGATATCTCTAAAACTCAGCGAGTTACAACTCATTTACTACGAGTTTGGCATAATTCAACAAAAAGGTTTTTTGAGTTTATGAAGCACTAAAACACTTCAAATCATGCTTGATCTTGCACAGAAAATTAGCAGTGATATCTGGCTAGCTGTTTACAAAATATGGTTTAAGTAGTTATTTTAGTTTTTACGTAATAATCTTTTTAAGTTGGTAAGTCAAATTTCAATCGCCAACTTAAAACTCGTTTTTCTCGAAACTGTGTTTTTTGAGATGTGTCACTCTTTGAGTAAATGATCGATATGTACATACATATGTACGTGTGGAATTAATTTTAGGATGTTGAAAGTTTCGGTGAAATCGGATATTTGAAATTTTGTGGGGAGGTAACTGAAGGAGTGAGCTGATTTGGACATTCGAGAGTTTTTGTGCGCACCATTTTAGCGAAACATGTTCAATTCTTGTGGGAAAAGAGCCCGAAGGATGGGACCGATATGACTTAAAGTTTGGACAAAATATTGCGAGATCCAAAATTTGGACCATATCCGTAGATCCGTTCGAGAGTTATCATGCGCTCGTTTGATTTGTTTGAAGTTGATTTCGTCAAAACAGATGAGAAGTCTAAGACCATTATTTCGATGAGGGAAATTTTTATCGTTAGCTTAAACGCTGAGTGTACAATGTCCAAAACAAATTACTGCAGATTTTTGCTAAAACTTAGCTTTCAGCTACAACTTTGCTACTTATAGCAGATATTATCATTTTATGGCGCACAACAATAAATTTTTATCCATTATATTCTCCAACTATTTAGAAATAAGTTTATCTAAAATAGTAATATAAAATTTTGATTAAGGCAGTATATATCGTACATTTTGTCCAATAGACATGTCATTTCATGCACTTCTAATCCGCACGATACTAAACTCGTAATTTTCTTTAATATAGAATCAGTTTAAAACCTTAGGACATTTATATTCATTACAGAATTCCGCGACCCTTTATTATTTGATAATGAAATGACATGGTATAAAGAAGTAATTCAGATTTTACTGAAAGTTTCTATCAAAAAAAAAAAAAAAAAAAAAATATTTTTTAGACAAGTTGTTAATAAAGTACATTTTCAGTACAGAACCTTAGGAACAAAATTTTTTCTTTTAAATTTTTTCAAAAAATAATAAAATACTCCTACTAAATTTAGAATTTCATAAAATTTAGTACTTTAAGAAAATAAAATAGCTCATGTAGTGTAAACGCTACGATAATATATTAAAACGATTTTTAAAGACCACAATTCTACCAATGAACACAATATCTGTCATAGCTTCCAAGAAATAGCTACTTTTTTTCTCCAGAAATTTGCAAAAGCTACATATTTCCCAAAAATGGTACAAAATTTTTCTATGATGTTATTTTTCGGCTTAAGGTCAGTAAAAAGCGTTGTTTATTTTTGATGATTTTCTTTATTTATTCCGATATTTCGATTGACATCGTCAATCATCTTCAGGGAAACTATAAAAATACAAATATTACAATATTTAAAACACAAAACGAATATTTAAAACACAAAAATTATTACTTCGTTGAGAAAAGCTGTTGGTTTCTTTCACCGTTTGTGCTAAACTAACTTTTTTGACGTGTGTGCTTTTGTACTAAGTTTCTGTACAGGTGTGCACAGTGGTCTGTATCGCTTTTATAGTTCATTCTAATGTCATTTGGTAATTTAATTATATGTAGCATTTCTAAAGTAAATCGTCGTTTGTAGTTGTTTTCTTGTGCCAATATGTCAACTTCATTAAAATTTGGCTTATGTCCCGTCAAAGTGCAATGTGCTGCTAAGGCCGTCTTTTGCTCCATGGGCTTGTCCGTTTTTTGATCCGACTTATGTCCGGAAAGTCTAGTTTTTAATTTTGTTTTTGTTGTACCAACATATACCTTTTGGCATATGTTGGTTCCGTCCCCCTTACATTTAATTTTGTATACTACATTGCACTTGTTTTCCTTTTTATACCCTCCACCATAGGATGGGGGTATATTAAGTTTGTCACTACGTTTGTAACTACTCGAAATAATCATTGTAGACCCCACAAAGTATATATATTCTTGATCAGCGTGCAATTCTACATCGATATAGCCATGTCCGTCCGTCTGTCCGTCTGTCTGTCTGTCCGTCTGTCCGTCTGTCCGTCTGTGGAAATCACTCTAGCGTCCGAACGGATTGACGTAGGTTGATGAAATTTTGGGAAAATATGTTATATTTACGTAGGACTTTTGGTATTGAAAGCGGGCTATGTAGGTCCACGCTTTCGTATAGCCCCCATACAAAATGACGCGTGACGCGTCGTCGTTTTAAGGAATTTTTAAGATATTTGGCTCATTTTACCACCGAATTGGTTGTAATTTGGTACTTTGTGTCTCCAGAGGCCAAAAAATATTTCTACCAAAGTTGGGTTATATAGGTCCACGTTTTGGTATAGCCCCCATATAAGGCCCCATATAAAGTACGCGTCATTTTAACATATTTTGAATGTATTAGACCCATTTGACCACAGAATTGGTTGTAATTTGGTATTTTGTGTCTTCAGAGGCCAGAAAACATTCTTACCAAAGTTGGGTTATATAGGTCCACGTTTTGGTATAGTCCCCACATAAGACCCCTTATAAAGTACGCGTCATTTTAATATATTTTGAATGTATTAGACCCATTTGACCAAAGAATCGGTTGCAACTTTGTATTTTGTGTTTCCAGAGGCTAAGAAACATTTCTACCATAAAATGTTTATATAGGTCCACGTGTTGATATAGCCCCCATAATACAAATCTCCCGATTTTCGATATTTTGAACGTTTTAGCCTCATTATCACACCGATATGGCTGAAATTTGGTATTTAGTCTTCTTTAGGCGTATAAAACTTTACCCCAGAAATTTGTAGGTATAGGTCCACGCCATCATATAGCCCCCATAGAACGGTACCTTCCGAATTTCGGTATTTTGGAGGTAGTGGCCACATTAATCCACCGAAACGGCTGAAATTTGTGGTGGAGGGTATAAAAAGTTCGGCCCGACCGAACTTAACGCTTTTCTTACTTGTTTATCCTACATTTCGTTTTGCTAAATAAATTATTGACATTATTGTTGGTTCTTAATGCTAATTGGTAACGGTCCTTGTTGTAAATATTGGAATTGCAGAATCTTTCAGAGAGGCCAGGTACATATGTTATTGCTTTATAAACTTTTCCCGCTTTTTCTCCTTCTTCAGTTTCTCGATTTATTTTGGTATGTTTCATTAAGTCTTCGATTGTTTTTTGTGGAAAATCATTTTTGGCTAATATTTGATATATTTTCTGTTCATTTTCTTTGCGGAAACTTTGATCGCTTATTTTCATTACTCTATTAATAAAGTTTATAGCCGTATTTATTTTGACTCGTCTTGGGTGTTTAGAGTAGAAATTTATTAGTCGTCCTGTTGCTGTGGGCTTTTGGTACCAGTTTAATAATATTTGATTTCTTTGACGAATTATTATTGCGTCCAAATACGGCAGTTTTTGATTTTCTTCCAATTCATGAGTGAATTGTATATTTTTGTCAAAAGAGTTTAAGGTATTTAATGTATTGTCGATTTCTGATTTCTTCACTATGCAGAAGAGGTCGTCAACGTATTTTGTTAGTAATCTGGGTTTATTCGTCAGTTTTTCTATTGAAGCGTCTAATAATTCCTCCATTACTATGTCAGCAATAATCGGTGACGCCGGTGATCCCATTGGAAGTCCTTTTCGTTGCTCATACACCTTGTCATCATATACGAAATACCTTGAGTCTTTGATACAAAGAGTCAATATTTCCATAAAAATGTCCTTTGGTATGCTGGTATGTTCGCTAATAATAGTCCATTTTTCCGAAATTGTCCTTATTGCTAAATTTATCGGCACGCTTGGAAATAATGAGATAACATCGAATGATATTAGTGTTTCGTCCTCGTTAATAACTGTATCCTTTATTCTTGCTTTCAGATCTAGTGCGTCTCTAATATTGTATTTTGAGTTCTTCGTTAAATGTTTTAAAATGTCAACTATATATTTTGAAAGTCCATAGGTTGGTGATTGCATTGATGAGCATACAGGTCTTAGCGGTGTTCCCTCCTTATGTATTTTTGGGAGGCCATATATCCGTGGTGCCATAGCTGTGTTTGTTGTCATTCTGCTCTTCTCTATTGTATTAATTATATTCATATTGAATAATTTTTCTATTAATTTGTTGTTTTTTGATTGTAGATTTGAAGTAGGATCTCGTTTAAGTCGTCTATATGTGCACATATCCCGTAATATTGCTTTCATTTTATTTTCGTAATCATCCTTATACATCGCAACAGTCTTTCCCCCTTTGTCAGCATTTAATATTAAGACGTCTTTGTTTTCATTTATAAATCGTTTAGTTCTACCCACTGTGTCAATTATAAACTTATCTCTTTTATTCAATTTCGTCTGCTGTAAGTGGTCGTCAATAAGAGAGACTAATTTCACTCTCGCATTTTCTTGATCCTCTTTGTTGTCAAGTGTTTGTATGCATTCCTCGCTCTCTGCAATAACTATAACAGGGGGAATGATGTTCTTGTTGTTGGTAACGCATACTTGGGGCCCATAGACAGTAGCCACTGCACATCACTAGGTATGTTTTTGTTTGTGTTATTAGAAAACCAATCGTTGTTATGTATGTTGAGTTCCTTTTGTTCTTTTTCTTTTAGCTTTTGGTACTTTTTGATATGTCTTGCTTTATTTTGGTTGTCAAAACTGTTGCGGAGTAATCTTTCACTTTCAATGTAGTTTTTATAATCTCCCTCATCCATTAGATGTTGAAGATTCTCACTGGTTTGTGAGAGAAAGGTGTTGTTTTTGTTAATTTCTTTGTGTTTTTGTTGTATTAGTAGTTTTAGAAGTTTTTCATGAAAGTTGTAGTTATGTTTTTCCAGCGTACTCAATAAATTTGGCGGTATTTGGTTGCTTCGTTTGAATATGTCGTATGTGTTTTTTGTTGTGTTGACTATGAAGTTTGGTATTATTCCCATGTTTCTGCACTTTATTAGAAATGTTACTGATGCTTTTAACGATGCTGTTTTTTTTATTAGTTTTTGAATATTCTTTGGTTTTGTTGACGATGTTTGTGTTACAGTTTCTTCGTATATTGTTGTATAGATGCATTTTTATTATTATTCTTGCCTTTATTGGTTGCGGTGTGCCTTCCGTGTTATATTTTGTTGTTGTGTATTGTTGACCTGTTGTATTGTAATTTTTCTATGATGTTATTTTTCGGCTTAAGGTCAGTAAAAAGGGTAAAAATTTTCGTCTTTAGGGGCGGGCACCCCACGCCTACATCTTCCAATATTTTGACCTAGTTTTTTGGTTTCCTTAGTTTTAGTATGTTTACTATCGAGTACCATATAGAAATTAAATATCTTTGACAAAACAAACTTTTGATTTTTGGCCAGGAAAATCAATTTCTGAACCTCCGTGCTGCGTAGAAAAAATTTCATATAAATGATAAATAAACATTTTTCGTAATATTTACAATATCAAATAATGCTACAATATCTTTTTTAATAAACACTACTTCCAAACTATCTGAAAAATTAAATTATGGTCATCTTTATTGACATTTGTCCAAAAGTCAATTTTAGCACCGTTGTAACGGCAATACTGATTATTATTTTTAGGTCTACCAGTATGTTTGAAAAAATACTACAACTCATTTACATAGCTCTTGGTCAGTTTTCGGACTTTTTCCCGCTAGATTTGAATTTTGTTACCAGAATAAATAGGCTTCTTCCCCACGGTACCCCCCATCAACACCCTAAGTTTTGTGACAATTCGATCCAAATTGCGACCTGTAGCGTGATTACAAGGTTTAGATAGACAGACGGAAGGACACACATGCATATGGTAAAACTACTACCAGTCATAGATCAGGTTAAAATATGGACTAAATCGGTATACTTCCTGTGTACGTCCCACACAAAATTTGGAAATAGTACAGTGTAACAGATCGTGTCGCGTCGTTTTAGATTTTTTTGCAACAGGTTCTTCTTGCGAACTCTGTTATGGCGGCGCAATTTTTTTCCAGCGCAAGCCCATACTTCCTGTGAAAATGGCCCAAAAGCTGCAAAAAAAGCCTGCCGGTACCAACTAAGCTGGTTGGTATGTAGGATAATCCTCGAAGGGATAACCGAATTGGTCCAAACGTTGTACATCGTATTATTTTTATATTATGTCCGAATATTGACTATATCGGATTGCTTTCTGGTACCTCCCACACATAGTTTGGAAAGAGTGTGGTTTAAGGACTCTTTTGGGATCGTTTTTAAATGTTTGGTAATATGTTGTGTGCGGCCTTAGTTACAACGGTAATTTTTTTCGGGGGCATGTCCATACTTCCTGAGAAATTGACCCAAAAACTCGAAAAACTCCTATAGAAGTATTGTGTTTACTTCTTTTCTTCAGGTTCTTGGCTGATGATATACAGTGCTCGACATACATATCAATGTAAAATTTTTCAGAAAACTAATGATAATAATAATTTTTGAAGTTTATTTACTCCTTGGTCAAATATAGCTGGATATTTTTGCACAAAATAAAAGTTCAATACGAAATGCTAATAACATAAAACAATATCTATGCTTTATTCAGCAAAACATTCAAAAACCCTTGGCAAAAAATGGAAACTTCCATAAGTCTTCTCAAGTATTTATCGTTAAGTCTTATTTTTCCGAGTTTCTTTGCATTATTAATACCATGGCAGAACTACCAGGTAGTGGTATCACACCAGCTGATCGAATATGAAAAGTCAAATCCCTTTATAAAAAAATTATTTTTGTTGTAATTTCCCCAACAACATAAAGAAAGTTTTGACATAACATATTCAAAATTTTACGATGCCACTACCTGGGTAATTGTGCCATGATTAATACAGAATAGAATCCGAGTGGAACTAGTGGTCCATTCTCTCTCCTATATGTGATCCTTTTATGACAAAGGCTGGTATATGACCGTTGTGGTTCAAGAAACCTACATTTCTCTAGTGTCCTTTAAGGTGATATTGGAAAAGTTATAAACGTTTTTTAATAATTATAATAAAAAAGGCCTTTGTAAATAAATAAATGCATAAATTATTTGGTCTGTTCCTTTACTTTTGAAAGTGGGAAAACCGGCAAAAGTAGCAAAAGTTGTAATCTGCTTCCATATGAATTGTATCGTGTCTGAAGTACAGGAACGCTTTTCGAGTAAAAAGTTGTAAAACTTGAAGATTCTTGCACGTAAAGGAACAGAGCTATTATTATAGAAAGCAATATTCACCTCAAACTTGATTGGCAGACACTTGAAACAACTCTGGCCAACAGTTATTTAAATCCAAAAGTGATATCAAAACGCCAAAAACGGTTAGTAAATAAACCGTTAAACGTTTTCCGGAAGCTTAAGATAAGACAAAATCTTTACACGGCGAAGAAATGGACCTGGCTTTTTAAAGCAACTTTAAATCAAACTAGTAAAAAAGTATCAGTCGGATTTGTCGACAGAGATATACCCTCAGCCTGTGTGAATTGAAACGTCCATCTATTGACAATATCGAATCTACGGATTACGGATCGTGTGTCCTTTTTGGAATTTGCCGACAAAAAATATATTTGGTTTGAAGCTTAAACGTGTTGCGGATGATGTACTTGAAGGAATGGACCGACATAGTCCATTTTGGAAATGGAACTTATTTTGGGAGTCATTCCTTTTGATAGATATTGTGCCCACCAGTCATTTCAATTGGTCTGAAATCATGGACTTGTCCACGAAAAACATAATATCGAGCGTTTTTACAGCTGTCGGGCTATTTTCTCGGGAAGTATGGAATTACCCCTAATAAAACTTTTACTGCCGTAATGTGGGCAGCAAATACAAGTTGCTACAACACAAATCAAAGCGATTCAAGAACTGGTCCTAAACTGAACTTTTCCCAGATTTTGTGTGGTAGGAGCCGAAAGAGTGGGCCGCTAGAATCCATATTAGAACCTCATCTATGTATGTCTGGTAGAAAATTTACGATGAGCAAAGTATGGACCAAATCGCTTACTCCCATCAAGAGTTATCGTGCGCACAAATATTCCGAACATTTTTGAACTTTTGTGGGGGATGTACCGGAAGGAGTGGACCGATATAACCCGTCTTCGAACTTGAACTAAGTTTGGACAAAATATTACGAAAGCCAAATTTTGGACCGAATCGGTTGATCCGTATGAGAGTTATCGTGCGCTCCAGCCGGCCAGACAGACAGAAGGACGGACATAGCTAAGTCAACACCAAATTGTCTGAAATGGATTTCGACCAAACATACTTGGAGTTTAAAACCATTATTTCGATGAGGCACATTTTGCCCGTATGAAAGTGCATATACCCTCGTTAGCATAAATGCTGAAGGTTAAAAATGATTGATCGGAACTTCTATATTTCTAAAACGGTAAAACCTACGAAAATATTATGCAGGTCAATCTTATACAGAACTTTCACTGCTACAACATTTTCTTTAGTCCCATTTCGATAGGACTTGCGGTTTCCAAGCAAAATCGTGAGAACCTAAAAAAACCCTAAAAATGTCAATTTGAATTGCGTTTTATTTAAAAAGCGCTCCGGCGATTTTTTGTTTTTTGATTTTTTTCTCATCTATGAACATTGTAGTTTTAGAATCCGAAAGAACTTCCCAGGTGTAAGCACCTTTCATTTAAAGTTGCTTCAAGAGCACTGTGAATAATGATTTCAGGTAACTTGAGTCGGTCCATCCATCTGTCTGCCGGTCGATTTAGTTTAAATTTTGGGTATCGTAATATCTGGACCAAACATAGTTTAGGTTCGAAGATAGGCCATATCGACCCATTGCTTCCGCTACCTCCCACAAATGTTGAAAATTGTTCGCTAAAATGGTGCGCACGATAGCTCTCGAAGGGAGTAACTGAATTGGTAATGACTTTGCCTATGGTAATACTACTTCAGACATAAATCAGGTTTGACTATAGACTAAATCGGTATACTCATTCGTTCAAAATTTGTAAAAAGTACAGTTTGATAGCTTGTCTGGAATACATTTGTTTTTTTTTTCAACAAGTTTTCTTGCAGGCCCTGTTCTCCATACTTCCTGACATATTAGCCCAAAAGCTCCAGAGAAGCTTCCCGGCTCCAACTAAACTTGTTAGTACTTATGATAATCCTCGAAGGAAGAGTTCGATTTGGTCCAAACCTTACACAACGTATTATTTTTTACAGGCTCGGATTATGACTACACCGGACCCCTCTTTCGGGTACCTCCCACACAAAGTTTGGAAAGAGTGCGGTTTAAGGACTCGTCTGGGATCGTTTTTAAACTTTTGGCAACATGTTGTATGAGGCCCTAGTTGCGACGATACAATTTTGTTTGGGGGCAAATTCATACTTCCTGAGAAATTGAGCCAAAAACTCGAAAAGCCCCTACATACGTAAGAAGTCTTGTGTTTACTTCAGGTTGTAGGCTGATGCACTTATGTATATCTCTGTGGGATACTAAACCGACGCCCAATCCAAGTGTTTATCGTCATAATGGGAGAACGCGCGACACATGTTAGTTCACAAACTTTAACAGATTTAAAGGCAGTTCACCACGGGGAGGTTAATGTACACTTGATAGGAAAGAGGGACCAAGCTAACCCTTGGGCTTTGCGATGTTAACGCCGGCCAGGACCGTCCTTTTGTTTCTTTCATCCCCTACGTTCATCTAGATTTTGTGTTATTTCTGTTCAAAGATTCGCCCTTATCACTCCCCAGGGTTTTACAGTAAGGATTGTTTTGTTTATGGACCCATTATTTCAATCAATGTTTATAATATTTTTTACTGAATTATATGTAACAAATATCCCTAGAGTTCGCATTAATTTGTCCCTTACAATAAAGCATTATATTCTTAAGCCCCAATTATTTTTTTTACACAATCACATCGACTTATGTGCTAAAGAACGAAAAGATGTTTCCATAAAGATTAATTCCTTAAATTACAATTTTACATTCTAATCTTCTTGAAGGGACACAATACAAAATTGCACCTTTCTCTCTTTATTCTTACATCATAAACATGGTGAATGACTTGAAAAGAATGTCATCTTATTCCGGTGCAAAAGAATGCAGGTTGTGCTACACACAGCTGCTGGTTGTGCTAAGTGTGGTGCAGAATAGCAGACAATGGGTTATTGTTTGTGCAACAGCACCAGCAGCATGTCTGCGAGTTTTCAATAATAAAAACCGAAGAAAAAATATGAAAATCCTGATATGACAAGTAACTGCCTGGTGGAATATGGGTAAGCGACAGGAGCGTCAAGGTGTCGCTGGGTAAGCAACAAAAGGATACCATTGTTGTGAGAAGGATACAAAAAGACATTTGTAGTTTTACGCAACTCATTTCCTTTTTTATTGTCTGACAAAATTCCATTTGCCATAGAAAACACAATTTCAAAATAACCAGAGGAAGAGCAGGAGAGACCAAACTAAACAAGTTTCCCTTGACAAAGTTTGTTGCTTAAGTCTTTTGTTTTCTGTTTTTGCGTTTTCAGATTTCCATGTAAATTAAATGAATTGATAGGCTGAGACTTAATGATGAGATGGTGTACTCAAGGAGATGAAATATGGAACTAAAATAGTTTAGTTAGATCATTAAACCTTTTGCAGCCATGCCACTCCACTTAAAAAATAATCAAACCAAACCGAGCCAAGTCAGTCAACCACAAAAGTAATACTTGTTGTTACCATATTTTAACAAACCGATTGGACGTGAGCGTGTTGTTTATGCCAACAAAATGTAAACAACAGCAACAGTAGAAACAGCAACTAAAGTTCTTTGGCGCTGAGCCTGAGCTTCATTGCAAAACAAAAACCACAAATCCAAATGGACGGTGTTGTCGTCGGCGGAACCCCATATAAATTCTGTTCCAGCAAAGGAAAGACAGCGCAACGCCCGGGTAGTGAAATTGAAACTTGGCGTTAAACATGAAACTTTAACCAACCAACCATCAGCTCAGTTTAGTTTAGTCAGTAAAAAGGTTTCTAACCCCATTTATTGTCATCATCATCTTCATCAAAGCCATCGGTAGCAGCAGTTTATGGTTAGAGATGAGCAGCAGCTCGATTCTGGAAGCGTTTCAACAGTGAATTGATACATCCAAGAGGAAGTGTGGACACTTCTGCATGAGTTAGTGTTTGTTCTTTTGTTTTTGTTTATGACACTCATCTATGGAGCGACATGTGAAGTAACCGACCGACAAATAAAGTTGCAGATAATGATGTTGTCGTTGTTCGATAATAAAATGAAGACGACAACAAGATAGACATCGATAATAAAATGACAAACAATAAAGCCCAAAAGAAGTCAATTGTAAAACTGACTGATTTCTTAGATAATATTAAGTTGATGTTGTGGTCTTAATAGAGGACACATGGACAATAATAGCTTAGCTATGGCTAGAAGCCATAGTAGAATATTTTTTACCGACGCTGCAAAGCTAATGGGCATATTGTTATCAAACGGAAGCTTTTGCTACGATGTCGATTGGTGTCCGAATGTGCCTCGAATTGGGGAGAATTGTTTTACTGGCACCATTTCAAGACCCGGAGCTATTTTTGTTAGAAGTTTTTTTGATACTTAACAACTCACCTCTCAGTTAATCCATAACCCCCTCTTATAAAATCAATTGATTGCAACGAATGGGATAAAGATAGAGAAGTTACATTTTTGAGAGGGAATCTTCGTGTCTGATAGGGTTTTCTTTCACTAAAATTATGTAACTGTTATTTTTTTTAAAAATAATTGATCATTAAATATTAACTGTTGTAAGCTGTATTACCATGTTTTTAGTGAATCGCATTCCTGAGCACCCATTATTTTTTTGCTCAATCAGTTTGCCTTATTTCTTACAGAACGAAAAGGTGTTTCCGTCAATGACTTTAGAGGAATGTCATCTTATTCCGTTGCAAAAGAATGTAGGTTGTGCTACACAGTTGCTGGTGGTGCTAAGTGTGGTTTAAACTGGCAGACAATGGGTTTGTCTATGAGTGTCTGGTGGAATATGTCTAAGCGACAGGAGCGTCACGGTGTCGCTTGTAACCAACCAAAGGATACCGTTTTTAGAGTAGGATACAAACGGGCATTTGTAGTTCTACACAATAACTAATACGACATTCCAGACGACTTTAAACAAGTAAGAGAAGGTTACAGTCGGACAGGGCCTACCATATGATACCCTACTCCACGACACCTGGGCACTATTTTCCAAGGAATTTCTTGTATATGATTGCGACATATTTTAGCCGTCCGGTCATACATACATAAGTTTATATACATGGTAACATACCAGAGATATACACGCAGAAAAATATATGTTAGAAATATGTTTAGATCCTAACAAATATATGTTTTGATCCAAACATAATTTGTTTGTGTCAAAACAAATACATGTTTGCAATATTTTGTTATATATCTCAGTTTTTTTGTTTTGTTTGGGTACCAACATATTTTTTATGTTAGAACATATTTTTTATTGGTGGAGAGAGAATTTTTATCAAAGAGAGTAACAGCAGGGCTCTCGCGGCTGCGAAATGCTGTTCTATAATAAATGGTGGTGTGTATGCGGCCAAACACTTGTGTTTCGTGCTTTGTTGTTGTTAACTAACGCAGCAAGCGAAGGAGAAAAAATATGTTGTTCCTTTTTCTCCAGTTTTCTAAATACAATCGTTGAGTAAAGACGATAAAGCGTGTGAATAAATCAGTGTTTTGTGTTTTCTTTAAGAAATGGTGTTTTTTAGTAAATTAAATGCCCAATACATTTTATAATTGAATCAAAAAGGTGAATAGAAATATTTTATTGGACAAGGAAGAAATCGCATTTAATATTAATAATTACATCAATACATTTTTCATATACATACATATGTATATTTGAAATATGGATGTACCTATTTATTACATTATATAAAAATTTAAGGAGAAGCGTTCAACGATGTTTCTATATACTTTTTTCTTTTTAAAAGTGTGATTTTTTATAATTTATTTCATTTCGTTTTTCTATCAATAAAGTCTGTTATGTATTTCTTTGGAATATTTATGTACCTATGTGTCTGTTGTTACTTTTGTGTTTGGTATTTCTATGCCTTTCAATAAACCACCACCATTTATAAATGTGTGTATATGTTAGAGATAGCCACTGATCTCTTACCGAGAGCAAGTGTGCATACACTTCAAAGTGTTTTACATTGAAATTTACGCTCCCTTGCTCTCAGTAAGCGCCCACTGGTGCATGTGTTTGTTTTTTTGTGGCTTTTGGGTTTGTATTTATATTATATCTAAACAAATATTTGTGTGCGCCGAAAGAAGTATTTGTTTGCACCCAAACATAAATTTGTTTGCAGGACCCAAACATATGTTATGTTTGGGACTGATTGCCAACAAATATATGTTGGCTGCAAAATATGTTTGGGACATAGTTAGAGAGGCCTTTTTTCCTTCCTGTGCCGACGCAGATACACCTTCAGCCACGGACACAAAGCAAATAAGTAAACTCAATACATAAAAGGTCTCTATGTTTTTTTTTAATTTTGGGCCAATCTCCCAAGAAGAATAGGCTTTATCCACACAAAAAAATTGTACCGCTTTAACATGTGCCACAAAGACAAAAAAAGCAAAAAAAATATTGAAACAATCCGAGACGAGTCCTTAGCGGCACTCTTTCCAAAATTTGTGTGGGAGGTACCCAAAGAGCGTTTCGATGTAGTCCATAACGGACGTATCACAAGTCTCTAAGATATACTACGATGTAAAAAATTAAGACCAAGCCGGTTTCTCCCTTCGAGGGTTATATTAGGCACCAATCAGTTTAGTTGGCGTCGTCTCAGGAAGTATAGACTTGCCCCAAAAAATTGCACTGTCGTAAAAGGGACCGGAAGGCGAACATGTAAAGTATACTTTTATCAAAGGAGTGGGCCGATATAGTCCATATTCGAACCTGATATATGCGTAGAAGTAATATTCCCACAACCCTAGTCTGGAACAATTCGGTTAGTCCCTTCTGGAACTATCGTGCGAATAATCTTACATGGAGGAAAAAAAACGCCTCTCTAACATATGAATGTCCCAAACATATTTTGCAGCAAACATATATTTGTTGGCAATCAGTCCCAAACATAACATATATTTAGGTCCTGCAAACAAATATATGTTTGGGTGTAAACAAATACAAACCCAAAAGCCACAAAAAACAAACACATGCACCTGTGGGCGCTTTCTGAGAACAAGGGAGCGTAAATTTCAATGTGAAACACATTGAAATATATGTTCACTTGCTCTCAGTAAGCGCTCACAGGCTATCTCAAAAATATACGTACATCTATAAATGGTGGTGGTTTATTGAAGGGCATAGTAAAAAGCAAAAGCAACAACAGACACACAGGTACATAAAAAATTCCAAAGAAATACATAACAGACTTTAATAAAAGAAAAACTGAATGAAATAATTTATAACAAGTGTCACTTTTAAAAAGAAAAAAATATATAGAAACATCGTTGAACGCTTCTCCTTAGTTGTGAAATAAAACACATTTTCCTCAAAGTTGAAATTATCAGCGGGAAATCGGCATGTGGAATTATATAATATAATAAATAGGTACATCCATATTTCAAATATACATATGCATGTATATGAAATATGTATTGATGTAATTACCAATATTAAATGCCATTTCTTCCTTGTCCAATAAAATATTTCCATTCACCTTTTTGATTCAATTATAAAATGTATTGGGCATTTAATTTAATAAAAACACCATTTCTTTATGAAAAGTCAAAACACTGACGTATTCATTCACTTTACCGTCTTTAGAAACCTGAAGAAAATGAACAACATAATTAATACCATTTTTTTTCTTTTCCTCTTCGCTTGCTACGTTGATTAACAACAAAGCACGAAACACACGTGTTTTAGGAGAAGACCACAAGGTCTTCTTATAGAAGACAACAAGGTCTTCTCATAGAGGACCACAAACTCTTGTTATACAAGACCACAAGGTGTTCATATTAAAGATCACCACAAGGTCTTCTTATAGAAGATCTTCTCATAGAAGACCACAAGGTCTTCTCATAGAAGACCACAAAATCTTCTCATAGAAGACCACAAGGTCTTCTCATAGAAGACCACAAGGTCTTCTCATAGAAGACCACAAGGTCTTCTCATAGAAGACCACAAGGTCTTCTCATAGAAGACCACAAGGTCTTCTTACAGAAGACAACAAGGTCTTCGTAGAGAAGACCACAAGGTCTTCTTACAGAAGACCACAAGGTCTTCTCACAGAAGACCACAAGGTGTTCACATAAAAGACCACAAGGTCTTCTCTCATTCGTAGAGAAGACCACAAGGTCTTCCTAGAGAAGACCACAAGGTCTTCTTAGAGAAGACCACAAGGTCTTCTCATAGAAGACAACAGGGTCTTCTGATAGAAGACAACAAGGTCTTCTCAAAGAACACCACAAGGTCTTCTCATAGAAGACCTAAAGGTTTTCTCATAGAAGAGAACAATATTTTCTCATAGAAGACCACAAGGTGTTCTCATAGAACACCACACGGTCTTCTCATAAGAGACCACAAGGTCTTCTCATAGAAGAGAACAAGGTTTTCTCATAGAAGACCACAAGGTTTTCTCATAGAAGACCACAAGGTCTTCTCATAGAAGACCACAAAGTCTTCTCATAGAAGACGTAAAGGTTTTCTCATAGAAGACCACAAGGTCTACTCATAGAAGACCACAAGGTCTTCTCATAGAATACCACAAGGTCTTCTCATAGAATACCACAAGGTCTTCTCATAGAAGACCACAAGGCCTTCTCATAGAAGAGAACAAGGTCTTCTCATAGAAGACAACAAGGACTTCTCATAGAAAACCACAAGGTGTTCTCATAGAAGACCACAAGGTCTTCTCATAGAAGAGAATAAGGCCTTCTCATAGAAGATAACAAGGTGTTCTTATAGGATACAACAAGGTCTTCTCATAGAAGACCACAAGGTGTTCTCATAGAAGACCACAAGGTGTTCTCATAGAAGACCACAAGGTCTTCTCATAGAAGACCTCAAGGTCTTCTTACAGAAGACAACAAGGTCTTTTCACAGAAGACAACAAGGCATTTGTAGAGAAGACCACAAGGTCTTCTTACAGAAGACAACAAGGTCTTCGTAGAGAAGACCACAAGGTCTTCTTACAGAAGACCACAAGGTCTTCTTACAGAAGACCACAAGGTCTTCTCACAGAAGACCACAAGGTGTTCTCAGAGAAGACCACAAGGTCTTCTCATAGAAGACCACAAGGTCTTCTCTCATTCGTAGAGAAGACCACAAGGTCTTCCTAGAGAAGACCACAACCTCTTCTTAGAGAAGACAACAAGGTCTTCTTAGAGAAGAGAACAAGGTTTTCTCATAGAAGACCACAAGGTCTTCTCATAGAAGACCACAAGGTCTTCTCATAGAAGACCACAAAGTCTTCTCATAGAAGACCACAAGGTCTTCTCATAGAAGACCACAAGGTCTTCTCATAGAAGACCACAAGGTCTTCTCATAGAAGACCACAAGGTCTTCTCATAGAAGACCACAAGGTCTGCTTATAGAAGACAACAAGGTGTTCTATAGAAGACCACAAGGTCTTCTCATAGAAGGCCACAAGGTCTTCTCATAGAAGACCACAAGGTCTTCTCATAGAAGACCACAAGGTCTTCTCATAGAAGACAACAAGGTGTTCTCATAGAAGACCACAAGGTCTGCTTATAGAAGACAACAAGGTGTTCTATAGAAGACCACAAGGTCTTCTCATAGAAGGCCACAAGGTCTTCTCATAGAAGACCACAAGGTCTTCTCATAGAAGACCACAAGGTCTTCTCATAGAAGGCCACAAGGTCTTCTCATAGAAGACCACAAGGTCTTTCATAGAAGACCACAAGGTATTCTTATAGAAGACCACAAGGTATTCTCATAGAAGGCCACAAGGTCTTCTCATAGAAGACCACAAGGTCTTCTCATAGAAGACCACAAGATCTTCTCATAGAAGACCACAAGGTCTTCTCACAGAAGACCATAAGGTCTTCTCATAGAAGACCACAAGGCCTTCTCATAGAAGACCACAAAGTTTTCTCATAGAAGACCACAATGTGTTCTCATAGAAGACCACAAAGTCTTCTTATAGAAGACCACAGGGTCTTCCCATAGAAGACCACAAGGTGTTCTCATAGAAGACCACAAGGTATTCGTAGAGAAGACAACAAGGTCTTCTCACAGAAGACAACAAGGTCTTCGTAGAGAAGACCACAAGGTCTTCTCATAGAAGACCACAAGGTCTTCTTAGAGAAGACGACAAGGTCTTCTTAGAGAAGACGACAAGGTCTTGTTAATAAAAGGTCTTGTTAATACAAGGTCTTCTAATAAAAGACCACAAGGTCTTCTAATAAAAGACCACAAGGTCTTCTCATAGAAGTCCACAAGGTCTTCTCATAGAAGACCACAAGGTCTTCTCATAGAAGACCACAAGGTCTTCTCATAGAAGACCACAAGGTCTTCTCATAGAAGACCACAAGGTTTTCTCATAGAAGACCACAAGGTTTTCTCATAGAAGACCACAAGGTCTTCTCATAGAAGACCACAAGGTCTTCTTAGAGAAGACGACAAGGTCTTGTTAGAGAAGACAACAAGGTCTTCTAATAAAAGACCACAAGGTCTTCTCATAGAAGACCACAAGGTCTTCTCATAGAAGACCACAAGGTGTTCTCATAGAAGACCACAAGGTGTTCTCATAGAAGACCACAAAGTCTTCCCATAGAAGAACACAAGGTCTTCCCATAGAAGAAAATAAAGTCTTCTCATAGAAGAGAATAAGGACTTCTCATAGAAGACCACAAGGTTTTCTTATAGAAGACCACAAGGTCTTCTCATAGAAGACCACAAGGTCTTCTCATAGAAGACCACAAGGTCTTCTCATAGAAGACCACAAGTCTTCTCATAGAAGACCACAAGGTCTTCTCATAGAAGACCACAAGTTTTTCTCATAGAAGACCACAAGGTCTTCTCATAGAAGACCACAAGGTCTTCTCATAGAAGACCACAAGGTCTTCTTATAGACGACCACAAGGTCTTCATATAGAAGACCACAAGGTCTTCTCATAGAAGACCATAAGGTTTTCCTATAGCAGAAAAACAAGGTATTTTTATAGGAGACAAGGTCTTCATGTAGAAAACCACAAGGTCAACTTAAAGCGGAGCACAAGGTCTTCTTGTAGAAGACTACAAGGCCTTCGTATAGCAAGATCTTTTTAAAAAGCACCACAAGGTCTTTCTGTACATAGTCCGCAAAGCCTTTTCATAGTAGACCACAAAGTCTTCTTATAGAAGACCGCAAGGTGTTCTTATAGAAGATCACAAGCTGTTTTTATAGAAGACCACAAGGTTTCTTAAAGAAGATCACACATACTTCAGAAGACCACAAACTCTTGTTATAAAATACCATAAGTCTTCTTTGAGAATACTACAAAGTCTTTTAAAGAAAATCAGCAAGTCTTCTTAAACCAGACCAGTAGGCCTTCTTATAGAATACCCGAAAATCCTCTTAAACAAAACCACAAAGCCTTTTTATAGAAGACCACAAGGTTTTGTTATAGAAGACCGCAAAGACTTATACAGGAAACTTCTTTAAGAAGACCTCAAAGAGTTTTTACAGATGACCAGAAGGTCTTCTCGTAAAATAACACAAAACCTTCATATAGAAGACCCACAAGGTCTTTCTATAGTTGACCCCAAGGGTCCGCAAGTCCACAAGATCTTCTCAAAGAAGACCACAGCGTCTTCTTAAACAAAACCACAGAC
The DNA here is from genome assembly GCF_047663935.1 of Musca autumnalis. Classification (NCBI taxonomy): domain Eukaryota; kingdom Metazoa; phylum Arthropoda; class Insecta; order Diptera; family Muscidae; genus Musca; species Musca autumnalis. Next base: position 246,615,644 of record NW_027411755.1, read on the forward strand.
TACAAGATATTTTTGTAGAGTGGACAACAATGTCTTTTCATATGGGGACCACAAGGTCTTCTTATGGAGGATCACAAGGAGTTATTGAAGACTACAAAATCCTCTTATGGAAGGCCACAAAGTGTTCTTATAGAAGATCATAAGGTTTTCTTATGAAATATACAAAGTCGTGCTAGGGAAGACCACGAGGTCTTTTTGATGAAGACCACAAAGTCCTGTTATAGAAGACAACAAAGCCTTCTCATAGAAGACAATAAAGGTCGCTTATATGGGGAAAGAGTCAACGTTTAATTTTTAACAGAATATCTCCGCTTCTATTTGGGGCAATCCAAAATCCCTGTCCTTGAAAGTAGATAATGTAGCTTTTACAATTGTGAACAGTAGGATGACGTAGGTGGTCAAACAACGGAGATGTCTCAATAGTAACTACTCCATTTCATTTTTCTTATTTTTTTAATTTGAATTGTAATGACGAATATCCCATTTATGGTTGGGGACATTTCAAGAAAAGTGAGCAAATTGCAAATACTGGAGATATAGAAAAATACGCTCAGTTATCCTGTTTCCAATTTGTAGACATATTCTGCTCGGGGTACTCCAAAGGGAAAACCTGATAATGAAAGTAGATAGAATTTTAAATTACTATCAAATGTGTTGGTGTTGATGGTTAAATATCAGAGTTATTAGAAATGGCACAAAGCTATCAAGTTAATAACATTTTGAAATGTCTCTGCTTCTATTTGCTGTATTAAAAACATGTATCTATTTGGTATTAATTTAAAACTCTGCTAGTCTTCTTGAATACAAGAAAAGCCGTCGAGTATTCCAATATTCCATTATTCTTGTCTATCAGTTCTAAAAAGTAAAAACGACCAAGCCCTTTGTGGTTGCAATTAATGAAAATAACAGTACTTACAAAATGTGGAACAAAGAATTGATATTTCAATTATTCCACAATTTTATAATAACACAATTGACATCAATTAAACATTCCAACTTTATCAAACATTCCTAGTCTATTAATATTTAGTATGTCTACCACTCCAATGGTGGTCTAGTAAATATTTTTATTAGAAAATATCATAAAAATATTTTTGTAATTGGGTAATAAAATAATCAAATATTTAAAATGCCACTAACAGAAGCATGGCCCTGCTACCCCATTCTTTAAATATGTGCAACAATATTTTATAAAGATAGACTTAACTCAAATGCAGTCATTTTGAAATATTGATTAAAATATTAAAACAAGTCACAAGACCCATTCATTTGACAGAGGGGGGTCCATCAAATAGTAGCTGCATTGGCTGACTGATAGGCAGGCCTTTGGGCAAACAATGTTCCGGCTGTCTGCTTTTCATATCATTTGAGAGTGGAGTGGAGAGTGGTAGTAAATATTTAGAACCCCATCATTCACTTTATGGTCTGCTGGTGATTGTCATTAGATTGACATTTGCTCATTGATCAATTTATGGATGCATACAAATTCCACTCGTACTCACTCCCTCCCTACTCTTTCCCTTGTTAGGGAAGAACTTTCACAAAACGGGAGTTTTTATGACTTTTGTTTTTTTTTTGTTCTTTGTGTGATTACAGAAATTTGTTTATTTAGGTCAAATTCTAAGTGTTGACTTCTTTCCCCGGAGTGGCCGGAGTGGGAGAGAGTGCAATTAAGCAGAGGGTAGATTACTTTAAAGTAAATTTTAATACACTTTAACAAATAATTGGTATTTGAGGAAAAAAGTGTTGGCATTTTCAAATCAAACGAAAACAAAACAAAAAATATGTTTCTTTTCGCTGATAAGCTTTTATGGGCCTTTTACATTGTCCATGCATGCCAGCCGCATTGGGTAATAGACACTTTCCACCACCCTGAATGTTCCCAAATGTTCTTGGTTTGCGTAAAAAACTTTTTCTTCTTTTCCATTTGGAATTTGTTTTTATTCCGAAGTTCAATCCATTAGCATAAAATAATTACATAAAAATTGTTTACATAATTTTAGATGGGGGTCGATGCATAAAATAAACTTTTTCTACTTACCTCCTCATAGGTATTTTCTCTGGAGTCGGATTGTATGGAGCTGCCGGCAATTGAACGCCTAAACATGTCGCTGAAATGAAATAAGAAATTATTGTTTAGTAATTCATTTTTTAAAGATTTTTATGAGCCCCCAATGAGGCCAATAAACGTGGATTTTTTAAAGATTTTTATCTGAACCCAAAGGGGCCAATAAACGTGGATTTTTTTAAAGATTTTTATCTCAACCCAAAAGGGGCCAATAAACGTGGATTTTTTAAAGATTTTTATCTGAGCCCAAAGGGGCCAATAAACGTGGATTTTTTAAAGATTTTTATCTGAACCCAAAGGGGCCAATAAACGTGGATTTTTTAAAGATTTTTATCTGAACCCAAAGTGGCCAATAAACGTGGATTTTTTAAAGATTTTTTACCACAACCCAAAGATACCAATAAACGTGGATTTTTTTAATGATTTTTATCTGAACCCAAAGGGCCCAATAAACGTGGATTTTTTAAAGATTTTTATCTGAACCCAAAGGGCCCAATAAACGTGGATTTTTTAAAGATTTTTATCTGAACCAAAAGGGCCCAATAAACGTGGATTTTTTTAAAGATTTTTATCTGAACCCATAGGGCCCAATAAACGTGGATTTTTTAAAGATTTTTATCTGAACCCAAAGGGCCCAATAAACGTGGATTTTTTAAAGATTTTTATCTGAACCCAAAGGGCCCAATAAACGTGGATTTTTTAAAGATTTTTATCTGAACCCAAAGGGCCCAATAAACGTGGATTTTTTAAAGATTTTTATCTGAACCCAAAGGGCCCAATAAACGTGGATTTTTTAAAGATTTTTATCTGAACCCAAAGGGCCCAATAAACGTGGATTTTTTAAAGATTTTTATCTGAACCCAAAGGGCCCAATAAACGTGGATTTTTTAAAGATTTTTATCTGAACCCAAAGGGCCCAATAAACGTGGATTTTTTAAAGATTTTTATCACAACCCAAAGTGGCCAATAAACGTTGATTTTTTAAAGATTTTTATCTGAACAAAAAGTGGCCAATAAATGTGGATTTTTTTAAAGATTTTTCTCTGAACCCAAAGGGCCCAATAAACGTGGATTTTTTTAAAGATTTTTATCTGAACCCAAAGGGGCCAATAAACGTGGATTTTTTAAAGATTTTTATCACAACCCAAAGAGGCCAATAAACGTGGATTTTTTAAAGATTTTTATCTGAACCCAAATGCGCCAATAAACGTGGATTTTTTTAAAGATTTTTATCTGAACCCAAAGGGGCCAATAAACGTGGATTTTTTAAAGATTTTTATCACAACCCAAAGAGGCCAATAAACGTGGATTTTTTAAAGATTTTTATCACAACCCAAAGAGGCCAATAAACGTGGATTTTTTAAAGATTTTTATCACAACCCAAAGAGGCCAATAAACGTGGATTTTTTAAAGATTTTTATCACAACCCAAAGAGGCCAATAAACGTGGATTTTTTAAAGATTTTTATCACAACCCAAAGAGGCCAATAAACGTGGATTTTTTAAAGATTTTTATCGGAACAAAAAGTGGCCAATAAATGTGGATTTTTTTAAAGATTTTTCTCTGAACCCAAAGGGCCCAATAAACGTGGATTTTTTTAAAGATTTTTATCTGAACCCAAAGGGGCCAATAAACGTGGATTTTTTAAAGATTTTTATCACAACCCAAAGAGGCCAATAAACCTGGATTTTTTAAAGATTTTTATCTGAACCCAAATGCGCCAATAAACGTGGATTTTTTTAAAGATTTTTATCTGAACCCAAAGGGGCCAATAAACGTGGATTTTTTAAAGATTTTTATCACAACCCAAAGAGGCCAATAAACGTGGATTTTTTAAAGATTTTTATCACAACCCAAAGAGGCCAATAAACGTGGATTTTTTAAAGATTTTTATCTGAACCCAAATGCGCCAATAAACGTGGATTTTTTTAAAGATTTTTATCTGAACAAAAAGTGGCCAATAAATGTGGATTTTTTTAAAGATTTTTCTCTGAACCCAAAGGGCCCAATAAACGTGGATTTTTTTAAAGATTTTTATCTGAACCCAAAGGGGCCAATAAACGTGGATTTTTTAAAGATTTTTATCACAACCCAAAGAGGCCAATAAACGTGGATTTTTTAAAGATTTTTATCACAACCCAAAGAGGCCAATAAACGTGGATTTTTTAAAGATTTTTATCACAACTCAATGAGACCAATAAACGTGGATTTTTTAAAGATTTTTATCACAACCCAAAGAGACCAATAAACGTGGATTTTTTTAAGATTTTTATCTGAACCCAAAGGGGCCAATAAACGTGGATTTTTTAAAGATTTTTATCTGAACCCAAAGGGGCCAATAAACGTGGATTTTTTAAAGATTTTTATCTGAACCCAAAGTGGCCAATAAACGTGGATTTTTTAAAGATTTTTATCACAACCCAAAGAGGCCAATAAACGTGGATTTTTTAAAGATTTTTATCACAACCCAAAGAGGCCAATAAACGTGGATTTTTTAAAGATTTTTATCACAACCCAAAGAGGCCAATAAACGTGGATTTTTTAAAGATTTTTATCACAACCCAAAGAGGCCAATAAACGTGGATTTTTTAAAGATTTTTATTACAACCCAAAGAGGCCAATAAACGTGGATTTTTTAAAGATTTTTATCACAACCCAAAGAGGCCAATAAACGTGGATTTTTTAAAGATTTTTATCACAACCCAAAGAGACCAATAAACGTGGATTTTTTTAAGATTTTTATCTGAACCCAAAGGGGCCAATAAACGTGGATTTTTTTAAGATTTTTATCTGAACCCAAAGTGGCCAATAAACGTGGATTTTTTAAAGATTTTTATCACAACCCAAAGAGGCCAATAAACGTGGATTTTTTAAAGATTTTTATCACAACCCAAAGAGGCCAATAAACGTGGATTTTTTAAAGATTTTTATCACAACCCAAAGAGGCCAATAAACGTGGATTTTTTAAAGATTTTTATCACAACCCAAAGAGGCCAATAAACGTGGATTTTTTAAAGATTTTTATTACAACCCAAAGAGGCCAATAAACGTGGATTTTTTAAAGATTTTTATCACAACCCAAAGAGGCCAATAAACGTGGATTTTTTAAAGATTTTTATCACAACCCAAAGAGACCAATAAACGTGGATTTTTTAAAGATTTTTATCTGAACCCAAAGGGGCCAATAAACGTGGATTTTTTAAAGATTTTTATCTGAACCCAAAGTGGCCAATAAACGTGGATTTTTTAAAGATTTTTATCACAACCCAAAGAGGCCAATAAACGTGGATTTTTTAAAGATTTTTATCACAACCCAAAGAGGCCAATAAACGTGGATTTTTTAAAGATTTTTATCACAACCCAAAGAGGCCAATAAACGTGGATTTTTTAAAGATTTTTATCTGAACCCAAAGGGGCCGATAAACGTGGATTTTTTAAAGATTTTTATCTGAACCCAAAGGGCCCAATAAACGAGGATTTTTTAAAGATTTTTATCTGAACCAAAAGGGCCCAATAAACGTGGATTTTTTAAAGATTTTTTTCTGAACCCAAAGGGCCCAATAAACGTGGATTTTGTAAAGATTTTTATCTGAACCCAAAGGGGCCAATAAACGTGGATTTTTTAAAGATTTTTATCTGAACCCAAAGGGGCCAATAAACGTGGATTTTTTAAAGATTTTTATCTGAACCCAAAGGGGCCAATAAACGTGGATATTTTAAAGATTTTTATCTGAACCCAAAGGGGCCAATAAACGTGGATTTTTTAAAGATTTTTATCTGAACCCAAAGGGGCCAATAAACGTGGATTTTTTAAAGATTTTTATCTGAACCTAAAGGGGCCAATAAACGTGGATTTTTTAAAGATTTTTATCTGAAGCCAAAGGGGCCAATAAACGTGGATTTTTTAAAGATTTTTATCTGAACCCAAAGGGGCCAATAAACGTGGATTTTTTAAAGATTTTTATCTGAACCCAAAGGGGCCAATAAACGTGGATTTTTTAAAGATTTTTATCTGAACCCAAAGGGGCCAATAAACGTGGATTTTTTAAAGATTTTTATCTGAAGCCAAAGGGGCCAATAAACGTGGATTTTTTAAAGATTTTTATCTGAACCCAAAGGGGCCAATAAACGTGGATTTTTTAAAGATTTTTATCTGAACCCAAAGGGGCCAATAAACGTGGATTTTTTAAAGATTTTTATCTGAAGCCAAAGGGGCCAATAAACGTGGATTTTTTAAAGATTTTTATCTGAACCCAAAGGGGCCAATAAACGTGGATTTTTTAAAGATTTTTATCTGAAGCCAAAGGGGCCAATAAACGTGGATTTTTTAAAGATTTTTATCTGAACCCAAAGGGGCCAATAAACGTGGATTTTTTAAAGATTTTTATCTGAACCCAAAGGGGCCAATAAACGTGGATTTTTTAAAGATTTTTATCTGAAGCCAAAGGGGCCAATAAACGTGGATTTTTTAAAGATTTTTATCTGAACCCAAAGGGGCCAATAAACGTGGATTTTTTAAAGATTTTTATCTGAACCCAAAGGGGCCAATAAACGTGGATTTTTTAAAGATTTTTATCTGAACCCAAAGGGGCCAATAAACGTGGATTTTTTAAAGATTTTTATCTGAACCCAAAGGGGCCAATAAACGTGGATTTTTTAAAGATTTTTATCTGAAGCCAAAGGGGCCAATAAACGTGGATTTTTTAAAGATTTTTATCTGAACCCAAAGGGGCCAATAAACGTGGATTTTTTAAAGATTTTTATCTGAACCCAAAGGGGCCAATAAACGTGGATTTTTTAAAGATTTTTATCTGAACCCAAAGGGGCCAATAAACGTGGATTTTTTAAAGATTTTTATCTGAAGCCAAAGGGGCCAATAAACGTGGATTTTTTAAAGATTTTTATCTGAACCCAAAGGGGCCAATAAACGTGGATTTTTTAAAGATTTTTATCTGAACCCAAAGGGGCCAATAAACGTGGATTTTTTAAAGATTTTTATCTGAACCCAAAGGGGCCAATAAACGTGGATTTTTTAAAGATTTTTATCTGAACCCAAAGGGGCCAATAAACGTGGATTTTTTAAAGATTTTTATCTGAACCCAAAGGGGCCAATAAACGTGGATTTTTTAAAGATTTTTATCTGAACCCAAAGGGGCCAATAAACGTGGATTTTTTAAAGATTTTTATCTGAAGCCAAAGGGGCCAATAAACGTGGATTTTTTAAAGATTTTTATCTGAACCCAAAGGGGCCAATAAACGTGGATTTTTTAAAGATTTTTATCTGAACCCAAAGGGGCCAATAAACGTGGATTTTTTAAAGATTTTTATCTGAAGCCAAAGGGGCCAATAAACGTGGATTTTTTAAAGATTTTTATCTGAACCCAAAGGGGCCAATAAACGTGGATTTTTTAAAGATTTTTATCTGAAGCCAAAGGGGCCAATAAACGTGGATTTTTTAAAGATTTTTATCTGAACCCAAAGGGGCCAATAAACGTGGATTTTTTAAAGATTTTTATCTGAACCCAAAGGGGCCAATAAACGTGGATTTTTTAAAGATTTTTATCTGAACCCAAAGGGGCCAATAAACGTGGATTTTTTAAAGATTTTTATCTGAAGCCAAAGGGGCCAATAAACGTGGATTTTTTAAAGATTTTTATCTGAACCCAAAGGGGCCAATAAACGTGGATTTTTTAAAGATTTTTATCTGAACCCAAAGGGGCCAATAAACGTGGATTTTTTAAAGATTTTTATCTGAACCCAAAGGGGCCAATAAACGTGGATTTTTTAAAGATTTTTATCTGAACCCAAAGGGGCCAATAAACGTGGATTTTTTAAAGATTTTTATCTGAAGCCAAAGGGGCCAATAAACGTGGATTTTTTAAAGATTTTTATCTGAACCCAAAGGGGCCAATAAACGTGGATTTTTTAAAGATTTTTATCTGAACCCAAAGGGGCCAATAAACGTGGATTTTTTAAAGATTTTTATCTGAACCCAAAGGGGCCAATAAACGTGGATTTTTTAAAGATTTTTATCTGAACCCAAAGGGGCCAATAAACGTGGATTTTTTAAAGATTTTTATCTGAACCCAAAGGGGCCAATAAACGTGGATTTTTTAAAGATTTTTATCTGAACCCAAAGGGGCCAATAAACGTGGATTTTTTAAAGATTTTTATCTGAACCCAAAGGGGCCAATAAACGTGGATTTTTTAAAGATTTTTATCTGAACCCAAAGGGGCCAATAAACGTGGATTTTTTAAATATTTTTATCTGAACCCAAAGGGGCCAATAAACGTGGATTTTTTAAAGATTTTTATCTGAACCCAAAGGGGCCAATAAACGTGGATTTTTTTAAAGATTTTTATCTGAACCCAAAGGGGCCAATAAACGTGGATTTTTTAAAGATTTTTATCTGAACCCAAAGGGGCCAATAAACGTGGATTTTTTAAAGATTTTTATCTGAACCCAAAGGGGCCAATAAACGTAGATTTTTTAAAGATTTTTATCTGAACCCAAAGGGGCCAATAAACGTGGATTTTTTAAAGATTTTTATCTGAACCCAAAGGGGCCAATAAACGTGGATTTTTTAAAGATTTTTATCTGAACCCAAAGGGGCCAATAAACGTAGATTTTTTAAAGATTTTTATCTGAACCCAAAGGGGCCAATAAACGTGGATTTTTTAAAGATTTTTATCTGAACCCAAAGGGGCCAATAAACGTGGATTTTTTAAAGATTTTTATCTGAACCCAAAGGGGCCAATAAACGTAGATTTTTTAAAGATTTTTATCTGAACCCAAAGGGGCCAATAAACGTGGATTTTTTAAAGATTTTTATCTGAACCCAAAGGGGCCAATAAACGTGGATTTTTTAAAGATTTTTATCTGAACCCAAAGGGGCCAATAAACGTGGATTTTTTAAAGATTTTTATCTGAACCCAAAGGGGCCAATAAACGTGGATTTTTTAAAGATTTTTATCTGAACCCAAAGGGGCCAATAAACGTGGATTTTTTAAAGATTTTTATCTGAACCCAAAGGGGCCAATAAACGTGGATTTTTTAAAGATTTTTATCTGAACCCAAAGGGGCCAATAAACGTGGATTTTTTAAAGATTTTTATCTGAACCCAAAGGGGCCAATAAACGTGGATTTTTTAAAGATTTTTATCTGAACCCAAAGGGGCCAATAAACGTGGATTTTTTAAAGATTTTTATCTGAACCCAAAGGGGCCAATAAACGTGGATTTTTTAAAGATTTTTATCTGAACCCAAAGGGGCCAATAAACGTGGATTTTTTAAAGATTTTTATCTGAACCCAAAGGGGCCAATAAACGTGGATTTTTTAAAGATTTTTATCTGAACCCAAAGGGGCCAATAAACGTGGATTTTTTAAAGATTTTTATCTGAACCCAAAGGGGCCAATAAACGTGGATTTTTTAAATATTTTTATCTGAACCCAAAGGGGCCAATAAACGTGGATTTTTTAAAGATTTTTATCTGAACCCAAAGGGGCCAATAAACGTGGATTTTTTTAAAGATTTTTATCTGAACCCAAAGGGGCCAATAAACGTGGATTTTTTAAAGATTTTTATCTGAACCCAAAGGGGCCAATAAACGTGGATTTTTTAAAGATTTTTATCTGAACCCAAAGGGGCCAATAAACGTAGATTTTTTAAAGATTTTTATCTGAACCCAAAGGGGCCAATAAACGTGGATTTTTTAAAGATTTTTATCTGAACCCAAAGGGGCCAATAAACGTGGATTTTTTAAAGATTTTTATCTGAACCCAAAGGGGCCAATAAACGTAGATTTTTTAAAGATTTTTATCTGAACCCAAAGGGGCCAATAAACGTGGATTTTTTAAAGATTTTTATCTGAACCCAAAGGGGCCAATAAACGTGGATTTTTTAAAGATTTTTATCTGAACCCAAAGGGGCCAATAAACGTAGATTTTTTAAAGATTTTTATCTGAACCCAAAGGGGCCAATAAACGTGGATTTTTTAAAGATTTTTATCTGAACCCAAAGGGGCCAATAAACGTGGATTTTTTAAAGATTTTTATCTGAACCCAAAGGGGCCAATAAACGTGGATTTTTTAAAGATTTTTATCTGAACCCAAAGGGGCCAATAAACGTGGATTTTTTAAAGATTTTTATCTGAACCCAAAGGGGCCAATAAACGTGGATTTTTTAAAGATTTTTATCTGAACCCAAAGGGGCTGAACCCAAAGGGGCTGAACCCAAAGGGGCCAATAAACGTGGATTTTTTAAAATTTATTTTGGGAGAGGGATTCTTTTAAATTTTTTTGGGGCGTGGTTTTTTTAAAGTTAATTTTGGGGCGTGGATTTTTTAAAGTTTATTTTGGGGCGTGGATTTTTTAAAGTTTATTTTGGGGCGTGGATTTTTTAAAGTTTATTTTGGGGCGTGGATTTTTTAAAGTTTATTTTGGGGCGTGGATTTTTTAAAGTTTATTTTGGGGCGTGGATTTTTTAAAGTTTATTTTGGGGCGTGGATTTTTTAAAGTTTATTTTGGGGCGTGGATTTTTTAAAGTTTATTTTGGGGCGTGGATTTTTTAAAGTTTATTTTGGGGCGTGGATTTTTTAAAGTTTATTTTGGGGCGTGGATTTTTTAAAGTTTATTTTGGGGCGTGGATTTTTTAAAGTTTATTTTGGGGCGTGGATTTTTTAAAGTTTATTTTGGGGCGTGGATTTTTTAAAGTTTATTTTGGGGCGTGGATTTTTTAAAGTTTATTTTGGGGCGTGGATTTTTTAAAGTTTATTTTGGGGCGTGGATTTTTTAAAGTTTATTTTGGGGCGTGGATTTTTTATAGTTTATTTTGGGGCGTGGATTTTTTAAAGTTTATTTTGGGGCGTGGATTTTTTAAAGTTTATTTTGGGGCGTGGATTTTTTAAAGTTTATTTTGGGGCGTGGATTTTTTAAAGTTTATTTTGGGGCGTGGATTTTTTAAAGTTTATTTTGGGGCGTGGATTTTTTAAAGTTTATTTTGGGGCGTGGATTTTTTAAAGTTTATTTTGGGGCGTGGATTTTTTAAAGTTTATTTTGGGGCGTGGATTTTTTAATGTTTATTTTGGGGCGTGGATTTTTTAAAGTTTATTTTGGGGCGTGGATTTTTTAAAGTTTATTTTGGGGCGTGGATTTTTTAAAGTTTATTTTGGAGCGTGGCTTTTTTAAAGTTTATTTTGGAGCGTGGATTTTTTAAAGTATTTATTGGGGCGTGGATTTTTTAAAGTATTTATTGGGGCGTGGATTTTTTAAAGTATTTATTGGGGCGTGGATTTTTTAAAGTATTTATTGGGCGTGGAGTTTTTAAAGTTTATTTTGGGCGTGGAGTTTTTAAAGTTTATTTTGGGCGTGGAGTTTTTAAAGTTTATTTTGGGGCGTGGAGTATTTAAAGTTTATTTTGGGGGTGGAGTTTTTAAAGTTTATTTTGGGGCGTGGAGTTCTTAAAGTTTATTTTGGGCGTGGAGTTTTTAAAGTTTATTTTGGGCGTGGATTTTTTAAAGTTTATTTTGGGCGTGGAGTTTTTAAAGTTTATTTTGGGGCGTGGAGTTTTTAAAGTTTATTTTGGGCATGGATTTTTTAAAGTTTTTTTGGGGCGTGGAGTTTTTAAAGTTTATTTTGGGCATGGATTTTTTAAAGTTTATTTTGGGCGTGGAGTTTTTAAAGTTTATTTTGGGGCGTGGAGTTTTTAAAGTTTATTTTGGGCATGGATTTTTTAAAGTTTATTTTGGGCGTGGAGTTTTTAAAGTTTATTTTGGAGTGGGTATTTTTTAAAGCTTATTGTGGGGCGTGGATTTTTTAAAGTTTATTTTGGGGCGTGGATTTTTTAAAGTTTATTTTGGGGCGTGGATTTTTTAAAGTTTATTTTGGGGCGTGGATTTTTTAAAGTTTTATTTGGGGCGTGGATTTTTTAAAGTTTATTTTGGGGCGTGGATTTTTTAAAGTTTATTTTGGGGCGTGGATTTTTTAAAGTTTATTTTGGGGCGTGGATTTTTTAAAGTTTATTTTGGGGCGTGGATTTTTTAAAGTTTATTTTGGGGCGTGGATTTTTTTAAGTTTATTTTGGGGCGTGGATTTTTTAAAGTTTATTTTGGGGCGTGGATTTTTTAAAGTTTATTTTTGGGCGTGGATATGGATGGAACAATTTCTTATAGCGCCCACATGATTGTCATACCTTTGAATAATAATGCCGAGCCATTAACCACTTTGTTGACAATAAAATGTTACACTAACCAAACAATTGAATTAAACATAAAATTAACATAAATTAACACCATATAATCTGCAATTAGTTGGGATTTTGAAAACTTTGAAAGCGATTTATTAGAATTAATATTTCTTTCAACAAATTTTATTACCATTCATGGGTTAGAACTAAATTCTATTGATAGATACCTTAAACGTTGGCATGGTGTAGGCGCTGCTGTTGTCGATAGATTTGTCCTTGAGTCACCAGGGCTTGTAATGCCACTAGTATTAGAATGATAGTGTTGTTGTGGTTGTGCCTGTCCATGCTGCTGCTGCTGGTGATGATGATGAATTTTGGTCGTGTGACTGGTGGGCATACCGGCTAGGTGGCCAGAATCTCTGAGCGGCAATGGTGGTGGAGGTGGTAAAGTTGTTTTTTGATTATACGATGGCATGGTTGAGGTTGACATTTTTGTTGTCTTTGTTGTTATTTAATGAATAATTTCAAATTTGATTTTAAATTCGTTTTGTGGAGTCCACACGCTTGCAACCATATATGGTTCTGTTTGTTGTTGTTGAATTTCTAAGCAAGTTAATTTAGTTTCTTTCTTTGGAAGTTTTTTTGTAGTGTGGGCTTTTTTCGTTTTGTAAAGCACGCGTTTTTGTGGTTATTGTTGTTGGTGATTGTTAATTTTCGCACGATTTTTGTTTGTTTTTTTTTTTTTGTGCGATAGAAAATCTTCTTAATAAGCGTTCTCTTTAAATATTTATTATTATTTGTAATGAATTATTTATTTTGTGTGCTTGTTTGGTAATTTTTGGGATTTTTCTTTAAAATTCATTTGGCAAATTTTCACCATAAATGGTAGGATATTTTGAAACTTGTTCTAATGCACCTGCCACGGCTTTGGATTAAAACACGCCAATTGGGGTCAGCTACAATGTCATATTTCACAGATGGTCCAATAGAACATTACAAACTTTGCAACGTATTCAGTTTCAAAACTTGATCAGCAGACTTTAAACACTTGTGTCTGTATTCACACAATAAATTTAATATTTAAAAACCATTTATTATTTAATAATATTTATTTTTTTATTAAAAATCAAATTAAATTTCTTTGCACTTCAATTCTCCAAAAAACTTTTACACATTTCAAAAATGCCACATTTTTGTTGCGAAATTTCATAACAAAAAAAGTCCAACAACTTCACTCACAAAATTAAAATGTCAACAGTCAAGTAAACGATGACAAAAACACTCGCCAACACTTCGCACCAACACCCGAACACTTTGAGGCGCTCAAATGAATTTGTCTCCGAAAAAAATGATATTGTGTTCCGCGTTCTAGAATATGATCCACGAGATCGATCGATCGAGACAATCGATTGATTGTTTTGCAAAGATATGATAATAATAATCACGCCGGGATACGTCAGCACTTGGCAAGTGGACAATTAGTTCTACACGTCAATACGAAACTACAGGAAGCCGCTTTCATAAAAATTATTGGCGTAACCATCATCATCATCATCATCATGATGGTGATCATCATCATCGTCATGATCAGCTGCTTTGTCTTCTCCTTTGTCAGCGATGACGTTGTTGTAGTTCTTCACCAAAACCAAAACAAAATCGAGGAGTATCATCTTCATCATCATCATCATGATCTACACCATAAACAACAATACAACATCGTGGTTTCATGCCTTTGCTCCTGTCCCACCTCTCCTTGAAGTCCATCTCAAGTCATATCCCCCCAAGAAACAATGGCCCAGGGAGTTAAACTAAACATCAGTATTACATAAAATAAAACCAAAATACAACAGATAGACAGACAGACAGACAACAACAACTATGTTTACTAAGTACTCTTTTACAACACCACACTCACATGACTTCTTGAATCGGTTATGGGTACTGACTGTTTTGTACAATTCGTTTTTTTTTGCTTTCCGTAAAATCCACAAGCTTCATTTTTTCCAGCCGTTTTGTTTTGGTTTTGCTTCTTTTCCTACTATTTTGTTTATAGCAATACCCTACGCTCAACATAAAAGGGCATTTAAATGAGAATGGAGTTTAATTGTATCCAATAATGAAATACTCCCTGATTTTACGAACTTCCTAAAATACAGTTTAAGGGAATGTCTCAGATCGCTTTGATTTTTTTCAGCCGGTTTTCCTTGCAGTCGCTGTTAAGTGATAATCCTGAGATAATAAGGCCTAAAAAACATTCCGGCACCAATTAAAATTAACATGATAACTTAGGAATTGAGTACCCGATATGGCCGAAACTTTGCACATCTTAAAATTTCTTCCAAATATAACTCAAGTTCCAAGAAGGTCGATGTCGGCTAAACCCTTTAGGGCACCTTCAAAAATTTCGCTTGCAGAAAGTTTAAAAATATTTATTAAAAGTACTCCTTGAGGTCCTCATTACGACCATATAGTTTTTTTTTCGTGGGCTATGCTAATGATAGGCTTGCTGAACAAGGATTTCTCTCTTATATCGTTGGACCTCTTTCTCTCTCTAGTGAGATGCCTGGTAGGGGAGTCCTATCCATACGGTGATTGGGATGACTCTCACTGTATCACACCCGAGCAAGTACTGCAATTAGATCATGAAATTTTGTTTCCGTACTGAAAAAATCTTTGTCTCCTCATGCAGATGGCCCATTGATGGCATGAAAAGGCATCCTGTTGCAGTCCTCAAGGAGGCGTTCTAACAGGTTTGAATATTGTTCCATCACATTACACTTATATTAGCGGATCTCACTGGCGCGGCATAGCTTACCACAGACCGACATATCGCGTTATATGTGATCAACAAGGATTCTTCATCTGCACCCCATGTGCTTTTTCCAACATATCAGATTGTCGCAGATAGCTGTGGCAGGTGAACATAACGTCGAATGTGACGCCTAAAATTTTGGTATAATTTGTGGTCGGAATTCAGAAAAGAAGACCTTAATGTTTTACTCTATGGGGTTCTGACTTCTTGTTTCTGAATTCCAAGTACGATAGGCATCCACATATACAATTGAACATCCAACGCTTCAAACTTGGCCTGATGGTAGTCGGCAAAGGCTTTTGACAAGTCAAGCGCCACTACACTGTTCTATCGCACGACTTGCTGTGGTTGAGCCCTCGACTAATATGTGTAGAGCTGGTGTGTAGCGATGTTGTAGCGTTGTGCTGCTTACGGACCCTATGCGATGAGGAGGACTTAAGTGCCAAGAGTCTTTGTTCCAGGCGGCAGACTAAGATTGTCTTTAAAGACTGTCTACTGGGGCCTAAGGTCTTTTACAAGGGTGCCAACGCGGTGCAATGGTATGCACACCCGCCAAAAGGTCTTGGGTACGTTTTCCCGGCCAGGCAACATTAAAAATGTTCAACGGTGGCAAAATATCCCCCAGTAATGTTGGCGACATTTTCTGAGTATTCAGCCATGTAAAACTTTTTTACAGGTGGTGTCTTAAGACACGCCGTTACGACTGTAACGACAAGTTTCCTCCGGTTGTTGGAATAGCTCGCGGGGGTCCAGTGTCTGCCACAGAAATTTGTAAATGGGAAGACCGAGAGAAGACGGATTTCTTGTTGGTTTTTAATCAACGATGTGTTTTATTATTTCGTTTTTCTTTTAAGGAGTACACAAGTATAAATCGGCCGCTCGTTCGGGGTGACCTGGATACGTTCACCTCTCCGCTCGTCGTCGACAGTCCAGTCTCGACGGGAGACCCGAGTAGATTCTAGATATGGGCTGTGTAGGAGACCTGAATAAGTTCTCCGTCTATACCGGCCTGTTGGGTGACCTGGATAAGTTCGCCCTCCGTCCGGGTTCTCCTCCAGATAAGTTACCGTGGAAAGGTCGGCTAAACGGTAGACCTGAACAAGGTTTCCGTAGGCGGGGCGAGAGATCTGTAAAAGTTTCCCGAACTGATTGGCTAACTGGACGAGTGTACGCGGAAGTGAGGACTCAGGAGTTGCAGATACCTCAAGGAATTCGGACAATGATACGTGAAGGGGTGTTTCAAGAGTTACGAACACTTCATGGAATCTGGAAAGTTTATGCGAAGACCCAAGAGTTGCGGACACTTCAAGGAGTCTGAACAAGGATATGCAAAGGGGTTGCAAGAGTTGCGAACACTTCAAGGAATCTGGGCAAGAGTACGCGAAGAAGTTCCAAGAGTTACGAACACTTCAAGGAATCTGGGCAAGAGTACGCGAAGGAGTTCCAAGAGTTGCGAACACTTCAAGGAATCTGGGGAACAGTATGCGAAGGAGTTCCAAGAGTTGTGAACACTTCAAGGAATCTGGGCAAGGGTACGCGAAGGAGTTCCAAGAGTTACGAACACTTCAAGGAATCTGGGCAAGAGTACACGAAGGAGTTCCAAGAGTTACGAACACTTCAAGGAATCTGGGCAAGAGTACGCGAAGGAGTTCCAAGAGTTACGAACACTTCAAGGAATCTGGGCAAGAAATTGCATATCACCCTCTGACTCACCTGGTTATCTGCGACTGTTTACTTTCACTCGATTAAATTCGCGCACTAGTTGGCTGGACTTCCTTTGAACACTGACTCCCCCTTTCAATTTCCTCTGGTCCTTTTATAGGAAAACAGCCGGTACCATTACCCATTAAACAAATATAATTCAGGTATTTCTTGGTATGGGTAACCGTGATCATAGGTGTCACATATTACCAATGATGATACGTATCACCTATTACCAGACCGATCGTGGCCTTGAGTCGATCGGTCAGTGAACTTAACGGTTAACACTTGAACTACTTTAGTAAACAAATATGATGGGTGGTTAAATCAGTTTGGAAATAAACATAACATAGACAAAGGGTGTAGACGAAAACGAGCGTAGCGACTGTCGTCGTTACACGACTCGGCGATAAACAGTAGGTCCCATACTAGTGAGCTAATGTGACTCGGGTGCACTTATTGATATGTGAGAAGTCTCCCTTGTCCCGTCTGGGATGTTTGTGGAACAATTATATTATATAAGGCCTTCTACAAAGATTTTCTTCACGACAGGTTGTCCATAAAGACTCCCTTCTGGTCCTGTAAAAAAAAAAACTCTTTCCTACCTTCTGGTCTTCAATAAAGGCTCCCTTCTGGTTTGCTATAACATTCTTTTCAGTAGTGCGATTCTCAAACACATTTTTTTTCCTTTACCGACAAAAATCGGTAACATTAAAACGCAATATTATGAATGAAAACTTCAAATAAAAGTTGACAGCACTGTTGCTATAGGTAAAACTTTACGACTACTTTATATTGGTCGCTAACTTACCGAATAATATATAATATATCAATAATATATAATAATATATATAATAATATCATTTCTGTACGTCTATAAAGACTTCCTTTAGCTCATATATAAGGACGCCATTCAGCTCTATAAAGACTCACCTTTGCTAGATTAGTATAAGCACTCCCTTCTGGTCGTCTGTAGGTATTTCATTTAAATCGTCTAGAAGAACTCCTTTTATTTCGTCTATAAAGACTCCATACAGGTCATCTATAAAGACTCTCTAGGTCGTCTTTAAAGGCTCTCTTCAGTTCGTTTATAAAGACTCTCTTCAGCTCGTCAATAAAAACTCTTTTCAGCTCGTCTATAAAAAAATCTCTACATCTCGTCTATAAAAACTCCCTTCAGCTTTCCCATAAAGACTCCATTCATTTCGTCTAAAAAGTCTCCCATCGTCTCATCTATAAAGACTTCCTTCAGATCGTCTCTAAAACTCCATTCAGTCCGTTCGTAAAGACTCCCTTTAGTTCGTCTATAAAGCCGTCAATAATGACTCCCTTTATGTCGCCTATAACGATGTGGGTGGCAAGAGACATGTTGAACACTTGAGCGAAGTAATTATTTCCCAGTTTATCCAGCTGTTTTAGCATTACCCGAACGTCAGAAGTTGGGCAGTTCTTCAATGAAGTAATTGATGAAATCTCTGAAACTAGAAAGTGCGGTTTTCGGGGTGATGAAGTCGTGCAGTCTTCTGATAGAGAGGGTTATAGGGAGAATCGACGGATTTTCAGTAGGCATCGATGGTTATGTCTGTCGAACTTTGGCACTCTTTGCTAATTTTGGTAGTCACATAGGATCAGTCGATTATGACTTTCCAAAAGCGGGCTAATGGTGGATCTATAACCTAGATTACAACTATTAATAGGCGGTAGACGTTAAGCAACTCTACATCGCAAAGTGGTTCAGAATCGTTTTTATACCCTCCACCATAATATGGAGGGTGTAATTAACTTTGTCATTCCGTTTGTAACACATCGAAATATTCATCGGAGACCCTATACAGTATATATATTCTTGATCAGGGTAAAATTCTAAGTCGATATAACATGTCCGTTTGTCCGTCCGTCCGTCTGTGGAAATCAAGATGCAGCTCGCAATTTTTGAGATAGTGCTTAGTAATTTGGTATAGAAGTTTATATTACTCCTAGGATATTTGGTATTGCAAATAGGCTATATCGGTCCACGTTTTGATATAGCCCCCATAGAACGGTACCACCCGATGTTCGTTTTTTTTAAGTTTTTAGCCTCAATATCACACGGAAACGGCTGAAATTTGATACTGAGTCTTGGTTGGGGGTGCAAAACTTTCCCCCAGAACTTTGTCGATATAGGTCCAAGACATCATATAGAACGGTACCTCCCGATTTCCGGTATTTTGAAGGTTGTGGCCTCAATATTCCACCAAAATGGCTGAAATTTGGTATTTAGTCTACATTTGGGGTATAAAACTTTTTATATGAAATTTGTCGGTATAGGTCTACACCTTCATATAGCCCCCATAGAACAGTACCTCCCGATTTTTGGTATTTTGAAGATTGCGGCCACAATATTCCACCGAAATGGCTGAAAGTTGGTAAATAGTCTTTATTTGGGATATAAAACTTTCCATATGAAATTTGTCGGTATAGGTCCACACCTTCATATAGCCCCCATAGGACGGTACCTCCCGATTTTCGGTATTTTGAAGATTGCGGCCACAGTATTCCAGCGAAATGGCTGAAATTTGGTGTTTAGTCTTCTTTGGTGGTATTAAACAATCCTCCAGAAATTTGTTGGTATAGATCCACACCTTCATATAGTCCCCATAGAACGTTACTTCCTGTTTTTCAATATTTTGAAGGTTTTCGCCACAACAACCCACCGAAATGGCTGATATTTGGTATTTAGTCTGTGTTGGAGGTAAAAACCTTTCGAACTGAAAGTCGTCGGTATAGGTCCACGTTTCGATATAGCCCCCATAGAACGGTACCTCCCGATTTTCGTAGATCTGAAGGTTGTGACGTCAATATCCCACCGAAAAACTGAAATTTGTTTTTTAGTCTTCCATGGGGTTATAAAGTATTTCAGAAGAGAATTAATCAGCATAGAAGCGTACCTCTTGATTTTCAGTATTTTGAAGCTTTTAGCCACATTATCTTACCGAAATATCGGAAATTTGGTATTATAGTCTTCTTTGAGTCTAAAAACTTTCCGCCAGAAATTTGTAGGTATAGATCGACGTGTTGATATAGCCCCCATAGAGCGGTAACCTCCGAATTTCGCCATATTTTTTCACCGAAACTTATGAAATTTTGTATTTAGGAATCTTAAAGTTCAATTTTACTTCAATATATCTCGTGGTGGAGGGTATAACAAGTTCGGCTTGGCCGAACTTAACTCCGTTCTTACTTGTGTTTCTGGTCAAAACTCTGCAACTTTTGAATGGATAAAGATATTTTCATAATTTGTTGTAGGACAGATACAACATTCTACTTTCCGGTGAATCAAAAACAATCAAATTAGGTCTATTAGTTACAGAGGAACTCAAGGCCAAAATTAAAATTTTGATTTTTTCATATTTTGCATCAAAATATGAGCATTTTTATATATATGTTCCAATTTATTGAAAAAGTCAAACCATGATGAATATACTATAAAAATACGAAAAAAATTAAAAAAAATATTTAAAAAATATATTTTTTTCATATATTTTGACCCAATTTGTTGGTTTCCTTACTTGCAACATTGGTGTTTTGGCCAGGAAAATTAACCATTGTCGGAAATTCCACACTTGACTGCTACCCACATACATACATTCCTTGTACGGGTCATTAGAGTCAGGCTCCGCTTCTGGTGCGATCCTTCCTCAGTACGTTGTAACCATCACAATGCTGTAAGATTCAGTAGTTGTTGGGCTTTCTTTCGACTCATAAGATCTTCTATTTGCTTGGTCTGAAATTGCAAAAAATTATGTATTTCCAGGGATTTGCAACGACCGCTGAGTGTGCGGTTGCTGTTGGCGGGGACTGCGAAGGAGTCTCGTATTCTGATGATACTGTGTTCTCGCAGCAAGAAACAACATAGTCCCTCACATGGACGAGTCTATCGATACCCTTGAGATACACCCACTCTCGACATATATTGCATCCCACCAAAGTTTAAGTGTGGTGTATGCTTGCTGGTAGTTAGCAGTACCAGATTTAATCATCTCGATATTCATAAGGGCACCTGGCTGTTTCCAGATCAGAAAACAAGAAATCAAATTGATCATGTCGTGATAGATGGAAGACATTCATCGAGCGTGTTGGATGTATGATCGTTCCGATGCGCAAACATTGATTCGGACCACTACCTTGTTGCAGCAAAGTACGCACCCGCTTAAACGTAGCAAACAAAGTACGAACAGACACAACACGAAAGTTAGACATCGGTAAGCTGCAATCACAACAGATAGCCACAGCATATTCCACTCAACTAGCCCAATTGCTTAATCAAAGCACTCATCCCGATAACATATCAGCGCAATGGCAAAGCATTGCCCACTCCATGCAAACAGCCGCAAAATCCATACTTGGATACCAGAGACATCCACCAAGGAATCCATGGTATGATCAGGAGTGTGGTGCTGCCACCGAAGAGTAAAATGCGGCATATAGGGCTACTTTACAATCCGTAGCAACGCTTAGCGCACGAGAGATACACGGAGAAAAGGAGAGAGAAGAAACGTCTTTTCCGCAGGAAAAAGAGAGAGATGGAAAAGCAGGAGTGTGAAAAAAATCGAGATGGACAAGAGCCAGAATGAAGTCCGAAAATTCTACCAAAGAGTCAAGCATCAAACTGATGGCTTTGGTACAGGCACATTCTCCTGTAGAGACCAGCAAGGTAATTTGGTAACAGATAGTGTACTCAGGATATGGAAAGAACATTTTTCAAAACTGTTAGTATCCAATAGCAGCGAAGACGACGAAGATACCACAGTCGCAATCCCAGAAGATGGTATTGAATGTATACCACCCGGCCATGATGAGGTAAAGACAGCAATAAACCGGTTGAAGAATAATAAGGCAGCAGGAGCCGATGGCTTACCAGCCGAGCTGTTCAAAACCGGAGGCGACACGCTGATAAGGTGTATTCATCAGCTAGTTAGCACCATCTGGCAGGAAGAACGAGTACCCGACGATTGGAACCTGGGTATCCTGTGCCCCGTCCACAAGAAGGGAGATAAGACTGTATGCTCCAACTATAGGGACATAAGTCTGCTCCCTATTGCCTACAAGATCGTGTCAGGGATATTGTGCGAATGACTAAAGCCTATGGTCAACGAGATAATTGAACCATACCAATGCGGCTTTAGACCTGGTAAGTCCACCATTGACCAGATATTTACCCTGCGGCAAATCCTGGAGAAGACCCAAGAGATGCAGATCGACACCTACCACCTTTTTGTCGATTATAAAGCAGCCCTAGATAGCCCGCTGCGTTCAA
The DNA here is from genome assembly GCF_047663935.1 of Musca autumnalis. Taxonomy (NCBI): domain Eukaryota; kingdom Metazoa; phylum Arthropoda; class Insecta; order Diptera; family Muscidae; genus Musca; species Musca autumnalis. Next base: position 246,637,705 of record NW_027411755.1, read on the forward strand.
AGGGTATTCCAAGCCATGTCTGAATTTGGTATCCCCGCTCATCATCCGGCTTTGTAAAATGACTTTAACTGACACGAGATCCTCAGTTAAAATAGGAAAGAACCTCTCCGAAGAGTTTTGTACCAAAAGAGGTTTCAGACAAGGAGACAGCCTTTCGTGTGATCTCTTCAACATTCTGCTGGAAAAGGTTATACGAGAGGCAAACGTCAAAAGAAATGGCACAATCTACACCAATAGCCACATGTTACTTGCTTATGCTGATGATATAGACATCATGGGACGATTAGTAAAAAAAGTAACCGATACCTTTATGAAGGTCGAAGGAGAATCTGCTAAAGTGGGTCTGGCGGTAAACGGCGAGAAGACCATGTTGATGGGTATGACGCACAATGCGTCCATTGAGATCGGACCAACTATTGAAATTGGTTCCTATAATTTTGAGGTAGTAAAAGACTTCGTCTACCTCGGCACCTCCGTAAACACAACAAACGGCATCAGTAGGCCTATTCTGTAACTTTTTAACAACTTTACTCATTGTTTATTTTACAAACATTTCATTTGTTTGTTTTGTTTTTGTTACAATAACAAAAGAAATTAAAACAATATCGATAGTTGTTAAAAGTTACCGAATAGACCTACAGTTGTGAAATAAAAAAAAAGAATTGTATTGGCCAACAGATGTTACTTTGGTTTAAGTAAGCAGTTTAAAAACAAAGCCACATCTCGTCAAACAAAAATAACGCTCTACAAAACACTGATCCTACCCGTGCTGATGTATGACTCCGAAGCCTGGGTACTTGCGCAAGCAGACATGGCAGTGCTTGGTGTGTTTGACGCGTTGACGGTGAATATCGACGTCGCATGAACCACGAGCTGTATCTGCTATACAACGACATCAATATTGTTAAACGTATCGAGATGCAGCGATTGCCTTGGCTAGTCCATATCATAAGAATGAGCGATGATGAACCCGCTAAAAAGGCGTATAAATACGGACCGCTTGGCGGTGCACGCAGAATTGGCAGGCCAAGGAATAGATTGCGCAAACAAGTGGATGATGAGATGAAAAGGCTCGGTATTCCAGAGTGCGAAGCAACAAATAGAGAGTAATGGAGATCTCTTCTTAGTTCGGCCTATAGAACAAATGTTCTGTAATGGGCCAGCTAAGTAAGTAAGTAAGTAAGGGGATTTTGTAAGTAGTAAAGACAATCAAACAGTAATTTAAAAACCCACTATTTAGTTAGGATTGGTTTGTTGGGAAGTTACGACTGAACAATTTTTTGGGGAAGTCTACACTTCCTAAGAAATTGGCCCAAAAACTCAAACATATTTCCTTTAGTTCCGAGGCTGATGTTTATCTCTGTCGGCATAGTTGACTGATACTTTTTTACTTGTTGAATATCTCCGTATCAGCCGTCGTGCAACAACCCGAGTGGACGTAATGGAATTTGGTCAGTAGTTAAAAACCCATAATGACCTTGAGTTCTCAGGCTATTTTTTTATGTATAACGAGACCTTTTCCTAGGGCCTTTTCCTGGGCTTACGCCCATCACAAACTCTCATTGCCTAGTAGCGGATAACAGACATCTACAAACCTCTTTATAGATCGGCTTTTAAGCTTTAATTACATTAGATCTCTGAAGCTGTTAATGATGTACTACTGTAGGGTATTCCCTTTTATAATCTGCAAATACTACTCACTTACTATTTAGTATTGGTAATGAGTGTGTCATAGCATGACAGGGAGTCATGGAATTGCAGAGTCTAACTTCAATAGCTGATGTTGCCGCTGCTGCTGTTGGTGATGAAGAAGTACTTCTCTCTGCTGTTGAGCATTTTCATTTGTTTCATAGCTTTGGCAGCATGAAAATACTTTTTTTGTAACTGCAACATATTTTTGTTTTCATACTGCTATATTGCTGCGTTTGTTGTTGGTACTAGTGTATGATGTGGTTGTTGTTGCTGGAAACAAACCAATAAAGTACCAAAGAGAAGAAAAAAGAACCGATCATATGTCCTTCTACGGATATAAGCTTTGGTATTAATGATATATGTTGATATTTTAGTATTGAAGAAAAACAATGTCAGAGATTCTCAAACATGCTTTGAGGTTGAATAAAATGACACTCTTGAAAAAGTATTTGAAAAAATACGCCCGCAATATAAAAAATATATTTTGAAAGTATATAAATAGGTACTCAGAGACTCTTATATTGCAGTAAACTGTGAGGTCGGATTCTGTTTTTAGCTCAGTGACATTGAATTTTTCTTCCGAACATACAAAAATCCTATATTGACGAAATTATCTCGGAATGTTTCCCACATTACGTTAAGGGATTACCGTCGATAATGGGATGATCTTGATTCTCTTCCCTTTGAGAGACCCAAATATTAACATTTGAGGACCTCTGCTCCTAAAGTATTTCATCATTATTTAACAAAATCCATAGAGAAACAAAATAATAAAGAAAAATCCACAGCAAATACACACATACTTACATCCAACCATCCACTACTTATGGGCTAATACATGTCCTCAGTTCATAATAAACAACATTAATGCCAAAGTGGTCTTTGGGTTTGTCGTACAACTTCTGCCTGTGGCATTCATGCCTCGCTCCATCTCCGGCTTGATCATATTGTATTCCATTTGAGTAGCACAGCAACTCCATCACCACCGCTAGCCACAATGACAACAGCACGAACAGTTTGTCTGTCCGTCTGTCTCCCTATTGGAAACTTGTGACCAAGTCTGCATTTAATCGTTATAATTGAGTATGAGGGGATAGGGAATTATTGTAAATTTAGTCAGTGGCAAGTCATTGCACACTTGCACCACAAACAACAACATCACCATCGCCATCACCACCATTGTCACTTGTTCTGCATCTGCCTTCTGCTCATTGTCGTATTGGACTAATATCGTCTGTATAAGTTTAAATGTTATTGTGATGGTGGCGAGGACGTTGTCGACGTCTGCGACATTGTTACAAATACTCGTAAATAATCTCCGAACTAAACAGCGAGCATGTAAATGGACTGACTGGTGGCATGGAAATCACTGGAACATGTGTACAAATTTATTATTTTTGATATTTACAGATTGTTATGCAAAAATTGTGCAAGTGTTTTAGGGCTTTTGATGAAGAAAAAAATCCACGATCGGAGGTCTGATGGCTCTTGAAAAAATTTCTTTAAAAAATCCACGTTGGGTGGTCTGGTGGCTTTTGAAAAGAATGCAAATTCGGAGGTCTGATGGCTCTTGAAAAAAAAATTCTTTAAGAAATCACAGTTCACGCTCGGAGGATAAAATTCTTTAAACGTCCACGTTTGAAAAAAAATATTTAAAAGTCCACGTTTGAAAAAAAATATTTAAAAGTCCACGTTTGAAAAAAAAATATTTAAAAGTCCACGTTTGAAAAAATATATTTAAAAATCCACGTTTGAAAAAGTTCTTTAAAAAATCCACGTTTGAAAAAATTCTTTAAAAAATCCACGTTTGAAAAAATTCTTTAAAAAATCCACGTTTGAAAAAATTCTTAAAAAAATCCACGTTTGAAAAACTTCTTTAAAAAATCCACGTGTGAAAAATTCTTTAAAAAATCCACGTGTGAACAAATTCTTTAAAAAATACACGTTTGAAAAAATTCTTTAAAAAATCCACGTTTGAAAAAATTCTTTAAAAACTCCACGTTTGAAAAAATTCTTTAAAAAATCCACGTTTGAAAAATTCTTTACAAAATCCACGTTTGAGAAAAATTCTTTAAAAAATCCACATTTGAAAAAATATTCTTTAAAAATCCACATTTGAAAAAATATTATTTAAAAAATCCACGTTTGAAAAAATATTCTTTAAAAAATCCACGTTTGAAAAAATATTCTTTAAAAAATCCACGTTTGAACAAATTCTTTAAAAAATCCACGTTTGAAAAAATTCTTAACAAAATCCACGTTTGAAAAAAATCTTTAAAAAATCCACGTTTGATACAATTCTTTAAAAAATCTACGTTTGATAAAATTCTTTTAAAAATCCACGTTTGATAAAATTCTTTAAAAAATCCACGTTTGATAAAATTCTTTAAAAAATCTACCTTTGAGAAAATTCTTTTAAAAATCCACGATTGATAAAATTCTTTTAAAAATCCACGTTTGATAAAATTCTTTTAAAAATCCACGTTTGAAAAAAATCTTTAAAAAATCCAAGTTTGAAAAAAATCTTTAAAAAATCCACGTTTAAAAAATCTTTAAAAAATCCACGTTTAAAAAATCTTTAAAAAATCCACGTTTGAAGGTCTGAGGATACTTGAAAAAATATTCTTTAAAAAATCCAAGTTTGAAGGTCTGAGGATGCTTGAAAAAACATTCTTTAAAAAAATCCACGTTTGAAGGTCAGAGGATGCTTGAAAAGTATTCTTTAAAAAAATCCACGTTTGAAGGTCTGAGCATGCTTGACGAAATATTCTTTAAAAAATCCACGTTTGAAGATCTGAGGATGCTTGAAAAAATATTCTTTAAAAAATCCACGTTTGAAGGTCTGAGGATGCTTGAAAAATATTCTTTAAAAAATCCACGTTTGAAGGTCTGAGGATGCTTGAAAAAATATTCTTTAAAGAATCCACGTTTGAAGGTCTGAGGATGCTTGAAAAAATATTCTTTAAAAAATCCACGTTTAAAGGTCTGAGGATGCTTGAAAAATATTCTTTAAAAAATCCACGTTTAAAGGTCTGAGGATGCTTGAAAAAATATTCTTTAAAAAATCCACGTTTGAAGGTCTGAGGATGCTTGAAAAAATATTCTTTAAAAAATCCACGTTTGAAGGTCTGAGGATGCTTGAAAAAATATTCTTTAAAAAATCCACGTTTGAAGGTCTGAGGATGCTTGAAAAAATATTCTTTAAAAAATCCACGTTTGAAGGTCTGAGGATGCTTGAAAAAATATTCTTTAAAAAATCCACGTTTGAAGGTCTGAGGATGCTTGAAAAAATATTCTTTAAAAAATCCACGTTTGAAGGTCTGAGGATGCTTGAAAAAATATTCTTTAAAAAATCCACGTTTGAAGGTCTGAGGATGCTTGAAAAAATATTCTTTAAAAAATCCACGTTTGAAGGTCTGAGGATGCTTGAAAAAATATTCTTTAAAAAATCCACGTTTGAAGGTCTGAGGATGCTTGAAAAAATATTCTTTAAAAAATCCACGTTTGAAGGTCTGAGGATGCTTGAAAAAATATTCTTTAAAAAATCCACGTTTGAAGGTCTGAGGATGCTTGAAAAAATATTCTTTAAAAAATCCACGTTTGAAGGTCTGAGGATGCTTGAAAAAATATTCTTTAAAAAATCCACGTTTGAAGGTCTGAGGATGCTTGAAAAATATTCTTTAAAAAATCCACGTTTGAAGGTCTGAGGATGCTTGAAAAATATACTTTAAAAAATCCACGTTTGAAGATCTGAGGATGCTTGAAAAAATATACTTTAAAAAATCCACGTTTGAAGGTGTGAGGATGCTTGAAAAAATATTTTTTAAAAAATCCACGTTTGAAGGTCTGAGGATGCTTGAAAAAATATTTTTTAAAAAATCCACGTTTGAAGGTCTGAGGATGCTTGAAAAAATATTCTTTAAAAAATCCACGTTTGAAGGCCTGAGGATGCTTGAAAAAATATTCTTTAAAAAATCCACGTTTGAAGGTCTGAGGATGCTTGAAAAAATATTCTTTAAAAAATCCACGTTTGAAGGTCTGAGGATGCTTGAAAAAATATTCTTTAAAAAATCCACGTTTGAAGGTCTGAGGATGCTTGAAAAAATATTCTTTAAAAAATCCACGTTTAAAGGTCTGGGGATGCTTGAAAAAATATTTTCTTTAAAAAAAACACGTTTGAAGGTCTGAGGAGGATGCTTGAAAAAATATTCTTTAAAAAATCCACGTTTGAAGGTCTGAGGATGCTTGAAAAAATATTCTTTAAAAAATCCACGTTTGAAGGTCTGAGGATGCTTGAAAAAATATTCTTTAAAAAATCCACGTTTGAAGGTCTGAGGATGCTTGAAAAAATATTCTTTAAAAAATCCACGTTTGAAAAACATTCTTTAAAAAATCCACGTTTGAAAAAATTCTTTGAAAAACCCACGTTTGAAAAAATTCTTTAAAAAATCCACGTTTGAAAAAATTCTTTAAAAAATCCACGTTTGAAAAATTCTTTAAAAAATCCACGTTTGAAAAAATTCTTTAAAAAATCCACGTTTGAAAACAAATTCTTTAAAAAATCCACGTTTGAAAAAATTCTTTAAAAAATCCACGTTTGAAAAAATTCTTTAAAAAATCCACGTTTGAAAAAATTCTTTGAAAAACCCACGTTGAAAAAATTCTTTAAAAAATCCACGTTTGAAAAAATTCTTTAAAAAATCCACGTTTGAAAAAATTCTTTAAAAAATCCACGTTTGAAAAAATTCTTTAAAAAATCCGCGTTTGAAAAAATTCTTTAAAAAATCAACGTTTGAAAAAATTCTTTAAAAAATCCACGTTTGAAAAAATTCTTTAAAAAAGCCACGTTTGAAAAAATTCTTTAAAAAGTCCACGTTTGAAAAAATTCTTTAAAAAATCCGCGTTTGAAAAAATTCTTTAAAAAATCCACGTTTGAAAAAATTCTTTAAAAAAGCCACGTTTGAAAAAATTCTTTAAAAAATCCACGTTTGAAAAAATTCTTTAAAAAATCCACGTTTGAAAAAATTCTTTAAAAAATCCACGTTTGAAAAAATTCTTTAAAAAATCCACGTTTGAAAAAATTCTTTAAAAAATCCACGTTTGAAAAAATTCTTTAAAAAATCCACGTTTGAAAAAATTCTTTAAAAAATCCACGTTTGAAAAAATTCTTTAAAAAATCCACGTTTGAAGGTACGAGGATGCTTGAAAAATATTCTTTAAAAAATCCGCGTTTAAAGGTCTGAGGATGCTTGAAAAAATATTCTTTAAAAAATCAACGTTTGAAGGTCTGAGGATGCTTGAAAAAATATTCTTTAAAAAATCCACGTTTGAAGGTACGAGGATGCTTGAAAAATATTCTTTAAAAAATCCGCGTTTAAAGGTCTGAGGATGCTTGAAAAAATATTCTTAAAAAAATCAACGTTTGAAGGTCTGAGGATGCTTGAAAAAATATTCTTTAAAAAATCCACGTTTGAAGGTCTGAGGATGCTTGAAAAAATATTCTTTAAAAAATCCACGTTTGAAGGTCTGAGGATGCTTGAAAAAATATTCTTTAAAAAATCCACGTTTGAAGATCTGAGGATGCTTGAAAAAATATTCTTTAAAAAATCCACGTTTGAAGGTACGAGGATGCTTGAAAAATATTCTTTAAAAAATCCGCGTTTAAAGGTCTGAGGATGCTTGAAAAAATATTCTTTAAAAAATCAACGTTTGAAGGTCTGAGGATGCTTGAAAAAATATTCTTTAAAAAATCCACGTTTGAAGGTACGAGGATGCTTGAAAAATATTCTTTAAAAAATCCGCGTTTAAAGGTCTGAGGATGCTTGAAAAAATATTCTTTAAAAAATCAACGTTTGAAGGTCTGAGGATGCTTGAAAAAATATTCTTAAAAAAATCCACGTTTGAAGGTCTGAGGATGCTTGAAAAAATATTCTTTAAAAAATCCACGTTTGAAGGTCTGAGGATGCTTGAAAAAATATTCTTAAAAAAATCCACGTTTGAAGGTCTGAGGATGCTTGAAAAAATATTCTTTAAAAAATCCACGTTTGAAGGTCTGAGGATGCTTGAAAAAATATTCTTTAAAAAATCCACGTTTGAAGATCTGAGGATGCTTGAAAAAATATTCTTTAAAAAATCCACGTTTGAAGGTACGAGGATGCTTGAAAAATATTCTTTAAAAAATCCGCGTTTAAAGGTCTGAGGATGCTTGAAAAAATATTCTTTAAAAAATCAACGTTTGAAGGTCTGAGGATGCTTGAAACAATATTCTTTAAAAAATCCACGTCTGAAGGACTTATGAAGAGCGAAAAATATTCTTTAAAAAATCCAGTTTAGGATGACTGATGTCGGGTCAAAAATATTCTTAAAAAAATCACCGTTTGAAGGACTGATTTTTTTATTAAAAATCCACGTTTGGCTGACTCTACAGTCAGTCAAGGATATTCTTTAAAAAATTTAGGTTTGCAGGTCTGTTGGTGCTTGAAAATATATTATCTAAAAACACGTAGATTAATCTGTTAAGGCTTGAAAATTGTCACATTTAGAGGTCTGTTGGTGCTTTAAAAATATTATTTAAAAGATATAGGTTTGGGGGTGTATTGGTGCTTGAGAAGATTTACATTTGGAGTTCTGATGGTGATTGAAATAATATTCTTTAAAATAAATCGCCGTTTGAAGGTTAAACAATATTCCTCTAGGATCTACTTCCGGAAGTAGATAACAACTTTAAACATATTTCAAGAAAAAAATTTATGAAGTCATGTTGATGAAGGAATTCCTTTTCATAGTCATCCATTCCTAAGGTTTCCAAATAGCGTATCCCTTTCAAGTATCTCTGTGAGAATATATCACTACCATTTTTTTCCTTTTTCATTGCATTGCAGGTGAAAAAAAATCACAATGTCAACTATTTCTTTGACTTCCGTTTGGGTTAAGACGACATTGCGGTTTTTGCTACCAAAAAAAAAAAAAAAAAAAAAAACGGCAAGAGTTGATAGCCAAAGTGATGATGCTTCACACGACGAGCAACAAGGATTACCAGAATGAAGCAGCAGCAGCAGTAAAACAGGTAATTCAATAGCCTTCTTCATTTGATAGTGATTTCTTATTTTTGTTGTTGTTTTTTTGCTTATAATTATGGACGAAGCAATCAACCTCTTTCTCGGTACCGGGTTAAAAAATCTTGAAGATGACATCAGATACAATTTAATTAAAAACGGAAGTTGACTTGCAGTTTTGTTCATAACTCTTTTTTTTGCTTTAACAAAAGGATTTGCAAAAAACAGGAAGGTTCATCAGTTTTGCCAGATGATGATAATTGAAGACATTTATGATTCAGCAGTTTGCAGGTTGTTGTTGCTTCTGGATTCATGGAACTCATCTTGTGATGAATGTATTTTTCTTTATTGAATTGCTGCAATGAGTGCAATTCGTAACCTTTCCATGAATTTATATTATGTGAATGAAGATTTCTGTAGGGACATCAAGGTTTACACCGTGAGATTTTCTATATTATTTTTTATAAATTTTTAACAGTTTTTAACAAGGAAAAAGACAAGTTTGAATCTAAAAAAAAATTGTGAAGAATTTTTAAAGATGATTTCCAATGAATTTTTATGAAGAATTGTTTCAAACGTGGATTTTTTAAAGAATTTTTTCAAACGTGGATTTTTTAAAGAATTTTTTCAAACGTGGATTTTTTAAAGAATTTTTTCAAGCGTGGATTTTTTAAAGAATTTTTTCAAACGTCGATTTTTTAAAGAATTTTTTCAAACTTGGATTTTTTAAAGAATTTTTTCAAACGTGGATTTTTTAAAGAATTTTTTCAAACGTGGATTTTTTAAAGAATTTTTTCAAACGTGGATTTTTTAAAGAATTTTTTCAAACGTGGATTTTTTAAAGAATTTTTTCAAACGTGGATTTTTTAAAGAATTTTTTTCAAACGTGGATTTTTTAAAGAATTTTTTCAAACGTGGATTTTTTAAAGGATTTTTTCAAACGTACATTTTTTAAAGAATTTTTTCAAACGTACATTTTTTAAAGAATTTTTTCAAACGTGGATTTTTTAAAGAATTTTTTCAAACGTAGATTTTTTAAAGAATTTTTTTCAAACGTGGATTTTTTAAAGAATTTTTTCAAACGTGGATTTTTTAAAGAATTTTTTCAAACGTGGATTTTTTAAAGAATTTTTTCAAACGTACATTTTTTAAAGAATTTTTTCAAACGTGGATTTTTTAAAGAATTTTTTCAAACGCGGATTTTTTAAAGAATTTTTTCAAACGTGGATTTTTTAAAGAATTTTTTCAAACGTGGATTTTTTAAAACGTGGATTTTTTAAAGAATTTTTATCAAACGTGGATTTTTTAAAGAATTTTATCAAACGTGGATTTTTTAAAGAATTTTATCAAACGTGGATTTTTTAAAGAATTTTATCAAACGTGGATTTTTTAAACACTTTTTTCAAACGTGGATTTTTTAAAGAATTTTTTCAAACGTGGATTTTTTAAAGAATTTTATCAAACGTGGATTTTTTAAACAATTTTTTCCAACGTGGATTTTTTAAACAATTTTTTCAAACGTGGATTTTTTAAACAATTTTTTCCAACGTGGATTTTTTAAACAATTTTTTCAAACGTGGATTTTTTAAACAATTTTTTCCAACGTGGATTTTTTAAACAATTTTTTCAAACGTGGAATTTTTAAACAATTTTTTCCAACGTGGATTTTTTAAACAATTTTTTCAAACGTGTATTTTTTAAACAATTTTTTCCAACGTGGATTTTTTAACGATTTTTTTCAAATATGGATTTTTTATATCGTTGGGTTTTTTATTTATTTTTTATCACATTTTCACGTGAAATTTCTCTTAGTGTCGTTTGCCCCAGAAAATGGATAACACCTGCAGTTATTACATTCAAGGTTTCCTGCCTCTGTTAACTAAGGACCGACCGGTATTCATTGTTTATTCCATACTCCTGCCATTGGCCTTTTATCATTTGCATCACCAGCGGTTTTAACTTAGTTTGCCGACAATAAGCCATGTTCCCCTATTAAGATGTTGTGTTGTTGCTCTTTTTTTGGCTTTTAGTGTTAGGTGCCGGTGCTGCACCGCCACCGGACCATGCAAATCAGTCCACATGTAAACAGCGTAAATAATTTGCATAAAATTGCATATCTGTGGCGCTAACTGGGTGTTCATTTGCAGATAGACAGATGGTCAGATAAAAATAGACTAACTCAACCGAAACAGCAACAACAACCACAACTGGAAAGAACGTTGTTAACTTTATTTAGTTATGAAAAAATATAAAAATAGTAGTTGAGAAATGTAAATTGCGCTCATGTGATCTATTTATGGTTAGAATGGTTACATTGGGCAAAAAACAAGAAAGAAAAAAGATTTAGGGCGAGAAATTTTTCTAAACAATAGAATATTTAAAATACCCTACTTTATATGTAAAACGAATTGAGTTAAGTTGTTGGTTTGTAATAATAATTTTTCAAGCCCCATCAGGACTTCAAACCTGGATTTTTTTAAAGAATATTTTTTTCACACAACATCCGACCTCCGAAAATAGAATTTTAAAGAATATTTTTTTAAGCATCCTCAGACCTACAAACGTGGATTTTTCAAGGAATATTTTTTCAAGCATCCTCAGAGCTTCAAACGTGTATCTTTCAAAGAATATTTTTTCAAGCATCCTCAGATCTTCAAAGTGGATTTTTTAAAGAATATTTTTTCAAGCATCCTTAACCTTCAAACGTGGATTTTTTAAAGAATATTTTTTCACACAACATTCGACCTCCGAAAATAGATTTTTAAAGAATAAAGAATATTTTTTTTCAAGCAGCCTCAGACCTTCAAACGTGGATTTTTTTAAGAATATTTTTTCAAGCAGCCTCAGACCTTTAAACGTGGATTTTTTAAAGAATATTTTTTCAAGCATCCTCAGACCTTCAAACGTGGATTTTTTAAAGAATATTTTTTCAGGCATCTTCAGACCTTCAAACGTGGATTTTTTAAAGAATATTTTATCAAGCATCCTCACACTTTCAAACGTGGATTTTTTAAAGAATATTTTTTCATGGATCCTCAGACCTTCAAACGTGGATTTTTTAAAGAATATTTTTTCATGGATCTTCAGACCTTCAAACGTGGATTTTTTAAAGAATATTTTTTCATGTATCCTCAGACCTTCAAACGTGGATTTTTTAAAGAATATTTTTTCATGGATCCTCAAACCTTCAAACGTGGATTTTTTAAAGAATATTTTTTCATGGATCCTCAGACCTTCAAACGTGGATTTTTTAAAGAATATTTTTTCATGGATCCTCAGTCCTTCAAACGTGGATTTTTTAAAGAATATTTTTTCATGGATCCTCAGACCTTCAAACGTGGATTTTTTAAAGAATATTTTTTCATGGATCCTCAAACCTTCAAACGTGGATTTTTTAAAGAATATTTTTTCATGGATCCTCAGTCCTTCAAACGTGGATTTTTTAAAGAATATTTTTTCATGGATCCTCAGACCTTCAAACGTGGATTTTTTAAAGAATATTTTTTCATGGATCCTCAGACCTTCAAACGTGGATTTTTTAAAGAATATTTTTTCATGGATCCTCAAACCTTCAAACGTGGATTTTTTAAAGAATATTTTTTCATGGATCCTCAAACCTTCAAACGTGGATTTTTTAAAGAATATTTTTTCATGGATCCTCAGACCTTCAAACGTGGATTTTTTAAAGAATATTTTTTCATGGATCCTCAGACCTTCAAACGTGGATTTTTTAAAGAATATTTTTTCATGGATCCTCAGACCTTCAAACGTGGATTTTTTAAAGAATATTTTTTCATGGATCCTCAAACCTTCAAACGTGGATTTTTTAAAGAATATTTTTTCATGGATTCTCAGACCTTCAAACGTGGATTTTTTAAAGAATATTTTTTCATGGATCCTCAGACCTTCAAACGTGGATTTTTTAAAGAATATTTTTTCATGGATCCTCAGTCCTTTAAACGTGGATTTTTTAAAGAATATTTTTTCATGGATCCTCAGACCTTCAAACGTGGATTTTTTAAAGAATATTTTTTCATGGATCCTCAAACCTTCAAACGTGGATTTTTTAAAGAATATTTTTTCATGGATCCTCAGACCTTCAAACGTGGATTTTTTAAAGAATATTTTTTCATGGATCCTCAGACCTTCAAACGTGGATTTTTTAAAGAATATTTTTTCATGGATCCTCAAACCTTCAAACGTGGATTTTTTAAAGAATATTTTTTCATGGATCCTCAAACCTTCAAACGTGGATTTTTTAAAGAATATTTTTTCATGGATCCTCAGACCTTCAAACGTGGATTTTTTAAAGAATATTTTTTCATGGATCCTCAGACCTTCAAACGTGGATTTTTTAAAGAATATTTTTTCATGGATCCTCAGACCTTCAAACGTGGATTTTTTAAAGAATATTTTTTCATGGATCCTCAGACCTTCAAACGTGGATTTTTTAAAGAATATTTTTTCATGGATCCTCAGACCTTCAAACGTGGATTTTTTAAAGAATATTTTTTCATGGATCCTCAGACCTTCAAACGTGGATTTTTTAAAGAATATTTTTTCATGGATCCTCAGACCTTCAAACGTGGATTTTTTAAAGAATATTTTTTCATGGATCCTCAGACCTTCAAACGTGGATTTTTTAAAGAATATTTTTTCATGGATCCTCAGACCTTCAAACGTGGATTTTTTAAAGAATATTTTTTCATGGATCCTCAGACCTTCAAACGTGGATTTTTTAAAGAATATTTTTTCATGGATCCTCAGACCTTCAAACGTGGATTTTTTAAAGAATATTTTTTCATGGATCCTCAGTCCTTCAAACGTGGATTTTTTAAAGAATATTTTTTCATGGATCCTCAGACCTTCAAACGTGGATTTTTTAAAGAATATTTTTTCATGGATCCTCAGTCCTTCAAACGTGGATTTTTTAAAGAATATTTTTTCATGGATCCTCAGACCTTCAAACGTGGATTTTTTAAAGAATATTTTTTCATGGATCCTCAGTCCTTCAAACGTGGATTTTTTAAAGAATATTTTTTCATGGATCCTCAGACCTTCAAACGTGGATTTTTTAAAGAATATTTTTTCAAGCAGCCTCAGACCTTTAAACGTGGATTTTTTAAAGAATATTTTATCAAGCATCCTCACACTTTCAAACGTGGATTTTTAAAGAATATTTTATCAAGCATCCTCACACTTTCAAACGTGGATTTTTAAAGAATATTTTATCAAGCATCCTCACACTTTCAAACGTGGATTTTTTTAAGAATATTTTTTCAGGCATCTTCAGACCTTCAAACGTGGATTTTTTTAAGAATATTTTTTCAAGTATCCTCAGACCTTCAAACGTGGATTTTTTTAAGAATATTTTTTCAAGTATCCTCAGACCTTCAAACGTGGATTTTTTAAAGAATATTTTTTCAGGCATCTTCAGACCTTCAAACGTGGATTTTTTAAAGAATATTTTATCAAGCATCCTCACACTTTCAAACGTGGATTTTTTAAAGAATATTTTTTCATGGATCCTCAGACCTTCAAACGTGGATTTTTTAAAGAATATTTTTTCATGGATCCTCAGACCTTCAAACGTGGATTTTTTAAAGAATATTTTTTCATGGATCCTCAGTCCTTCAAACGTGGATTTTTTAAAGAATATTTTTTCATGGATCCTCAGACCTTCAAACGTGGATTTTTTAAAGAATATTTTTTCATGGATCCTCAAACCTTCAAACGTGAATTTTTTAAAGAATATTTTTTCATGGATCCTCAGACCTTCAAACGTGGATTTTTTAAAGAATATTTTTTCAAGCAGCCTCAGACCTTTAAACGTGGATTTTTTAAAGAATATTTTATCAAGCATCCTCACACTTTCAAACGTGGATTTTTAAAGAATATTTTATCAAGCATCCTCACACTTTCAAACGTGGATTTTTAAAGAATATTTTATCAAGCATCCTCACACTTTCAAACGTGGATTTTTTTAAGAATATTTTTTCAGGCATCTTCAGACCTTCAAACGTGGATTTTTTTAAGAATATTTTTTCAAGTATCCTCAGACCTTCAAACGTGGATTTTTTTAAGAATATTTTTTCAAGTATCCTCAGACCTTCAAACGTGGATTTTTTAAAGAATATTTTTTCATGGATCCTCAGTCCTTCAAACGTGGATTTTTTAAAGAATATTTTTTCATGGATCCTCAGACCTTCAAACGTGGATTTTTTAAAGAATATTTTTTCATGGATCCTCAAACCTTCAAACGTGGATTTTTTAAAGAATATTTTTTCATGGATCCTCAGACCTTCAAACGTGGATTTTTTAAAGAATATTTTTTCAAGCAGCCTCAGACCTTTAAACGTGGATTTTTTAAAGAATATTTTATCAAGCATCCTCACACTTTCAAACGTGGATTTTTAAAGAATATTTTATCAAGCATCTTCAGACCTTCAAACGTGGATTTTTTAAAGAATATTTTATCAAGCATCCTCACACTTTCAAACGTGGATTTTTTTAAGAATATTTTTTCAGGCATCTTCAGACCTTCAAACGTGGATTTTTTTAAGAATATTTTTTCAAGTATCCTCAGACCTTCAAACGTGGATTTTTTTAAGAATATTTTTTCAAGTATCCTCAGACCTTCAAACGTGGATTTTTTAAAGAATATTTTTTCAGGCATCTTCAGACCTTCAAACGTGGATTTTTTAAAGAATATTTTATCAAGCATCCTCACACTTTCAAACGTGGATTTTTTAAAGAATATTTTTTCATGGATCCTCAGACCTTCAAACGTGGATTTTTTAAAGAATATTTTTTCATGGATCCTCAGACCTTCAAACGTGGATTTTTTAAAGAATATTTTTTCATGTATCCTCAGACCTTCAAACGTGGATTTTTTAAAGAATATTTTTTCATGGATCCTCAAACCTTCAAACGTGGATTTTTTAAAGAATATTTTTTCATGGATCCTCAGACCTTCAAACGTGGATTTTTTAAAGAATATTTTTTCATGGATCCTCAAACCTTCAAACGTGGATTTTTTAAAGAATATTTTTTCATGGATCCTCAGTCCTTCAAACGTGGATTTTTTAAAGAATATTTTTTCATGGATCCTCAGACCTTCAAACGTGGATTTTTTAAAGAATATTTTTTCATGGATCCTCAGACCTTCAAACGTGGATTTTTTAAAGAATATTTTTTCATGGATCCTCAGACCTTCAAACGTGGATTTTTTAAAGAATATTTTTTCATGGATCCTCAGACCTTCAAACGTGGATTTTTTAAAGAATATTTTTTCATGGATCCTCAAACCTTCAAACGTGGATTTTTTAAAGAATATTTTTTCATGGATCCTCAGACCTTCAAACGTGGATTTTTTAAAGAATATTTTTTCATGGATCCTCAGACCTTCAAACGTGGATTTTTTAAAGAATATTTTTTCATGGATCCTCAAACCTTCAAACGTGGATTTTTTAAAGAATATTTTTTCATGGATTCTCAGACCTTCAAACGTGGATTTTTTAAAGAATATTTTTTCATGGATCCTCAGACCTTCAAACGTGGATTTTTTAAAGAATATTTTTTCATGGATCCTCAGTCCTTTAAACGTGGATTTTTTAAAGAATATTTTTTCATGGATCCTCAGACCTTCAAACGTGGATTTTTTAAAGAATATTTTTTCATGGATCCTCAAACCTTCAAACGTGGATTTTTTAAAGAATATTTTTTCATGGATCCTCAGACCTTCAAACGTGGATTTTTTAAAGAATATTTTTTCATGGATCCTCAGACCTTCAAACGTGGATTTTTTAAAGAATATTTTTTCATGGATCCTCAAACCTTCAAACGTGGATTTTTTAAAGAATATTTTTTCATGGATCCTCAAACCTTCAAACGTGGATTTTTTAAAGAATATTTTTTCATGGATCCTCAGACCTTCAAACGTGGATTTTTTAAAGAATATTTTTTCATGGATCCTCAGACCTTCAAACGTGGATTTTTTAAAGAATATTTTTTCATGGATCCTCAGACCTTCAAACGTGGATTTTTTAAAGAATATTTTTTCATGGATCCTCAGACCTTCAAACGTGGATTTTTTAAAGAATATTTTTTCATGGATCCTCAGACCTTCAAACGTGGATTTTTTAAAGAATATTTTTTCATGGATCCTCAGACCTTCAAACGTGGATTTTTTAAAGAATATTTTTTCATGGATCCTCAGACCTTCAAACGTGGATTTTTTAAAGAATATTTTTTCATGGATCCTCAGACCTTCAAACGTGGATTTTTTAAAGAATATTTTTTCATGGATCCTCAAACCTTCAAACGTGGATTTTTTAAAGAATATTTTTTCATGGATCCTCAAACCTTCAAACGTGGATTTTTTAAAGAATATTTTTTCATGGATCCTCAGACCTTCAAACGTGGATTTTTTAAAGAATATTTTTTCATGGATCCTCAGACCTTCAAACGTGGATTTTTTAAAGAATATTTTTTCATGGATCCTCAGACCTTCAAACGTGGATTTTTTAAAGAATATTTTTTCATGGATCCTCAAACCTTCAAACGTGGATTTTTTAAAGAATATTTTTTCATGGATCCTCAGACCTTCAAACGTGGATTTTTTAAAGAATATTTTTTCATGGATCCTCAGACCTTCAAACGTGGATTTTTTAAAGAATATTTTTTCATGGATCCTCAGACCTTCAAACGTGGATTTTTTAAAGAATATTTTTTCATGGATCCTCAAACCTTCAAACGTGGATTTTTTAAAGAATATTTTTTCATGGATCCTCAGTCCTTCAAACGTGGATTTTTTAAAGAATATTTTTTCATGGATCCTCAGACCTTCAAACGTGGATTTTTTAAAGAATATTTTTTCATGGATCCTCAAACCTTCAAACGTGGATTTTTTAAAGAATATTTTTTCATGGATCCTCAGACCTTCAAACGTGGATTTTTTAAAGAATATTTTTTCATGGATCCTCAGACCTTCAAACGTGGATTTTTTAAAGAATATTTTTTCATGGATCCTCAGACCTTCAAACGTGGATTTTTTAAAGAATATTTTTTCATGGATCCTCAGACCTTCAAACGTGGATTTTTTAAAGAATATTTTTTCATGGATCCTCAGTCCTTCAAACGTGGATTTTTTAAAGAATATTTTTTCATGGATCCTCAGACCTTCAAACGTGGATTTTTTAAAGAATATTTTTTCATGGATCCTCAAACCTTCAAACGTGGATTTTTTAAAGAATATTTT
Source organism: Musca autumnalis (assembly GCF_047663935.1). Classification (NCBI taxonomy): domain Eukaryota; kingdom Metazoa; phylum Arthropoda; class Insecta; order Diptera; family Muscidae; genus Musca; species Musca autumnalis. Next base: position 246,655,711 of record NW_027411755.1, read on the forward strand.
TTCATGGATCCTCAAACCTTCAAACGTGGATTTTTTAAAGAATATTTTTTCATGGATCCTCAGACCTTCAAACGTGGATTTTTTAAAGAATATTTTTTCATGGATCCTCAGACCTTCAAACGTGGATTTTTTAAAGAATATTTTTCCAAGCATCCTCACACCTTCAAACGTGGATTTTTTAAAGAATATTTTTTCAAGCATCCTCAGATCTTTAAACATGGATTTTTTTAAGAATGTTTTTTCAAGCAGCCTCAGACCTTCAAACGTGGATTTTTTAAAGAATATTTTTTCAGACATCCTCAGTCCTTCAAAAGTGAATTTTTAAGGAATACTTCTTCAAGCATCCTCACACTTTCAAACGTGGATTTGTTAAAGAACAAAGCGTGGATTTTTTTAAAAAATATTTTTTTCAGAGAATATTTTAAATTAAAAATTAAAGCGCATTTATTTTTTTTTTTGTAAATACTTTAAAGACCCCTAGTAATTTAGGCTCAAGTTTTCCACACGCACTCGTTTACCTAGGAAGTCTGATGCCATTGCGTTTTGTGGTTTCTTTCCTTCTTTCATTTTTCACTTTCTGCATGTCATTCTTGGTCATAATAGCGATTTATAAAACAACAAAACATTTCTTAGTTTTCCTCATTCTACAGCATGTTTAGGAAGCCGGCAAGCAAGCCCGGTGTATAATTATTATCTTCTATGTCTGCATTGTCTTCTTCTTCATCTAGTTCTTCGTGCAGTCTTGTTTCTTAATGAAATCACAGGCACCATCAAATGTTTAGCTTCTGCTGTAAGACCAGCGTCGTGTCGGTCTTCATCATCGTCACATTATCGTTTACATTACACAGTTTTAGCTGGTGCTGTTAATTATCATTTAATATAAACTACATTTGCTGTTCTTGTTGTTGTTGGTTATCTCCACCAGAATGTCTGCTCCAACTGATCCATGACTCCCGGGGCCAGTCAACCATGAGACGACAAGTTGTGGTAGGAAACAAATGAAAGAAAATAAAAAAACGCACAAATCTTTCTTGACATTATTGGGTATTTGTTTGTCTTCTGCTTCTTCTTCGCCTTCGTCGTCTCTTGAAGTCTCCACTAAACGGCCTTTGTTTGGATCTTCAAGTTGCTACATTTTTTCCATTTCAAAATCTGTGAAATGTGTTTTTTTTTTTTCATTCGGCTAAGTTGATATTTGTGCGTGCAAAATCATGAAATCAAGAGTTGTATTTGTAATCCATACTCGGGGTATCTATTATGATGATCATCATTGCCGGCATGCTCATCGTCAGCATCGGCGTGTATGACTTTGCGGTCAATTTCAAGCATATTTTCAGTTTTCATTCTTTTATTAGATTAGAAATTGTTGGGATTCTTGGCAATGATGAGAGGCCATAAGTCTTTAGCAAACTGGAAAACAACCAACCTCGTGCCTAAATACCAACTTAGTGGCATTGATGTCATTCATGCATTCGTTAAGCGTTTTAGTTATGTTATATGACTTCATAGTTGAAGTTGGAGCAACGAAACCACATGATTTGCGCTTCAATTACGTTGTGATTATCAGCAAAGTGTTACAGTCGGGATATACCATACAGATATTCTAAAAAATCCAGGCGCAGTTTTCATGGTATTTGAATTATATCCTTTAACAATCCACTATAGCATATGCCTGTCACCCCCGGGGAGATTTTTTGGGATATATTTCTTTTTGGTTCTTTCGTCCATTTTCTGATGACAAAATTCGTCAGGATTTCTTCTTTGCTTGTGAGCACAATGAATAGCTAAGGTGACACTCAGAAAAGCTCTAAGCACGAGCGAAAACCTTTTGGAAGTCTGTGGTTGGCACTGTTGATTTAAAGGGGCTCCTATCCCACCATAACATTGCAGATACCATTCGATCCTAATCCCTCGGTACTTCAGGTTGTTTCTCAAGTGGGTGAGGTTGATGTTTAAAAACAATATTATTTGTATTTGCATCGCTCTACCGATTAACTTCTTTAACAAGGATCAAAAGCACAATCAGCGACAACTGGCGTTAAACTAGATTTAATCTTTCAAGAGTTACCGTGCTTACAAATAATGTTTATTGACGATTGTAGGGGTTTAACGCATTTCGTCCAACTATCTCAGGAATTATAGGCTTGGCCCCGAAAAAATATATCGTTGACACCAGGATCAGAAGATCTACATTAAAAACTTCTAAAAAAACCTTGAACTGCACTTAAACGAAAATTTTTAATTTCACTTCGAGAGATGGTTTGCTCAGCGGTCCCTTTGGTTGTGTCCACAGGGGAGTTTAAGCTTATGGGTCATTATCTGAGGAAGTCTAGGCTTGTACAAAAAGAAACATTAGGAAATAATTCTCAAACATCCACACAAAGCTACTGAATTTAATTACGGAGATTTGCCAGGGCAGTTGAAAACGTGCATGCTGGGCAGATATTTTGCATGGTGTTTAGCTCTATATGAATTTAGACGACTGCACCATACCGAACGTAGTTGAGCCAAAACTACTTCGGTTAGTTGTAGCACGTTCTTCAGCTAGGATAGATGGGCGATGTTCTTCGGGGACTGCAGCCACACAATAGTGTGCGACTATATCTATGTGGATACTAAATAGCTTGAAGGCCTTGCTGATATGGGGGTTCTCTCTTATATCATTGGACCTCTCTCTCTCTATAACGTGAAAATTCCTCTTGACATGCCTGGGTGGTGGAGTTCTATTCATCATACGATGATTGGGATGACACTCATTGTAATAACCGAGCAAGTACTGCAACGAAAGCATGTCATTGTGTCGCTGTGCTGGAAGAATCTTTGCTTTCTCATGTGGATGATCCACTGATGATCAGGGCGGCATTCTGACAAGTTTTAATCTTTGTCCATTGCGTTTCAATTAGACTCGCGGATCGTACTGGCGCCGCCTAGCTTTCCACAGACTGATCTATCGCACCATAACTGCTGCAGTCTAGGGACTTGAGAACCTTGTTCCTACATTTCAGTTTGTCGAAAATAGCTGCGCCCACGAGAACGTGCTGTCGAATAAGATTCCTAGAATTTTGGGGTAGTTTGTGGTCGAAAATCTGCTACCATCGACCACGACATTCAACTCTCTTCTCACCTACGCCGTTCATGTGGTGAACAAAGTGGCTGTAGGTTTTGTGGCGGTAATCTGCATATTCTTCGCGAGAAAAAATGTGCTAAGATCAGTCAAACAGGAGTTTAGTATTTTATAAATGTCACGGTATGATCGTACAGTCATCCGGGACATAATACAGGAAAGTAGAGACTAAAAAGTTGCTGTGATTTCACCACACCTTGGAAAATCCCTCTTTCACGCTACGGGGTTTGGACTTCTTCTTCTTAAATTCCACGTTCGACTGGCGTCCATACATATACATAATTGATTATCTAACGTTTCAGACTTGGCCGGAAGGTTGTCTGCTCGTTGTCCTTAAACATTATGGAGTGCCTGACAGTATCGAAGGCTTTTGATAAGTCAAGCACCATCATCACTGTTCTATAACATGGCTTGCTCTGGTTGAGTCCTCGACAAATATATGTGGAGATGGCGTGCAGTGCGGTTGGCGTACTGTGCTGATTACGGAATCCATGCTGGGGAGAACTAAGGCCTCAAGGGTTTTTGCTACGGGGACAAAAGCGAAATCGGCCTGACCTATTCACTTTTGCTGGCGTCCTTGCCTGGCTTCAGTAGTGGAACCACCATGCCCATTTTCCAGACTTCGGGAACAATGAGGGTGGCTAGCGACAAGTTGACAACTTTAGTGAGATACTCCATTCCCGGCTCATCCAGCTGCTTCAGCATTACCATGGAGATTCCATCAGGGCCAAACGCTTTGGATGATTTAGCGTTTCTGATGACATTCGCAACATCGTCCATTGTAAATTGTGGTGGTTCATCCGGGCTGCTCGACGTACTGACGATTGAAATAACTTGCTCACCTTTTCGGGTAAGTCAACATAACGTAAGGAGGTCCTGTCTTCCTTTTTTTAGGGTTTGATACTGACATAACCGTTGCTCACAATTCACTTATACTGGCTCCAATGTTGCAACTCTTCAGATGATTTAACCACTTGTTCCGCTTATGCTCGCCAACCAACCTTTTTACTTCCATTGATAATTTCCTGACTCTGGGTTCACTTGGGTTGGCACGACGAAGCTCATCACGCCTATTTGCTAATCCCGTCGCCTCTACTGGGAAGTTTGATCTCACTTTGGGTACTCGACCAGCAGGTATTTGGCGCGCTGCTGCAGCAGTTATGATGTCTCGGAACGTCCTTTCAGTTACCCGAACATCAGCAGAATTAGGCAGAACTCTGGAGCGGTGATTACAGAACTCTCTGAAACTTGGCCAATGAGCTTTCCCATGATTGACGAAAGTGCGACATTCAGGGGTGATGCCATCGGGCGGTCTGCTAATGTAGACAATTATGGGGATATGTTTAAAATTTATCTGATCTGTTCCAAATGAAATGACGGGTTGCCATTTGTCAAACAAGGTGACACGATGGTTATGTCTGACGAACTATTGCACTTTACTCTAATTCTGGTAGGGGCGTCCTCATTGACTGCGCAAAACGTAGAGCTATTAATCTGCTCAACCAGAGCTATACCAATCTGGTTGTTTCCTAGGACTGAATGCCACAACACATGAGTCGCCCAAGACCAGACACCCATTTCCACACCTGACTTCTACCCCTACACATTCCATGTACGGATCATTAGGGTCAGGCAGCAATCCTTCGGCAGCGGGTTCTCCTGTACCGGATTGACCCGGAACTACACAACATTTGTGTTCCTGCCAGGGGCTGCCACTTCAGTGCATATATATGTACGTATTTGTATCGTTATACGCGGTATTGACCTAGTCATCATTTACTCAAAGAGTGGCATAACTCAACAAATGCGTTTTCTGAGTTAGCAATTTCTATTTTTTCTACGACTTCTACTTCATCTTGTGTCAAACTTTTATACTGATATCTTTAAAACTCGACGAGTTACAGCTCATTTACTACGAGTTTCCCATAAATCAACACAAACGTTGTTTTAGTTTATGAACCACTAGAACACTTCAAATCATGCTTAATCTTGCATAGAAATTTAGCACTGCTATTTTGCTAGCTGTTTGCAAAATATGGTCCAAGTAGTTATTTTAGTTTTTGTGTAATAATCTTTTTAAATGGAGAAGTCAAATTTCAATCGCCAACTTATCGTCACTCTTTGAGTAAATGAGCGATATGGATGTAGACCTCTCCTCCGCCCAAGCATGTAAGATGAGATTTTCATGATCTAGAAGAGAGAGTCCCGAGATACAGGGGAAACCTCTAGATCAACAAACTTATTTGGCAAGACTAAATGCTATTCACACAGATGTTACGACAACTTATATAAGCTGATATCTGCGCTGTACATAAAACACCGGTACTAACCATGGGGTTGGGTTATATGGTTAAGAAGAGTGAATTCTTGCGAAAACAAACGAAATAATCATACCGTAAGCCTTCAGTCTAAGGAAATAATGGTTTTAGACCCCAAACATGTTTGGGCGCAATCCGTTTCAGACAATTTGGTGTCGATTTAGCCATGTTCGTCCGTCTGTCTGTCCGGATGATTGGCTGGAGCGCACGATAACTTTCGAATGGATCAACTAATTTGGTCTAAACTTTGGTTCTCTTACACAGAAAGTTCAGCATTTTTTGCTAAAAAGGTTGACACGATAACTCTCGAAGGTAGTAAGCGATTCGGTCCAAATTTTGCCCATGCATTCCTCCAGACATAGATCAGCAGGGGCAAATATTAAAAAAGAATCAGTTTTTAGTAACAATTTTAAAACGACACTAGAATGCCCTTAATCTGCACATTAGTGAATTTTTTTTAACTTTTGTGGAGACGATACTCAAAAGAGTTGTTCGACAGTGTTCGTATATGATTTAAGTTTACGATAAGTACTCCAGTAAGCAAAGGTTAGACCAATGTCAGCCACTCATTTTTTCGTGTCCACCCACCATTTTAATTTTAGGTGGCATCGAAGAATTTTGGAAGCTTTCGGGCTATTATATTATTATAATTATAATGGACTATTATTATTATAATGGACTTGCCAACGAAAAATTGTATATATGTAGTTGTAATTAGGACCACAAGGACTGTATTCGGTGGAAAATTCAATAGGTACATTAACCAGCCCTTAAAAAATACTTTTAAAAAATTCTAAAAAATACTTTTAAAAAATTCCAAGTACCTAAAAAATATTTTTTAAAAAATTCACTTCCCTTAAAAATATTTAAAAAAAAAATCCACTTCCCTAAAAATATTTTTAAAAAATCCAACACCCTAGAAAATATTTGTAACAAATCCACGTCCCTAAAAACATTTTTAAAAAATCCACGTCCCTAAATAATATTTAAAAAAAATCCGAGTTTAAAAAATCCACTTCCCTCAAAAATATATTTAAAAAATCTAAGTCCCTCAAAAATAATGTTAGAAGAATCTGCGTCCCTAAAAAATTAAAAAAATCCATACCTTAAATTTTTTTAAAAAAAAATCCAATTCCCTAATAATATTTTTAAAAACATCCACGTCCCTACAAATATTTAAAAAAAAATTCAAGCCAAAAAAATATTTTTAAAAAAATCCAAGTCCATGGAAATATTTAAAAAAACCACGTCCCTTAAATATTTTTCAAAAATCCACTTTCTTAAAAAATGTTAAAAAATCCAAGTCCCTAAAAAATATTTTTTAAAAAACCACGTTCCTAGAAAATATTTTTAAAATATTTTTAAAAAAATCCTCTACCCTAAAAAGTATGTTTAAAAACTCCAAATAGCTAAAAATATTTTTTACAAATCCGCGCCCCTATTTTTAAACAAATCAACTTATTAAAGAATCCAAGTCCCTTAAAATATTTTTAAAAATTCTGAGTTCTAAAAAATATTTAAAAAAATCCAGGTTCCTAAAAAAGGTTTTTAAAAAATCCAACCTCATATTTTTAAAAAATACACGTCTCTAAAATATATTAAAAAAACCACGTCCCTAAAACATATTGAAAAAAAACACGTCCCTAAAACATATTTTCCAAGTCCCCAAGAAATAGTTTTAAAAAATCCAAGTCCCTAAGATATTTTTAAAAAAAATCCACGTCTCTAAAAATATTTTTAAAAAAATCCACGTTTGAAAACCAAAAAAAATCCACGTCTCAAAAATATTTAAAAAAAATCCACGTCTCAAAAATATTTTAAAAAAATCCACGTCTCAAAAATATTTTAAAAAAATCCACGTCTCAAAAATGTTTAAAAAAAAATCCACGTCTCAAAAATATTTTTAAAAAAATCCACGTCCCTAAAAAATATGTTTAAAAAATCCACGTCCTTAAAAAATATGTTTGAAAAAAAATCCACGTCCCTAACAAATATTTTTGAAAATTCATGTGCCTAAAAATTTTTTAAAAAGAATCCACGTCCCTAAAAAATATTTTAAAAAACCACGTCATTAAAAATATTTTTAAAAAGTCCACGTGCCTAAAACAATTTTTTTGAGAAATCCAAGTCCCCAAAAAATATTTTTTAAAAAATCCAAGTCCCCAAAAAATATTTTAAAAAAAAATTCAACTTCTCTAAAAAAATTTTTAAAAAAATCCCCGTCCATATAAAATATTTTTAAAAATCCACATCCCTGAAAATATTTTTAAAAAAATCCACATCCGATCTTGGAAATATATTCGGTAACTCCCTCACACAAGTTCAATATTTTTGCTTATGTGCAGTTAAAGGGCTGTACTTCTTGTAGTCCTGAAGAGAGATCGTAAAACACGGTATTCCGAATTGGAAAAGCAAATCAACAAATAGGGAGGAATGAAAATATTTTCTTTATAGGACAAATGTTCTGTAGAGGGTCAACTAAGTAAGTAATAAGTAATCGATATATGAATATGCACTATATCGGTCCAACTCCTTCGAGTATCTCCAAAAATTAAATGTTTTCAAAATTGTGCAGTTTGGGGACATGTCGTTTTTAAATTGGCCAAATCATTGCAAATACTGCACATCCTAATCGTTCGTCCATAATTACGTCAAATTTCAGGATGAACTTTACGGTAAACTTCTTTCGGTACCTCCTCAACAAAAGTTGAAACATTTAGACTTGAAAACAGGTTAAGACCTATTCTCCAATAAATTTGAAACTTTATTTCGTAGAGGTCTCGTAGTACTCATTACAACAGTAATATGTTTAAAAACAACCTTTGCCGTGTTTGTTTCTCTTCATAGGCTGAGGGTATAACTCTATCGACAATGCCCATTGGTACTTTTTTAAATAATTGTAGAAAAATATGTGGAGCATCTCTTGAATGGCAAACCTCTGATAAAAAAGTGGAAAGCACAGAGAGCGACATCAAAACTTCAGTTGTCAGTCGGAGTAAAGCAGGAAAAGAAGGCATCAAGAACAGAAGTATTTTATAACTATCAAAGGAAGTAAAGGCCTGGGTACATAAGCTGCTTTGCCTGGTTGCATTGCTTTCCTGCTTCATTTTTGACATAATAAAAAGAAAAGAATAAAGGAGGCCGAGCAAATTTCGAACTGGGTTGCCCTTTTATTTTTTATTCTTTTATCAGAAGCAAGCAAGGTAAGAAGGAGAGGCAGCTTATGTACGTAGGCCTTAAGATGGCGTATTTCATTTGTTCACAATATAATATCAAAATGTTAATGCGCCTTAAACATTTTTCGCAAATTTAAATATGCTCCTCATTTGATAAAAGCAATTACAATTTATTACGATAACAAATTTTGAAATCGAATTTCACAATTTGCCCGCAATCCAAACTCATAACAAAATGCGGTGCTACTATATCCAAGTGTGCTTCAAATATCAAACAAAAGAGTTAAGCAACAAACCTGTTTCAGCAAACTAACTCGCTCCTCTTCAACAAGGCAAGCAAAGAACTACCTTGGAACAAACATCTTGCCTCCCATCAACACCTTGCCCCCCTTCCCTCTAAAAAAATCCTAAACAATCCACTTGTTTTGCTTTATTTTGTCCACCATGGACATTTGCCATTTGGGTGTGTCCCAAAGTGATTTGGCCTCTTTTTTCAACCAAACAAAACAAATGGTAAGGAGGACACGAAGAAGAAGACGAAAAAAACCAAAACATCTTCCAAAGGCCAGTAAATATTTTCCCATAACTTAAAAGACATACAACGGCTATTTGCCGTAAATTTTTTCATCGTTTTTTTCTCATTGAAATGATAAAATATTCACAAGATTGAGCATGCTCAATCAGAGTGCCTTGGGAAATGAGAATATGAGTCATCAGGTGTAGCGACAGCAGCAACAAACTAGTTTTGCAGCCCAAAAACCAAAAGGACAGAATGCTGACCAAGTTTGTTCACGTTTCTTGATTTAATATAATTTCAAAGGTAATTTAGGATAAGTAGAATGAGGAGAGTTGAGAGAATGCTTAGCTATTGCTTAAAGAGATGCTAACACGTCGCACATTTGCTAGAGGCCGACTGCTTGCTTGCTGGCTTGCCTTTTGTAAATAAACAAACGCAGGCTCATTGCGGTCAATGTTCTTTTCACAGCCATCGCTTAATGGATATAAAAAAGATACAAGAAGGCAAATAATCAATGTAAACATTGTTGTCCGAATGCAAAATGACAAAGAACTGTCCGGCACATAAAAAAGGGAACGGATTGGCGTTTTATGATTTTGAACACGTTTCTGTTGCCGATATTTATTTGCAGATTAAATACAAATATTTGGCTTATTTATATTTTGATTTTGTTGTATTTCGATACGATTTTCGCATGAAGTATTTCATCATTGCGTTTATGTTGTGAACATAATAAGAGATTTATGAGGATATGTTTATTGTGAAATTGCGGTAAATGGATTGATTTAGGATCAGAATATTATTCAAAAATTAAATTTTAAGACCGTTTCTGTGAGGACTATAACAGGTATGTACAAACTTGTATACCATTCTTCCCCTGTTTATTTAAAAGTGAACATCATATTCGTTGTTTTGTTGTTGTAATTTGTAATATACATATTTGTATATCCGTGTTCCTTTTCTGGCTTAACGAACACTTTTCTTGTATTAATTAGTAAAAAACGACAAATAGTTGTGATAAAAATGTCGGGTGTTTTTACAAAAATTAGTGGGTCGACTTGACTAAAACAAGAGGAAATAATGGACTTTATCAGACGGATGAAAATCATGTTAGCGGTGATGCAGGAAACCAAACGAAAAAATTGCAGTTTTCAATGGTTACAACGCACAGTGAATCCACCCATTGGCCAAAAATAAAAAAATGAATGTCAAAATGTTGGTACAACATCTGGCAACTCTGACAGCTATGGCATATTTTTTTTAAAAATATATAAATTTTTGTTTTATTCGAACGCGATCTTCTTAAGAATATCCTCAAAAGTCTGAACTATCCTCAAAAGTTTGACTAATATTTTTTGTTGTGAGTACAACCTATATTTTAAGTGCAAGTAAATATATTCAAAATATCGCAAAACTAATACGTATAGCAAAATATTATATTGTATTTTGAAGGAGGACGTAATAGCTTAATTTTCGTTAAAAAATAGTGTTTTAGCGTGGTGTGGAATTCTAGTTAGCTGCATAATTTCTTAGTGTATTTTGTAATGCCAATTCGATCATATACTTAAATTTGACCTAAGGTTTTAGTCATGATGCCCACCAGTGCCCACCTCGGAAATAATTTTCCAAAGTAGGTAATGGGTTTAAGATTATTCAGTATTAAAATCAGCTGCCATCTAGTGCCAGACTATAAATGGTGGGCCGCTGACTAAAGCTGCCCTAGAATAGGGTTTCTATGGATATGTTTGCGTGTAACTATGTTATCTGATCACGTACATTAACATAATTGGTATCAGTGGCAAGATGATGAAATCTTCTTCCACATTTGTCTTACGTTGTCGGTACGTACCTTCCAGGAAGAACGCTATAAGACCTATATTAAAAATTTTACCAATTTTCAGACAAAAATGTTGATTTTTATACCCTACACCACTATGTGGTAAGGGGTATTATGTGTTAGTGCATTTGTATGTAACATACAAAAGGAAGCGAGATAGACCCATAGTTCCTTCTAGGGATATACATAGAATCACTTTCTGAGTCGATTTATGCATGTCCGTCCGTCCGTTCGCAACATACAGGTCGCATTTGTTGACCGATTTCGCTGAAAATTGGGAAATACCATTTTTTTAGCCGTCGGAAGATCAAGTTCGAAGATGGGCTATATCGGTCCAAGTTTTGGTATAGCCCCCATATAACGGTACCTCCCGATTTAAGGTATTTTAAGGATCTTAGCCGCATTTGTTGCCCAAACCAGCTGAAATTTTACATTTGAGGTTCCCAATGGCCGTGAAATTGCTCCACTAAAAATTGTCAAGATAGGTCCACGGTTCGGTATAGTCCCCATATAACGATACCTCCCGATTTAAGGTATTTTAGGGATCTTAGCCACATTTTTTGCTTGAACTAGCTGAAATTTTACATTTGAGGTTCTCAATGGCCGCGAAATTGCTCCACTAAAAATTGTCAAGATAGGTCTACGGTTCGGTATAGTCCCCATATAACGATACCTCCCGATTTAAGGTATTTTAGGGATCTTAGCCACATTTTTTGCTTGAACTAGCTGAAATTTTACATATGTGGTTCCCAGTGGCCACGAAATTTCGCCACTTAAAATTGTTAAGATAGGTCCATGTTTTTTTGTAGCCCCCATATAACGGTACCTCCCGATTTTAGGTATTTTAACAATTTTCCCCAAATATGGCTCCAATTTGCGTATTGGGATGTATACTAATTATTCCATTTTTACATATTTCGACTGGTGTAGGGTATGACATAGTCGGCCCCGCCCGACTTTGGTCTTTTCCTACTGGTTTTAAACCGCTAAATTGGTTGGATTTTATGTTGTTTTGGAGATTGTTTTGTTTCCCCAAGCCTATTTTTGCATAATAAGATAACCTGGTCCTTTGTTCATGTCATTTTGTATTAATAGCATAAAACAATTCTTACCGTATACCCCCTCCAGAGAGGAAAGGGGGGATAATGTTACGCTCGTGGTTTCTTAAAACACTCTTCGCAGCAGCGCAAAGCTGTAACCGGCGTATTGGCTTGATTTTTACACTCTAAATATTTTTGGCCACTTTCTCCATACAAGTGGATCCACTGTGCAACGCTCTGAGAAAGAATCACACCAGAAGTAGAGGTGGGGACTAACTTTCCTGTTGCAGCAGTCTGTGCAATACAGAACTATCTCGCTTAGGCCTGCCTCTGATGAGCCGTATATGGAATGTATGTGGGTAGCAGTCAGGTGTGGAATTGACGAGGTAGAGTAGATTGAGGTATATATCCCTCCGATATATACGTGTACTTCAGATTATAGACCCAACATTAGCCAGTTTTTGGAAGGTCAAAACATACTGGTTTTAGAGGACTTTAATCTTCGTAATGATTTGTGGCATTCGGTCCTAGTCAATGACCGGAGAAGTATAGCGGCAAATGATGACACCCTTACCAGAAATAGCGGAGAGTGCTGCAGTTCACCAGACACAACCATCATGTGGAGTAGTCTGTTATTTAAGAAAAAACACGCCTATTACCCTAGATCTGGCTCAAAAAAGTAACTTAAAAAATCGACGGTTGTTGGCCAAGAATCCACACCTATAGTCCTAGAAGTTGCTCAGAAATAGCCACGCATATTGCCCTAGAAAATGCTCAAAGTAAATATTTGAAAATTGAACGTTTATTGCTTTATAAGAGGTTCCAAAAATATGCTTAAGATATCCACGCCTATTGCCTTAGAAGTGATTCTAAAACATGTATTATTTCTTGGGTCAGACCATCTACCTATCGTCTCCTTTAGAAACCCCCCCCCCCCCCCCCCCCCTCTGAACGTCACACTTTCATCAATCATGGAAAAGCTAATTGGTCTACTTTCGGAGAGTTCGCTAATGACAGCCTCAGAGAAGTGAACAACCCTTCTGATGTTCGGGAAGCAGAAAGGAAGTTCCTCGACATCCGCACTGTTGGTCGAATACCCAATGTGAGTCCCAATTTCCATGCGCAGGCGGGACTAGCAAATAAGCGCGATGAGCTTCGTCGACCCAACCACATAGTCAGGGCGCTGATACTTGAAGTTAACAAATTGGTCGGTGAACATGAGCGGAACAAGCGACTAGATCATCTGAAGAGTTGCAAATTGAAGTCAGCTTTGAAGAATTGTAGACAACTGTTAGACATAATATGACATAATTCACGTTTGGCGACTTTACTCTGACTTATCCGAAGAGATGCGCTACTTATTTTAGTCGACGGTTTATCGATCACCCGGGGATGACAGGGTGAAGAAAAGGTATTGCATCAGATCTCTTTCTGCCGAGGATGAACAACCACAATTTGCAATGAATGATGTTGCGCAAGGCATATATTATATTATTTTGTAAGTTAGCGACCAATAAAAAGCAGTCACAAAGTTCTACCGATAGCAGCAACAGTGATGTCAACTTTTATTTGAACTTTTCATTCATAATTTTGCGTTTTAATTTGTCCAATTTTTGTCGGTAACCAAAAAATGCCCTAGGGAATCCCACTGCAGGAACGCCAAATCATCCAAATTGTTGGTCCAGATGGTATATCCATGGTAATGCTGAAACAACATCGTGACCGAGGTCTAGAAAATGGGTAGGGTATTCCCGCCAGCAAAGGTGGATCGTGCAGATCGATTTCGCTTTGGCCGCCAGTTGCAAAAACCCTTGAGGTTTCATCGCACCCAAACATAAGAAATAGCTATCCAATTGCCGATGAGGGTGGAATTAAAAAAAATCTATGTTGAATTTTTTAGGCGGCACCTCCCTATAATGTTCAGTTTTGTTAGATTTTAAGATTGCCAAAGTTTGAGCACAATCGGAATATGTTAATACGTGCCACTGGGGCCTCAAAGTTTCCATGTGGCCTATATAAAGCTAATAGTAAAATCGGAACCGATTTTTACAATTTTTTGTAGGATAAATTTTTCAGCCACAACAATAAACAGGTAAAATTTTGTCATCGATTGGACAATAAACGTGGTCTGTAGAGTGATTTCTTGAAAATTCGCCTTTGGTCCCATTCATATTACTATGGAAACTTCAAGGCCGCAGTGTTAATATATTCCAATTGTGCTCAAACTTTAAATCTAACAAAACTAAACACTTTAGGGGGTGCCGCCTAAAAAAATCCTACATTAATTTTTCCCTTTGAGTTAAAACCTCCTTACTGCACACATATTAGTCGTGAGCTCAACCTGAACAAGCGGTGTGATAGGAAAGAGTGTTGGTGGCGTTCGTCTTATCAAATGACGTCGAGCAGACTTCCCTCGGGCCAAGCTTGAAACGTTGGACAATTATTAGGTATGTGTGGACGTCAGCCGTACGTGGAATTCTGGAACAAAAAGTGAAACCCGTAGAGTGCAACAGGGAGTTCCCCTTTCCTGTATTCTCACCTTTCCAGATGACAATGTCATTGTTACGTACGCGGATGATCTTCGGAGGATCTTGGCGTCAAGTTTCTTCCCTGATTTCATATGGAAAAGGCATCGGCTCGTTGCAGTACTTGCTCGGTTATGACAATGAGATTCATTCCCTGTATGGTGGATAAGACTCTTCCACCCAGGCATGTATGTCCAACGTTACAATAGGGAACCCCTAAATCCGCAAGTCTGCCATAAAAAAACTATCGAATGCGGTCCCCGCAATATATCCCCCCCCCCCCCTATCATAGTAGAAAAACGTCAGCTGCCACGACAAACCAGGGAAGTTTTGTCTCAACTACGTTCGGGTTGCACAATCAGCTCTATAGGGTAAGGATTGATGAGATCTTTGTAAAACATCTGCATAGCACAGACCGGACGACACTGCACCTTTAATATTTGTATAAAGGACTAACAATGCCATTTTCGAAATAAGTTACCCTTGCTTTTTTATTCTTGTACGAATATGCCAGCATTTGAAGTGCTAAGCACGTCTGCCTTGCACTCAGAAAGTCTGCGATTCAATCCCTGACCAGAGCATTAAAATTTTTGGGCGGTGGGAAACGGCCTCGGCGTAATGTTGGCTCTACATGTGATGTCGTAAGATACGCCATGCGAACTTGGCTATAAGAAGTAAGTCCCATATCATTGAGCCAATATGAATCGGTCCATTGTTATGGGAGAAGTCGGGGATGTTATGGGAACGTATGTATGCATTGCGATCAGCAATATAAGGACAACTTTTGGTAAAAATTTCAAAACTATTCTAGAACCGCCCTTATCGTGCACTCACATCAAAAATATTTAAATTTTTGGGGAGAAGTGGTGGACGGATATTGTCCATCTTAAAACAAGATCCAAGTTTGAAAGAAATAACACATTGTGCAAAACATGCAACAAATCGGATACTCACTTCAAGAGTTATCGTGTTTACCAGCCAGGCGGGCGAACGTAGTTAGATCGGACCAAAATTGTCTGAAACAAAATTGATCTTAACATCTCTGATGTCTAAACCATTATTACCCTTCGTGTCCATTGTCTCATATTCCTAACCAGGAAAAATACTCATTACAAATACTCTTACTAACCCATTATTTTAACAAGGACATGTCGCGCGATATTGGTGGTTATTTTTTAACATTAAAATCAGTAGTACCGACTTGTGGTAACTACTTATTTATCTACTTATTTTAGTGGCGAAAAATAATCACTTATATATAGCGACATGCCCTTGTTAAAATAATGGGTTAGTAAGTGGTTTTGTAATGAGTATTTTTGAATATGATCCCATAACAGCCCTCTGAAATATGTACTATCTAGAGCTGGCAAACTATCGATATTCCCAACATTAGATAATTTCGACATTTCATTTAAAAAATCGATCGGTTATTTGCATCACCAATAATTTTGGGAAATAAAAAATGGCGGGAATGTATAGGGTGTTTTTTTAAGTCCGATAGAACTTGAAATTGTAAAAAATAACACAAAAAATTAAATTGTAATCAAAATTTTTTTTATTCGAAAGATCAATACGTGACATTAACATTTGAAAATGATTTCGGGCTTATGGGCACCGCGGCTGTTCTTGACGAAGTGCATTCTGGACATCCAATTGTTGGCCACTTTTTCGAGCACTGCTGGCCGTATGTCACGAATAACACGAACAATGCTGGCCTCCAAGGCATCAATTGTTGCTGGTTTATCAGCATAAACCAGTGACTTCACGTAGCCCCACACTAAATAATCGAGAGGTGTCAAATCGCACGACCTTGGAGGCCAATTGACAGGTCCACTTCTCGAAATCAACTTATCGCCAAATTTTGATTTCAATAAGTCGATGGTTGCGTTCGCCGTATGGCACGTAGCGCCATCCTGTGGAAACCACATCTCCTCCGGATCAATGTCATCCATATTTTCAAACAAAAAATCATTGATCATGGTGCGGTAACGATCTCCATTGACCGTAACGCGAGCTCCGGCCTCATTTTTGAAGAAATAAGGTCCGATGATGCCACCAGCGTGAAAACCGCACCATATGGTGCATTTTTCTGGATGTAATGGAGTCTGTAGGGTCTCTTGTGGATTGGTCTCACTCCATATGCGGCAATTTTGCTTATTAACAAACCCGTTAAGCCAAAAATGCGCCTCATCGCTGAACACAATTTTGCGATAAAACAACGGGTCGAATCGACGACTGATTTTCAAAGTAAATTTGGATAATTTCGTAGCGTTTTTCAAGCGTGAGTCTATTCATGATGATTTGTCATAGTATACTGAAACAAATAAAAAAAAAGTTTCATCAAAATTTAATTTTTTGTGTTACTTTTTACAATTTAAAGTTCTATCTAGCTTAAAAAAACACCCTTTATATGGTAATATTCAAAAAAGTTTTACAATCGTTGAAGTTGAGGTTCACCATTTAATAAGTCGTAAACTGTTGATATATTTTATAAAATGTGAATATATTTATTTTAATTGAAGTGTTTTAGTCACGATCTCATAATATGGACCATAACAAATAATTTTCGTGGAAGCTGCGTTGGTGGTAATATAAAACAAGTAAGAAAAGCGTTAAGTTCGGTCGGGCCGAACTTTTTATACCCTCCACCACAAATTTCAGCCATTTCGGTGGATTAATGTGGCCACAACCTTCAAAATACCGAAATTCGGAAGGTACCGTTCTATGGGGGCTATATGATGGCGTGGACCTATACCTACAAATTTCTGGGGGAAAGTTTTATACGCCTAAAGAAGACTAAATACCAAATTTCAGCCATCTCGGTGTGATAATGAGGCTAAAACGTTCAAAATATCGAAAATCGGGAGATATTGTATTATGGGGGCTATATCAACACGTGGACCTATATAAACATTTTATGGTAGAAATGTTTCTTAGCCTCTGGAAACACAAAATACAAAGTTACAACCGATTCTTTGGTCAAACGGGTCTAATACATCAAAATATATTAAAATGACGCGTACTTTATAAGGGGCCTTATGTGGGGGCTATACCAAAACGTGGACCTATATAACCCAACTTTGGTAGGAATGTTTTCTGCCCTCTGAAGATACAAAATACCAAATTACAACCAATTCTGTGGTCAAATGGGTCTAATACATTCAAAATATATTAAAATGACGCGTACTTTATATGGGGCCTTATATGGGGGCTATACCAAAACGTGGACCTATATAACCCAACTTTGGTAGGAATATTTTTTGGCCTCTGGATACACAAAGTACCAAATTACAACCAATTCGGTGGTAAAATGGGCCAAATATGTTAAAAATTCCTTAAAACGACGACGCGTCACGCGTCATTTTGTATGGGGGCTATACGAAAGCGTGGACCTACATAGCCCGCTTTCAATACCAAAAGTCCTACGTAAATATAACATATTTTCCCAAAATTTCATCAACCTACGTCAATCCGTTCGGACGCTAGAGTGATTTCCACAGACGGACAGACGGACAGACGGACGGACATGGCTATATCGATGTAGAATTGCACGCTGATCAAGAATATATATACTTTGTGGGGTCTACAATGATTATTTCGAGTAGTTACAAACGTAGTGACAAACTTAATATACCCCCATCCTATGGTGGAGGGTATAAAAATGGGAAAAATGTGTTGAAGTAAACAAGTTTTTTTGTGTTCTTTCTTGATTTCTGGCCAAACCACGCAAAATTCAAACCTGTGCTCAAAGAAAGAACTAAAGAATACTCCTTGGGCAACATGGTTCTAGTGTATGACTTTTCGATATATACACTGCATCCCCCTAAAATCGATGCTGACATTTTGATGTTTTGATTTCAGTGCTTTTCGAATTTTTCTTATAATTAGAGGGTGCAACTAGATAATAAATCCAAACTAGTTATAGGATTGTAGAACTCGCGATTCCACGTCGTCTGATGTATATCTCATGAGTGTGCTCCGTACAGCTTCCTAGTAATAGGAGTGATTATTTTTACATAAATGTAATCCATTATACGCGATTATAATATTTGCCAAAAAGAGGCGTCACAAATTACAAAGATTCGGGAGTAATATCCCTATTTATTCCAAAATAGAATGTGGTGGCACATCCGCAGTTCTTGACGAATCTGTCTAAAATCATTCATATTGACGTATTTTTAATAGGCGGCCATTGAAATCGGATGCACCTTATAATCATATGGACATCGCGTAATTTTTGCCCACTTGAAGGTTTTTTGAATAGTAAGATGCAACTGATGGCACACTTTGGCCGCTGAATGAAACATGGGAAAATCCGTGCATATTGATAGAGATGGACTCCCTGTATCCGAAAAGCACATGCACCTCAACTGATTTGAACGGATTCGCGAATTATACGGTTTTTAATTTCTATGTTTTTTCTTTGATTGTAATTGAATATTACTCTCTACTTCTTATTTCTATTGCTTATTACTGAAAGCAAATATACTTTCACGATGACTAATTACTTTTCTTGTAGAAGTTTAAGCAAAATACTTCAGGATTTGTATGGAAATTTAGCGAAATAATCGAATAACTCCCAACATTTTTTTTTCAAATTTTTTGTATTTAACCAAAAAATATATTTTTGAAATAACTTCCAACAATAATTTTCCGTTCTTTGTTGTTGCTGTAATATGCAAGTTATAAACGCGATCTTTATAATTTTGGTCCCACATTTTTCTACGCGTTGTCTAGATTCTGTACGTATTTTTAAATTATTTTTTAAAGATTTTTATGGACTCTGAGATAGAATAAATAAAATTTACTCCAAGATTTCTTCAATATTTTTTGATTTTCCGCGAAAATAAAAATAAGTTTAGCAACTATTTTAGCATCTACGGATAGATATCAAATGCTGTTAACGATTCATATGTATATACATGTTCTTATTACAACACAATAGGAATTTGTAAATATTTTTTCTTTATAAGAGAGTAAAACCCCCCATAACTTTTGAGTGCAGCATCCAATTTTGTGAACGCGAACAGATTTGAAACCACGATTGTTTTCGTAACCCATGTATCAAAAATGGCGGGTGTGCTCGCCAAAAAATTTTTAATTTTTTTCTATGGAATTGTAAAGGAAATTTGAAATTTACCATATGCTTTTGTTGACATTTTGAAGAAGTACATCACAGAAATATAAAGGAGAAACAACTAAAAAAGTATCAGTCGTCTTCGCTAACAGAGATATACCCTCAGCCTATGTGAATTTAAACTTTAGTTTACGGACAAATCGAATGTTTTTAGGGTCTTTTCAGAATTTTGTGGCCCTTTTTGGACATTTGAGCTTGCCGCCAAAAATTTGGATTAGGATTAAAGGAATGGACCGACTTGGTCCATTATGGAAGTGGATCTTATTTTGGGAGCAATATCTTTTCGATAGATATTGCATAACTTTTGGACCAGTATGCCAGGAAACCTGGACTTGTCCACGGAAAATATAATATCGCTGTAAACAGGAGCACAACGAACAGCATCGGTATACATTTCCAAAGGATCTTCGAACATGCACTAAACTGCACTTAAACACAAATTTTGAACTTTTGTGGGGGAGGTGCATACCATTTTAGTGACATTTTTTTTAATAATGGGGTGGGGGGTAAGTACTGGAAATTGTGGATCGGTATTGCGCATCTCCAAACTTAAACTAAGTATGGACAAAATATGACGAAGGCCAAAGTTTGGGGCAAGTCGTTTGATCAGTTTGAGAGTTATAGTGCCCTCCAGTCACTAGATAAGGTGCCATAGGGGTTTTTAACACCTTTTGGGCTGTTTTCTCAAGAAGTATAGACTTGCCCCTGAAAAACGTTACCGTTGTAATTGAGGCAGCGAGTGAAAGTTGCTTCAACAAAAATCAAAGTGATTCAAGAGCAGGTCTTAAAGGGAACTTATCCAAAATTTTGTGTGGAGGTACCCGAAGGAGTGGACAAATATAGATAGATTAGGATGTGTAAAATATGGACCAAAACGGTCACTCCCATCAAGAGTTATCGTGCGCAGAATTTTTCCGAACATTTTGGAATGTTCGTGGGGGTTTCTGAAGGAGTGGGCCGATATATCCCAACTTCGAACTTAAACTAAGTTTGGACAAAATATTACGAAAGCCATATTTTGGAGCAAATCGGTTGATCCGTTCGAGAGTTATCGTGCGCTCCAGCCAGACAGACAACTCCAAATTGTTTGAAACGGATTTCGTCCAAACATACTTGGGGTCTAAAACCATTATTTCGATGAGGCACATTTTGCCCGTATAAAAGTGTATATACCCTCGTTAGCAGAAATGCTGAGGGTATAAAACAATTGTTTTTATTTAATAAAAATAAACAAAAATACAAGTTACTTTTCCGAATACTTTCTGCGTGTGACTACGGACATACCTTTATCACATCCACAACACCGAAAAGCCACTTAATTCCTATTCATTTCAATAGATTTTAGGTTAGTGGTGTTTAATCTGATAATAGACAAAATTGTCTATCGATATTGAATTAAAAAAAAAATAATTGATATTATCGATTGTACCATCGATTTTTTGCCAGCTCTACTACTAACACGAATTTCTAATATTTTTGAATCGATTGCATGGCACAATTACCCAGGTAGTGGTATCACACCAGCTGATCGAATATGAAAAGTCAAATCCCTTTATAAAAAAATTATTTTTGTTGTAATTTCCCCAACAACATAAAGAAAGTTTTGACGTAACATATTCAAAATTTTATGATGCCACTACCTGGTAGTTCTGCCATGATCGATTGCAAGAGTGTCACCTGAAGTGGTAAAAGTCGTAAAACTTGTAAAAGTCGTAAACGATTTTCATATAAATTTTGTGTACGGGAACGCAAAATGTGTAAAAGTGGTAAAAATTGTAAAAACTTTTTAGTTCTGGAACAGAGCTAATATATTTTTATTAATTGCTTTGTTCCAGAACCTGCAAGAAGCTACTACTTTTTACTACGATAACAATTTTTCCTTTACGTTATCGGAAAAAATAGTAAAAATTAGTAGATTCTTGCAGTACTGGAACATACCAAAAATATCACAAGTTTTAATATCAAGTTTCTACCTGAAACCAAAACAAATTCCGATTTCCAATTTTTATTTTTGGAGCAAAATGTCAGAACTTCGTTATTTTCTTTACGACGAAGTTTGTGTGCACAACAAAAAGGATGACTTTTGGATTGTTATTCATGGCAATGTGTTCGATTTGACGCCCATGTTAAGAGATCGTCAGGATTCGTGGAATAAGGTAACTTCCAAAAAAATTAGTTACATCAAAATATTGAAAAATCTATCCTAGCATTTGGACTACTTATTGGCATTTGGAGGCAAAGATCTGTCGCATTTCTTTCACATTGATCATAGTCCTATAACAGAGATTTCAGGACGATCGGGAAAACCTCGTGTTCTCTTTCCACCAATATTGGAAACGGCACAAAGTGATTTTTGTCGAACACCCTGTAGGTTGTGGAGTCAAGATCCCCGTTATCACATTGGACGTTTAACAAAGAGAGAACGCCGAGTAAGGCTCATTAACACACTAACGGGCAGCACCACCTTGATAAAGGTATGCGATGAGGATACCATTTATGACATACAAAGGAAATATAAGCAGCTGTATAATATGCATGCCGGCAGCTATTTGTGGCGTAAATGCTCCTATGGTGTAGGTTCAATGACGTAGAAAACATATTTTTGATCTTCTTATCTATTACGATTGTCATGTAAATCTGTGTTGTATTTCCTTTAGGGTCATTGTCCGGGAAATCTGAAATTACATGAAACCCTTGATGGCAATGGCCTGATTGAAGAGGAATCTGATATTGAATTACCACCACCATCTATTTGGCTGTATTACACGGATGATTTGACAGTGGCCTGAGAGTACTTGTGAAAAAACGCGCGGGAAAGAATGTTGCTGTTGCCATACATTGTTGTTTGTCAGACTTTGTCGTTCATTAAAATACCTTGTACCGCGTGCAAAATTAAATGTCTTTATTACAAGAGTTGGTGGTTTCGTTGTTGTTGTCTGTTGATCATGGGGTTGGTATTGTCTTTTTTCTCAAATTTTTCCTCCCGCCATAATAATGACACATTTTATTCAAATGATCTGTGCTTGTCTTATTTTCCCATTGTAGATGCTAATCTTTTGCTTTCATTCCATTCCATGATTGCTTGTCTCTTTGTCTGTCTGCATGTCTGCCTTCAAATTGTCTTTGCCTTATCGCCATTTGTCAAGGTAACTCTATGGAATTTGTTTTTCACTTCTTTCTCAGATTTTCAATGGCATGACATTGTTCTCAGGATATGCCAAGAATTTTCTTTTGTGTTGGCGAAAAAAGGAGTGAGTGGAGCAACAATTGAGAGAATAGACAAATGGGCGTAACAGCAATGCATGGCAACTGAAGATGCCGTAGGAAAAAATTAACGCAGTCCTAATGTTTTTGGATTATGAGAATTTATTGCTGGTAAGTCGAAGGAATTTGTATATCATGCAGCTATGTGTGGTGTAATGTGTAAAAAGCTAGTTTTGTTAGAAATCAATCTCAGACACATTCGTGGGAATGAAAAAACCATAATATGAATAATAATTTAATTTAGGTGACAAAAGATGTCTTAGACGTTCCTGCGTGATATGGATGCATTTGTGGGGTAGGTATCATAAACAGTGGGACCTATTATTTCACTGGCAGATCAAAAAAAAAAAAAAATCCAAAATCATTCAGATGTATTACAAGGACATCACTTAGACGTTGGCTTTGGAAAATTCGGACCCTTTCCGAAGGCAGTATGCATACAGTTCTCACAACATCCGGGAAGGGACAAGTGAGACTTTTCTCATATCAATGAGTGCACCCCGATTCATATTGGATTGGCGTGTCTTACGACACCACATGGCTAAAATCTCAGGACATGTAAGCCGACATTACTATGAGGAAATTTGTCACCGCCCAAAAATTGAACCGCAGACCATCTGAGTGCAAGTCTGACGTGTTAACTTTACCACGGCGGCACGTATCGAGGGCAGCATTAGATATACACAAATGGTCTGTTCCAGAACTGCAAAAATCTACAAATTTTTACTACTTTTCGATATCAAAAGGAACAAATGTTATCGTAGTAAAAATTAGTAGTTTCTCGTAGGATCTGGAATAGACCAAGAATTAAATAGTTTTCATATTTCCGCTTTAAACTAACCATAACCATAGATATTCTCATGTATGTTCGTCCGATTTCATGTATTTGACGCACCAAACACAAAATTGGACAGGCATTTTGATGACATTTGGAAAATATGACGCAATTTGGTTTAAAAAAAGTTTTTGTCAACTTACGAGTTTGTTGAAATTTTGGAGGTGTAGGTTATCATATAGCCGGACCCGCTTCACATTAATGCCCTCATTGATGTTTATTTTCTTCAGCCTTGTCCAACCTTTTTTAAAATTGAAAAATGACATTTCAAGAAACTTGTAATTTTCCCATCTTCGGAAGAATTTGATATACGTTACGACTATACATAATTCAACGATTCATTATTAAACTTTTGAACGATTACAAATTTATGTAAACATTTTGCAATCTGAAGAGAAGAATTTTCCCAAACTAAATAACGACACAAACAACACGCAAACATTGGAATGTTTTGCCACAGCAATCAACGTCAATTTGTCGACTTCCCAGAGTTTGTTTTTTTGTCTTAGCAAAAGATTTCCTTTAGCTCTGCCTGTCTGAGGGTCTCCCACAAACAAAGGAATGCGTAACAGTAACAAAAACCCAACAGCAATTATTTGAGAAAAATTCAAATACCTGCATAATAAAAACAAAATCCACACTTCTAATTTATTCAAGAAATTTAAAACCGAAACGGAAGTCTTAACGAGATAACAAAAATGTACACAAGCCGAAGACATAGCTTAGAGGAGAGAGACATAGTAACTGTATAATGTGGAGCACAGTATTCGTAGGGAAACAAATCCTTTTTTTTTAAAGATTGTGAAAAAAACTTTAAAAAATCCACGTTTATTGTGGCCTTTGGTTGCTTGTAAAAATCTTTAAAAATCCACGTTTATTGTGGCCTTTGGTTGCTTGTAAAAATCTTTAAAAAATCCACGTTTATTGTGGCCTTTGGTTGCTTGTAAAACTCTTTAAAAATCCACGTTTATTGTGGCCTTTGGTTGCTTGTAAAAATCTTTAAAAAATCCACGTTTATTGTGGCCTTTGGTTGCTTGTATAAATCTTTAAAAAAATCCACGTTTATTGTGGCCTTTGGTTGTTGCTAAAAATCTTTAAAAAATCCACGTTTATTGTGGCCTTTGGTTGTTGCTAAAGATCTTTAAAAAATCCACGTTTATTGTGGCCTTTGGTTGCTTGTAAAAATCTTTAAAAAATCCACGTTTATTGAGGCCTTTGGTTGTTTGTAAAAATCTTTAAAAAATCCACGTTTATTGAGGCCTTTGGTTGTTTGTAAAAATCTTTAAAAAATCCACGTTTATTGTGGCCTTTGGTTGTTGCTAAAAATCTTTAAAAAATCCACGTTTATTGAGGCCTTTGGTTGTTTGTAAAAATCTTTAAAAAATCCACGTTTATTGTGGCCTTTGGTTGTTGCTAAAAATCTTTAAAAAATCCACGTTTATTGAGGCCTTTGGTTGTTTGTAAAAATCTTTAAAAAATCCACGTTTATTGTGGCCTTTGGTTGTTGCTAAAAATCTTTAAAAAATCCACGTTTATTGAGGCCTTTGGTTGTTTGTATAAAATCTTTAAAAAATCCACGTTTATTGTGGCCTTTGGTTGTTGCTAAAAATCTTTAAAAAATCCACGTTTATTGAGGCCTTTGGTTGTTTGTAAAAATCTTTAAAAAATCCACGTTTATTGTGGCCTTTGGTTGTTGCTAAAAATCTTTAAAAAATCCACGTTTATTGAGGCCTTTGGTTGTTTGTAAAAATCTTTAAAAAATCCACGTTTATTGTGGCCTTTGGTTGTTGCTAAAAATCTTTAAAAAATCCACGTTTTTAGTGGCTTTGGTTGTTGCTAAAAATCTTTAAAAAATCCACGTTTATTGAGGCCTTTGGTTGTTTGTAAAAATCTTTAAAAAGTCCACGTTTATTGTGGCCTTTGGTTGTTGCTAAAAATCTTTAAAAAATCCACGTTTTTAGTGGCTTTGGTTGTTGCTAAAAATCTTTAAAAAATCCACGTTTTTAGTGGCTTTGGTTGTTGCTAAAAATCTTTAAAAAATCCACGTTTATTGTGGCCTTTGGTTGCTTGTAAAAATCTTTAAAAAATCCACGTTTATTGTGGCCTTTGGTTGCTTGTAAAACTCTTTAAAAAATCCACGTTTATTGTGGCCTTTGGTTGTTGCTAAAAATCTTTAAAAAATCCACTTTTATTGTGGCCTTTGGTTGTTTGTAAAAATCTTTAAAAAATCCACGTTTATTGTGGCCTTTGGTTGCTTGTAAAAATCGTTAAAAAATCCACGTTTATTGTGGCCTTTGGTTGCTTGTAAAAATCGTTAAAAAATCCACTTTTATTGTGGCCTTTGGTTGCTTGTAAAAATCTTTAAAAAATCCACGTTTATTGTGGCCTTTGGTTGCTTGTAAAAATCTTTAAAAAATCCACGTTTATTGTGGCCTTTGGTTGCTTGTAAAAATCTTTAAAAAATCCACGTTTGTTGTGGCATTGGGTTGCTTGTAAAAATCTTTAAAAAATCCACGTTTGTTGTGGCATTGGGTTGCTTGTAAAAATCGTTAAAAAATCCACGTTTATTGTGGCCTTGGGTTGCTTGTAAAAATCTTTAAAAAATCCACGTTTATTGTGGCCTTTGGTTGCTTGTAAAAATCTTTAAAAAATCCACGTTTATTGTGGCCTTTGGTTGCTTGTAAAAATCTTTAAAAAATCCACGTTTATTGTGGCCTTTGGTTGCTTGTAAAAATCTTTAAAAAATCCACGTTTGTTGTGGCATTGGGTTGCTTGTAAAAATCTTTAAAAAATCCACGCTTATTGTGGCCTTGGGTTGCTTGTAAAAATCTTTAAAAAATCCACGTTTATTGTGGCCTTGGGTTGCTTGTAAAAATCTTTAAAAAATCCACGTTTATTGTGGCCTTTGGTTGCTTGTAAAAATCTTTAAAAAATCCACGTTTATTGTGGCCTTTGGTTGCTTGTAAAAATCTTTAAAAAATCCACGTTTATTGTGGCCTTTGGTTGCTTGTAAAAATCTTTAAAAAGTCCACTTTTACTGTGGCCTTGGGTTGCTTGTAAAAATCTTTAAAAAATCCACGTATATTGTGGCCTTGGGTTGCTTGTAAAAATCTGTAAAAAATCCACGTTTATTGTGGCCTTGGGTTGCTTGTAAAAATCTGTAAAAAATCCACGTTTATTGTGGCCTTTGGTTGCTTGTAAAAATCTTTAAAAAAAATCCACGTTTATTGTGGCCTTGGGTTGCTTGTAAAAATCTGTAAAAAATCCACGTTTATTGTGGCCTTGGGTTGCTTGTAAAAATCTTTAAAAAATCCACTTTTATTGTGGCCTTTGGTTGCTTGTAAAAATCTTTAAAAAAATCCACGTTTATTGTGGCCTTTGGTTGCTTGTAAAAATCTTTAAAAAATCCACGTTTATTGTGGCCTTTGGTTGCTTGTAAAAATCTTTAAAAAATCCACGTTTATTGTGGCCTTTGGTTGCTTGTAAAAATCTTTAAAAAATCCATGTTTATTGTGGCCTTTGGTTACTTGTAAAAATCTTTAAAAAATCCACTTTTATTGTGGCCTTTGGTTGCTTGTAAAAATCTTTAAAAAATCCACGTTTATTGTGGCCTTGGGTTGCTTGTAAAAATCTTTAAAAAATCTACGTTTATTGTGGCCTTGGGTTACTTGTAAAAATCTTTAAAAGATCCACGTTTATTGTGGCCTTGGGTTGCTTGTAAAAATCTTTAAAAAAATCCACGTTTATTGTGGCCTTGGGTTGCTTGTAAAAATCTTTAAAAAAATCCACGTTTGTTGTGTCCTTGGGTTGCTTGTAAAAATCTTTAAAAAATTCACGTTTATTGTGGCCTTGGGTTGCTTGTAAAAATCTTTAAAAAATCCACGTTTATTGTGGTCTTGGGTTGCTTGTAAAAATCTGTAAAAAATCCACGTTTATTGTGGCCTTGGGTTGCTTGTAAAAATCTTTAAAAAATCCACTTTTATTGTGGCCTTTGGTTGCTTGTAAAAATCTTTAAAAAATCCACGTTTATTGTGGCCTTTGGTTGCTTGTAAAAATCTTTAAAAAATCCACGTTTATTGTGGCCTTTGGTTCTTGTGAAAATCTTTTAAAAATCCACGTTTAAAAATCTTTAAAAAATCCACGTTTATTGTGGACTTTGTTGCTGAAAATCTTTAAAACTTTTGTTGTGGTCCTCCACCATTGATTGGAATTGTTTTGCGAGTATATCTGATTCCAAAACACTGTGACTACACGGAGTCCATACAGAAGCCTTAACAGTCAAACAACATTAACAAATCAAATAAAACTACAGATTATTACACTTTTTATATTTATTGAGGATTTGTTGAAAATGGCAGCAACAATAACAACCACATCACAATTTGATGTGAAACAAAAAGTAGCGTTCACATTTATTTGAATATGAAATTAAAAAAGGAAAACGAAAAAAAAAACGAGACATGTAAATCGAGACTTAAACAGCGCTAATGGGAAAACAAAATTCACTCACACATAATTTTCTTAGAAATTTCTGTCTGTTTGTTTGTTAGCTTGTCGTGTTTAAAAAGACAGCCAATGTGTCAGTAAACCAAATTCATGAAAAAAAGAAAGGTAAATGTTGGGATTTTGTTTGTGAAATAAATTTCTATCAAAAACCTTAAGCAACAGAAATCATAGTTGATTTTAAAACTGATTTCATTATGAAGGTCATTCATGCCACCACCACTCGGTCAGTCATTCAGGCAGTCAGCACTGGCAAAGTTCACCCGGAAAGGAAATGGGAAAACACTTTTTATTGCCGTTTATGGTTGGTCACTGCTGGGTGCAGTCACAAGAACTTAAAAGGGCAACATTGGCATACCTCAAGTTTTGATTTCCGTTATGGTCATGCCAGTAGACATGGCATAGGCAGGCTATCTACCGCCTTTCTTTCTTTTTTCTTTTCTTGGGGGCATTTAAATGTTTATTTTTGAAATTAACCATCAACACATTAATTCTCATACGAATATGTTTTCATTTTAATGTTTAATATTTATTGGCATTAGCACGACCGACCAACCAACCAACCCACCTATAAACGCATGCCTTATAAAGATCCGTTGTCCATGTCCGGAGTTGTTGTGACCGCACAAACGTGACACTGGGCATGCGGTGGCCTAATGAAGCGAAGTATGTTTTTTTGCTGTTGTTATAAACATTTCTTCCGATAACGTAATGCATATAAATTAATGAAAATTTACAATCATAATAAAACAAAAAAAAAAAAAAAAAAAAAAAAACAAGAAGATACACAACAACAAAAACATAAACAAATTTCAGCAGAAACAAACTTCGTTTTGCCCAAACAGCCATCCATATTCTTGACGGCTGCCAATGTAATAAACTTCATTATGGTTCTAGAATGATTGAGTGTGTAAAGTGTGGTGATTTTTTTGTTATTCTAGCGGAACCAAATTGGGAAGTTTATGCCAATCACAATTCTTGGACCCCAGCCATTGCCAATTGTCATAGCAGAACTCATGTCGCAGCACGATTATTTATGTAAATATTGCCTTTATACATTACTATGTTTCCATAAGAAGCAACGGCAGCATGAAAAATAACCAGAAGGAAATTTGAAGGCATAATATTTATGTAAAGTTGTGATGATGAGGACAGTGTCGCCTGTCTAGAAGTTGTTTTATGTTGTCGTTAATAAAAGGAAATTGATTATTGGTTTGAAGTAAATATATAAATTCTGGGGTTATTCTGTACATCTGAATTTGTTATGGTGTTATAACAAAAATATATTTATTATTTTGAAATGAAAAATAAAAATGTGTAACAAGAAGTTAATCAAATTAAAACAAAAGACTTAAGACACGAACTTTATTTGAACAACTTATGTATATTAGGGCTAAATACGCATGAATACCAAATCAAAATAGCCTAAATATGATAAAAAAAAAAACAAGTAAAAAAGTGTCAGTCGGCTTTGCCGACAGATATATACCCTCATCCAATGTGAAGCGAAACTTTCACCTCCGGACAGATCGAATGTATTAAGGGTCCCTTCAGAATTTTGTGGCCCTTTTTGGACATTTGAACTTGCCGACAAAAATGTGGATTACGAATTAACTGCACTAATACACAAATGTTGAACTTTTGTAGGGCAGGTGCCCTTAGGGAGGACCGATATGGCCCATTTTAGAAGTTAAACTACATTTTGATAAAATATTAGGAGATCCACAGTTTGGACCAAATTGGTTGACCCATTCAAGTGATATCGTCCTAGCATTTTAGTGAAATTTTTTAAATATTGGAGAGAAGTACCGAAAGTTGTGGACCGGTATTACCCAGGACCCGGTATTGTTTGGATGCAAATATAAAATATGTTTGGATCCAAACATATGTTATGTTAGGGACTGTTGCAAACATATAATATGTTTGGATCCAAACATATTTTATGTTTGCATCCAAACTATCGGAATAGTGATGCGAAACACGAATAATATATTTGTTCACATAGCCAATCCTCTTCAAACGTCAACCTCACCCACTGTCCACTTGAGACTTGGTGTCCTCTGTTCACGCAAACGAGGCTCTGGCGACCGATCATGGGCGGTATAACCCTAACCCGATGCATGGAAGAAATACCTGCAACACTACCAACATATCTGTTAGAGCCAACTCAAAGTACTTGAGGAATAGGGTCACAGATATCTGCGTTGTTATGGCGGACAATGCAGTAGGGATGGCAGCGGATGAGCCCATATAGATCAACGGTGGCGCCCACAGGCTTCCAAGAAGTTTACGCTCGTGCTTAGACGATGTTGAGTGCCAGGCTCTCTAAGCTCTTCCTTGTGCTCACAAGCAAAGAAGAAATCCTGACAAATGTTGTCACCAAAAACATGAAAGAAATACCGAAAAGAAATTTTAATCTCCCAGTAGGTCACAGGCACATGCCAAATCCTCCTGCAACTGCGGCAAGCTCCACGTGTCTGGGAGGGAGCACTTCATGTTCAGACAGTGTTTCAGAAACCTCTACAAACAAGAAAATAAAAGACGCATTTGCTTTTAAGAAAAGAACCAAAATTGCTTGCTGGAAAGTGCGCACTTTATATGAAAGCGGAAAAATACAACAACTATGTAAAGAACGAAGAAAACTGGGGATAGATATATTGGGTATAAGCGAATGCAGGTGGAATGGCTCTGGTACGTTCACAACTCAATCAGGAGAGAAACTTTTATATTCTGGCCGTGAAGAAAATGATATCCACTGCGATGGACTTGCAATCCTACTTAGCCGTTCGGCAAGCGCCTCTCTAATAAATTGGCGTCCCATCAATCACCGTATAATGTCTGCTCGTTTCCATTCCAAGATTAAAAATATTACGATTGTTCAAGTATATGCACCGACAGAAACATACACAATCGACAGTAAAATGAAATTCTATAGCGAATTGGACCGTACTCTATCGGAAACTCCAAAAGGTGATATACTGATTTGCATGGGAGATCTAAATGCTAAAGTGGGAAAGGATAATACGGGATTTGAACATGTTATAGGAAGCCACGGACTCGGAAAGAAGAATGAAAATGGTGAACTTCTGTTAGAAACATGTAGTCGCCACGATATAATTATTGGTGGAACCCTATTCAAACACATAAAGCCACATGGATCTCTCCCGATGGCAAAACAGAAAACCAAATAGATCATTTCTGTATGAGTCGCAAGTGGAAACACAATCTATGCGATGTTCGAGTCAAACGAAGTGCAGATATTGGATCCGATCATCACCTCGTACTAGCCGTACAACAAATGAAAGTGAATGCCTGCAAGAAAATCCACCAAACATGTCCATCTAAAAAATTCGACGTGGCTAAACTCTCTGAGCCTCATCATAAACAAACTGTAACAAATGAAATAAATAAATTTTCGGAGGATCAATATCCGGAAATCGACGGAATTGAAGAGATGTGGAAACAAATAAAAGAGAAAATTCTGTGCATATGCGAAGAAAAAATAGGACAATATCCAAAAGAAAAACGAGAATGGATATCTATTACTACGTGGACCCTAATTGAAGAAAGGAGAAATCTAAAGAAATTAAAAAATGGTGAGCCATGCCCTGCACGGCGTGTAAAACTGGAAAAACAATACCAACTAAAGAACAAAAAAGTACGTAAAGCTTGTAGAAAGGACAAAAGGTTATTCATAGACGAACTTGCCACTCTAGCTAACGACGCTGCTAGTAAAAATGACACTAAAACCGTTTATAAACTTACTAAGAAGCTTATTGGAAAGGATATTTCATCACTTCGGCCAATTAAGTCTAAAGATGGAACTCTCATTTCGAATACCGACGATCAACTAATAAGATGGCGAGACCACTTCATGGAAACTTGAACAACTATCCCAATACCTCTTCTATTCTCGACTCAACAGAAATTATAGCGCCACCACCCCTCGATATAAACACCAGTTGTCCCGATGTCCTTGACATTGAAAGTGCTATTAGGAAACTAAAAAATAATATATCACCAGGTTACGATCGCATACCTCCAGAAATATTAAAATGCTGCCCCGACAAAATGGCAAAAATATTCCAACCACTCATAAAAAAAATCTGGGAAGAAGAAAAACTACCAGAAGATTGGCTAGAAGGAATAATAATTAAAATCCAAAAAAAGGAGATCTTTCTCAGTGTAAGAACTACAGGGGAATATCACTGCTATCAATACCATCAAAAATTCTGTCACAAATCCTTTTAAACAGGATAAGCGCAACAATTGAATCTAAACTTCGTAAGCAGCAGGCAGGATTTCGAGCAAATAAATCATGCGTTGATCACATAAATACACTCCGAATCATAATGAAGCAGACAAAAGAATGGCAAACCCACATATATCTAGCCTTCATTGATTATACTACTGCTTTCGACAGTGTTTACTGTCAACAAATTTGGAGTATTCTTAGCTCGCTTGCCATTCCCAAGAAATTGACCAATCTCATAAAAGCGCAATACGAAGACTTTAAATGCAGAGTTCTACACAATGGTCGCCTCTCTGAACCGTTCACTCCTATGTCGGGTGTAAGACAAGGCTGCTTATTTTCACCCATTTTATTCCTGCTGGTCATCGACAAAGTCCTTACTGACACAATTAATCATAAAAATCGAGGAATTCAGTGGACTTTAACGGAGAACCTAGAGGACCTGGACTATGCAGATGACATATGTCTTTTGTCCACAAAACACAGCGATATGCAGTCAAAAATTAATGACTTAGTAACAGAGTCAGCTAAAGCAGGACTTAAGATCAATATAAGTAAAACAAAAGTAATAAACACGAAATCCATAAACCCCAACCCCTTTTTTATTGGAGACGAACCGATTGAATTCGTGGAGAAATTCTGTTATTTCGGAGGCGGAGCGGAAGCCGACATCGCAAAAAGAATTGGCAAAGCTAACGGAGCTTTCAATCAATAACGATGTATCTGGAACTCCTCAGTTATATCCACGAATACCAAAATAACTATATTCAAGTCGAACGTTCTATCAGTATTCCTTTACGGATGTGAAACCTGGTTGACAACAATAACATTAAGTTCGAAGCTACAGTCATTTACAAATCGATGTCTTCGATACATATTAAAAATTTGGTGGCCAAATGTCATAACCAATTCCGATCTCTACAAAACCATCATACAAAGGAGAAAATGGAAGTGCCCTATCACACGTTGAGAAAGAATAACGAAGAACTATGCCGGTAAGCCCTAGATTGGAATCCCCAAGGGAGCAGAAAAAAGGAAGACCTAAAAACTCCTGGAAAAGAAGTCTTATGAAGGAGTTAGAAAGCACCGGAAATTCATGGAGCGAAATAAAAGCACTAGCAAATGACAGAACATCCTGGAGGTTGTTTGTAGAGGAATGTATTCCCGGGAGCAAGGAATTATAACTATTCATCCTCAAATTGTTGTTTTTCTTCAATTTATGTTAAAGCATGGTGCTGAACACAAAGACATATTGTAAATTTCGACCATACATTATAGTCTTAAGTATTTCTAGATATTATAAAAACTCTGTACAATTTTTATCGATTTTTTGAAAGGCTCAATAAATTTAATCTTAATCTTAATCTTGTTTGTAGAGGTCTTATGCTCCTCAAGGAATTAAACGGAAAAGAAGAAGATCTAAACATATTACATGTTTGCTGCAGTTTTTAACATAAATATTTCTGTGTGTAGGGGTTTTTTTACACTTTTTGGGCTGTTTTCTCAAGAAATATGGACTTGCCCCTGAAAAAACTTTTACCGTCGTAATGGAGGTTGCGAATGCAAATCGCTTCAACAAAACTCAAAGTGATTCGAGAGCAGGTCTTAAAGTGAACTTATCCGAAATTGTGTGTGAGAGGTATCAGAAGAAGTAGACAAATATAGTCCATATTCGAACCTGATCTATATCTGGTAGATATGTTAGGATGTGCAAAGTATAAATTACATCGGTCACTCCCTTAAAGAGTTATCGTGCGCAAAATTTTTCCGAACCTTTTTGAAGTTTTGTGGGGGAGGTACCTGAAGTAGTGGACCGATATAGCCCATCTTCGAACTTAAACTAGGTTTGGACAAAATATTACGAAAGCCAAAATTTGAACCGAATCGGTTCATCCGTTCGAGAGTTATCGTGCGCACCAGCCAGCCAGACGGACGGACATTGTTAAATCAACTCCAAATTGTCTGAAACACATTTCGTCCAAACATACTTGGGGTCTAAAACCATTATTTCGATGAGGCACATTTTGCCCGTATGAAAGTGTATATACCCTTTCTAGCCTAAAGGCTGAGGGTATAAAAAGTATCAGTCGGCTTCGCCAACTGAGATATACCCTCAGCCTATGTGAATTGAAAACTTTTTTATGTATTTAGTGAATTTCAGAGTTTTGGGCGAATGAACTTGCCGATAATAATATTGATAAATGCTAAATCTCAAAAGTTTTGCGTGGGAGGTACCTAAAGGAATGGACCGACATAGTCCATTTTGGAAGTTGGTCTTATTTTGGGAGTCATTCCTCTCGAAAGATATCGAGCCCACTAGTCATTGCAGTTGGTCACCATATAATTAAAAACTTTTGGATCATTATATAAGGAAACATGGACTTGCCCACGAAAAACATATTATCGCTGTAAACAGGGCCACAAGGAGTACCTTCGGTAAAAATTTACAAGGGATCCTCACTTAAACAAAAATGTTGAACATTTGTGTGGGTGATACCGTAAGGAGTGGACCAATAGGGTCCACTTTTGAACATAAACTATGTTTAGATAAAATATTTCGACATCCAAAGTTTGGATCTAATCGGTTGCTCCGTTTATGAGATATTGCGCTTACCGTTTTAGCGAATATTTTCGAACTTTTGTGTGGGAGGTATCAGTGGGAGTGATCAATTTCATCTAACATGCAAGTGCAACCTGTTTCAAGAAAAACAGAACGATTCTAGAGTAGGTCTTTTACTGCACTTCTCCGAAATTTTGTGTGGAGGTACTGGAAGGAGTTGGAATACATATATAGTCCATATTCTAACCTGATCTATGTCTCGTAGAAATATTACGATGTGCAAAGACTGGACCAAATCGGTTGCTGCCTTCCAGAGTTATCGTACGCATCACTTTAGCGAAAAGTTGTAAACCTTTGTGGGGGAGGTACCCAGAGGAGTGGACCGATAAAATCCATCTTAGAACTTGATTAAAGTTTGGCCAGTATATACGACTGTCAAATGTTGGACCGAATCGGTTTATCTGTCCGAGAGTTACCGTGCGTTCCATCCACTACACATGGTGCTATAGCGGGTTTCTACAGCTTTTGGGCCATTTTTTCAGGAAGTCTGGACTTGCCCCTGAAAAAGTTTGTACCGTCGTAATGGTGGCAGCGAACACAAGTTGATACAAAAAAAATCCAAAAATTTTGAGAGGAGGTCTTAAAGTGCACTTTTTCTAAATTTTGGGTGGGAGGTACCGGAAGGAGTGAACCGATATAGTCCATATTTGAACTTTATCTATATCTGGTAGAGATATTACGATGTGCAAAGTATAGACCAAATCGTTTAGTGTTCTCCAGAAATTTGTGAACTTTTGTGGGGAGGTACCGGAGGTAGTGGACCCATAAGATCCATCGAACTTTATTTAAGTTTGAACAAAATATTACGATAGCCAACATTTGCACGAAATTGGTTGATACGTTCGAGAGTTATTGTACGAACCAGCCACCCAGAAGAAAGACACAGACTGACGGACATGAGTAAATTGACTCTAAATTGTCTGAAACCGATTTCGTCCAAACATACTTGGGGTCTACAATAGAGTTGGGCAATCTCGTTCATTGAGCGGATCGATCTTTTTCATTCCGTTCGTTGGTTCTTTTTCGTTCAAACGAAGCGATACGAGGCACTGAATGAAATGAACGAGAGGAGCTAACTGAATAATTCATTGATTGTTTTTGTGTGCAAATTTGTGATGCTAGCGCTGACGCAGCTTGTGTGAGTTTGTCGGTGCAAAAAATGGTGGTGGTGATTGTTTTGAATATGAACGAAAGAAGCAAAAATAACCGGAGGAGTTAAAAGAATGAGATGAACCATATGATGCTGCGATGATGTCCCGGAAAATATTTAAATCTACTCAAGGGTGTGAGAAATTGGGTAGCATTAGAAAAAAATATTCTAAATTAACGATGTCAGTTTAAAGGAAACGACTATGGGAATTATCATTGATGACATACACGAGAAAAGGCCATCATGATGATGTGTGGCAGAATGGTGATATGTTAGTTAACTTTCTCAGTGAAATAATGTTAGGATAAAATCCGTTTAAACAAAATTTGGAGTCGATCCATCCTGCTGACAGACTGGTTAACACGACAACTCTCGAAAGAAGTTATCGATTTTGTACATCGTAATATTTCTTCCAAACTTAGATCAATTTCGGACATAAACACATTTGGGTGCCTCCCCACAAAAGTTCAAAATTGTCATTTGAGAATATAACGATAGACAACGATATAATTTTTTTCTTGGACAAGTCCGTACATAATGACCCGAAAGTTCTGAAAAATCCTACGGTGATCAACTAAATTTGTTGTTGGGCACAGTCATAGCGTTGTCAGCTAAGGTGGCTAATTATTTTTTACATGGTACTAAAAAGCAAAAAAATCTTCCGAGAATTTCCCTAAACCTTGTTTATATGAATAATTCCTTTCCAAAGAAGAGTTCCACCAAAAATCGCGCAAATGATAAATTATAGGGTAATTGGTTGCAGAATATGGCTAAAAAAATAAATTAAAATTAAAATGAGCCGTAATAATAATGAAAACTTTGATATACAAAAAATATTTTCGCTTTTTTTTAAAGATTTCGTTCACCTGGATTCAATTCTATATAATGCACCCAATGTGCAATGTGAAATAATCCAGTGGAAAATGTGTCGTAAAACATACTTATCTTTTTTATTTAAGCAATAAATCAATCTGTCAATCAAGTTTAAAATTATTGTATTGTATTGAATCGAAACACCAACTTGATGTATTAGGCTAACTAAACTTGTTACAAATATAAGGTGATGTAAAATCGTATTTTCATTGAAGAATTGAAACTGAATGAAGACATGGTGGGAATCATGGGAATTTTATGTCAAGTCATCTTTAGCCAGAATTTCTTCTTTTAGAAATGAAGATCGAATAAAGTCTTTACTGTAAATCAAATAATTTTGTAATAATTATCATGATTAGTCAGTAATATCAAAGTCATTATCATCAACATGATCGGCATCATCGTCAAAGTCATCGTCATTACCAATTATATAATCCCAAGAGTAAAACAATCAGTTTTCTCAATACCAGTAGTCGTAATGTTTGTTTGTGTTTACATTCGTGGGCCAATTGAGTTTTCAAAACATGAAAATGTTCTAACAAATGTGGTAAAAGAATTTAAAAGTCACTGCTGAGAATTGTGAGAACTCTTCTAAAAGAAGTGGGCAACAGCTTAGAATTTTTGTTAAATTTTTGTCGGCTTATTACAATAATGAGGCAATGATGTAACTAAAATGAATGAATGAGTGTAGGTTAAATTGTAAACTTTTTGAGAGGATTTTAACACTAATGTGAAGCACTATAGGTTATATAGTCTATAACACAAATG
Organism: Musca autumnalis; assembly: GCF_047663935.1. Taxonomy (NCBI): domain Eukaryota; kingdom Metazoa; phylum Arthropoda; class Insecta; order Diptera; family Muscidae; genus Musca; species Musca autumnalis. The sequence continues at coordinate 246,693,650 of NW_027411755.1, forward strand.
TACCAGAGGAGTATTACATTTTTTCAATATTAACACATTTTTAAGAAATTATTCTGAGGGTATATTGAACACGAGGGCTTAAACCTACATGGAATATATTACTTTGTCAGATCTGGACCAGTCGGACATGATTTCACGTATAACCTTAACGAAAGGGAAATAATTACACTTTTGCAATGTTTGAACCCTATTAATGTCAATGCTTGACAACAAACTTTTTAACTTGTTAAAATAAAATTCTTAATAATTTCAGCTAAACGTGGAAAATCCTACGCAAATTTCTGCTGCTTTTGCTGTTCCTCTTGTTTGCTGTCTATAATTATTTATATATTTTTGCCCGTCATTGATTGGTTTGTTCTTAAAACCAAAAATGGTTGCTGGGCTGGTTGCTGCTATTTTGTTGCCATTAATTATGCAAATGTTGTTGACTCGATCAAAAATGGTCAAAGGAATGCCAAACCGACCATTTATGGCTAGAGGAGGACAATTCGAGTAATGAGTTTTTTATTTAACGAAACATTCATGTCGTAATAATCAGAACAACAGCAATAACAATAATAATCATTTTATTATTTGACAACAATGAAATGTGATTGTTTATTGGCGGCTGGCTGGCTTCTCTGGCTTACAACTGGGCACACGGAAAACCTTAAAAGGGGTTGGAGTTATGTCGTAATTTTTAATTAAGTTCTTACTGATTGTGGTTGCAATGCTTTCCCACAGTTTTGGTGGTTGTTTTTTGGTTGGCGATGATGGCGTTATGGAGGGTGTGAGGGCGTTATTACTTTATCTATCTGCTGCCATGAATGTCAATCAATGTAAAATCACTTAACTCCTTCCTTGATTTTTGTTCGCGTTTTTGCTTGAGTTTGATAAGCCGGCGTCTTAAGACAAAGGGGACGAAATTGTACAGTGGTTTGAGGTAGAAAAATTTTGCGGCACTCCAGATGACTATAGTGTTCTGTAGAATGAATTTAGATGAACTCTGAAAAAATTTAATTTCAAGGTATTGGTTGATGTTGTTGTTGCAACAGTATTTGGTCTGTTTGTATGTTCGCATTTCTGCTTAATCTGGAGTTGGGTCTATATCCAGTTCTGCGAATGTGCCTGCTTCGATGGGCTGTTACCACAGATTTACTGGAGTTAGTTGAGTAGGTTTGGCAGGGCAGTTGAACAGGTCCAATGTATCATGCGGGTCTGTGTCTCATGCTAGGCAGATGTCATCGATCCTTGCCCTATGGGAATTTAGACTAGGGATAGGTAAGTCGACTTTCGATTAATCGACTTTTGCAGTAAAAAGTCTAAAAATCGTAGTCGACATTTGTTTGGAGGGAAAATCGCATAATGGTCTGTCTATCTTGTTTTAGACTTTTGACGGTTTTACAGTTTCAAAAGAAAACTCGAAAATCGACGAATCGTCAATTATAATAGATGTTCTGCGGTTATGCAAAAGTCGAAAGTCGAGTATTAAGACAACTGAAATAATCGCCAGACCGAAAAATCGCATTTTTAGTTTTAGATCAAAATCGAAAAGTCGAAAAATCGATTATTGCATTCTAATATAGACGGCTGCAACATCTCGATCGTAGTTGAGCCAAAACTGCTCTGATTTGTTGTAGCAGCTGACGCTCCTCAGCTGCGATAAATGTGGGATGTTCTCCGAGGACCTCTTTCACACGATAGTTGTTTATGGTAAATGCGACTGCATCCGTGCGAACAATATTGATATATGTTGATCCAAGGCTTCTATCTTGTAACGCTGGACCTCTCTCTATCTAGATCATGAATATCCATCCTCGTATTCCTTGATTGGAAGAGTGGGGTCATATTCACCAAATTTTTGATTAAGATGCATCTCACGGTAACACCCGAGCAAGTACTGCACAAAACATGACATTGTGTTGGTGGAAGAATCGTTGTCCATAGAGATGTACTTATATTCGCGTACTAAACTGGCGCCGCATAGCTTACCATAGACCGACCTATTGCGTTATATGTGGTCAATAAGGTTTCTTTATCTGCACCCCGAATGCTGCCGGCTAGGGACTTCAGGACATTGTTCCTAAATCTTGGCTTGGCTGCGGCATGCGGGGACGACTTGATCATGCTGTCGATTGTGACACCTAGAATCTTGGGGTAGTTGGTGCTCGAAATTCTGTTACCATGGACCGAGACGTTTAACTCAGTGCTCACCCTTGCAGTCCATGTGATGAGCAGAGTGGCCGTAGATTTAGTGGAGGATATTTGCACATTCCTCAAGTGGAAAAAGGTGATAAGATCAGTCAAAAAACAGTACAACCTTTTGAAAATGACATATGTGAAGCCACCTGAAGCCAAGATCGAACAATCACCCGCATACGTTTTGATCCCAATGCTGTCTGGTAGGGGTAGAATACAAGAGAGTTTCCGGAGATATTACTTCAGCTTTGGAAACTACCTGTTTCAGCCTACGGGGCTTGGACTTCTTGTTCCTTAATTCCACATACGACTGGCCTCTAGTATTTCAAACTTGGCTGGCGGTTAGTCTGCTCGTTGTCCTCAAACAGCGTGAAGCGTACAGTATCAAAGGCTTTTGATAAGTCAAGCTCCACCATCACTGTCCTATCACACGGCTTGCTCTGGTTGAGTCCTCGATTAATATAAGTGGAGATGGTGCGCAGCGCTGTTGTCGTGCTGTTCTGCTTATGAAACCCATACTAAAGATCGGCAACTGAATAGCTATTGTTGACGCTGTCTATAATATCTATAAGATTCACATCCGCTGGCATCCTTACCTGGTTTCAGTAGCGGGACCACCCTACCCATTTTCCACACTTCGGGAACGATGTGCATAGCAAGCTACAGGTTGAAAACTTTAGTGAGATACTCGCACCTGTTTCAGCATTACCATGGAGATTCCACCAGAAGCAACGCTTTGGATGACTTCCTGATGACATTCGTAACATCATCCATTGTAAATTGTGTTGTTTTCTCTTCGGCAGAAAGAGATCGTAGTTCTCTTCTCTTCCTGTAACTCCCGGGATGCTCGGTAAACTGTCGATTAAACTAACTTGCGCACCTCTTCGGAACAGTTAGCTTAACGTCTCCAAACGTGACTCAGGTCATATCTTTCTTCTTTTCAGGGTTCAACAGTGACTTAACCGTTGCCCAAAATTAACTTACTTCGGCGCCAATGTTTCAACTCTGCAGATAAATTAACCACTTTTTCCGCTTATGCTCACCGACCAACCACCAATTGTGGTGGTACATCCCATGCAGGAAGAGATCTGATGCGACGTAGTACTCTTCTCTTCGCCATGTCACTCTCGTGCACCCCGACAAACTGTCGATTGAATTAACTTACGCACCTCTTAAGAACCGTCAGCGTAACGCCGCCAGACGAGACTGATGTCATATCTTCCTTATTTTTAGGGTTCAACAGTGACTTAACCGTTGCCCAAAATTCATTGATGAAAGTGGGGCGTTAAGAGGTGATGAAATTGGGAGGTATGCTGATGGAGATAATTATGGGGAGATGGTCTGATCCAAGCGAAACGACGGGTTGCCAGGTAACGTCATTTGTTAGACCAGGTGACACAGTGGTTATGTACTCTCCGCCAATTCCGATAGAAGCGTCCTCATTGACCATGCAAAACGTAGATCTATCAATCTGCTCGGCCAGTACTATACCCCTCTGGTTGTTTCCGAAGACCGAATAGCACAACTCATGATGAGCTTCAAAGTCCCCCAAGATCAGACGGTCTTGCCAAACCAGGGGACACAATGGTTATGTCTGGCGAACTGTGACACTCTCTAATCTCTAACACTCGCTAATTCCGGTAGGGGCGTCCCTATTGACCGTGCAAAACGTAGCGTAAAAAAGTATCAGTGAGCTTTGCCGACAGAGATATACCCTCAGCCTGTGTGAATTGAAACTTACAGCTATTTACAATAATAATATAATATAATTGTTCCACAAACATCCCATAAGGGACAAGGGAGACTTCTCTCATATCAGTGAGTGCACCCCGATTCATATTAGCTCAATGATATGGGATCTACAGTTTATCGCCGAGTCCGAACGGCGTGTCTAAGAAGACACCACTTTTGTAGAGAAGTTTTACACGTTGAAAAGTATTTTGATGTTGCCTGGCCGGGGAATCGAACCAACGAACTTATGTGTGCAAATCGGGTGTGCATACCATTGCACCACGGTGGCAGCTATTGACAATGTCGAATCTAATACCGGCTGCGCAGATTTTGTGGCTCTTTTTGGAAGTATGAACTTGCCGACAAAAAATATATATTTGGTTTGAATGGACCGCCATAGTCCATTTTTGAAGTGGATCTCTCCAACCACTACACACGGTACCATAGGGGATTTTTACAACTTTTGGGGTATATTCTTAGGAACTATGGACTTGCCCCTGATAAAACTTGATCCGTCGTAATGGGAATACAAGTAGTTACAATAAAAATCAAAGAGAGAGAGCAGATCTTAAACTGAACTTTTTCGAAATTGTGTGTGGGAGGTACCCGAACGAGTGGAACGATAGAATCCATATGGGAACCTCATCTATGTCTGACAGAAATTTCACGACATGCAAAGTATGGACCAAGAATTATCGCCCGCACAATTTTTCTGAACATATTCGAACTTTGGTGGCAGAGGTACCCTAAGGATTGGACCAATATGACTCATCTTGGGACTTAAACTTAGTTTGGACAAAATATTACGAAAGCAAAATTTTTGACCGAATCGGTTAATCCATTCGAGAGTAATAGTGCGCTCCAGACAGAGAGACAACTCCAAATTGTCTGAAACACATTTCGTTCAAACATACTTGGGGTCTAAAACCATTATTTCGATGAGGCATATCTTGCCAGTATTAATGTGTATATCCTCGTTAGCATAAATGCTGAGGGTATAAAAATATGCACTTTCAGAGATGGGAAAAACAACGGCTGGTGTTAATGACAACTCATTGCGGTCCATGTTAACGCTGCATGCAGCAACATAGTCCCTCGTATCACCGACGTAGCCAGGGGGGGGGGCCAGGGGGGCCCGGGACCCCCCGAAATTATTTTTGTTCCCATAGAATATTAGCTTATGTTACACATTTTTTTTTATTTTTGAGTAAAATTTTAAACTGTTTTAAATTTTTCAAGAAATATGTAAAGTATTTGGAAGAATTATTACAGAGAATTACATTGGTATACTTATTGTCCAACATATTTGGAAGTATAAAAAATAATGAACAATTTAGGCTTTTCGAGCAATTTTCTGAATAGTTGTTAAGTTTTAAGGTGTTGTTTAAGCGTTTAATCGTAATTTTAGGCTGACTGTAAGTGTCATTGAGTTCAGAACAAGACGTTTTTTTTGTATTTATTGAACGTTTGTAGCATATTACGTCCAATACTTTGGCTTATAAACAACATTTAGAAAAAAACATTCTTGCGAACTTTTGTTTTTGCAACTTTTGATAAGAGCAATAAGTAAATAGTATCTAACACGTTTTTGTAATGAACTATTTTGAACATCATAACAATTACAAATTCTTTATTATGTTTGAAATTTGCAACAAAAAATCTATATCAACCAATTTTTATGATATAATTTGTATTCCACAGCAGTGTCGTCCGTTAAGATTATTTGAAACGCGTCTCTTCCTACAAATTAGTAAATATCTATTGTACAAAAAATAGTTTTTCTGTCGTATTTGTATGTTTTGTTCGATCTTTCGAATGTTAATAAAATGAAGATTATTTAAATTGAGGCGAATGTTTATATTTTATTTATTGCATATTGTTTCAAATATTTCGAAATTAAGCTGAATTTCATCTTCAGAGATTTTTTTGTCGATTACTCTTTGAATTCTATTTTGGGAAGTTATTTCAATTGATGCACATTTCTAGGATTATTCCTTTTTCCTTCTTCGGCAAAGGATTTATAACAACAAACGAAATAAAAAAACTGATCGGAAACAGATTCAGATTCGTCAAAATCTCAAGAAGTATCAATCCTTTAACCCAGAGCTATGTATTAGGAGATTTTCAGAATTGTGTAGCCATTCTCGGACGTATGAACTCACCAACAAAATATAGATTTTATCATTGATTACAAATGTTACGGAGGAGGTAACTGAAGAAATGGACCGGACCGACATAGTTCATTTTGGAAGTATATCTTATTTTGGGAGTCATTCATTTCAATGCGTCACAGTATAATTTTCAGTTTTTTCAAGAAAAAATATAGGCTTCCCAAGAAAAACATAATACCGCTCTAAACACAAAGAATACCGACCTTAAACTGCATTAAACAACTATTTTGAAGGTTTGTTGGGATGTACCCATTTTCGAGCTAAAACTAAGTTTGGACAAAATATTACTAAAACCAAAGTTTGGAACAAATCTGTTGCTCCGTTCAAGAAAAATCGCATTTACCACTGTAGCTAAAATTCTTGAATTTTTAGGGGGAAATACCATAAGGAGTAGACCGAAAATCATTATCTACGAACTTTATATAAGGCTCGCAGAAATATTTCTGTAAAGAATATTTGGACCAACGCAGTATCCGGTTCGAAAGTTGTCGTGTGCACCAGCCACTGCACATGATGGCTGTAGGTGTTCCTTACAGCTTTCGGGCCATTTTCTCTGGAAGTTTGGGCATGAAAAAACTTGTATTGTAGTAATAGAGGCCCCGAGTACAATTGTTGCAAAAAAGCAAACCCTTTCCAGAGAGGTCTTTTTATTTATTAATTTATTTATTTCATATTCTTACTTATAACTAAATTATTAGCATAAAGATAGTTAACCCAGATATGCCCATTGCTTGATCGTGACCATTTTAAAAGTATTTTTATATTATTTCAGAAGCAAATGTGAAATAATAACAGTATGTTTATATGTTTTTTAAAATTTTTTTGAAAAAAGTGGTTTTTGAGGCCACTTTTGGACACAGGGTTTTATCTTATAACTGGGAGTTATGGGACACAAAACATTTGACATATAGTCCAAAGACACCTTTTCGGCATCTAGTTAACGTTTTTTCGTAGTAGGCTCCACATCGTGTATGTTTTCGTTATAAAACTACCCAATAATTAATCGGTCATAACGCAAATCATTGTAAAAACTAAGCGATAGGTGGCAACTTCGATGAACTAGACCTCAAAACTCAAAAATAGTAGCTCAAAGTAATGGAATCACATAATATCCCAAGAGCTACAGATGTGTACTGAGTATATCACCAAAATAAACGGTACTTTGATAAACATAACATATCAAATTAGCAAGAATTTTGTGTGTCCTATATATAGGACGCTGGGCATATCTGGGTTAAGCATAAAGATAGTTAAGCCAGGTCTTAAGCTTACACAGGTTTATTTACTAATTATCCAGAGAGGTCTTAAACCGTACTTCTCTGAAAAATTTTCAAATACTCTGTGAAAGGTTGTCGAAAGGAGGATCGAATCGGTTGATCTGTTCGAGAATTATCGTGTTCTCCAGGCAGCCACGCAGACGAACATAGCTAAGTCGACTCCAAATTTTCTGGAACAGATTTCTTCCAAATACACTTTGGCCCTTAAACCATTATTTCGATGAGGCACATTTTGACTAAAGGCTGAGAGTATAAAAAATGTAGATTGGGAACAATTGTGTTCATGGATTTTTGCTAAAATTCTGGGCGCCAGAATTTCATTTTAAAAGTATTCAAGACTGATAAGACAGGAGCTATCTTAGTTCTTGATCAATTTATGAGAAAATCCAGGATAGGAAACAAGAATTTCTATAAGAGAAGTCCGACGATTGGACGCCAAAATAGTGTAGTGTAGTGTATGTTGACAGATGCCCGATTGGGCACCAGGATTTGTCATTACATACCCACGATTGGGTGGTAGAATTTCATCATAAATATAACACTATTGCTCAGCATTAGTTCTCTATCAAGAAAACCACCATCGGCATTCAGAAATTCTTTGTGATTAGATCTACGATTGGACACCAAAATATTTTTAGGGAAAAACTTTAATGACAGTAACAGTAACAAGGATTGGACACCTGAATTTCCGAAATTGAAAAACCTGACCCTATTCTGACACCGCAGCGTGATAAAAGACAAAAAAAGAAGACACGTGTCTCGGCATTTTTTCCTTTATTTATATAACTCTTAAATCTACCTGCAAATATAAAAAAATACTAGTGGATAACGCCATGATATCCGTACGATTGTATACTCTTTCTTTTGGTCTTACCGAGTTGTAGTTGTCAGTACTGTAGTTGTGAGTTATTTGATAAATGATACACCCGAAAGTATATGCGACTATTAATATATCTATTGTTTGAACATATATTAATTCCGATATGTTGTCAAAAAAAGTTCTGAAAACAAGGGGAAATTGGCCAAGAAGTGTTACGCCATTTTAATTAAAAAATAGTAATGAAAATTATTTCATCAGTAATATAAGTATAAAATAAGGTTTATATCATTGCTAAATAAGAAATGTTTGCTAACAAGAACTTTCAAAATTTTGGTCGGTTGGGCCCCCCCCCGAAATGAAATCCTGGCTACGTCCCTGCCTCGTATGGACAAGACCGAAACAACCCTTGAGGTGCACCCACTCTCGACACCTTTTGCATCCCACTGAAGTTTGAGTGTGGTGGATGCGGATGTTACAAACTGAGCACGGACCAGAAGAATACGGAGCAGCCATTCCGGGATATGACTCACTTCTAGTTCAGCGTGTTCCGCTATGTGGTTCATATTTATACACATTTTTAGCAGGTTCATCATCGCTCATTCTTATGAATAGTCAACGCAATCTTTGTATCTCAATACGTTTAACCACACTGACGTCCTTGTATAGAAGATACAGCTCGTGGTTCATATTATGATTATTTTTATGTTACCATAGCGTGGGCTGTTTTGTTGCTTTCTTAGTTTGACGACGTAATTCCGTTGGCTGGCAAAATGGACTGATGAATGGTGAGCCTTCTTATTTATACTTCTCTCGTGACCTACAAGTTGGTACAGAATGCTAAATTACTCCATTTGATAGCAGAACGGAACTTCTATTCAAACAGGGCGGTACGTAGAGAAGACGAATGGTCGACCATGAGTTCCTTGTAGGAGGATGACCACTTAAGATGAAGGAGATAGTGATTGTCCTGAGTTAACGTTAAACAGGAACCTTGCTTGGTTTATATCATTGCCGAACAGCAATTTGTCACTGTTACGAAGTTTTCCGGCAATTTACACACACACGGCCCGAACGTAGCTTGTATGCATACAAACTTACTAACACACTTGCCTTCCCTTCACTTGGTCGGCACTGGTGTACATACATACTTATATCGACACCTACGTCTAATATCATTTGATTCATATTCAGCAAAATTCAAGATATGGCGAAAAACAAAAATCCTTTGCAATTCCATTTGAAAAAAATTAAAAAAAATTTTTTGCGAGCACATCTACAATTTTTGGCATAGAGGTTAAGAAAAAAATTCTGGTTTCAAATCTGTTCGCGTTCACAAAATTGGACGATGCGCGCAAAAGTTATGACGGTTTTTATTCTCATATAAAGAAAAAATATTTAAAAATATCTTATTTGTTGTTATGAGAAAATTTATGCATAAATCGTTAACAGCATTCCATATCTATTCGTAGATGTTTAAATGGTTATTAAATCTATTATTATTTTCGCGGAAAATCAACAAATAGTACAAACAATTTTAAGAAAATCCAAATTATCCTGTCCCAGAGTCCGTACAAACACTTAAAAATAAATTAAAAAATATATGCGGAATCTAGACAATGCGTATAAAAATATGATACCAAATTTATAGAGATTGGGTGCATAAATTGCATATTATAGCAACAACATAAGAGAAAAACTTATTGTTGAAAAATATTGTTGCAAATATATTTTTGGTTTGATTCGAAAAATTACAAAAAATATTTAGGAGTTCTCCAACTATTTCGCTAAAATCCCATACAATAATTAACAATAATTAAACTTCATCAAGAAATATGGTTTACCATCGTGAAAGCTTATTTGCTTACTGTGATAACTTATAAGGATAGGAAATTAAGAGTAATATTGAAATTACAATCATTCAAAAAATGTGTAAATTAAAAAGCCTATTATTCGCGAATAAGTTAAAATCAGTTGATGCGCATCCGTTTTTGGATACAGCGAATCAATCTCTTTCAATATTTATGCATATTTCGATGTTTCACTCTGCGGTCAAAGTGTGCCGCCAGTTGCATCACACAATGCAAAAAACATTAAAGTGGGTAAAAATCGCGCAATTTGCATACGATTTTGATGCGCATCCGGTTTCAGTAGCACCCATCAAAAATATGTTTATCTACACATATTTCAATCAGATTCTTCAAGAACCGCGGATGTGCCTCCACTTTCTATTTTTGGTAAAAATCCTATATTACTCTCGAATCTCTGTAATTTATGACACGCGTTTTCGCAAATATTGTAATCGCGTATAAAGGATTCCATTTACGTAAAAAATATTTCAAGAAAATCGCGGTTTAGTACGCGGATTTGTCGAAATAATTTTTTGCTGCTTTTCCTATTTTCAGGGTATCTATATCCGCGGTTTTAGTGGATGGATTCGATCGCGGAAGGTCTCACTAGATCCGTCGCGTAAAAAAACTAAATTCACGCGGGGTACAAAGGAAATTGAATGGCACTTGTAAATTTTAAACGCAAAAAGTAGGTTTTAAAAAAAAAAAATCACGCATCAAATATTGGTCTTTAGACTCCAATTACTAGGATGCTGTAAGGAGCACACTCATGAGATAAGCCATAAACGACGTAAAATCACGAGTTTTATAATCCTATTATGAGTTTGGAATATTATCTTGTTGCGCGTCCGGATTATTAAAAAAATTCAAAAAACCCCGAAATTCCGGCTTCAAAATGTCAGCATCAATTTTAGGTGGATGTAGTGGATATATGGAAAAATGATACACTAGTATCATATTGTCCATGAAGTATTCTTTGAGTCTTTCTTTGGGCATATGTCTATAAAATGTAAGGTTAAGCCAGAAATCGGAATGGAGCATAAAAAAACTTGTTGGCTTCAACCCATTTTTACCTATTTTTCTACATTGATGCCAACACAGCTACCACGTAAATTAATTTTAATGGTCGATATTATGGGATCCCTCCTAAAACACTTCATTTTAAAGAATGTTTATCATACTATGTAGAATATGCTAACATTCCGCGAATTCTGAATGGGTGAAACTCGGATTCATCGATTGTAAAACATTTTTGTTTTTCGCCATATATTGTTGTAACGGTTTCTAAAAATTGGCCAAAAATTCTAGTAAATTTTTGAACATTTGATGTTTTTGCTCACCACTGTGCCTTACGCTACTGCTGTGAACTTTCAACGTTAAGGAACAATAAGCTCATGACTTTAAGTTTGAACTTTAATGAAAGTTCAAACAACAAAAACCAGGGGACGAAAATTATCCCACGTTAATAAACCCCTGAGAAAAATATCTTCATCCGTTGTACAGAACATAGAACAATTAAAACGTCATATAAATCCATTCCACTCACAAAGTAAACGCTCACCACCACCTCCACTACCTAAAAACGTTTTTTCGTTTACTTGAACGCAATTTCATAATCAATAAAATCGAGTTGTAATCTTCCAATAACAAAATATGAAACACAGAAAAGTAGATAAATTTCGATGTCACCACTAAAACAAAAGATAAGGGCCAATTTGGTTTTGGTTTGAATATCGTCGGCTGTTTACACAAAAATTACGAAAAAGTCACGTGTCGCGTTGTGGGGTAATTTATTTTTACTTTTTCCGTTTTTTTAGCAGCAGTTTTTTTTTTGGGTGAATTACATGAGAATTAACATGTAAACCCCTGGGGTAGACAAATAGACTTACGACCTAGCCCAGTGGTGGCTAGGTTGCATAAATCCCATGGAAATGGGGGTGAACACAAAGAAGGAAGGCTTAGTTGGGTTGGCTGGCTAGCTGTTCTTATTTCACTTAACACAAAAATCCACCATATGATAAGCAGACATTCTGTCATTCGTTTGGGACGAGTGCAAACAATTCAATTATAATTTAACACTTCACTGGAAGAAGGCAGGAAATTCCAAACATAATAATTTTATTTTATTCTCAAATACATGTGTTCGTATGTGGGAACAGGAGCATGGAATGTGAACGTGAAAAAGAGTTGTCTGTCATTCCCCATGGATTTAGTGGAAAAACTAAGGATTGGCTGGCTTTCTTTAATTCAATTGACATTAGCCAAGGTTGTGCTGCTGGCTAGCTGGCCGACTATCTGTTAGGTCTCTAACGAAAATGCAAATATGTCTGGCTGTCTGATTCCCAGTCCTTCATTGTCTCTTTGTCTTTATGAATGAAATATCCCATAGCCGGACTCTTGGCGTGGGCATTCCCATTCTTGGAATACTACACATAACTGAGCAAAGTAAACAACTACTCTGAACTTCCTATTTTAATAGCTCTGAAAATGGTTAAAATGACAGCAATTGTCATTATTCAGACACGGGAAAACATGCAAATTAAATGGATGTGAGGGAGTTGCCATGAACATGGTTAACAATAACTCCTTGCGTACTCCATTGTTGGTGGGTGGAAGACATGCGATGAATTTTAATTAGGGAATAGTTCTAAAGTTTCTATCATCCAATATGGAATGTGGTAGGGGGTTTAATTCGCTGTAGAATTTATAAATTTTCCAAGGTAAATTTCATTCAGTCAATGAAAAGGAGTTTTAAAATGATTGGCTGCTACGTAGAGATACAATCAACGAGGTGAGACAATCAATTACACATAAAGCGATCTCGGCGAAGAGCACTAATGATGAATTGTTAAAACTACACCTCTAGAGAGAGCAGTGTGAAGAAGAAATTTTAAGAGAAGTTTATTTAGTCAAGGTTTACCGTATCACCAATCATTTTAGTTAGTGATCGTATGGACTTCCCTTGGTGATCGTATGGTGTCCCAACTAGAACGCAATTTGTAAATTTAGGGCCATTCGAAGTGTCATTGTTTGACATTTGAACAATTGTTATTGTTTGCTAGTAGAAGCTACGAGGTTAGTAAAAATGGAGCGCTACACGAATGAAAAATGCATTCTCATTGGTATTGGAGAGACAACACGAAAATGCTGATGTTGCCGATAAAATCATCTTCAGTGACGTGGTCCATTTCCATCTTGATGGCTTCGTCAATAGGCAGAATTGTCGCATTTGGGCTGAGGAAATTCTTTAAGTGATTCACGAGAAGCAAATGCATCCTCAACGTGTCACTGTGTGGTTTTTGGGCTAGAGGAATCATTGGACCTTTTTTTATGAAAATGAGGCAGGTCAAGCGTGAACAGTCAAAGGTATTCGGTATCGTGAAATGATAACCAGTTTTTTCTTGCCTAGAATTGAAGAAATTAATGTGGAGGGCATGTGGTTCCAACAAGACGGCGCCACATGTCATACAGCCAGATATCCAATTCAATTGCTGTATCAGTCATTTCCTTGGGTGCCACCGTGGTGCAATGGTATGCACACCCGCCTTGCACGCAGAAGGTCGTGGGTTCGATTCCCCGGCCAGGCAACATCACATTTTAAACGGTGGCAAAATACCCATCAGTAATGTTGGCGACATTTCCTGAGTATTTCAGTCATGTAAAACTTCTCTACAAGTGGTGTCTTAGGACACGCCGTTCGGACTCGGCGATAAACTGTATTATTATTATTATCAGTCATTTCCCGGTCGTGTTATTTCGCGTTTCAATTTAACGCCTTTAGATTTTTTTGGGGGTTTTTGAAGTCGATGGTTTACGCGAATAAGCTGATGACGACTCAAGCATTAAAAGAGGAAATTGGACGCTGCATTAATGAAATACCGCTGCATTTATGCAAAACGGTCCTTGAAAATTTCATTAAAAGTTCGCGAGTGTGCCAGCAATGACGCGGCGGCCATCGATATCTTGATCCATACATAACCCCATTCTGTCTACTTTATATAAAATTTAAAAATTGCGTTCTAGTTGGGACACCCTTTATATGGTGATTAGGACCAAAAAGAAATTTTGTAATGTTGTGAGGGAGGTATCTGGAGAATCGGTAACGTGGTGTTGTCGTTGGCTGGGGTAAGTTCAATCGCGCCCAGAGTCTCCATAAGGACTCACTAAACCTTACGAAACTAGAAGACTAGTAATCTCCTTTTCCTGGGGGCTAACCGCGTTCTTTATTGATTAAATACTAGTTTACAATCTATCAATCGGGAATACGATTTATTCGGTGTACGTCTGTGGATGATCGGGGCACGATGTACTCTACGTTCGGCTGTAGATGTTCGGGAGCAGATATATATACAACGAAAGTCACTGAAAATTATGCAACCTAGAATAAACAAATAAAAAAAGTTAAGTTCGGCCGGGCCGAACTTTTTATACCCTCCACCATGAAATATTCTCATACAAAATATGGAATATTATTTTCTTTTCTGGCTACAATTTTAGGTGGAAATATTTTATGACCACTGATACCTAAAATACATCTAAAAATGTCTTCAATCGGGCGGCACTTTTATATGGGGCTATATTAAAGTATGGACCTGTGTTGAAAATTTTTGGTGTAGAAGGTTTGTATCCACTGAGAACCTCAAATGTCGAATCACAGATGGTTCGGTTCACAAATGTAGCTTTACTCCACAAAAACCCTAAAATCGGGTAGTAAAAAATGGATCTAAAATGTCTTGAATCGGGCGGCAAATTTATATGGGGCTATATCAAAACATAGACCATAATAATTTTAGGAGGAGAAGTTCTGTGAGAATTGGGAAACTCAAACGTCAAATTACAGATAGTTCGGTGAAAACATATAGTTGAAATTGTCAGAATACCTAAAATCGGAAGCAGGTGGATAGAATCCCCAAACCACCTAATATCGGGAGGTACTTTTATATGGGGTGTACAGTTTTGTAGATAGACTGTACTGTGAGAAAACAGCCATGGAAAGTATGGTTATTTGTTTCTTTATCGTAGTCTATTTCGGTTGATAGAAGATCATATTGTTTACCTAGAATGCAGGCACTTAGCTTGGGTCGGTCATAAATAATGTGGTGCCGAAAATAGTAATGATAAGAAAATGTGTATATTTAAGATAGAAAGGTTGACGGCCATAAATTATGTATTTTTATTACCCACAGCACTTAGACCTGCTGTGTGGTAATGCACAAAGGGTCGATCGCCTGCAGCGCATTGTGTGCGTGAGTGCATCAGAATGTTATGTACTGCGTACATAAGTGATATGTATTGTGGTCTATGTGTAGATTGTAAGGTGTAGAGTTAAGAATTAATACTAAATAAAATCAGTCTCTTTAGAACATTACAAAAACCAACATCGTGTTTTTATTTCATCACGCAACCCCCCCGACCATTGGTGACCCCTAGATGTGAACGCGAGCCGAAAAAAAAAAAAAAAAAAAGTAAAGTGGAGTGGAGTGAAATTAAAAGTGTAAAAAAAAAAAATATAAAGATAAAATAAGTATTCTTATACTTATAGTGAAAAATTATAGTTCAAATAGAAAAAGAGCTGAAATAAGAAAAAATCAAGAAAAAAGAAAAGAAGATACAAAAAGCTACACAGGAAAAATAGTGAAATAAGAAGAAAATTTTTCCAAAAGTAACAAATAAAAAATAAATAAATAATAATATAACGGCAAATCGCGACGTGTAACGAAAAATAATAATATTAATAATATTAAAAAATTAATAATATTAAAAAATTCCATAGTAGCAGTTTGAAATCGGTAAGTCCACTTTTATTTTTATTTATAATAAAACCAAATAAAGAATAGTTCACTCGCTGAAAAAAAAAAAAAAAAAAAAAAAGATTCACTTTGGCAGTTTTGTTGTGATGTGTGTTTACTTTTTATTTTTAAAGTAAGACCCAGCTTAATCACAGATTTGTTGTTTTCAAATTTCAAAAACAACAAGTTTTTAAAGTGGGGTAGTTAAAATTGATTTACTTTAGGGAAGGGCAGAGAATACTAGTTTCGTCCAACGCCACTTGGACTCATCAGTTCTCTTAGTTCTTTGCATTGAAGCAAAGAACTCTTCCCCAATTTTATGACGACTCGAGCTCAAGAATAAATGTGACCGACGAATTCGTTTAAATGCGAATTCAACAGAAACATTCAAAAACTCTCGTAGCCGCATATGCAAACCAAAATAACTACTCCCACTGTTATGCGTCTCCACAATGCAGAGAATCATCATAACTATGTTGACAGTTTGTCGAAAATAACAACAAACAAATCGTCCACCGTGCTGTGTGTCTATTTTAGATTCACTTTGGCAGTTTTGTTGTGATGTGTGTTTACTTTTTATTTTTAAAGTAAGACCCAGCTTAATCACAGATTTGTTGTTTTCAAATTTCAAAAACAACAAGTTTTTAAAGTGGGGTAGTTAAAATTGATTTACTTTAGGGAAGGGCAGAGAATACTAGTTTCGTCCAACGCCACTTGGACTCATCAGTTCTCTTAGTTCTTTGCATTGAAGCAAAGAACTCTTCCCCAATTTTATGACGACTCGAGCTCAAGAATAAATGTGACCGACGAATTCGTTTAAATGCGAATTCAACAGAAACATTCAAAAACTCTCGTAGCCGCATATGCAAACCAAAATAACTACTCCCACTGTTATGCGTCTCCACAATGCAGAGAATCATCATAACTATGTTGACAGTTTGTCGAAAATAACAACAAACAAATCGTCCACCGTGCTGTGTGTCTATTTTAGATTCACTTTGGCAGTTTTGTTGTGATGTGTGTTTACTTTTTATTTTTAAAGTAAGACCCAGCTTAATCACAGATTTGTTGTTTTCAAATTTCAAAAACAACAAGTTTTTAAAGTGGGGTAGTTAAAATTGATTTACTTTAGGGAAGGGCAGAGAATACTAGTTTCGTCCAACGCCACTTGGACTCATCAGTTCTCTTAGTTCTTTGCATTGAAGCAAAGAACTCTTCCCCAATTTTATGACGACTCGAGCTCAAGAATAAATGTGACCGACTGTTGAATTCGCATTTAAACGAATTCGTCGGTCACATTTATTCTTGAGCTCGAGTCGTCATAAAATTGGGGAAGAGTTCTTTGCTTCAATGCAAAGAACTAAGAGAACTGATGAGTCCAAGTGGCGTTGGACGAAACTAGTATTCTCTGCCCTTCCCTAAAGTAAATCAATTTTAACTACCCCACTTTAAAAACTTGTTGTTTTTGAAATTTGAAAACAACAAATCTGTGATTAAGCTGGGTCTTACTTTAAAAATAAAAAGTAAACACACATCACAACAAAACTGCCAAAGTGAATCTAAAATAGACACACAGCACGGTGGACGATTTGTTTGTTGTTATTTTCGACAAACTGTCAACATAGTTATGATGATTCTCTGCATTGTGGAGACGCATAACAGTGGGAGTAGTTATTTTGGTTTGCATATGCGGCTACGAGAGTTTTTGAATGTTTCTGTTGAATTCGCATTTAAACGAATTCGTCGGTCACATTTATTCTTGAGCTCGAGTCGTCATAAAATTGGGGAAGAGTTCTTTGCTTCAATGCAAAGAACTAAGAGAACTGATGAGTCCAAGTGGCGTTGGACGAAACTAGTATTCTCTGCCCTTCCCTAAAGTAAATCAATTTTAACTACCCCACTTTAAAAACTTGTTGTTTTTGAAATTTGAAAACAACAAATCTGTGATTAAGCTGGGTCTTACTTTAAAAATAAAAAGTAAACACACATCACAACAAAACTGCCAAAGTGAATCTAAAATAGACACACAGCACGGTGGACGATTTGTTTGTTGTTATTTTCGACAAACTGTCAACATAGTTATGATGATTCTCTGCATTGTGGAGACGCATAACAGTGGGAGTAGTTATTTTGGTTTGCATATGCGGCTACGAGAGTTTTTGAATGTTTCTGTTGAATTCGCATTTAAACGAATTCGTCGGTCACATTTATTCTTGAGCTCGAGTCGTCATAAAATTGGGGAAGAGTTCTTTGCTTCAATGCAAAGAACTAAGAGAACTGATGAGTCCAAGTGGCGTTGGACGAAACTAGTATTCTCTGCCCTTCCCTAAAGTAAATCAATTTTAACTACCCCACTTTAAAAACTTGTTGTTTTTGAAATTTGAAAACAACAAATCTGTGATTAAGCTGGGTCTTACTTTAAAAATAAAAAAAAAAAAAAAAAAAGATAAATAAAAATATGGAAAGTTTAAAAACTATTGAAAGACAACAGGTCTTAGGCCATGACTTGACCGAATTATATAACGAATTACAAATTTTGTTAAAGAAAACATTATGGGGGGATAGTGTAGGACAGCGAGTGAAAGAAATTTGTTCGACTTTCTTTAAATATAGCGCGGAGTTTGAAGCAAACGACAAGGGACTCCAATCACCATCCCATGTAATGAGTAAGAATGAGTACTATACAGGTCCGTTCGTAACTCAAGTAAAGGATGTGATTGAAAAGTTTGGGATTCAATATAGGGAAATTAGTAGTAAATTAGAAGAACTGAAAAGAGCTTCTACATTAACCTTGAATGAATTTCCTGGCGCAACGGCTCCTCCTTCGGATTCCGATACAAAGCGTTCATTACCTTTAAAGCCATCAGGATCGAAACAGAGCACTGATAATAAAGGAAACGAGGGAGAGAAAAATGCATCGTCAGGGAAACAAAATAATTTTTTGTCCCGTCTGGTGTCACACTTTCAGTACACCTTAAATGATTTAGATGCGATTTTGAATGAGGCCTTGGAAAAGGAAATTCCACGAGAAGAAATTCGTGAGCGGTTCATCAAAGCCGAAACCTTTTATTTTAAATATTTTGACGAGTTTGGTGACGATGATTTAACCGACCTCTTTTTTAATCTAAAAGACAAGTACCAGGCGATTCCTAGGAACGAGAACAAACCGCTGTCTCTTCCATTTAAGCTTCCAACCATTGAAATTCCAGTCTTTAATGGAAAAATGGAAGAATGGGAATCGTTCAGGGAATTATTCGAGCAACTTGTACTCGATCAGCCAATAACTAAAACACAAAAAATGTGTATGTTAAAGGCAAAAGTAAGTGGCGAGGCACGTAGAAAAATATCAAAATTGCCCGCTACGGAAGAATATTTCGAAACAGCATGGAATATACTGAAAGATCATTACTCAAACAAAAGAGCTACGACTTCAGTTTATTTTAGATCGATTTTAGATGCTCCTTATGTGTCATACAATGCATACAGTGTGAAAAAATTTGTAGACACGGTAGGGGAAAGTTTGCAAGCGTTAGAAGCAACACGAATTGATGCAGAAGAAATGTATCAAGGATTCGTGTGCTATTTACTGCAAAGAAAACTGGATGAACAGTTAAGAATCCAGTTTGAGCAGTCTGTAGGAGCACAGCGAAAGCTTCCAAAAGTTGACGACCTAATGAAGTTTCTAAAGCAAATGCAGTACTCATTAGAAGCGAGTCAACAATTTTCTGGGTATTACGGTAAGCAAAAACTCGTAGACTCAGCAAATAAATGGGGGGATATGTCAAAGACGCAATCACAAAATGTGAAAGAGGGGCGTTTTGACAGAAAGACGAAAGGGCAATACGTACCAAAGGAAAAATGTCCTCTTGGGTGCCCTGTGGCGCATGTATTAAACAAATGTTCCAAATTTCGTAGCCTTCCAGTGAATGAAAAGTGGGACATTGTTGTAGAAAACAACATTTGTTCTCGATGCTTAGCTAGTGGGCATTACAAAAAAATATGCACTAGTTCCATAAATTGTAGAAGTTGTCAAGGCGAACACAACTCCCTGTTACATAAGGAAAAAGTTTGCTCTAAAAGTACGGTCGTTAACAATAGGCATATGGAAAATACATGTGTATTGTTAGCAACTGCTATTGTCCTGATAAAGGACAAGGAAAATAAATGGAGAACTTGTAGAGCGTTATTAGACAGTGGCTCTCAAGTTTGTCTGATAACGAAAGCGTTAAAAGACAAATTAAAATTGAATGGAACTAAATCTCAAATTGAAATTGAGGGTTTATCCAAAAATAAAAGCATCTGCCAAGAAAAGGTGGATATACAAATGAAGTCAAGAACTTCAGAATATAGTGTCAATATGGAGATGTTGGTAATACCAACCATATTGTCAAACGTGCCAGAAACTAAAGTTGTTGCAGAAAAGTTTCCCCAGGAAATGGCACTAGCAGACCCTAAATACAACATACCAAATGGAATAGATATGTTGTTGGGGGCTGAAATATTTTATGAGGTACTGGTGGATGGAAAGGTAAGATCGGGTACTAGTATCCTGAAAAATTCAAAATTAGGATGGCTAGTCAGTGGTCCTGCGATTATTGATACATCTACCAATGTCAGGAAAGTTGTAGCAACTGTGCAAACTCCGTGCGATGAATTGTTGCAAAAATTTTGGGAGATTGAAGAGATCCCCAAAAAGGCAAAACTCACATTAGATGAAAAAAGATGTGAGGAGTTGTTTGAAAAAGGTGTAAAAAGAGCACCTGATGGTAAATTCGAGGTTCGATTGCCTTTCAAAGAAGCTGTAGAGAAATTAGGAGATTCAGGAATGGTGGCAAAGAGAAGGTTCTTGGCACTAGAAAGAAAATTAAGCAAAAATGCCGAACTTAAAGATGAATACCATGATTTTCTTAGGAAGTATTGGCAATTAGGTCACATGGATATTGTGAAGAATTTGAAAAGTGTGGAAGGGGGATACTTTCTGCCCCATCATTGTGTCCTAAGACCAGAAAGTTCCACGACTAAGTTGAGGGTAGTTTTTGACGCATCCTGTAAAACAACAACTGGGTCGTCATTAAACGCGGTCTTACATACGGGGCCTAGAATACAAGATGAGTTATTTAGCATTCTGCTAAGATTTAGAAAACATAAATATGTTTTTTCTGCAGATATTGAAAAAATGTATCGGCAAATATGGGTTGCCAATGCTGACAGGAAGTTCCAATTAATCTATTGGAGGTTTAATGCAAATGACGAAATCAAAACATTTGCATTAAATACGGTTACATATGGAACGGCATCTGCACCATACTTAGCCGTAAAATGTCTGCAAAAAATAGCAGACATAAAAGAAAATATACATCCACGCGAATCACTGGCAATAAGAAGTGATTTCTATATGGATGATCTCATGACGGGTGGAGATAGTCTTAATCACGTAATACAAATGAGGAGGAATATAGAAAAGATATTATTAGAATTTGGCATGCCGTTAAGGAAATGGTGTGCCAATAATAAACAAATTTTAGAAGGAATATGTGAGAAAAATGTAGAGGAATGTCTCAACATAGAAAAGGAGGAACCATCAGTGAAAACACTAGGGGTTAGGTGGTCTCCAGGAAGTGATGTATTTTATCTTAAATATAGGTCCTCAGAGGATACAAGAATTTCGAAACGATCGATATTAAGTGAGATCGCGAAATTATTTGATCCTCTAGGATTCGTGGGTCCAGTCATAGTGACTGCGAAAATTTTGCTTCAAGACCTTTGGAAGCAAAAAATTGACTGGGATGATGAAGTACCCCAGGGTATATGTGCAACCTGGGCAAAGATACGAATGGAGTTAAATGAGCTCAATATTGTAAAGGTAGATCGCCATATTATCTGCAATGAGCCATTACGAGTGGAACTAGTAGGTTTCGCAGATGCTTCAATGAGAGCATATGGAGCGGTGGTGTATTTACGATCATTAAATAGTACAGGCGACTTCACAGTACGGTTGGTGTCTTCCAAATCAAGGGTAGCACCAACAAAGGTCGTCACGCTTCCAAGACTGGAGTTGTGTGCTGCGGTACTGTTAGTTGACCTAATGGCTAAAATTAGGGAGAGCTTACAGATGCAGTTTGATAAGATTCTGTATTATACCGATTCAGCAATAGTTCTGAGTTGGATTAAAATTGATCCAGGTAGGCTGCAGATATTTGTCTCCAATAGAGTAAATGAGATACAAACCAAAAGTATGGTAGAAAATTGGAGACATGTATCTTCAGACAAGAACCCGGCAGACTTATTGTCGAGAGGGGTGTTTCCTAAAGAAATAATTGGGAATAAACTCTGGTATGAAGGTCCTGATTTCTTAAGAGAGGACTCGTTGATTGTGGGAGAACCGGAACCTTTAATGGATATACCGGAGATAAAAAAGGCGGCTAAAGTTAACGTGGGGTTAAAAAGAACACCTGTGTGGGAAATTATAAATCACCGAAATAAATTTTCATTTTTAAGGAATGTGATGGCATGGGTGTTGAAGTTTATCAACACAACAAGAAGAGGTTCCTCGAAGTCGTATGTGACTTATAGAAAAGAGGCTCTTCAATTAATAGTGAAAGATATTCAGAAGGACTGCTTTTCCCACGAAATATCTTGCTTAGAAAAACAAGAGAAAATTGCGAAATCATCCAAGATAAGGACGTTGTGTCCATTTGTGGATGAAGAAGGAATGTTAAGAGTAGGTGGAAGACTACGAAACAGTAATTTGTCTTTCGAGGCCAAACATCCCATGTTGCTGCCATACAAAAATAAGGTAGTCGAGTTAATGATGGAAGAATTACATCATGAAAAGCTACATATCGGACCTCAAGGATTGCTAGCCATATTTAGGCAACAATTTTGGCCACTTCGTGGTAGGCAGCTGGCCAAAAAAGTGGTGAGCAAATGCTATAGATGTTTTAGGGCAGAGCCTAGGAATTTACATCAATTGATGGGGAATCTGCCTGAGGACAGAGTTATTAGAACCCGACCATTTTTAAACACAGGGATTGACTTTTTAGGACCTGTGACGATACATCACAAAATTAGAGGGAAGCGAACGGACAAGGCATATGTGTGTGTGTTCGTGTGTTTCGCAACAAAAGCCGTACATTTAGAGGTAGTATCCGATATGACAGCGGCAGCGTTCATTGGGGCGTTGAAAAGGTTTGTGGCCAGAAGAGGTTGTCCACTAAAAATTTATTCGGACAACGGAACAAATTTTGTTGGGGCTGCAAACAGTTTGCATGAGGTATATAAGGCATTTAAGAGTAGCAACCTGACAAAAGATATTGACAGGTTTTGTACACCAAGGGATATTGAGTGGGTTAATATTCCGGCTAGGTCTCCGCATGTAGGAGGTCTGTGGGAAAGCTGCGTAAAATCAGTAAAACGGCATTTAAATAGGGTAGCGGATGGGATATTGACGTTTGAAGAAATGTGCACCCTCATGGCACAAATAGAGTCCGTATTAAATTCTCGTCCGTTAATACCGCTGTCAGATGACCCAAATGATTTTAATGTTTTGACACCGGCCCATTTTTTGATAGGAGAATGTTTTTCAACGTTCATTGACACAGATAAGAATAGAAGCTATCAAGGGCTGCGTGGACATTGGAAAGACGTGCAGGCTAGAACAGAGGAATTTTGGAGACGATGGTCCGATGAATATTTATGCGAACTTCAGAGAAGGTATAAATGGGCGGATAAATGTGAAAACATAAAACCTGGAACTCTGGTTTTATTAAAGGAAGATAACCTTCCACCTCTGTCCTGGAGGCGCGGCAGGGTCATCCGAACTATAATGGGTTCGGATGGATTGTGCCGTATGATAGACGTAAGGACAAGCAATGGAGAAACGAAAAGGTCGGTTCACAATGTTTGTCCTTTTCCTATCGACGACAATGATATTGATCATGAAAATGAGGGGTCGGTCAAAACGGCTCCCGTACTTAAGAATAATTGTGGCTCGGTCGATTCGGCCACATCAATTAAGAATAATAATAATAAAAGATTTAAAGCGAAAAATGTATTTGTATATGTATTATTTATGCTCACAATATTTAACCCAGTTAAAAGTCAAATAGATGTAAGTAATTTTGAAGATAGGGCTGGCGTGTTTTTTGAGGAAATTGCTGATGTTGGTCTGACTAAAACATCGTGGAACATTGTGGCGCACGTGAACATGACGCAGTATATGGCTGGGATAAAAGCGTTGGATGAAGCAGTGGATAAATTCAATGGCGATTGGCTAACACTACCCGAAATGAAGCAGTTGAAGTTAGTTCAGCGGTTGCAAGAAGCCCATGACCGCATGAGGAATCAACATGACGTTATAATGTCGTCAGCTCCAGTTCGAAGAATTAAAAGGTCAGCGTTGCCGTTTGTTGGAAGTCTGTTTCGCTCACTATTTGGTTTGATGGACGAAGAGCATGCTGACGTTCTGGTGAAGAGAATCACAAGGGTCGAAGCTAACCAACAATCCTTGGTAGAGTTGTTTAACAATCAGACATCTCTCCAGGATATTACTAGCAAAATAATAAAGGAGCAGAATCAGGCGGTGTTTACAAACATTGCCAAATTAGATGAATCTCTTGGAGAGTTGAGCAAAGAAATCGACATCATCAAGAGGAGAGAGAGCGTGGTTCTGAAGGCGAATGAAGTGTTGTCGGCTATTCAAGATGTGAAGATCGTACAAAGAGATCTTATTGATGTTATGGTCAACATTCGGGGTAGTTTTCTTCATGAAATTCTTCCCGTGAAAGGATTCAAGCAGCAGATCCAAGTTATCAAATCATCTGTTGGAAGAAGGTTACATCTGCCAACCGAGTCCCCGATCGAACTAGCAAAGATTGCTGAAGTGACTACGAGAACAACTGAAGAATATATGCTGTTCAATATCCGTCTACCTTTGGTGAACACTGATCAGTTTATCGCTTATGCAATCCAGTCCTATCCAATCGTACACGATGGGTTGTCTGTTCAGTTAAAGGCTCATAGCAATTATCTACTAATCGATGAAAAGAGAACATCATTTTACAGCCTCACAGAAGAAGAATTCGCCAGATGTCATAAAATGGAAACCCAAATTATATGCCAGCAATTGCATCCCATTTATAATACGAGAGAAGCAACTGAATGTGAAGTAAGCTTGTTTTTAAAGCCAAAGCAAGTGCCAGATAGCTGTGAATTCGCCATTAGAAAGTTTCACAACTTCTGGAAGCAGCTTCGAACACCGAATACGTGGGTATTCTCTGTTACGAAAGGTATAGTCACCGAAGTGAAATGTGGTGGTAAACGGCAAAATACTAGAATCCGTAATCAAGGATTACTAAGAATGCAGCCGGGTTGTACGCTAGAGACTGAAGAGATGATGTTATGGGCGCATGAGAACTATCACAGTGAAGTCAATTACGTATTGCCAAAGTTCAACATTTCCGCTTCCCTCCCAACGCTCACTCACTTAACGCTAAAGAAGGAAGTCGAAATCTACAAACTTCCAGATATACCGCAATTTAAACGATTTCTGGGTTTTCCTGTTCAGCTAGATTCACACCATCTAACGCACTACAGCCTCAGCTTTACAACTTGCCTTGTCATCATTGGTATCATCGCTGCATTGTGCTTGGTTATCCGGAAGTTGTATCATCTGTCCAGCCGTTACCTGCCAGTATCTATCGCCCTTCCTCAAATTAGATAGGGTAGTTGTACATAATTATAAAATAGTTATTATAAAATAGTTACGCTAGGATATTTAAAAAAAAAAAACGTAAGCTATACTATAAAAGAAAGATCGCTAAAATTAAATTGAATATTAGCATTTAAGAATGTTGATAAAGTCACTTTCGTATTGAAATGTTCATTTGTCAGATGTTTTAAAATATAATGTCGTTGCTCACAATATTAAGTTGCTTTGAATTGTTTAAAAATAATATATTGACAACTATAATAATTGTTTTAAGTAATACATGGCATATTTACATTAAATTATCTATTGAAAGATTAGAATCTTCCAAGGCCGGGAGCCTGTACAGTTTTGTAGATAGACTGTACTGTGAGAAAACAGCCATGGAAAGTATGGTTATTTGTTTCTTTATCGTAGTCTATTTCGGTTGATAGAAGATCATATTGTTTACCTAGAATGCAGGCACTTAGCTTGGGTCGGTCATAAATAATGTGGTGCCGAAAATAGTAATGATAAGAAAATGTGTATATTTAAGATAGAAAGGTTGACGGCCATAAATTATGTATTTTTATTACCCACAGCACTTAGACCTGCTGTGTGGTAATGCACAAAGGGTCGATCGCCTGCAGCGCATTGTGTGCGTGAGTGCATCAGAATGTTATGTACTGCGTACATAAGTGATATGTATTGTGGTCTATGTGTAGATTGTAAGGTGTAGAGTTAAGAATTAATACTAAATAAAATCAGTCTCTTTAGAACATTACGAAAACCAACATCGTGTTTTTATTTCATCACGCAACCCCCCCGACCATGGGGCCTTATACCAAAAACATAGACCTGTATTGACAATTTTCAGCGGAGAGGTGTTATACAGCAAATTACCACTGTTCATGTATGTCGACCGAAAGGTTTTTTGCGCTTCGGAAGTGGAAAAAAATCCTTTTCTGTTCATGTAAACACCTTCGAAACGAAAACCTATGCGACCGACAAGCCATACGAAATAACACGTAAACGTTCACTTTTCCATTAAATTTGGGTTTATGTATTTCTAAAGGACTGTCTCTTATAGAAAGAGAATGTGAAAATCACTCACTTGCTTTGTAGCTCCCGAGTAGAACGTAAACTCGCGAGTAACACCAAAAATCTTAAAACAAATGTATGCAACACATTCTTGAAACAAAATAAAAATTTTATAGACACGTTTTAATGGCGGTTTCATTCATTATTTTGAAGAAATCAATAAAATAAAATAATTCAAAATACCGACACATTTTATTTTTCAAACAAAACAAATCCCCAGTCAGCATTTTTTGAAAATTTTAATCAAATTCGAGTCTTGTTTGATCCGACTGCACGATTAAAAAGCTAGAATATGAGCTCATTTTCTGATCATAAATGACTCCTTTGTCGGTAGGAAAACATAACCTCAGGCGACTCTTCTAAACAAATCACAAATGAGTCTTTTTCGAGTCGTATTTCAATCATTTATTGGTGTTTTGTTGATTAATTTCGGACCCTTTTTCGAGTCTTTTTAGAGTCATGTTTATAATCATTTATGAGTCTTTAGGGAGTCATTTATGAGTCTTTTTGTTAGACGAAATAAATTAAAAAAATTTTCTTTTTATTCTTCTTTGTTTCTTTCCTTTGTTTTATAGTCTTTTCTGCTTTGTTATGTCTTTTAATTATCCTTTATGTTGCTTGGTGGTTAGTATACTGCTTCTTCATTTCACTTGGCAAAACCTGTTGTGTTGTGTTTGTCTGTACCTTTAATATTATACGTTACATTTATATCAAAATTTTGTAGAAAGTGTATATGAGAATTTTATTTTTTTTATTTACAACAAAATAAAAATAAAACAAAACAATCAGTTTTTAATCACCTAACTGTTCAAAATATGATCATAGTATACATAATTATAATCACTTTTCAAACACCTGTATGACCCTTTTTTGATTAAGCATTTTTCAATCTTCCAGATGATCAAAATGTGACAATAAATAACAAAAAATTGTCACATTTTAAACACCTCAATGATTTATTTGTGATTGCTACACATTTGTTGTTGTATTTTAAATTGAACTCTTTTTAATCATTACAGGGAGTCACTTTCGAGTCCCTTTCTGATCACACAAGCGACTTAATCAATTTTTGATCACCAAAAGGACTCTAAAAAGACTCCTCAATGTGATTTTTGAAAAAACAGTCTTCTAAATGCTATCTGGGTCACAAATATTCCAATGCTTGTATGTATATGTAGATTTTGTTTGCATTTCTCATTTGGCTCTCATTTATGGAACATAGTTGTACAAATGTACATTAAAACAAGTAAAAAAGTATAATGTAGGCTCTGACGACAGATATATACCCTCAGCCTGTGCAAATTGAAACACTTTTTTCACAAAAAAAAAACTTATGTATTTAGGGTGTTTCAAAATTTTGGACAAAAATGTTGATTAGGATGAAAGTTCAAAAATTGTGCGGAAAAGGTACTTAAATGAATGGACCGACATAGACCATGGGGGTGCCATAGGGGGTTTTTACACCCTTCGGGCTGTTTTCTCAAGAAGTATGGACTTGCCCCTGAAACAACTTTTACCATCGTAATTGAGGCAGCGAATGTAAGTTGCTTCAACAAAAATCAAAGTGATCCAATAGCAGGTCTTAAAGTGAACTTATCCAAAATTTTGTGTGGGTGGTACGGGATGGAGTGGACAAATATAGTCCAAATATAGTGACCAAATCGGTCACTCCCATCAAGAGTTATCGTGCGCACAATTTTTCGGAATATTTTTGAACATTTGTGGGGTAGGTACCTGAAGGAGTGGACCAATATTGCTTATCTACGAACTTAAACTAAGTTTGGAAACAACATTACGAAGGCCAAATGTTGGCCGGAATCGGCATATCCGTTCGAGAATTATCTTGCGCTTCCACCCATAAACATGGTGTCATAGGGTTTGTTTTTCAACTTTCAGGCTATTTTTTCAGGAAGTATGGACTTGCCCCTGAGGAAACTTGTACCTTCGTAGAGGGGACAGTGAATACAAGATGTTACAACAAAAACCAAGGCGATTCGAGAGCAGGTCCTAAACTAAACTTTTCCGAAATTTTGTGTGGGAGGTACCCGAAGGAGTGGACCGATTGAGTCCATATTGGAACCTCATCGAAGTCTGGTGGAAATTTTACAATGTGCAAAGTATGGACCAAATCGGTTACTCCCTTCAAGATATATCGTGCGCATAATTTTTCCGAACATTTCCGAACTTTTGTGGGGGAAGTACCGGAAGGAGTGGACCGATATAACCCACCTTCGAACTTAAACTAAACTTGGACAAAATATTACGAAAGTCACATTTTGTACCGAATCGACAGATACGTTTGAGAGTTATCTTGCGCTCCAACCACTACACACGGTGTCATAGGCTTTTTTGTAACTTTCAGGCTATTTTCTCAGGAAGTATGGACTTGCCTCTAATGAAACTTACAGCGTCATATAGAGGACAGCGAATACAACTTGCGTAAACAAAAATCAAAGCGATTCGAGACCAGGTCCTAAACTGAACTTTTTCGAAATTTTGTGTGGGAGGCACCCGAAGGAGTGGACCGATTGAGTCCATATTGGAACCTCTTCTAAGTTTGGTATAAATTACACGATGTGCAAAGTATGGACCAAATCGGTTATTCCCTACAAGAGTTATCGTGCGCACAAATTTTGCGACAATATTTGAACATTTGTGGGGGAGGTACCTGCAGGAGTGGACCTATATGGCCCATCTTCGAACTTAAATCAAAATATTTCGATACCCAAAATTTGAACCGAATCGATTGATCCGTTCGAGAGTTATTGTGCGCACCAGCCAGACAGACAGACGGACGGACATTGCTAGATCTACTCAAAATTGTCTGAAACGGATATCGTACAAACATACTTGGGGTCTAAAACCATTATTTCGATGAGGCACATTTTTGGTCGTATCAAAGTGTAAATACCCTCTTTAGCCTAAAGGCTGATGGTATAAAAAAGGGCCACAAAATTCTGAAAAGACCTCAGGCATGGGCTGAGGGTATATCTCTGTCGGCAAAGCCGACTGATACTTTTCTACTTGTTTTTTTAATGTACTTTTTATGGTCCCGATTACCGTGATATAATGTTTTTTGCGAGCAAGTCCATGATTATAGACATAGTCATTAAGAACCTTTAAAACTTACGGCGACGAACAAAAACCTCTACACATAGTAATATTTCTCTCAAACTTTAATCAAGTTCGAAGATGAACTCTATCAGACAACCCCTTCAGAACGGATGAAGGGTCCTATTTAAGAAAGGAGTAACTCACTCACCTCGATAAATTTCAAGGATGGACTATGTCGGTCCATTTCTTGTGGTTAAAGAATCAGTCTGCCTTGCCGAAAGCTAGACTTGGCTAATTTTTTGTAATAGTGGTTTAAGATCATGCATGATGCCACTCCCCAAACCCCCCAAAATTAAAATTGTCATACACTTGTTCAATACTTTGTTTCCAAAAAGTCATATTTGGTGCAGTGACATGAGTATAGTTCGATCGCCTTGATCAAACGCTTTTCAACATAAATGAGGTCAGGAATTGAGCATTTGCGTTCTGACTTTTGTTTGGTGGTATTTAATTTTCGGTGCTGGTATATGATTTATTGCTTTTGAAATATGATGATATTTGCATAATGCTGTGTAGGTTTGACGTGTATTGGTGTTGCTTCTGACCGACTTCTTTACTAGTGTGTATGACAGAAACATATTTCTACCTCACTGCATTGGTTGAAGACAAAAGTTTTGCATCGCATCGGTGACTTTGATATTTATTAAGATTACACAGCTATAAACTCTTCACCAACTTTTAAGAGTTTTTAGAATTTTATACCATATATTTGAATTCGATCTTAATTAAACCATAACGCCTTTGTATTTCATAAGAATCGCAATAAAACTAAAAAACAGAAACAAATTCACACACTAAACAGTGAAACATTGTATGTTTTATGACAGGATTAGCAAGCGAAACTATCAATACAGAGTTTTGGTTAGATGTCATTGTTGAAATGAGTCCCATTTTAAGAACAACATTAAATTCAGCATTTCCTGGAATAATCTTAGAACACAACAAT
Source organism: Musca autumnalis (assembly GCF_047663935.1). Classification (NCBI taxonomy): domain Eukaryota; kingdom Metazoa; phylum Arthropoda; class Insecta; order Diptera; family Muscidae; genus Musca; species Musca autumnalis. The sequence goes on from NW_027411755.1 coordinate 246,724,309, forward strand.
GTTGCTGGCCTAAGGCAAATGTTCAAAATACTTATTTTTTCTAACAACACCATAGGCCATAAGCAAATATTATTTATAGTGAATTTAGTATTAATATGGTCATCTATTTTCTGATAGTATATTTGCTAATAATTGTTTATTTTTAACGACGAATATTAAACATACCTAATATTGAAATCAATTTAACATAAATGTACACCAATTTTTAATAACCTTTGGAGGAAGTGTCAGCAGACATGAATATTTTGGCAAGAACATAAATTTATGGTTCAATAGCTGGGTTATAAAATTGATAATAAATTTATTACTTCCTTCCTTTCCTTACTTCTTTTTACATACTGTCCATGTCATGTTATTACAAACACTTGTTATTTATGTGACATTGAAATACATATGTATGTATGTATGTGTACTGCAAAGATGATAAATAATAAATATGTATTTGATGTGTTGTAATGATTACAACATAGCGCTAAAAATGAGGATGAGGTGATTGTTTTTTTTTCAATGCAAATTTATATATTTAGAACTAAATACACAATATATCAGCCATTTCGAGGGAACTGCCTTCAACACCTGTTAAAGGTAGTGAGCTAACATGTGCCGCCGCTTCACCCATAATAACCCATCCCTATAGAAACAAAGACAAATAAAAACAAGTGAGCCAAGACTATAGTCGGGTCGGGGCCGACTATGTGATACCCTACACCACTACCCCTGTTCATAAGCTTTTGACTAATAAAATTCAAAATATTAAAATTCGGATAGCTTAGCGCCTTTGCTCTGAATGTCTTCATTAACACAGGTCAATTTTTTGAAACGCATTTAAGTGCATCGACAGTACAACCCAAATAAAAAATGGAAAAGTGGGATGTATGCCAACCATCAATAGGCTTCTTTCTGTGTTAGATTCCCATCAACCCCCAAAATTTCGTGAGAATCCGATCAAAATTTCGTAGTGTGATTGCACAAAAATGGAAAAAGGAATGCATTACCGACTATTGCGATATCTCTGTTGTTTGACCACCTATGACAACCTACTTCACATCGTTGTAAAGGTGATATTTTCTACTTCCAAATATTTTTTTGTCACATTCCGACCCCTGAATTATATCCGACCATTATCAAAAATCAAAAGGTTTCTTCCTCTGTGGAACCCCCAATAACACCCACAATTTCTTGACGATCCAATTAAAATTGCGACCTGTAGCGTGATTTCCAAAAAAAGGTGATAAATGGGATGTATTACCGACTGTTGCGATATCTCCGTTATTTGGATACCTACGCCAACCTGCTTTACATCATTGTAATGATGTGATTTTTTACTTTCATTGTCAGACTTTGCTTTTGGAAGGTCCGGAACCAAAGCTGTGATATTCGTCATTATTATTAAAATCGCAAAAATGAAAAGTTGTGTTCTATTAGCGGCTATTGCGATATATTCGTTGTTTGATCACCTACGAGAACCTACTTTACATTACTAGAAAGGCGATATTTTCTACTTTCATGGCCAGGTTCTGCTTTTGGTATACCCAAAAGTATACCAAAAAAAAAACGTTGTCTTTTTCTCCAAATAAGTTTTTTGCCCATTACGACCCCTAAATATTATCCGACCATCACCAACATCAATAGGCTTCTTCATCTGTGTGACCCCCATTAACCCTCAAAATTTCGTGACGATCCGATCAAAATTGAGACCTGTAGCGTGATTTCCAAAAAAGTGGAAAAATGGGATGTATTACCGACTATTGCGATATCCCCGTTATTTGGTCACCTACACCGACCTAGTTTACATCATTGCAAAGATGGGATCTTCTACTTTCACAGCAAGGCTTTGCTTTTGGAAAGTCCCCAACCAAAGCTGTGATATTCGTCATTATAATTAAAATTGCAAAAATGAAAATTTGGGTTTTATTTGCGACTATTGTGATATCTTCGTTGTTTGATCATCTACGAGAACCTACTTTACATCATTAGAAAGGCGATATTTTCTACTTTTATTGTCAGGTTTTGCTTTTGGTATACCCCGTATAGAAGCTGAGATATTCGCTTTCGAAAAAAAAACGTTGTCTTTTTATCCACATAAGAGTTCTGCCCATTCCGATCCCTAAATATTATCCGACCATCACCAAAATCAATAGGCTTCTTCCCCTCCGGGACCCCCATAAACATCCAAAATTTCGTGACGATCCGATCAAAATTGCGACCTGTAGCGTGATTACAAGGTTTAGATGGACAGACGGACGGACGGACACACATAGCCAGATCGACTCAGCTCGTCGAGACATTCATTTTGGTATATATAAGTATGGGTCTACGACCATTATTTCGATGCGTTACAAACTTTTTGGCCAAAACCAACTTATAATACCCTCCCCACATAGTGGTGTAGGGTATAACAAGTGAGAAAAGGCTATAGTCGGTACTGGGCCGACTATGTGATACCCTACACCACTACCTCTGTGCATAACACTGTGCAACACGAAAATTATTAACCATATTCTGACACCGCAGTGTGATAGAACACTAAAAATGAGAAGACACGTGTCTCGCCGTTTTTCCCTATCTCATCAACTTTCGCGGTTATAGGCCTCTAAAGGTTTGAGGCTTTGATGTAGAAAGGGTCATTTAGTCAGGACTATATCTTCCAAACCGTTAGGAGGTTTGAATTTATCTCAGAGGCAAAGTTGTAGCTCTTGTCTTAAAGAACAAAAATTGTGAACACATATAACCCATCAAACTTCATCTGCAAGGTCAAAATCGCCATGGTCAAATTTCCCTTAAAAAGTTTTCTCAAGTTTTGTTATACAGCTATCAAACCGATCAAATTTGAAGCAAACAACCAACTACAAAAATGTACCTCATATCTCAATAAACATCTGTCTAGAATATACGAACCCTGAAGGAACAGGCCTTAATGGTCAAAATAGCAAAACAATTGCGACTTTTATACTCTTTTCTCGGCTTCTGCTCCATAGATATTAAACCGTTCAAAATTCAAGAAAACTATAAACCACAATAGTGTAGCAAAGGCTTCAATAAACAACTTTCTGGAATATGCGAAATGTCTATTAACGGTTCTTAATGGTAAAAATAGCAAAAATCTTATGAAAATATCCAATTTTTATACTTTTTTCCTTCGACTCTGGTCCAAAGATACGCAACGGCCCAAAAATTAAGGATACAGTCAAATGTACCATAGATTTCAACAAACAAGTTTCTAGAACAAATGAAGATTCTAGGAACGATTCTTCAAGCTCAAAATTCGATTATTTTAGATCATTCTTTCCTGTTCGGGTCCGTAAATAACAAATCTTTCAAATTTCCTTGAGTTTTTAACAGTTTGTTGTTTCCAAACCTGAGCAGGGGGAATGTTAAAAAATGTTAATTGTTCGTGAATTTTAGCCCTAAGTGTCATTCCTAGGATCTTCATATGTTCTAAAAGTTGTTTATTGTAATCTTAGGTACATTTTTGTTGTTGACGGTATCCTTAATTTTTAGGAGGTTGCGTATCTTTGGACCAGAGTCGGAGAAAAAAGTATAAAAATTGGATATTTTCAAAAGATTTTTGCTATTTTTACCATTAAAAACCGTTCATAGACATTTGGCATATTCCAGAAAGTTGTTTATTGAAGCCTTTGCTACACTACTGTGGTTGATTGTTTTCTTGAATTTTGAACGATTTAATATCTATGGAGCAGAAGCCGAGAAAAGAGGATAAAAGTCGCAATTGTTTTGCTATTTTGACCATTAAGACCTGTTCCTTCAGGGTTCGTATATTCTAGAAAGATGTTCATTGAGATATGAGGTAAATTTTTGTAGTTGGTTGTTTGCTTCAAATTTGATCGGTTTGATAGCTGTATAACAAAACTTGAGAAAAATTTTAAAGGAAATTTTGACCTTGCAGATGAAGTTTGATGGGTTATATGTGTTCACAATTTTTGTTCTTTAAGACAAGAACTACAACTTTGCCTCTGAGATAAATTCAAACCTCCTAACGGTTTGGAAGATATAGTCCTGACTAAATGACCCTTTCTACATCAAAGCCTCAAACCTTTAGAGGCCCATAACCGCAAAAGTTGATGAGATAGGGAAAAACGGCGAGACACGTGTCTTCTCATTTTTGGTGTTCTATCACACTGTGTAGTCAGAATATGGTTAATAAAACATGACTCAAAAAATTACACACAGTGTAATCTTTTTACTCGAAAACATTTCTTTTAGGGAGATACGAAAGTTTTCAACTATCTGCATTTTATACCAAATGACTTAAGGCGAACTGAACCAAAATAATTAATATTTAATTTTATATTGGACTACTATCGACATCACCAACATCAATATTCTTCTATCTCTGTGAGAAAATTTCGTGATGATCCGATCAAAATTCCGACCTGTAGTGTGGTTGCAGAAAAAGTGGAAAAAAGGGATGTATTACCATTGCGATATCTCTATTATTTGACCACCTACGCCAACCTACTTTGCATAATTTTAAAGATGGGATTTTCTACTTTCTTAGTCGGGCTTTGCTTTTAGATGGTCCCCAACCAAAGGTGTGATATGCGTCATTATAACTAAAATCGCAAAAATGAAAAGTTGGGTTCTATTAGCGACTATTGCGATATCTTCGTTGTATGACCGCCTACGACAACCTACGTTACATCGTTTCAAAGGCGATATTTTCTACTTTTATTGCCAAGTTTTGCTTTTTATATACCCCTTATAGACGCTGAGATGTTGCTTTGGAATAAAATGTAGACATTTTCTCCAAATAAGTTTTTTGCTCATTCCGACCCCTAATTATTATCCGACAATCACCAAAATCGAAAGGCTTCTTCCCCTCCGGGACCCCCATCAACACCCAAAATTTCGTGACGATCCGATCAAAATTGCGACCTGTAGCGTGATTTCCAAAAAAGTGGAAAAATGGGATGTATTACCGACTATTGCAATATATCCGTTATTTGGTCACCTATGTCCCTAACCAAAGCTGTGATATTCGTCATTATAATTAAAATCGCAAGAATGAAAATTTGGGTTTTATTTGCCACTATTGTAATATCTCCGTTGTTTGATCACCTACGACAACCTTTTACATCATTAGAAAGGTGATATTTTCTACTTTTATTCTCAGGTCTTGCATTTGGTATACCCCATACAGAAGCTGAGATATTCGCTTTGGAAAAAACGTTGTCTTTTTATCCACATAAGTTTTTTGCCCATTCCGACCCCTGAACATTATCCGACCATCACCAAAATCTATAGGCTTCTTCCCCTCCGGGACCCTCATCAACACCCAAAATTTCGTAACGATCCGATCAAAATTGCGACCTGTAGCGTGATTACAAGGTTTAGATGGACAGATGGACAGACGGACGGACGGACACATATAGCCAGATCGACTCAGCTCGTCGAGACATTCATTTTGGTATATATAAGTATGGGTCTACGACCATTATTTCGATGTGTTACAAACTTTTTGGGCAAAACCAAAACCCCACATAGTGGTGTAGGGTATAACAAACACCTCTAAAGTTGGCGACCCTAAAGAAGTTTTAAGAACCCCGATCTGAAAGTCTACACCTGGAATGTTCGGAGAGTAGCTGCAGGTTACGCACTGTCAGATGTATTTGCAAAGTACAAATTCGATATTATTGCCATACAGGAACTACAATGGGTTAGGAAACACGTCACAAAAACACCTAAGGGTGACGCATCGCATAATGGGTTTGTTTTCTTTCTGCCAAAGGTATATTCAGAGACTGGGAATTCTTCTGTGGATCCATATTTTATTATTTTGTTTTTATCCACAACAATTTATATGTCTCTCAGTAATGCGGATCCATAATTTTGATTGTTTTGATTTCTTTACGATGGATCGATTGCGAACAACGTTTTTACACTTTTAACCGATCAAATATTATAACGAATAAAGTTTTTTATTTGAAATTTTTTATAACTTTTAATGACCCCCTACTCTGTCTTCCTCCCAACATGCAACAAAGCTTCCTCACTAAAAGTGATGAGCCTCCACTTGAATAGTCATTTTAAGCAACTCATCAAATTTATTAGATTTTTTTTACAAAATTACCCATCATTAATTACTTCAGCTGTGGCCTCACACGACACATTAACATGGTAGAAACATTCCAGAGATTCCATGTTCCGCAAAGAAGTGAAGAAGCAGTGCTCTTAACTGAGTATCTTGTTTTGATGCAACGGAAAACAACGGCATTGACGGCGGTGGTGGTGTTGGTGTAATCATCTTTAGGGTCGTCGTTGTTTTTATTGGAATTACAACAACATTATTAATTGCAGCTACGATAGAGAACAACAACTACAACTTTATGAATGAGTAACATGACAATTGGTGCCTAATTTAATGATCGTGGTACACATTCCATCCCATATATCCCGTGCATTTTTGGATGTTCACATCCCAATCTTTTGATAATATAACTGTAATGGAAACGTAGAAACCATGACTCACTCTCTTTCCCGCTTTTGTTAAATTTTTGGAATGTGGAATATACCAAATCTAACGGTTTTTATGAGTAGGTAATTGTTAACGTGCAGACATGTTATCAATCAGCTGAGGTTTAAGGTTTATCAAAGACATTCCTCCAAATCATATCACGATAATTGTCATTGTCTTCATTATTGGGATTGGGATCATCATTATGTCATGTCAGATACTTATATAAACAGATAAAATCTGTCATTTCGGATGAAAGAAATCAAATTAAAAATATGAGCAAAGTGTCCTACGATTCTAAAAGTTCTTCTATTTATACCCTACACCACTATGTGGCGAGGGTATTATAAGTTGGTTTTGCCCAAAAAGTTTGTAACGCATCGAAATAATGGTCGTAGACCCATACTTATATATACCAAAATGAATGTCTCGACAAGCTGAGATCTGCTAGGATAGGATTGCGACCCCAATGGGCAAAAAACTTATTTGGAGAAAAGTCAACATTTTATTTAGGTATATCAAAAGCAAAACCAAGGCAAGGAAAGTAGAAAATATCACCTTTACAACGATGTAAAATAGGTTGTCGTAGGGGGTAAAATAGCAGAGATATGGCAATAGCCGATAATGCATCCCATTTTCCGATTTTTTTGTAATCACGCTACAGGTCGCAATTTTCATCGGATCGTCACGAAATTTTGGGGGTTAATGGGGGTTCCACAGAGGAAGAAGCCTACTGATTTATTTTGGCGATGGTCGGATAATATTCAGGAGTCGGTATAAGCGAAAAGCTTATGTGGAGAAAAGTCAACGTTTTTTCTTATGCGAATGTTTCCGCTTCTGGTAGGAGTATTCCAAAAGGAAAGCCCGCCAATGGAAGAAGAAAATATGTCCTTTATATTGACGCAAAGTATGCTGGCGTAAGTGGGCAAACAACCGAGATATCGCAAAATATATTATAAAATATAATATATCCAATTTTTTCCATTTTTTGTAATTTTTGGGGGTTGATGGGGGCCCCACAGAGGAAGATGCCTATTGATTTTGGTGATATTCGGATAATATTTAGGGATCGGAATGGGGAAAAACTCATGTGGAGACAATTTCAAAATTTTATTCTTTGTGAATATATCGATTTCTAGTAGTGTTATTTCAACGGCAAAGCCTGTCAATGGAAGAAGAAAATATTACCTGTACATTGGTGTAAAGTAGGTTGGCGAAGGTGGTCAAACAAGGGATATACCACAATAGTCGGTAATGCATACAATTCTTCCATTCTACAGGTCGAAATTTTTATCGGGTTTGCTTATTTTGGTTGCTTATGGGGGTCACAGAGAGAAAGAAAGTTCTTCTATCAATAGAAAACCTTTGGAAGGTTTTCTGTATATACAAGTCCTCTGAAAGGTCTTTTGTCTTTAGTAGACCTTTGAAAGGTGCTTTGTTTTTAGGAGACCTCTGAGAGATCTACTATCCTTAGGAGTTTTCTCTAAGGCCTTTTGTCTTTATGATACCACTGAAAGGTCTTCTTACGTTAGCAGACCTCTGAAAGGTCTTCTGCCTTAAAAATACCTCTGTAAGGTATATTGTTTTAAGAAGGCCTCTGAAAGGTCTTCTGCCTTAATAAGACCTCTGAAAAGTCTTCTATTTATAGATGGTCTTCTGTATTTAGAAGAAATCAGAAAGGTATTGTTTCCATAGAAAATATCTGAAAGATCCTCTGAAAAGTCTGCTGCCTTAGGAAGACCTCTGAATGGACTTCTTTCTTTGGAGAGACATCTGAAAGGTTTTCTGTCTTTAGAAGACCTCTAAAATGTATTTTACTCTTAAAGTTCTTCTGTCTTTGGAAGACAGAAAGTATTCTGTCTTTAGAAGACATTTTAAAGGGCTTCTATCTTTAGAAGACCTATGAATTGTTTTCTGTCTTAAGAAGGCCTCTGAATGGTATTCTATATTAAAAAACCTCTGAAAGGTCGTATGTCTGAAGAAGTCCTCTGAAAAGTCTTATGTCTTAAGAAGACATCTGAAAAGTCAGAGGTCTTCTACTGAAAGGTCTTCTGTCCTTAGAAGACCTCTGAAAGGTCTTCTGTCTTTGGGAGAAATCGGAAAGGTATTCCATCTTTAAAAAAGGTCTTCTGCCTTCAAAATATCTCTGTAAGGTCTTCTGCCTTAAGAAGACCTCTGAATGGACTTCTTTCTTTGAAGAGACATCTGAAAGCTTTTCCGTCTATAGAAGTCCTCTGAAAGGTCTTATACTCTTAAAGGTCTTCTATCTTTAGAAGACCTCTGAATGGTTTTCTGTCTTAAGAAGGCCTCTGAATGGTCTTCTATATTCTCTGAAAAGTCTTCTGTCTTAAGAAGACATCTGAAAAATCAGAGGTCTTCTACTGAAAGGTCTTCTGTCCTAAGAAGACCTCTGAAAGGTCTTCTGCCTTAAAAAATACCTCGGTAAGGTCTTCTGCCTTAAGAAGATTTTTGAAAGGTCTTCTACCTATAGAAGACTTCTGACTTCTGGTTCTCTGTTTTTCTTTGAAATCGGAAAGATATGCCATCCTTAGAAGTCATCTGAAAGGTCTTCTGTCTTAAGAAGACCTCTGAAAGGTCTTCTGCCTTAGGAAGATGTCAGAATAGTCTTCTGTATTTGGAGAGACATCTGAATTGTCTTATGTCTTTGGAAGAAATCGGAAAGGTATTCCATCCTTAAAGATATCTGAAAGGTCTTCTGTCTTTAGAAGTCCTATGAAAGGTCTTCTGCCTTAAAAATACCTCTGTAAGGTCTTCTGTCTTAAGAAAACCTCTGAAAGGTCTTCTATCTACAGAAGACCTATAAATTGTCTACTTCTATCTATAGAAGACCTCTGAATGGTTCTCTGTCTTTGGAGGAAATCGGAAAGGTAGTCCATCTTTCTTCTTCTTCTGTCTTTAAGAGACCTCTGAAAGTTGTTCTGGTTTAAAAGACCTCGGGAAGGTAATCTGCCTTGAGAAGACCTCTGAAAGGTCTACTGTCTTTAGAACGCACTACAAGGTCTACTGTCTGGAGAATGCATCTGAAAAGTCTTTTGTCTTTAGAAGACCTCTAAAAGCTCTTCTTTTTTTGGAAGACCTCTCAAAGTTCTTCTCTCTTTAGAAAATGTCTGAAAGGTCTTCTGTATTTAGAAGGTCTCTAAACCGTCTTCTGTCTTTAGAAGACCTCTTACAGGTCTTCTGTCTTAAGAACACCTCTTAAATGCCTTCTGTCTTTAGAAGACCTTTCAGAAGTCTCGTCTGTATTTAGAAGACCTCTGGAAGGTCTTCTGTCTTTAGAAGATAGCGGAAAACTTGTCCTTCTTTAGAGGATCTCTGAAAGATCTTTATACATAAGACCGCGGAAATGTTCTATTTTTTAGGGGACCTCTGAAAGGTATTCTGAAGACAGTAAGACCTCTGTCTTGAGAATATCTCTGAAAGGTTTTCTGTCTTTAGAAGACCCATCAGAAGTCTCCTTCTATAAATAGGAGACATCTAAATGATGTTCTATCCATAAGAGAGCTCTGAAATATCTTCTATCCATAAGAGACCTTTGAAAGATATTCTGGCTGTGGGAGGCCTATGGGAAGTATACTGTCATTAGGAAACTTCTCAAATGTCTTCTGTCTTTAGGAGACCTCTGAAAGGTGTTCTCTGATCTCTGGCAGGTATTGCTGCTAGAGGACAGGAGTAGATCTCTGAAAGATCTTTTCGTATTATAGACCTATCGGTAGGAATTACTTTTGCAAGTCTTCTATAAATAACAGACCTTTTAGAGGTCTTCTATGGAGGAAGACCTTTCAGAGGTGTTGCATGGATAGAAGACGCTTCACAGGTATCCTGTCGATAGAAGACCTCCCAGGGTCTTTCTGGATAGAAGAATTCTATAGCGTCTTCTATCCTAAGAAGATCTCCTGCAAGATTTTTAAATGTCTCCCTCTTATTTTTTTACTTCATTTCCTTTACCTGTAGCAGCTACTTTTATTCTGAATCACTGTGCACGTTATCCAGTGCATCATTATTATCTCTATTTTGAGAATATTTCCTATTTCGAACACATGCTTCTCCAGAAAGAAGAGTTCTCCTCATAACATAACAAAACAAGTGATTAATTACCTGAAATTAGGAAAAGAAAAACAAAATACAAACAACAACAAAACTTAAATCAAATATTTTATTACTCTTTGAGGAGGTGCACCACTCAACGGAAAAAAGAAAACCGAAAAGCATTCCAAAATAAAAAAAATCTTTGTGGATATCGAAGGCATGAAATGCATTTCATATCCGCGGTTGTGGAAAGGGCAATAAAGATTTTATTCGAAATGAACATGTTTAGCTGCTATTCCACCTCTTAGGTGATGGTGGGGGCCAATAAAATCTAATTGGAATTGTCTGCATGTGTTCTTTGTGTGATGCCCTGAGTGTGTGTTCCGGGAATAAAATGCATCTTCTTTTTGGGTTGGGGAAAAGAAATGAAAATGGTATTATTTGGGATGGCTGTTGTTTGGGGAGGTAAAACACAAAAGTGATACAACAAAATATTTTGTAATCATATTTCATTTAAAGTGGATCTTGTTGAATTGTCAACGACAATCGATTGATTAGAGGAAAAACTCACTTTTGGAGTGTGTGAGTGGAGGAAATTCATGTAAAGTGTTGCTATTTGTCATTGTATTTAAATAGGAGAAGAAATAAAAGCATTAATTATTTTGTTGTGACATTTTGGGACATAAAATAATTTCTTTAAATGGTTAAACACTTTGGAGGTTTCGATTGAAATTCAACTTTCGATCTCCTAAATACATACATATGTTTGTAATTCAATTTAAAGGGCTGGCATGAATTAAAATCATGCGTCATTCAAATATCTGAAGGCCTTTAAAATATCTCTAAGGGAGTTTTTAACATTATCTCATTGATAACAAAGAGAAAAACTGTACGGAAGTTCTCTGAATGATCTTCCGGAGACAATTGATGGGAAAATTTGTTAAAAGGTTTTCTACAGATTGTTTTATAAAATATATCTTATTATAGGTACCCTGTACTGTAGTGTTTAAAGCTTTTCCTATATATACCTCAACAAAGCGTAAAACTCTCCTTGATCTACGAATGGTGGGTCTGCCTAGTTGCGTTTTTTTCTTGTGTTCAATTACCCCTTGGATATTGTAAATAATTAGATTCCTTTTTTTTTGCTTTACAACCCTCAGACAAAATTTCCTTTTTTCCGCCTTGCCTTTTAAAGTATTTTTTTTTTTTGGTATTCAAATGTCAGCTGCCAAGGAAATAAAAAAATATCCTTTCACCTATTCATGGGGTATACCTCATTTGTTTCACACTGCAGTTATATCCTTTACAAACACTGACATGCTTTTCCAAACACTTCCTGTTTTTCTGTTATTCTAATGAGGTTTTGCATGGTTGGAAACACCAATAACCCACACAATACACAAGCTCATTTCCCTGATACTACTAGCAACAAAAAATAAGGGTCTTTAATAATTTCAGGCTAGAATAACTTTCAAATTACATAAATATTTTTTCGAGTATTAATGTTGACTGTGGGGAGGCAGCAAGCGAGAGCAAATAGCATTGACCCGTTAGTAAAATTAAAAAAAAAAAAAACTTCGGTGACAGTTAACCAATTGCCATATGACACATTGCCAGCTAGCCATGGATCATTGAGTCGAAGTTGCTTTTACATGGAGTAGTAACATTTATGGCGCTACATACATACATACTCGTACATATCTATGTAATGCAGATCAGGAATCTATTTTGCATGTGTTAAGGTACCCCCCCCATATCATATTGGGTTGACTGCATAAATTACCAACACTATGTGCATATCGTGTTCAACGATCACTTAGAGAACACTGAACTTTTGAACATTAAAAAAAAAACGAAAAATATGCCAAAAGAAAACTAAAGGGAAAATGTACTAATATTGTGTAGTTATTATGGTAACAGAATAGTAGGTATATTAGGGTGGTTGGAAGGATAAAAATATAGTTTGAAACACGTTTAAAAGTACACTTCTATTTGAGAACTATTGCATGCATTCAATGTATAGAAGAACTCCCGAAATCGGGAGTTATCGTCATATGGGGGCTATATGAAGACGTGGACCTAATCACGACAAATTTCAGATCGAAAGTTTTACAGCCCCAACGAAGATTAAATACCAAATTTCAGTCATTTCGGTAAGATATTGAGGCCACAACCTTAAAAATACCGAAAATCGGGGGTTACTGTTATATGGGGGCTATATGAAGACGTGGACCTATGGCCACAAATTTCAGGTTGAAAATTTTATAGCCCCAACGAAGATCAAATACCAAATTTCAGTCATTTCGGTGAGATATTGAGGCCACAAACTTCAAAATACCGAAAATCGGGAGTTACCGTTATATGTATGTGGGCAATATGAAGACGTGGACCTATACCAATAAATTTCAGATCAAAAGTTTTATAGCCCCAACGAAGACTTAATACAAAATTTCAGTCATTTCGGTGTGATATTGAGGCCAGAACCTTCAAAATACCGAAAATCAGGAGGTACCGTTCTATGGGGGCTATATGAAGACGTGGACCTATGCGTATAAATTTCAGGCATAAAGTTTCATACCCCTAAGGAAGACTAAATACCAAATTTCAGCGATTTCGGTGGGATACTTAGACCACAAATTCTTGTATATATTTTTGCATATGCTCATTTTATGCAAATATATGTAAAAATATGACAAAATATGCACGATATACAAATTTCTGGGCCCAATTCGTTTTAAATTCGTTTAAAAATATGTCAAAATATGCACGATATGTAATTAATTCATTTTATTTTGTGATAAAACGAGTTTCTGTCTAATCCGATTTTCTCTACGACCATCCTAACCATATATGCATTTGCATAGGATTCCGCTGTCTAGTAATCACCAACAACCTATATATATATATATATATATATATATATATATATATATATATACTCGATTGAAATTTGTAAGTTGCTCTTTTATGACCATATCTTAGAACAACAGCAGGAGGTCTGCCAGCTGTGCTGAAGCTTTATAGATGGTCCAGCTTCCTAACAAAGCTCTTTTCCAGGATAGATTGAAGTCTGCCTAGGAAGTGTAACGCGGTTTTCTCGTCGGCTGGGGTAACTTTAGTCGCGTCCATAAGGACCCATAAGGACCCAATAAACCTTACGAAATGAAAAGACTAGTATTCTCCCTTTCCTGGGGCTAAATCTGGGATTTATTGCTTAAATACTAATTTACAATCTACTTGTGTTTAAATGCAAAATGAATTCAATGGGTATATTTTTGGATTAATATTTGGCGTATGTATTAGAAGGCTCGCTGTTGTTTGCCAGCTGAGGAGCTCGTGTTGAATTAGCGGGTTCGGCTGCAGATGATCGCGAAGACGATGAAATCGGTGTTCGGCTGCAGATGATCGGGAAGACGATGAATTCAGTGTCCGGCTGCGGATTTAGAACAGTCCTTAGTTCCAACCCGTGTAGCTAACTCCCTGCAGTAGCCAGCTCGCCATCAGCAACCAACTCCGAAATATATCAGTGACTCGAGGCATGAAGTGAATGCGAATTATTCGCCCTAAGCACTGACTACGATGGTTGCAAAAATCCACTGTAGCTAAACTTACCAGTGTGTGGTCTGTTATACCACTAGTGTAAGGTAGAGACAATGTATGACGGAGTGTTGTCAAAGCGCTGTTTACCCATGACTGTAAGTGGGTTCTTGGTAGTAGTTGTTATGTTATGTACGTGATCATATTGTCACGTTACAGAAGTACTGTGCCTTCACTAAGGAAAAAAGGTCTCTCTAACATATGTACCAAACCTATTATGCAGCAAACATATATTTGTTTGCAATCAGTCCCAAAAATAACATATGTTTGGGTCCTGCAAACAAATTTAGTTTTGGGTGCAAACAAGTATTTGGTTAGATATAATATAAATACAAACCCGAAAGCCACAAAAAAAAAAACAAAGACATGCGCCAGTGGGCGCTTACTGAGAGCAATAGAGCGTAAATTTCTATGTAAAACACATCACATCTCTTCAATACTCTGAGAATTACCTCACTACTAACGTCAACAAGAAGAAAATAAGACATTTTTAGCCCATATGTGTCTGCGTTGGAACTCGTCCGATTCAGAAATGACGTCGTAATACCGGAACTATTCACAATTTGAACTTCTTAAAACTTCTTTCAAGGAAACTGAACTTCTTTAGGGTTTATTACCAATATAGATTAGATAATATCTTATTTCTGATCTATATCTAAAAAATCTAATAACTTTAATTAAAATACAATCAATTTTATGTTTATCTTTTAATATTTTAGCAAATATGTCCTTTGATTCCAAAAACTCCGTAAAGAATTAACAGCACACAATGGGCCAAAACAAACAATCAAATGGTTAAGCTTTTTTCAAACCATTTACAAAATACATTTACAGATACTTACGATGCTGAATCACAACGTATTGAACCGATTGGTGAACCTTTGGATGGAGAATTTGCACCAGTGACAATCGGCGAGGTTCTCAATGAAATAACTAAAAACATGAAACTAAAAAAATGTCCAGGTTTTGACCTTATAACAACGGAAATACTGAGAAAACCCATATACAATTGTCTCACAAAAATTACGCAATTATTCAATGCCTGCCTCAAATTAAGGTATGTTCCAAAACTTTGGAAAACTGCCGAAGTTCTAATGATCCTAAAACCTGGTAAACCTGCAACAGAAGTTACCTCATATAGGCCTATATCTCTGTTACCAATAATATCAAAATTACTAGAGAAAATATTTTTAAACCGATTGAAACCCATCATTACTAATAATAACCTGATTTCTAACCACCAATTCGGATTCAGAAATTCCCACTCAACCATTTATCAAGTTCATCGTATTTCAAACGTCATTGAACAATCCTTGGAAAATAAAAAAAATGTTTTTTTTTTATTTTTGCCTTATTAAGGCGAAGGTCATTTATAGTGATATTTAATTAATTCTCTTTCGAGTTGAGCTTATTAGACCTTATTATATACCTTAAAAAATTAGTAGTCTACCGAAGTCCCACGCATTCAACCATTACGCTACGTTTCACGGGTGGTTAAGCCGATCGTCAGGCGTATTGAATGTTGTTTTTGTGGCAGACGAAGGCAAAGCTTGGGAACTAGTATATATATCGCACTTGATTAGATAAATGCATATGCGAAATTATGTCAGTTAATTTAAACTCCAAACTTTTCCTATAGTCCTGCTTGGTAATCCCATTTTTCAATGTTCACAAATACTATGGTAAGTTTTATACCCACGTCATTAGTAATTGCATTGACAACTGAGTGTCAAGGTTGCCGGCGTCTTAGCGTTCTGAGCCACCATCAACTTGTCAAAACTTTAGTAGACAATAATTGATGATCAAAAATCGTCTCTTATAGGAGAGCAATTACTAATGACGTAGGAATAAAACTTACCATAGTATTTGTGAACATTGAAAAATGGGATTACCAAGCAGGACTATAGGAAAAGTTTGGAGTTTCAATTAACTGACATAATTTCGCATATGCATTTATCTAATCAAGTGCGATATATATACTAGTTCCCAAGCTTTGCTTTCGTCTGCCACAAAAACAACATTCAATACGCCTGAAGATCGGCTTAACCACCCGTGAAACGTAGCGTAATGGTTGAATGTGTGGGACTTCGGTTGACTTCTAATTTTTCAATGTATATAATAAGGTCTAATAAGCTCAACTTGAAAGAGAATTAATTACAAAATTTTTTTCGGATGTTTTTCTCGACATATCGCATACATTTGATAACGTTTGGCACGCTGGATTAATAGGAAAACTAAGGGAATTCTTACCCGAAAACTATGTTCAATTTTTGAAATCATACCTAGAAGATCGATTTTTTCGAGTAAAACTGGAAGATTCATATTCGAATTTGAAAAAAAAATAAACACGGGAGTTCCACAAGGGAGTATCCTTGGGCCCATTCTATACCTTTTATATACTAAAGATATACCAGAGCCTCAAAATTCCATCGTTGCAACCATTGCTGATGATACTGCGATTCTAACTGTGGCAGATTCTGAATTTGAAGCAAACAATAAATTACAGCGTGCGCTCGCTTGTTTATATAACTACATGGACAAGAGATTGGCGATTAAAATTAAACCACAACAGGTCACTACATACCAACTTCACAAACAAACACCTTCAAAATATGCCTGTGTACATAGACGGACATCAAATACCTTTCTCAAACAATACAAAATGTCTAAAGGTAGAGTTACATTAGGCAAATATTTGCTCCAGCGACCGGCATTGTGCGCTTACTGAGATCAAGTGGGTGTTAGTAATACATTGAATTTATGCTCACTTGCTCTCAGTAAGCGCACAATGCCGGTCGCTGGAGCAAATATTTGCCTAATGTGGCCTTACCTTAAGAATGACACTAGACGCAAAGTTGAAATGGAAGGAGCATGTAAAGAAAAAATCAGAGGAACTGAATATTAAGTGGATAAAATTAAAAAATCTCGGGCAGAAAGTATGTATTATCAACAGAAATTAAATTATTAATATACACATATACAGCGACATACACAGAGACCTTTAGGTCAGAACAGTATCTGAAGAAATAAAGCACGTTGCAAAAAAACATGACGCCAGAATCAGGGCACATGTGAATCCAGAAGCCGTAAACCTCAATAATCCAGAAGGTATACGACGAAGATTGAACCAGATGAAGCCGTATGATCTCTTAGGATCCTAATTTTGTACATATTGTTATTATTAATTAGCATATGTATATGTATACGTTAAATAAATATAATGCGATAAAAATTGCTTGTTAGTCTTAATGAACTAGTTACAGTCAAACAATAATAATAAAAAATATCCTTTCTATAGTAAATTTTTAGTATAC
Organism: Musca autumnalis; assembly: GCF_047663935.1. Taxonomy (NCBI): domain Eukaryota; kingdom Metazoa; phylum Arthropoda; class Insecta; order Diptera; family Muscidae; genus Musca; species Musca autumnalis. Next base: position 246,741,742 of record NW_027411755.1, read on the forward strand.
AACATTTCCCGGGAATTCCCGGGATTGGCAGTGGGATTGCGGGAGCGAAAAACAAGCGGGGAATGTGCAACTTTGAAAAACTCTAATAAGGAGTATACCAACAGCAAAACCTGGCTGTGAAAGTAGAAAATATCACTTTTACAACGATGTAAAGTCAAACAACGAAGATATCGCAGTATTGGCTAATCCAACCCAACTTTTTATTTTGGGATTTTAGTTGCTCAAAAAGCAAAGCCTGACTATGAAAGTAGAAAAACCCACTTTTATATTGATGGAAAGTAGGTTGGCGTTGGGGGGCAAACAACGGAGATATCGCAAAAGTCGGTAACGCATCCCATTTTTTTATTTTATTGTAATCACGCTATAGGTCGCAATTTTGATCGGATCGTCACGACATTCTTATTGGCTAATAGGGGTCCCAACGAGGAAGAAGCATATTAGGTTTGTTGAAGGCCGGACAATATTCCCTAAAAGAAATGTTTACTAGTGAAAAGCTTATGTGCAGGGGTAGTGGTGTAGGGTATCAAATATTCGGCCCGTCCCTACTATAGCCTTTGCTTACTTGTTAAAATAATATAATTTATTTCATTGCTTAATCTATACTTCCTGAGAAAATAACCAAAAAGTTCTAAAAACCCTGCCTATTAAATGACTATTTAGAACTATAGCTTACGAATTGAGTCTCCTATTTGGCAAAAAGTTTGCAAAATTGCCCCTTTTCCTTCTAAACGAACATGAAGTTGAATGAAGGTTTATATCGTTAAATGGATCAGCTGTTTAAAGCTGAACTTATTTGCAGTGGTCCTTGTATTTTGGAAATGGTCTTCCATATACATATTTTTTCTGACAAGACGTCCTAAAAATCTTTCATCCTAGTTACATGAAGACTTTTCGTGGTATTTTAATTATTAAAATGTCTGTTTTACTAATTTTCAGGTACACCCCATTATTCCACCATATCTTATGTTCTTTATTATATTCCTGGGTCATGTACTCGACAATATTTCCCTTGCAGGAAAATGCATGTATTTGTAGTATTTATTGTCAGAATTGCAGCAGTGGTAACAATGGCAACGGCGGACAAGAAAATGTCATGGTCGACAAAATTCTAATAATTATTTCAAGTTTTTCAACACGAACTGCTGGTCAAAGTACCCCACATTACACACAGATACAATATTATTTTTTTGGGTTTCTCTTTTCTTTGTTTGTACGCGAATTTGTGTTGTAGGGGGAGGGGTTTTTTTTTATTATTTTTTATGCTTTCGCTTTTTGAGTTTTTTGTGTCTTTTTATGCTTTTTCATTGCATTTTTGTTTTATTGTTAATGGCATGCTTATATGCACATTATGCACATATATAAACCCCTTCTTCTTCTCGTCGGACTAAGCGCTCACTGGAAATCAACTGATGTATGACGGACTATGAAAATTTGTTAAAACTACATCTTTCCATGGAAGTGATAGTGGCACGCGTTCAGCTTTTTTTCTCCATATGAAGAAAGGGAGAGAGAGAGTTGGAGGAGTATGGCTACAACAACAAAAATGCCAAGTAATTATTTTATTGTTGTAGGTTTTGTCTTTTTTATTTTCAATTGTAACGAGGGTATTTTCATGGTTGTGGCGGGGGTTTATTGAAGCGCATCCAGAAGTTTGCCGTATCTATGATTTGAGTTTGTGTCTTAAGTCTTTTGTTTACTTGCATATAAGTCATTTAGTGAGTCATTGCAGCTTCATGGTTTACTTTACATTAAAGGCTACTTTTCCAATAGGCTTATGAGCTTTGTACTTGAAGAGCTTCAAAAGAGCACTTTACGAAAGCTATTAGATATACCGTCATGTATATCAAGTATATCTTTCCGAAAATGAAATAAGTTATAACATTTGAGGATGAATAAAGACAAAAAATTGGTAAAAACTTTTAATTCCCCAACCAAAGCTAAGATATTCGTTATTACAATTAAAAATACAAAAAAAGTGAAAAATTATATGGCTGAATACGTATTGCGATGTCTCCGTTTTTGACCTACGGCAACCTACCTCGCACCAATGCAAGGGTGGAATGTTCTACTTTCATTAACGAGATTTTTATTTGAAATACCACTAATTGAAGTGGAGATATTCACATAAAAAATAAACATATTTATATTGCCTCCACAGAACACTTTTTTGCCGATTTAGGTCCCTAAATATTATCCGACTATCACTAAAATGACTAGATTTCTTCCACGCTGAGACTGTGCTGAAAGCTTCATAAAGGTCCTCTACAGATATATTACCTTCTTAAACTTACTTGCATATCAATCGTAGCTATGCGGTGTATGTATCCTCCAATGGTGTAATTTCAGTAGCGCCGATGATTAACTACCTGTTGTCTAACTTTCGTTTTTATAATTCTCTACCTTTTTCTTCTATTTATATTATGTACTCATTGGATCTTGGGTCTCCGAGTGAAGTCGTGCCTCTTCAAACCTAAAGAACTGTTTTAAATAAGAACGCCTTAAAGATGTTATTTAGACAGAAAACATTCTAAAGGTTATCAATAGATCCTTAAGGTAGTTCATTGATGGAATACCTTCTTAAGGTCTTTGGTAAATAGAAGATCTGCCGAAGGTCGTCCACTTAAAATTTTTTTTATATAGACTTAAAAAACCTTATAATTAAAAATTATTTTTAAAAAATCCTCGCCTTTAACAAATATTTTAAAATATCGTCTATTTAAAAAATATTTTTTTTTTAAATTGAACAAAATATTTGTTTTTAAATCGACGACTTAATTTTTTTTAATCCACGCCTTGACTTTTGTGCCTAAAAAATATTTTATTTTAATCCACGACATGATTTTTTATTTTTATAAAAATCATCGAATAAGATAATATTTTTTAAATTTTTTTAAAATATTTAATTTATGTTTTTTTAAATCGTCGACTTAAAAAAAGGATTTTTGTTTAAATCCACTCCTTGAAATTTTTTGCTAAAAATCGCAGACATGAACAAATTTTATTTTTTTTATCGACGACTTAAAAAATATTTTTTTATTTCACACCATGAATAATTTTTGTTAAAAATCGCAGACTTAAACAATTTTTTTTAAATCCACGCGTAGGTTTCTTTAATAAAAATTATTTTTTTTTTAAATCCACGCCTTTAAACGTGTTTGTTAAAAATCATCGACTTACAAAATATTTTTTTTAAATCCAAGCCTTTAAATTTTTTATAAAAATCATCGACTTAAAAAATATTTTTTTTAAATCCACTCCTTGAACATTTTTATAAAAATCACGGTGCGCCTTAACTAATTTTAAATGGAAGGTGCTTACACCTGGGAAGTTTTTGCAGATTCTGAAACTACAATGCTCATAGATGAGAAATATAAAAAAAAACAAAAAAATCGCCGGAGGGATTTTCAAATAAATCGCGATTTAAATTCACATTTTTAGGGGTTCTCTAGGTTTTCACTATTTTGCTAGGAAACCTCGAGACCTTTGTAAAAGGGCCTAAGGAAAATGTTGTAGCTGTGAAAATTCTCCACAAGATTAACTTTTATGGTATTTTCGTAGGTTTTACCGTTTTTGAGATATAGATGTTCAAATTGAGACAATGGACTGACTGTATCGGCTCCTTGTAAAACAATGTCATTATTGCAATTTCCCAAATTAAACTTATATATCTGGAAAATGGTACAACCTAGGAAAAAATTAATCATCTAATCTTGTAGAGAATTTTCACAGCTTCAACTTTTTTTATACCCTCAGCATTTATGCTAACGAGGGTATATACACTTTCATACGGGCAAAATGTGCCTCATCGAAATAATGGTTTTAGACCCCAAGTATGTTTGTACGAAATGTGTTTCAGACAATTTGGAGTCGATTGAGCAATGTCCGTCCGTCTGTCTGTCTGCCTGTCTGGCTGGCTGGAGCGCACGATAACTCTCAAATGGATCAACCGATTCGACCCAAAATTTGGCTTTCGTAATATTTTGTCCAAACTTAGTTTAAGTTCGAAGATGGGTTATATCGGTCCACTCCTTCCGGTACCTCCCCCACAAAAGTTCGAAAATGTTCGGAAAATTTGTACGTACGATAACTTTTGAAGGGAGTAACCGATTTAGTCCATACTTTGCAAATCGTGAAATGTCTACCAGACTTAGATGAGATTCCAATATGGACTGAATCGGTTCACTCCTTCGGGTACTTGCCACACAAAATTTGGGATAAGTTCAGTTTAGGACCTGCTCTCGAATCGCTTTGATTTTTGTTTTAGCAACTTGTATTCACTGACCCCCATACGACTGTACAAGCTTCATCAGGGGCAAGTCTACACTTCCTGAGAAAATAGCCCCAAAGTTGCAAAAACCCCCTATGACACCGTGTGAGGTGGTTGGAGCGCAAGATAATTCTCGAAGGGATCTGCCGATTAGATCCATAAGTTGGCCTTCGTAATATTTTGTGAAAATAGAGTTTATGTTCAGAGATAAGCCATATCGGTTCACTCCTTAAGGTACCTTCCCTACAAAAGTTCAAAAATGTTCGGAAAAATTATGCGCACTATAACTCTTGAAGGGAGTGACCGATTTGGTCCATACTTTACACATCGTAATATATCTACCGTCTGGTACCTCCCACACAAAATTTCGGATAAATTCACTTTAATACCTGCTCTCGAATCACTTCGATTTTTGTTGAAGCAACTTGCATTCGCTGTCTCCATTACGGCGGTAAAATCTTTATCAGGGGCAAATCCATACTTCTTGAGAAAACAGCAAGAAAAGTGTAAAAAATCCCATATGTAGTGGCTGGAGTTCATGACAACTCTCGAAGCTTTTATCCTAGTCCATATTTTTGTCGGGAAGTTCATACGCCCAAAATTTTGAAGCCTAAATACATACGTTTTTTTCGAGAAAAAAGTATTTTAATTCACATAGGCTGAGGGTATATTTCTGTCGGCAAAGCCGACTGATACTTTTTTTACTTGTTTAGTCCCATTTTGATATGACTTGCGGTTTTCAAACAAAATCTTGAAGACTTAAGATAACCTAAAAATTTGAACTGAACCTCTATATCTCAAAAATGGTAAAATCTACGAAAACACCATAAAGGTTAATCTTGTGGAGAATTTTCACAGCTACAACATTTTCTTTAGACTCATTTCACCTAAAATTGTGAATTTTGATCGCGATTTATTTAAAAATCCCTCCGGCGATTTTTTCTGTTTTTTTATTTTTCTTATCTATGATCATTGCTGTTCCAGAATCCTCGAAATCATCCCATGTGTAAGCGGTTCTCATCAAAAGTTAGTTAAGGCGCACTGAGCATGATATTGTTTTATAAGGAGGCGATACAGTCAGTGCATTGTCTCAATTTGAACTTCTATATCTCAAAAACGGTAAAACCTACGAAAATATCATAAAGGTCAGTCTTGTGGTCTTGTGGAGAATTTTCACAGCTACAACATTTTCTTTAGGCCCATTTACATAGGACTTGCGGTTTCCACGCAAAATCGTGAAAACCTAAAGAGCCCCTAAAAATGCGAACTAAAATCGCGATTTATTTGAAAATCCCTACGGCGATTTGTTTGATTCTTCATATTTTTCATCTATGAGCATTGTAGTTTCAGAATCTGCAAAAACTTCCCAGGTGTAAGCACCTTCCATTTAAATTTGGTTAAGGCACACCGTGAAATTATCAACTCAAAAACATATTTTTTTTAAATCCACCCATTGACAACTTTTTAAAAACAAGTAAAAAAGTATCAGTCGGCTTTGCCGACAGAGATATACCCTCAGCCTGTGTGGATTAAAATACTTTTTTTCCCAAAAAAAAAACATGTATTTATGGGGCTTTTCAAAACTTTGGCCGTATGCACCGACAAAAGTATAGATAGGATTAAAGCTCAAAAAATTGCGGGGATATCGATAGATAGGGCTTTTTTTATTACACTAGCCTGCGAAAAACATAATAAAGCTATATTTGGTAATATATTCGGTTCGAGCCCTCCAGCTACTACATATGGGTCCATAAGGGTTTTTTTTTTTACAAATTTCGGGCTGTTTTCTCAAGAAGTATGGACTTGCCCCTGAAAAAACTTTTACCGTAATTGAGGCAGTGAATCCAAGTTGCTTCAACAAACATCAAAGTGATTCGAGAGCAGGTCTTAAAGTGAATTTATCCAAAATTTTGTTTGGGAGGTACACGAAGGAGTGGACAAATATAGTCCATATTCGAACCTGATCTATATCTGGTAGATATTTTGGGATGTGTAAAGTATGGACCAAATCGGTCACTCCCATCAAGAGTTATCGTGAGCACAATTTTTCCGAACATTTTTGAACTTTTGTGGGGGAGGCACCTGAAGGAGTGGACCGATATGGCTTATCTTCGAATTTGAACTAAGTTTGCACAAAATATTACAAAGACCAAATTGTGGACCGAATCGGCAGATCTGTTATCTTGCGCTCCATCCACTACACACGGTGTTATATGGCTTTTTTGTACTTTTCAGGCTATTTTCGCAGGAAGTATGGACTTGCCCCTGATGAAGCTTATACCGTTATAGGGGGGGCAGTGAATGCAAGTTGCTACCACAAAAATAAAAGAAATTTGTGAACAGGTCCTAAACTGAACTTTTTAAAAATTTTGTGTGGGTGGTACCCGAAGGAATAGACCGATTGAGTCCATATTGAAATCTTATCTAAGTCTGGTAGAAATTTCAGGATGTGCAAAGTATGGACCAAATCTGCTACTTCCTTCAAGAGTTATCGTGCGCACAAATTTTCCGAACATTTCCGAACTTTTGTGGGGGAGGTACCGGAAGGAATGGACCGATATAACACATCTTCGAACTTAAACTAAGTTTGGACAAAATATTGTGAAAGCCTATTTTGCGCCAAATCGGTTCATCCATTCGAGAGTTATCGTGCGCACCAGCCAGACAGACAGACAGACGGACGGACATTGCTAAATCAACTCCAAATTGTCTGAAACACATTTCGTCCAAACATACTTGGGGTATAAAAACATTATTTCGATGATCGACTTAAAAAAATATTTTTTGAAATTTTTTTAAATCGTCGACTTAAAAGTCATTTTTTCAAATCCACTCCTTAAAAAAGCTTTTATTAAAAATCGCAGACTTATTTTTTTAAAGGATCCCTGTAAAAATTTTTGTTAGAAATCAAAGACTTGATCAAATTTTATTTTTTAAATTCAGGCCTTAAAAACATTTTATAAAAATAGTCGACTTAAAGAGTTATTTATTTAAATCCACGCCTTGGAACATTTTTTTTTAAATCGACAGCTTAAAAAAATATTTTTTTTAAATCCACGCCATGATCTTATTTAAATCGACGGTCTAACAAATTATTTTTCTAATCCACGACAAGATTTTTATACCCTCAGCCTTTAGGCTAAAGAGGGTATTTACACTTTGATACGACCAAAAATGTGCCTCATCGAAAAAATGGTTTTAAACCCCAAGTATGTTTGTACGATATCCGTTTCAGACAATTTTGAGTAGATCTAGCAATGTCCGTCCGTCTGTCTGTCTGGTAGGCTGGTGCACACGATAACTCTCCAACGGATCAATCGATTCGGTTCAAATTTTGGGTATCGAAATATTTTGTCCAGATTCGATTTAAGTTCGAAGTTGGGCCATATAGGTCCACTCCTTCAGGTACCTCCCCCACAAATGTTCAAAAATTGTCGCAAAACTTGTGCGCACGGCAAGTCTTGTAGGGAATAACCGATTTGGTCCATACTTTGCACATCGTGTAATTTCTACCAAACTTAGATGAGGTTCCAATATGGACTCAATCAGTCCACTCCTTCGGGTACCTCCCACACAAAATTTCGGAAAAGTTCAGTTTAGGACCAGGGCCCTATTCCACGAAACAACTTATCAACTTTTCATTTTGCACTTATCAATATTTTTGACAATGCTTAAAGTTAAGTGTTCCACAGAACCATTATTTTTTGATAAGTGATAAGTTGCTAATTAAAAAGTGAGTTTGCTTACTTTTCAAAATAATGTAGCTCTTTTTTGATTTCAGTTCCACAAACGTTATTTCTGCTAAGTGAAAAGTTGTAACGGCAAAGCGTATTTTGCTAAGATTTTGCAAAAAAATTTGCTCTTTTGTTCCACAGAAAACTCTGCATTTTGATTTTGCAGATCAAATTTTGATAAGTTTGCCTTAAATTTGCGAGGTAAACGTTCTCTTTGCCAATGTACATTGTTAAAGCGAGATTTTGTTCGGAAATACTGAAAACACGGTTATGACAAGAAATTGAAAAGATTTTTCCGAACTTCTACCCTCTGAATCAACCATCCTACTTCGAACTTTCACTATCCGAAATTCCACCCTACGAACAACCCCATTCCGAACATCCACCCTGCGAACAACCTTACAATCGATGTTTCTCGATTTTTACATTTAGACTAAACTCTATTTGAGAGACTATTTTTATTTATTACTATACCCTTCACCATAATAATTCATTTGTTACTCATCGAAATAATCATTTGCGACCCTATAAGGTATATACATATATTTTTGATCAGCGTAAAATTCTAAGTTGATTTAACCACATCCGTCCGTCTGTTGTAATCACGCTATCTTCCGAACGAGTTGAGATAGGGGGATGAAATGCTGTTCACACGTGTCTTCAATCAAGTTGGAAGTTGAGCTTTGTTATAGCCCCCATATAGCAGTGCCGTCGCTTTCAGCTATTTTAAGGTTTTTAGCTACATTTTCAGAACGAATTAGTTTTTATATGCTTCCAAAACTTACCGACATAGGCCCATCTTTTATTATAGCCCCCATATACCGCCCTATTCCAGCTAATTTGTGGTTATTAGCTACATTTCCAGGCCGAATTAAGTATAATTCAGTCAATCACCAAGAAACGTCTCCAGAAAAGATTATGGATATAGGTCTACGTTTTTTTATAGCCTCCATATAGCAGTACCGTCCGATTTCAGCTATTTTAAGGTTTTTAGATACATTTCTAAAACGAATTAGTTATAATTTGACAAGTAACTTCTCCACCACTTTTTGGAGAAAGAAAACTAATTACTCTATGCCGAACATAACGCTTTTTACTTGTTTGATTTCGCTTAATTTTATTGTATTTTATTTTATTTGTGGTTCCCTTCATTTTATTTTAGATTATTTTATATCACTTAATTTTATTTTACTTTATTTTATTATTTTTTAACTTAATTTTATTTCAATTTACTTTACTTTATTTCACTTAATTTTATTTTATTTTACTTCATTTGATTTATTTTGATCTTATTTTAATTTATTTCGTTTAATTATTATTTAATCTTTATTAAATTTTTTTTTTATTTCATATAAATTTATTTTGTTTTATTTTATTTTATTTTATTTTATTTAATTTTATTTAATTTTATTTAATTTTATTTAATTTTATTTAATTTTATTTAATTTTATTTAATTTTATTTAATTTTATTTAATTTTATTTTATTTTATTTTATTTTATTTTATTTTTTTTATTTTATTTTATTTTATTTTTTATTTTATTTTACTTCATTTGATTTATTTTGATCTTATTTTAATTTATTTCGTTTAATTATTATTTAATCTTTTTTAAATTATTTTTTTTATTTCATATTAATTAATTTTGTTTTATTTTATTTAATTTTATTTAATTTTATTTTATTTTATTTTATTTCATTTTATTTTATTTTATTTTATTTTATTTTATTTTATTTTATTTTATTTTATTTTATTTTATTTTATTTTATTTTATTTTATTTTATTTTATTTTATTTTATTTTATTTTATTTTATTTTATTTTATTTTATTTTATTTTATTTTATTTTATTTTATTTTATTTTATTTTATTTTATTTTATTTTATTTTATTTTATTTTATTTTATTTTATTTTATTTTATTTTATTTTATTTTATTTTATTTTATTTTATTTTATTTTATTTTATTTTATTTTATTTTATTTTATTTTATTTTATTTTATTTTATTTCATTTTATTTCACTTTATTTCATTTTATTTTACTTTATTTCATTTTATTTTACTTTACTTTATTTCACTTAATTTTATTTTATTTCACTTTATTTTATTTTGTTTTATTTTAATTTAATTTATTTTATTCTATTTTATTTTTTATTTTATTTTAATTGATCTTATTTTAATTTAGTTTCATTTATTTCGTTTAATTTTATTTTATTTTATTTTATTTTATTTTTTTTTTTCATTTTATTTCAGTTTAATTTAATTTATTTAATTTTATTTTATTTTATTTACTTTTAATAATATCAGTTTCATTTCATTTTTTCGGTCGTCTCAATTTTACATGTCTTATTTATTATTGCCAAGTAAAAAATAATGCAAAGATGATAAAACGTTCTGTGGAACAAATATCATTCACACTTTGCAAGAGAACTGAGAGACTTACCAATATGGCGGAAAAATTGAGCAAGAGAGCACAACAACTGTGCTAAAAGAACAGTGATAGACAAATTTGCTAAGTGCAAGGGAAATTGAAAAGTAATTTTGTGGAACAAGAAAAGGTTATCACTTTTCAAAATAACTACTTTTTGATAAGTGCAAAATGAAAAGCGATAAGTTGTTTCGTGGAATAGGGCCCTGGTCTCGAATCGCTTTCATTTTTGTTTACGCAAGTTGTATTCGCTGTCCTCTATACGCTGTAAGTTTCATTAGGGGCAAGTCCACACTTCCTGAGAAAATAGCCTGAAAGTTACAAAAAACCCTATGACACCGTGTGTAGTGGTTTGAGCGCAAGATAACTCTCAAACGGATCTGCCGATTCCGTCCAAAATTTGGCTTTCGTAATATTTTGTTCAAACGTAGCTCAAGTTCAAAGATGGATTATATCGGTCCACTCCTTCCGGTACCTCCCCCACAAAAGTTCGAGAATGTTCGGAAAATTTGTGCGTACGATAACTCTTGAAGGGAGTAACCGATTTGGTCCATACTTTGCACATTATGAAATTTCTACCAGACTTAGATGAGGTTCCGTTATGGACTCAATCGGTAAACTTCTTCGAGTACCTCCCACACAAGATAATTCTCGAACGGAAATGCCGATTAAGGCCAAAATTTGGCCTTCTTAATATTGTTTCCAAACTTACTTTAACTTCGTAGATAAGCCATATCGGTCCACTCCTTCAGGTACCTACCCCACAAAAGTTCAAAAATATTCGGAAAATTTGTAAGCACGATAACTCTTGATGGAAGTGACCGATTTGGTCCATGCTTTACACATTCTCATAATATCTACCAGATATATACCAGGTTCGAATATGGACTATATTTGTCTACTCCATCCCGTACATCCCACACAAAATTTTGGATAAGTTCACTTTAAGACCTGATATAAAATCAATTTGATTTTTGTTGAAGCAACTTGCATTCGCTGCCTCAATTACGATGGTAAAAGTTTTTTTATGGGCAAGTCCATACTTCTTGAGCAAACAGTCCGAAGAGTGTAAAAACCCCTATGGCACCCCATGGTCTACTTCGATCCATTCCGTTAAGTACCTTTTCCGCAAAATTTTTGAACTTAAATACTATTCAACATTTTTGTCGGTTCATTCGACCAAAATTTTGAAACCGCCTAAATACATAAGTTTTTTGTGAAAAAAGTGTTTCAATTTCCACAGGCTGAGGGTATATCTCTGTCGGCAAAGCCGACTGATAATTTTTTACTTGTTTTAAATCCACGCCTTGATTTTTGTATTCGAAGGCTTAAAAAATATTTTTCAAATCGACGCGTCGCACCCTCAGCATTTATGCTAACGAGGGTATATACTCTTTCATACGGGCAAAATGTGCCTCATCGAAATAATGGTTTTAGACCCCAAGTATGTTTGGACGAAATGTGTTTCAGACAATTTGGAGTCGATTTGGCAATGTCCGTCAAACTGTCTGTCTGGCTGGTGCGCACGATAACTCTCGAATGGATGAACCGATTTGGTCCAAAATTTGGCTTTCGTAATACTTTGTCCAAACTAAGTTTAAGTTCGAAGATGGGTTATATCGGTCCACTCCTTCCGGTACCTCCCCCACAAAAGTTCGAAAATTTTCGGAAAATTTGTGCGCACGATAACTCTTGAAGGGAGTAACCGATTTGGTCCATACTTTGCACATCGTGAAATTTCTGCCAAACTAAGATGAGGATCCAAAATGGACTCAATCGGTCCACGCCTTCGGGTACTTCCACACAAAATTTCGGAAAAGTTTAGTTTAGGACCTGCTTTCGAATCGTTTTGATTTTTGTTGTAACAACTTGTATTCACGGTCCCCATACGGCGGTACAAATATTATCAGGGGCAAAACCATACTTCCTGAGAAAATATTCTGAAAGGTTCAAAACCCCCTATGACACCGTGTGTAGTGGCTGGAGCGCAAGAACTCGAACGAATCTGCAGATTCGATCCAAAATTTGGCTTTCATAATATTTTGTCCAAACTTAGTTTAAGTTCGAAGATAAGCCATATCGGTTAACTCGTTCAGGTACCACCCCCACAAACGTTCAAAAATGTTCGGACAAATGTTGCGCACTATAACTCTTTAAGGGAAGAACCGATTTGGTCCATACTTTACGCATCCTGATATATCTGTCAGATATAGATCAGGCTTGACTATGGACTATATTTGTCCAATTCTTCGGGCACCTCCCACACAAAATTTCGGATAAGTTCACTTTAAGACCTGCTCTTGACTAACTTTGATTTCTGTTGAAGCAACTTGCATTCGCTGTCTCAATTACGACGGTAAACGTTTTTTCAGTGGCAATTCCATACTTCTTGGGAAAACATACCGAAAGTTGTAAAAAACCCCTATGACACTTAGCCTTCGTCATATTTTGTCCATGCTTAGTTTAACTTCTAAAATAGCCCATATCGGTCCTCTCCTTAGGATACCTCCTCCACAAAAGTTCAAAATGTGTGTCCAAGTGCAATTTAGGGTCTGTTCGGATATCCTTTGGAAATTTATTCTGATGATGTTCTTTGTGGTCCTGTTTACAGCCATATTATGTTTTTCGTGGGCAAGGTGTACGATAACCCACCGAAATGACTAGCACGATATCTATCGAAAAGATATGACTCTTAAAATAAGATCCACTTCCGTAATGCACTATTTCGGTCCATTCCCTCCTCCGCAAAACTTTTGAACTTTAATCCTAATCCACATTTTTGTCAGCAAGTTCAAATGTCCAAAAAGTGCAACAAAATTCTGAAAAGACCATAAATACATTCGATCTGTCCGTAGATGAAAGTTTCAATTCACACAGGCTGAGGATATATCTCTGTCGGCAAATCCGACTGATACTTTTTTACTTGTTTTTAAATCGACGACTTAAAAAATATTTTTGCTAATCCCCGCCTTTACTTTTTTAAATCGATGATCTAAAAAATTATTTTTTAATTCACGCCTTGATTTTTTTTTAAATCAACTGAAAAATATTTTTTTAATCGACGACCTAAAAAATTTAAAATCGACGGCTTATTTTTTAAATCCACGTCTTGTTTTGTTAAATCGACGGCTTAAAAAAATATTTTTTAATCGACGACATGATTTGTTTTAATCCACGTCTTTGACATTTTTATAAAAATCATCGACTTAAGAAAATATATTTTTTTAACCACACCCTATCTTTTTATCACAGACTAGTTTTTTAATAAGAAAATATTTTTTAAGCTACGCCTTAATGTTTTTTATGTTTCTTAAAAATCACAAACATTTTTTAAAAATAGTCGACTTAAAGTGTTATTTATTTACATCCAAGCCTTGGGATTTTTTTAAATCGACGGCTTAACAATTATTTAAATTCACGCCTTGATCTTTTTAAATCGACGGCCTAAAAATTATTTCTTTAATTCACGACTTGAATTTTTTTAAATCCGCGTCTTAATCATTTTTATAAAAAAGATCGACTTAACAAATATTTTTTTAAATCCATGCCTAGAACATTTTTATAAAAATCATCGACTTTTTTATGTCCCCTCATTGAATTTTTTTAATCCACGCTTTAAAATTTTTTTGTTAAAAATCACAGACGTAAATTTTTTTTAAATCCACGCATTGAAAATTTTTATAAAAATCATCGACTTAAAAAATATTTTTTTTAGATCCACGCCTTAAACATTTTTATAAAAATCATTTATAAGTCCACGGCTGAATTTTATAAACCGTCGACTTAAAAAAAAATTATTTTAATCCACTCCTTAAACATCTTTTTATTAAAACTCGCAGACTTGAACAGATTTTATGTTTTTTAATGGGCGCCTTTGAAATTTTTTGTTAAAAAACGCAGACTTGAACAAATTTAAATATTTTTTTAAATCCACACCCAAAAAAAAAATTTTTGTTAAAAATCACAGACTTTAACAAATTTTATATTTTTTTTTTTTAAATCCAGACCTTGAAAACTTTTTTTTTTAAAAATAGTCGACATAAAGTGTTTTTTAAATCCACGCCTTGGAAACTTTTTAATCGTCAACATAAAGAATTATTTATTTAAATTCACGCTATTTTTGAAAACGGCGATTTTAAACACAAATTTTCAATTTTTCAAAAAAAACGTCAATTAAAAAATTCAAAACAATTCTCGTTTTGAAAAAAATTTTAATAATCACCGACTGACAAAAATATATTTTTTTAAAATCCATGCCTTACATTTAAAGAACTGTCGACTGGAAAATTTAATTTTCAATATTTAATTATATAATTATAATAATAATTTATAATATTTAAAAAAGACAAGCCTTAAACAAATATTTTTTAAAATCCTCGTTCTAAAAAAGATTTTTTTGAAAAAAATCGTCGACTTACAGTAATAGAAACAAGTAAAAAAGTGTCAGTCGGCTTTGCCGACAGATATATACCCTCAGCCAATCTGAAGTGAAACTTTCAACTACGGACAGATCGAATGTATTTAAGTTCTCTTCAGAATTTTGTGGCCCTTTCTGGACATTTTAACTTGCCGAGAAATATGGACCAAGAAATATGGACTTGCCCCTGAAAAAACTTTACCGTCGTAATGGAGGTAGCGAATGCAAATCCCTTCAACTAAAATCAAAGTGATTCGAGAGCAGGCCTTAAAGTGAACTTATCCGAAATTTTGTGTGAGTGGTACCGGAAGGAGTATACAAATATAGTCCATATTCGAACCTGATGTATATCTGTTAGATATATTAGGATGTGCAAAGTATGGATTACATCGGTCACTCCCTTCAAGAGTTATCGTGCACACAATTTTTCCGAACATTTTTGAACTTTTGTGGAGGAGGTACCTAAAGGTCATTTATAGATAGAAAACTTCCTAAAGATTCTCTGTAGCTAAAAGATTTTCTAGAAGTTTTCTGTAGTTAGATATACGGTATCATTAAGTTTTTTATAGTTAGAGGACCTGAAACCTTTCGTAGGTAAATGAACTAAGGAGATCTTCTGTGAAAAGAATACCTCTTATTAGTGTTCCATAGATAAAATGTGTCCAAGACCTATTTGGAAGGCTTTCTACCTTTAAGATCTTGTTCAAATTAAGCTCTTCTTCATATAACCCCTGTATGAATGCAAGGAATTTATGAACACAATTCTATACGATTTAATTACAAGCTTGATTTTCAGAATCACCTCTCACTAAATTATAATTCATTCACCTTTTTTAATTCTGTTATTTTCCGTTGCTTTCAGTTTCAAAACTAGTTCCGATAAATGGACTTTGACGGCAAAATGTAAGGCTATTACGCTTTTACATTTCATTGACCCTTGATCTCTAGCGAAAGTTCAAAAACTAACAACCTTTCTGATAAATCTTAAACGAGGAAGCGGAAATCAGAACATTATTCGTTGTGTGGTCTCTCTGCGGTCAACAGCTTAGTAAAACCCCAGAAGTTGTAATTAATGAAATTAAATTTTCCGTTTCCACAAACACACTCTCTCACCACATTATCAGTTGTGGAAATTTCCTTGACAAGTTTTCCATAAGGTTAACACATGACATGAGGGACAACGGCATTCCTTTTTGAAGATGTTTCGTTATGAATTTTGGTAAACATTTAAAACAGCCAGTCAATCCACTTCAGGTCATAAAGATCATTAACTTCCAATTAAAAACAAAAAAACGTATGAAACAGCATGAAATAATTTTCCTTAGTACTGGGGATTTTTCTTTTGCGTAAGAAGGGAAACAAGCTGAAAAAATAAATGCCCCAAAGAAGAAAGATAAGCTGAGGTCAAAACAAAAAAAAAAAACACTTATGGGGTTTTAAATAAATATTTGCTTTGGATTTTTGTTATATGGAAAGAAAAGCGTATAAAAGTGACATGTACATCATATCAAAATTCAGAATATGATTTCGTCCATCTGTTTGCCGATGCAATACACAATTCCCACCAATAATTTACCAAATCTCATATTCTGGAATTTATTAAACAATAAGAGACATTGACATTTATGGTAAAAAAAAATTGACCAGTAGCAAAATCAGCATCTTCATCTTCTTCCGCAATTCTCTTATTCCACATTTTTCTTGAACATATTTTCACTTTTCTACTTTCTCCATTACTTCAACCACCCTTCAATGAAATATTCCACCAGCAGTCTATGCAAATCGTTAACATTTCCACAACCACATACTCAACCTTAAGGATTAGCCGAGCAATGTAAATTCCTTTCATCCCTTAAGCAGCAATGCATCGCCTGTAATGCGGCGCATCATTATGCATTAAGCAAAACCGATCAATTTTAATTTGAAATCCACTTCGGCACACACAACGTACTTCCTACTTAAGGGCAGGAGAATTAAAGTGATGACACTGGGCCACATGCAGCGGATATGTAGTTTCCCTAAATGAGACACAAAATAATTTATATCCTGACCTTTTTCTTGAACGGACGTTGTCGACAAAAAGACGCGACACTCGTTGTGGTCGTTGCTCCTAATTACATGGAGGCAGCAGCACTCGCACACTTTGTAGCAATAAATGTGTCATGCAAAGGATGAGCTAAGAAGACGACAAATGCATTGGGGAATTGTTTGCCAGCAGCCGTGGTCGCAAGTCAGACTACTTTTCATTACCAGATAATTGCAAATGTCAAATTTAGAAACCCTAATGCGGGTTCGATAATTGTTGCCATCACGAAAAATACGGACTACTAAAAATGACGATGATGTCGGTCGGCAAGGGAGAAGAAGAAGGTTTATCATAATTACATAGTGCAACAACAACAATAAATAACACAAGCGACAAACAGACGCTGGTGGATGATTATGTCAAAGAAGGCCAAGCAAATGCATATCTTTTTAAAATTTATTATGAAAGCAATATTGAAAATAACCAAGTTGCACTCTGGAGATTAGTGATCGTAAATTATTGTAAGCCCTTCTTTTATTTCAATTTTCATTCCGCATATCTTATTAAGATTTTGATATTGACAGAAGTGAATATGGTCTCAAACGGAAGTTGGTTATTAACGAAGGGAGAGATACTTGTAAAGTGAAACCTTATCTGCCACATGACATACATACATTTGCAGTGGAGATTTAAGTTTTTTAGATTGTTGTTACATACATATTTCGAAATCAATATCTGTTATTATGAAAAATTCAGTATCCTGGTAAATAATAGCCATCTCAACTTTACTAGATTATTGGCACAGTAAAATTTTAAATACATGGTATATGCGGCTGAACAAGTGTACTGTTTATAGATAACATTTGGATGTACCCACTAGGCCGGGGCAATTTGTATGGACGGAAAAAATGTTAATGGGCGCCTGGAGTTTCTGATTCTTGGGATTCTAATGCGCAAAAAAGTCTACTCATATGTCTACGGTGAAAATCGAGCCCCCGGATTTTGGCTTGAAGTTTTTTTCAAGATCTTTTGGATATTTTGGTATATAACAGCCAAAACACTGAGATTTTCGATCAAACACAAAGACAAAAGTTGTAGGCAAGACAATAATTATGAACTCTCTAGAACACCGCAAAAGAATTGGAACTCTCCTTCAGGCAGTTATGGTCTCGAGAAGGCTTACATTTTTCGGAAAATATCTATAAATGACACTGTGCTACAAAATGGGACTCAAAGTCAATGCCCTTGATGAGTGTCTTCAGTAAAATCGAATGGCGAATCGTTTTGTAGAATACTTTATCCCTCTAACTCAATTCCTTTCATGTCCTTTTCGTCGTTTATTTCTTGAACCGTAGTAAAAGTACCACAAGACGAGATTTTACAGTATCCAAATATTCTACGAAAATGTTGTTCATTGATGACTAATCGACATTTCCCCGTTTTCATGATCCTTTTTGACATTTATCCGGTTTTTGTTCCGAAAACTATGTTTTGTTTTTACTTGCTGTCATGTGATTGACAATGTTATTAGCTTTCTAATGATATACATATACGGTTAATGGGTTACTTAAAACCGGTTCAAAAATCAGTTTTAATATCAGAATATCCGGTTTAAAAGTGTATATTACCGGATCTATCCTCCAATAAAGTTTGTTATTAACGTATTCGTTATTACAAGAGCTGTTTGTGGTAAGTATTTCAGAAGCACCACAGACCAATAACAAATATACATAAAAACAAAACATTGTTTCTGAACAAAAACCGGATGAATGTCAAAAGGGATCATGAAAACGGGGAAATATCGAGTAGTCATCAATGAGAACCGTACCTAACATCATCTGAACAACATTTTTGTAAACTATTTGGATACTGTAAAATCTCGTCTTGTGGTACTTTTACTACGGTTCAAGAAATAAAGGACGAAAAGGACATGGAAGGAATTGAGATAAAGGGATAAAGTATTCTACAAAACGATTCACCATTCGATTTTTATGGAGACATGTAATCTCAAAATGAAGCTACAATAACGCTTAAGCGATATCTCACAAACTTGACATATGGTGAAAATTTCCTTGTGGGTTCTTAGTACACTCACCAAGGGCTTAAATCTCCAAAAAGAATTTTCCACCCACTGGCTTTGAGTCTCATTTTGTAGCACAGTGTCAGTGTCATGACGTAGGGGATGGAAGATAACAAGGAACGCCCCTGACCGGTTTTAACATAGCAAAGCCCAGGATTTATCTTGGTCCTTCTTTCATCTCAAGTGGACACTGACCTCCCCGTGGTGTCACCTGGGGTAGCTGCCTTTAACACCCGCTAAAGGTAGTGAGCCAAAATGTGCCGCGCGTTCACCCATAAGAACGTTAAAAGCTTGGGTTTGGGCGCAGGGTTAGTAACCCTCCCCTAGAAAAAGCAACCTACTATGAAAAAACAAAAGAAAAGAAAAACAAATCCCTCAAAAGTTGACGACCCCCGCAATCGTTTTAAGGACCATGATCTGCGAATCTGCACCTGGAATGTTCGCACTCTTTACATAGAAGTTGCAGTCTTCGCATTGGCAGACGTACTTGAAAAGTACAAGACCGATATTACTGCCATACAGGAAATACGATGGATTGGGAAAGGCGTCACAACAACACCTAAAGGTGACGCACTGTATTATAGCTGCCATGACGTAAAGCATTAGTTTGGTTGCGGATTTGTAGTTAGTCGGAGACTAAAACATCTGGTATCCAGATTCACACCCGTGAATGAAAGACTTGCTTCAATTCGAATAAAAGCTAAATTCTTCAACATCAAATTTATTTGCGCTCATGCTCCCACTGAGGAAAAGGACGAACAGACCAAAGATATATTTTACTAGCGCTTAGAGGAAAATATGACCGTTGCCCTGCCCATGACATTAAAATTATACTAGGCGATTTTAATGCCAAAAATTGGAAAGGAAAATAACTTTGGCCCAACAGTCGGGAATTTCAGTCTCCACAGTGAAACATCTGACAATGGTATGAGGCTGAAAAAAACATGGTAGTTAGCAGTACCAGATTTAATCATCTCGATATTCATAAGGGCACCTGGCTGTCTCCAGATCAAAGAACAAGTAATCAAATTGACCATGTTGTGATAGATGGAAGACATTCATCGACCGTGTTGGATGTACGATCGTTCCGAGCCGCAAACATTGATTCGGACCACTACCTTGTTGCAACAAAGGTACGTACCCGTCTAAACGTTGCAAAAGAAGCACGAACAGACACAACGCGGAAGTTGGACATCGATATGCTGCAAACACAACAGATAGCCACATAATAGTTCACTCAACTGGCTCAACTGCTTAATCAAAGCACTCCTTGTCCCGATAATATATCAGGACAATGGCAAAACATTGCCCACTCCAGGCAAATAGCCGCAAAATCCATACTTCGATACCAGAGACCTCCACCAAGGAATCCATGGTATGACCAGGAGTGTCGTGCTGCTACCGATGACAAAAATGCGGCATATAGAGCTACTTTACAATCAGTAGCAACGCGTAGCGCACGAGAGAGATATCGGGAGAAAAGGAGAGCAGAGAAACGTCTTTTCCGCAAGAAAAAGAGAGAAATGGAAAAGTGGGAGTGCGAAAAAATCGAGATGTACAGAAGCCAGAATTAAGTCCGAAAATTCTACCAAAGAGTGAAACATCAAACAGATGGCTTTGGTACAGGCACATCCTCCTGTAGAGACCAGCAAGGTAATCTGGTAACATATACAGATAGCGTGCTCAGGATATGGAAAGAACATTTCTCCAATCTGATGGTATCCAATAGTAGCGAAGACGATGATATCACAGATCCAATCCCAGAAGATGGTATAGAATATATACCGCCCGGCCAAGATGAGGTAAAAAAAACCAATCAACCGGCTGAAGAATAATAAAGCAGCAGCAGCCGATGGCTCACCAGTCGAGCTGTTCAAAACCGGAGGCGACACGCTGATAAGGTGTATTCATCAGCTAGTTAGCACCATCTGGCAGGAAGAACGAGTACCCGACGATTGGGACCTGAGAATCCTGTGTCCCGTCCAAAAGGAAGGAGATGCGACTTTATGCTCCAACTATAGAGGCATGAGTCTTATCCCTTTCGCCTACGAGATAGTGTCAGGGATATTGGGCGAACGACTAAAGCCAATGGTCAACGAAATAATTGGACCATACCAATGTGGCTTTAGACCTGGCAAGTCCACCATTGACCAGATATTTACCCTGCGGCAAATCCTAGAGAAGACCCAAGAGATGCAGATCGACATATATCACCTTTTTGTCGATTAAAAAGCAGCATTCAACAGCCCCCCACTTTCAAAGGTATTCCAAGCAATGTCTGAATTTGGTATCCCCGCAAAGCTCATTCGGCTTTGTAAAATGATTCTAACTGACACTAGATCTTCAGTTAAAATAGGAAAGAACCTCTCCTAAGAGTTTGGTACCAAAAGAGGTTTCAGACAAGGAGACAGCCTTTCGTGTGATCTCTCCAACATCCTGCTAGAAAGGGTTATACGAGAGGCAAACGTAAAAAAATGGCACAACCTACACCAATAGCCACATGTTACTTGCTTATGCTGATGACATAGACATCATGGGATGATCATTAAAGGAAGTAACTAATACCTTTAGAAAGGTCGAAGGAGAATCTGCGAAAGTGGGTCTGGCGGTAAACGGCGAAAAGGCCAAATTGACGGTGTCGACGCGCAAAGCGTCCTTAGAGCTCGGACCAACTGTGAAAGTTGGTACCTATAATTTTGAGGTAGTTAAAAACTTCGTCTACCTCGGCACTGCCATAAACACAACAAACAACATCAGTTGTGAAATAAGAAGAAGAATTGTATTGGCCAACAGATGCTACTATGGTTTAAGTAAGCAATTTAAAAACAAAACCACATCTCGTCAAACACTACCCGTGCTAATGTATGGCTCCGAAGCATGGGTACTTGCGCAAGCAGATAAGGCAGTGCTTGGTGTGTTTGAGAGAAAAATTCTTCGAAAGATCTACGGGCCGATTTGCGTTGACGGTGGTTGTTTAGTTTTTTTATTCGGATTTTAGAAAGTCTTTCATTTACCGGGGTGAATTTAGAGACAGTTTTTTTAATCTCCGGCCAACTACAAATCTACAACCAAACTCATGACAACTATAATGCAGTGGGTAACCATTAGGTATTCCTGTCACCCAATTTTTTTTTGTTTGAACACAAACAAAAATACAAATCGAAATTCAATGAAATCCCTAAAGTAAAGGAGATCATCGCGAAACGTTAGTAAGCTGAATTACTACCCAAACATTAACTGTATTGTGGATTTTTCCGAGCTCCAAACCTAGACAAATTAGCCTATAACCTGAATAGTGACTGGAGGACGAGTTGTCATATGGAATCTGACATCTTTCAAGAACATCTAATTCAAAGTAGAATCCCAAAATATCAGACGAATCCGATACGGAACAATTTTGTTATATTATCTGAATCCGTTTTCAAATGCTGATGTCGGTATTCTTAAACATAATTTATTTTTTTGGATGGCGAACTTCTCTTCGTAGCATGCCTTTTGCTATTGAGACAACTGTTCCGGCTGTAGTATAATCCTACAATTGCTGATATTTTGATTTTAGGGCCCTATTCTGCTTGCTCGGTAGTAAAAATTATGTTCACATTTATTGCGGGTAATAACCATTGATTCTGTTTACTTTGTCTTGATGAGTAGTCACGAAGAAAAATGGTGGAGGAAATTGGTTTCACTGGCTAGAAAGTGGAGGAAATTGGTTTCACTGGCTAGAAAATGGCCGGTGATTTTTGACACCGAACATTTAATAGCCATCTTTCTCAGGAGAATTTCAATAAAACAAGTTAAAATTTCATTATGAGAAAAGCCATTTAACTTATTTTTGCTATCGATGGTGTAATATAACAAGGCCTAACATATAAATACCACGGGCTCAAAGCTGGATGCTAACGCTGTTTAATATGGTGGGTCCATTTAATGAAAGTGTTGGAACAATGCCAATAACTAACTTGATTTGGGGCTCATCCAATCTCCAGTTAGGCTACAAATAGGATATATAATACTTATTTTTTCTCAAATTACAGAATTTTATGTTTTCTTTATATTTCAGACGAAAATGTAAGGACCGCCTTCCAATTACTTGTAATAGATCAATATTCTCTGAAAATCATTTTTTATTCGACATGGTTCTGTCGGATAAATTGCAAAGAAAAATATTTCCTAAATTTTCATTGTAATATAAGATCATTAGAAATCTTTTGACATTCATGAGAAAAAGATTTTTTTTTGTTTATTTTTATTGCTAAAATCATTTGTGTTTTCCTCATAAAAATACATTAATATTTCCCCAAACCAAAGGTTGTGCCTTAAGTCTTTCTTGGAAAATGGCACAAACACACACACTTCACTATAAAATAAAATTCTAAACATAAACATGCTGATGATGCTACGACTTTACCCTGTAATTAAAATATTAACAACACTTCATAAATTACACTGACTAAGAACAATAACAAAAATAGAGGAAAATGTTCACATTTCACCAGCTGACGCCATAATCTATTCAACGAATATTTAAATGCAATTACAAAGTCAATAATACCATCAAAACATTAAAAAGGAGAAACATATGACGAACTGACGATTGACTCTGGCTCTGACTAAGAGTTGTTCATGTGGTCCCTATGGAATTTAATGTGTTTATGAAAATTAATCCTAATGTTAATAAAAATAAATTATGTAATTATTGTTGACACAGTAGGTTTGGGAAATAGAAATACATACGTACATACATACATATGTATGCTGCAAATACAGAATAAGTTGGGAGAGAAATGTTAGAATTCTTGTTATTGTTAGAAAAATATTCAAATCATTGTAATTATTTTTTTATGTATTCCAAATCGCTACGGCAATAAGAAAATTGTATATAATACCTTCGAAATTCTAAAATTTTCTTTAATTACAAATCCTATGGAGCCGTTAGTTATTTGTCTTACAAGACGCAAACTTCAAATCAAATTTTATTTTAAAGGATCTCCTGATTTTCAAAATGCGTTTCATTGTGTATGGAAGCACAGGCTTGGTTAAACGTATAATAATGAGCGAGAGATGGTAGAAAGACTATGTTTAAAATGTACACGTTTGCTGAGATTAGCGAAGGACATATCGTACTGCTTGGATCGGTGTGTGAGGTCTTCAATAGCCACGGACATGATAGTAAACCCCAGTGGAAATCATCATTAAAAACAATGGAATTTGAATTGATATGGAAATTCCAATATCGAAACAAACCAGCTGTAAACAAATGACACATGTTCCAAAGTAGCAAGGAAAAGTATTTTGTTAAACAAAATATTCTGAAACAGGAAATATCAAAAAGATAGAAAATTAAAGAAAATTCATGGCAACGTGTGCCAGGCATGCGTATTAAAACAATAATGACTTAGCCAAACAACAAATTTTACACTGGCTGGTTATCATCTGCCACCTTTCTTGCTGGTTGACTGGCAGGCTGGCTGTGGCAAAACAAAAGAGAACCTTAACTGTTCGATCAGTGATGGTTGGTTGAACCTCCCTCCCCTACAATTTCCACACACACACACAATCACAGACTCACACTTGTATACCCGGCCACCACACAGTGTGCTAACAAAAGGATCCACCTACCAAATAAAAACTTGTAGGACAATAATAATGAAACGAGAGACGACTGCCACCAGCACCATGTGTTACGTCAACAACATGTTTTCTTATTTTTGGAAATTAATTCTTTTGTGAAAAATCAATAGACATTGAAAAGGGGCAAAACAGCTGCTTGTTCTCAGTTTAGGAAATTAGAATCTTTGAACATTGGAAGAAATCTTTAAGGGTTCATGAGGAAATCTTCGGCATAAAATCATAATTTATCAGCATCTTCAGATCGCCGGGAATGGTGTGAGAGCATGTGGTCACCATTATTCTGAAGATCATTTTGTGTTGATAGGAATTTTGTTTGTATCTTTTCTTTTTTATCTGATGTTTCATCACGCATGCTGTGTCATTAAGCATGCCATGAACGTGCCGTTCTTAAGGTTAGCTAGAATAGTTAAATACAGTAACATATGCCGTTAAGTGGACAAAAAGGTCCATTTTGAATTTAATCATTTTGCCAGCTGAAAATCATTAAGGATTATGGAAATCATATGCAGAGAGCAACTTCATGTAAATCCACTTCTAATAAAAATATACCTAAAAATTACAGAACAAACGCTAAGACTTTCTACATAAAAGTCTTCCTAAAGCAGGTCGACCATAGCTAGAACTCCTCACAATTATAAAAATATAAAATTAAAAATATATGAAATATGAATATTATATTTCAAATTTAAAACATAAAATATAAACTATAAAATGTAAAATATAAAACTTAAAACATATAATATAACATATAACATATAAAATTAAGGATATAAAATAAAAACAAATAAAAAAGTATCAGTCGGCTTTGCCGACAGAGATATACCCTCAGCCTGTGCAAATTGAAACACTTTTTTCACAAAAAAATTATGTATTTAGGGGGTTTCAAAATTTTGGTCGTATGAACCGACAAAAATTTTGATTAACATTAAAGTTCAAAAATTTTGCGAAAAGGTACTTAAAGGAATGGGCCGACATAGACCATGGGGGTGCCATAGGTGGTTTTTACACCCTTCGGGCTGTTTTCTCAAGAAGTATGGACTTGTCCCTGAAACAACTTTTACCATCGTAATTAAGGCAGCGAATGTAAGTTGCTTCAACAAAAAAGTGATTCAATAGCAGGTCTTAAAGTGAACTTATCCAAAATTTTGTGTGGGAGGTACGGGATGGAGTGGACAAATATAGTCCATATTCGAACCTGATCTATATCTGGTAGATATTATGAGAATGTGTAAAGTATGGACCAAATCGGTTACTCTCATCAAGAGTTATCGTGCGCACAATTTTTCTGAATATTTTTGAACATTTGAGGGGTAGGTACCTGAAGGAGTGGACCGATATGGCTTATATACGAACTTAAACTAAGTTTGGAAACAATATTACGAAGGCCAAATTTTGGCCGGAATCGGCATACCCGTTCTAGAATTATCTTGCGCTTCCACCCATAAGCATGGTGTCATAGGGTTTGTTTTTCAACTTTCAGACTATTTTTTCAGGAAGTATGGACTTGCCCCTGAGGAAACTTGTACCTTCGTATAGGGGACAGTGAATACAAGATGTTACAACAAAAACCAAGGCTATTCGAGAGCAGGTCCTAAACTGAACTTTTCCGAAATTTTGTGTGGGAGGTAATCGAAGGAGTCCAGATTGGAACCTGATCTAAGTCTGGTAGAAATTTCATAATGTGCAAAGTATGGACCAAATCGGTTACTCCCTTCAAGAGTTGTCGTACGCACAAATTTTCCGAACATTTTCGAACTTTTGTGGGGGAGGTACCGATATAATCCATCTTTGGACTTTAACTAAGTTTGAACAAAATATTAAGAAAGCCAAATTTTGGACCGAATCGGCAGATCAGTTCGAGAGTTATCTTGCGCTCCAACCACTACACACGGTGTCATAGGGTTTTTTGTAACTTTCAGGCTATTTTCTCAGGAAGTGTGGACTTGCCCCTAGTGAAACTTACAGCGTCGTATAGAGGACAGCGAATACAACTTGCGTAAACAAAAATCAAAGCGATTCGAGACCAGGTCCTAAACTGAACTTTTCCGAAATTTTGTGTGGGAGGTACCCGAAGGAGTGGACCGATTGAGTCCATATTGGAACCTCATATAAGTTTGGTAGAAATTACACGATGCGCAAAGTATAGACCAAATCGGTTATTCCCTACAAGAGTTATCGTGCGCACAAGATTTGCGATAATTTTTGAACATTTGTGGGGGAGGTACCTGAAGGGGTGGACCTATATGGCCCATCTTCGAACATAAATCGAATCTGGACAAAATATTTCGATACCCAAAATTTGAACCGAATCGATCCGTTCGAGAGTTATCGTGCGCACCAGCCTGCCAAACAGACAGACAGACGGACGGACATTGCTAGATCAACTCAAAATTGTATGAAGCGTATATATATAAAAACGCCGAGCTATACCGACAAAATTCTGACGGAAAGTTTCTAGACTCAAAGAAGACCACATACCAAATTTCCTATATTTCGGGAAGAGGATGTGGCTAAAACCTACAAAATACCGAAAATCTAGAAGTACGCTTCTATGGGGATATAGAAAGACGTGAACCTATACTCTTCTGGAATATTTTATAACTCTTAGGGCCATTATTACATGTGTTCTTTTACTATCTGATGGATTTGAAAACGCAAAATAAACCAATTTGGAGGCATTAAAAATACAATTTTTACATCGAAAGCTAATTCCAAGAAGCTCCTCCTTGAAATACAATCATCACTTTTACCTTTAAGTTAACCGGAACTCTATAAATCTGTACGGTAAATCCAAACTATAACAAAAGAATACTTATAATAATGGGGGTATGAAGACTAAATAACGAATTTCAGCCATTTCGGTTGGATATTGACGTCACAATCTTCAGTATTACGAAAATCCGGAGGTACCGACGAATTTTAGTCAGAAATGGGGCAATATGAAAGCGTGGACCTGTACAGACATATTTCTGGCAAACAGTTTTATATCACATTGAAGACTAAATACCAAATTCCAGCCATTTTGGTGGAATATTGAAGACACAACCTTCAAAATACGAAAAATCGGGAGGTACCTTTCCATGGAGGCTATATAAAGGCGTAGCCCTATACCGACAAATTTAAAGGGGAAGTTTGAGTACCCCCAACGAAGTCTAAATACCAAATTTCAGCCAATTCGGTGGAATATTGAGGCCACAACGTTCAAAATACCGAAAATCGGGAGGTACCGTTCTATGGGGGCTATATGAAGGCATGGACCGATACCGACAAAGTTCTGGGGGAAAGTTTTATACCACCAACGTAGACTAAGTACCAAATTTCAGCCATTTTGGTGTGATAATGAAGCTAAAACCTTCAAAATACCGAAAATCGGGAGGTACCGTTCTATGGGGGCTATATCAAAACGTGGACCGATATATCCCATTTTCAATACCAACCATCCTGCAAGTAATAAAAACTTCTGTACCAAATTTTGACTCTCTATCTTTAAAATTACGAGCTGTATCTTGATTTCAACAGACAGACAGACGGACATGGTCAAATCGACATAGAATTTTATGCTGATCAATAATACACATACTTTATAGGGTCTCCGACGAATATTTCGATGTGTTACAAACGGAATGACAAATGTAATTATACCCTCCATATGATGGAGGGTATAAAAATGAATGGTTCTTCTCTAACATTATACCGAAAGTAAAGAATACAGCCGAAACAACAATAATGTAATTTTTCGACTTAAAGTGTTATGTCACGATTTAGCTAAGAGTTTGCCGATTGATTTCTGATATCGGTTTCTGAGATATTTGTTTAACCATGCTTTGTCATAGCCCAAACATGAGTTTTGTAGCCTTATACAGTACTGCGAGAAGAATTCGGAGTTTATGAGTCGTAGTCTGTATCGTTCGATTTTAAATTTCTAAGGTTTATAATTGTCTTGCACAGACTCTGTCACCTCTAGTAAAGAAAATATGGCGTTTTTATGACATAAAATAATATTTTATTCTTAGGCTATAGACACAATATCTAGATATATAGAAGTCCAAGCTGCACGAGCGGATTCGAGTTATTCTTCTTTTTCGAGGTATCTAATTCATAGAAGTCGAAAAATGGGTTATGATCGGGTATAACCTCCAACACATTAAACCCGTATATAACTTAATTCGTCCTACTCTCGAAGAGCGTTATATAAGGATTGGATTATGAGGAATCCCAAAATGTAATCTAAGATCTTCGAAATACTGAAAATCTTGTGATTGCAAAAACAACTGCAATTCTCGTTGTTGTAAAATTCTGGGGTATACCATTCCGTTGACCTACATGATTAAAAACTTCGATATAATTTATTTTCAATTCTAACTATACGAGGACTTATATTTTATACTCATTAAAAAATTATAATTGTACCCTAAATACTATTAAATTTATATAATCTGTGTCACTATCTCATATAAAATCAACGAACAAACCCTTTAAAATAGCTTTACGTAACGCTACACAACATTTTAAAATTTCATGATTTTTGGTCAAGTTGGGCCCCCCCCCCGAAATGAAATCCTGCGTATGTCCCTGACGGATAGGGCTAAACACTTGAAATGAGAATCAATATGGGAAGTAGAGTTGATATAAAGAGGTGGTTTTGTAAATGTGTAATTATGTGTACGAAAAGTACTAAATGGTACAAAATTTGGTACTGTAGTTTTTTAAATTCATACTTATGGGTACGAAAAGTATTAAATTTGGCACAACCTGGATTTGGGTGACCGAATAGAGCTGGAATTCTGAGATTTGGAATTATGATTATTGATGGGGTGTAGGTTTGAGATATCGAGGTAGTTTTGGAACTGTATACATATGTGTACGCAAAGTACTAAATGTACTATATTTGGTACAATTTGGATTTAGGAGATCAGATAGAGCTGGAATCCTGAAATTTGGAATTAAAATTTCTGTTGGATTGCAGGTTAGAGGTAATTTTGGAAATAAGTACTTATTGGTACGAAAAGTACTAAATAGTACTAAATTTTTACAATTTGGACTGCGGTAGACGGATAGAGCTGGAATCCTGAGATGTGGAATTAAGATTACTCTTGGATTGTAGATTTGAGATATTGTGGTAGTTTTGGAAATTCGTACATATGGGTACGAAAAGTATTAAATGGAGTGCTGAAGTTTGGAATTGAGATTACAGTTGGATTTTAGGCTTGAGGTAAATGGTACTAAATTTTATACATTTCGGATTTGGGTGAACTGATAGAGCAGGAATCCGAAGTTTTGGAACTAAGATTACTGTTGGAGGGTAGAATTGAGATATGGAGTTAGTTTGGGAAATCGAACGTATGTGTACTAAACTTAGTATAACTCGTGTTTGGTTGGATGGAGCTAAAATCCTGAAATTTGGAATATATATGGATATAATTTTGGAAGTTCGTACTTATGTGTACGAAATTTACTAAATTTGCTAAATGTGGATTTGGGCGAACGGGAGTATAGGATTGAGATATGGATGTAGTTTTGTACAGTTTCGATTTGGCGGAATCCTGAAATTTGGAATTAAGATTACTGTTGGAGTTTGGGATGGAGGTAGTTTTGGAAATTAGTACTTATGTGTATAATAATTGTTCCACAAATATCCCATAAGGGATAAGGGAGACTTATCTCATATCAATGAGTGCACCCCAATTCATATTAGCTCAATGATATGGGACCTACAGTTTATCGCCGAGTCCGAACGTCGTGTCTAAGACACCACTTTTGTAGAGAAGTTTTTCGTGGCTGAAATATTCAGGAAATGTCGCCAGCATTACTGAGGGGTATTTTGATACCTGACCGGGGAATCGAACCCACGACCTTATGCGTGCAAGGCGGGTGTGCATACCATTGCACCACGGTAGCACCCTAGTACTTATGTGTATGGAAAATACTAAATGGTACTAAATTTGGTATTGGTGATAAGGATACTACATTTTGTGTAGGATTGAGATATACGGAAATACGTGCAAACAGTACACAAAAAGTACTAACTGGTACTAAATTTCGTACGAAAGCTACCAAATAGTAATAAATTGTATTTTGGATGTATATTGGTGTGCAGTTGGTTTTGGAAATATTATACGTACATACAAAAAGGTAATAAATATTTTATTGCACTAACTATATGTACAAAAAGCACTGAATTTGGTACTAAATTTGTTACAATTTGCTATAAGATGAAGGGATAAAATTGGAATTCTAAAATTTGGGGTTAGGATTCAGATAAGTAATTCATGGTAACATTTAGTATTGGGTGAAAGGTCTGAAAATTGTGTATTATATATGTGTGAAAAACCACTTAATTGTACTAAATTATTGAGTAAAGGCCAGTGACCCTAAGCATAATAGGTTAACATGCAAATATGGTTATTGAAATTCAAACTACTATAATGGCCTGTTTCATTAAGACGCATGGTAGAACAAATACAAGGTAAAGTTAATACTACAACAAATACAACTCGAACAACAACCACAAAGGAATTTGTTTTTGTTTGTAAACCTTAGTGTCAACGTAAATGTAAACAAAACAAGGAAATGTCTATAAATTATTGGAATTTAAAAAACTAATATTTTTTCACATTTGATTGAATATTTTGGAAAACATGAATGAAAACTCGTTAGATTTTCAATTTGAATGTTTCCATATCATTCCACTAAATGCATAATTTCTCGCAGAAAGTAGAATACTTGCAAAAATGTTTCGGGTCGCCGGTAATTCATTGAAAAAAGAGAAGATGTTTCAATCATTTGCTTTTGAAAACAAAAAATCACATGTTTATTAGGGCTTTATTCTTTTCATGTTTAACAAAATACCACACATATTAACAAATATTGTACCGCCTCTATAAGCGATGTTTTAGTGTGCGGCATGTCGTTCGGACCTGGAGGAGGTTACATGTCAATGATATGAAGCCGTCTTTATGGGAAATAGTTTTTTTTTCTGATGAATAAATTTGTTCTTCAAAAATATATATCCCTAATATACATCGAACATAGAAATAAATACATAAAATGTCGAATGGAAATTGACACTAACACTACAACCCAGTTCAGTCAGCTGGGTATTGCTGCTACCTTTTCTTGTTCTACCATGATTAAGACGATTCAACTCAAATTTGTTCGAACAACTATCAAACTTCTGTTATTTTTAAAAATATTCAATTAATTTTTGTTTTCAAACAATAAAAATTCTTCAATAACAGGAGTTTGGTAGTAATTCGAACGAATTTGAATTCGAATCGTCTTACAGAAAACGACCATAAATTTATGAAAAGTATTAATTTTGTACCGTTAGTATTGGAAATTTTATTTTATTAGTAATTTTAATTTATTAAAAGGGGTTAATCATAATTTTGTTTGAATTCCTTTCCATTAATGATAACTTTTCGCTAACGAAGTAGAGGGCACATGCTAGTAAAATATAAAATTTTAAATATATATTTTAAAACTAGCCGGCCCGGTCCGCGTTGCTGGCCCTTGAAACAGTTTTATGTTACCTTTGCTTAAGAAAATTATATTTTTCTTTCAAATTAGGCGGGATCTGCAAGTGACTATAAATAAAACATCTTCAGAAATGATGGAATCTATATGAAATTTGGCGGTATGTTAAGTTATGACTTGAGGCATGCATTTATTTCATATGCTGGAATGGTATAACTGGCAGTGTTTGTCTGAAATCTAAACATGAATTGCTCTTAAATCCTTCAAGAATCGTTCTAAAGCTTCTTGGGAATTTTTATGTGCCATCGTACATTCGTTCCAGATGATAATTTCCATTTAACATAACAGTAGTCACGCTCTTGTAAAAATCATGAGTGAAAATGCATAATTTGATGCACTTCCAAATCACTTGTACATATGATTTAACTGCCTCTTTGGAGGCAAACTTTTTGCTGGGTAGCTATCGACATGTTGCCTTCTAATTTAAAGACTTGCTTTCCAATAAGACCAAAGCTTCGTTATGCATAACATCTGTTATTTCCATTGATTTGTAACATATTTCAGAAATCGGGAGTGGTCGGGTCTTACGGCTAAAATATGTACCCAGGGTTGGGGGCATATTTCCACCAGGGACTATCCCTGTACATGATCTGAAAATGACATGGAAATCAGTTCAAAAGTTTTGGAGATATAAAAATATATAGCTTATTTTCACCTCGGGTGTTCATGATGGCCATTGCTGTAAATTCTCTGAAATTTTAAAGAAAATCGGCTCAGTAGTTTCCGAGATATAACGTATATAAAAATGTGGGCATGGTAGGGTCTTTAAGCCCTATTTACTAAGCCATACGTTAGTAAGTTTTGCAAAGACACAGTTTTAATAGAATTGGGCAAAGAGGAGGTACCCCGCCCCCTCAGAAATTCAACAAAATATATATCCTATTTTCACCAGGGGTCATCCCTATCTGAAATTTTCAAGAAAATCGGTTTAGTAGTTTTGGATATAAAAGGTATTTAGAAAGTGGGTGTGGTCTGGTCCCAAATGAGTACATCGGGTCGCAGACACAACCACCATTGTCCCCAAGTTATCTTTCTCTCCGATACGTTTTTCAGTTTTGTTAAAATATCGTTTTCAAAAAATAGGGCATGAGGGAGGTTCACAGCTCCCTCCGGAATTCAACAAAATATATAAACTATTTTCACCAAGGGTCCTCCCAGTAGATTTAAAAAAAGTGGGCGTGGTCGGATCTTTATGTCCCAAACCAGTACCTAGGGTCAGAGACACAACAACCATTGTCTCGCAAATTAATTTTCTCTCCGATACGTTCAATTTTGTTAAAATAGCGCTATTAATAAATAGGGCATGGGGGAGGTACCCCCCCCCCCCCTCCGAAATTCAACAAAATATATACCCTATTTTTACCACGGGTCCTCCCAGTAGATTCTCTGACATGTTCAAGCAAATCGGTTAAGCAGTTTTTGATATATAAGCTATTTAAAAAAGTGGGAGTGGTCGGGTCTTTAGGCCCCAAATGAGTACCTAGGATCGGAGGCACAACAACCATTGTCTCGAAAATTAATTTTCTCTCCGATAGGTTTGTCAGTTGTGCTAAAATAGTGTTTTTAAAAAATAGGACATAGGGGAGTTACCCCGCACCCTCCGAAAAGCAAAAAAATATATAGCCTATTTTCACTACCGGTGTTCCCTGTACATTATCTGAAATTTTCAAGAAAATCGGTTCAGCCGTTTTTGAGTCTATTCGGAACATACAAACAAACATACTAACATACACACATTGTCTTTTATATATTAGAAGATAGCCCCTTCTGACATTCAACAAAATTTGTAGCCTATTTTAACCGGGGGCCATCCCTGTACATTCCCTGGCAATTTCAGAAAAATCAGTACAGTAGTTTTTGTAGATATGACAAAAATTTAAAATTGAAAAAAGTGGCCGTAAATGTGGGTGTGTTCAAAATTTCTTTGCATAAAAATCGGTCCAGCCGTTCTCAACTGATGCCATTACCAACGAACGACATTTGATGTTTATTTATATAGATATAGCATTTTTAAAGAAATAAGGTGTAGGAAGTACCGCACCCATTCCGAAATTCAACAAAATGTGTAGCCTATTTTAACCAGGGGCCATCCCTGTACATTCCCTGGCAATTTCAGGAAAATCGGTTCAGTAGTTTTTGTAGAAATGAGAAAAATTTAAAATTGAAAAAAGTGAGCGCAAAAGAGGGTGTGGTCAAAAACCCATGTCTGGTTATGGCGCATATTTTACAGAAAGAATTATCGAAATCGGTGCAGCCGTTCTCAACTGATGCCATTACCAACGAACGACATTTGATTTTTATTTATATAGATATAAAATAGAAAATAAAATTTTATATAAATTGATCCCATTAAAGAACGATACCCCAGTTCCATCCCTCTTTAAAAATAAACAAATTCAAATGCTTAGAAACGGGATCATAAAAAATAAAAAAAAAAGCAAATAGAAATAAAAACAAGTAAATTCGTTGAACGAAACAATGACAAAACGAAAGGATCAACGAAAACAAAAACACGTGTGGCACGCATGCGTTCCAAAATATAGCAATTCGATGAAACTCATAAAAAGGGGAACAACATTATGAGGGTATAATTTTGTAACAGCAGCGACCCTTAGCTGTTTACACAAGCACACTTATAAAAAAATATTTGTTGTTTAGCTTCCGAAACTCACAAAACAAAGAAAGAGACCTCCGCAGTTTAACAAATGCCATAGAGTTGTTGCAGGAAGCCTCAGGAAGGGCAACTTACAATGAATTCCTAACCATTCTGTAAGTGGTATTTACATTCCTACATTGGCTTTTGTTGCTCTCTGAAGTTCAATTACAGGAAATCAAACACATGAGAAAAACACTTCACTACATAATTCAAAAGCAATTAACAACTTGAAATCATTTGAACACAAATCTATGAATGAATTACAAAAAAACAAAAAAAAAAAAAAAAGCTTGAATGAGTGAATGTATTATTGAGCAAATAATGAATTGCAGACATATTATTTTTGTAGCTGTTAAATGAGGGTGTGTTTTTGCTCTCAACCTACCAGCACACTTTACAATTTTTTGTTTTAGGCGCAACTTTGGCAGATTTTGAAAACGCACGCAGCTGCCACCAGCTAAACGCCCAATCATTTGCATAACTACACACTTGTTATGTGTGGAGAAGCTGATTTTTTTAGAATAATTTATTCGTCTTTATTTATTTTTGTTTTTTGTGGAACTCCAATTGCCTCCAACACTTTAATCATACGAAAGCGGATACTTTGTTGAAGGGAAGAATTCAAAAAAAAAATGGTAGAAGTTTTTTATTCAAAAAAATCTATTAACTATTACGTGTGTGTCCTCAGGATGCATTTCTTACAAATTTCAACACATGTTTATGTCTAAGCTTATCAGATTGATTTAATTTTCATCAACATCTGTTAACACATTAAAACCCCTCTTCATCTTATTGATGGCTTTTCCAAATGTTCCAAGTCTTCGTGTGTGGTAACCTTCTTTCATGCTGCAGCATTTCAATTACGGCGGGTGAATCCAATTGAAGTTGAAAATTTCCACGTTGGATGTTTTTAAGGTGCTCCTGCGTAGGAAGTTTTGGTTAACCAAAAACAACCTGCTGATTTCCATGTGAATAAATTTTGATTTATGAATGAACTTCCAAAAATTCTTCAGAATTATGTGGTTAGATTTGGATAGATTCTCAAATGAAGGTTTACTACAATATGTAGGAAGAAATCGTATCTTCTCCACGTTTAGTGGGAGATGAATAATGAAAGAACAGAAGGTGTGGAGTATTTATTGAATGGTATCCCCGTGGTTCATGAGAAAAAGAAACGGCCAGATAAATGATTTTAACTCATTTACTTTTCGAAACTGTTTTGTAATTAAAAATTATTTAGAGTTTTACATTTGCTAGTTCTAAGGAAAATATTCTTAAAAAAGTAAACAGGTATCAGTTGGCTTTGAGGACAACTTAATGCCCTCTGCATATGACTGTAAAAAAAACATTAATTTCAGACCTAAATGTCCTATAAACAGTTCCCTAATTGCAAAAATAAATAGCATTTCTAGGTGACAAAAATGTACTGGTACTTCCCTGCGTAAATTTTTAGACTCTAATTCCACTGACAGACCTAATCGACACAGACTGCACAAATAAATAAAATTTTCCTTCATATTGTTTTGCTTTGAAAGAAATTTGAAAATAAAGAATCGGTTTAAAATGGATACACCTTTCTGTTATTAATTAATTATAAAAATTCACAATTTTTATTCCAATCGTCTCTCTTTTTATTTAACAATTCAAAAAGTATATAACTAATTATTTAATTATTTTTAAGCAAATTTGTAAATTGACTTACAACAAAAAACAAATATTCGCTCATAATAGTACCTTCCAACAGTGTTGCCATATCAAAAAATGGCCCACGGGCGAAAAAGTGGGGTGTTGCCAATTCGTTTTCGCCGCCCAGGCATCTAAATACAATACCGCGACGGTGACGTAGGGGATGGAAGATACCAAGGAACGGTCCTGATCGGTTTTAACATGGCAAAGCCCAGGATTTATCTTGGTCCCTCTTTCATCCAAGTGGACACTGGCCTCACCGTGGTGTCATCCATAGGAACGTTAAAAACTTGGGTTTGAGCGTCGGGTTAGTAACCCTCCCCTAGAAAACAATTAAAAAAAAAAAAAGAATGTTCAAATTCAAATACTTATTTCACAAAAAACTTATGTATTTAGGGGGTTTAAAAATTTTGGTCGTATAAACAGACAAAAATTTTGATTAGGATTAAAGTTCAAAAATTTTGCGGAAAAGGTCCTTACAGGAATGGACCGACATAGACCATGTGGGTGCCATAGGGGGTTTTTACACCCTTCGGGCTGTTTTCTCAAGAAGTATGGACTTGCCCCTGAAACAACTTTTACCAACGTAATTGAGGCAGCGAATGTAAGTTGCTTCAACAAAAATCAAAGTAATTCAATAGCAGGTCTTAAAGTGAACTTATCAAACATTTTGTGTGGGAGGTACGGGATGGAGTGGACAAATATAGTCCATATTCGAACCTGATCTATATCTGGTAGATATTATGAGAATGTGTAAAGTATGGACCAAATCAGTCACTCCCATCAAGAGTTATCGTGCGCATAATTTTTCCGAATATTTTTGTAATTTTGTGGGGTAGGTACCCGAAGGAGTGGACCGATATGGCTTATCTACGA
Organism: Musca autumnalis; assembly: GCF_047663935.1. NCBI lineage: Eukaryota > Metazoa > Arthropoda > Insecta > Diptera > Muscidae > Musca > Musca autumnalis. Next base: position 246,779,072 of record NW_027411755.1, read on the forward strand.
ACTTAAAGTAAGTTTGGAAACAATATCACGAAGGCCAAATTTGGCCGGGATCGGCATTTCCGTTCGAGAATTATCTCGCGCTTCCACCCATAAACATGGTGTCATAGGGTTTGTTTTTCAACTTTCTGGCTATTTTTTCAGGAAGTATGGACTTGCCCCTGAGGAAACTTGTACCTTCGTATAGGGGACAGTGAATACAAGATGTTACAACAACCAAGGCGATTCGAGAGCAGGTCCTAAACGGAACTTTTCCGAAATTTTTTGTGGGAGGTACTCGAAGGAGTTTACCGATTGAGTCCATATTGGAACCTCATCTAAGTCTGGCAGAAATGTCATAATGTGCAAAGTATGGACCAAATCGGTTACTCCCTTCAAGAGTTATCGTACGCACCAATTTTCCGAACATTTTCGAACTTTTGTGGGTGAGGTACCGGAAGGAGTGGACCGATATAATCCATCTTTGAACTTGAACTAAGTTTGGACAAAATATTACGAAAGCCAAATTTTGGACCGAATCGGCAGATCCGCTCGAGAGTTATCTTGTGCTCCAACCACTACACACGGTTTCATAGGGTTTTTTGTAACTTTCAGGCTATTTTCTCAGGAAGTATGGACTTGCCCCTAATGAAACTTACAGCGTCGTATAGAGGACAGCGAATACAACTAGCGTAAACAAAAATCAAAGCGATTCGAGACCAGGTCCTAAACTGAACTTTTCCGAAATTTTGTGTGGGAGGTACCCGAAGGAGTGGACCGATTGAGTCCATATTGGAACCTCATCTAAGTTTGGTAGAAATTACAAGATGTGCAAAGTATGGACTAAATCGGGTTTTCCCTACAAGAGTTATCGTGCGCACAAGTTTTGAGACAATTTTTGAACATTTGTGGGGGAGGTACCTGAAGGAGTGAACCTATATGGCCCATCTTCGAACTTAAATCGAATCTGGACAAAATATTTCGATACCCAAAATTTGAACCGAATCGATTGATCAGTTCGAGAGTTATCGTGCGCACCAGCCTGCCAGACAGACAGACAGACGGACGGACATTGCTAGATCTACTCAAAATTGTCTAAAACGGATATCGTACAAACATACTTGGGGTCTAAAACCATTATTTCGATGAGGCACATTTTTGGTCGTATCAAAGTGTAAATACCCTCTTTAGCCTAAAGGCTGAGGGTATAAAAACAACCTACTACGAAAAACGAAAAAAAAGAAAAACAAACCCCTCTAAAGTTGACGAACCCCGCAAACGTTTTAAGGACCATGATCTGCGAATCTGCACCTGGAATGTTCGCACTCTTTATAGAGAAGGTGCAGTCTTCGCATTGGCAGACGTACTTGAAAAGTACAAGACCGATATTACTGCCATACAGGAAATACGATGGATTGGGAAAGGCGTCACAACAACACCTAAAGGTGACGCACTGTATTATAGCTACCATGACGTAAAGCATGAGTTTGGTTGCGGATTCGTAGTTAGTCGGAGACTAAAACATCTGGTATCCAGCTTCACCCCAGTGAATGAAAGACTTGCTGCAATTCGAATAATAGCTAAATTCTTCAACATCAGCTTTATTTGTACTCATGCTCCCACTGAAGGAAAGGACGAACAGACCAAAGATATATTTTACGAGCGCTTAGAAGAAACATATGACCCTTGCCCTGCCTTACTTACTTACTTAGCTGGCCTTTTACAGAACATTTGTTCCATAAGCCGAACTAAGAAAAAATCTCCAATCCTCTCTGTTTGCTGCTGTATTTTCCCAATCTGGGATATGTAGCTTTGTGATATCTCGTTTCACTTGTTCGCTCCAACGAAGCTTTGGCCTTCCAGATCTGCGAGAACCTCCATGCGGCCCGTATTTATACGCCTTTTTAGCGGGTTCATCATCACTTATTCTTATAACATGGCCTAGCCATCGCAATCGTTGTATCTCGATTCGTTCAACTATATTGATGTCATTGTATAGTTGATACAGCTCGATGTTCATACGACGCCGATATTCGCCGTCAACACAGATTGGCCCGTAGATCTTTCGAAGAATTTTTCTCTCAAACACACAAAGCACTGCCTTATCTGCTTGAGCAAGTACCCATGCTTCGGAACCATACATTAGCACGGGTAGTATCAGTGTTTTGTACAGTGTTATTTTTGTTTGACGAGAGGTGGCTTTATTCCTAAACTGCTTACTCAGCCCAAAGTAGCATCTGTTAGCCAACACTATTCTTCTTCGTATTTCACAACTGATGTTATTTGTTGTGTTTATGGCGGTGCCGAGATAGACGAAGTCCTTTACTACCTCAAAATTATAGGTACCAACATTCACAGATGGTGCGGTGTTTATGGACATATTACGCGTCGATACCATCAACTTGGTTTTTACGCCGTTTACTGCCAGACCAACTTTAGCAGATTCTCTTTCGACTTTTGCAAAGGTGTCAGTTACTTCCTTTACCGATCGACCCATGATGTCAATGTCGTCGGCATAAGCCAGTAACATGTGGCTGTTCGTGTATATCGTTCCATTTCTTTTGACCTTCGCGTCTCGTATGACCTTTTCCAGTAGGATGTTAAATAGATCACACGACAGGCCGTCTCCTTGTCTGAAACCTCTTTTGGTAGTAAACTCTTCGGAGAGGTTCTTTCCAATTTTAACTGAGGATCTCGTCTCAGTTAATGTCATTCTACAAAGTCGAATGAGCTTTGCAGGAATACCAAAATCAGACATGGCTTGGAACACCTTTGAACGTATAGGGCTGTCGAATGCTGCTTTATAATCGACGAAAAGATGGAAGGTGTCGATCTGCATTTCTTGGGTCTTTTCCAGGATTTGTCTCAAGGTAAATATCTGGTCAATGGTGGATTTGCCAGGTCTAAAGCCGCACTGATAGGGTCCAATAATTTCATTGACCATAGGCTTTAGTCTCTCACACAATATGCCAGATACTATCTTATATGCAATAGGGAGCAGACTTATGCCCCTATAATTGGAGCACACAGTCTTATCACCCTTCTTGTGGACTGGACATAGGATGCTCACGTTCCAATCGTCGGGTACGCGTTCTTCCTGCCAGATGGTGCTAACTAGCTGATGCATACACCTTATCAGCGTGTCGCCTCCGGTTTTGAACAGCTCGGCTGGTAGGCCATCTGCTCCTGCCGCCTTATTATTCTTCAGCCGGTTTATTGCTGTCCTTACTTCATCTTGGCTGGGCGGTATACATTGAATACCATCATCTGGGATTGGATCTGTGGTATCTTCGCCGTCTTCACTGCTATCGGATACCAACAGTTTGGAAAAATGTTCTTTCCATATCCTGAGCACACTATCTGTATCAGTTACCAAATTACCTTGTTGATCTCTACAGGAGGATATTCCTGTACCAAAGCCATCAGTTTGATGCTTCACTCTTTGGTAGAATTTTCGGACTTCGTTCTGTCTCCTGTACATCTCCATTTGTTCACACTCCCTCTTTTCCATTTCTCTTTTTTCCTGCGGAAAAGACGTTTCTCCTCTCTCCTTTTCTCCCGATACCTCTCTCGTGCGCTACGCGTTGCTACTGATTGTAAAGTAGCCCTATATGCCGCATTTTTTTCTTCGGTAGCAGCACGGCACTCCTGGTCATACCACGGATTCTTTGGTGGAGGTCTCTGGTATCCAAGTACTGATTTTGCGGCTGTTTGCATGGAGTGGGCAATATTTTGCCATTGTGCTGATATGTTATCGGGACGAGAAGCGCCATCATTAAGCAATTGTGTCAGTTGAGTGGAATATTTAGTTTGCAGCTTGGCGGTGTCCAACTTTCGTGTTGTGTCTGTCCGTGCTTTATTTGCAACGTTTAGACGGGTACGTACCTTTGCTGCAACGAGGTAATGGTCCGAATCTATGTTTGCTCCTCGGAACGATCGTACATCCAACACGCTCGATGAATGTCTTCCATCTATCACAACGTGATCAATTTGATTTATTGTTCTTTGGTCTGGAGAAAGCCAAGTGCCCTTATGAATATCGAGATGCTTAAATCTGGTACTGCTAACTACCATGTTTTTTGCCGCTGCGAAGTCTATCAGCCTCATTCCATTGTCTGATGTTTCACTATGTAGACTGAATTTCCCAACTGTTTGTCCAAAGATATTCTCCTTTCCAATTTTGGCATTAAAATCGCCTAGAACAATTTTAATGTCATGGGCAGGACAACGGTCATATGTTTCTTCTAAGCTCTCGTAGAATATATCTTTGGTCTGTTCGTCCTTGTCTTCGGTTGGGGCACGAGCGCAGATAAAGCTGATGTTGAAGAATTTTGCTTTAAATCGAATTGTAGCAAGTCTTTCATTCACTGGGGTGAAGCTGGAGACCAGATGTTTTAACCTCCGACCAACTACAAAACCGCAACCAAACTCATGCTTTGTGTCATGGCAGCTATAATACAGTGCGTCACCTTTAGGTGTTGTTGTGACATCTTTCCCAGTCCATCGTATTTCCTGTATGGCAGTAATATCGGCTTTGTACTTTCCATGTACGTCTGCCAATGCGAAGACTGCACCTTCTCTATAAAGAGTGCGAACATTCCAGGTGCAGATTCGCAGATCATGGTCCTTAAAACGTTTGCGGGGTTCGTCAACTTTAGAGGGGTTTGTTTTTCTTTTCTTTCGTTTTTTCATAGTAGGCTGTTTTTTCTAGGGGAGGGTTACTAACCCGACGCCCAAACCCAAGTTTTTAACGTTCTTATGGGTGAACGCGCGGCACATGTTAGCTCACTACCTTTAACGGGTGTTAAAGGCAGTTCCCCAGGTGACACCACGGGGAGGTCAGTGACCACTTGAGATGAAAGAGGGACCAAGATAAATCCTGGGCTTTGCCATGTTAAAACCGGTCAGGACCGTTCCTTGGTATCTTCCATCCCCTACGTCACCCTTGCCCTGCCTATGACATTAAAATTATTCTAGGCGATTTTAATGCCAAAATTGGCCCAACTGTCGGGAATTTCAGTCTTTACAGTGAAACATCTGACAATGGTATGAGGCTGATAGACTTTGCAGCTGCAATAAACATGGTAGTTAGCAGTACCAGATTTAATCATCTCGATATTCATAAGGGCACCTAGCTGTCTCCAGATCAAAGAACAAGTAAACAAATTGATCATGTTGTGATAGATGGAAGACATTCATCCAGCGTGTTGGATGTACGATCGTTCTAAGGCGCAAACATTGATTCGGACCACTACATTGCCGCAAAATCTATACTTGGATTCCAGAGATCTCCACAAAGGAATTCATGGTGTGACCAGGAGTGTCGTGCTGCTAAAGAAAAGAAAACTGCGGCATATATAGCTACTTTACAATCAGTACGCATAGCTCACGAGAGAGAGATATCGGGAGAAAAGGGGAGAAGAGAAACGTCTTTTCCGCAAGAAAAAAAGAGAAATGGAAAACGGGAGTGTGAAAAAATAGAGATGTACAGGAGCCAGAATGGAGCCAGAAATTTCGAAAATTCTACCAAAGAGTGAAACATCAAACAGACGGCTTTGGTACAGGCACATCCTCCTCTAGAGACCAGCACGGTAAACTGGTAACAGATACATATAGCGTGCTAAGGATATGGAAGGAACATTTTTAAAATCTGCTGGTATCCAATAGTAGCGAAGACGATGATACCACAGATCCAATCCCAGAAGATGGTATAGAATGTATACCGTATGTATAAAGCAGCAGGAGCCGGCCAAGCTGTTTAAAACCGGAGGCGACGCGCTGATAACGTGTATGCATCAGCTAGTTAGCACCATCTGGCAGGAAGAACGCGTACCCGACGATTGGAACCTGAGCATCCTGTGTCCCGTCCACAAGAAAGGAGATAAGACTGTATGCTCCAACCATAGAGGCATACGTCTTCTCCCTATTGCCTATAAGATAGGGTCAGGGATATTATGCGAACGACTAAAGCCAATGGTCAACGAAATAATTGGACCATACCAATGTGGCTTTAGACCTGGCAAGTCTACCATTGACCAGATATTTACCCTGCGGCAAATACTGGAGAAGACCCAAGAGATGCAGATCGACACCTACCACCTTTTTGTCGATTATAAAGCAGCATTCGACAGTCCCCTCAGATCAAAAGTATTCCATGCAATGTCTGAATTTGGTATCCCCGCAAAACTCATTCGGCTTTGTAAGATGACTTTAACTGATACTAGGTCTTCAGTTAAAATTGGAAGGAACCTCTCCGAACAGTTCAGTACCAAAAAAGGTTTCAGATAAGGAGACAGCCTTTCGTGTGACCTCTTCAACATTTTGCTGGAAAAGGTAATACGAGACGCAAATGTCAAAAGAAATGGCACAATCTACACCGATAGCCACATGTTACTTGCCTATGCTGATGACATAGACATCATGCTACGATCAGTAAAGGAAGTAACTGATACCTTTAGAAAGGTCGAAGCAGAATCTGCAAAAGTGGGTCCGGCGGTAAACGGCGAAAAGACCAAATTGATGGCGTCGACGCGCAATGCGTCCATTGAAATCGGACCAACTGTTGAAGTTGGTATCTATAATTTTGAGGTAGTTAAAGACTTTGTCTACCTCTGCACTGCCATAAACACAACAAACAACATCAATTGTGAAATAAGAAGAAGAATTGTATTGGCCATCATATGCTAATATGGTTTAAGTAAGCAATTTAAAAACAAAGCCACATCTCGTCAAACAAAAATAACACTATACAAAACGCTTAGCACGGGTAGGCTAATGTATGGCTCCGAAGCATGGGTACTTGCGCAAGCAGATAAGGCAGTGCTTGGCGTGTTTGAGAGAAAAATTCTTCGAAAGATCTACGGACCATCATTGACGGTGAATATCGACATCGTATGAACCACGAGCTGCATCTGCTATACAACGACATCAATATAGTTAAACGTATCGAGATGCAGCGTTTGCGTTGGCTAGGCCATATAATAAGAATGAGCGATGATGAACCTGCTAAAAAGGCGTGTAATTTCGGCCCACATGGCGGTGCACGCAGAATTGGCAGGCCAAAGAATAGATGGCGCCAAGAACTGGCCGAAGAGATGACAAGGCGCGGTATTCCAAAAAGCGAAGCACTCAACAGAGATAATTGGAGATCTTCTCTTAGTTCGGTCTATGGAACAAATGTTCTGTAATGGACCAGCTAAGTAAGTAACTTACAGATAAAAATGTGGATTGGGATTGAAGATCAAAAGTGTTGCGGAGGGGGTGCTTGAAGGACATAGTCCAAAATGAAAGTGGATCATATGTTGGGAGTCATATCTTTTTGATAGATATCGCACCCACTAGTAATTTCAGTGGGTCATAGTTTAACATTTGGACCAGTATAAAACGGAAAACATAATATTGCTGTAAACAGGACCACAAGAACATCATCGATATACATTTCCAAAGGATCTTCGAATAGAACCTGAACAACACATAAACAAAAATGTCGAACTTTTGCGGCGGAGGTACTTTAAGGAGAGGACCAATATGGGCCATTTAGAAGTTAACTTAAATTTGGACAAAATCGGTTTATTAACCAGTTCGAGTGCTCAATTCGCTCCAGCCACTACACATGGTGCTATAGGGATTTTTACAACTTTCGGGTTATTTTCTCAAAAATAATTTACTTGCCCCTGAAAAACTTGTACCATCGTAAAGGGGGTCAGTGAATGCAATCAAGTTGCTTCAACAAAAATCAAAGTGATTCGAGAGCAGGTCTTAAAGTGAACTTATCCGAAATTTATTGTGGGAGGTACCCGGAGTGGACAAATATAGTCTATATTCGAACCTGATCTATACCTGGTAATGAATGGACCAAATCGGTCACTTCCTTCAAGAGTTATTGTGAGCACAATTTTTAACAAAATTTTTGAACTTTTGTGGGGAAGGCAAAATATTACGATACCTAAAATTTCGGTTGATCCGTTCGAGAGTTATCGTGCGCACCAGACGGACATTGCTAACTCGACTCCAAATTATCTGAAACGAACTTCGTCCAAACATACTTGGGGTCTAAAACCATTATTTCAAAGGTTTGCGCAACGTCAGCCATATTATTTGGTCACCGTAGGATTTTGTAGAGTTTCGGATCATTATGTCAGGGAGCACATAGGTGTCCATAAAAAAATATATCGGTGTATTCAGGATAACAAAGACTATCTTCGGTGAACATTTAAAAACGATTCTCAAACAGCACTTAAGTGAAAATGTTGAGATTTGCGAGGGAGGTACCCGTACCGATGCCGATATATTTCTTTTTGGAACTTTGGAAGACGCCACATTTGCACGTTTGGAAGAAAGCAAGTGATGGCCAAGTCGGATATTCAATTCGTGGATTATCGGGCCTCTAAATAATTTTAAGGATTTTGGGCGTGCCATCATTTTGGATATATATGTACTGACCTACGAAATATATTATATCATTGTATTTGAATCAAAGGTACTACCTTCGGAAAAAATTCCAAAACGATTATCGTACAGCCTTAAAACTGTTATTTTTCAAAAGTCTTTGTATGGACAGATATTTAAAGAAATCGACCAACATAGTCCATCTCCGAACTTAATTGATGTTTCAGGAACGCATACCCAATAATTGGAATTTTAGCTAGCTATGCGACGTGGATAAGATAGGAGAATAGGAAAGAAGAGAGAAGGAAAGAGGCAGTATGTCCCAACGGCAGGGGCATATGTGTCCTACTCATAACCTAAAAAGGGCTTCTTGGGCGTATTGCGCGTGTCTAAAGTCGGAGAAATATAAGCAGCAGACATTCTTGCGTAATAAATTCGTTCGAATTAAAAAATTGCAGAAGAGGGGTTTATACCAATGGTCATCTGTTTATAGTAATGTGGCTTTAGATTTTGCAAATATACCATCTTAACCCAAAAACTAAATCCGGGGAAAAATACTCATGTGTATGTATTAGGTTCTCATTAGGTTCCAAAGAACAACTCAGCTATATAAGTTGATTTTAAAATTGACCCATAATAAAAGATTTTCGTTTAAATGTGTTATTCCAAGGCCAAATAAAGCTATTACAAATTGTAAAGATTTGTTTAAAGTCTCTACCCCGTCATAGGCATTAATATTAATCACTATTCACAGTAGTCAGCGTGTGGTTAATAGTTTCTATTCGCAGATTTCCCTAAAGTGTCCTTGTAATACTCCTCCCGCCACATTTGACTTTTAATGACTTTTACAATATGTGCATTTGTAAACAGCACTAATATTTTAAATACACCCCAAAAACAGTTTAGTTTAGCTAAAATAAATAAATTGCCACATTAAAATTTACAATTTATTACTTTTAAAATAAACTCAACTCCCCCTCACTAAAATGTGCATTCAAAATATCCCTTTTAATGCCACTAGATATGCATCAGGAGCAGACACACATTTACACACAGCGAGATCAAATTTTTGGTGAAAAGAGTAGTGTTTACACAACCCCATAACAGACACATAAATTTCACGCCTTGATCCAGCCCACATGTTTAGCAGCTGCCTAAAAATACATATACGAAGTCCTGAAGGAAGGCTACAATCTCTCTTGCTACACGAATATTTCCTCCTATTTAGAATTCTGATCAAACAATTTGTAAATTTTAAAAGAATGCATACAAAGGGTCATACACCCTCAGTTAGAAGCGGGTGGAAAGCATTCGTTATTAAAATATCAAATTATTAACCCACACACATATTCTCCAAAGGATCATGTAAGAGGAAAGGATATTCGAATGCATGTTTTTAAAATATTAGAAAAAAATTCTTAACAGATGTTATGGATTTCAAAAAATATTTTAAATTGCTTAAAATACATTTCGTAATATTTAAACGAGGGAGGGGAGTGAATTGTTAAGCACTATTTTCGATGAATCAGCTATAGTTGTTAGTTCATTATTTATTCTTTCGTTTAATTGGATAGTACATACATATGTCAGGAAATTAGCAATTTAATCTAATCAATTTAATCTAATTGAAGTTATTAATACAAACATTATTTGATCCAGCTGAATTAGGTGAAGATCTTTATTTGATTTTTCGGCATTCATTGTTCTATGGAAAAATATCAATTTGTCTACGCAGAATTGAGTTTTCTATAGCGAACTGTAATATACCATCTGTGAATCGAGTAGACCGAATTGGCACATCATCGAACTTGATCTAAGTTTGGACAAAATATTGCTAGGACCATATCGGTTGATCCGTATGAGAGTTGTCAAGGGTTCAAGTCAAAGAGACAGACGGCCGGGCTAAATCGACTCCTAATTGTCTGAAAAGGATTTCGTCCAAACATACTTGGGGTTTAAAACCATTATTTCAACATTTTTATACCTTCGCCTAATTGCTGGCTGAGTGTATACAAATTGCCAAAAAGACTTTTATAGTTGAAGACCCGAAAAAAAAATTCTGAAAAACAAATCTTAAAAACATATATTTTTAGGGGCTCTTTAAAGCCATTCCTAAAAAATCCGCTCATAAGATAAGTGTACTTATGTTTATGGATCAAAGCGCCCTCGGAAAAAAAATTTAGTACACCTTTACAGTGCAGAAAGTCTTTGTACAACAATACCTAAGCACAGTGGTTCAGGAATCGATTTTCCTGGCCAAAACCCATTTTTTTTGTCGTCACCGATTGTGAATTTCTATATGAGTTTCGATAGTAAACATATTGAAACTAAGGAAATCAAAAAATTAGGTCTAAATATTAGAAGGTGTGGGCGTAAATCGAAAAATTTTCACAATTTAGGAAAATACTCAATTTTTGCAATTTTTTTTGGATTGGAGAATTAAATAACTAAAGGGTGTTTTTTTAAGCCCGATAGAACTTGAAATTGTAAAAAATAACACAACAAATTAAATTGTAATCAACGTTTTTTTTTTATTCGAAAGATCAATACGTGACATTAACATTTGAAAATGATTTCGGGCATATGGGCACCGCGGCTGTTCTTGACGAAGTGCATTCTGGACGTCCAATTTTTGGCCACTTTTTCGAGCACTGCTGGCCGTATGTCACGAATAACACGAACAATGCTGGCTTCCAAGGCATCAATTGTTGCTGGTTTATCAGCATAAACCAGTGACTTCACGTAGCCCCACAGGAAATAATCGAGAGGTGTCAAATCGCACGACCTTGGAGGCCAATTGACAGGTCCACTTCTCGAAATCAACTTATCGCTAAATTTTGATTTCAATAAGTCGATGGTTGCGTTCGCCGTATGGCACGTAGCGCCATCCTGTTGAAACCACATCTCCTCCGGATCAATGTCATCCATATTTTCAAACAAAAATCATTGATCATGGTGCGGTAACGATCTCCATTGACCGTAACGCGAGCTCCGGCCTCATTTTTGAAGAAATAAGGTCCAATGATGCCACCAACGTGAAAACCGCTCCATACGGTGCATTTTTCTGGATGTAATGGAGTCTGTAGGGTCTCTTGTGGATTGGTCTCACTCCATATGCGGCAATTTTGCTTATTAACAAACCCGTTAAGCCAAAAATGCGCCTCATCGCTGAACGCCATACAAATGACGAAGTCGTCTATAAGTTGCGCGAATTGACGACTGATTTTCAAAGTAAATTTGGATAATTTCGTAGCGTTGTTCAAGCGTGAGTCTATTCATGATGATCTGTCAGAGTATACTGAAACAAATAAAAAAAGTTTCATCAAAATTTAATTTTTTGTGTTACTTTTTACAATTTAAAGTTCTATCCAGCTAAAAAAAACACCCTTTATTTCTCGGAAATTATAACAGATATTGAGTTCATTGCTTTTTGTTAGGTAGGTAGGATTGTTGTCTTTAAGATAAGTTTCAATAAATTAACGTAGCGTTTACACGAAGTAAGCTGTTTTATTTGACCTCAGGCACTAAATTTTAGTGAAATTCCAAATTTAGTGGACTAGAACTTTTAGGGAACAGCTTGAAACAAAGTTCCGTTTTTACAGAATGATGCATAAGAGTGCCCTCCTTCAGCCCGTGTATACTTTTGTACCCATCCCGTTCCGTGAGTTTAACACTCTTTAAACTTTTTATACCCTCAGCCTTTAGGCTAAGGAGGGTATATCGTCGCTTTACTTTTTCAACCTCGTATCTTAGAAATATTCGATTTTCAGTTTTTAATATCAAACCATAGCTATTTTTAATTTACATCATGCAACAAATTATTTTCTCAATATATTGCCGCGGTTCTAAAATATTAATAAAATATATTCTCGTATCTCATTCACTTATATTTTCATAACTTCATCAAACTCGTATCTTAATACCTGTTGATTTTAAACTGTTAGACCGCATTGAAACTAAGTAATTTCTGTCGCAGAAATACACAGCTAGTCGCAATGTATGTATATTACCATACTTATTTTTAGTATAATGAAAACCAGAATTGGTGTGAGCACAATGTCAATTTTTAAAGAAAAATCGTAACAAAGTTAAAATAATCGTCTCTGCATATAATGTCATGGGAGTTCCGTCATTTACAGTTTTTTTAGTATTTTTAGTACTTCGGCTATAAAAAGCATAATTTCTATTTAGTTCTGAATTTTGTTTTGCTTTGTGAATATCTGCTCCTGAGGAATTTTTGATTTTTATTGAAAATGAGTGATACAATCATTCTTCTTGATGCTGGAACAGGATGTTTTGCTTTTACGAATCTTTGTCAAGAGCAAAAAACACAACAAACTGGAAACACAATTTTGGATGAAGAAACTGGACATTTTGTCTCAATGGATTCTGATCACTCTAGTCTTTCCTCGGAATCCGATTTTTCAACAAGTGAAAGCGAGTACAATCCCAGCATTGATTCAACTTCGTTTGTATTTCTGGATGAATCCTCTGGCGTAATAACAAATAAAAGAGCACGTAAAGGTCAGGCAAATAAGCAATATTGGAGTAGAAACCGTAAAAAGCTCAAGCGAATGCGTAGGCCAGGAGTATGTATCGCTAAATCGGAGCAGGTAATGAAATGGAATAATGGAAATCAGAAGAGAAAGAAAGTTAAAGGTTCCTTGCAATTCAGAAGTATGTAAACAAAAATTCGGTAAGTCAGTGCTACGGTCAGTGCTACGAAATTACAGAAGAAGATAGAAAGAATATTTTTAAACTATTTTGGTCATTGTCTTGGGAAGAGAAAAAAACGTATGTCGTTGCTATGGTGTCTCGTAAACCGGTCACCTTGAGAACAACTGATACTTTTTCTCGGCGAGAAAATACATTAGTCTACACTTTGAAAGTTTCTGGGCAGATCAAGGTTGTTTGTAAAAAAATGTTTTTGTCTGCACTCTGTCTGGGTGAATGGAGCGTGTCTAAGTGGGTTAGTAGCAATCTACAGAGAAACGACGTTGGCATGGTAAAGAAAACTGGCGCAGTCAATCGTCAAAGCAAAACTAAAATCGCCAAATAACTCACGTAAACTTGTTTTTACAAAATTTGCCTAAGATGCCATCACATTATTGCCGACAGAGTGCCAGTAAAGAATATATAGATGTTCAGTACAAGTCTTGGACAGAAGTGTACTCAAATTTCGAAACATATTTGATGGATCGCAACATTGATAAGACTGAAAAGGTAACATACAAATGCTTCCTAGACGCAGTAGACAAGGCCAATCTTAGTATATACAAACCCAAGAAAGATCAATGTGATTTATGCTTTGCTTATAAAAACAAAAACATACCAGAAGATGAATATAAACTTCATGTAACAAGTAAGGACCGGGCCAGAAAAGAAAAAACCGGCGACAAGAAACATTGCTTAATGGGTGATATTCAGATGTTAACTGTGGACCTACAAGCAGTGCAAACAATTCCTCTACTTTCAAGCGGAGCAAACTACTTTAAAACAAAACTGTGTGTGCACCAATTCACAATTTATAACGAATTTGATAAAAGCGAGTCTTGCTACGTATGGCATGAAGCTGAAGGCGGTATGGACTCAAATGTATTAACCTCTTGCTTGCTGGACTATTTACAGAATTAAAAAAAAAAATCAAAGCCTATTATAATTTACAGCGACGGTTGCTGTGCTCAAAATCGTAATACGACACTTGCGAATGCCTTACAACATTATGCAAATACTACCATGCAGAAATTCAGCAAAAATACCTGGTAGTTGGTCACACTCAAATGGAGTGTGATTCTGTGCATGCGTCCATAGAACGAAAGAAGAATGGTAGAGAACTATATGTGCCATCTGATTTCAATACTGTAATAAAACAATCCAGATTGGTGGAACCGTACAACGTACATTATTTAAATCATAAATTTTTCGAGATTTCTCTTCACTCATTACTTAAAATCAATTCGACCAGGCACAAAAATAGGGGACCCATGCGTTATAAATTTAAGAGCTCTGAAATATACATTTAATTGCGGAGTTAAAAACAAACTATGTTTTGATGACGAGTGGCAAGATCTTCCTCATCGTAAATTGCGAGTCCAAGTGCACCGCAATCATTCAAAAAGAAAATATGACGACTTGCAAAATCTGAAACGAATGATTCCAGTCGACTATCACTCATTTTATGATAATTTGCCAAACCAATGATATTATTAATTTAATATTCGTTTCTTATGGATATTATGTCCATATTTATTTGTATTACTGTAAAGTAGTTTCCAACGAGCTTGTTCAAAAATACTTGTAGTATTTATTCTTTTTTCTTCTTATACTTTTTTGAAAATAAAACATTCGCCAAATAAGATTTTCATGTTATAATTTTGGCAAAACGAGGTAATTTGTTTAAATTGCTGTTAATGCAACAAACACGTAACTTATTCAAAACGTATCAAGTTTTAAAATGATTGTAAATGCATCAAACTCGTATCGTATCTAAAGGTTGAGAAAGTAAGGCATCGATATGGGAAATGTTGCCAATTATTTCATATTCCATTTCCAAAAAATTGATTTTTTTCTTTTCGCGCTACATTAACGATTTTTGGTACATAGGTTAAGAAAAAATTCCCCAGTACAAATCCGCTCGCGAGCAAATTTTAGGTTGTTGCGGACAAATGTTATCGCGGTTTTACTTCTGCATTTAAGAAAAAATTATTTTACAAAACCCTAATTATTTTATTGAGCACAATTGTCACAAAAAGTTATCACGAAGTGACGTCATTAAGTAGATTGCATA
Organism: Musca autumnalis; assembly: GCF_047663935.1. NCBI lineage: Eukaryota > Metazoa > Arthropoda > Insecta > Diptera > Muscidae > Musca > Musca autumnalis. The sequence continues at coordinate 246,794,223 of NW_027411755.1, forward strand.
ATATTTGTAAAATGTTACACAGCATTCGCGGAATTTACAAAAAAATTGACAAAATTTTAAATGTAATCCCCATTTTTTGAAAATATAGGTCCATTTACCCATCAAAAATTACAAAAAAGTAACAGTTTTAAAGAAACACTTCACGTTGAATCAAATGAGGACAAACTTATAATCATCGGGACAATAGTTAGGATATTATAGCCAAAATAAGCACATATTTGTCTTACAAAAAACAAATTGTGGTTTGGAATAATAGTTTTCACATGCATTCTAGAGTTGAAAATAGTGGAAAAATTCTATAGGAGTACTTCTTTTTTTTTCTTGAAACTCCCAAGAAAATGGGCGGATTTCGCTTTATCTACATTCACATAGAAGGTTTCCCATTGAAGAAAGTTTTCGGGTTGTTGAAATAAATCATTAGACTTCTTAAACGGAAATAGAGTTCAAATAAACCGCTTTAACTTATATGCATTTTTAAAATATGTGTAAATCGCGTAATTATCAAAATCGTTTTGTCCGCATGTGATTTTCATGTACAGCAAGACCATATCTTTTAATTTGTATATATTTTTCGAAATATAATTTGGACAATAAGATGTAGCATCGGCTGCATCTTAGCATTAAAAAACCTATAAAACATCGCTAATTTGCGCAAAGTTCATACAATTTCGTTCCGCATCCGGTTTTAGTGTCACCATGAAAATCTGGATCGATATATACCTATTTCAAGACAATCACTCAAGAACCGTGGATGTAGCATCACACACTATTTTTGGGATAAAATGAATGTAGTTCCCTTATCAGTGAAGTTATTAAATCTTTGTTTCCGCAAAAAGGAAGAGGCTGCACTAGTTTTTTCATTGCAGTGGAAACGGCCCACAGATTACGCGATAAAATGCGCGATATTTTCAAAAACAATATTAGGTGATTTTCCTACCTTGGAATTTCTCCTATCTCGCGTTTTAGTAGATGGATTTAAATGAATAATGATTTATTAGATCCGCAAAGTAAAAATCCAAAATTTGCAATCATGCTCGAGTAAATCGAATGCCAATTGTATAAATTAGACCCGAAATATATGATTTTTAGAAATTTGTTCGCACAAAATTTTCGTATTTGGATACTGATTTCTCTGTAACTGTGTAGGCTACATTCACGACACATATATCAAATAAATCAGAATCGTGAGTTCTACATTCCTATATATAATTTTTTGAAAAAACTGTTTGCGGAACGAAATTATAAGAAAATTTCAAAAAACACTTAAAATCTGGCTTCAAAATGTCAGCATCATTTAATGGTAGACGCAGATCAAATTTTGAAAAGTTATACATTGGTGGGATGATCCTTATTTAGTTGGCTTCTACTTTCACTTTGACAGGAAAATCGGGAAAAATGTGGTTTAATCACAAATCGAGAAAAAAAAGTCACCTTGGCTTCAACCCATTTTTACCAATTTTTTAACATAAATATAGCCACAGCTTCCACGCAAGTCAACTTTGAAGGCCAATATTTTTTGCCAAGTCTGAAAACATTTCATTTTATCCAAAAGCATTTAAATTGTACAATATGCAACCACTATTCGCGAGTTATAAAGGGGTAAACCTTCACTTCAACGATGTTAAATTTTCAATAATATTGCCCATATACACTTTGATACGATGAAAATGTGCCTCATCGAAATAATGGTTTTAGACCCCAAGTATGTTTGGACGAAATGTGTTTCAGATAATTTGGAGTCGATCTAGCCATGTCCGTCCGTCTGTCTGTCTGTCCTGCTGGCTGGAGCGCACGATAACTCTCGAACTGATGAACCGATTCGGTTCAAATTTTGGCTTTCGTAATAATTTGCCCAAACTTAGTTTAAGTTTAAAGATGAGCTACATCGGTCCACTCCTTCCGTTACCTCCCCCACAAAAGTTCGAAAATGTTCGGAAAGTTTGTGCGCACGATAACTGTTGAAGGGAGTGACCGATTTGGTCCATACTTTTTATAGCGTAAACTTTCTACCAGAGGAATATGAGGTTTTAATATGGTCTCAATAGGTCTACTCCATCGGGTACCTCCCACACAAAATTTCGGAAAAGTTCAGTTTAGGGCCATCTCTCGAATCGCTTTGACTTTTGTTTTAGCAACTTGTATTCACTGCCCTCCATACGACGGTACAAGTTTCATCAGGGGCAAGTCCACACTTCCTGAGAAAATAGCACGAAAGTTACAAAAACCCCTATAACACCGTGTGAGGTGGTTGGAGCACAAGAGAACTCCCGAACAGATCTGCCGATTCGGTCCAAAATATGGCCTTAGTAATATTTTGTCCAAACATAGTTTAAGTTTGAAGATAAGCCATATCGGTACACTCCTTCAGGTACCTCCCCCACTAAAGTTCAAAATTTTTTTGGAAAAATTGTTCGTACGGTAACTCTTGAAGGGAGCGGCAGAATTGGTCTATTCTTTACACATCGTAATATATCTACCAGATATAGATCAGGTTTAAATATGGACTATACTTATCCACTCCATCCGGTACGTCCCACACAAAATTTCGGATAAGTTCACTTTAAGACCTGATATCGAATCACTTTGATTTTTGTTGAAGCAACTTGTATTCGCTGCCTCATTTACGATGGTAAAAGTTTTTTTAGGGGCAAGTCCATACTTCTTGAGCAAACAGCACGAAGAGTGTTAAAACCCCCTATGGCACCATATGTTGTGGGTGGAGATCCACTTCCATAACGATCAATGTCGATTCATTCCTTTTAGTATCTCCTCCGCAAAACTTTTGATCTTTAATCCTAATCAACACTTTTGTCTGTTCAAACGCCCAACATTTTTAAAACTCCCTAAATACATACGTATTTTGGAAACAAATTGTTTCAATATACACAGGCTGAGGGTATATCTCTGTCGGCAAAGCCGACTGATACTTTTTTACTTGTTTGAAATTACATGGGTAAAAATGTGTGTTTTCCCATACCATTTCGCATATAAATTATAGTTCTTTTCACACAAATGGAATTTTTTTAATATATGATTGTTTTTAAGATTTATATGACTTTTAAGAAAACCCAAGGAGTATTCTTTTTTTTTAAATATCTCAGGAAGTATGGACATTTTACAGTCGTACAGAGGAACCGCAAGGACAACCTTCTGAAAAAAGAATCAAAACGATGCGAGGGGAGATCTTAAACTTAACTTTTTTCGAATTTTGTGTGGAAGGTACCCGAAGGAGTGGACCAATATAGTCCATATTCGAACCTGTTACATGAATGGATGAAATTATATGATGTGCAAAGTCTGCACCAATCAGAAACTCCCTGCGAGAATTATCGTTCGAATTTGCCATTTTGGTCGGTGCCGTCAGGGATTCTTGGAACTTTTAGGCCAATATCTCAAGAAGTACGGACTTGCCCAAAAAAATTGTACCATCGTACAGAGGAACCGCAAAGACAACCTGCTGAAACAAATCAAGACGATCCGAGAGGAGCTCTTAAACTTCGCTTTATCCGAATTTTGTGTGGGAGGTACCCGAAGTACTGGACCAATATAGTTCATATTCGAACCTGTTACATGACTGGATGAAATAATATGATGTGAAAAGTCTGCACCAATCAGAAACTCCCTGCTGGAATTATCGTGCGGATTTGCCATTTTGGTTGGTGCCCTCAGGGATTCTTGGAACTTTTAGGTCAATGTCTCAGGAAGTATGTACTTCCGCAAAAAAAACTTGTACCGTCGTAATAGGAGCCGCAAGGACAACTTACTGAAACAAATTTCAAAACGATCCGAGGGGAGCTCTTAAACTTCACTTTATCCGAATTTTGTGGAAGTGAACCGAAGTGGACCGATATAGTCCATATTCGAACCCGATCTGTATCTGGAAGAAATAATACGATGGGCAAAGTTTGGACGAAATCGATTGCTACCTTCGAGAGTTATCGTTCACAGAACATTTTTGAACTTTTGTGGGGGAGGTGCCGGAATGAGTGGACTGATATGGCCCATCCTCGTACTTGAACTCATTTTTGACAAAATATTACAATACCCAAAATTTAGTTCGAATCGGTTGATCGGTTCGAGAGTTATCGTGCGCACCAGCCAGACAGACATACGGACATGGCTAAATCGACTCCAAATTGTCTGAAGCGAATTTCGTCCAAACATACTTGTGGTTTAAAAGTGTATATACCCATTCTAGCCTAAAGGCTGAGGGTATAAAAAAACGTTTACAGATCAAAGTGTCCATGAAAATAATAAAACATATGCGTTTACAGCTTAGGGTGTCCTTGAAAAAAATTTTACAAAATCTATGTTTAAAGCCCAGAGGGTGCTTAAAAAATTAAAAATCCTAGCTTGCATTTGAGGTTCTAAAAAATTATTAAAAAATCTGTGTTTACAGATCCAACTGTCCGATGGAATAATTATACCCTACACCACTATGTGGTAAGGGGTATTATGTGTTAGTGCATTTGTATGTAACATACAAAAGGAAGCTAGATAGACCCATAGTTCCTTCTAGGGATATACATAGAATCACTTTCTGAGTCGATTTATGCATGTCCGTCCGTCCGTCCGTTCGCAACATACAGGTCGCATTTGTTGACCGATTTCGCTGAAAATTGGGGAATACCATTTTTTTAGCCGTCGGAAGATCAAGTTCGAAGATGGGATATATCGGTCCACGTTTTGGTATAGCCCCCATATAACGGTACCCCCGATTTACGGTATTTTGACGTTTTCAGCTACATTTTCAGACCGATTTGGCTGTAATTTGACATTTAGGGTTCTTAAGTGTCAATAAACATATGTAACGAAACTTGTGGACATAGGTCCACGTTTTGGTTTAGCCCCCATATAACGGTACCCCCCGATTTGCGGTATTTTGACGTTTTTAACTACATTTTCAGACGGCTTTAGCTATAACTTAACATTTAGGGTTCTTATGTATCAATAAACTTATATAACAAAAGTTGTGGACATAGGTCCACGTTTTGGTATAGCCCCCATATGACGGTACCCCCCAATTTACGGTATTTTGACGTTTTTAGCTACATTTTCAGACCGATGTAGCTATAATTTAACATTTAGGGTTCTTAAGTGTCAATAAACTTATATAACAAAAGTTGTGGACATAGGTCCCCGTTTTGGTATAGCCCCCATATAACGGTGCCCCCCCCCCCCCCCCCCCACCCGATTTACGATGTTTTGATGTTTTTAGCTACATTTTCCGACCGATATAGCTATAATTTGACATTTAGGGTTCTTAAGTGTCAATAAACTTATATAACAAAAGTTGTGGACATAGGTCCAAGTTTTGGTATATCCCCCATATAACGGTACCCCCGATTTACGGTATTTTGACGTTTTTAGCTACATTTTCAGACCGATGTAGCTATAATTTGACATTTAGGGTTCTTAAATGTCAATAAACTTATATAACAAAAGTTGTGGACATAGGTCCACGTTTCGGTATAGCCCCCATATAACGGTACCCCCGATTTACGGTATTTTGACAGTTTTAGCTACATTTTCAGACTGATTTAGCTATATTTTGACACTTAGGGTTCTTAAGTGTCAATAAACTTATTTAACTAAACTTGTGGACATAGGTCCACGTTTTGGTATAGCCCCCATATAACGGTACCCCCGATTTGCGGTGTTTTGACGTTTGTAGCTACATCTTCAGACCGATGTAGCTATAATTTGACATTTAAAGTTCTTAAATGTCAATAAACTTATATGACAAAACTTGTGGACATAGGTCCACGTTTTGGTATAGCCCCCATATAACGGTTCATTTAAGTTCATATTTTCGTATAGCCCAGATACCTCCGAACTAGCTGTTAATGACATTTGAAGTTCCCACGTTATGTACCGATTTTCGATATTTTGAAGATTCTAGCTAAATTTTTTAACCGAATTAGGAGTTATTTGACATTAAAAGCTCCCATCAAAAACTGTCAACATAGGTCCATATTTTATTATAACTTCTATATAACAGTACCTCCCAATTTCTAGCCCACCAAAAATTGTCAACATACATAGTTAGATATAGGCACCATAAAAAAGGGCCTCCCGAATGAAGCATAAATGTACATAAACATTATCTGACATTTTAACGTACCCACTTAAAGTTGGGGACAGGAATGAAAAGTAATTATTCCATTTTAGTTCAGAATATTTTATGGTGGAGGGTATGAAAAGTTCGGCCCGGCCGAACTTAATGCTTTTTTACTTGTTTTAAATATCAACTTTTCCTTAAAAATAATAAGTACCCATTTTATGTATTTGAGGCTTTATATGTATGTACATGCAAACCGGAAGGAGATAGTTCATTTTAGGGATATACATACATATGTACATACATACATATATACATAGAATAATTTTCTGGTGCGATTTATGTATGTCCGTCCGTCCATTCGCAACGTACATGCCTCTATTATTGTCCGATTCAGCTGAAATTGGAGAAAATAACTTTTATCTCCTACTTTATTACTTTTGGTAAGAAACGGTTCAGATTTTGATATAGATCCCATACATATTATCGCCCGATCTCATGTATTGGATGCACCTAACACGCTGTTTATGTCCGATGAAATGTTGAATGTATGACTCTATTTGGCCTAGGTTATATTGAAATCGATCGAGATATGATGGATATATCTCTTACACTAGCGGTCATCTGAATAGGTTTGATTTTTTTTCTTTTTAAGTGTTAAGGTATCTTCTGATGTGTTTGTACTGCAGATCCATACTACTTACTTTTTGAGAGTCCTATACTATGCCAATATTCCCAAGAAAAAACTTGACGGTGTTGCCATATTTTCGGAAAATATCCCAATTATAATAAAAAATGTACAAAAAAGTGTCCAATTTTTGCGATCATCAGAATAGGTTTGAATCAAATAAAATTGAAAAATTGTACTACGCATGCAAATATTGCGCAGTTTTTTGGTATAGTTTAGTAAAATGGAACATTCTGATAAATCTTACAACAAGGTTGACCCGCTTTATTAGGAACGTGGGTTCAATTCTCAACCTGGAAAATTTACCAAGAACTTTCAGATAAAATCAAGAAATATTCCAACAAAAACGTTTTATAAACCTGCTTTAAATGACTTTTTGATTTCGTTAGATCTCTTCTGAGCTTCGAAAATTGTCTGAAAGCAAATACGAAGTGTTGCCATATTATTATGATCGATAAATTGGAAAGGTCATTGAAAATAGTTGGTATTTTAGTTCAAGTTTCATTTTTTAACTATCCTTGCAGTACAAATTTAAGTATTATCATGCTCACAAATCCACCATAGTTGACCACATGTATCATAAATGTTCGAAAATTGGTCTGGAAGAATGTTTCTTCGACGACAATAAAGTAGAAAATTGTAAATCAAACTTAAGTCAAAGGGGCATGATATCGCCGACTTTTATAGTGCTGTAATACCTATAAAGTCAGGTCAAAAAGCTTTTTTCTGTTAACTAGTCATAAAACAAACACGAATAAGTCCAAAAGAATGGACTACTGAGGTTATACAGCACTATAAAAATCGGCGATATCATGCCCCTTTGACTTAAGTTTGATTTACAATTTTCTACTTTATTGTCGTCGAAGAAACATTCTTCCAGACCAATTTTCGAACATTTATGATACATGTGGTCAACTATGGTGGATTTGTGAGCATGATAATACTTAAATTTGTACTGCAAGGATAGTTAAAAAATGAAACTTGAACTAAAATACCAACTATTTTCAATGACCTTTCCAATTTATCGATCATAATAATATGGCAACACTTCGTATTTGCTTTCAGACAATTTTCGAAGCTCAGAAGAGATCTAACGAAATCAAAAAGTCATTTAAAGCAGGTTTATAAAACGTTTTTGTTGGAATATTTCTTGATTTTATCTGAAAGTTCTTGGTAAATTTTCCAGGTTGAGAATTGAACCCACGTTCCTAATAAAGCGGGTCAACTTTGTTGTAAGATTTATCAGAATGTTCCATTTTACTAAACTATACCAAAAAACTGCGCAATATTTGCATGCGTAGTACAATTTTTCAATTTTATTTGATTCAAACCTATTCTGATGATCGCAAAAATTGGACACTTTTTTGTACATTTTTTATTATAATTGGGATATTTTCCGAAAATATGGCAACATCGTCAAGTTTTTTCTTGGGAATGTTGGCATAGTATAGGACTCTCAAAAAGTAAATAGTATGGATCTGTAATACAAACACATCAGAAGATACCTTAACATATAAAAAGAAAAAAATTCAAACCTATTCAGATGACCGCTAGTGTATATATATTTTACATATTGGCAGAGGTTTAGGGTATGGTAGAAAGTGCATATGTACTAAAGCTGGCAAACCATCGATATTCCCAACATTAGATATTTTCGAATATCGATTGCTATCGATATTATCGTTAAGTTGTCATCGCCATTAATTTGGAGATGAAAATGTCGGAAATGTCAATGATTTTCTTGAAATTATGCAAAAGTTGTTCACAGAAATGTAAAGGAGAATAAACAACTGCTTTCATTTTATAAAAAATGTAAAAAAAAAATAAATTTTATTTTACTGAAAAATGTGTACGTGTGACAACGGACTTACTTTCTTACACACACATAACCGAAAAGCATCGAAATTTCTATTTATTTGAATGGATTTCAGGTTAGAGGTTTTTATTCCGATAATATCGATAGGCAAAACTATCTATCGATATTGAATTTTTAAATAATAATCGATATTATCGATAGTGCCATCGATTTTTTGCCACCTCTAATATGTACTTGCTCGCGAAAAATATGTCCCGTCGTAATTAGAGTTGTATAGTTCATGAACGATTCATTGAAAAGAGTATATGAACTAGATCAATCGATATAGTTCGTTATAGTTCAATAGTTCACTCAAATATAATCAGAGTCGGCGACCGTACGATCAACGAACGAACGATTCACAATCTTGTTCAACATGTCGTTCACAAATGCATAAAGTCACGCCATCGTCTGTTTTAAGTGACACTGTGCAACATTTTTAAGGTGATCTTGTGCAAACAATTCGAACTGAGGATTTTTTGAAAGTACAGACCCAAACGACAAGAAACCCTAGTTGGGCTTTGTTGTGTCAGATCCAGCTCGGATTTTATGGCCCCATCTAAACATGGCTAAATATTGAGTTTTTAAAGAAATTCGAGGCTATATCTCTGAAACCAATGCGAATCTTCTTCCGACCTCTGAAGCAAATTTGTAGATAAGAACAAGAATAAAATATTTGGAGAAATAATGAACTCGAAAAACTACATTTATTGCCTTAAATTTCAAAATATATGCAAAAATTCCACAATTTTTATACATTTCACACCGTATCTCCAAAACCGTTAATTTTTTCTGAATATTTTCTTTTGGAAAAATATTCCCTGGAATGTAATACACAACTCTTCAGAACATGTCATTGTTGTAAAATGCCTCTATGCCGTTGTTTTCAGTACATTTTTCAACGACGATTTAATAGAAATGTCAATAATGCAGTGAAATCTGAAATGCGAGAATAAACTGTTGGTGTGAACCGTGTTTGAAATACGTGTTGTAAAAGATATGATACAAAATACCGCTGAAACAACATGAAGTAAGTATTTTAGAGTTTCAGAATGTTCTAAAGAATTGTTGAGAACATTATTTGGAAGATTTTTGCAAAAGGTTACTTGGTTCAACTCCCAATAGTTTAGCCGATACTGACCAGAATATCAGCAATTATGTAAAATTTTCTATATTTTTTAGATTTTGATGCCCTAGATGGAGTTTTTCCTATATGGTCTGTTCAAAGGATAAGTTCTACTAGTTCAGGGCTACAATATTGCCTAAGACAGCAAGGCCAAATTCCTATTCGTTTCTGAGATAAAGTTCTGATAAATGCAAAAAAGTGTAAATTTAGCCCGGTTTAGATGCGGCCATAAAATACGAACTGGATCTGACAAGACAAAACCCTACTAGGGTTTCGGTAGTCTAAATATGTTCTATCAAAAAATGCACACTAGAAGTTGTTTGCATTTTCAGTGTTGCATAGTGTGATGCCTTCGTTATGTGATGAGTTTGTTTACGTTTTGGATCAAGGTACATTGAATAGATGTTCGAAAATGAAAATTTCTACAAAAACATACAGACATAATATATCCCAATATGCCGAATCCATTACCTATTGAATGTTCCTTGTTTTGGATAGAAAAAAGGAAAAAATAAAAGAAAAACACACACACATAGTTTTTTCGCTATGACAATTTCTACACACACATACGATTTTTTGCCAGACACCTAAATGAAGGACGTTTTTCTTAAATTTATATCAACTTAAACTTCCTTTATGAATGGAATAAAGCTATGCAAATGTAATATTTTTTTTTTGTTCTGGAGTAATTAAATTATTTTATTCTATTGTTTGTTTCTATTTGGATTAAGAGCCGGTGAACGATTCTGATCCGAATGATTGAACTGGATAGTGAACTACGAACTAGATTACTGAACTAGTTCAGTTAAAAGAGCTGAACTATTGAACTAGATCTTTCAAATGAACCAGATTGTACAACTCTAGTCGTAATAGGGGCCGTGAAAACATTCCTTTGCAAAGAAGTTCAAACCGCTCTGCGACATGTCCTTAAACTGTACTTTGACATGTGTGGACTGACATAGTCAATATTCGAACCTAATCAATGTCGGTTAGTATTATGACGTACATACATACATGATTCAACAAACACCAAAGCGATTTTAAAGCAGATATTATATTGATCTGAAATTTTGTGTGGAAAGAGTGGACGGATGGATGGATGGATGGGAGGTACCTGCAGTGGACCGATATGGCTCATTTTCGAACTTAAGGTAAGTTTGGTCAAAATATGACGAAGGCCAAATTTTGGGCCAAATCGGCTGATCTGTCCGAGAGTTATAGTGCGCTTCAGTCACTACACATGATGTCATAGGGATATCTTATATGTTTCGTCCCATTTTCTGAGGAAGTATGGTCTTGTCCCTGAAAAAAAACGTCATAATGGGACAACGAATACAAGTTGTTACAACAAAAATCAGCCCGATTCGAGAGCAGGCCTTACACTACACTTTTCCGAAATTTTGTGTGGGAGGTGCCCAAAGGAGTGAACCGATAGAGTCCACATTGGAACGTAATCTATATCTGGTAGAAATATTACGATGTGCAAAGTATGGACCAAATCGGTTACTCCCCTCAAGAGTTATCTTCGAACTTTAAACTAAGTTTGGGCAATAGGTTGATCCGTACGAGAGTTATCGTGTGCACCAGACAGCCAGACAGACGGACAGACATGCCTAAATCGACTCCAAATTGTCTGAAACGAATTTCGTCCATTTATTTCGATGAGGCACATTTTTTGTCGTATCAAAGTGTATTTACGAGGGGTACAGGAAAACTATCTGGCGTAGGCAACACCGCTTGTTGCCAGGCGCCATTTAATATTTTTTTTGAAACTTTGACAGTTTTTAGCCTAAACGTATTCAGGACAGTTTGTCACACGACCATGTGCTGTGTGGTTTACAATGACTTAAAAAATCACTTTGCAAAAAAAGTGGAATTTTCTTCTGAACATTTTCGTCCAATCATTTTTCACAACTTTCGACGTGGATAATCACGGCAATAGTGCATATATCAAATTAAATCTTTTTACGTTATCTACGTTACGTTATCATGGCCGACATTCGCCAAAATAGGGTCGCGAGGGTCGCCAAAAATCGTCCGTTGCCCAGAAAGAAATTAATCCGTTCGTGAACGGATAATGCAAGATCGTCATGTGATATACCGTGAGATAGTCACACTCTTGGCCATTTCTTCCACCAACTAACATTTGATACTACATGAACACATGTCCGCAAAAATGGATTTTTCTCGTTAAATCTGCCAAATATGACAATCGCTCAAAAAAGGCTTTTGTGGATTGGTGCAAAGAAATTGTGAATAAAAACGATCGCGGTGCTTCAAACGACCTTTATAAGATTGTCACAGATCACGAATCTTGGATCTATGCTTAGGAGGCTGAAACAAAACAGTAATGGACCGTTTAGGCCTTTGAATGCGAGCAAAATCTAACGCATGCTGTTCATCTAAGAAGCACTTCGAAGCAAATGGTCGCCTGTTTCTTCGGCAAAACTGGCCGTGTGACGACTATACGGCTTGAGAAATGTAGGACGTTTAATTCTGAGTGGAACACTACAATTTGTGTGCCTTAAGTCTCCAGAAATTCGAAATACGAACAAGAGAAGACAAATCATTCTGCGTCATGACAAGGCGAGCTCTCACACATCGATTCAAATCAGCGCATGTTTGACCGGACAAAACGTGGAATTGATTGGTGATTCGCCATGCAGTCCTGAGTGGGGATCCAGTGACTTCATTTGATTCCAGCAAACCAGGAAAAAAAGGGGTGGTCAACGTTTTTCGTCGCCAGAAGAAAACACATGTTTTGGAGGTGCCTCAATCGGAGTGGAAAATGTGATACAACAAATGGTTTGAGCGCATGGCAGCCGTGCTTGGAATAACCCTACTATAAGCGGAGATATTTTTAAACAATATAACGTTGACTTTTTGTCCACATTAGTTTTTTTACCTTTCGGATCAGCTAATATTATCCGACAATCACCAAAATCGATAGAGTTTTTGGAAATTCGAACTAGAACGGTAGGAAAAGTACTAAAAATGGTATCATTTGTACCATTTAAATTTCTAATGAGGATCATTGATGGAGTGTAGGATAGATGTATCGAAGGGTTTTTGAAAAATCGAAATCATTGATGGAGTGTAGGTAGGATAGATGTGTCGAATGGTTTTTGAAAATTCGAAATATAAGTATACGAAAAGTACTAAAATAATAAAATATTCTGCATTTGGTACCATTTCGTATTTTGGGGATAAAGCTTAAAGGTTGAAATTTAAAGTGAGAATAAAGGTTGAGTGGTACGGTTAATCTGAGGAAGTGGTTTTGGAAAGGTGTACACTAGGGTAGCCCAAAAAACAAAATTTATTTTTTTTTTATTTCCTACCCTCTAAATTTTTTCCATTCAATATGAAATTTTATGGCGATCGGTATACGTTAACCTGAGCCAACCAGCCGATCTTTGTTTCCATAGTAATATGTATGGGGCCAAAGTCGCATTTTCACCAAAATTCTCTAAATGCCACAATTATGGTCCGATCGATAAAAAAAAACCTTTACCAGTTCATTAATGTGTGTAAAAAACGATTTCTACAAAAAATTTTGAAAATCGAATTGGATTTTGATATAGCTCCAATATGCATATTTCGCCGATTTTGGATATTTTAGGCCCTATATCCCTATATCAAAAACCCTCTCTAAGGGTCCTTAAAAAATTCTCAATAAAATTTCTTGAAATAATTTTTAACAAACTCATATTTATAGTTGAGAGCATGGGTACCACCGTGGTACAATGTTAAGCACACCGCATGTTCAGGATCGTTTTCCAGGCCACGCAAAATCAGATATTTAACGGTGGCAAAATACCCCTCAGTGTAATGTTGGCTACATTCCCAGAGTATTTCAGTAAGACTTCTCTACAAGACATTCCGTTCGGACTCGGCGATAAACAGTAGATCCCATATGATTGAGCTAATATGAATCGGGATGAACTCAGGGACCGGCAGTGTGCGCTTACTGAGAGCAATGCATTATTTACGCTCACTTGCTCTCAGTAAGCACACACTGGCGGTCGCTGGAGCAAATATTTGCCTAATCTGGCCTTACCGTTAGGGCCAGAACAGAATCAATCGTCGTTTGCTTTGCTTGCATCCCAAATGTCAAATTATAAAGGAATGCCAGAGCCTCCTAAAGGGGAACGCAGGCGGATTTGCAAAGAGGCTCTGGCATTCCTTTATAATTTGACATTTGGGGAAGCAAGCGTTGATTGATTCTGTTCTGGCCTTTAGATCATGCTTAAAAAACTATTTCTTCAGTAAATAGTTCTAAGGCAGCTCACAAAAAATGTTTTAAAAATCCAAATATGTAGCTTCTACACTTTTATAGCTTTGAATGTGCTAAAAAAAATTCCCCAAAAATACAAGTTTAAGCTCTCAGGTTTATTGGTCTGTGAGTGCTTCAAAAATATTTTAAAAATCCAAGTATTGTTGTCTGTTGGTATTTTACACATATTTTTTGTTGTTCAAAAAGTTTTTTAGAAAATTCACGTCTGTTATTTTGTCCATAACGAAATAATAGATTTCTCAAAAACTCAATATTTTTGGTCAGCTAGTGCGTGAACAACATATGTAAGGCAATTCGTTATATACTATAACGTAATCCTCCACTTCACTTTCGACCCTCGTACTACGTATCAATTTCACTGCCCTTTAAATAAGGGCAAAGTGAGTGAATTCATATAAAAGAAAGTGTTTGAACTTGATGAAACACAATGTAAACAAATGTGCTGCATCGGATTCGTAAACTGAGATGAATAAGGAGTGGCGACCCTAAGTGGCACAGTATGTGCCGTCTGGAAGCTGGAAGGATGGTAAAGGAGTTCAATTACATTTACTGCAAATATGTCATATGGTGTCACATTTCATTGGAAGGACCACCGGAGCTAATGAAATTGACGTTATCCAGCATTGCATTCGGCTGAACAAGACATACTGGCTTTATTTGTTTTTCTTAGAGGTGCTAAACTGTACAAATAAATAAAAACATGCATTTAGTTATGATTTGGAAGGATAACATTGTAGGTTGGAAAAAAGGACGCACTAAAAGCACTATCAGAGTGTTATGAACAAATCTATAGCAGAGTAAGGCAATGTGACTTTCGTGAGCGTAAATTTGCTCTCGCTTACAACTTGTGTAGAGTCTAACTGGTGATGAGCGAGAGTAAATTTACGCTCACCAAAGTCACATTGCCTTAATCTGATCTATAGCTATTAAGTCTGCTATTAGAGAAAATGGATGGATCGATTGTCGCTTTTGTTTGTATCGTGGTGTCTCGAAAATCATACAAAAGCTTAAAAGGTTTTTCATGGTTTGCTATTTTTTTATTGTTTTAAATAAACTTCATAATGAAACAGAGTCCTTCATGGTAAGCGCTTTTCCGCAGATTTTTTTAATTGCTTACTATTCACTTTACTTATGGACGAAAAAATCATCCCCAATTAGCGAAGAGGAGGGCAATTGCAACATATGTGTAAAGTCTTCCATGTGTTTTATTTTTCAGTAAACTAGTAGTCCAACCAACCACAACGACATGTGTTAATGACAAATGTTATCTTCCGTTATCCTGGCAAGATAATCCAACGTCACAACGTAATTGTGGTAAGTTTTTGTTTTGTTAAACAGTTTATTACGCAAGGAGGCTGGATGGCTGGTCGAATGGGTGGATATGAGGTTGAATGTGCTATAACACAATGAGCGTGGGATAATGCAATTGGTTACAATTATTACCCTCGCATTTTTCCTCGCTGCCTATTGTACATGAGCAAACAAAAATAATCATTAATTTTTTATGTCATCCCTTGTCATGAAAATTGCACACAATTCTGGCGATTACCACGCGAGCGAGATGACTTGGCGATAATATTGCAACATATGCAGCATATCGCAGAAGTGCACATTGTCTTATGAATACAATGAACAACTGTTGGAAAAATTTGCAAGGTTTTATCGATCTATTGATATGAAAATATTCTATCTATTAAATCTATAAACATTAATATTAAAAAAATATATTTATCTATCTTGCAATAAAATATTTTAAATACACGAAAAATATTAAAAAAATCCACGATCAGTGGAAGTTGAAAATTATTATAAAAAAATGTAAGATCAATAATGTTTGGGCTTGAAATATATTTTCAAAAAAATCCACAATTACTTGGCCTTGAAAAATATTTTTAAAAAAATCCAGGATTACTTGGTCTTGAAAAATATTTTTTAAAAAATCCACGATTACTTGGCCTTGAAAAATATTTTTAAAAAATCCACGATTACATGGCCATGAAAAATATTTTTAAAAAATCCTCGACTACTTGGCCTTGAAAAATATTTTTAAAAAAATCCAAGATAACTTAGCATTGAAAATATTTTTAAAAAATCCACCATTACCACCATTAAAAAATCCTTGACTACTTGGCCTTGAAAAATATTTTTTAAAAAATCCACCATTACTTAGCCTTGAAAAATATTTTTTAAAAAATCCACGATTACTTGGCCTTAAAAAATATTTTTAAAAAATCCACCATTACTTAGCCTTGAAAAATATTTTAAAAAATCCACGATTACTTGGACTTGTAAAATATTTTTAAAAAAATCCGCGATAACTTGGTCTTGAAAAATATTTTTAAAAAATCCACGAACAGTGATTGGCCTTGAAACAAATTTAAAAAAAAATGCAAGATGACCTGGCTTTGAAAAATACTTTTAAACAAATCCACGATGACTTGGCCTTGAAAAATATTTTTAAAAAATCCACGATCAGTGAATGGCCTTGAAAATATAAAAAAATCTAAGATCAATAACAGTTGAAAAATATTTTTTTATAAAAAACCACGAACAGTGAATGGCCATGAACATATTTTTTAAAAAATCCACGAACAGTGAATGGCCTTGAAAATATTTTTTAAAAAATCCACGGCCTTGAAAAATATTTTTAAAAAATCCACGATTACTTGGCATTGACAAATATTTTTAAAAAATCCACGAATACTCGGCCTTGAAAAATATTTTTAAAAAATCCACGATTACTTGGCCTTGAAAAATAATTTTAAAAAATCCACGTTTAGTGGACCTTGAAAAATATTTGTTAAAAAATCCACGATTAATAAGTGGGCCTAGAAAAATATTTTTAAAAAATCCACGATTAATAAGTGGGCCTTGAAAAATATTTGTAAAAAATCCACGATTAATAAGTGGGCCTTGAAAAATATTTTTAAAAAATCCACGATTAATAAGTGGGCCTTGAAAAATATTTTTAAAAAATCCACGATTAATAAGTGGGCCTTGAAAAATATTTTTAAAAAATCCACGATTAATAAGTGGGCCTTGAAAAATATTTTTAAAAAATCCACGATTAATAAGTGGGCCTTGAAAAATATTTTTAAAAAATCCACGATTAATAAGTGGGCCTTGAAAAATATTTTTAAAAAATCCACGATTAATAAGTGGGCCTAGAAAAATATTTTTAAAAAATCCACGATTACTCGGCCTTGAAAAATATTTTTTAAAAAATCCACGATTACTTGGCCATGAAAAATATTTTTTAAAAATCCACGAATGATTGGCATTGACAATTTTTTTTAATCCACGAATGATTGGCATTGAAAAATATATATTTTTTTAATCCACGAAAGATTGGCATTGAAAAAAATATTTTTTTTTAAATCCACGATCAGCGAGAGGACTTTAAACGTATTTTTAAAAAATCCAACATCAAAAAATCCAATCCACGATTTCTTGGCCTTGAAAAATATTTTTAAAAATCCACGATTTCTTGGCCTTGAAAAATATTTTTAAAAATCCACGATTTCTTGGCCTTGAAAAATATTTTTAAAAATCCACGATTTCTTGGCCTTGAAAAATATTTTTAAAAATCCACGATTTCTTGGCCTTGAAAAATATTTTTAAAAATCCACGATTTCTTGGCCTTGAAAAATATTTTTAAAAATCCACGATTTCTTGGCCTTGAAAAATATTTTTAAAAATCCACGATTTCTTGGCCTTGAAAAATATTTTTAAAAATCCACGATTTCTTGGCCTTGAAAAATATTTTTAAAAATCCACGATTTCTTGGCCTTGAAAAATATTTTTAAAAATCCACGATTTCTTGGCCTTGAAAAATATTTTTAAAAATCCACGATTTCTTGGCCTTGAAAAATATTTTTAAAAATCCACGATTTCTTGGCCTTGAAAAATATTTTTTTAAAAAATCCACGATTTCTTGGCCTTGAAAAATATTTTTAAAAATCCACGATTTCTTGGCCTTGAAAAATATTTTTAAAAATCCACGATTTCTTGGCCTTGAAAAATATTTTTAAAAATCCACGATTTCTTGGCCTTGAAAAATATTTTTAAAAATCCACGATTTCTTGGCCTTGAAAAATATTTTTAAAAATCCACGATTTCTTGGCCTTGAAAAATATTTTTAAAAATCCACGATTTCTTGGCCTTGAAAAATATTTTTAAAAATCCACGATTTCTTGGCCTTGAAAAATATTTTTAAAAATCCACGATTTCTTGGCCTTGAAAAATATTTTTAAAAATCCACGATTTCTTGGCCTTGAAAAATATTTTTAAAAATCCACGATTTCTTGGCCTTGAAAAATATTTTTAAAAATCCACGATTTCTTGGCCTTGAAAAATATTTTTAAAAAATCCACGATTAATAAGTGGGCCTTGAAAAATATTTTTAAAAAATCCACGATTAATAAGTGGGTCTTGAAAAATATTTTAAAAAAAACACGATTAATAAGTGGGCCTTGAAAATTTTTTTTAAAAAAATCCACGATTAATAAGTGGGCCTTGAAAAATATTTTTAAAAAATCCACAATTAATAAGTGGGCCTTGAAAAATATTTTTAAAAAATCCACGATTAATAAGTGGGCCTAGAAAAATATTTTTAAAAAATCCACGATTAATAAGTGGGCCTTGAAAAATATTTGTAAAAAATCCACGATTAATAAGTGGGCCTTGAAAAATATTTTTAAAAATCCACGATTTCTTGGCCTTGAAAAATATTTTTAAAAATCCACGATTTCTTGGCCTTGAAAAATATTTTTAAAAATCCACGATTTCTTGGCCTTGAAAAATATTTTTAAAAATCCACGATTTCTTGGCCTTGAAAAATATTTTTAAAAATCCACGATTTCTTGGCCTTGAAAAATATTTTTAAAAATCCACGATTTCTTGGCCTTGAAAAATATTTTTAAAAATCCACGATTTCTTGGCCTTGAAAAATATTTTTAAAAATCCACGATTTCTTGGCCTTGAAAAATATTTTTAAAAATCCACGATTTCTTGGCCTTGAAAAATATTTTTAAAAATCCACGATTTCTTGGCCTTGAAAAATATTTTTAAAAATCCACGATTTCTTGGCCTTGAAAAATATTTTTAAAAATCCACGATTTCTTGGCCTTGAAAAATATTTTTAAAAAAACCACGATTAATAAGTGGGCCTTGAAAAATATTTTTAAAAAATCCACGATTAATAAGTGGGCCTTGAAAAATATATGTTTAAAAAATCCACGTTTAGTGGACCTTGAAAAATATATTTTTAAAAAATCCACGTTTAGTGGACCTTGAAAAATATTTTTAAAAAATCCACGATTAATAAGTGGGCCTTGAAAAATATTTTTAAAAAATCCACGATTAATAAGTGGGCCTTGAAAAATATTTTTAAAAAATCCACGATTAATAAGTGGGCCTTAAAAACTATTTTTAAAAAATCCACGATTAATAAGTGGGCCTTAAAAACTATTTTTAAAAAATCCACGATTAATAAGTGGGCCTTGAAAAATATTTTTAAAAAATCCACGATTAATAAGTGGGCCTTGAAAAATATTTTTAAAAAATCCACGATTAATAAGTGGGCCTTGAAAAATATTTTTAAAAAATCCACGATTAATAAGTGGGCCTTGAAAAATATTTTTAAAAAATCCACGATTAATAAGTGGGCCTTAAAAAATATTTTTAAAAATCCACGATTAATAAGTGGGCCTTGAAAAATATTTTTAAAAAATCCGCGATTAATAAGTGGGCCTTGAAAAATATGTTTAAAAAATCCACGATTAATAAGTGGGCCTTGAAAAATATTTTTAAAAAATCCACGATTAATAAGTGGGCCTTGAAAAATATTTTTAAAAAATCCACGATTAATAAGTGGGCCTTGAAAAATATGTTTAAAAAATCTACGATTAATAAGTGGGCCTTGAAAAATATTTTTAAAAAATCCACGATTAATAAGTGGGCCTTGAAAAATATTTTTAAAAAATCCACGAATAAGTGGGCCTTGAAAAATATGTTTAAAAAATCCACGATTAATAAGTGGGTCTTGAAAAATATTTTTAAAAAATCCACGATTAATAAGTGGGCCTTAAAAAATATTTTTAAAAAATCCACGATTAATAAGTGGGCCTTGAAAAATATTTTTAAAAAATCCACGAATAAGTGGGCCTTGAAAAATATTTTTAAAAAATCCACGATTAATAAGTGGGCCTTGAAAAATATTTTTAAAAAATCCACGATTAATAAGTGGGCCTTGAAAAATATTTTTAAAAAATCCACGATTAATAAGTGGGCCTTGAAAAATATTTTTAAAAAACCACGAATAAGTGGGCCTTGAAAAATATTTTTTAAAAAATCCACGATTAATAAGTGGGCCTTGAAAAATATTTTTAAAAAATCCACGATTAATAAGTGGGCCTTGAAAAATATTTTTAAAAAATCCACGATTAATAAGTGGGCCTTGAAAAATATTTTTAAAAAATCCACGATTAATAAGTGGGCCTTGAAAAATATTTTTAAAAAATCCACGATTAATAAGTGGGCCTTGAAAAATATTTTTAAAAAATCCACGATTAATAAGTGGGTCTTGAAAAATATTTTTAAAAAATCCACGATTAATAAGTGGGCCTTGAAAAATATTTTTAAAAATCCACGATTAATAAGTGGGCCTTGAAAAATATTTTTGAAAAATCTACGATTAATAAGTGGGCCTTGAAAAAAATTTTTAAAAAATCCACGATTAATAAGTGGTCCTTAAAAATATTTTTAAAAAATCCACGATTAATAAGTGGGCCTTGAAAAATATTTTTAAAAAATCCTCGATTAATAAGTGGGCCTTGAAAAATATTTTTTAAAAAATCCACGATTAATAAGTGAGCCTTGAAATATATTTTTAAAAAATCCTCGATTAATAAGTGGGCCTTGAAAAATATTTTTAAAAAATCCACGATTAATAAGTAGGCCTTGACAAATTAATAATTGGGCCTTGAAAATAAGTGGACCTTGAGAAAAATTTTTAAAAAATCCACGTTTAGTGGACCTTGAAAAATATTTTTAAAAAATCCAAGTTTAGTGGACCTTGAAAAATATTTTTAAAAAATCCACGTTTAGTGGACCTTGAAAAATATTTTTAAAAAATCCAAGTTTAGTGGACCTTGAAAAATATTTTTAAAAAATCCACGTTTAGTGGACCTTGAAAAATATTTTTAAAAAATCCAAGTTTAGTGGACCTTGAAAAATATTTTTAAAAAATCCACGTTTAGTGGACCTTGAAAAATATTTTTAAAAAATCCACGTTTAGTGGACCTTGAAAAATATTTTTAAAAAATCCACGTTTAGTGGACCTTGAAAAATATTTTTAAAAAATCCACGTTTAGTGGACCTTGAATAATATTTTTAAAAAATCCACGTTTAGTGGACCTTGAATAATATTTTTAAAAAATCCACGTTTAGTGGACCTTGAAAAATATTTTTAAAAAATCCACGTTTAGTGGAGCTTGAAAAATATTTTTAAAAAATCCACGTTTAGTGGACCTTGAAAAATATTTTTAAAAAATCCACGTTTAGTGGACCTTGAAAAATATTTTTAAAAAATCCAAGTTTAGTGGACCTTGAAAAATATTTTTAAAAAATCCACGTTTAGTGGACCTTGAAAAATATTTTTAAAAAATCCAAGTTTAGTGGACCTTGAAAAATATTTTTAAAAAATCCACGTTTAGTGGACCTTGAAAAATATTTTTAAAAAATCCACGTTTAGTGGACCTTGAAAAATATTTTTAAAAAATCCACGTTTAGTGGACCTTGAAAAATATTTTTAAAAAATCCACGTTTAGTGGTCCTAGAAAAATATTTTTAAAAAATCCACGTTTAGTGGTCCTAGAAAAATATTTTTAAAAAATCCACGATTAATAAGTGGGCCTTGAAAAATATTTTTAAAAAATCCACGTTTAGTGGACCTTGAATAATATTTTTAAAAAATCCACGTTTAGTGGACCTTGAAACTAGCTTTAAAAAATACACGTTTAGTGGACCTTGAAAATAGCTTTAAAAAATCCACGTTTAGTGGACCTTGAATAATATTTTTAAAAAATCCACGTTTAGTGGACCTTGAAAAATATTTTTAAAAAATCCACGTTTAGTGGACCTTGAAAAATATTTTTAAAAAATCCACGTTTAGTGGAGCTTGAAAAATATTTTTAAAAAATCCACGTTTAGTGGGTCTTGAAAAATATTTTTAAAAAATCCACGTTTAGTGGACCTTGAAAAATATTTTTAAAAAATCCACGTTTAGTGGACCTTGAAAAATATTTTTAAAAAATCCACGTTTAGTGGACCTTGAAAAATATTTTTAAAAAATCCACGTTTAGTGGTCCTAGAAAAATATTTTTAAAAAATCCACGTTTAGTGGTCCTAGAAAAATATTTTTAAAAAATCCACGATTAATAAGTGGGCCTTGAAAAATATTTTTAAAAAATCCACGTTTAGTGGTCCTTGAAAAATATTTTTAAAAAATCCACGTTTAGTGGACCTTGAAAAATATTTTTAAAAAATCCACGTTTGGTGGACCTTGAATAATATTTTTAAAAAATCCACGTTTAGTGGACCTTGAAAAATATTTTTAAAAAATCCACGTTTAGTGGACCTTGAATAATATTTTTAAAAAATCCACGTTTAGTGGACCTTGAAAAATATTTTTAAAAAATCCACGTTTAGTGGACCTTGAAAAATATTTTTAAAAAATCCACGTTTAGTGGAGCTTGAAAAATATTTTTAAAAAATCCACGTTTAGTGGGTCTTGAAAAATATTTTTAAAAAATCCACGTTTAGTGGACCTTGAAAAATATTTTTAAAAAATCCACGTTTAGTGGACCTTGAAAATAGCTTTAAAAAATACACGTTTAGTGGACCTTGAAAATAGCTTTAAAAAATCCACGTTTAGTGGACCTTGAAAAATATTTTTAAAAAATCCACGTTTAGTGGACCTTGAAAAATATTTTTAAAAAATCCACGTTTAGTGGACCTTGAAAAATATTTTTAAAAAATCCACGTTTAGTGGTCCTTGAAAAATATTTTTAAAAAATCCACGTTTAGTGGACCTTGAAAAATATTTTTAAAAAATCCACGTTTAGTGGTCCTTGAAAAATATTTTTAAAAAATCCACGTTTAGTGGACCTTGAAAAATATTTTTAAAAAATCCACGTTTGGTGGACCTTGAATAATATTTTTAAAAAATCCACGTTTAGTGGACCTTGAAAAATATTTTTAAAAAATCCACGTTTAGTGGACCTTGAATAATATTTTTAAAAAATCCACGTTTAGTGGACCTTGAATAATATTTTTAAAAAATCCACGTTTAGTGGACCTTGAAAAATATTTTTAAAAAATCCAGGTTTAGTGGACCTTGAAAAATATTTTTAAAAAATCCACGTTTAGTGGAGCTTGAAAAATATTTTTAAAAAATCCACGTTTAGTGGAGTTTGAAAAATTTTTTTAAAAATTCCACGTTTAGTGGAGCTTGAAAAATATTTTTAAAAAATCCACGTTTGGTGGACCTTGAAAAATATTTTTAAAAAATCCACGTTTAGTGGACCTTGAAAAATATTTTTAAAAAATCCACGTTTAGTGGACCTTGAAAAATATTTTTAAAAAATCCACGTTTAGTGGACCTTGAAAAATATTTTTAAAAAATCCACGTTTAGTGGACCTTGAAAAATATTTTTAAAAAATCCACGTTTAGTGGAGCTTGAAAAATATTTTTAAAAAATCCACGTTTAGTGGACCTTGAAAAATATTTTTAAAAAATCCACGTTTAGTGGAGCTTGAAAAATATTTTTAAAAAATCCACGTTTAGTGGAGCTTGAAAAATATTTTTAAAAAATCCACGTTTAGTGGAGCTTGAAAAATATTTCTAAAAAATCCACGTTTAGTGGACCTTGAAAAATATTTTTAAAAAATCCACGTTTAGTGGACCTTGAAAAATATTTTTAAAAAATCCACGTTTAGTGGACCTTGAAAAATATTTTTAAAAAATCCACGTTTAGTGGACCTTGAAAAATATTTTTAAAAAATCCACGTTTAGTGGACCTTGAAAAATATTTTTAAAAAATCCACGTTTAGTGGACCTTGAAAAATATTTTTAAAAAATCCACGTTTAGTGGACCTTGAAAAATATTTTGTAAAAAATCCACGTTTAGTGGACCTTGAAAAATATTTTGTAAAAAATCCACGTTTAGTGGTCTTTGAAAAATATTTTATAAAAAATCCACGTTTGGTGGGCCTTGAAAAATAATTTTAAAAAATCCACGTTTAGTGGACCTTGAAAAATAATTTTAAAAAATCCACGTTTAGTGGACCTTGAAAAATGTTTTTAAAAAATCCAAGTTTAGTGGACCTTGAAAAATATTTTATTAAAAATTCAGGTTTAGTGGGCCTTGAAAAATATTTAAAAAAAAAATCCACGTTAAATAGACATTGAAAAATATTTTATAAAAAATGCACGTTTAGTGGGCCTTGAAAAATAATTCTTAAAAAATCTACGTTTAGCGGGCCGTGAAAAATAATTTTAAAAATCCAAGTTTAGTGGGCCTTGAAAAATTAAAGCTTTAAGTTTTAGTTTAATGTTGATTGTGGTTACAAATTTAAATTTTGGTTAAATTAGAAGTAATGTAGTTTCCCTTAGCCATCATCCTAAGCAACATTGTTATAAAAATCGTTTCTAAAAGGATTCAATTTTATTCTTTGCCATTAAATGGACATATGAATCTTCAATTTAAGTCCATTTCAGCAATGTAAATAGGATTCCCCATGGATAAATAACATTTACCACCATTATTAGTTTATATCAATGACAATATCATTGGCATATTTATTTCAACGATAAGTGAAATTCAATACATACTTTTCCCCTTCGACAAATACCATAGTAAATGTCGCCTGTAAACAATGAGCACAATAACTAAACCTCTGGCTGTTTTTGGCATCACGTCTGACCCCTTTTAAATGTCAACATAAATTAAAAGTGCATTCGAATTCACTCTCAAAGGAGACCTTCCGGAAACCTAAAGCCTGCAACAAAAGAACATCTTGAAATTCTTTGGTTAAATAAAAGCAAAGCAAATACTCTCTCTCGTCCTTTTTCCTGAAACCCCACTTCATTTAAGTGCTGGTAATGGGTATGTATGTTCCGTTGTACCACAAAATATCCTTGAAAAACAATATTACTACTTGTTGGCGTCGTGTCCCGTATGAATTTCGTTCAGATCTCCAACCACCACCACCATCATCAGGGTAAATATAAATTGTTGTCGTTAAGTAGGTCTTGCGTGCGAGGGGTATTTAAATGCAAGCAGCTGCTATTTTCATCCTTGCTTTATAGGCCTTTTGTAAATTGCATTTACAAATTCCAAAGGCAAACACACACGCACGCACTCGTTTCGTGTTTCGAACTCTTTCACTTCCTTCCAGCAACAATAATTGTATGTTTCGGGTCACTCAGATGTATCCTGTTGTAGCGACCTAGCTGCAACCAGCCAATAATTTTAGTTAATTGTATTTGTGAGTGTGTGTCTGTGCGTTGTGACTTTTGAAACCGCAACATTAAAGGATATTGCAGATGTAGCACAAAAAGGAAAAGGAGGATATTTCAACAAACCACAACATATCCTGAACGATAAAAGAGAATTTATGACTGAGTTTTTAAAGTTAATGACAGAAACATGTTTTGATAGCAGTTTCAACTTTACCAGCTTTGATGTTGGGCAAATTGTTATTAAAATCAGAATGTGAATAAACGAAGTGGCTCAAAGCATGCCTTCTACCTTCTACCTATATAAAGAAGACTTTCCAAAGAAGGAGACCGATTTAAGGTCTTTTATCTTTAGAAGACCGCTGGGAGGTTGTCTGCTCATAGAATTCTGGAATCTTTAAAATTATTTTGAACGGTTACTGATCGTGGATATTTTTAAAAATATTTTTCAAGGACCACGATCGTGGATTTTTTCTAAATATTTTTCTAGGACCACTGATAGTGGATTTTTTAAAAATATTCTTCTGGGACCACTGATCGCGTATTTTTTAAAAATATTTTTCTAGGGCCACTGATCGTGGATTTTTTAAAAATATTTTTCTAGGGCCACTGATCGTTTTTTAAAAATATTTTTCTAGGACCACTGATCGTGGATTTTTTAAAAATATTTTTCTAGGACCACTGATCGATGAAAAATATTTTTCTAGGACCACTGATCGTGGATTTTTTAAAAATATTTTTCTAGGACCACTGATCGTGGATTTTTTAAAAAATTTTTTCTAGGACCACTGATCGTGGATTTTTTAAAAATATTTTTCTAGGACCACTGATCGTGGATTTTTTAAAAATATTTTTCTAGGACCACTGATCGTGGATTTTTTAAAAATATTTTTCTAGGACCACTGATCGTGGATTTTTTAAAAATATTTCTAAACTGATCGTAAATTTTTTAAAATATTTCTCAACTGATCGTGGATTTTTTAAAAATATTTTTCTAGGACCACTGATCGTGGATTTTTTTAAAAATATTTCTAAACTGATCGTAAATTTTTTAAAATATTTCTCAACTGATCGTGGATTTTTTAAAAATATTTTTCTAGGACCACTGATCGTGGATTTTTTAAAAATATTTTTCTAGGACCACTGATCGTGGATTTTTTAAAAATATTTTTCGAGGACCACTGATCGTGGATTTTGTAAAAATATTTTTCGAGGACCACTGATCGTGGATTTTTTAAAAATATTTTTCTAGGACCACTGATCGTGGATTTTTTAAAAATATTTTTCTAGGATCACTGATCGTGGATTTTTTAAAAATATTTTTCTAGGACCACTGATCGTGGATTTTTTAAAAATATTTTTCTAGGACCACTGATCGTGGATTTTTTAAAAATATTTTTCTAGGATCACTGATCGTGGATTTTTTAAAAATATTTTTCTAGGACCACTGATCGTGGATTTTTTAAAAATATTTTTCTAGGACCACTGATAGTGGATTTTTTAAAAATATTTTTCTAGAACCACTGATCGTGGATTTTTTAAAAATATTTTTCTAGGACCACTGATAGTGGATTTTTTAAAAATATTTTTCTAGGACCACTGATCGTGGATTTTTTAAAAATATTTTTCGAGGACCACTGATCGTGGATTTTTTAAAAATATTTTTCTAGGACCACTGATCGTGGATTTTTTAAAAATATTTTTCTAGGACCACTGATCGTGGATTTTTTTAAAATATTTTTCTAGGACCACTGATCGTGGATTTTTTTAAAATATTTTTCTAGGACCACTGATCGTGGATTTTTTAAAAATATTTTTCTAGGACAACTGATCGTGGATTTTTTAAAAATATTTTTCCAGGACCACTGATCGTGGATTTTTTAAAAATATTTTTCTAGGAACACTGATAGTGGATTTTTAAAAAAAAATTTCAAGGACCACTGCTCGTGGATTTAAAAAAAATTTCAAGGACCACTGATCGTGGATTTTTTAAAAATATTTTTCTAGGACCACTGATCGTGGATTTTTTAAAAATATTTTTCTAGGACCACTGATCGTGGATTTTTTAAAAATATTTTTCTAGGACCACTGATCGTGGATTTTTTAAAAATATTTTTCTAGGACCACTGATCGTGGATTTTTTAAAAATATTTTTCTAGGACCACTGATCGTGGATTTTTTAAAAATATTTCTCAACTGATCGTGGAGTTTTTAAAAATATTTCTCAACTGATCGCGGATTTTTTAAAAATATTTCTCAACTGATGGTGGATTTTTTAAAAATATTTTTCTAGGACCACTGATCGTGGATTTTTTAAAAATATTTTTCTAGGACCACTGATCGCGGATTTTTTAAAAATATTTCTCAACTGATGGTGGATTTTTTAAAAATATTTTTCTAGGACCACTGATCGTGGATTTTTAAAAATATTTTTCTATGACCACTGATCGTGGATTTTTTAAAAATATTTTTCTAGGACCACTGATCGTGGATTTTTTAAAAATATTTTTCTATGACCACTGATCATGGATTTTTAAAAATATTTTTCTAGGACCAGTGATCGTGGATTTTATAAAAATATTTTTAGGGGTCACTGATCCGCGATCGTGGAATTTTTAAAAATATTTTTAAGGGTCACTGATCCGTGATCGTGGAATTTTTAAAAATATTAGTAAGGGTCACGGATCGTGGAATTTTTAAAAATATTATTAAGGGTCACGGATCGTGGCATTTTTAAAAACATTTTTAAGGGTCACTTTGGATGGTCTTTTATTTATAGAAGACCATTGGGAGTTTATCTATCTACACAAGTCCTTTGGAAGGTCTTCTATAGAACTCCATAAAGAAGTCATGTATTTAAAGAAGATCATTAGGAGGTCTGCAACTTATAAACGGTCGTTAGGATTCTTCTATATAGATTGTCTGAATATTTAGCTTTTCTCTTTCTCTAGGCATTATTAATATAAATTTGTTTGAATTGTTCCCTGGAGCCACTGTTCACATTAAACTTTACACTTACTTGATTGGCCACATTAGAGCGACCTTGCAATGTCGTCGTCGTTTTTCTTTGTGGTCTAAATTTATTGCAACAATCTTCTGTACCTGAGCCGCCACATTACTACTCCTCATGCTGCTGCCGATGTCGCTGTTGTCATTATGGTAACATAACAATCTACAACAACATACAATTCGCTCGTTTGTTGGCATGAATTTCAGTTAACTGTTTTTGGGCTTGGCTTTTTTTATGTTGTTGTTGTATTCTCAAAAAACAGCAAAGAAAAACTGGGGGAAAAGATAAATCGTGCATCCAGCAAATGGAATACGTCCTCCGTCATCCATCCATTTGGATGTCTGCTAAGGTATGAGGTATCGTTAAATACAATAACTGTTCTGTAACAGTCTTTGTGAAGCAATAACCAAGATTTTTCCCAAAGTTAAATGTGTCCGCTTAGCAGCAGCACATTCCAACATGCAACCTGTTTTCAGTTTGTAATTCTGCAAAAACTCTGTTTAACTTAGTTAACAGTTGGAAGCAACAGCTTCTTGCTTCCTCTCCAATGTCCCTCTCACCCTTTGCAGCTTTTAGTAAGTAATTTTGTCTAACTGTTTTATGATTTTTCTGCCATTAGTGGCTTAGAATCGTTTTGGCCTTTGGTATTAGACTCATAAACTAAAAAGCATGTTTTGTTTGATTTTCGAGAGATTCTGTTACGGCAATGATTGATAATGACATTAGTTGGGTTATGTTGTTGAACGTTTTTATAAATTAATAAAAACTGTTCAACAGCATAATGTTAAAAAGTCGCTGTCCATCAAATTAAGAAATTTAAGATTCGAATTCTGAAACATGGGAACGTAATATGCTAAAAAAACGAAACTAATTATGTAATTAATAGAAATAGGATTTAGTTTTTTTTTTTCAGAGGCCACCCACCGATCCTGCATTTTTTAAAATATATTTCAAGGCCCAATGATCGAAGATTTCTTACAAAAAGTTTTTAAGGCCTAATGATCGTGGATTTTTTTAAATAGTTTTCCCTGATCGTTAATTGTTTTTAAAAACATTCTCCACTCATCGTGGACTTTTTTAAAAATAATTTTTCGCTGATCGTGGATTTTTTAAAAACATTTTCCGCTGATCGTGGGTTTTTAACTATATTTTAGACGGGTCGTAAGTTTCTTAAAAATAGTTTATACTGATCGTGAATTCTTTAAAAATATTTTTTACTGATTGTGGATTTTATAAATAAAAAATGTCATGGACTTTGTAAAACTATTTTACACTGATCATGGGTTTTTTAAAAATATTTTTCATAGATCGTGAATTCTTTAAAAATATTTTCCACTGATCGTGGATTTTTTAAAAATATTTTCTACTGACCGCAGATTTTTATGCCTTCAGCATTTATGCTAACGAAGGTACATATATACACTTTCATACGGGCAAATGAATTTCAACGAAATAATGGTTTTAGACCCCAAGTATGAGCAAATAGCCTGAAGGTTGCAAAAAACCCCTACGACACTGTGTATTGTGGTTGGAGCGCAAGATAACTCTCGAACGGATCTGCCGATGCGGTCCAAAATTTGACCTTCGTAATATTTTGTTCAAACTTACTTTAAGTTCGAAGATAAGTCATATCGGTTAACTCCTTCAGGTACCTCCCCCACAAAAGTTCAAAAATGTTCGGAAAAATTGTGCGCGCGATAACTCTTGAAGAGAGTGACTGATTTGGTCCATACTTTACACAACCCAATATATTTACCAGATATAGATAAGGTTCGAATATAGACTACTTGTTCACTTCTTCGGGTACCTCCCACACAAAATTTGGGATAAGTTCACTTTAAGACCTACTCACGAATCACTTTGATTTTTGATGAAGCTACTTGCATTCGCTGCCTCAATTACAGCGGCAAATGTGTTTTCAGGGCCAAGTCCATACTTCTTGAGAAAATAGCCCGAAAGGTGTAAACAACTTTGGATTTCCAAACATTTTGTCCAAATTTGGTTTATCTTATAAAATGATGGTTTATCTTATAGTTTCGAATCTGTTCGAAGATCTTTTTGAAATGTATACCGATGCCGTTCGTTGTGGTGCTGTTTACAGCCATAATATGTTTTCCGTGGACAAACCCACGCTCCCTGGCATACTGGTCCAAAAGTTAAAGGATGACCCATTGAAATGAAAAGTTATAGGATGGCCCGATATCTATCGAAATTAAGTACCTCCTCCGCAACACGTTTGACCTTTAATCCTAATCCACATTTTTGTCGGCAAGTTTAAATGTCCAAAAGGGCCACAAAATTCTGAAAAGACCCTAACTACATTCAATCTGTCCGTGGATGAAAGTTTCAACTCATATAGGCTGAGGGTATATGTTTGTCGGCACAGCCGACCGATACTTTTTTACTCTTTTCAAAATATCTTGGATTTTTTTAAATATTTTCCACTGATCATGATTATTTCATATTTTCCATGGTACGTGGATTTTTTAAACTTTCAACTGATCGTGGATTTTTTAAAAATTTGTTTCACTGATCAAGATTTTTTTTTTAAATATTGTCCATTAATTATTAACTTTTCAAAAATGTTTTCCAGTGATCGTGGATTTTTATACCCTACACCACTATGTGGGGAGGGTATTATAAGTTGGTTTTGCCCAAAAAGTTTGTAACGCATCGAAATAATGGTCGTAGACCCATACTTATATATACCAAAATGAATGTCTCGACGAGTTGAGACGATCTGGCTATGTGTGTCCGTCAGTCCGTCCGTCCGTCCGTCTGTCCATCTAAACCTTGTAATCACGCTACAGGTCGCAATTTTGATCGGATCGTCACGAAATTTCGGATGTTGATGGGGGTCCCGGAGGGGAAGAAGCCTATTGATTTTGGTGATGGTCGGATAATGTTCAGGGGTCGGAATGGGCAAAAAACTTTTATGGATAAAAAGACAACGTTTTTTCCAAAGCGAATATCTCAGCTTCTATATGGGGTATACCAAAAGCAAGACCTGACAATAAAAGTAGAAAATATCACCTTTCTAATGATGTAAAGTAAGTTCTCGTAGGTGATCAAACAACGGAGATATTTCAATAGTGGCAAATAAAACCCAAATTCTCATTCTTGAGATTTTAATTATAATGACGAATATCACAGCTTTGGTTAGGGACTTTTCAAAAGCAAAGCCTGACTATGAAAGTAGAAGATCCCATCTTTACAATGATGCAAACTAGGTCGGCGTAGGTGACCAAATAAGGGAGATATTGCAATAGTCGGTAATACATCCCATTTTTCCACTTTTTTGGAAATCACGCTACAGGTCGCAATTTTGATCGGATCGTCACGAAATTTTGGGTGTTGATGGGGGTCCCGGAGGGGAAGAAGCCTATTGATTTTGGAGATGGTCGGATAATAATTAGGGGTCTGAATGAGCAAAAAAGTTATTTGGAGAAAAAGTCTACATTTTATTCCAAAGCAAATATCTCAGCGTCTATAAGGGGTCTTCAAAAAGCAAAACTTGGCAATGAAAGTAGAAAATATCGCCTTTGAAACGATGTAACGTAGGTTGTCGTAGGTCACACAACGAAGATATCGCAATAGTCGCTAATAGAACCCAACTTATCATTTTGCGATTTTAGTTATAATGAAGAATATCACACCTTTGGTTGGGGACCATCTAAAAGCAAAGCCCGACTAAGAAAGTAGAAAATCCCATCTTTAAAATTATGCGAAGTAGGTTGGTGTAGGTGGTCAAATAAAAGAGATATCGCAATAGTCGGTAATACATCTCTTTTTTCCACTTTTTCTGCAATCACACTACAGGTCGGAATTTCTCACAGAGATAGAAGAATATTGATTTTGGTGATGTCGATAGTAGTCCAATATAAAATTAAATATTAATTATTTTGGTTCAGTTCGCCTTAAGTCATTTGGTATAAAAGCCAGATAGGTGAAAACTTTCGTATCTCCCTAAAAGAAATGTTTTCGAGTGAATAGATTATGCACAGAGGTAGTGGTGTAGGGTATCACATAGTCGGCCCAGTACCGACTATAGCCTTTTCTCACTTGTTTAAAAATATTTTTTTGACTGATCGTGGATTTTTTAAAAATATTTTTTTTGACTGATCGTGGATTTTTTAAAAATATTTTTTTTTTGACCGAACGTGGATTTTTTAAAAATATTTGTTTTTGGCTGAACGTGGATTTTTTAAAAATATTTTTTTTTGACTGAACGTGGATTTTTTAAAAACATTTTTTTTGACTGAACGTGGATTTTTTAAAAATATTTTTTTGGACGTGGATTTTTTTAAAATATTTTTCACTCATCGTGGATTTTTAAAACATATCTTTCAATGATCTTGATTTTATTTAAAATTATCTTTTACTGATCGTGGATTTTTAAAACATATCTTTCAATGATCTTGATTTTATTTAAAATTATCTTTTACTGATCGTGGATTTTTTAAAGTTATTTTCCACTGATCGAGGATTTTTTTAAATTACTTTTCATTTGCTTCCCACTGACTGCGGATTTTTTAAATTTTTCCTCACTGATCGTGAATATTTTTAAATTTATTTCCCACTGATCGCGGATTTTTTAAATTTGTTTTCCATTGATCGCGGATTTTTTAATTTATTTCTTACTGGTCGTGGATTTTTTAAATTAATTTCCCACTGATCGTGGATTTTTTAAATTCATTTCCCACCGATCGTGGATTGTTTAAATTTGATCGTGGATTTTTTTAAATTAATTTCCCACTTATCGTGGATTTTTTTAAATTCATTTCCCACTGATCGTGGATTTTTTAAATTCATTTCCCACTGATCGTGGATTTTTTTAAATTCTTTTCCCTCTGATCGTGGATTTTTTTAAATTCATTTCCCACCGATCGTGGATTGTTTAAATTTGATCGTGGATTTTTTTAAATTCATTTCCCACTGATCGTGGATTTTTTTAAATTCTTTTCCCTCTGATCGTGGCTTTTTTTAAATTCTTTTCCCTCTGATCGTGGATTTTTTTAAATTCATTTCCCACCGATCGTGGATTGTTTAAATTTGATCGTGGATTTTTTTAAATTCATTTCCCACTGATCGTGGATTTTTTTAAATTCTTTTACCTCTGATCGTGGATTTTTTTAAATTCATTTCCCACCGATCGTGGATTGTTTAAATTTGATCGTGTTTTTTTTTAAGTTCATTTCCCACTGATCGTGGATTTTTTTAAATTCATTTCCCACTGATCGTGGATTTTTTTAAATTCATTTCCCACTGATCGTGGATTTTTTAAAAATATTTTCCACTGATGCTGGATTTTTTTCAAAATTGTTTCCGCTGATCGTGAATTTTGTAAAAGTATTTCCCACGTATCCCGGATTTTTTAAAAATATGTTTCACTATTTGTAGATTTTTTAAAAATTGGTTTCTCTAATCGTTATTTTTTTTAAAAAATTTCGACCGATAGTGGATTTTTAAAAATATTTTTCTAGGACCACTGATCGTGGATTTTTTAAAAATATTTTTTAAGAGCCGCTCACTGATCGTGATTTCTTTAAAAAAATATTTTTCAAGGCCACTCACTGATCGTAGATTTTTTTAAAAATAGTTTTCAAGGCTACTCGCCGATCATTGATTTTTTAAAAAATATTTCTCAAGGCCACTCACTGATCGTGGATTCTTTTAAAATATTTTTCAATATTTTTAAGGACACTTGCTAATCGTGGATTTTTAAAAAAAAATATTTTGCAAGGGCACTCACTGATCTTGGTTTTTTTAAATATTTTTCAAGGCCACTCACTAATCGTGGATTTTTTAATATTTATTATTATTTTTCTAGGACCACTGAAGGTGGATTTTTTAAAAATATTTTTCAAGAGCTGCTAACTGATGGTGGATTTTTGAAAAATATTTTTATGGCCACTTACTAATCTTGAATTTTTTTAAATAGTTCTCAAAGCCACTCACTTATCGTGGATTTTTTAATAATAAATATATTTTTAAAGAGCCACTCATTGATCGTAGATTTTTTAAAAATATTTTTCAAGAGCCACTTACTGATCATGGATTTTTTAAACATATTTTTCAAGAGCCACTTAGTGATCGTGGATTTTTTATAAATATTTTTGAAGAGCAACTTACTGATCGTGGATTTTTTATATATATGTTTCAAGAGCCCCTTAGTGATCGTGGATTTTTTAAAAATATTTTTCAAGACACACTCACTGATCGTGGATTTTTTTAGAAATATTTTTCAAGAGCCACTCACTGATCGTGGAGATTTTAAAAATATTTTTCAAGAGCCACTCACTGATCGTGGATTTTTTAAAAATATTCTTCAAGAGCCACTCACTGATCGTGAATTTTTTAAAAATATTATTCAAGAGCCACTCACTGATCGTGAATTTTTTTAGAAATATATTTTTCAAGAGCCATTCACTGATCGTGTTTTTTTTAAATATTTTTCAAGAGCCACTCACTGATCGTGGATTTTTTAAAAATATTTGTCAAAAGCCAATCACTGATCGTGGATTTTTTAAAAATATTTTTCAAACGACACTCACTGATCGTGGATTTTTTAACAATATATTTTTTAAGATCCACTCAATGATCGTGGATTTTTTAAAAATATTTTTCAAGACCCACTTACTGATTGTGGATTTTTTTAAATATCTTTTAAGAGCGACTCACTAATCGCGGATTTGTTTTACAAATATTTGTGAAAAGCCACACGTTTAATTTTTAAAAATATTTTTGTCACTCACTTAGTGGCATAATCTGAGCGCAAAACATAATATTGTAAATATGTTAAAAATTTTTAATTATTGAATTAAAATTTATTCCCTTGCAGCTAAAATCTATCAAACAAGCTACTGTCAAACTATTGGCCTTAACATTTTTCTGTGGTGACACAATTAACTGCTAGTTGTCGAAGACTATATTTAATGTGTATTAATTTTAATCTGAAATTAAAACAAAATCTAATGATTCCAAAAGAGAAAACACAAATTGATATTTAACACCCACATATTATAACAAATTAAACTGATCTATAACATTTATGGTCTTTTGTTTCAGCTACAAGATGCCATATAAAGAAGACAGGTAAGCTATGAAATAAATTTTACATTAATAGATTTAATCAATGAAGCATTAAGCATACAATTTTAAAGATCATTGAGGAAAATATGGTATCAATATTCTCTTCTTCTTTCAAATCGTCATTCATTGAGGTTTATAACCATTTTCGGTATGAACAACCGTTGGAAATTAGTTTTGCATTTTTTTATTAATTTCCATAGCTAACATTAGCACGCTCTGTTAATGACCGTTAAGGAAACTTGTCGTTAATCTTAGATTTAAAACAATTTAAATATAATCAGGGTGAAAACACAATTAACCATATTTATCATTGTCACCACCAGTGAGTGAGTGAGTGCTGTTTGTCATGTACTTTAGCCGCTTGGTTGATTGAATCTTCAGCTTAGGAATTCTAAAGACATTTGTCAAATACACACTTCATGCTTGAATGATGGCAGACGGTTTTCCATTGGATATCTGATCTTGTGTTAATTATAGATGAGAATTAATGTCAATGTCAGAGTCTTGGCAAAGAAAAAAAATGCGATCAATATGAAAATCGCCTCAGACTAAGGTATAGCTGCATAGGGCACAAATATGATAGTTTTAAAAAACAAGTAAAACAGTATCAGTATTGAAATACTTTTTTTCCAAAAAAAATTACGTATTCAGGGGGTTTTCAAAACAATACGGATAGGATTAAAGCGCAAAAATTTGCGGGAATATCCATAGATAGGGCTTTTTTTAAAACTGCGTTTCGACAATATTTAGAGTAACATTTTGGCGAATATTTTCGAACTTTTGTGGGGGAGGTATCGGAAGGTCCACTCCTTCCACCATCGAATTTCATATAATATTCGAAGAAATATTATGATATCCAAAGTGTGGACGGACGCAGTATTTAGTTCGAGATCTCCAGTCACTACATATGGTGCCATAGGGGGTTTTTACCACGGGCTTTTTTCTCAAGAAGTATGGACTTGCCCTTGAAAAAACTTTTACTGTCGTAATTGAGGCAGCGAATGCAAATTGGTTCAACAAACATCAAAGTAATCCGAGAGCAGGGCTTAAAGT
Organism: Musca autumnalis; assembly: GCF_047663935.1. Lineage (NCBI taxonomy): Eukaryota > Metazoa > Arthropoda > Insecta > Diptera > Muscidae > Musca > Musca autumnalis. The sequence continues at coordinate 246,830,923 of NW_027411755.1, forward strand.
GAATTTATCCAAAAATGTGTGTGGGAGGTACCCAACGGAGTGGACAAATGTAGTCCATATTTGAACCTGACCTATACCTGGTAGATATATTAGGATGCGTAAAGTATGGGTGACGTACGGGATGGAAGATACCAAGGAACGGTTCTGACCGGTTTTAACATGGCAAAGCCCAGGATTTATCTTGGTCCCTCTTTCATGTCAAGTGGACACTGACCTCTCCGTGGTGTCACCTGGGGAACTGCCTTTAACATCCGTTAAAGGTAGTGAGCTAACATGTGCCACGCGTTCACCCATAAGAACGTTAAAAACTTGGGTTTGGGCGTCGGGTTAGTACCCCTCCCCTAGAAAAAAACAGCCTACTATGAAAAAACGAAAGAAAAGAAAAACAAACCCCTCTAAAGTTGACGAACCCCACAAACGTTTTAAGGACCATGATCTGCGAATCTACACCTGGAATGTTCGCACTCTTTATAGAGAAGGTGCAGTCTTCCCATTGGCAGACGTACTTGAAAAGTACAAGGCCGACATTACTGCCATACAGGAAATACGATGGAACGAGAAAGGGTGACGCACTGTATTATAGCTGCCATGAATAAAAGCTAAATTCTTCAACATCAGCTTTATTTGTGCTCATGCTCCCACTGAAGACAAGGACGAACAGACCAAAGATATATTTTACGAGCGCTTAGAAGAAACTTATGACCGTTGCCCTGCCCATGACATTAAAATTATTCTAGGCGATTTTAATGCCAAAATTGGAAAGGAGAATATCTTTGGCCCAACAGTCGGGAAATTCAGTCTCCACAGTGAAACATCTGACAATGGTATGAGGCTGATAGACTTTGCAGCTGCAAGAACGTGGTAGTTAGCAGTACCAGATTTAAGCATCTCGATGTTCATAAGGGCACCTGGCTATCGCCAGATCAAAGAACAAGAAATCAAATTGATCAGGTTGTGAAAGATGGAAGACATGCATCAAGCGTGTTGGATGTACGATCGTTCCGAGGTGCAAACATAGACTCGGACCACTACCTTGTTGCAGCAAAGGCACGTACCCGTCTAAACGTTGCAAATAAAGCACGAACAGATACAACGCGGAAGTTGGACATCGGTAAGCTGCAATCACAACAGATAGCCACAGCATATTCCACTCAACTGGCCCAACTGCTTATCAAATCACTCCTCGTCCCGATAACATATCAGGACAATGGCAAAACATTGCCCACTCCATACAAACAGCCGCAAAATCAGTACTTGTATACCAGTGACCTCCACCAAGGAATCCATGGTATGACCAGGAGTGTCGTGCTGCTACCGATGAGAAAAATGCGGCATATAGGTACGGTGACCAATATTTTTGGATGAAAATAGAGTACATATACGAGGATTACTACATAAGTTTCTGGCCTAGACAACAAGGCCAGGTGGCATTTACAATTTCCATTGGAAAGTTTGACATTTTTAGCTAAGCGTACTCATTACGATTTGACGTACCACCGTCTTGAGTTTTCTACAGCGACTTGAAGAATAAATTTGAAGAAAAAATGGAATTGACTTGTGAAAATTTTCCTCTGTAGTAGGATTCTGTAACTCATTTTTGCTGTTATCGATAATGGTCGGTTAAATTAAAATGCTTATAATTTCGATAATTAACGAAATTGTTCGGTAAGTTAACGATGAATAAAAACTAGTCGGTAGCCTCTACCGATACAAACAGCGATACTGATCATTTCTCACAACATATTATAGTCAGTAGTCACACATAAAAAAATTGCCGTAAAGTAAATTGAGTTTTTGGATAGGGGGTAACAAAAACGTTACTTACTTTAATTCAAACTTTGTATGTCCAGAAGAACCGACGTCATTTGTCAGACTAGATGACACGACGGTTATGTCTCGCGAAATGTAACGCTTGCCGCTAATTCTAGTAGGGGCGTTCTCATTGACCGTGCAAAGCGTAGAGCTATTAATCTGTTTGGGAAATAGGGTATAGGAAAGATTATATAGGAGCTCTTTCCTCTCAGCTCTCCCCCAAAAATTCAATTTACTTTACCGAAAAATGTGTACGTGTGATTAATTCAATCGTGGTCACGCTCTTCAACGACGCAGGTAGTGAGAATCGTCCAAAAACGGCCGTTGTGCCAGAAAACATCCTTGGACATTTCTTCCACCTGCTTACATTCCATATTGCAATAAAACCTGGCCGTAAAAAAGGTTTGCTATCGTTGGATTCCGTGTTTCGATAGGAGTGGAAAAAGTGATCCAACAATTCGTTTGAGCGCATGCAGAAGTGTATAAATCGTGCTAAGGAATATTTTAGAAAACAATTAAACTTTTGATGATGATAAAAGTTCGCGTTTTCATTATCAGGCCAGAAAAACTTCCAAGGTTTTAAAACCAACAGAAAAACTAGTGATTTGAAATCGCTGTTTAATTTCTGCCTACGGTTCTCTGATTTCATTGGATTACCTTTGCATTCACATGTATTTGTAAAACAAATGAAAAATAGAGGACATAGAGTATGTGCGATGAAAATAGAGGACAAATAGAGTACGTTAAAAAAATAGAGTACGGACTCCTAAAATAGAGTACTGTACTCTATAATAGAGTACGGTTGGTCACCGTACATATAGGCCTACTATACAATCAGTAGCAACGCGTAGCGCACGAGAGAGGCATCGGGAGAAAAGGAGAGGGGAGAAACGTCTTTTCCGCAGGAATAAGAGAGAAATGGAAAAGCGGGAGTGTGAACAAATCGAGATATACAGGAGACAGAATGAAGTGCGAAAATTCTACCAAAGAGTGAAACATCAAACTGATGGCTTTGGAACTGGCAAATCCTCCTGTAGAGACCAGCAAGGTAATCTGGTAACTGTTCAGATAGAGTGCTAAGGATATAGAAAGAGAATTTTTTCAAACTGTTGGTATCCAATAGTAGCGAAGTCGACGAAGATACCACAGATCCAATCCCAGAAGATGGTATTGAATGTATACCACGAGGCCAACATGAGGTAAAGACAGCAATAAGCCCGCTGAAGAATAATAAGGCAGCAGGAGCTGATGGCCTACCAGCCGACCTGTTTAAAACCGGAGGCGACAGGCTGATAAGGTGTATGCATCAGCTAGTTAGCTCCATCTGGCAGGAAGAACGCGTACCTGACGATTGGAACCTGAGCATCCTATGTCCCGTCCATAAGAAAGGAGATAAGACTTTATGCTCCAACTATAGGGGCATAAGTCTTCTCCCTATCGCCTACAAGACAGTGTCAGGGATATTGTGCGAACGACTAAAGCCTATGGTCAACGAGATAATTGGACCATACCAATGCGGCTTTAGACCTGGCAAGTCCACCATTAACCAGATATTTACCCTGCGGCAAATCCTGGAGAAGACCCAAGAGATGCAGATCGACACCTACCACCTTTTTGTCGATTATAAAGCGGCCTTCGACAGCCCGCTGCGTTCCAAGGTATTCCAAGCCATGTCTGAATTTGGTATGCACGCAAAGTTCATTCGGCTTTGTAAAATGACTGTAACTGACACAAGATCTTCAGTTAAAATAGGAAAGAACCTCTCCGAAGAGTTTTGTACCAAAAGAGGTTTCAGACAAGAAGACAGCCTTTCGTGTGATCTCTTTAACATCCTGCTGGAAAAGGTTATACGAGAGGCAAACGTCAAAAGAAGTGGCGCAATCTACACCAATAGCCACATGTTACTTGCTTATGCTGGTGATATAGACATCATGGGACGATCAGTAAAAGAAGTAACCGATACCTTTATGAAGACCGAAGGAGAATCTGCTAAAGTGGGTCTGGCGGTAAACGGCGAGAAGACCAAGCTGATGGTGTCGACGCGCAATGCGTCCATTGAGATCGGACCAACTGTTGAAGTTGGTTCCTATAATTTTGAGGTAGTAAAAGACTTCGTATACCTCGGCACCGCCGTAAACACAACAAACGACATCAGTTGTGAAATAAAAAGAAGAATTGTATTGGCTAACTGATGCTACTTTGGCTCAAGTAAGCACTTTAAAAACAAAGCCACAACTCGTCAAATAAAAATAACGCTTTACAAAACACTGATACTACCCCTGCTGATGTATGTTTCCGATGCCTGAGTACTTGCGCAAGCAGATAAGGCAGTGCTTGGCGTGTTTGAGAGAAAAATTCTTCGAAAGATCTACGGGCCGATCGGCGTTGACGGTGAATATCGACGTCGTATGTACCACGAGCTGTATCTGCTAAAAAGGCGTATAAATTCGACCCACATTGCGGTGCACGCAAAATTGGCAGGCCAAAGACTAGATGACGCAAACAAGTGGATGACGAGATGACAAGGCGCGGTGTTCCAAAAAGCGAAGCACTAAACAGAGAGAATTGGAGATCTTTTCTAAGTTCGGTCTATGGAACAAATGTTCTGTAATGGGCCAGCTAAGTAAGTAAGTAAATTATGGACCAAATCTGTCACTCCCATGATATGGCCTATCTTCGAACATAAACTAAGTTTGCACAAAATATTACGAAGGCCACATTTTGGACCGAAACGGCAGATCCGTTCGAGAGTTATCTTACGCTCCAACCAATACACACGGTGTCATTGGTTTTTTTGCACCTTTCAGGCTATTTTCTCACGAAGTATGGACTTGCCCTTGATGAAACTTGTACCGTCGTATGAGGGACAATGAATACAAGTTGCTAAAACAAAAATCAAAGCGATTCGAGAGCAGGCCCTAATCAAAACTTTTCCGAAATGTTGTGTGGGAGGTGCCCGAAGGAGTTGACCGATTGACCTTATCTAAGTCTGGTACACATTTCACGATGTGCAAAGTATGGATCAAATCGGTTACTCCCTTCAAATTTTCCGAACATTTTCGAACTTTTGTGGAGGAGGTACCCGAAGGAGTAGACCGATATGGCCCATCTTACTTAAACTAAGTTTGGACAACATATTACGATAGCCAAATTTTGGACCAAATCGGCTCATCCGTTTGAGAGTATCGTGCGCACCAGACAGCCAGATAGACAGACAGACAGACGGACGGACATTGCTAAATCGACTCCAAATTTTCTGAAACACATTTCGTCCAAACATACTTGGGGTCTGAAACCATTATTTCGATGAGGCACATTTTGCCCGTATGAAAGTGTATATTCCCTTTCTAGCCTAAAAGCTGAGGGTATAAAAAGATAGATTCGTCCTTAACTATAACCTTTAAAATGTTTAAGGTTTTAAATCGATTGTCCAAAAAAATTTTTAGGACACCCAATTGTATGCACGTCTCTTTCTTATTGCTAACTGATAGTCATAAGAAGCACAAATCTATATTCCGCTGTGCCACACACCCCACACCCCATGGTTTAAATGTTTATAATTTTGTATGTTTATAAACTTGTCGTTGATGTATTGAATAGCCCACAAGATAATTCGATTTCATTAGGAAAATACAAAATTTTCTTGGCTAATAAAGTGGTGGCCATGAGAGTTATTACAATTCTCATTTGTAAGTTACTTCAAATGACCCCACATATCCCCTCCCATCACCACGGTCTGCACTACATGCACACACTGATCTCAGTGGTGATGCATTTAACATTGTTGGTTTTGGACATTGGGACTAAATACCATAAAACACGTCCCCGTCCCGTTGTTTGTATTTTGGCCATCCCTCTTTCTGGTGTGATGTGATGTCTGGCAAAATCGGACGACGTCTGTTGGTGGCTGGTTGGCGCTGACTGTCTAATGTCTATACAAACAAACAGCATTGCCAATATTTACAACAAACCGAAAAAACAACAACATTAATAATATTAACGGCATCGAAACAGCATCATATCGCATTAGCCGCCACCAATATAGATGCTGATGCTGCCTTCCCTGCCCTGCCACCACATGGCGGATAGAAGGCTGGCTGACTGCCCCGCGCAAAAATTCGCTGGTTAGCTGTTTGGTTGGCAGACTGACTAGCTGTTCGTTGGTTCGTTCATTTCATTTGGTTTGACTTTTCAATACCAATGAATTTTAGCAAAGCAAGTATCGCAGCGCAATGCAATCAGCAAGCAAGCAGCCAACCAACCAGCCATCCATTCAACCTCTCAATGAATGTTTTCCGAACATTTAACCGTTCGCCATATGCCTGCCGCGCAGCACATATATCTCGAGATATTGCTGAATATTTATTTTAGTGAAAAACGAATTTTCACAATTTTCCTCTGGCACAAAGCTGGCTGTGCCATGGCTTGTTTATGCTGCTGATCGCCTGGTAATGGAAGCGGAAAATTCCTTTGAGGATTCGTCATAAAGGAAAAGAGATGCACATCGGTAACCTTTGATGTGAGATGATGTGCCAGCCAGTCAGAGTGCTTCTGACGTGGTGGATTGTTTGTGAATTTTTGTACAACTCGTCGCTAATGGTTGTACCCGTGGATGTGTGTTTGTCCACATGTCGGTGTGGATTTGTGCAAAATGTAGGTAGGTACCGGTGGTGGAGGGTTGGCGGTGATGCCCCATGCATAAACTTTTAATTTTCATTTGTGCTGTTGCAACATCAAAGAGGGTCGTTGCTGTCGTCTTCGTTGTTGTTGTCGATCGCCAGACTTGTACACAAACACTTATAGATTAGATTCGCGTAGTAGAAACAGCTCCATCCACACCACTCATAATTAATTGGATATCGCTCTAAGTCAAAATGGGCAAAAGCATTCGACAGAAACGCCACAGCAAGATTTGTAACATGCATGAGATGCTGCTCACCGACATACATACAGATATACACACATCCATACCTTGGAAGGTACATTTTACAATTTGTTGGCAAAAGAAAACACAATAGACAACAATGTTGCGAAACTCATCCCCTAGAGTTATGAATATATGGTGCACAGTGGTCTTTTAGGAGATGTTAAACAGATGTCCTACTTCAGAGATAATAAGCTTTCTAAATCATATGTTTCATGATGATAATGGTACATTAGGAACATTATGCCAGTGTCCTACGGAAGACCTCACCAAAGTAAGATCAGAAAAAGAGTTATATGGAGGACCTCATAAAGAAATTCACGGTAAGCTACATTTTAGGTCCTTTGTGGTTTATGGCTAGTGGACCCAAAGTTAATTTAATGTTCGACCTAATGTATGCCTAAGAGGACCATCATGCATCGGTATGCGCATTAAAATCGCCTCCAGTGTATTCCAATTTGCCTCCTTGTTATTCTGATACGAGTAGTAAACAGATGGCCTGTCAGAAAATGTGACGTATATGACCAACAGTTCTTAAGTGTAGCACATCGAATACCTAGCAGAAAAAGTGCATATATTTTTACACTGCAGCAGTATAATTTAAAAAAATTGAAAATTCTCCACACCATTGACAAAAATAAAATAACAAAGCGGAAGATCGGATTCTTCTATCCTACCCAAACACCTCATTGAGGGCTTGTACAATATAATTGATTCACAAATATCCCTGAAGGGGCAAGGAAAAATTCTCTCATATCAAAGAGTGCACCCCCGATTCATATTATCTCAATGATATAGGACCATTGAGCCGAGTCGAACGGCGTGTCCTAAGACACCACTTGTAGAGAAGTTTTACATGGCTGAAATACTCAGGAAATGTCGCAAATATTACTGAGCGGTGCAATGCGGGTTTGCATACTATATTGCACCAGGGTGGCTCCCTCTTGAAAAATAGGTTTTTTAAAAATCCATGATCACTGAGTGGCTCTTGAAAAATAGCTTTTAAATATCCAGGATCACTGAGTGGCTCTGGGAAAATAATCTTTAAAAAATCCACGATCAATGGAGATCCAACATCCACTGACCATGAAATTTTTTAAAAATATTTGTCAACCTTCAGTGATCTTCCATTTTTAAAACTATTTTTGCACTGATCGTAAAGTTTTTTTTTTTTTTTTTTTAAATAGGTTTGCACTGATAACATTTTTCAAAAATATTTGTCAATCTCCACCGATCGTGAATTATTTGAAAACTTTTTTATAAAAGCCACTCATTGATCGTGGATATTCTAAAAATATTTTTCAAGGCCATTCACTGATCGTGGATTTTTAAAAATATTTTTCAAGGCCGGTCACTGTTCGTACTGTTCGTGAATTGCAATTATGGTGGATTCTTTAAAAATATTTTTAAAGGGCCATAGATCGTGTTTTTATACCCTCAGCCTTTAGGCTAAAGAGGGTATTTACACTTTGATACGGCCAAAAATGTGCCTCATCGAAATAATGGTTTTAGACCCCAAGTATGTTTGTACGATATCCGTTTTAGACAATTTTGAGTCGATCTAGCAATGTCCGTCCGTCTGTCTGTCTGTCCGCCTGTCTGGCTGGCTGGTGCGCACGATAACTCTCGAACGGATCAATCGATTCGGTTCAAATTGGGTATCGAAATATTTTGTCCAGATTCGATTTAAGTTCGAAGATGGGCCATATAGGTCCACGATAACTCTTGTAGGGAATAACCGACTTGGTCTATACTTTGCGCATCGTGTAATTTCTACCAAACTTATATGAGGTTCCAATATGGACTCAATCGGTCCACTCCTTCGGGTACCTTCCACACAAAATTTCGGAAAAGTTCAGTTTAGGACCTGGTCTCGAATCGCTTTGATTTTTGTATAGGCACGTTGTATTTTCTGTCCTCTATACGGCGCTGTAAGTTTCATTAGGGGCAAGTCCATACTTCCTCAGAAAATAGCCTGAAAGTTACAAAAAACCCTATGACACTGTGTGTAGTGGTTGGAGCGCAAGATAACTCTCGAACGGTTCTGCCGATTCGGTCATAAATTTGGCTTTCGTAATACTTTGTCCAAACTTACTTCAAGTTCAAAGATGGATTATATCGGTCCACTCCTTCCGGTACCTCCCCCACAAAAGTTCGAAAATATTCGGAAAATTTATGCGTACGATAACTCTTGATGGGAGTAACGGATTTGGTCCATACTTTGCACATTATGACATTTTTACCAGACTTAGATAAGGTTCCAATATGGACTCAATCGGTAAACTCCTTCGAGTACCTCCCACACAAAATTTCGGAAAAATTCATTTTGGGAACTGATCTCGAATCGCTTTGATTTTTGTATAGGCACGTTGTATTTTGTGTCCCCTATACGAAGGTACAAGTTTCCTCAGGGGCAAGCCCATACTTCCTGAAAAAATAGCCTGAAAGTTGAAAAACAAACCCTACGACACCATGTTTCAGGGTGGAAGCGTAAGATAATTCTCGAACGAAAATGCCGATTCCGGCCAAAATTTGGCCTTCGTAGTATTGTTTCCAAACTTACTTTAAGTTCGTAGATAAGCCATATCGGTCCACTCCTTCAGGTACCTACCCCACAAAAGTTCAAAAATATTCGGAAAAATTGTGCCATGAAGAAAAATTACAGGGCACTTTCTGGTACTGTTTGAAAGCTTTAAAACCTGGTAGAGAGAAGGTAGGCACGCAATTTCCAGAGATAGGATAATCACTACAAAAGCCATCGAAGTGTGGCTAATGATTACCTTAGAGGGGTTGAACAAAAGAGTCACACCAAGTAAGGTTTAAGATTATAGTTTTTATTACTTCCCTTAGAGCTGAGTTGTGGTTCCCGTACCTCCCACACAAAATTTTGGATAAGTTCACTTCAAGGCCTGCTATTGAATCACTTTGATTTTTGTTGAAGCAACTTACATTCGCTGCCTCAATTACGATGATAAAAGTTGTTTCAGGGGCAAGTCCATACTTCTTGAGAAAACAGCCCGAAGGGTGTAAAAACCCCCTATGGCACCCCCATGGTCTATGTCGGTACATTCCTTTAAGTACCTTTTCCGCAACATTTTTGAACTTTAATCCTAATCAACATTTTTGTCGATTCATACGACCCCCTAAATACATAAGTTTTTTGTGAAAAAAGTGTTTCAATTTGCACAGGCTGAGGGTATATCTCTGTCGGCAAAGCCGACTGATACTTTTTTACTTGTTTTAAATATTTTTCAAGGCCAACTTATCGTGGACTTTTTTAAAAATATATTTCAACTTCCACTGATCATGGATTTTTTAAAAATATTTTCAAGAGCCAATAATCGTGGATTTTTTACTAAATATTTTTCAAGGCCACTCACTGATCGTGGATTTTTTAAAAATAATTTCCAAGGCTACTCACTGATCGTGGATTTTTTAAAAATAATTTTAAAGGCTACTCACTGATCATGGATTTTTTAAAAATAATTTCCAAGGCTACTCACTGATCGTGGATTTTTTAAAAATAATTTTAAAGGCTACTCACTGATCGTGGATTTTTTAAAAATATTTTTCAATGCCACTCACTGATCGTAGATTTTTTAAAAATAATTTTAAAGGCTACTCACTGATCGTGGATTTTTTAAAAATATTTTTCAATGCCACTCACTGATCGTAGATTTTTTAAAAATATTTTTCAAGGCCACTAACTGATCGTGGATTTTTTAAAAATATTTTTCAAGGATACTCACTGATCGTGGATTTTTTAAAAATATTTTTCAATGCCACTCACTGATCGTAGATTTTTTAAAAATATTTTTCAAGGCCACTAACTGATCGTGGATTTTTTAAAAATATTTTCAAGAGCCAATAATCGTGTATTTTTTTTAAAAATACTATTCAAGACCACTCACTGATCGTGGATTTTTTAAAAATAATTTCCAAGGCTACTCACTGATCGTGGATTTTTTAAAAATAATTTTAAAGGCTACTCACTGATCATGGATTTTTTAAAAATAATTTCCAAGGCGACTCACTGATCGTGGATTTTTTAAAAATAATTTTAAAGGCTACTCACTGATCGTGGATTTTTTAAAAATATTTTTCAATGCCACTCACTGATCGTAGATTTTTTAAAAATATTTTTCAAGGCCACTAACTGATCGTGGATTTTTTAAAAATATTTTTCAAGGATACTCACTGATCGTGGACTTTTTAAAAATATTTTTCAAGGCCACTCACTCATCGTGGATTTTTTTAAAAATATTTTTCAAGGCCACTCACTGCTCGTGGATTGTTTAAAAATATTTTTCAAGGCAACTCACTGCTCGTGGATTGTTTAAAAATATTTTTCATTGCTACTCACACTGATCGTGAATTTTTTTTAATATATTTCAAGGCCACTCATTGATCATGGAATTTTTGCAAAAATATTTTTCAAGGCTACTCACTGGTCGTGGATTTTTTAAATAATTTTCAAGGCCACTCACTGATCGTGGATTTTTTAAAAATATATTTCAAGGCTACTTACTGATCGTGGATTTTTAAAAATATATTTCAAGGCTATTTACTGATCGTGGATTTTTTAAAAATATTTTTCAAGGCCACTAGCTGATCGTGGATTTTTGAAAAATATTTTCACTGATCGTAATTTTTTAAATATTTTAAAAATATTTTTCAAGGTCATTCACTGATCGTGTATTTTTTAAAAATATTTTTCATGACCACTCATTGATCGTGGATTTTAGAAAAATATTTTCAAGGCTACTTACACTGATCGTATTTTTTTTAAATATTTTTATATTTAAATATTTTAAAAATATTTTTCAATGTCATTCACTGATCGTGTATTTTTTAAAAATATTTTTCAAGGCCACTCATTGATCGTGGATTTTTCAAAAATATGTTTCACGGTCATTCACTGATCGTGAATTTTTTAAAAATATGTTTCAAGGTCATTCACTGATCGTGGATTTTTTAAAAATATTTTTCAAGGCCACTCACTGATAGTGGAATCTTTCAAAATATTTTTCGGCCACTCACTGATCGTGGAATCTTTCAAAATATTTTTAAATGCTACTCACTAATCGTGAATTTTTTACAAATATTTTTCAAGGCTACTCACTGATTGTGGATTTTTTAAAAATATTTTTCAAGACCACTCACTGATCCTGAATTTTTTCTTTAAATATTTTTCAAAGCTATTCATTGATCGTCGATTTTTTTAAAAAATATTTTTCAAGACCTCTCACTTATTGTGGATTTTCTTAAAAATATTTTTCACTGCTCGTGGATTTTTTTTTTAATATTTTTCAAGGCCATTCACTGATCGTGGAGTTTTTTTAAAAATAGTTTTCAAGATCACTCACTGATCGTGGATTTCTTAAAAATATTTTTCAAGGCCACTAACTGATCGTTGATTTTTTAAAAATATTTTTCAAGGCAACTCACTGATCGTGGATTTTTTAAAAATAATGGATTTTTTTAAAATATATTCAAGGCCATTCACTGATCGTGGATTTTTTAAAAACATTTTTCAAGGCCACTCGGATATTTTCATATTCCTCAGATGTAAGAACTGCACTATGTCAGCTATGTAGACATTAAACGCATGACATATGTCTTTGACGATAGGACCCGACGCCAACATCGTACACTCATCAGCATACAGTACGATCTCTACGCCATCTGGAGGGTGTAGAATTTTAGAAAGATAGAGGTTAAACAGTTCCGGAGATATCAACCCGCCTGGGGGAACTTCCTGTTTCACTCTGCGGGTTTTGAACTTTTTGTTTCTAAATTCTACAAACGACTGGCTTCCGCACATGTATCTTACGTTTCAAACACGGTAGTCTCCTCTATATCCTTGAATAGTTTGGCATCGTTAACGTATCGAAGGCCTTCGATAGGTCAAGTGCCACAATGACTGTTCGGTCGCACCGCCTGTTCTGGTTCAGTCCTTTACTAATATGTGTGGATATGGCGTGTGATGCTGCTCTAGTAGTATGCATTTTCCGGAAACCACGTTAATGTTGGGCTACTGGAAAACTGCTTGCTGCGTGTATGTGGTGTTAGATACTGTGTTGTTGTTGTTGTTGAGGATACTGCGGGGACCTCTCGTTTTCCGACGACGAAGTTGGTGACACACAGGAAGATGTTCTGGCGCAGCAAGCGGCTACATACCTACCGCAGTAACCCTGGGCGCGACTAAGACCGGAGTACTACATCCATTATATCTCACCATTGTTGACATGTGGGGGATGCGGATCTGGCAAACGGAACAGATCCATACGGGCCCAGGGTTCATCTCTATCCCAGTACGGGCCAAAAGAGGTTGGAGCAGACTTTCTTAAACGGCCCATGGAATTTTTAAGGCCCCAGTGGCACGAGTTAACATATTCCGATTGAGCTCAAACTTTGGCAATCTTAATTTTTAACAAAACTAAACATTTTAGGAGGGTGCCCCATAAAAAAATCCGACATCGAAAGCCACTCTAATACGTACATTTCACCGTTCAAGTAATGGGCGAACATAAACCCGCAGCCTAGATTCACAACGCAGCATTTAGGTGTTTTTGTGACGCCTTTCCCATTCCACCGTAAGGGAAAATTAAATGGGACATCGCCATGAAAGAGATCTTTCTTTATAAGGCCAGAAGATCTGAATTTAGAAGGTTGAAAGAACATCTTTCAGAAGAAGATTGTATTCTTGTAGATGGACAGAAGTCGTTCTTTCAGAGAGGAATGGGAGGTCGCCTAAAAAACAGAATGCCCTCTTTTAGGGACCTAAAAGGTATTTTTATAGAAGGGCCGAAGGTCTTCTTTAACAAGGCCATATGGTCTTCCTATAGAAGGTCAGAGGACCTTTCTATAGAAGGTCAGATGGCCTTTCTATAGAAGGTCAGAAGGTCTTATTATAGAATGCGAGAATGTCATTTTATTGAAGGCCACAGGGTCTGTTTATGGAAGACCAGAAGGTATTCTTATGGAAGACCAGAAGTTCTACCTATTTACGACCAGAAAGTCTTCTTAGAGAAGACCAGAAGGTCTTCTTATTGCAGACCAAAAGGTCTTCTTATGAAAGACCAGAATTTATTTTTTTATAGAAGGCCAGAAGGACCTTCTATAGAAGGCCAGGCGATCTTCGTATAGTGGAAGGTCTTCTTATGGTTTTCTTATAGAAGGCTAGAAGTTGTTTTATGGAAGTCCAGAAGGTCGTCCTATAGAAGTCCAGAAGGTCTTCTTATGGCAGACTAGAAGGTTCCACAGGAAGAAAGTCTTCTTATAGTCTTTATTCAGAAGACCAGAAGTTATTTTTTATAAAGTCAACAATATCGTCTTATAAAAGACAAGAAGGTCTTGTTTATTCGGCCCGAAGCGACCAAATGTTTAGTCCGCACTATAGGGACTTGGGGGAAAACAAGTGCAGCAAGACTCCCCAATGGAGCCAGCACGCCCAATGCGTGCGTTTGGCCGTCAATATAAAAAGAAATAGAATAAAAATAAAACACGATAGTTTTATTAGTAAAAAGGTTTGGCTCGACTGCCGGTGTTTATTTAATGGTAAACAATATTACCTTTAAGAATTAAGTACAACGATATGTACAAAGGCTTACGATAAAGCGCGGGTAAAAGTTGCTTGCAAGTCAAGCTGTCGATCAATTCTCTTTTTGTTTATTATTATTATGTTTTGTGTTGACATCTGCATGGATGCTTGAAGAGGGCGGTTGTCAAGTGAATATTCGTTGAAATCTCTCATACTATTACAGGGGTGTAATAAATGGGCATGAGGAGATTTCAACGAATACACCTATGCAATTCATAGGGCCAATTCAAATTATATGAGCAATTCTAACTTAAACATTTGCCGCCTCCCTTGAAACATCCAAATGTTTTAACAGATTCGATATACAAAGAATGAATAGTGCAATGGTAAATTAGATGTATGTTATTAAGTATTAATACAGTGCAGGCGTGAGCATTAACCTTTTACATCTTTTCTTTCAAACATTTTCTTTTTTTTTTTTCCTTTTTAGCATATCATTTTTTTCAAAAACATTCTTACATGCTAAACGATGGGCCATGAGGGACCCGGGCCATTAGGGACCCCGCGGTAAATATGGCCATTAGGGACCATGATATAGGCTTACAAACTAAACGATGGGCCATTAGGGACCCCGGGCCATTAGGGACCCCGCGGTAAATATGGTCATGAGGGACCATTCAAGCAACTGGGCCATTAGGGACCCAGCTGTTGTGCAGATCACTATAGACCTGGCTAACGAAAGGGCCATTAGGGACCCCGCGAACGATAGTGCAACGTGAGCTAACGTTCGTTACGTTTGGTTGGGGCCGCTTTACAACTATTTTTCCGTACGATTTACGAAAAACCAATTTATGTGACCGGACCCGTAACAATCCATCCAAATGATGTATTTTGAGCAAGCAGCGAACCGGACGAAAGTCGAAGAGTATGATTCTTAATTATCTTCGGGTACAAATCTGCTCCTATCAAAATATCTACTGGGCGCGATTCGCCGAATTGAGGATCTGCCAAAACTATATTCGACAAATCCGACTTAAGGTCCGAAGTGACCGAAAAGGTTGGAAGATTTCTCGATATGGAATCTACTACCAACGCCGAAGTCTCAAAAGTAGACGACCTGTCCACACGACTACAAAGTTTCAATGAACAACTTTTACGACATGTAGCTGCGACAGTACTATTAACTCTAATGATGGTCGACTTAGTGGATTGAACTTGGAGTTGCAGATCCTTCTGAAGTCTTTCCGAAATGAGGGACGACTCAGAAGCGGGGTCGATCAACGCCCTAGCAGGAAAAGAAACACCTTGGTGAACGATATTCACCAGTGCTGTTCCCAATAGAACTTTTCTTTTCTGCCTGACGTGGAAGGATTGTCGTACTACATTATCTTCCGATGTCGAAGGAGTGCTAAAAGCTGAGGAAGAAGTACAACTACCATTTAGAGTTCTAGGCCGAAAAGTGGAAGCTGAAGCAGACAACTTCGAACTTCTGGGAGTCACAATTTGACTCTGACTGCTCACAATAGAACGATCTCTGTGCAATAGAGTATGATGTCTCTGATTGCACTTTCGACAACAACGGCTAACACAATTTTTAACTTCGTGTCCCTTCTGAAGACAATTCACACACAAACGATGTCTTTTGACCAATTTATATCTTTCCAACGGCGTACAATTTACAAACCGCTGGCAAACATTTAATTTGTGTTGTTGCTCTGCACAAAGAACGCAACAAGAATTAGAAGACGAGCGAAAAGATGTCGAACAGTATTTGGGACTGGGAGAAGAGTGAGGAGAAGAAGTACAAGATTTAGAAGACACTTTACAAGTCGAATTATACAAAGTGCCAACACTTCTCATTTCATGCAAACACAGAAGAGTTCGAATTCTCTCTGTCAAGAATGCATCTAATTCTTTCCAAGTTGAAAGACGATACTTATTTGTCACACTTTGCTCCCATAAAGCGTGTGTGATCTTAGGCAATTTTTGTAAACAAATGAAGACCACGATCGGATCCCAATTATCCGTTGGTACATCATAAATTGCCATTGCAGAAAGACAACTAGTGATCCCACGTTGTATTGACTTTAGTCCCGAACTAGTTTCGTTATCCAACGCAGGAAGCGAAAACAAAGATTTTAATTGATTGTGGACGAGCAACCGTGGATTATTATAGGTGGAATTCAGTTCATTCCACGCAAGATTAAAACTCCGATGAGTCAAAGGATACTTCGAGACGATTTCTCGAGCCTCACCACTAGTTTTACTCACCAGATGACACAAGCGTTCAATATCTGTCAACTGGGAGTTATTTATAAAAACCGCACCGAACAAATCTCTGAAAGTGGGCCAATTTAGAATATTTCCATCGAAAACCTCAACATCCAAAGGAGGTAACGCAAGATTATGAATGTTATCAATATTTGGGAGATCATCAACGAAGTTTGCGCCAATTCTAGGATTCCCAATACTCAATATTGAAGAGCTAGACGCCTGTGTTCCCACGTCACGAGAGAGATGGGACGACAAACTCACGTTTTTAACATTCACATCACAGTACTGTTTTTCCGCAGAAATGTCGCCTGGATGTTTTGTTAAGAAGTCTTCCGAACTAGCCAATGTGTTCGGGGATATTTTAGATGAACTACTAACTTTGGATAACAATCTATTTATTATTGACGAACAATTTATATATTTTTGATGCGACTCCTCATAAATGGAATGAAGTTTCTCAGGATTTTCTATACGAGAGAGGCATTTTTGAAAAATTCCCCGAAAGTTCTTCCACAATTTCTCAATTTCCTCACAATAAACTTTGAGACCATAAAAGTCAAGTTCGTCTTCCTTTACTATACTGAAGTGTTCAGTGAATGTCACGATAGACTTGGAAGCACGAATTAATAAATATAAAGGAGTGAAAGCCATATTAGTCAAAAAAGACAAAGTAAACCAGCAAAATGGTGAATGAAATTTAAGAGCAAAAGTGACGGTCTATTAAAAATATTACTTTGAAAAACAAATATATTACTTTCCACAAAAGGATAAATTCTCAAACTACCAATTGTAGCGTGCTGATTTAAAATCGGAAATCTGAAACAATATTCAAAATCCCAAAAATTCACTATATTTTGCAAACGAAAAGAAAACAAAAACCTTGTCGACAACTAAAGAATCTACAGCAACCTATTTGCTGAGAAATTTAAAACAATATTTAAATTCCAAAATGTAGGTAAAAATTGTAAACTACCATTTAATTTACAAAATTATTACCTAAAACGGCACTAGGCGGTATTATTTTAGAATAAATCGACTATAAATGTCTAATGTCAACCAAAAGTTCACCAATAACTACCAATTGTAGTGTATATTTGTCCAAAAAATGCAACAGAAAATTCGAACAATATCAAAATTCCAGAAAAAAATTGCAAAATTCACAAAAGTATGAGTAATATACGCTCTACACAAGAAAAAGTCCAGTTATAGGGTGCATCCAATATCAAATATTTACAAATAACCACCGAATGTAGTGTATTTGTGTCCAAAAAAATGCAACAATTTCAAAATATGTTGAAATTCCAATAAAATACACAAAATTCTGTTTAAACTCCAACTGACCGACTGTAGGGTGCATGCAATATTAAATTTGTGCAAGTTGCTACCGAATGTAGCGTATTTGTGCAAAAAATTCCACGAAAATTTCAAACTATATTGAAATTCCAAAATATATACAAATCGCAATAAATATTTTTAAATAACGCCCTACACAAGAAAACGTCCAATCGACCGATTGTAGGGTTCACGCAATTCCAAAATGTCCAAAAATATGATTAAAAAGTTCCCTGACACCGATTTATTATATTTCCTATAAAATATAATAATATGTGTCACAGTACTAATTTACTGACCGGGTACTGTGTAATAATACACCGGCGGGTTACTGTGCAATAAAAACGGACACGACAGAAAGAGGAATTACCAAAATGCAATATTTATGCGTACATGCGTGTGTGTCGTGTGTGTATATATTTGCATGCAAGCCACTTACTGACCGACTAGACGGTACGACAGAGCGACGATGGTGGAGTATGTAGCTATACAAGCGTGTGTGTATCAACACAGAAGGGACCACGAATAGGCCGTGTATATATGTAACCGATGTATTTATGAAAATATGTTGGTATATTTACACTGCTAAAGCGAAACGAAATCAATGCAAATTAGAAATATTTAGGGAATATTTTCTACACCTTTTGTAACAACAATAAGAAGCAGGTAAACGACAATTTAGAGGAAAATAAACAAAAATTAAAGCGAAATATTTAGAAGCAAATATGTATTATTTTTGTTTTGATATGTCTATTCCCGTATGTCTGTCCACGATTTGGACTTTGACCGATTAACAAAAAAGAGGGAATCTATGACGTTGTAAAACGACCGCACAACCAAACGAACACTTGTTTTTCTTTTTATTTATTGCTCACTTTGCACTATACGTACCGATGGTAGTTGAAAGCTGCAATT
This sequence comes from Musca autumnalis, assembly GCF_047663935.1. NCBI lineage: Eukaryota > Metazoa > Arthropoda > Insecta > Diptera > Muscidae > Musca > Musca autumnalis. The sequence goes on from NW_027411755.1 coordinate 246,849,723, forward strand.
ATGTTGTGGACTGTATTTTAATTCCAAAATTATGCCAACTGGAATATCCGGCTCGAAGGACCAAATGTTTATTCGGCCCGAAGCGACCAAATGTTTAGTCCACACTATAGGGACTTGGGGGAAAACAAGTGCAGCAAGACTCCCCAATGGAGCCAGCACGCCCAATGCGTGCGTTTGGCCGTCAATATAAAAAGAAATAGAATAAAAATAAAACACGATAGTTTTATTAGTAAAAAGGTTTGGCTCGACTGCCGGTGTTTATTTAATGGTAAACAATATTACCTTTAAGAATTAAGTACAACGATATGTACAAAGGCTTACGATAAAGCGCGGGTAAAAGTTGCTTGCAAGTCAAGCTGTCGATCAATTCTCTTTTTGTTTATTATTATTATGTTTTGTGTTGACATCTGCATGGATGCTTGAAGAGGGCGGTTGTCAAGTGAATATTCGTTGAAATCTCTCATACTATTACAGGGGTGTAATAAATGGGCATGAGGAGATTTCAACGAATACACCTATGCAATTCATAGGGCCAATTCAAATTATATGAGCAATTCTAACTTAAACAGTCTTCTTATAGAAGACGAGAAGGTCTTCTTATAGATGGCCAGAAGGGCTTCTTATAGAAGACCAGAAGGTTTCTTATAGAAGACTAGACCAGAAGGTTTTCTTCTAGATGACCAGAAGGTATTCTTATAGAAGACCAAGAGGTCTTCTTATAGAAGACCAGAAGGCCTTCTTATAGAAGACCAGAAGGCCTTCTTATAGAAGACCAGAAGGCCTTCTTATAGAAGACCAGAAGGCCTTCTTATAGAAGGCCAGAAGGCCTTCTTATAGAAGGCCAGAAGGCCTTCTTATAGAAGACCAGGAGGTCTTCTTATAGAAGACCAGGAGGTCTTCTTATAGAAGACCAGGAGGTCTTCTTATAGAAGACCAGGAGGTCTTCTTATAGAAGACCAGGAGGTCTTCTTATGGAAGACCAGGAGGTCTTCTTATAGAAGACCAGGAGGTCTTCGTATAGACTACCAGGAGGTCTTTGTATAGAATACCAGGAGGTCTTTGTATAGAATATCAGAAGGTCATCTAATAGAAGACCAGAAGATCTTCTAATGGAAGACCACAAGGTCTTCCTAAGGAAAACCAAAGGTTTTCTGTAGGAAACCAGAAGAACTTTTTATAGAAGACCAGAATTTTTTTTTTATACAAGGCCAGAAAATCTTAAGAAGACCAAAAGCTCATCCTATAGAAGATACCAGTCGTTCTTCTTATAGAAGAGCAGAATGTCTTCATATAGGAAACCTTATAGAAGTCCAGAAGGTCCTCTTATAGAAGACCAGGAGGTCTTCTTATAGAAGTCCAGAAGGTTTTTTTCTTATAGAAGACCAGAAGGTCTTCTTCTTATAGAAGACCAGAAGGTCTTCTTCTTATAGAAGACCAAGAAGTCTTCTTATAGAAGATCAAACAATCTTCATATAGAAGTCCAAAACGTCTTCGTATAGAAGACCAGAAAGTCTTCATATAGAAGACCAGAATGTCCTCTTCTAGAAGACCTGAAGGTCTTTTAAGAGAAGACCAAAACGTCCTCTTATAGAAGACCAGAAGGTCTTCTTTTTATAGAAGACCAACAAATTTTCATATAGAAGACTATAAGGTCTTCCTATAGATGACCAGAAAGTCTCCGTATAGAATACCCAAAGTTCTCCACATAGAAGATCAGAACCTCTTCATATAGAAGACCAGAAGGATTTCATATAGAAGACCAGAATGTCTTCTTCTAGAAGACCTGAAGGTCTTTCAGAGAACACCATAAGGTCATTTTATAGAAGACCAAACGGTCTTCTTATAGAAGACCAAAACGTCTTCTTATAGAAGACCAGAACGTTTTCCTGACGAAGACCTGTAGACCAGGAGGTCTTCCCTGAGAAGACCAGATGATCTTCTTATAGAAGTCCAGAAAACCATCTTGTAGGGTAGCAGAAGGTCTTCTTATTTTCTTATAGAAGACCAGAAGGTCTTCTCTTAGAAGACCGGATGACCTTCTTATAGAAATCCAGAAAGCCTTCTTATAGAATACCAAAAAACCATCTTGTAGGATAGCAGAAGGTCTTCTTATAGAAGACCAGGAGGTCCTCTTATAGAAGACCAGGAGGTCTTCTTATTGAAGACCAGGAGGTCTTCTTATAGAAGACAAGGAGATCTTCTTATAGAAGACCAGAAGGTCTTCTAATAGAAGACCACAAGGGGTTTCTAAGGAAAACCAAAAGGTTTTCTGTAGGAGACCAGAAAAACTTTTTATAGAAGACCAGAAGTTTTTTATACAAGGCCAGAAAAACTTAAGAAGACCAAAAGGTCTTCCTATAGAAGATACCAGACGTTCTTCTTATGAAAGACCAGAATGTCTTCTTATAGGAGACCAGAACGATTTCCTAACGAAGGTCTGAAGACCAGAATGTCTTCCAATAGAAGACCAGATGGCCTTCCAGCATTTAATAAGGAACTTTAATATTTGGTATTCACAGGAAGTTGGACTTTAACAATTAGCTACATATGTATATCGACCCACGATTAGAACCCTAAAATGCAAGGACCCATTTTTTTATGTTTTTTTGTTGTTGTTTTATGAAACAAATTATTCCTCTCGTCCACTGTGCACAAAAGCTTTTAGACTCCTTCCCAAAAAAGGAGAAAAAAAAACAATATCAACAGTAAACAGAATACACCTATTGTGTGACAACAACAAAACAATCAAAGAGATTTACAGGAAAATTCACTTTTGCTTAGTGATGCGCAGCTGTTGAATTTTCCACACACAGCCAGATACACCAAGAGAAATACTATGCAAACAAAATGAATACAACAACTTTTGAAAGTTGATGTGTGTGTGTGTGCAAATATACATGAAAGGGGGGATATGGTGTCGATGTTCACTTTAGCTACTCTATGTGACGTTTTCTTTTTGGACTGACTGGCTCATACTATCCATTTTAGCTTTTTTCAAGGGAGAGGAGGGATTGCACATGAAGTGGTTGATTGTGTTCCCAACAGCAACCTATCAGTGGACACTGAATCCGTTTTCCCAGCGTATTGTCGTCCATACGAAGAGCCAGTCAGTTGTTTTTGAGGTATGACGAGTGGTGTGATGACTCTTTTTCTGCTTATCCCTCTCTTTAGCTGTGTGTGTGATGATGATTTTTCCTAAAATACTTTATATTGTTGTCGTTGTTGTTACTTTTTTTATTTTGACTGCCAATATTGCTTTTCTTGGCCGAGTTCAGACATTCAACAAACGCATGTACACACACACATATACACACACTTGTGCCTGCAGCGACTAACGGCAAAAATGAATTGAACTTTTTATTGTGAAAGTTTTTTGTTGCTTTTCCTTTCCGTTTTTCCTCATCACACATTTAGCATTTGGTTGGTTGTTGGTCGCTTGTGCTGTGCTCCTAATAAAAATTTCGCGTAATTTATTCAATTTGGAAAAGTGTGATTTTCCTCTTTTTGTAATAAAATAAAAATTATATTGTTTTGTTAAAAAAGAAAACAGAAAATTTCCTTTCAAACACTACATTTTCTTTTATATGAGAGTAAATTGTCATTTTCACATGGGGATTGAATGTAAGGATGTCCCCAAGAGGAAAGTGTTTTCCTTTAACACATACCTTTCCTGACATGGTGGGGAAAATACATGAAGAATTCAATATTGCAGTGCCGAGAAATTATTGCTGCAAGGAAAAACAATTTTATGGAGAGACAAGAATTGAACAAATACTCTACAAGATTCTGTCCCAGTAAAATGATTTCGTTCTTACCCAGAAGAAAATTTCCACAAATTTTTTGGAGGGCCATCTAAATGGAAATTTGTGAAGCAAGATGCTCGTCTTTGAATATCGAAATTTCGACTTTCCTTTCTTCTGTGGTTGTTGAATTCGATAATGTACATTTTCGTATTCGATGTGGTATTTGAATTCGCTTTCGAACGTACATTAATTCGAAATTTTTGCCCGCACTTATCAATCAATTTTATTGCATACTTTTAGGGATGTTAATATTAATATTTTCGAATATTTTGTTTATTTACTTGTTTATTGGCAGAGTTGCCATTTTATTGTGCCGAAACTTTATAGCATAATCAATTTGTAAATAAAAATAACAAAAGAAGAAAAATCTACAAATAAAAATTTGATCAAAATTATGTCAAATCAACAAAATCCATTGAATATATATAAAAGAATTTAGTATAATAGACTGGATGTCTATTTTGCAAAAATTTCCAAAAAACTGAATTTTGACGGATAATTAGGGTTTGCCATTAACAGTAGTTATTCGGGGTCAACATTTAAATTTCGGAATTTGTTTGGTTACTGGGATTTTTTGAAAACTACTTATTTTCTAAATTCTTGAGATTATTATAAAATTAAAATAAAACAGGTAAAAAAATATCAGTCGGCTTTGCCGACAGAGATATACCCTCAGCCTATGTGAATTAAAACTTTCATCTACGGACAGATCGACACAATTGTTGAACTTTTGTGGGGGAGGTAACATAAAAAGAAGATCGATAGCGGCCATTGCAAAAGTTAAACTTAATTTGGACAAAATATTAGGAGATCCAACGTTTGGATAAATTTGTTTGCTCCGTTCAAGTGATATCGTGCAAACCATTTTAGTGACACTTTTTAAATATTGGAGGGAAGTACATGAAGTTGTTGCCAATCTTGGAACTGAAACTAAGTTTAGGTTGTTTTCTCAAGAAGTACGGATTTGCCCCTATACCCTCAGCCCGTTCAAGAGATATCGTGCATAGCATTTAAGTGATTTTTTTTAAACATTGGGGGGAATTACTGGAAGTTGTGGACCGGTATCTTATCTTCGAAAATTTTGGACCTAATCAGCAGGTCCTAAAGTGAACTTTTCCGAAGTTTTGTATGGGAGGTACCCGAAGGGGTCCACTCCTTCCATATTGGAACCTAATATAAGTCTGGTAGAAATTTAACGATGTGCAAAGTATTGACCAAATCGGTTACTGCCTTTAAGAGTCACCTTGCGCACTCATTTTCCGAACATTTTCGAACTTTTGTGTAGATATATATAGAAAAAAATATTTCATAAATTGTTTCAATATTTTCGTTCGTGATGTAGCTATTTCATAGGTACATCACGTAAGACACATGTGCAGTTTCTTATATAAATCCTAAAGCCACTATTTTTTTATACCCTACACCACTATGTGGGGAGGGTATTATAAGTTGGTTTTGGCCAAAAAGTTTGTAACACATCGAAATAGTGGTCGTAGACCCATACTTATATATACCAAAATGAATGTCTCGACGAGCTGAGTCGATCTGGCTATGTGTGTCCGTCCGTCTGTCCATCTAAACCTTGTAATCACGCTACCGGTCGCAATTTTGATGGGATCGAAATTTTGGATGTTGATGGGGGTCCCAGAGGGGAAGAAGCCTATTGATTTTGGTGATGGTCGGATAATATTTAGGGGTCGGAAAGGGCAAAACACTTAGGTGGATAAAAAGACAACGTTTTATTACAAAGCGAATATCTCAGTTTCTATATGGGGTATACCTGACGATGAAAGTAGAAAATATCACCTTTCTAATGATGTAAAGTAGGGGCTCGTAGGTGATCAAACAACGATGATATCACAATAGTAGCAAATAAAACCCCAATTTTCATTTTTGCGATTTTAATTATTTTGACGAATATCACAGCTTCGGTTGAAAACTTTCCAAAAGCAAAGCCTGTATATGAAAGTAGAAGATCCCGTCTTTACAATGATTCAAACTAGGACGGCGTAGGTAACCAAATAACAGAGATATAGCAATAGTCGGTAATACATCATATTATTCTATTTTTTTGGAAATCACGCTACTGGTCGCAATTTTGATCGGATCGTCACGAAAATTTGAGGGTTAATGGGGGTCTCAGAGATGAAGAAGCCTATTGATATTGGTGATGGTCGGATAATATTTAGGGGTCGGATTGGGCAAACACTTATTTGGAGAAAAGTCAACATTTTATTTCAAAGCCAATATCTCTGTTTCTTTAAGAGGTATATCAAAAGCAAAACCTGGCAAGGAAAGTAGAAAATATCACCTTTACAACGATGTAAAGTAGGTTGTCGTAGGTGGTCAAATAGCAGATATGTGGCAATAGACGATAATGTATCCCATTTTCCGATTTTTTTGTAATCACGCTTTTGATCGGATCGTCACGAAATTTTCGGGGTTAATGGGGGTCCCACAGAGGAAGAACCCTACTGATTTTAATGATGGTCGGATAATATTCAGGGGTCGGAATGGGCAAAAACGCATTTGGAGAAAAGGTCTACGTTTTATTTCAAAGCCAATATCTCTGTTTCTTTAAAAGGTATATCAAAAAGCAAAGGAAAGTAGAAAATATCACCTTTACAACGATGTAAAGTAGATTGTCGTAGCTGCTTAAACAACAGAGATATCGCAATAGTCGGTAATGCATCCCATTTTTCGATTTGTTTGTAATCACGCTACAGATAGCAAATTTTTTGGGAGTTGATGCGGGTCCCACATAGGAAGGAGCCTGTTTAATTTGGTGATGATCGGATAATATTCAGGAGTCGGAATAAGCGAAAAACTTATGTGGAGAAAAGTCAACTTTTTTTCTTATGCGAATATCTCCGCTTCTGGTTGGAGTATTCCAAAAGGAATACCCGTCAATGGAAGAAGAAAATATCTCGTTTATATTGATGCAAAGTATGTTGGCGTAAGTGAGCAAACCGAGATATTGCAAAATTCAGTAATAAACCCAATTTTTGCATTTTTCGTAATCGGGCTACAAGTTGGAATTTTGATCGGATAGTGACAAAATTTTTGGGGGTAGATGGGGGCGCCACAGAGGAAGAAGCCTATTGATTTTGGTGATAGTCGGATAATATTTAGGGGTCGGAATGGGGAAAAACTCATTTGGAGACAAATTCAAAGTTTTATTCTTTGTGAAATATAGGCTTCTAGTAGGGGTATTCCAACGGCAAAGCCTGTCAATGAAAGAAGAAAATATTACCTTTACATTGGTGTAAAGAAGGTTGGCGAAGGTGGTCAAACAAGGGAGATACCACAATAGTCGGTAATGCATCCAATTCTTCCATTTTTTGCAATCAAGCTACAGGATGGTCACGAAATTTTGGTTGCTTATGGGGGTCCCAGAGAGAAAGAGGCATATTATTGTTGGTGGTAGTCGGATTATATTCCCTAAAAGAAATGTTTACCAGTGAAAGGCTTATGCACATGGGTAGTGGTGTAGGGTATCACATGGACGGCCCCGTCCCGACTATAGCTTTTGCTTACTTGTTCAAAAATATGTAAGATTTTCACGAGATGCAAAATCACTTTCCTATTTTTCCCTACATTCCTATTATTTGCTCTCATATTTCCTCTCTTGTTTGCTAAATGCTCTCAACTTCGATCTCGTTTTCTTTTGGACAGTTTCATCGTATCACCATACATTGACACTGTTACAACCCTGCGGGGAAATAAATTAGTTTAAAATTAATTTATAACTAGTTTAAAAATAACCACAACTCTTTATTTTTCGATTATTTTCCATTATGCCAACTAACTATTTTAAAATGGGGATGAGCTAGGCGTGGACAATTGTCCATCCCTGAATTACTTTTAACTAGTTATAAACCCACTAATTTGGACTAATTTATATCTAATTATTTTTTACATTTTATAGTCAGTTTAAAAGTGTTGTTTTGTCTTAAAGAGAGTAAAACAAACATTTTATTATTTTTTTCTTTTTAATTTTCTCTTTGACTTTTTAATTTGACACCAGTTGTTTCTCAGTTATGTCTCCTTTTTGTTCCTCTTTTGGTATGACGAGTATGTCAAAACTAGCTTGTATAATTGTATGTTGTATTGTATTCCTTTTGGAATACTCCAACCACAAGCGGAGATATTCGCGTAAGAAAAAAACGTTAACTTTTCTCCACATAAGCTTTTCGCTTATTCCGACTTTACTTGCCAGGTTTTGCTTTTGATATACCTTTTAAAGAAACAGCGATATTGGCTTTGAAATAAAACGTAGACCTTTTCTCCAAATACCCATTCCGACACCTGAATATTATGCGACCATCATTAAAATCAGTAGGCTTCTTCCTCTGTGGGACCCCCATTAACCCCTAAACTTTCGTGACGATCCGATCAAAATTGCGACCTGTGGCGTGATTACAAAAAAAATCGGAAATGGGATGCATTATCGACTATTGCCATATCTCTGCTATTTGACCACCTATGACAACCTAATTTACATCGTTGTAAAGGTGATATTTTCTACTTTCCTTGCCAGATTTTGATTTTGATATACCTCTTAAAGAAACAGAGATATTCGCTTTGAAATAAAATGTTGACTTTTCTCCAAATAAGTGTTTGCCCATTCCGACCCCTAAATATTATCCGACCATCACCAAAATCAATATGCTTCTTCATCTGTGAGTCCCCCATTAACCCTGAAATTTTCGTGACGATCCGATCAATATTGCGACCTGTAGCGTGATTTCCAAAAAAATATAAAAATGGGATGTATTACCGACTATTGCGATATCTCCGTTATTTGGTTACCTACGCCGACCTAGTTTGCATCATTGTATAGACGGGATCTTCTACTTTCATAGTCAGACTTTGCTTTTGGAAAATTTTCTACCAAAGCTGTGATATTTGTCAATATAATTTAAATCGCAAAAATGAAAATTGGGGTTTTATTTGCTACTATTGCGATATCTTCGTTGTTTGATCACCTACGAGCACCTACTTTACATCATTAGAAAGGTGATATTTTTTGCTTTCATTGTCAGGTTTTGCTTTTGGTATATCCCGTATAGAAGCTGAGATATTGGCTTTGGAAAAAAATGTTGTCTTTTTATCCGCCTAAGTTTTTTGCCCTTTCCGACCCCTAAATATTATCCGACCATCACCAAAATCAATAGGCTTCTTCCCCTCCGGGACCCCCATCAACATCCAAAATTTCGTGACGGTCCGATCAAAATTGCGGCCTGTAGCGTGATTACAAGGTTTAGATGGACAGACGGACAGACGGACGGACGGACGGACTGACGGACGGACACACATAGCCAGATCGACTCAGCTCGTCGAGACATTCATTTTGATATATATAAGTATGGGTCTACGACCATTATTTCGATGCGTTACAAACTTTTTGGCCAAAACCAACTTATAATACCCTCCCCACATAGTGGCGTAGGGTATAATAAAAGTTTTTTGGAATTCGAACTATAAGTGTACGAAAAGTACTAAATGGTACTAAATTTAGTACAATTTGGATTTGGGTGAACGGATAGAGCTAGAATCCTGAAATTTGAAATTATGGTCAGTGGTGGAGAATAACAAAGAAATTTTTTTGGAAATCCGAACTATAAGTGCACGAAAAGTTCTAAATGGTACCAAATTTAGTACAATTTGGATTTCGGTGAACGGATTGAGCTGGAATCCTGAAATTTGTAATGAGGGTCACTGATGGAGAGTAACAAAGAAAAGTTTTTAGAAATGCGAACTATAAGTACATGAAAACTACTAAATGGTACTAAATTTAGTACAATTTGGATTTGGGTGAACGGATAGAGCTGGAATCGTGAAATTTGGAATGAGGATCACTGATGAAGAGTTAAAATGAAAGGTTTTTGGAATTCGGACTATAAGTGTACGAAAAGTAATAAATTGTACTAAATTTAGTACAATTTGGGTTTGGGTGAACGAATTGAGCTGGAATCCTGAAATTTGGAATTAAGGTCACTGATGGAGAGTAAAAAAGAAAGGTTTTTGGAAATTCTAACTATAAGTGCATGAATAGTACTAAATGGTACTAAATTTAGTACAATTTGGATTTGGGTGAACGGATAGAGCTGGAATACAAACATTTGGAATGAGGGTCACTGATGAAGAGTAACAATGATAGGTTTTTGGAAATTCGAACTATAAGGGTACGAAAAGTACTAAATGGTACTAAATTTAGTACAATTTTGATTTGGGTGAACAGATTGAGCTGGATACAGACATTTGGAATGAGGGTCACTGATGAAGAGTAACAATGATAGGTTTTTTGAATTTCGAACTGAAAGGTACGAAAAGTACTAAATGGTACTAAATTTAGTACAATTTTGATTTGGGTGAACAGATTGAGCTGGAATACAGACATTTGGAATGAGGGTCACTGATGAAGAGCAACAATGAAAGGTTTTTGTAAATTCGAAATATAGGGGTACGAAAAGTACTAAATGGTACTAAATTAAGTACAATTTGGATTTGGGTGAACGGATAGAGCTGGAATCCTGGAATTTGGAATTAGGGTCACTGGTGGAGAGTAACAAAAAAAGGTTTTTAGAAATTCGAACTATAAATGCACGAAAAGTACTAAATGGTACTAAATTTAGTACAATTTAGATTTGGGTGAACGGATAGAGCCGGATTCCTGGAATTTGGAATGAGGATCACTGATGAAGAGTAAAAATTAAAGGTTTTTGGAATTCGAACTATAAGTGTACAAAAGAAATAAATTGTACTAAATTTTGTACAATTTGAGTTTGGGTGAACGGATAGAGCTGGAATAAAAACATTTGGAATGAGGGTCACTGATGAAGAGTAACAAAGAAAGGTTTTTGGAAATTCGAACTATAAGCGTACGAAAAGTACTAAATGGTACTAAATTTAGTACAATTTTGATTTGGGTAAACAGATTGAGCTGGAATACAGACATTTGGAATGAGGGTCACTGATGAAGAGTAGCAATGAAAGGTTTTTGTAAATTCGAACTATAGGGGTACGAAAAGTACTAAATGGTACTAAATTTAGTACAATTTGGATTTGGGTGAACGGATTGAGCTGGAATCCTGAAATTTGTAATGAGGGTCACTGATGGAGAGTAACAAAGAAAAGTTTTTAGAAATTCGAACTATAAGTGCACGAAAAGTACTAAATGGTACTAAATTTAGTACAATTTGGATTTGGGTGAACGGATAGAGCTGGAATCCTAAAATTTGGAATGAGGATCACTGATGGAGAGTAAAAAAGAAAGGTTTTTGAAATTCGAATTAAAAGTATACAAAAAGTACTAAATGGTACTAAATATAGTACAATTTGGATTTGGGTGAACGGATAGAGCTGGAATACAAACATTTGCAATGAGGGTCACTGATGAAGAGTAACAATGAAAGTTTTTGTAAATTCGAACTATAAGGGTACGAAAAGTACTAAATGATACTAAATTTAGTACAATTTGGATTTGGGTGAACGGATAGAGCTGGAATCCTGAAATTTGAAATTAGGGTAACTGGTGGATAGTAACAAGAAAAGGTTTTTGGAAATTCGAACTATACATCAGTGCACGAAAAGTTCTTAATGGTACTAAATTTAGTACAATTTGGATTTGGGTGAACGGATAGAGTTGGAATCCTGAAATTTGGAATTGGGGTCACTGATGAAGAGTAAGAAAGATGTACCAAAGATCGAAAAGTCCTAAATGGTAGTGAGCTTAGTATGATTTGGATTTGAAGAGCTGGAATCCTGAAATATGGAATTAAGATTACTGTTGGAATATAGAATTGAGATATAGAGGTAGCTTTGGAAAATCGTACTAACGTGCACGAAGCAGTACTAAATGGTACAGAATTCGCTACTATTTCTATTTGCGTGAACAGATTACTGTTGGAATGTAGGATTGAGGTAGTTTTGGAAATTCGTACTTATGGAAAAGTGCTAAATGGAACTACATTGGCTATAAATTGGGTTTAGGTGAACGGATAGATATGAAAGTACATTTTGGAAAATCGTGTACGAAAAGTGCTAAATGGTACAAAATTTGGTACCTTTTGGTATTTGCTATATGGTATAGAATTTTGTACAATTTGTGATTTTGTAAGGGGTAGAACTGGAATTTTGAAATTTGGCATTAGATTAGCAATTGGTGTTTAGAGTGGAGGTAGGGAGGAGGCTTTTCAAATTCGTACCTATTTATACAAAAAGTACTAAATAGTGAATTGGGGGAATATATGTTGGAAGGGTTAGAACCAGGAGTCAAATCTGTAATTTGCAATATGATACGTAGTTTTGAAAATTCGAAATAAAAAATATGGTAGTTGTGTAGGGATGCGATACGGCAGATTTTTTTTTTGTAAATTCTGGCTACAATCGAAAAAAATATTGGTAATAAAAATAGGTCTTAGTACAACAGAATCTCCAGCATTCACCATTCCCGCATTAAATATTGATTATATATTCCGCATACGAAGTAGCGGGCATTTGCTAGTAATCTATAAAACATTTGAAAGATAATACCGTACCTCTCATTCATCCAACGTATGTTAGAATCGTTTATTGCCACACATTCTCTCCAAACCACCAAAGTAAATTAATTTATTTTTTGTCTTTAGGCCAATCGACTGCCTTTCAATAAAGTCGACAATATCAGTCAGCGCTTAATGCTTTGATTACTTTTTGCTGTTGTTGTATTTATTTTTTTTACTTTTTTCCTTTGCTATGGCATTAATCCTCCTTAATGCTTATCTATATCACTACACATTCCTCTTCTTGTTGATAAGTACACATTGCACATATTATCTTAATTCAGGCGTCTTAAGGTGGTGGCGACGGCATTCATTCATTGACTTCACTTTCCATTAAGACACGGGCAGACCGAAAAAATCATCAAAAGTATTTGCCGCTTTTTTGTAACAGGAACACAGACCAGCGGAACACATTCTCAAATCCCCAAAACGAAATCGAACGACGACGGCTACGACAATAATACGGAATATCATCAGCCAAAGAGCACAGTCAGTCAGTCATAGTCAGTTAGCCAGGCAGCCAGTCATAGTCGTCTTAACCACCACCACACCACCGTCATCATCATCTCCACCACTCAACATTAACCCAAAAAACAACTTCAAAATTTGTGGCACCATTCAAAAATTTACCACCGTTCCATCATTCCATGTTCTTCAAAGAGAATTTCCGCACTCTATATCGCCCGTCCAGGTCGCAGTAACAACCAGGCCATAACGCTGACGCACTGCAGCTAGTCCGTACACAAGAACGATGTGGTGTGTGTGTGTGTTTGTGCTTGGCTGGATCTTCAAAGCACATTTTCCGCTTTTTCCATGCCATCATCGTCATCGACGACGTCACAGTTGCCGCCACCAACCATTGGCGGCACAAGTTCACAAAAGGCTTAGAAAACTACTTTCGGTAAGCACACACATAAACGACCCAACAACAGAGAGGGAGCGCAACACTCAAAGTTGCCTGCCTGGCTGTTTGGTCATGTGGATGGATGGATGTATGGCTGGAAGGAAGGCTGACTGACTGAGAGCCGCTGAGTGTTGTGTACTGCTGGCTCTGTGTGTTGTTTTATTCCTGCGTTAAGGGAGTATTTTTTTCAAGTTGTTTCTTTCCAAAGGCGCTCGCTGGCTGTCATCTTTCGCGTATCCCATTTGCCGCCGCTCTTTGTTGCCAAAGTATTAAAGACAAATGCCGCTTTTTGCGAATAGGAGCCCAGCAACGTAGACAGCGTGGAATTTCTACTTTTCTTTGGTTTTTTCGGTTGGCCGTAACCTTCCCTTGGCCAGCTGTTGTTGATTCACTTTTTTCATCGTCGTCTTCTTCGGAAGCGGTATTTTTGTTTTGTGACGAATCTTCAAAGACTTGTTCCGCTCTCCAAGCGACAGCAGAGCCAACGACAGTCAACAACAGCTGGCAGTCATTCCCCGCATTGGTGAGGTATCATCATCGTCGTTGCCGTCATCATCAACATCATCAAGACTTCTTTATTCAGACAATAAAGAACAGAAAAACCGCTCAAAAGAAATCAAAACGTTTTTGCTGGTGCCGTTGTTTTTGTTGTGTTTATTATTTTCATAGCCAAAGTGTGTTAATGGCCAAATAAAAATATCACAGACAAGACGGTCAAATGTACCGCGACAAGTCATTTTAATGGCAGCATGGCCAGAGATGGAGGAACAAACAAACGGCAGCACTCCCAGCCTTTTGGTATTCCGACTACAACTAACATATTGCAAAGTTTGGTTGTTGTTGTTTTTGTTTGTCTAATTGAAATTAACTAACTAACCGACAGGCAGATAGCTAAGCATTCAGACAAATGGACGCCTAATAAAACTTACTAAAAATAAATAATGCGCAAGCCGGTAAGCCGCAACAGACAAAGAAGGCCATAATTATGTGTTGGATTAAGTGCTACCACACAAAAATAGTGAAATACGCACAGATGGCTGAGAAATTTATGGAATCACGCCTAATACCATTTAAGTCATATCGTAAGCAAAGCAAACAAAAAACAAATGTTTGCATATGGAATCAAACCTTATGAGCCTACATGACACGACGTCCATTGGCTTAGTTTGTGCAAACGTTAGCGTTTTGTTTTTGGTATGTTGACCATATACAACTTATGTACATTTATGTTTATTAAAACAACACTTTTAGGAGTGGAATTATTTTCGCGCAATAATAATTTACGGCTACGATCATGTAAAGTCGAATACGTGTTACCCTACTTAACGACTTCGGCGTGCTAATGAATTCATAAAGTTTGTTATAATAACTTGGTATTGCTAACACGAGACAAAGTATTTATCGTAGATCGCCAAAATGAATATATGGAGGAGCTGAATCCATCTGGCTGTGTGTGTCCGTAATGTCCGTCCGACTGGCTACATACAAATTATAATCAGGCTACAGGTCACAATTTTGATCGGGTCGTCAATCTCCGACAAGATAAAGTAGGTCCAATATTATAGAGCCAATATGAATCGCGTCCATTCTTTGCTATGGGAAAAGTCTCCCTCGTCCGTTCGGGATGTTGCACAGTGTTGCCGCTTCCATACAAAAGTGGACAAAAATAGAAGGAGTTGACCTAGGTTGATGAATTTTTACACAAGTACTTGTAAGGGCATAGGAATGAAAAATTTCAACTTTGGTCCATATCGGTTCAGATTTGGATATAGCCCCCATATATATCTTTCTCCGATTTTGCTATAACTCGGTCAATTTTGATCGAATAGCCTTCAAATTTAATATGTAATATTTTCTTAGGCCCCTGAGTAGCTCTACCGATTTTCACAAAAATCGGTTCAGATTTGGATATAGCCCCCGTATATATCTTTCCCCGATTTTGCTATAACTCGGCAAATTTTGATCGAATAGCCAAATCTGAACCGATTTTTACGAAAATCGGTGAACCTATTCAGGGACCTAAGAAAATATCACATATCAAATTTGAAGGCTATTCGATTAAAATTGACGGAGTTATACCAAAATCGGGGAAAGATATATACGGGGGCTATATCCAAATCTGAACCGATTTCTTTGAAAATAGGTAGAGCTACTCAGGGGCTTAAGAAAATATTACATATTAAATTTGATCAAAATTGACCGAGTTATTGCAAAATCGGGGAAAGAAATATATGGGGACTATATCCAAATTTGAACCGATTTTTGTGAAAATCGGTAGAGCTACTCAGGGGCCTAAGAAAATATTACATGCTAAATTTGAAGGCTATTCATCAAAAATTGAGCGAATTATAGCAAAATCGGGGAAAGATATATATAGGGGCTATATCCAAATCTGAACCGATTTTTGCTAAAATCGGTGAAACTACTCAGGAGCCTAAGAAAATAACACATACTAAATTTGAAGGCTATTCGATCAAAATTGAACGAGTTGTAGCAAAATTGGGAAAATATACAGTGTTGGTCACACAATTAGCACACCTCACTACCAACATTTATTTTGTCTAAAAAGACCTTCAAAAGTAGTTGTATTTAATAAAGTATTTGTACTAATATATTCTCAGTAGTATGCTTAAAGAATACAACGCAATGCAGAAACTGAAACATAATTGTCAATTTGAATAACCTCCAAAATGTAAAAAATGTCCTAAATTCACTGGACACGTAATTAGCACACCTTAAAAGAATCACTAATATTGTGAATAGTTTCAATATTTTCGTCCATATTCAGTTTTAAATCCCTTTCGTTTGGGAATAAGTTCCAGTCTGCTAGTTATACTCTCCTGCAGTCTCCGAAATTTTAGGGAATTATATGGGGTACACCTTGGGTCCCAAGGACTGATGGAAATGTCAGTTTTTATAGTGTTTTTTTTATCGATTTGTTCACATGTAACAAACGCATTGAGGCAAGTAGTTAATAGAAACATCAAATAAAACATCATATTCTTGTTCATCTTTGTAAATTTGCGAATAGTGGGTTGTACCCACCAGCAGTGTGCATCTGTAAAGTCCGCTTGACATAAAAATTTTCATTAAAAAACTGTAATATGAGGCGTTGAGCTATTGATTTTATAAATACTTATCCATCTGGACTGAATTTTACCGATATGTCGTGATGTATGTCACGATAAACCTATGTTCATCTCTATGGGACCTACACAAATTTCAATAATTTTCTAAACATAAGCAAATGGGAGATAGTCTAGTGAGAACGCAAGGAAATATGTTTCCCGGAGCTTAAAACGATTAAATTTGAAATCAATAATCCAGAAAACATTTATCTTCAATAGTATATGCCTACTTTTATGGATTTTAACCAATTTCAGAAAAACCTCAAAATCCCTTATGGTCAGAAAGGGGTTATACCTTTAAACATACCCACGTGCCACGTGTTCATCTAGTGCTTAATTGACAGTTTTATAATGATAGGTCCTTGGTGTTATTCAGACGTGTAATTTTGAATTACAAATGGTGTTATAAGTTGATTTTTCTTCACATGAGGGTGCATTTTATTGATCTTCTTTCTATAAACCCCTTCCAAATCGAACATTTTCTTGAATGAATCATCGACCTTAAACACTTTTGGAAAAGTTTTTGCACGTTATATTTAAATTTCGGTAATCGGTTAACAATTCCAATAATTTCCTATCCAATTGTATACTTGTTTTTAAAGTTTTGGCGACTTTCTGACGTTTAAGTGTACATTACAAAAAATGGTCCGCTATTGTGATATATTTTGAGATTCCGGGGTGATAAATTATTTTTTCTTTCAAAAAATGATTTTTTCCATACGTTTTGAATATGAATTAACATCAATATAAATTAATTTTTGTATATTAACTGAATTAAATTAAAAAATCTTATGGTGTGCTAATTAAATGTCCCCTTGATAATTTGGGCGTCTTCACAAAACTTTTATTTTCAAAAAACCACTGATAATACTATTCACTTATATCATTAAATCTGTTAAATACATTATAGAAAAGGATTTTGTTTACGAAAATATTTCAATTTGTCCTATCAAAACTCTTAGCTGACTGAAATCATTTTGCACCAAAGGGGTGTGCTAATTCTGTGACCAACACTGTATATATGGGGGCTATATAAAATCTGAACCGATATATCTCAGAAGGTTGCAAGGACGGGCAGAATGTGTTTACACATTTTGATTTGGAAGATATGTCCAATTAACGGAAAACAGGAGCCAAGGTGGCGATAGGTGGCAATCAAAAGATCTGCTCTACTAAATATTAAGAATTTTGAATTTTTTTTATCAAATTAAAATTTTGATTTCTTGATAACGGTACATTGCCCATGTGCAGTTAATGTCAACCTTTTGTACTAAAACGTTATATTTATAGCCCACTCATCAAATCCCCATCCAAAACTTTTAGTATTATCAACAAATTTTTCAGAAAATGTTATTTTAAATGTCGCTTTATTTGCATATCATTATCGCCTTAGATTACCTGGGAAATATTTTTCATATTTAAAGAGCTATAACTTCATTATGGATGCACATATCGACAAAATTCTTTCAGATACCTTGTATCGGATGTGTTTACTGTAAGAAAAAAACATAAACATATGTAAAAGGTAACATCACATTTTTTGATTTTTGTCCACGCGGCAACACTGTGTGTTGTGGGAAGATATGTGAAGAAGTCTATTCATTAAAATAAAGCTGCATGTGTTTTCTCCTGGGAATGGTGGTAAGTTCTTCGTGATACTCCAGAAATTGCTCCGCTATCCTATCCCCATTGTTTATGTTACCAAAAAGTTGAGTGTATTTTGCATTGATCGATATGTCTGTCCTGGTGGCGAAATAGTAGATGATAATGGGCCGGATTACTTGATTGTAGATCAGCAGTTTTACATGCGGTAATGACCTTCCTCGCATACGGAAAAGCCCTCGGTATGCCTGCGACAGCACATAAACAGAAAAAAATCCGGCGATAAAAAAATTATCATATTGACGAAATTCGATAAAATTATTTGATGACAAGGTAAAAATACAACTGATAAAATATTTCACATATTGACTAAAATATTTATTAATTTTTTATACTGAACTGATTAAATGGAATATGTGGAATATTTTGATAAATATTTTTGTCAATATGTGAAATATTTTATCAGTTGTATTTTTACTTTGTGATCAAATAATTTTATCGAATTTTGTCAATATGTCAATTTTTTATCGCAGGAAAATCGATAAATTTTTTATTGAATCTGCTGGTAAATTACCGATGAATAAATTATACAAGACTAAGCCCAGGAGTGATCCTTGAGACACCGCCCGAAAGACTCGATCCTTCAAAATGGAAATCAAATCCTTTCTCTCACGTTTCAGAATTCTCCTTGCTCGATTACTCGGTTGATCCGTCGTAGTAGGAAGTATTCGAAAATTTCCCAAAGGACGATAATAGCATCAGCTCCATGTTCCGAGATCGGTACCACTACTGATTCTTTCCAGGCTAGAGAGACATAGAAAATGTTGAGGCAGTGGTTAAATACCATAATTGAGAAAAATAAGGACCGATTCTCTTGTCTTCTTTAGCATCAGTGGTTGTTATGTGGTAGCTTTGTAACGACAAGTTCCGTTGCTGGGATAGCTCGCGGGGGTCCAGAGTCTGCCACAGAAATTTGTGAGTGGAAAGACCGAGAGAGTGATAACACGGGTTTCTTATTGGTTTTTTGTGCTCATCTCAGCAGTCCAATCAACACTGTGTTTTATTATTTCGTTTTCTTTTAAGTAGTACACAAGTATAAATTATTAAGGACATACAAAGGTTAAGAGTTCCGGTCGCTCGTTCGGGGTGACCTGGCTAAGTTCAGCTATCCGCTTATCGTTGGCGGTCCAGTCTCGACGGGAGACCCAAGTAGATACCGGATATGGGCTGTATGGGAGTCCTGGATAAGTTCTCCATCTATTCCGGCCTGTTGGGTGACCTGGATAAGTTCGCCCACCGTCCGGGTCCTCCTCCAGACAAGTTACCGTGAAAATATGGGCTAAATTATAGACCTGGACAAGGCTCTGCGGGAGACCTGGATAAGTTCTCCGAACTGATTGGCTAACTGGACGAGTATACGCGGAAGAGAGGACTCAAGAGTTGCAGATACCTCAAGGAATTCGGGCAAAGATACGCGAAGGGGAGTTCCACGAGTTACGAACACTTCATGGAATCTGGAAGGGTTACGCGAAGTCCCAAGAGTTACAGGCACTTCAAGGCGTCTGAACAGGGGTACGTGGATGATTGCCAAGAGCAACGAACGCTTCCACGAATATGCCGAGGTTACGCGAAGGGTTTGCAAGAGTTGCGAACACTTCAAGGAATCTCGGCAAGAATACGCGAGGGAGTTCCAAGAGTTGCGAACACTTCAATGAATCTGGGCAAAAGTACGCAAAGGAGTTCCAAGAGTTGCGAACACTTTAATGAATTTGGACAAGAATACGCTAGGGGGTTTTAAGAGTTGCGAACACTTCAAGGAATCTGGGCAAGATTACGCGAAGGAGTTCCAAGAGTTGCGAACACTTCAAGGAATCTGGACAAGAATACGCGAGGGAGTTCCAAGAGTTGCGAACACTTCAAGGAATCTGGGCAAGAGTACGCGAAGGAGTTCCAAGACTTGCGAATACTTCAAGGAATCTGGACAAGAATACGCGAGGAAGTTCCAAGAGTTGCGAACACTTCAAGGAATCTCGGCAAGAATACGCGAGGGAGTTCCAAGAGTTGCGAACACTTCAATGAATCTGGGCAAAAGTACGCCAAGGAGTTCCAAGAGTTGCGAACACTTTAATGAATTTGGACAAGAATACGCTAGGGGGTTTTAAGAGTTGCGAACACTTCAAGGAATCTGGGCAAGATTACGCGAAGGAGTTCCAAGAGTTGCGAACACTTCAAGGAATCTGGACAAGAATACGCGAGGGAGTTCCAAGAGTTGCGAACACTTCAAGGAATCTGGGCAAGAGTACGCGAAGGAGTTCCAAGACTTGCGAATACTTCAAGGAATCTGGACAAGAATACGCGAGGAAGTTCCAAGAGTTGCGAACACTTCAAGGAATCTCGGCAAGAATACGCGAGGGAGTTCCAAGAGTTGCGAACACTTCAATGAATCTGGGCAAAAGTACGCAAAGGAGTTCCAAGAGTTGCGAACACTTTAATGAATTTGGACAAGAATACGCTAGGGGGTTTTAAGAGTTGCGAACACTTCAAGGAATCTGGGCAAGATTACGCGAAGGAGATCCAAGAGTTGCGAACACTTCAAGGAATCTGGACAAGAATACGCGAGGGAGTTCCAAGATTTGCGAACACTTCAAGGAATCTGGGCAAGAGTACGCGAAGGAGTTCCAAGACTTGCGAATACTTCAAGCAATCTGGACAAGAATACGCGAGGAAGTTCCAAGAGTTGCGAACACTTCAAGGAATCTCGGCAAGAATACGCGAGGGAGTTCCAAGAGTTGCGAACACTTCAATGAATCTGGGCAAAAGTACGCAAAGGAGTTCCAAGAGTTGCGAACACTTTAATGAATTTGGACAAGAATACGCTAGGGGGTTTTAAGAGTTGCGAACACTTCAAGGAATCTGGGCAAGATTACGCGAAGGAGTTCCAAGAGTTGCGAACACTTCAAGGAATCTGGACAAGAATACGCGAGGGAGTTCCAAGAGTTGCGAACACTTCAAGGAATCTAGGCAAGAATACGCGAGGGGGTTCCAAGAGTTGCGAACACTTCAAGGAATCTACAAGGAATTAAGGATCACCATTCTGACTCACCTGGTTCTCTGCACCTGTTTAACTTCACTCGGTTGAATTCGCGCACTTGTTACGTGAACACTGACTGATCCCCTTTCAATTTCCTCTGGTCCTTTTATAGGAAAACAGTCGGTAACTATTACCCATTAAACAAATATTATTCAGGCATTTCTTGGTAGGCGTAACCGTGATGATAGGTGTCACCTATTACCAGTGATGATAGGTATCACCTACTACCAGACCGATCGTGGCCTTGAGTCGATCGGTCAGTGAACTTAACGGTTAACACTTGAACTACTTTTGTAAACAAATATGAGGGGTGGTTAAATCAGTTTGGAAATAAACATAATATAGACAAAGGCTGTAGGCGAAAACGAGCGTAGCGACTTTCGTCGTTACAGCTTTAAGCGCCTAAAATGGTTGTTGGTTCAATGCTTGGCTCAATAAAGGGAAGTAACTCAACATTTTGAAATTTTCACTTTTTGTTAAAAGATTATTTCGATAATTATAGCATTATTTTGTCTACTCTTTCGTCTAAAATTACCGTTGTGTCACTCTTCATGTCTGCAGAGTCACTACTTGTGTATCAACAGTATTTTGTCCCTACTGAAAAATAAAAAAATTGAGTTAATATCCTTTTGTTGAACAGGTGAGATATATTTATATGTAGGTTTTCCTGCTTAATCTGACTCTAGCTTCAGTAGTGGAATTCTGTTACTCATTAACGAAAATCTTCGGTAAGTTAACAACCAAAATAAAGTCGTCGCTATGTCCTACTAATATCATCAGTGTTGTCAACTTTTATTGATACTTTTCATTCATAATTTTGCGTTTTAATTTTACATATTTTTGTGGGTAACACAAAAAATGAGTTACAGAATTCCACTACAGGTCTAGGAACGTTGATGCACTGATGGATTGTAATCACAAAGCTACTGGAGTTATTAATAAATTCTCTTTCCAGTTGAGTTGTTATGGCCTAAGATGCACATTGAAAAATTAGGAGTCTACCGAAGTCCCACATATCCAACCATTTTGCCACGTGGTTATGTCCGATCATCAGGAATATTGGATTTAGTTGAGTAGGTATGGTGGGGCATTTGAAAAGGTGCAGTGTGTCGTGCAGGCCTGTATCGCATTCCCTACAGGAATTTAGAAGGCGGCTCCATCTCAAACGTAAACCGTACTCTGGTTTGTCTCGGCAGCTGATGATCTTCGGCTGCTATAGATGAGGCATATACTCTGAGGATCGCATACTCACAACACTTGTTTTTGATGATTACTGCATAAGCGTGAATGTTGTAACAAGTTTAAATATTGTTCCATAACGTCGCACTTATGTTCGCTGAGCACATAGGCACTGCATAGACCGTCCTATCGCGTTATATTTCGTCAACAATCGGGTATGTTCTGAAATACACATCACCTCTCACTTCTCGCCTCAAGCATTTTGTTCACCCCATTTATTCATCTTTTTTTGCGAATTTTATGGACGGACTAGAGTGTTCTCTTCTTTTTAATGGGTCTTATCCCCAAGAAATTCGCCTAAAATAGGAGTGAATTGGTTGAACAAAATGCTTGAGGCGTGGAGTGAGACGTGAAGTGTGTCTTAGAACATACCCGAATGTGTCTTTGTCGGCATCCCAGGTGATTGAGAACATTGTTCCTAAATTAGGAGTCTATCGAAGTCCCACATATCCAACCATTATGCTACGTGGCTAAGTCCGATCATCAGGAATATTGAATTTAGTTAAGTAGGTATGGTGGGGCATTTGAAAAGGTGCAGTGTGTCGTGCAGGCCAGTATCGCATTCCCTACAGGAATTTAGAAGGCGGCTCCATCCCAAACGTAAACCGTACTCTGGTTTGTCTCGGCAGCTGATGATCTTCGGCTGCTATAGATGAGGCATATACTCTGAGGATCGCATACTCACAAAACTTGTTTTTGATGATTACTGCATAAGCGTGAATGTTGTAACAAGTTTAAATATTGTTCCATAACGTCGCACTTATGTTCGCTGAGCACATAGGCACTGCATAGACCGTCCTATCGCGTTATATTTCGTCAACAATCGGGTATGTTCTGAAATACACATCACCTCTCACTTCTCGCCTCAAGCATTTTGTTCACCCCATTTATTCATCTTTTTTGCGAATTTTATGGACGGACTAGAGTGTTCTCTTCTTTTTAATGGGTCTTATCCCCTAGAAATTCGCCTAAAATAGGAGTGAATTGGTTGAACAAAATGCTTGAGGCGTGGAGTGAGACGTGAAGTGTGTCTTAGAACATACCCGAATGTGTCTTTGTCGGCATCCCAGGTGATTGAGAACATTGTTCCTAAATTTCAGCTTGTCACAGATGGCTGTGGAATGCACGGACGGCGTGAACATACCGTCGAATATGACCCCCACAATCTTGGGTTAGTTAGTGTTCTGAATTCTGTTACTATCAACCAGGACATTCAACTCTGTGCTCATCTCAGCAGTCCATGTGATGAATAGAGAGGTCGTAGACTTAGTGACGGATATTTGCATATTTTTCGCGGTAAGGTCGGTTAAATATGTATGTATTCATCCTTTCACAAAGGTAAGGAAGGTATCCCACGCCAAGGCCGTACAATCATCCGCATAAGTAAAGATCTCATTGCCGTCTCGATGGGTTGGAATACAGGAAAGGTAGATGTTAAAAAGTTCCGGAGATATCACCCCACATTGGGGAACTCCTTGTTTCACTCTACGGGGCTTGGACTTCTGTTCCTGAATTCCACGTGGAACTGGGGTCCACAAAGATAACTGATTATCCAACGATTAAAACTTGACCGAAGAGTTGCCTGCTCGATGTTCTCAAACAGGGTAGAGTGTTTGGCAGTATCCAAAGATTATGATAAGTTGAGCGCCACCAACAGTGTCCTATCGCACGGTTTGTTTTGGTTGAGTCCTCGACTAATATGTCAGCGTAACGTTCCTAAATGGAACTGGGGTCATATCTTCGTTCATCCGGTGGTTCGAGAGTGACTTAACCGTTGCCCACAATTCACTTATTCCCACACATGTACAAACACATGTACACAGAGGTGGCAGCCGCTGGCCGGAACGCAGACGCTGTGTGGTCCAGAGTCAATCCGGTACAGAGAACCAGCTGCCGTGGGAAGGAAGGAGGGATGACAAGACCTCAGTCACGTTTGGCGACGTTACGTTGACTGACCTGAAAAGGTGTACAAGTTACTTCAGTCGACAGTTTGTTGAGCACCCCGAGAGTGACAGGGCGAAGAGTAGAGTGTTACGTCGTATTAGATCTCTGGATGATGTCCCAAATACCATTAGGAACGGTCTCTTCATGCCGAAGATGAACCACCACAGTTTACAATGGGTGAAGTTGCGAATGCCATCAGGAACTCTAAATCATCCAAAGCGTTGGGCCCTGACGGAATTTCCATGGTAATGTTGAAACAGCTGGATGAGCCGGGAGTGGAGTATCTCACTAAAGTTCTCAACCTGTCGCTAGCCACTCTTATTGTTCCCGAAGTCTGGAAAATGGGCAGGGTTGTCCCGCTACTGAAGCCAGGCAAGGATGCCAGCAAAGGTGAATCGTACAGGCCGATTTCACTTTTGTCACCTGTAGCGAAGACCCTTGAGGCCTTAGACCTCCCTAGCATTAGAAATAGCTATCAAGTTGCCGATCATCAGCATGGATTTCGTAAGCAGCGCTGCACGCCATCTCCACACATATTTGCTAAGGTTATAAGCAAATATTGTATGAATGCAGTCATCGGAGTACATCCCCCATCTATCGCAGCTGAAGAGCGTCAGCTGCCACGACAAACCAGAGTAGTTTTAGCTCAATTACGCTCGGGATATTGCACTCGCCTAAATTCCTATTGGGCGGGAATCGATCGCACCGTGCAAGACATCTGTCCAGTATGCGGCATGGGCCCGCACGATACAAAACACCTATTCAACTGCCCCCCAAACCTACTCATCTAACTCCAGTTGATCTTTGGTTACATCCCATCGAAGTAGCCACTTTCCTGGAACTGGATATAGACCCATAGCCAGATTGAACAGGAGAACGAACATACAAACATAATAATTAAACACTGTTACAACAACAACATTCAATTATTCCCGCTCCAATGTTGCAACTCTTCAGATTAATAATTCACTTGTTCCGATTGTGCTCACCGACCAACTTATTAATTTTCAATGTCAGCTTCCTGATTCTGGGGTCATGGGAGTTGGGTCGACAAAGCTCATCAAGCGCATTTGCTAGTCCCGGCGGCTTTCCCGGGAAATTTGGTCTGACTTCGGGTATTCGATCAGCAGGTATTTAGCGAGCGTTGGCAGATATGATGATTTCCCGGATCATCCTTTCTGATCTCTGAAGCTGTGATTTTTAATTTCACCACTCTGAAACTAAGTTAATTAGCTTTCCCATGATTGATGAAAGTGTGGCGTTCAGAGTTGATGAGGTCTGGCCAAAGATAAACGACGGGTTGCCAGGTGATGTCAGTTTTCAAAGCACGTGACACGATGGTAATGTATTGCGAACTGTGGAAATATCCGATAATTCTGACAATTAATTGGCCATGCAAAAAATTGAGCTATCAATCCCGAATCCCACAACTCCTAAGACCAGTCTGTTATGATTATCGCAAAACGAGGTCTAATATTGGGACTATATGTAATCGCTATTACTAGGCGAGATGTATACGTTATGCAACTCTACCTCGGCATTTTCACGGGTCATTGGAGCCAGTCGAGATCGAGGTATGAATTACAACAGGAATGTTAGTCCCCCTTAGTACATTGTTGTATACTGCAGATGTTTGTTGAGCTCTTCCGACTCATAAAGTCCAATATCTTACCACGAATTCCATAGTAATTAAGGGGCAAAATATTGGACATTCAGGGATTCGAACAGCATCGACCGGTATTAAATGATGGGCGTGCAGTTTCTGTTGGGGGGACTATGTGGGAGTCGTGTATTCTGATGGCGCACTGTGGGCGAAATTCAAATCTAGCGGAGCAAAAGTCCGAAAACTGGCCTTATGTTATATGGAAATAATTAATGGCGTCCTGTTCTAAACATCTTGCGGCACCCGAAAACAATAAACAAATTTGTATTTTATTGTAGTTGGCTGTTATAGCGGTACATACATTTGGAGTTTTTGATCATCAAAAATTTTTGATCGTCAAAAATTGTGGGAAAAATTAAAGTAAAGAGTGCATAATTGAATTTTTTCCAACAGTTTGGATGTGCTGCTTTAAAAAGAAAGTGATTGCTTAATTATTTACTGTTGTAAATATTCAAAAGAATAATCTTTAATTATTAAGACAAAACTTTTCGACTTTAAGTATCTTATATAAAGTACAACTAACCACGGATAACCGGGGATCACTTCCGAATATTGTTTTTCTTAAAATACATACTCCGAGGTAATTACTCCGAAAATTCCGGCTGCTACTATTTGCAACTCTTCATTTTATCGCCATTTATTTATGGACGAGTACAGATCAACCCCTGAGATGCACCCACCGCCAACATCTATTGCAGAAGTTGGAGTGTGGGGTGATGCAGATGTGACAAATCACACACCTTCAAATTGGTTCTGGAGTTGTCCTCGGTCCCAGCACGGACCAAAGAATCCGTAGCAGCAATTTCGGAATATGATGTTTCTCGCACAGAAAATTATACAAACACCATCTTATGTAAACTGAGATGGCAGGCATTGGCCGGAACGCTGATGTAGTGTGGTTCCGGGTCAATCTGGTGTAGAAGAAGCCGCTTCCGCCGTGGGATTGCCAAACATCCCTGAAAACTACCCTGCGTACGTCCCTGGCTTTCATAGCAATCCGCACCTCGCTAGGTGGAACATGACGTGGGTGGACCATATATCAAGAGGCAATTAGGAACTTTTTACCCTTGTCTAGTGACGATCTTCCCACGATGATAAATATAAACGTATGGTTCTTGAATGATGCCTATGTTTAGATTCACTCTAATTCTGGATATTCTGGATAACCAACATGTGGTGCGAGGTCTCTTCGGTATTTCGTGAGCAGAATTGTTCCAGAAATCTCTTTGAGAACTCGTACATGCATTTGATCCCCATGAAATCACAATGCACCTCGCTAGAGGCCAAATGGGGCTAAACAGAGTCTTTATATTTGAGAACATGTTCCATAACAAGTTCGGACAACTTAAGTTCTATTTTGTCCCATTCCATTGTGGTGATAGTCCCGTAGACCGCGACAACCATCTGGTTGTTCTTGATGAGATTGGGGTAGTGTGTTTCAACTTCCTAGGCTAGGCTGTTTCTTAGATTTTTTATATCCCTCGAGTTTGTCTGTCTTATCACTTTCGTGCACTTTGCAGCATTCTTAGCAAAACTTAGCTTTTTGATGTAGAGACCTCCGAAAGTCTTTTCTTTTTCTTTCGTTTTTGCATAGTAGGCTACTAATTCTAGAGAAGGATTACTAACCCGACGCCCAAACCCAAGTTTTCAACGTTCTTATGGGTGAACGAGCGGCATCCTTTCATCCCCAACGTGTGTTTCAGAGAAAAATTCTTCAAAAGATCTACGGACCACTCTGCATTGACGGTGAATATCGACGACGTATAAACCACGAGCTGTGTTTGCTATACAACGAAATCAGTTTCGAGAGGCAACGATTGCGTTGGCTAGGCTTGGGACCGGAAATGGCGAATTTTATTTACTGATTACTTATTATGTTAAAAAACGGATAATAATGATACTTACCATGTGATAAAGATTTCATAAAGAAGATAACGTAGGGCTTTACCTAGTCGTCTTCGTTGCTACTTTTATACTCACGTCTGTACAACTTTGATAGCACTAACCCCGAAAAAAGTATTGTTCCACTTAGAGTGTAATTTAATGGAAAATTGAAATTTCTCAGCTTCAAACAGACTATTGTGGTATTAGTTTTCCCACCACTTTTGGCAACTGTATACAGCATGATACAAGAGCCCGCCCAGCTACCAGTATTACCACCAGCTTTGGTCGTTTGCCCTCATATGTTTATGCATTGGAATGTTAATGTGTGGCGGCTTGGAATGCGTCTTCAAAGAAGTTTTCGGCTTCCAATGCCAGGAGCCCAGACTTGGATAAAAGTATTTTTATAAGTTTTTGCTTTGGGTTTTGTTTTTTTCTTTCATTTTTGGCAACAGCGCCGTCACACTTAACTTTTATGAGAAAGTTGGAATTTCTTTTCGTTTTTGAATTTTTTGGGGTGGGTTGTCTTGTTGCTTTTGCTTTTGTTGTTACCATTTGTCACTTCTTTTTTCTTTGTTGATGTTTGTTGGTGTGAAGATGACTTTTAAGGGTATATTTTGTCAGCTTTGTGATACAGACAGACAGACGTACAGACACTACCACATTACGTGACCGTTAACAGATGGCACGTATCGTTATTTCGTTATAAAAAGTTGTATCAACAAAGTTGGCAATTGAGAAGGAGAGGAGATGGTATGGTTCAGGTTACATTAGTTGAAAGAAAGAAGAAGAGAAAGTAATGTGTGCTGCTTTTACGTGTTTTTTTACATAAAAAAAATAATTTTGATTGTTTTTAAGTCGGGAGTATTACCCCCCAAAAGAAAAAAAAAAAAAAAATAATTTGATAAATGTATGCCAACATTTTGATGGTAGGGCTATTGTTTGCCTCAGGTTCCCAGCGAATAGAATATGTATCTTTTTGTAAAAGTCATATAGAATTATGGTATATTGGTTCTTAATATATCGAAGTGGTGCTCTCATTCCGTTTGAGATGAAACGAAATTTGGCAAATCAAACATTTGGCACAGCAGATGTTGACATCATTTTTCCACTGACGATACTCAAAGTCTTTGTATCATTTCCATCGCATTTGTCCTCATCCCTTATTCTTGTCTAAAATCCTCAACTATTAGCGGCTTCTGTCAACATCAAAGAAGTTTGCCGCATAATATACCAGGATATCAGAAAAACTGCACTACATGAATAACAAAATAGTTTTTTAGCAGTTTTCAATGAAGGGTGGGGTTTCAGGGTGAGAATTAGTCTCGGCAGCCTTAGGTAAAGTGTGCAACTTTTTTCCATTTTTGTGATTGATGATCATTTTCTTTAGACAATATACATACATCCAAGGATAAAAGGATATCGTTCCGACTTTATTATATTTGCATTTGAATGTAAACATTTGTTTCTTCCTTGACGCATGTCAAATATTTGCCGCTTATGTTATCATCAAACAATTTTGCCGCAGCTGTTGCCAGGAGCTCAAAAACACCTTGGAGGTTGCCAATATTTTTTTCTTCTTAAGATTTGGAAAACGACTTTGAATAGGGGTGAGATTTTGGGGTGTGATGGTGTCAAAGGATACGCAAAAAGAACAATGTGTGAACTTTAAACAGCGGAACATATTAGGTTTTCGGGATTATCATGAAAACTGCAAAAGAGTAGAGCAAAAAATTTTGTTATACCCTCAGTCTTTACACTAACGAGGGTATATACACAGTGATATAGCCAAAATGAACCTTATGGAAATAATTGTTTTGGACCCCAAGTATGTTTGGACAAAATCCGTGTCAGACAATTTGGAGTCGATTGAGCAATGTCCGTCTGTCTGGCTGGAGCGCACGATAACTCTCGAACGGATCAGCAGGTTCGGTCCAAAATTTGGCCTTTGAAATTTGTTTCCAAGTTTAGTTTGAGTTCGAAAAAAAATCATATAGGTCCACTCCTTCGGGTACTCCCCCACAAAAGTTCAACATTTTTGGTATAATGGTGTGCACGATAACTCTCGAAGGAAGTAACCAATATGGCCCATACTTTGCACACAGTAAAGTGGGGTACACACGATCAGTTTTGAATGTCAGTTTTGCTCAAATAATCGGTTGCTTGCCATTGTGGCCGTTCATTTTAGTCAGTCATCAGGTAACCACAAAATATTTTGTGGTGGAAGGACAGTTTGTCATTTATCGATATTTCCGAAAAATCGACAGTCAAAACTGATCGTGTGTACCCCGCTTAATATTGCTGCGATACATAGATCAGATTCAAATATGGAATATATTGATCCACTCCTTCAGATACCTCACACGCAAAATTTGGGACATATGTTGTTTAAGACCTCCTCTCGAA
Source organism: Musca autumnalis (assembly GCF_047663935.1). NCBI lineage: Eukaryota > Metazoa > Arthropoda > Insecta > Diptera > Muscidae > Musca > Musca autumnalis. The sequence goes on from NW_027411755.1 coordinate 246,879,930, forward strand.
TCCTTTTGATTTTTATTGTAACAACTTGTATTCGTTGCCCTCATTACGACTGTACAATTTTTTTCAAGTGGTCCGAAAGTTTTAAAAAACCCTATGGCTGGAGCGCACGATAACTATCGAACGGATTCGGTCCAAAATGTGACCTTCGTAATATTTTGCCCAAACTTAGTTTAAGTTCGACGAAGTCCAATATCGAGTCACACCTACCGGTTCCTTCCCACAAAAGTTCAACAATTTTTGCTTAAGTGGTGCGCACAATAACTCTCAAAGGCAGTATCCGACTTGGTCCATACTTTGCATATCGTAATATTTCTACGAGACAAGATCATGTCATACTAGACATATGATCTACATCTGACCACTTCTTAGGGTACCTTCAATATTTTCGTTTAAGTGCAGTTTAGGCTCTCTTCGAAGATTCTTTGGAAAATTATACTGATGCTACTCCTTTACAGCGATATTATGTTTCCTAAAATAGTGGTCCAAAACCTCTAAGCTCTAGACCAACTGAAACGACTTGAGTGCGCGCTATCTATCGAAAAGAAATGACTCCCAAAATAAGTACCACTTCCAAAATGGACTGTGGCGATGCATTTCTTTTTAAGATCTGTTCTGTTATTTATTAAAGAACAAAACAAGTAAGAAAGTATCAGTCAGCTGTGCCGACAGAGATATACCCTTGGCCTCGTACCAAATGAAAAGAAATAAACGCAATACTTCTGACGTCTATAGGGGGTTTTTGAGCCAATTTCTCATTAAGAATGGACTTGCCAAAAACATTGTACCGTTGTAATTAGGGCCGCATACACAACATGTTGTCAAAAATGTAAAAACGATTCCAGGTGAGTTCTAATACTGCAGCTTTTCCAAACATTGTGTGGGAGATACCCGAAAGTGTATTTTTTACTAAGTTATGAGTACGGTGACACAGTTCCCAGGGTTGTGCGTTCAACGCTCACCGTCCGCACGCGAACGTTTTGTTGACAAAAAAAGAACATATAGATGGTGGTGCACATGTTAGCGTTAAAACTACCCTTATTGCTCGTACGCGTGACCGAGTATGTAATGTGTTCGGCTACAAATCAAAAGTTCGCATGATCAAATCCAAATGTGTTGAAATTGAAAACAAATTCCACCTCAAATGTTCTAAAAATATACATATTTTTAGCTTATTATTCAACTTCTAGTGGCCACAGAATTAGTAGTTATTTTTGGGTTTTGTGAGTACTTACGACTACCAATAAATACTATAAAACCCCATTATTTGTAAGGTTTATTTTGCTGGGTACGCATCTGGAATTGTAAAAGTTGGTCTTTGTCACTCTTAATGTGCATATTTCAGTTTTATTCACCGAAGATGTCGATCACCAGCCGGCTGGCTCGTCCGCAGTCTCGCTACTCGTTAGCTACGATTCGAACACGCTCTTAGTAAGCTCAACTCTCATTGTCAGCTCAATGCTCATAGTCAGCTCCAGCACATTAACCGATCACTTTCCGACAGCAACCCGAATACCATAGAGCCGAGTCACACCCGACAACTGCCGAGTCGACAGCCACCCGATTGCCCCGAGCCGACACCAACACGAGTAGTATGGAGACGAACAACAACTCGATCACCATCGAGCCAACAACAATCACGCGATTGTCAACGAGCCAATATCAACAACCCTGATTAGCGTCGAGCCGACACCAACCACATGATTGTTAACGAGCCGATATCAACAACTCCGACTACCATTGAACAACCATAACTGGTTGTCTTAAGATCTGCTTTATCTTGAATTTTTTCTATGACCCTGCTCATTCCTTATCCATACGATATTATTGTGGGGAATATCTATTCTGTTTTTATACGCTCCAACATAATATGGAGGGTATAATTAAATTTGTCATTCCGTTTGTAACACATCGAAATATTCATCGGAGACCCTATAAAGTATATATATTCTTGATCAGGGTAAAATTCTAAGTCGATTTAACAGTCTGTCCGTCCGTCTATTACTCCTAGGATGTTTGGTATTGTAAATGGGCTATATATGTCCACGTATTGATATAACCCCAATAGAACGGTACCACTCAATTTCAGGTATTTTGAAGATTTTAGCGTCATTATCACACCGAAATGGCTAAAATTTGGTACTTAGTCATCGTTGGGGGTATAAAACTGTCCCCCCGAATATTGTTGGTATGGGTCCACGCCTTTATATAGCCCCCATAGAACGGTACCTCCCAATTTCCGGTATTTTCAACTTTGTGGCCTCAATATTCCTTCGAAATGGCTGAAATTTGGTATTTAGTGTTCGTTGTGGGTATAAAACATTCCCCCAGAAATTTATCGGTACAGGTCCACGACTTAATATAGCCCCCATAGAAAGTGTCCTCCCGATTTTCGGTGTTTTGATGGTTATGGCCACAATAATCCATTGAAATGGCTGAAATTTGGTACTTTGTCTTCGTTGGGGGTATTCAACTTTCCCCTCCAAATTTTTCGGTATAGGTCCACGCCTTCATATAGCCCCCATAAAACAGTACCTCCTCATTTTAGGTATCTTGAAAGTTGTGGCTTCAATATTTCACCGAAATGTAATTTGGTAGTTAGTCTTCCCTTTTTGGGGGTATAAAACTTTCCCTGTCCGTTTCCACGTCTTCATATAGCCGGTATTTTGAAGGTTGTGGCCACAACAACCCACCGATATGGCTGAAATTTTGGTATTTAGTCTACGTTGGATATAAAACCCTTTCCTACTTAACTTCGTCGGTATAGGTCAACGGAATATGGCCCCCAAAGAACGGGCTATAAAATGTTCCAGAAAAGAATTATTAATATATGGCCATATCTTCCTATATCCTCCATATCGGAAATTTGGTATTTAGTCTTCTTTGAGTCTACAAATTTCACGCCAGAAATTTTTCGAAATAGATCGACGTTTTGCTATAGCCCCCCTGGAATTGCTGAAATTGTTTTACCTTAATTGCTGAATTTTCCATTTTACTTTAATACCACTCGTGGTGGAGGGTATGACAAAATCGGTCCGGCCAAACTTAACGCCGTTCTTACTTGTTAGTTATTTTTTCATTGATTTTTCTTTCTATGATGTGTTCCTCTAACTACCAAAATTAAGCAGTTTCTCAATTTATTATTGATTTTTATACCTTCAGCATTTATGCTAACGAGGGTATATAAATTTTCATAGGGCAAAATGTGCCTCATCGAAATAATGATTTTAGACCCCAAGTATGTTTGACGAAATGTGTTTCAGACAATTTGGAGTTAAATTAGCCATGTCCGTCTGTCTGTCTGGCTGGCTAGAGCGCACGATAACTCTCGAACGGATCAACCGATTCGGTTCGAAGATGGATTATATCGGTCCACTCCTTCCGGTACCTCACTCACAAAAGTTCGGAAATGTTCGGAAAATTTGTGCGTACGATAACTCTTGAAGGAAGTACCCGATTGGGTCCGCACTTTGCACATCGTGAAATTTCTACCAGACTTAGATGAGGTTTCAATCTGGACTCCTCCGGTCCACTCTTTCGGGTACCTCCCAGCTCTCGAATCGGTTTGATTTTTGTTGCAGCAACTTGTATTCACAGCCCCCCATACGACGGTACAAGTTTCATCAGGGGCAAGTCCATACTTCCTGAGAAAATAGCCTGAAAGATGTAAAAAACCCCTATGACACCGTGTGTAGTGGTTGAAGCGCAAGATAAGTCTCACGGATCTGACGATTCGGTCCAAAATTTGGCCTTCGTCATATTTTGTTCAAACTTAGTTTAAGTTCGAAGATAAGCCATATCGGCCCACTCCTTCAGGTACCTCCCACACAAAAGTTGAAAAAAGTTCGGTCCAAAATTTGGTCTTAGTCATATTTGGTCCAAACATAGTTTCAGTTCGAAGATGGGAAAGAACGGTTACCAAAAATTCTAAATGCAGACAGACATTATTTAGTAATGGAATTATTTGCTGGGCACCTGTAAAAACTCGGCAAACTTAAGAAAATTAAAAAAAAAAAAAACATATTTTTTTGTTTTCAGGAAGTTGCTATGTTTGACTTAGGCGCTTTTTTATTTCTTGCGTATCTTATTGGACATCATCGCACCCCAAAATCTCACCCCTATACCAAAATGTTTTTCAAATCTGAAGAAAAAAACTATTCAATACCTTCTGAGTTATTCTGAACTCCTGGTAACAGCTGCGGCAAAATTCTTTGATGATAAAATAAGCCGCAAATATTTGACACATGTCAGGGAATGAACAAATTTACATTCAAAGGCAAATATAACAGAGTCTGACTGATATCCTTTGATGCATTTAAAACAAAATGATCATCAATCACAAAATTGGTAATATAATTCATGTTTGAAAAATTGCGCACTTTAACCGGGGCAGCCGAGTCTAATTCTCAACCTGAAACTCCACCCTTAATTGAAATTGTTAAAAAAAAAACTATTTCGTTTTCTCCTATATTGCATTGTTTCTGATATCCTGCTACATCATGCGGCAAACTTCCTTGATGTTGACAGAAGCCGCTAATAGTAATAGTAGCAGTTTGAGATAAGTATCAGGGATGAAACCATCACAATACAAATGCTACGGAAATGATACAAAGACGTGAGTGTCATTGGTGAAAAAGTATGCTGCGCTTAATGTTTGATTTGACAAATTTATTCGCATATAGAAAAAATTAAAATTCATATGAAACGGAGAAAGAGGAAGTCTTCAATTTATGATGAACAAGTGAAAAAGTATCAGTCGGCTTTGCCGACAGAGATATACCCTCAGCCCGTATATATTGAAACAATTTTTTCCCAAAAACGTATGTATGTATTTAGGGATTTTATAAATTTTGGGAATTTGAAAAAATGTCCATTAGGATTAGGAATCAAAAGTTTTGCGGAGGAGATACTAAAAGGAATGGATCTACATTGACCATTATGGAAGTGGAACTTCAGCCACTACATATGGTGCCATATGGGGTTTTTACACACTTCGGGATGTTTACTCAAGAAGTATGGACTTGCCCCTGAAAAAACGTTTACCATCGTAATTGAGGCAGCGAATGCAAGTTGCTTCAATAAAAATCAAAGTGATTTGATAGCAGGTCTTAAAGTGAACTTATCCGAAATTTTGTGTGGGAGGTACCGGATGGATTGGACAAATATAGTCCATATTTGAACCTGATCTATATCTAGTAGATATATTAGGATGTGTAAAGTATGGAGCAATTGGCCACTCCCTTTTAGAGTTACCGTATAAACAAATTTTCCGAACATTTTTGAACATTTTTGGGGAGGTACCTGAAGGAGTGGACCGATATAGCTTATCTTCAAACTTAGACTATGTTTGGACAAAAAATTACTAATGCCAAATTTTGGACCGAATCGGTAGATCCGTTCTAGAGTTATTTTGCGCTCCAACCACCTCACACGGTGTCATAGGGGTTTTTTTACAACTTTCAGGCTATTTTCTCAAGAAATATGGACTTGCCCCTAATGAAACTTGTACGGTCGTATGGAGGGCAGTGAATACAAGTTGCTAAAACAAAAATCACAGTGATTCAAGAGGTGGCCCTAAACTGAACTTTTTTCGAAATTTTGTGTGGGAGGTACTCGAAGGAGTGGGCCGACTAAAGCCATATACTCAAAATTGTCTGAAACGGATATCGTACAAACATACTTGGGGTCTAAAACCATTATTTCGATGAGGCACATTTTTGGTCGTATCAAAGTGTAAATACCCTCTTTAGCCTAAAGGCTGAGGGTATAAAAATGGGCTAAAAATTACTACAACTTCAATACATTTCGACTATATTTGCGAGTTTTTGACAAAGACAGTTACTCCTAGCTGATTAGATGCAGGTACTATTTATTATGAATAGTTGCAATATTTCGGCTTGTTTTCAACAGAGAGTGAAATTAATTCTATGGGGGCTATATGAAGACGTGGACCTATACTGATAAATTTCAGATGGAAAGCTTTATACTCCCAACGAAGACTTTATACAAAATGTCAGCCATTTAAATGTCATGTTGAGGCCACAACCTTCAAAATATCGGAAATCGGGAGGTACTGTTCTATGGGGGCTATATGAAGACGTGGACCCATGCGGACAAATTTCAGGTGTAAAGTTTCATTCCCCTAACGAAGACTTAATACCACATTTTAGCCATTTCGGTGGGATTTTTAGACCACAAATCCTTGTATATATTTTTGCATATGGTTTTCCACATGCTCATTTTATGCAAATAAGTCAAAATATGCACGATATGCAAAAATATCTGGACCTAATTCGTTTTATTTTGTGATAAAACGAGTTTCCTATGAATTTACATAGGATTCCGCTGTCTACACATGACAGTTGACTTCATGTGTTGATTGTCAAAATCCCAAAACTTGCTTGTGTGACATATGTTCTAACGGTACTCATTATTTTGTAATTAGTAACATTAGTACATTTACCTTGTAATATTATAGGAATTACTCATCATTGTTTAGTTACTAGTAATGCGAAAGAAAATTTGTTTATATTACATTGTGATAGGTTATTCTGCTACTTTGAGAAATATTGTATGTTTTGCTAAGTAAATATTTATACATATTAGGCAATTAGCTGGAGAGAGTGGTGAGGCATATGATAACCCTTTGCCTATCAACACCCTCTCTCACCGATAAACTGACAATTGCCGCAAGAAAAATTGGCTAATGTAAATATGGACTAATCAACCTATTGCCCTTAACGGTTGTTATACCGGCTTGTAATTTTCCATCCGTCAAAAAAAGTTTTCAAGAGTTTTTATAGGATAAGTTATTTCTCTAAAATCCATGACATTCGTTTCTGCAACATTCCGTTTCCTTCTCTGTCTTTACCAAAGACTGTGTTTACTTTTCCATTTTTCCTATGACACTTGGCAGCAAATACATACATTTGTTCTATACAACCATTACCACCCTACAACTGTATTCATTTTTCTTGAACTACTTTCGACTCAAATGTCGTTTTTTTGGATAAAGTCTGATCTCCTGGTGGTAAATGTCTTTGATGATGAGGAAATGTGCCGCTTCAAGCGACTTTAAGTGAAATCTAATAATAATTTGGCTCGACTTAGGGATGAAACGAGTGGCATATAATGGGGATGATAAGAAATAGGCTCATAATAAATGTCTGGAAGTTTGTAGACCTTTCATTATGTAGATCGTAGAATATGCATTTAAGCAAAAATCTACTGACGAAGTTCTTATATGATCTCCTAATAAAGAAATGCCAGATATTCCTTTGATGTCATCAAATTGGAAGCTTTAGAGTTAAAATTTAAAATAAGGCTATTTAACTACATTAGTATGGTGTCTCTATACAAGTAGTCTGTTAATTTTCTCCTTTAGTGTGTTCCAATTTTTTGTTCGATTTGTTGCTGTGTGAATTGTTCCATCCAAGAACAACGAATCAAAGCTGTAGAATAGTTTCCCAATCTGAGTATTGGATTTGCTTATTGTGAAAATTACGTTTCTTATCCCCTATTAAATTTGCAAATAAATTCTTTGAAGTTCAAATATACCGCTATGCTGTAGAAACTAAAACAAAAAGAGCATGGAACGAACTATTTCCGCTTCCAATAAATGGAATTCATAAATGGTTATATCCTCCACCGCTATTTGGGGAGGGTATTTACAATATTTTCAAATACAAGAACATTTCAAAAGTGATGACAATACGCTAAAAATCTTTATTATCTTTCTTACCCATGCTTCGCATCCATACATACCTATGTAAGTATGGGTAGTGTCCGTATCCGTGAATTTGTTTGACGAGAGGTGGTTTGCTTTAAACTGCTTAGTTATACCAAAGTATCATCAATTGATCAATATTATTATTTTTTTTTTGAAATGATGTTGTTGGTTTTATTTAGGGCGGTGCCGAGGTAAATAAAGTCATTTACCACCCCAAGATTATAGTTAGCAACATCCATTGTTGGTCCGAGTCTTATATAGTGTCTACAATATAGTGCTATTTTTTATCTCTGGCCGTATGCATATACATTCACATCTCGTATGACCTTTTCCAGCAGGATGTTAAATAGGTCACACGATAGGCTGTCACCTTGTCTGAAATCTCGTTTTTGTAATTAAAAGGCTCGGAGAGGATCTTTCCTATTACAAGTATGGAGCCGAACAACAACTCGATCACCATCGAGTCAACAACAACCACACGATTGTCAGCGAGCCAATATCAACAACCACGATTTCCATCGAGCCGACAGCAACCAAACGATTATCAACGAGCCGATATTAACAACCCCGATTATCGTCGGGCCGACAATAAACACCCGATTAACAACAACTACTTTATCAATCCATATTCCTCACATATTATTCATAACATAGACACCAGAGAAAGCACTCGTTTTTTACTTAAGGTTTGTGTGTCCTTAGGACGACCCTGGCAGCTACTGAGCCTACCTCAGCCCTAGACAAAACCACTCGTTATAGCATTTAATTTTACCTTCCCAAGTTTATGTTTATGATTACAGTATTACATTTCATTTATATAGCAACCATAACTGGTTGTCCTAAGATCTGCTTTATCTTGAATTTACTCTATGAGCCCGCTCATTCCTGCGCCATAAAATATTATTTGGGGAACGGAATAGAAATCCGTTTTTAGCTATTTTTTCATAGATTTTCTTCCTATGATGTGTTTAGCCCTCTAACTACCAAAATTAAACAGTCTCTCAATTTATCATTGATTTTTTATACCCTCAGCCTTTAGGCTAAGAGGGTATATACACTTTCATATGGGCAAAATGTGCCTCATTGAAATAATGATTTAGACATACTTGGACGAAATGTGTTTCAGACAATTTGGAGTTGTTTGTCAGTCTGTCTGGCTGGCTGGAGCGCACGATAACTCTCGAACGGATAAACCAATTCAGTTCAAATTTTGGTTTTAGTAATATTTTGCCCAAACATAGTTTAAGTTCGTCGGTAAACTCTTCTGGTACGTCACCCACAAAAGTTCGAAAATGTTCGGGAAATTTGTGCGCACGATAACTCTTGAAGGGAGTATCCGATTTGGTCCATACTTTGCCCATCGTGAAATGTGTACCAGACTTACATAAGGTTTCAATATGGACTCAATCGATCCACTCCTTCGGATACCTCCTACATAAAATTTCGGAAAAGTTCAGTTTTGGGCCTGCTCTCGAATCGCTTTGATTTGTGTTGTAGCAACTTGTATTCACTGCCCCCCATACGACGGTACAAGTTTCATCAGGGGCAAGTCCATACTTTCTGAGAAAATAGCCTAAAAGATGCAAAAAACCCTATGACACCGTGTGTAGTGGTTGAAGCGCAAGATAACTCTCGAACGAATCTGTCGATTCGATCCAAAATTTGGCGTTCGTAATATTTTGTTTAAACTTATTTTAAGTGCGAAGATAAGCCACATCCGTCCATTCTCCCCATAAAAGTTCAAAAATGTTCGGAAAAATTGTGCGCACGATAACTCTTGATTGGAGAGACAGATTTGGTCCCTACTTTACGTATCCTTATATATCTATCTGATATAAGTCAGGTTCAAATATGGACTATATTTGTTCACTCCTTCGGGTACCTCCCACACACATTTTTGGATAAATTCACTTTAAGACCTGGTCTCGAATCACTTTTATTTTTGTTGAAGCAACTTGCGTTCGCTGCCTCAATCACGGCAGTAAAAGTTTTTTCAGGGGCAAGTCCATACTTATTGAGAAAACAGCTTAAAGGTTGTAAAAAATCCCTATGGCTCCATATGTAGTGGCTGGAGGGCTCGAACCGAATACTTCGTTCGTCCACACTTTGGATGTTGCAATATTTCTTCAAATATTAGATGAAATTCGAAGGTGGTGCTTATAGGTCCACTCCTTCCGGTACCTCCCCCACAAAAGTTCGAAAATATTCGCTAAAATGGTACGCGCGATATCTCATAGACGTAGCAACCTCTTTGGTCCAAACGTTGGATCTCTATATATTGTCGAAACTTAGGCCCTATCTGTCCGATCCTTGTTCAACATTTTTGTTGAATGTTGAATTTTGATATTATGTTTTTTGTAGGCTAGTATGGTAAAACAGCCCTATCTATCGATATTCCCGCAAATTTTTGCGCTTTAATCCAATCCATATTTTTGTCGGTTCATACGCCCAACATTTTGAAAGCCCCCCTAAATACATACGTTTTTTGGAGAAAGAAGTATTTCAATCCATACAGGTTGAAGGTATATCTCTGTTGGCAAAGCAGACTGATACTTTTTTACTTGCTTCATACTTATATTGCCAAATTACAAATCTGCGCTAACGTATGTTGCTTTACCGCACACAAATTAGTTCGCACTGGGCGAATATTTCGTAATTTCACCTTAAAAGGGTGCTCAAACCCATGTTTGGTCAAAATTTTACCAAATCTTCCCTTCTAATCACTCTTATGTACCTAATTTCTGCGGTGCATCATTAAAGCTGTTAGTCCAAATTTACATTAGGCGAGTTTACTTGCGGCAATTGTCAGTTTGTAGGTGAGAGAGGGTGCTGAGAGGCAAAGGGTTACCATATGCCTCACCTCTCTCCCCTACAAAATGACAATTGCCGCAAGTAAACTCGCCCAATGTAAATTGGGACTTAGTAGGATTTTTGGAGTAGAACGAATCTTTTGATTTTGATTTCCCAATGGCGCAGATTTTTTAAAATATTCCGATTATATTTCAACTGTAAGCCTATTCTTTTATGAAAAGAACCAATAAATTTCACTCTCTGTTGAAAACAACCCGAAATATTGCAACTTTTCTTAAGTTCCAAATATAGTCGAAATATATTGAAGTTGTAGTCATTTTTAGCCGATTTTTCATCATAAACTGAAGATTTCCTCTTTTTCCGTTTCATATGAATTTTAATTTTTTCTATATGCGAATAAATTTGTCAAATCAAATTTGTCAAATCACCAATGACACTCACGTCTTTGTATCATTTCCGTAGCATTTGTTTGTGGTGGTTTCATCGCTAATACTTGTCTCAAACTGCTACTATTACTATTAGCGGCTTCTGTCAACATCAAAGAAGTTTGCCGCATGATGTAGCAGGATATCAGAAATACTGCATAATAGAAAAAACGAAATAGTTTTTTTTAACAATTTCAATTAAGGGTGGGGTTTCAGGGTGATAATTAGACTCGGCTGCCACAGTTAAAGTGCGCAATTTTTCAAACATGAATTGTATTACCAATTTTCGGATTGATGATCATTTTCTTTTAAATACATCAAACGATATCAGTCAGACTCTGTTATATTTGCCTTTGAATGTAAATTTGTTCATTCCCTGACATGTGTCAAATATTTGCGGCTTATTTTATCATCAAAGAATTTTGCCGCAGCTGTTACCAGGAGTTCAGAGTAACTCAGAAGGTATTGAATAGTTTTTTTCTTCAGATTTGAAAACCATTTTGGTATAGGGGTGAGATTTTGGGGTGCGATGATGTCAAATAAGATTTGCAAGAAATAAAAACGCGCCTAAGTCAAACATAGCAACTTCTTGAGAACAAAAATATATTTTTTTGAATTTTCTTAAGTTTATGGAGTTTTTACATAAACCCAGCAAATAATTCCATTACTAAGTAATGGCTGCATTTAGACAGACAGCGGAATTTTAGGCAACCTCTATTTTTGGTCCGATTCATGTCAAATTTTCGGACTGGGCATATTTCAGGTGGAAAATTGTATACGTCCAAGTAAGACTTAATACCAAATTTCAGCCATTTTGGAGGGATATTGAGGCCACAACCTTCAAAATACCAGAAATACGGAGGTACCGTTCTATGGGGGCTATATGAAGACGTGGACCTATACCGTCAAATTTCAGGTGGAAAGTTTTATACCCCATACGAAGACTAAATACCAAATTTCAGTCATTTCGGTGGGATAAAGAGGCTATAACTTTCAAATTACCGAAAATCAGGAGCTACCGTTCTATGGGGGCTATACGAAGACGTGGACCCATGCTGAAAAATTTTAGATGTAAAGCTTTATATTCCCAACGAAGACTTTATACAAAATGTCAGCCATTTAAATGTGATGTTGAGGCCACAACCTTCAAAATATCGGAAATCGGGAGGTACCGTTCTATGGGGGCTATATGAAGACGTAGACCAATGCGGAGAAATTTCAGGTGTAAAGTTTCATACCCCTAACGAAGACTTAATACCACATTTCAACCATTTCGGTGGGAGTTTTAGACAACAAATACTTGTGTATATTTTTGCATATGCTCATTTTATGCAAATATGTAAAAATATGTCAAAATATATACGATATGCAAAATATGCAAAAATATCTGGGCCTTATTCGTTTTATTTTGTGATAAAACGAGTTTCTGTCTAATCAGATTTCATCTACGATCATCCTAACCATATATGCATTTGCATAGGATTCCGCTGTCTACACATGACAGTACAGTTGACTTCATGTGTTGATTGTCAAAATCCCAAAACTTGCTTGTGTGACATATGTTCTAACGGTACTCATTATTTTGTAATTAGTAACATTAGTACATTTACCTTGTAATATTATAGGAATAACTCTCTGTTACTGGTAATGCGAAAGAAAATTTGTTTATATTACATTGTAATAGGTTATTCTGCTACTTTGAGAAATATTGTATGTTTTTCTAGAGAGAGAGGTGAGGCATATGGTAACCCTTTGCCTCTCAACACCCTCCCTCACCAACAAACTGACAATTGTCGCAAGGAAAATTGGCTAATGTAAATATGGACTAATCAACCGAATACAGAACAGATGGAAATGTCATTCGTGCAAACCTACTGCTTTAACGGTAGTTAAACTGTCTCGTAATTTTCCATCCGTCAAAAAAAGTTTTCAAAAGTTTTTATAGGATAAGCTATTTCTCCAAAATCCATGAAATTTGTTCCTGCCACATTCCGTTTCCTTTTCTGTCTTTACCAAAGACTGTGTTTTCTTTTCCATTTTTCCTATGACACTTGGCGGCAAATACACACATTTGTTCTATACAACCATATATTTGTCCTATACCACCCTAAAACTGCATTAATTTTTCTCGAACTACTTTCGATTAAAATGTCGTTTTTTTCGATAAAGCCTGATCTCCTGGTGGAACATGCGGAGGAAATGTGCCGCTTCAAGCGACTTTAAGTAAAATCTAATAATAATTTGGCGTGACTTAGGGATGAAACGAGTGGCATTTAATGGGGATGATAAGAAATAGGCTCATAATAAATGTCTGGGAATTTGTAGACCTTTCATTTAGTAGATCTTAGAATATGCATTTAAGCAAAAATCTACTGAAGAAGTTCTCTTATGATCTCCTAATAAAGAAATGCCGAATATTGTTTTGATGTCATCAAATTGGAAGCCTTAGAGTTAAAATTTGAAATTAGGCTATTTAACTACATAAGTATGGTGTCTCTATACAAGTTGTCTGTTAATTTTCCCCTTTAGTGTGTTCCAATTTTTTATTCGATTTGTTGTTGTGTGAATTGTTCCATCCAAGAACAACGAATAAAAGCTGTAGAATAGTTTTCCAATCATAGTATTGGATTCGCTTGTTGTAAAAATTACTTGTTCTGATCCCCTATTAAAATTGCAAATAAATTCTTTGAAGTTCAAGTATACCGCTATGCTGTAGAAACTAAAACAAAAATACCATGGAACGAACTATTTCCGCTTCCAATAAATGCAATTCAGATAGTTATAGCCTCCACCACGCTTCGGATGCATACATACCTATGTAAGTATGGGTAGTGTCCGTATCCGTGATTTTTGTTTGACGAGAGGTGGTTTTACTTTAAACTGCTTAGTTAGACCAAAGTATCAACAATTGGCCAATATTATTCGTTTCTTTATTTCAAAACTGATGTTGTTGGTTTTATTTATGGCAGAGCCAAGGCAAATAAAGTCATTTACCACCCCAAGACCATAGTTAGTTATAGTGTCTACAGTATAGTGCTATTTTCTCGCATCTCGTATGAACTTTTCCAGCAGGATGTTAAATAGGTCGTACGATAGGCTGTCACGTTGTCTCAAATCTCGTTTTTTTGTTAAAAGCCTCGGAGAGGTTTTTTCCTATTACAACTGCTGATTATCGTATCCTGCATTATGGTATTAGTTAGTGCAGTTAGTGGTTAGTGCAGAGATGCCAAACTCAGACATGGCTTGGAGCACCTATGATGTAATTGGACTGTTAAAACGGCCTTTCAGTCGACGAACAGGTGATATGTGTCGACATGTCTTTAGTGGGTCTTCTCTAGTATTTGGTGTGACAGTTTGAAGGAAGGAAGGAAAGGAGGCTGAGGTTACAATCGTTAAGTATGCTTTCTTCCTGGCAAATTTTGCTAATTGACGGGCAGCCCATCTGCTCCTGCTGCTTTATTTTTTTTTTGTACAAACAATTTTTCCACAAACATTCTAGGCGGGACAAGGGAGACTTCCCTCATATCAATGAGGGCACTTCGATTCATATTGGGTCAATGATATGGGACCTACTATTTATCGCCGAGTTCGAACGGCGTTTCTTAAGATACCACTAGTAGAGAAGTTTTACATGACTGAAATACTCAGGAAATGTCGCCAACATTACTCTGGAGTATTTTGCCACCGTTGAATATTTAATGTTGCCTGGCTGGTAAATCGAACCCACGACCTTCAGCGTGCAAGGCGGGTCTGCATAGCATTGCACCATGGTTGTAATGGTCATTTATTCGTAATACAGCAAAAAAAGAAAACATTTTATGCTTATGGATTTTTATTCAGAGCATACAAACAAAATTGAATATCAAATTCGATCATAACAATTATTAAAACTTATTGGTCACAACACTGTATTTAATTAGCATGGATTTCATTCTTCACGTTTTGTTTTGGTTGATTATTTGTTTATTCTATTTACACACTCCGTTCATATTCATCATCGGCCGCAAGGCACCATACAACTAATCCACAATTTTAGGAGCCAATCCTAAATATACATTGGGTTCAGCAAACACACAACCTGGAATAGCACTGCACTCCATAAATATGAGTTTCATTCCAATTTAAATAATTTCTACTCACAATTTACACAAAAATTCAATATTCGTATTTCCATTACTACTCCTTCGAGTCAGTTTTATTTACAACTATTTCTTTTACTTCCCATATGTTTATTGTTTTTGTTTTGTTCCCCTATTTTTATGGAGACTTATCAACAGTGGGGTCGTACGTACTGTACAAACAATTCTATGACAAAACTATAGAACACAACCAATTTTCGGTTAATTGCCACTGTCACAGTAAAAACAATCGATTCTTGGTCTTCAATTTTGACATTTTTTCTTGCACCATTTTTGCTGAAGATCAAACTTGGGTTTTTAACATATTAGCTAATCATTCACACTTCCTTTCTAAAATATCCATCAAAGAGCAAAGTCATCCATTACAAGTAAAATAAAATTAATAAAAATTTGTACCATCAGTGATTACATTAAAAAAATATATAAAATTTCTGCCTATTTATACACCTAAAAAGGTAAAATCTTGAAAATTTAAGTATTTTTCTGTGAATTACAATAAATAAATTTCATAGGTGACAGAAAGTGTTCTTGGTGATTTGTGAACGTAATCTCGACCTGGAATTTAATCGGGGTATTCCAAACTCATCTTACCCACAGGGTAAGATTGAGTTCCCACAGCAATTGCTCGCAAAGGGTCATCTCGATTACATTTATACACGATTCCTATTTACTCAACATTTCCCCGAAAACTCCAAGGAATTCCACAGAAATTTTATTGATTCTTGTTACGAGGCACAAATCTAAGTCGACATCTAATAATTCAAGTGCAAATAATAATAGTAATTGGACGAAATTTCATTACCCAAGATTTGAGTCTTTAATTGTCGTGGGCAAACTGTATAACCTCTGCAAACTGTATAACCTCCATAATCATTATCATTAAAACGAGCAACTTTGGGTTTTGCCTAAGATCTGTGCAACAACGGCAAAATCAAATTCAATTGACCAGTCCTTCAAAAGTGAAGTAAACATGGAGAAGAAATTTCACCCACAAAACCAACCTTCATTAAGGATTTGATACACGGAACATATACCATATTCCCAAACCTGCTGTTAATAGCATAAGTATATTTTATTCTTTAAATTTGCCCAAAAGGGATCGCACTATTATTATATAATTATAAATCTTAATGGTATCTCTCAATAGGCTAATAATACTCCAGTATTCCAAATCATATAATCGGTGCAAGAAGAGTGTACATATACATAAATAACCATCTTATTTCTAATAGCAACCACAACATCCAGTACGTGTTGAAGATCTTCCACATGGCGCATGTATCGTGGTAAGTCTGTAATGACCCATATTTGAAGTGTTATACCTACTACTCACTTGCATTGATTTTCACTCATTCGTAAATTTATTATTAAGAGATCAATGTTAAGAGTTTATTAATTAAACTTGCTCTGACGTTTGGAGACTATTAATCATATATTACCTAACTCTTAACATAATCTCTTTTTAATTTGTTGTATAACGAATTCTGTTCTTTTAGATATAATATTGTAATATTAGTTAAGGAGAATCAGTATATGAATGGTATCTAATAATGGTACTGTTTTATATTCTATAGAATTCTTGTTCTTTTTTTTACGCATGAAATTTAAACTTCTAACTTCATAAACATCTTAAGAAAAAGATAAGCAATATATTGTTGGTTAGCTTGAAATACCTCCTTTAGGCATTAAATATATATGTATATATATATTTTTAAATGATTTGAATAAATCGTTTGTAACAATGAATTGGTAAATTAAAGTTAAAGGTGTTTTCCTAAGGTAGCTGAGAGAGTAAAGATGTAAGTGTAGGGGTTCTAACAAACATATTTGTCCACAGAACGTTTGGTAGGTGAGGGTTATGAGGCAGTTTCCTCAAAAGACCAGAGGAAACACTCAGACACATATCTTTGAAATTGCTATTCGACTATTTTATGTATTTATCTTACTCCATTTTATTATTTTTAAACTACCCTTTTCAATTCCGTGTCCTTTAAATAAAAAGGGAGTCTTCAATAATTTGTGTACCGCAAACACGGTGATAGTAAAGAAGGACCCGAACCCCCCACACGACTGTAGCTGGCAGTAATACAGGCTCCCGCAGTCCTACCTTTATTATCATTCTAAGATGCCCTCGAAAGGTTATAGAAAAATTGCATCAAAAGTTTTCATCTTTTAGGCAGTACATTACATGGTGGGTCCTCTTCTCCCAACATTATTCCTTGGAGCTTCGTGTGTCTGCTGAATGTAGGAGTGTTCTGTATACCAAGTTCTTCTCTTCAGTAGCCTTACGACGCTTCTGATCGTACATTAGATTTTTAGGTAGCGGTTTTGGTGCCCGAATCGGAAGAGGCACATTTCTGATCGTATCAAAGTGTATTAACCTCGTCAGTCTAATGTCTGAGAGTATAATTAGGAGCTCTTCATTCGATATCTAGGTCCTTCACTACTGTTAGTCTTTTCTTTTTGTACAATCATGGGTTGAGGGTATTTAACTGTCTAATTTTTAACATAACTACAAAGAAGAGAATATCCGGCCAAAGACACCTTAATATATAAGCAATAGAGCATTTCGTCCATCCCACGACTACACACCTATTTTGTATTCACATTTCTATTTTCCACTAATTCTGGTCTACTGGTATTGAATGCGGTAAATGTCTTTGATGATGACGAAATATGCCGCCGTTCGTCTTCGTTGCTAGGCCATCTAATAAAAATAAGATATGGCATGGTGTTGAAAGGAATTTCACATAAACAGGAGGATAAGAAAGTGGTTCATTTGACTTCATTTAAGTAGATAATTTTATATGTCTTTTGTCTTCAGTTTACATACATATGATCTCCTCATCAAAATGCTGCATATTTCTTTGTGGTCTCAGTGTTTAACTTCTGCTATTGAAATTATACAAGAACTACAATGTTCGAAATCGTTCCTTTTCTTACACCCTGTTGTAGTGCAAATAATGGCTTTAAACTGCTGAATATGTCATTTGTAGCGAAATAGGGTCAATCAATAAAGAGTATCCTCGTACATATGTATGCATATTTTCTCCAAAGGAAAAAATAGTTGCTACTTTGGAAATTGTAACTGTTTATTTGCACTGTACAACAGGATAGCAAAAAATATATTGGAAAGCTCTTCAAGTAATCGAAACGAATGTTGAAAACTTATTTTTTGTCTACACATCAGCAGATAGTGGTTGGATGATTACCCGAAGTATACCATGACTGGGTACTTTTTTGCTTTTGTGACTTTGGAATAATAATATTCCTTATAGTCGCTAATTGAACGGAAACCAGCACATATCGGATGTGTGTATTTAAAATTCTACTGTTGAAAAAATGAGGACATCAAAGAAATATGCAGCATTTTTTACCAGGACCGCATAAAATATAATACGACGTATTGTGCGATCAATAATGTTGAGTACATTTCATACACACCATATGATGCGGATTTCCTTTCATTCCTATGGCATGCCTACCCAGCAAAATTTGAAGGAAGGGGTTCTTTGCGATGACGTGATTTCATGTCATCTTTTGCATTGGTTCAAAGGAAGTCGTGAAAGATCCGATCTTTTCATCGGCATTTGTACCCATTCCATCGATCTAATAGAGATGATGTTTGTGTTTTGTCTTACATTTCCTGCATATCAGACAACTAAAACTTCTAAACAATTGGTATTGTATGAAGCTCGAAATGTCTGCAATAAAAATGAAGTCCCAATCATCGAGCTGCTAAAAATAGAATCGGACTGCACACATTGCTATTTTAAAAGTTCTCTTGTCTGTTCTAAATCTGACAAATGTAGAACGAAATGAATCAAATCTCGCTTCTTTGAATTTGAAAAAAAGTCCGAAACGAAAAGGAACAAGAATCTGAAAATAATAAATTAATTATTATTAGATATGGCTTAGAAACGCCGACAAGCGGCATATTTCGCCATCATCTAAGACATATACCTCGTATAACTAATACCAGGAGCTGAAATAATTACGATTTTCAAAGATTCAGGCAAACGGCTCCTCAGACTTTTCAAATGGTGCCGATAGAATATTTTAGAACTTATGAGAAGAAGATTGGCTCACCTACAAAAAATTAAATTTTTGTAATCAGGCCACAATTTGGTAAAATTTCCAAACTATTCGCAAACAGCTCGAACATGGGTAGAGCGAATTAAACTTCTCTTCGTAATAAATTTTGAACCACAATTGACAGATTCTTGAAAAAAAACTCTGAATAAATAAAAATTTATTTGCACTATTCAATAGGGTGTCAGCAAAGGTAAATAACTTAGATAGTGGGAAATAATTCCATTGTCATAAAAATTCTAGCTCTTAGACAATAGGAAAGAACACTTCAATAATAATTAAAAACAAATGTAGTTCGTTGGTAATTGCATCAGTTGAGAACGGTTGTACCGATTAGGATATTTATTTAAATGTTCGTCATAGTTGTTGTTTTTATGGAAACAAAATTCGGTCACGCCCACTTTTTTAAATATTTTATTTTCAGGGAATCACCTCCACATCCTACGTCAACCGACATCAAGTAAAATTACTAATAAGCATTAACAGTTATGAACTGATTACCTGTTTGGCCCAAATTTTGGCCTAAGTTCGTTTTTAACATTTCAACAACATCAACAAATTGGCCCGCTTTGAAATTTCTACACGATTCGAGACGCAAATGTGTTGTGAATTCCTGAAGGAATAGATCGATATAGTCCATCTAGGAACTGGATCTAATTTTGGTAGCTATTCCTTTCAGTTGTTATAGTGCCAACAAACCATTATTGTTAGTCACAGTACGACGCATGGATAAATACAGAACATTTGTTTCATAAGCCGAATTAAAAAAGATCTCCAACTCTCTCTGTTTACTGCATTGCTTTCTGGAATACCGCGCCTTTTCATCTCTTCATCCACTTGTTTGATCCATCTAAGCTTAGGCCTGCCAATTCTGCGTGCACCGCCACGTGGCACGTATTTATACGCCTTTTTAGCGGGTTCATAATCGCTCATTCTTATGATATGGCCTACCCGACGCAATCGTTGCATCTCCATTTATCTATACTGATGTCGTTGTATAGCACATACAGCTCGTGGTTCATACGACGTCGATTTTCACCGTTTACGCAGATTGGTTCATTGATCTTTCGAAGAATTTTTCTGTCAAATACACCAAGCACTGTCTTGTCTACTTGCGCAAGTACCCAAGCTTCGGAACCATACATCAGCACAGGTAGTATCATTGTTTTGTAAAGCGTTGTTTTTGGTTGACGAGATGTGGCTTTATTCCTAAACTGCTTACTCAGCCCGAAGTAGCATCTGTTGGCCAACCCTATTCTTCTTAGCATTTCACAACTGATGTTGTTGGTTGTGTTTACGGTAGTGCCAAGGTAGACGAGGTCCCTTACTACCTCGAAATTACAGGAACAAACGTCAACAGTTGGCCCGATCTCTATGGACGCATTGCACGTCGACACCATCAACTTGGTCTTCTCGCCGTTTACCACCAGACCCACTTTAGAAAATTCCCTTTCGACTTTTTGAAAGGTATCAGTTACTTTCTTTACCGATCGACCTATGATGTCAATGTCATCGGCATAAGCAAGTAACGTACACAGAAAAAATTTTAGCCATTTGATAAAACAATTGATTGAATCTTTCAATAACAAATTTTCCGGCGATAAAAAAATTGTCATATTGACAAAATTCGATAAAATTACTTGATCACAAAGTAACAATACAACTGATAAAATATTTCACATATTGAAAAAAATATTTATCAAAATATTTCACATTGTCAATATGTGAAATATTTTATCAGTTGTATTTTTACTTTGTAATCAAATAATTTTATCGAATTACGTCAATATGATAATTTTTTTATCGCCGGATATTTTTTCTGTGTATGGCTGCCTGTTAGTATATATTGTGCCACTTCTTTTGACCTTCGCATCTCTTATAACCTTTTCAAGCAGAATGTTGAAAAGGTCACACGATAGGCCGTCACCTTGTCTGAAACCTCTTTTGGTACTAAACTCTTCAGAGAGGTTCTTTACTATTTTAACTGAGGACCGAGTATTTCATTGACCATAGGCATCAGTCGTTCGCACAATATCACTGACACTATCTTGTATGCAATAGGGAGAAGATTTGTGGCCCTATAGTTAGAGCATACAGTCTTATCTCCTTTCTTGTGGACAGGGCACAGGATGCTCAGGTTCCAATCGTCGGGTACTCGTTCTTCCTGCCAGATTGTGCTAACTAACTGATGAATACACCTTATCAGCGTGTCGCCTCCGGTTTTAAACAGCTCGGCTGGTAAGCCATCGGCTCCTGCTGCCTTATTATTCTTCAGCCGGTTTATTGCTGTTTTTATCTCATCTTGGCTGGGCGGTATACATTCAATATCATCTTCTGGGATTGGATCTGTGGTATCTTCGCCGTCTTCGCAACTATCGGATACCAACAGTTTGGAGAAATGTTCTTTCCATATCCTGAGCACACTATCTGTATCAGTTACCAAATTACCTTGCTGGTCTGTACAGGAGGATGTGCCTGTACCAGAGGACTTCATTCTGGCTCCTGGCTTCTTGATAAATATTACGATGTACAAATCGGCTACGCTTTTCGAGCGTTATGGTGAGCACAATTTTAGCAAACATATTTGTGGGAGATAGAAGTGACCGTTATGACCCATCATTCAAATAGATCTAAGATGGACTGAGAGGGCTAAGTCGACTCCAAACTGTCTGAAAGGGATTTCGCCCAAACCTGCATTATTTCGATAAGACACATTTTTGATCGTATCCAAATGTATTAACCTCTTTAGTCTAATGGCTGAGGGTATAATAAATAGCTGATTATTGGATATCTAGGTCTTTCACTCCTGTTAGTTTTACTGTCCAATTCTATACATAACTACTGAGGAGAGAATATACGACCACATGCACCTTAATACATAAGCAATAGGAAATTTCGTCCATCCCACAACTACACACCTATTTGGTATTTACAATTCTATTTTCCTGGTCTCCTGGTGTTGGATGCGGTAAATGTCTTTGATGATGACGAAATGTGCCACCCGCCGCTCGTCGTTTTTACTAGGCCATATCTAATAAAAATTAGGTATGGCATGGCGTTGAAAGGAATTTGACATAAGCAGGAGGATAAGTAAAGTGGTTCATTTTACTTCATTTAAGTAGATCATTATATATAACTTTTGTCTACAGTTTACATACATATGATCTCTTCATCAAAATTCTGCATATTTCTTTGATGACCTCAGTGTTTAACTTCTGCTGTTGAAAACATCTAAGAGCTACAAACGAAATGTATTCGATGACAATATAATTGATTTTTACTTTGTGTTTGTTATTGGCAAAGTTAGAAAACTGTCCCTTTCTTATACCCTGTCATATAGTGCAAATAACGAAAGACTTTAAACTGCTGAACATGTCATTTGTAGCGAAATAGGGCCAGTCGAAAGAAGGTATGTACGATGTACTACATATATGTATGTTTATTTTCTCAAATGAAAAATAGTTGCTACATTGGAAAGTGTAACTTTTTATTTGCACTGTACAACAGGTTATCAGGAAAGAAATTGGGATGATCTTCAATTAATCGAATTGAATGTAGAGTTTTTTTTTTGGCTTGTGACATATTCCGTATGGTCGCAAACTTGAAGACATCAAAGCATTTTTTACCAGGATCTTAAAATACTTAATATGTACAATGTTTCTAAACGACTGATTGTTGAGTACATTGTATACCCACCCTATGATGCGGACATAATTTCATCCCTATGACATACCAAATTACATATTGTTAGATATGGCTTAGAATCGCCGACAAGCGGCACATTTCGTCAGCATCAAAGACATTTACCGCATCCAATACCAGGAGCTGAGAATGGTTTTTTCTGAGCCAAAACAGGATAAATGTCAAAAGTGACCATGAAAACGCGACAAAATCGATTAGTTGTCAATGAGAGTCGCACCTAAAATTTTCAGAGCGACATTTTTTGCAGAACATTTCTAAGCTGAAAAACGTCAACATGTGTTACTTTTAAATCGATTTAAATAAAGGACGAAAAGGACATTGAAGGAAGCATTTGAAGACTTCAAAAGGATATGCGTCAATTTTTACCAGGCGATCATTTGCGGTCTTAGGGAATAAAATTTGTAATTTAGTATGTAAAATACAATAGCTTACTTAAATGACAGTAAATGAACAACTTGTCTTATCATCCCTATTATGTGAATTCCTTTCATCCCTATGTCATGCCTTATTACTATTAGATATGTCATAGCTAGCGGTAACGACAAGCGGCACATTTCGCCATCTTCAAAGACATTCACCGCATCCAATACCAGGAGATCAGAATTTGTGCAAACTATATGTAGATGTGTAGCCTTACACCCGTTTTGCAGAAGGGATCAGTTATGGGGTGGAAATTCTTCCAAGCAAAGTGTGGTACGTTGCTTATGTGGTCTAACCTACGTTAGATTACACACAAGCATACCCCAAATAATTTTCGAGGTGCCTTTCATTAGTGCAGAAAAGTTTAAACGGACGATTGATGTTTGGGTATAATAAGTTTTTTTAGTGAAGACGGTATTTAAGGATAACAAGGCGACTGATGTCGATCTGTGACAAATTCCGAAAGTATAGTCTTCCCTTTTGGGTGACGTAGTGTATGAGAGATACCAAGGAACGGTCCTGACCGGCTTTAACATGGCGAAGTCCAGGATTTATCTTGGACCCTCTCTCATCTCAAGTGGACACCGACCTCCCCGTGGTGTCACCTAGGGAGTTGCCTTTAACACCCTTTAAATATAGTGAGCTAACATGTGCCGCGCGTTCACCAATAAGAACGTTAAAAACTTTGGTTCGGGCGCCGGGTTAGTAACCCTCCCCTAGAAAAAGCAGCCTACCTTGAAAAAACAAAGGAATGGAAAAACAAATCCCTCTAAAGTTCACGACCCCCGCAAAAGTTTTAAGGATCTGCTAATCTGCACGTGGAATGTTCGCACACTTTATAGAGAAGGTGCAGTATACGCATTGGCAGATATACTTGAAAGTACAAGGCCGACATTACTGTCATACAGGAAATACGATGGAATGGGAAATGCGTCACAAAAACAACTAAAGGTGACGCGCTGTATTATAGCTGCCATGACATAAAGCGTGAGTTTGGTTGCGGATTTGTAGTTTGGGTGGAGGTTAAAACACCTGGTCTCCAGCTTCACACCCGTGAATGAAAGACTCGCTGCAATTAGAATAAAAGTAAAATTCTTCAACATCAGCTTTATTTGCGCTCATGCTCCCACTGAAGACAAGGACGAACAGACCAAAGATATATTTTACGAGGGCTTAGAAGAAGCTTATGACCGTTGTCCTGCCCATGACATTAAAATTATTCTAGGCGATTTTAATGTCAAAATTGGAAAGGAGAATATCTTTGGCCCAACAGTCGGGAAATTCAGTCTCCACAGTGAAACATCTGACAATGGTATGAGGCTGATAGACTTTGCAGCTGCAAAAAACATGGTAGTTAGCAGTAGCAGATTTAAGCATCTCGATATTCATAAGGGCACCTGGCTGTCTCCAGATTAGAAAACAAGAAATCAAATTGATCACGTTGTGATAGATGGGAGACATTCATCGAGCGTGTTGGATGTACGATCGTTCCAAGGTGCAAACACAGACTCGGACCACTACCTTGTTGCAGCAAAGGTACGCACCCGGTTAAACGTAGCAAACAAAGTACGAACAGACACAACACAAAAGTTAGGCATCGGTAAACTTCAATCACAACAGACAGCCACAGCGTATTCCACTCAACTAGCCCAACCGCTTAATCAAAGCACTCCTCATCCCGATAACAGCCGCAAAATCCATACTTGGATACCAGAGACCTTCATCAAGGAATCCATGGTATGATCAGGATTGTCGTGCTGATACCGAAGAGAAAAATGCGGCATATAGGGCTACTTTACAATCCGTAGCAACGCGTAGCACACGAGAAAGGTATCGGGAGAAATGAAGAGAGGAGAAACGTCTTTTCCGCAGGAAAAAGAGAGAGATGGAAAAGCGGTAGCGTGAAAAAATCGAGATGTACAGGAGCCAGAATGAAGTCCGAAAATTCTACCAAAGAGTAAATCATCAAACTGATGGCTTTGGTATAGGCACCACCTCCTGTAGAGACCAGCAAGGTAATTTGGTAACTGATACAGATAATGTGCTCAGGATATGGAAAGAGCATTTTTCCAAACTGTTGGTGTCCACTAGTAGCGAAGACGACGAAGATACCAGAGATCCAATCCCAGACGATGGTATTGAATATGTACCGCACAGCCAAGATGAGGTAAAGACAGCAATAAACCGGCTGAAGAATAATAAGGCAGCAGGAGCCGATGGCTTACCAGCCGAGCTGTTCAAAACAATAGGTATTCATCAGATGGTCAGCACTATATGGCAGGAAGAAAGAGTACCCGACGATTGGAACCTGAGTATTCTGTGCCCCGTCCACAAGAAGGGAGATAAGACTGTATGCTCCAACTATAGGGGCATACGTCTACTCCCGATTGCCTACAAGATTGTGTCCGGAATATTGTGCGAACTACTAAAGCCTATGGTCAACTTGATAATTGGGCCATACCAAAGCGGCTTTAGACCTGGCAAGTCCACCATTGACCAGAAATTTACCCTGCGACAAATCCTGGAGAAGACCCTAGAGATACAGATCGACACCTACCACCTTTTTGTCGATTATAAAGCAGCCTTCGACAGCCCACTACGTTCAAAGGTATTCCAGGCCATGTCTGAATTTTGTATCCCCGCAAATCTCATTCGGCTTTGTAAAATGACACGAGATCCTCAGTTAAAATAGGAAAGAACATCTCCGAAGAGATTTGTACCAAAAGAGGTTTTAGGCAAGGAGACAGCCTTTCGTGTGAGTTTTTCAACATCCTGCTAGAAAAGGTTATACGAGAGGCAAACGATAAAAGAAGTGGCACAATCTACACCAATAGCCACATGTTACTTGTTTATGCTGATGATATATATATCATGGGACGATCAGTAAAATAAGTAACCGATACCTTTATTAGGGTCGAAGGAGAATCTGCTAAAGTGAGTCTGGCGGTAAACGGCGAGAAGACCAAGTTGCTGGTGTCGACGGGCAATGCGTCCATTGAGCTCGGATCAACTGTTGAAGTTGGTTCCTATAATTTTGAGGTAGTAAAAGACTTCGTATACCTCGGCCACCGCCGTAAACACAACAAACGACATCAGTTGTGAAATAAAAAGAAGAATTATATTGGCCAACAGATGATACTTTGGCTTAAGTAAGCACTTTAAAAACAAAACCACAACTCGCCAATCAAAAATAACGCTTTACAAAACACTGATACTCCCTGTGCTGATGTATGGTTCCGAAGCCTGGGTATTTGCGCAAGTAGATAAGGCAGTGCTCGGCGTGTTTGAGAGAAAAATTCTTCGAAAGATTTACGGATCATTCTGCGTTAACGTCGCATGAACCACGAGCTGTATCAGCTATACAACGACATCAGTATAGATAAACGTATCGAGCGATTTTAATTGCGTTGGCTAGGCCATATCATAAGAATGAGCGGTGATGAACCCGCTAAAAAGGCGTATGAATTCGGGCCGCATGGTGGTGCACGCAGAAATGGCCAAAGAATGGACGGCACAAACAAGTGGATGAAGAAATGACAAGGCGCGGTATTCCTGAAAGCGAAGCACTAAACAGAGAGAATTGGAGATCCTACCTTAGTTGGGTCTATGGAACAAATGTTCTGTAATGGGCCAGCTAAGTAAGTATGACATTATGATATGCGGACTGTACTATTTTCGTCCTGTTTCATCGAAGTGTCGCATCCATCCAAACAAACATTTATGCAAGACATGTTCTATTTCAAATGGACAAAAGATTGCGCTTCGAAATGTTGTAACTACAAATGAAATGAACTTGAGAAAATTAATGGAAATAGGCTTATATAATTATAAATACATATTTATTTATATTTAGAAATAGTTTCTGAACTGGTAAAGTTTTTTCATCGATCGAACCATAATTGTGGCATTTAGAGAATTTTGGTGAAAATGCGCCTTTGGCCCCATACAAATTAATATGGAAACAAAGATCGATTGGTTGGGACAGGTTAACGTTAACCGACCGCCATAAAATTTCATATATGTATAAGGTTTTTGGATCAAATGGAAAAAATAGGGGGTAGGAAATCAAAAAAAAAAAAAAAATGTGTTTTTGGGTCACCCTAGTACACACACATACACATGTTATGTATGTTGTTTTGAAGTTTTAGGAACACTCGAAAGAAAAGATTTAAGCTGACAGAAAGCTTTAGCTAACCTTTCTTATTAAACCATGCACAAACAAAAAATTTTTCAATATTCGTTCAGATTACTTGAAGTGTTTCCAATTTCTTTTCTGATATTCTGTTGTACAGTGCAAATAATCTGTTTGACATTCAAAAGTTACACTTTAAACAAAGTCATTTTTATACGAGTCGGTAAATATTTGGAAATGCTTTCTTCTTCAATGGTAATGATATGTCATAATTTATGATATCCCATTATTCATGATATCTCATTGTTTGATGAGATACTTGTAGTGCGATTCTGTAACTCATTTTTTGAGTTACCGACAAAAATCGGTAACATTAAAACGCAAAATTATGAATGAAAGTTCAAATAAAAGTTCACAACACTGTTGATATCGGTAGAACTTTTCGACTACTTTTTATTAGTCACTAACTCAGCGAATAATATCGTTTATTACCGAAATTAAAAGCATTCTAATTTTTTCGGTAACTCAAAAAATGAGTTAGAGAATAGCACTACTCACACCAATAAGTCACTCTCTGAAATGTAAAAACTGCAAAAAACTTATATTTTTATTCATTTGAAATTTGAATGTGCTGTTTGACAAAAAACCGAATCTAATTAATTTGTGTTTGTTAAGTAGAAAAGTCGGTACCCACCCATTGAAGGCATATCATCCTATACGAGTATAGCAGTCATAAAGTTCTTTGAAATTAAAACACATCATGGAAAAATAATGAGCATTTTAATTAACAAACAAGTAAAAAAGTGTCAGTCGGCTTTGCCGACAGCCAGCCAATGTGAAGCGAAACTTTCACCTCCGGACAGATCGAATGTATTTAAGGTCTCTTTAGAATTTTGTGGCCCTTTTTGGACATTTGAACTTGCCGACAAAAATGTGGATGAGGAATTAACTGCACTAAGACACAAATGTTGAACTTTTGTAGGGCAGGTACCCTCAGGGAGGACCGATATGGGCCATTTTAGAAGTTAAACTAAATTTTGATAAAATATTAGAAGATCCAAAGTTTGGACCAAATTGGTTGCCCCATTCAAGTGATATCGTCCTAGCATTTTAGTGCCATTTTTTTAAATATTGGGGAGAAGTACCGAAAGTTGTGGACCGGTATAGCCCAAGAAACTACGTTTGGATATAATACGACGAAGGCCTAATGTTGGACCAAATCGGTTGAACAGTTCGAGAGTTATCGTGCTCTCCGACCGCCACATATAGTGACACAGGGGTTTTTTTACACCTTTCGGACTTATTTCCCGAGAAATATGGACTTGCCCTGAAAAAACTTTTACCGTCGTAATGGAGGTAGCGAATGCAAATCGCTTCAACAAAAATCAAAGTGATTTGAGAGCAAGTCCTAAACTGAACTTATCCGAAATTTTGTGTGGGAGGTACGGGATGGAGTGGACAAATATAGTCCGTATTCGAACTTGATCTTTATCTGGTAGATATTATGAGAATGTGTATAGTATGGATCAAATCGGTCACTTCCATCAGAGTTATCGTGCTCACAATTTTTCCGAATATTTTTGAACTTTTGTGGGGTAGGTACCTGAAGGAGTGGACCGATATAGCCCATCTTCGAATGTAAACTATGTTTTGATAACATATTACGAAGGCCAAATTTTGGACCGAATAGACAGATCCGTTGGAGGGTTATCTTGCGCTCAAACCACTACACAAGGTGTCAAGGTGAATACAAGTTTCTGCAACAAAAATCAAAGCGATTCGAGAGCAAGTCCTAAACTGAACTTATCCGAAATTTTGTGTGGGAGGTACCCGAAGCAGTGGGCCGATTAAGTCCATATTGAAACCTAATCTAAGTCTGGTAGAAATTTCACGATGTGCAAAGTATGGACCAAATCGGTTACTTCCTTCAAGAGTTATCGTGCCCACAAATTTTCCGAACATTTTGGAACTTTTGTGGGGGAGGTACCTGAAGTAGTGGACCTATATGGCTCCTCGAACTTAAATCAAATCTGGACAAAATATTTCGATACCCAAAATTTGAACCGAACCGATTGATCCGTTCGAGAGTTATAGTGCGCACCAGCCAGCCAGCCAGACAGACGGACATTGGTAGATCTACTCAAAATTGTCGGAAACGGATATCGTACAAACATACTTGGGGTCTAAAACCATTATTTCGATGAGGCACATTTTTGGTCGTATCAAAGTGTAAACACCCTCTTTAGCCTAAAGGCTGAGGGTATAAAAAACTCCTCTTTAAGGGTTATATTGAATTATTATATTGAATCTCAATGAACTGTTTACCGAGCTATCTGAAGATGTCAGTTATTGTTACATGATAAATATCAATAATTCCGGTTCCGCCCTGAGTAAACATGAAATTCTTGTATGACAATGAAATCACGACCCAAGAACTGTGAAAACTAATTTATATTTATAATTTTCTGACACCCTGGTGCATCTTTCGGCAAAGTTCTTTGAAGTTAAAAAACAGTGCTTGGCAAATTGTCAATTTAATTTTAACACAATAATTCAGGCCATTGAAATAACGGAGTTTAGTAAAAAATTAGTGTAGGGAAAATTCGATGGTTATTTATTTAACTGATTTAAAATAATCGTTTGAGAACATTTGTATCACAGCGGTGGAATAGTTAGCATGTCCATCTTGAACTCAGATCGTCCTGTTTTTTTCTGGATTTATGGTAACTGGAGTCATTTCCTGAGTATGTTCACTAGGGTTATCACATTTTAACAACCTATATCATAGCGTGATGACTTTCTACATGAGATTACATAAAATCCTAATTATAAGGTGATTCGGTGAAAAACCTCACACAAAATGATTTTAAAATTTTAATTTATCAGAATTATGGGCAATATTTTGAAGTCACTGTAAGCAGATATATAACTGAAAGTAAACTTTAGAGCCACATGAGACAACTAAACTGATTTAGCATTTGTTTCTCACTGATTTTCTTTACTTCTGAAAATCATAAAAATGTCGTAAACGCTTCGAAGATATAAAAACCAATAGTTTTTCAAAGTTGTTCATGGTCCATGAACTTTTTCAATATTTGAATGGACTAAACGTTATTTTAGTTGCTAGTAGGCTTAAGTTTATTCATTCGTGCAACAGGAAATAATCATTTAACAAAATGTTTTTCAAAAATCGATTTCTGCGTGAACTTTTTTATCTTTCAAAGAAATAAATGTTATTTTAGTGATTAAGCGGTGTTTACACTAAACATCAATGTCATATGACACGAAATAAAAGCATTCCATATGTACCCACAAAGACAATGTGGAGACGTAATTTCATTGCATTTTTGTTGGTTAGGACGCAAAAAGTAAATGGCGTAAGGAAAATCCCCAATATTGTACACATTAGCGACTGTATAACGATGGACAATTTCATGTCATATGACATTAGGTAATTAATAGGTAAAAGTTCATTCATTCGTGCTACAGGAAATCATTTTTGAGAAAAAATGTCGAAAAGTCATAACCCTAAACTTTACACCTTATAAATGCATTTCCCATTTTAAAACAATTTTGATTCAGATATCTTCTTTTCACCAATTATGAACTCCTGCTGTTAGATGCGGTGAATGTCTTTGGTGATGACGAAATGTGCCACCAGATGTTGTGTTGTTTCTAAGCCATATCTAATAATATTTAGGCATGGGGTAGGGATGGACGGAAATAGGGTGGGTATTCAAAATAATGATCTCGCAATGTTACTTTAAGAAAAATTGTATTCATTATTATGATAACCTGGTAAAAAATGCCGCATATTTGTTTGATGTCTTCAGGTTTCCATCAGTAAAATTTAAAATATGAAATTAGATGTGATGGTTTCCTTTCATTTGGCGATTATACAGTATAGTCCATTACTTGAAGAGTTTTCAAATTCTTTCCTGATATCCTGTTGTACAATGCAAATAATTTTGTTTGATGTTCACAAGTTACACTTTACACAAAGTCACTTTTATACGGGTCGGTAAACATTTGGAAATACTTTCTTCTTTAATGTTAATGATATGTCATTATTCATGATATCATATTGTTTGATTGGATACTCACACCAGAACCAATAAACCACTCTCTGAAAAATAAACACTACAAAAACGTATATTTTTTCTTATTTTTTTTTTTCCTAGTTTAATCTGCGGTCATTTTCTTTGAAATTGGATTGTGCTGGTTGACAAAAAACCGAATCTATTTATAATTTGTGTTTGTTAAGTTGCACATTCGATACCCACCCCACAGTTGCACAGTCGGTACTCCTCCAAAATGGCAGTCCTAAACATCTTTGAAATTAAAACAAACCATGAACAAAATAATTACTTTTTAACTAACAATAAAATTAACTCCTGTTTAAGGACTGTAGCGAACGACATAATTTACCATATCCATTGAGATCTACATGAACTGTTTATCCAGCTATTTGAAAATGTCAGTTTTTGTTCCATTACAAATATCACTATTTTTGGTTCCGCCCAGAGTAAACATGAAAGTCTTTTCTCCTTTAATATGAAATAACCACCCAAAATCTAAGAATATCCTCTTCATAGTTCGGCTGTGAATATTACGTGATATGTTATTTTTATTTTTCGGCAAATTTCTTTGAAGTTTAAATATGTCATTTAGTGCCAATTTAATTTTATTACATTAATTCAGGTACCTCCCCGACAAAATGTTCGAAAATTGTGCGCATGATAACTCTTGAACGGATTGACCGATTTGGTCCATACTCATCCTAATATATCTACCAGATATAGATCAGGTTCGAATATGGACTATATTTGTCCACTAAAATTTCGGATAAGTTCACATTTAGACCTGCTCTCCAATCACTTTGATCTTTGTTAACTTACATTCACTGACCTCCTTTACGATGGTACAAGTTTTTTAGGGGCAAGTAATACTTCCTGAGTAAATAGCCCGAAAAACATGTAGTGGCCGATTTGGTCCAAAATTTGGCCTTCATCATATTTTTTCCAAACTTACATAGTTTCTGTTTCAAGATTGGCAATGCGGGTCCACAACTTCCGATACTTTCCCCAATATTTAAAAATGTCACTAAAATGGAATGCACAATACCGCTTAAACGGGACACCCAATTCGGTCCAAACTTTGGATCTCCTAATATTTTGTCCAAATTTACTACTAAGTGTACCTTACTCACAAAAGTTCAACATTTGTGTATATGTGCAGTTTAGGGTCTGTTGGCAGATCCTTTGGAAATGTATACCGATGTTGTTCGTTGTGGTCGCGTTTACAGCGATATTATGTTTTCCGTGGACAAGTCCATGCTTACTGGCATACTGGTCGAAAAGTTGTACGTTGACCCACTGAAAAGACTAGTGGGCGCGACATCTATCGTAAAAAATGACTCCCAAAATAAAATCCACTTCCATAATGGACTATGTCGATCCATTCTTAAGTACATACTCCGCAACACTTTTGAACTTTAATCCTAATCCACATTTTGTCGGCAAGTTCAAATGGTCAAAAGCGGCACACAATTCTGAAAAGACCCTAAATACATTCGATCTGTCCCTTGATGAAAGTTTCAATTCCCATAACTGAGGATATATCTCTGTCGGCAAAGCCGACTATTACTATTTTAATTAATTTAATTAATCGATCTATATGGCCTAAGGAGAATTACATTGAAAAATTGATATCTAGCGAAGTCCTACACATACATCAACCGCAATGCGACGATCGTTTCGTTAACTGGTTAGGTTAACGTCCTCAGGCATATTAGATTTTCGCCATTTGGAGCTCCTATTTATACATCCATGATTGCAAATTTGCATTTGTGAATTTTAAATTGAAGCTTTTTATTTCCAAAGACGACTCATTTATCCCCCTTCTATTCTAGAAATCAAATTTTTCAATATTACATCATATTACAGCCGATAGCTTTTCTCCATCGTAGACTGTGGTATGTCTTTCACAACGAAAGATTTAAGTGAATTGTGATTCAGAACGCTAAGACGTCAGCAATATTGTCTGTTAGTTGGCGACGACCCAGGTTCGAATCCCAGCCGGGCTCAGCTGAATTTTTTATTTTTAAGTTTTGCCTTTTTAGGGCGAAGGCCATTATTTGTGTGGTTTTTATACCCTCCACCATAGTATGGAGGGTATATTAAGTTTGTTTTTCCGTTTGTAACGCATTGAAATACTCATTTGCGACCCTATAAAGTATATATATTCTTGATCAGGATAAAATTCTGAGTCGATCTGTGCACGTCCGTCCGTCCGTCCGTCCGTCTGTGGTAATCACTCTAGCATCCACAAAAATGGAGATAGAACGCTGAAATTTTGGGAAAATGCGTCTTTTGTTTGCAGGCAGATCAAGTTCGATGATGGGCTATATCGGTCCATGTTTTGGTATAGCCCCCATATAACGGTACCCTCCGATTTACGGTATTTTGACGTTTTTAGCTACATTTTCAGACCGATGTAGCTATAATTTGACATTTAGGGTTCTTAAGTGTCAATAAACTTATATAACAAAAGTTGTGGACATAGGTCCACGTTTTGGTATAGCCCCCATATAACGGTACCCCCCGATTTAATGTATTTTGACGTTTTTAGCTACATTTTCAGACCGATTTAGCTATAATTTGACATTTGGGGTTCTTAAGTGTCAATAAAGTTATATAACAAAAGTTGTGGACATAGGTCCACGTTTTGGTATAGCCCCCATATAACGGTACCCCGATGATGGGCTATATCGGTCCATGTTTTGGTATAGCCCCCATATAACGGTACCCTCCGATTTACGGTATTTTGACGTTTTTAGCTACATTTTCAGACCGATGTAGCTATAATTTGACATTTAGGGTTCTTAAGGGTCAGTAAACTTATATAACAAAAGTTGTCGACATAGGTCCACGTTTTGGTATAGCCCCCATATAACGGTACCCCCCGATTTACGGTATTTTGCCGTTTTTAGCTACATCTTCAGACCGATTTAGCTATAATTTGACATTTGGGGTTCTTAAGTGTCAATAAAGTTATATAACAAAAGTTGTGGACATAGGTCCACGTTTTGGTATAGCCCCCATATAACGGTACCCCCGATTTACGGTATTTTGACGTTTTTAGCTACATTTTCAGACCGATTTAGCTATAAATTGACATTCAGGGTTCTAAAGTGTCAATAAAGTTATATAACAAAACTAGTGGACGTAGATCAATGTTTTGGAATAGCCCCTATATAACGTTACCACCCGATTTCAGGTATTTTGACGATTTATGTCGCATTTCTAGACCGAATTAGCTATAATTTGATACTTAGGGTTCTTAGTGACCAAAAAAATTATATTCGAAAAAATTATGAACATAGGTACATGTTTTGGTATAGCTCCATATAACGGTATCTCCTGATTTTCGGTATTTTGAGATTTTTACCTACAAGTTTTAACCGAATTAACTGTAATTTGAACATTTGACATTTGAAGTTCTTAGTGGTCACCACACCTCTCCACCTAAATTGTCTGAAATTTTGGGAAAATGCGTCTTTGGTTTGCAGGCAGGGCAAGTTCGATGATGGGCTATATCGGTCCACGTTTTGGTATAGCCCCCATATAACGGTATCCCCGATTTACAGTATTTTGACGTTTTTGGCTACACTTTCAGACCGATGTAGCTATAATTTGACATTTAGGGTTCTTAAATGTCAATAAACTTATATAACTAGTGGACATAGGTCCATGTTTTGGAATAGCCCCCATAAAACGCTACCGCCCGATTTCAGGTATTTTGAC
Organism: Musca autumnalis; assembly: GCF_047663935.1. Taxonomy (NCBI): domain Eukaryota; kingdom Metazoa; phylum Arthropoda; class Insecta; order Diptera; family Muscidae; genus Musca; species Musca autumnalis. The sequence goes on from NW_027411755.1 coordinate 246,915,182, forward strand.
GTTTAAATTGACATTTCTAGACCGAATTAGCTATAATTTGATATTTAGAGTTCTTAGTGACCAAAAAACTTATATTCGAAATATTTGTGAACGTAGGTCCGAGTTTTGGCAATTTTAGCTACAATTTTTAATCGAACTAACTGTAATTTGACATTTGAAGGTTGTAGTGGTCACCACATATCTGCATCAACAATATTCAACATAGCCCCAATATAACGATACTTCCCGATTTTCGGTGCTTTGAGGATTTTACATAAAATGTTTAACCACGTAGGTTCATGTTTTGGTATAGCCCCAAAACAAACCTCCCGATTTTCCGTACCTTAGCTTTATTTTTTGGACAAACTTTCTGTAATTTGAAATTTAAAAGCCAACAAAAATTCTGCAACAAAAAGTGTTCATTTAAGTTCATATTTTCGTATAGCCCACATACCTCCAAACTAGCTGTTAATGACATTTGAAGTTCCCACGTTATGTACCGATTTTCGGTATTTTGAGGATTCTAGCTAAAATTTTTAACCGAATTAGGAGTTATTTGACATTAAAGGCTCCCATCAAAAACTGTCAACATAGGTCCATGTTTTATTATAACCCCTATATAACGGTACCTCCCAATTTCTCGCCCACCAAAAATTGTCAACATACATAGTTAGATATAGGCACCATAATAAAGGGCCTCCCGAATGAAGCATTTTATGTACATTATCTGACTTTTTAACGGGGACAGGAATGAAAACTAATTATTCCATTTTAGTTCAGAATATTTTATGGTGGAGGGTATGAAAAGTTCGGCCCGGCCGAACTTAACGCTTTCTTACTTGTTACTATTTTACTTGTTTTTTTTTTTTTAATTAATTTAGGCTCAGAAACTTTTTTCTACTAATTCTGAACTTACTACCAAACTCTTGCTGATGTAGAAAATATTTGTTTGATTGTAACGAATATGAATAAAATATTTTTTTTTTTGAAAACCAGAAGTTTGGCAGTTGTTCGAACGAATTGGTATTCGAATCGCCTTAGTGAAACAGGCCATTAATCTAAGGTCTACAAATCGAATCGCACTATCAATGTTATTGGTATAGTTTTCCAATTCCTTTGCTGACACCCTGTTGAATAATGTAAATAAATAATTTTACGTTACCCAATATGTCGTTGAATTTTTAAATTATTCTTTCAAATTCAGTCAATAGTGATCCAACGCGCTTGGAGATATATGCCACGTTTGGCTAATACCACCAATCTTCTAATGAGATTCTTTGTAATATTTTCCTGGATTAATAGTGCCTGTAACTTAAAGGGTAATTAGTATGGAGGATAGATTTTTTACCATATAACATCATCCCTAATTTAATTTTTTGGATCACTGATCTATTATCTACAAATTCTGGTCTCCTGTTATGGGGTGCGGCGAACTTGTTTGATGACGAGCTTATTGTTCGTGAGACATGACCTATTTATTTAAGTTGACTAAATAATCTAACTTTAAGCTAAATTTCTTTTATGTCCTCAAGATTGATTCTATTGAATTCAAATGTAAAATAAGACTATCCACCATTAGCTATTGTTTTATGTATTTTTTATTTGCCAATCTAAGAGCTATAAATCGAAGCTATTTCATGGCATTAAAATTTATTTACACTATACGTATCTTATTGGCATAGTTATCTTATTCGTTTTCTGGTATCCTGTTGAATAGTGCAAATACATTCTTTGGAGTTGTCGAATATATGGTTGTATGTTATGTAGATTTATTCTGCAAGAGTCAATGAATTCATAGTGGCTCAACTTATATGTCGCTATGCAACAATGTGCAAGTTGCAACAGACTATGTAATAAATTTATTTTTAACCGTTTTAAGAAGCAAACTGGCGATCCTTAGGAAAGAAAAAACAGGCCAGGTTATACTTTAGTAAATTACCTTATAATACATGCGTTATTATATACGGCAAATCATTTTTAGCGTGTAAACTTTTTGGAAAGAGTATCTGAATGAAGCTTCTTCTAAACTTGGTAGAAGCTAGTTCAAATTGGGTGATACATAAATGACATCGCTATGCAATGTGTGATATATACGAAGGTGTGTAACTTATAGGTACATAATAATTTTTTTAGCGATAAATTGATTTTGTTATAAGATATCTCCGTATATAAATTTGTAGCGCATACTTTGAATATTTTTTTTAAAAGAAAAATTTCCACCACATAAATGCATTCCCATTTTAAAATAATTTTGGTTTGCATATCTACTTTTCACCAATGCTCAACTCCTGGTATTAGATGCGGTAAATGTCTTTGATGATGACGAAATGTGCCGCTAGTTAACGTTCCTAAGCCATATAATAATAATTAGACATGCCATAGGGATGAAGGGATATCCGCATTATAGTGTGGAAGAAAAATGTACTCAAAATTAAGGATCACACAATATGTCATTACGAAAAAAATGTATTTATTATTATGATGTCCTGGTAAAAAATGCCACATATTTGTTAGAAGTATTCATATATCTGTAACAGAAAAATTTCAAATATTAAATTGGATATGATGGTTTCAGTTTATTTGGAGACAATTGGAATATTGTTATTTCAAGGAAAAGTCGAAAAGCAAAAAATTTCCTGCATTGAGTCCATTACATGTCGACTTTTCCTGATATCCTGTTTTTTATGTTCACAAGTTACACTTTATCCTAAGTGATTCTTATACGACGTTTTTTATTAATCACTTTTAAATGTTTCCTTCATCAATGGTAATGTTATGTCACAAATCATGATATCCTATTGTTCAATGAGATACTCAGAAATGACACCAATAAGTAGTTGTCTGAAAAGTATAAAATAAAAAAAATCTTCCCTTCATTCTCTCCGATTTTTTAATTAATTCTGATTTCCTAGTTTAATCTGCGGCCATTTTTTCTTGGAATTGGAATGTGGAATTTGGCAAAAGACTTAATTCACTGATAATTTTTGTTGGTTAAGTTGCACAGTCGGAACCGCCCCAATTTAAAAGTACACGAAGGTAAATCCTCAAATATAACATCCATAAAATTCTATGAAATTAAAACACACCATGGAAAAAATAAATTACATTTCCATTAACAATAAAATCAACGTCTGTTTCATATCCATTGACATCTCCATTAACTGTTTGCTGACCTATTTGAAGTTTTTGCACATGACAAATATCAATATTTCCGGTTCCGCCCAGAGTAACTACCCAAAAACTACGAATACGCCCCTCATAGTTCGGCTGTAAATATTATTTATTTTTTTCTGACACCTTGGTACATATTTCGGCAAAGTTGTTTGCAGTTAAAAATTCTATTTGACAAAGTGCCAATTTCATTTTAGGACATTATTAATTCAGGCAAATGAAATGAGCACGCAGAGAAGAGATATTAGCTTTGTTCCAGAACTAAAAAGTTTTTACAATTTTTACCACTTTTACACATTTTACCCGAAAAAGCGTTCCCGTACACAAAAAAAGTCGTAAAATGTTCACTTCTCTTTAAACAAAAATCGCGCTGAATGACGCTCTCTTTAAAAACTTTTTACTCGACAAATTTGAGCGTTTAAAAAATAATAACATGGTTGCCGGTGTCTGATTGGCTGATAAGCCAACTTTGACATTTGTTCCAGTTTTTTTGACGTATTTTCCATTTTTCCGTTCCCGAACTATTTCAAAAAAGTTATGTTTGAGAACAAATTTGTTGCAGTTCTCTCTTTTACGAGTTTTACTATTAAAAAGTACGGGAACGAAGCTATTATTGGAGAAATCATATTCTAAGAACGAACTAGTGTATTTTAAAAATCTGAAAATATGTATGGTGCTCTTACAATATCTCTTCTCTGCGTGATGTTTAGTAAAGAACTGGTGGAGGTTTCAGCGGTTATTTAACTTATTTAAAATACTCGTTTAAGAACTTTTACATCAGAATGGCTAAAATAGTTACCATGCACATCTTGAACTCAGATCGTCACGGTTTTTTCTTTATTGTAAATGAAGACAATTAATTAGTATGTTTAATTATTTTCTACAAGTGGTATGTTCCCTGCCAGCAATTGGAAGTGAGTTTTATCTAATTTTATATATGAGGATCTTTTTGGTGTCTAATTTTCTGTAAAAATGCGACATTTGTCTAATATACAATAACAATTGCATTGTTATCCCATTTGTATCGTATCCAGTCACCATTTAGAAAAGAATACGATAGACAAATAACAACAATAACATATGTATCTAAAAATAAATGTAAGCTATCTCATTTATATCCCAATGAAGGATGGAAATTAGATAGACATATCTATTTTCCATCCTTTATTTGGATACAAATTAGACAGCTTACATTTATTTTTAGAATTGTTGTAAGTTGAACAAATAAGACTTTTGTACACAGATGGTTATATACGCAGGTGGTGCAATGGTAAGCATGCTCGCTTTGCAATGTGAATATCCGGGGTTCGATTACCAGGTCAGGCGACATCACATTTTTCAAATGACAAAACTAATATACGCGACAATTCCTAAAACAATTCTAAAAATATAATGAATTAAATTAAATAATAAAAACCAAAAAGTTAAAAATAACCCCCCAAACAAAGGATTAACGACACAACAACAACAATAAAAACAAAACATAAAATAAAAAGGAATTAAATTAAGTTAAAAAGAAAATCAAAATAAAATTTTGTTCTTTTTTATTTATTATTATTTTTATCAAGTTTTTAGCTATATTAATGTTTTATAGTTAAAAAAAAGATTTGTCATTAAAAAAATGTCGACTGGCCTGGGAATCGAACCCGGGCATTCAGATTGCAAAGCGAGCATGCTTACCACTGCTCCACCGATATTATCGTTTTAATAACTTTCTGAAGTGTCCAATTAGACACTCAAAAAAGTATCTAATGAGTGGAACAGTTCTTCCCGAGAGCTTTATCTTTTTGGATAAGAATGCGACTATCGCATTCGTTTGTGCAATCTAATTGAAGTGACTCATTGGACAATAAACAGATAGCAAATGTTGGCAGGGTTTAGACCAGTATTAATCACCACTGGGCTCGCGAGCCGTGTCTGTGTGAACACACAGAATCTCAATTGTGGTGAATTTGAACGTTACTCTCACTACCGATCATCTTCTTTGTTTTACCAATGAATTAACGCCCACTTTGTTTATCTAGAGAGGGATAGACCCTGCCAGAATTTGGAAGTGACTTTCTCACTCCCTCGCCTAGGAAGTCACTCCGGAGTCACGCCAAGGAAAATCGTTGGCGAATTACACTATAGCCTTATTGTGATTACCTATTATCGCGTATGCCGACACTTCGGAGTGACTTCTTACATTTATTTAATGATTTGAACAAATATATAACATTTTTCTATCTGATGATTATATGAGACGGTGGTGCAGTAGTAAGCATACTCGCTTTGCACTCTGAAGGTCCGGGTTCGCTTCCCAAGTCAGGCAACAAAACATCACATTTTTAAAATGACAAAATTAATATAGGCGGAAATTTCAAAGAATAATTTCTCTAAAAGAGAAGAGAAATAAAAAAAATAAAAAAATAAATTAAAATTAAAAAAATTTAAAAAAATAAATAGAACAAAATATTTTTTTTTAATTCCAAGAACTATCGCGGAAATGATCTTCTAGAAGTGTCGCTGGAGTGACTTCCAGGACGACACGCCGGCGTGATTCATTTCTTCACAACGGAGGTCACTTCAGGGTGACTTCCGCGACTATCGCCGCGACTGTTTTCATCGCCCTGGGCGACACGCCTAAGTCACTTCCCCGATAGTTTTTGCTTGCAGGGGATAATCTCGTGTGTGTGCCCAACACAAACGGAGCGGTTCCATTTGTAGTTGAATTGGTATGTGGAGAGAGCAAATCTAATATCATTGAGCAAATATGAGGAAAGTTCCCTTGTCCCTTCGGAGATGTTTGTGGGAACACAATGTGTGTTTACTAATGAACGCGGTAGCCATTTCGTTGGAATATTGTAGAACATCCTTGATTAGAGTTATAGAACCATCTATCTAAAGACGGGGATCTGTAAATACCGGAGAATAGCGTAAGTAAGTTAGTTATCTATTAGACCTCACCGTTACTGGGAGAAAAGTAGAGACTAGAAGCATATATTTAAAAGAGGAATAAAGAAAAAAGATTGCTTTAGCCACTGAAGATGCACTTGAATCAGAATGAAGACCGAACATTTTACCAAGGGACACAATGCAACAGTAAATGCAATGAATATCCTGGCGAAAAATGACTCATATCTTTTTGAAGTCTTTAAATGTGATGCCATTGGATTCGAATAGAAAACGATAGCGATTATTCTAATGTCGTCTAATGATAACATTTTCCATTTTCTTCTTCAGTTCTTTCTTTATTTTTATGAAATTAAAAAAAAGCCAACAACATTATTATTTTATCTAAGATATACAAATCGAATCCTACTATCTAGGTTATTGGTGCATGTAGTTTTCCAATTCCTTTGCTGTTAAATAGTGCCATATAACATCATTACTACTTTAACTCACTGATCTTGTACAATTGCGGTTTTGGTCTGGAGTGGACTGTAAATCGTCTTAAGCGTTTTGCGGTGGCAACTCCTCAATTGTAATTAAGCGGATTGTTGTTTTAATAAAAAGCAGTTTTGTCATCAAATATCGAGATATAGAACAGCAAGGTTTTATTAGAATGTTTTCGATTCGGCTTCTATGCTACAAGTAACTACATTTTGATTTTAGATATTTTTGTTTTCGCAAAAAATGTAAATGAAACAAATGGAATTAGGCTTAAATTTAGATTATGAGTAAAACTCCTTTATATAGAGTGTTACCGTATTTTCAAACAATGATAGAAAATTTCTGTTAATGTCGATGGTTAATTCAAATTGGTACTTCAAAATGTATATAAATTCAAGAACTAAAACTGTTTGTTGAAAGCAGTCTAACAGATCTATTATCAAGAAATTATGGTCTCCTAATATTAGATGTGACAGACAAATGCTTTTGATTAAGACAAATTGTGCCGCTTGTCGTCGTTTCTAAGCCATATTTAATAGTAGTTAGGAATGATATAGGAATGAAAGGAAATCCGCATCATGGGATAGGTAAGGAATGTACTCAAAATTTTTGATCGCAAAGTATGTCGTTAAGAATTCTATTCATTATTATGACGTCCTGTTAAAAAATGCCGCATATTTGTTTGATGTTTCCAGGTGTGCAGCAGCAGAATTTGAAATTTGATGTGATGGTTTTTTAATTTCTTTTATGATATCCTGTGCACAATGCAAATAAATTTGTTGATGTTCACATCTTACGCTTTACCAAAAGTTTATATTATACGACGTAAACATTTGTAAATTATTATTTCGTCAATGGAAATTTTAAGGCATTAATCATGATATCCTATTGTTTGATAAGATACTCACACCTGGCACCAATAAGTCGCTATCAAAAAAGTAAATAACACAAAAAACTTTTTTTTGAAAACTTCCGTATTTTTCTCCTATTTTTATTAATTCTGATTTCCTAGTTTAACCTGCGGCCATTTTTCTTTGAAATTGGAATGTGGAATTGGAGTTTGACAAAAAAACCCTAGTCCACTTATAATTTGTGTTGGTTAAGTAGTACAGTCGGTACCAACCCCTATTTAAAGGAGCTCTAAATTCTCTTTAAGTTAATCCTCCAACGTAACAGCCACAAAGTTCTTTGAAATTAAAACACACCATAAATTACATTTCCATTAACAAACAATAAAAACAACATCTGCATAAGGACTTTTTCGCAGACTTCATTTTTCATAGCCATTGACATTTTCATAAAGTGCTTTGAAGATGGCAGGTTTTGTTACATGATAAATATCAATATTTCCGGTTCCGCCCAGAATAAACATGAAATTGTTCTTCTTCCTAGACATGAAGTCACCACACGAAAAAACCAAAAATACCATCTTCAATGTCACAGAGGTTGGTTATGGAATTTTATTCATATTTTAATTTTTTTTCTGTCACCCTGGTGCATCATTCGGCAAAGTTTTTTGAAGTTAAAATATGTCGCTTGGCAAGGTGTATCCTACTACTAAAGCATTATTGATGAAAAATTCGTTTTCTTGTGATTTCCCCTCTGCAGATATCAAATATTTGTTGAGGAACTTCTATATGACAGTGGTGAAATAAATATCAAATGCTCGCCTCGGTCCTGGTTTAAGTATTTTGTTTGTTAAGATCTAGTCTAGATGAACAAATAATGAACCACAATAAGTATGGAAGCAAGGTTCATTCTTCGATCGAAAAGAAAGGTAAGCAACGCTAGGATCCTTTAGTGAGAATATATGACCACAGTCCCATTAAAATATTTGTATTTAAATATGAAACCTGTGGATTAGGCCGGGGCGATTTGAAAACCTTAATGAGCCCTTCGCGTTTCTGATTCCTGGGATTGAACTGAGCAAAAATGTCCTCTAGACCATAGGTCTACCGCGAAAATCGAGCCTCCCGATTTTGACTTTAAGTTTTTTATCCACGTTTTTTTGGACATTTTAGCATATAACGGCCAAACCATTGAGATTTTCCATCCAATGCAAAGACAAAAATTGTAGCCAAGACAGTGAGTAAGAACTCTCTAATACATCGCAAAAGCATTTGAACGCTCCTTCAGGCAGTTTTGGCCTTAAGAAGATGCAAACTTTTCGGAAAATGTCGATAAATGGCACTGTGCTACAAAAGTTGACCAGAAAAATATTCAAGCGTTCTGATGCGAAATTCTATCGTGTTGGGATCCATGAACAACGAAAATGCCCTTAGATCGTTTGGGTCACTTCGTTTTATTTTTTTATAACGGTAAAAGTAGTGAAAATCTAGGTTTCTTACATTTTCAAATTTAAACGGGCATATCGTCTTTTTTCACAACAGATTTATATTGATCCTTCTTCCTTTTAAAGGGGTGAATAATATATTTCGAACAAGTTATTATCTTTTTAATCGGTTCACAAATGGCTAAGTTATAGTGGATTCTGTCTGAAAACCCCCACAAAAAAAAACTATAACTACAATTTTGCATTGGATGGAAAATCTCAATGGTTTGGCCGTTATATGCTAAAATGTCAAAAAACGTGGATAAAAAACTTAAAGTCAAAATCGGGAGGCTCGATTTTCGCGGTAGACCTATGGTCTAGAGGACTTTTTTGCTCAGTTCAATCCCAGGAATCAGAAACGCGAAGGGCCCATTAAGGTTTTTTTCCTTCCATACAAATCGCCCCACCCTACTGTGGATGGTTTTATTGCAGACTGAGTCTCCTGCAAAGAAGGACCTCTGGGATGTAACTGCTTAAAGATTTTATATTGCCTTAACGATGCGACGTAGGGGATGGAAGATACCAAGGAACGGTCCTGACCGGCTTTAACATGGCATAGCCCAGGATTTATCTTGGTCCCTCTTTCATCACAAGTGGACACTGACCTCCCCGTGGTGTCACCTGGGGAGCTGCCTTTAACATCCGTTAAAGGTAGTGAGCTAACATGTGCCGCACGTTCACCCATAAGAACGTTAAAAACTTGTGTTTGGGCGTCGGGTTAGTAACCCTCCCCTAGAAAAAACAGCCTACTATGAAAAAACGAAAGAAATGAAAAACAAACCTCTCTAAAGTTGACGAACCCCGCAAACGTTTTAAGGACCATGATCTGCGAATCTGCACCTGGAATATTCGCACTCTTTACAGAGAAAGTGCAGTTTACTCATTGGCAGATGTACTTGAAAAGTACAAGGTCGACATTACTGCCATACAGGAAATACGATGCAACAGGAAAGGCGTCACAACAACACCTAAAGGTGACACACTGTATTATAGCTGCCATGACACAAAGCATGAGTTTGGTTGCGGATTTGTAGTTGGTCGGAGGTTAAAACTTCTGGTCTCCAGCTTCACCCCAGTGAATGAAAGACTCACTGCAATTCGATTAAAAGCAAAATTCTTCAACATCAGCTTTATTTGCGCTCATGCTCCCACTGAAGACAAGGACGAACAGACCAAAGATATATTTTACCAGCGCTTGGAAGAAACTTATGACCGTTAATGCCAAAATTGGAAAGGAGAATATCTTTGGTCCAACAGTCGGGAAATTCAGTCTCCACAGTGAAACATCTGACAATGGTATGAGGCTGATAGACTTTGCAGCTGCAAAAAACATGGTAGTTAGCAGTACCATATTTAATCATCTCGATATTCATAAGGGCACCTGACTGTCTCCAGATCAGAAAACAAGAAACCAAATTGATCATGTTGTGATAGATGGAAGACATTCATCGAGCGTGTTGGATGTACGATCGTTCCGAGGAGCAAACATAGATTCGGACCACTACCTTGTTGCAGCAAAGATACGTACCCGTCTAAACGTTGCAAATAAAGCACGAACAGATACAACTAGGAAGTTGGTAAGATGCAAACACAACAGATAGCCACAGCATATTCCACTCAATTAGCCCAATTGCTTAATGAAAGCACTCCTCGTCCCAATAACATAACAACACAATGGCAAAATATTGCCCACCACATGCAAACAGCCGCAAAATCCATACTTGATGACCAGAGACCTCCACCAAAGAATCCATGGTATGACCAAGAGTGTCGTGCTGCTACGGAAGAGAAAAATTCGGCATATAGGGCTACTCTACAATCAGTAACAACGCGTAGTGCACTAGAGAGGTATCGGGAAAAAAGGAGAGAGGAGAAACGTCTTTTCTGCAGGAAAAAGAGAAAAATGGAAAGAAATGAATATATACCGTCCAGCCAAGCTGAGGTAAAGACAGCAATAAACCGGCTGAAGAATAATAAGGCAGCAGGAGCCGATGGCTTACCAGCCGAGCTGTTCACAACAGGAGGTGACACGCTGATAAGGTGTATTCATCAGCTAGTTAGCACCATCTGCCAGGAAGAACGCGTACCCGACGATTGGAATCTGAGCATCCTGTGTCCCGTCCACAAGAAAGGAGATCAGACTGTATGCTCTAACTATGGGGGCATAAGTCTTCTCCCTATTGCCTATAAGATAGTGATCCCTGACACCAATGTGCGAACGACTAAAGCCTATGGTCAATGAAATAATTGGGCCATACCAATGCGGTTTTAGACCTGGCAAATCCACTATTGACCAGAAATTTACCCTGCGGCAAATCCTAGAGAAGACCCAAGGTATGTAGACCGACACTTACCACCTTTTTGTTGATTACAAAGCAGCCTTCGACAGCCCCCTACGTTCAAAGGTATTCCAAGCCATGCCTGAACTGATGCTCGATCCTCAGTTAAAATAGGAAAGAAACTCTCCGAAGAATTTTGTACCAAAAGATGTTTCTTTTCAACATTCTGCTGGAAAAGGTTGTACGAGATGCGAAGGTGAAGAGAAGTGGAACAATATATACAAACAGCCATATGTTACTTGCTTATGTCGATGTCATTGGCATCATAGGTCGATCGATAAGGGAAGTAACTAATACCTTTGAAAAAGTCGAAAGAGAATCTGCTAAAGTGGGTCTCGCGGTAAACGGCGGGAAGACAAAGTTAATGGTGTCGTCGCGCAATGCGTCCATAGATATCGGACCAACTGTTGACGTTAGTTCCTATAATTTTGAGGTAGTAAGGGACTTCGTGTACCTCGGCACCGCCGTAAACAAAACCCATAACATCAGTTGTGAAATAAAAAGAAGAATTGTATTGGCCAACAGAAGCTACTTTGGCTTAAGTAAGCACTTCAAAAACAAAGCCACAACTCGTCAAACAAAAACATACTTTACAAAACACTGATACTACCCGTGCTGATGTATGGTTCCGAAGCCTGGATACTTGCGCAAGCAATCAAGGCAGTGCTTGGTGTGTTTGAGAGAACAATTCTTCGAAAGATCTATGGACCAATCTGCGTTGACGGTGAATATCGATGTCGTATGAACCACGAGCTGTATCTGCTATACAACGACATCAGTATAGATAAACGTATCGAAATGCAACAATTGCGTTGGCTAGGCCATATCATTATAATGAGGGATTATGAGCCCGCTAAAAATTCTGGCCGCATGGCGGTGCACGCAGAATTGGCAGGCCAAAGAATAGATGGCGCAAACAAGTGGATCAAGAGATGAAAATGCGCGGTATTCCAGAAAGCGAAGCACTAAACAGAGAGAGTTGGAGATCTTTTCTTAGTTCGGCTTATGGAGCAAACTTCACAAAAGTTCAAAACTTTTCGCTAAAATGGTTCGCACGGTAACTCTCGAAGGCAGTAACCGATTTGGTCCATACTCGGCACATTGTGAAATTTCTACATGACACAGATCAGGTTCCAAGATCGGTCCACTCCTTCGGGTACCTCCCACACAAAACTTCGGAAAAATGCAGTTGAAGAGATGTTATCGAATACCTTTGATATTTGTTGTAACAACTTGTATTAGCTGCCCTCATTACGACGATACAAGTTTTTTAGGGCATGTCCATACTTCATGAGAAAATAGCTCGAACGCTGTAAAAACTCCTATGTACCCGTGTGTAGTGGCTTGAGCCCACGATAACTCTCGAGCGGATGAGCCGATGTGGTCCAAAATTTGGCCTTTATAATATTTTGTCCAAATACACCTTCCGACACCTCCCCCAAATTTAAAAAAATGTCACTAATTTTAAAAATGTCGCTTTGAACCTTCTAATATTTTGTCCAAATGTAGTTAAGCTTCGAAAATGGTCCATATATGTCAGTCTTCTACGTAGGGTACCTCCCAACAAAACTTCAATATTTTTGTTTCAGTGCTTTAGGATCCGTTCGAGGATGCTTTGGGATATTATACCCATGCTACATTGTAATTGTGTGGTCCTGATTACATTAAGTTTTTCGTGGGCAAATCCATACTTCCTGGAGCTAGTGGTCCAATACCTCTATGTTGTACTGTGATCAACTGAAATTACTGGAGGACTCCAAAAATAAGATCCACTTCCAAAATGGACTATGCCGATGCATTTCTTCATGTACATCCGCAGCACTTTTGAGATTTAATCCAAACTTATATTTTTTCGGGAAATTCATTCGTTCAAAAAGAGCCACACATTCTGAAAACACCCTAATACATAATTATTGGGGAAAATGATTTTGGTTGCGTAGCCGGTATTTGATTCTATATTGTCCATAAATGAAAGTTTCAATTCACACAGACTGAGACTATATCTTTGTCGGCAAAGTCGACTGATACTTTTGACTTGATGAAAAAAACTTGAACTCTGGAACTTATCTATGAGCACTGTCTAATAAGGAAAAACTTCATTGGAAAACACTTCGTTTCGAATTTGGTAACAGTGCAGTCCAGTAGAGGTTATTCAATTGGCGTTCCATTGCTCCTGAAGTGATACTTGTGTGAAGGGGAAAATGTCCATCCTATAATTTCATCCCTATTTTAAAACTATTTCGTAGACTCACAGAGCAATTTTCACAAATTCTGATCTCCTGGCATTAGATGCGGCAAATGCCTTTGATGATGGTGAAATGTGCCGTTTGGTGTTGCTAAGCCATAGCTAATAATAATTATGGATGGTATGAGGATGAATGGAAGTGCACATTAGGGATATAACTTTTTGCACTTTTTTGCAAATATCAAAAATACCACCACATAGCCGTGTAGACCATGAAAAGCTATTATGAAAAAAGGTATAATTTTTTCTCTATCGCGAAAAAAGTTTCCGCACCAAATGCATTGAAGTTCAGTAATGCATTTTTTAATTTTAGCTGTTATGACAACATATTTATTTTAATTAAAATTTTTATTTTTTTGTAATCTAATTTAAAATCATTATCAATTTATTCTCAAATCGCGCCATTTCGGAGCATTTTATGAATTTTTGACACTATTGCAGTTTTTGCTTTTTCTTTATAAACTCGTGAATTTTATGTTTATATTTATTGTACTTATCGGACAAGAGAATATGGTGTCATTTGCAACAAATTCGCGAAAGTTACAGACAGTTTTTAATGACTTTGCCTGTGAGAATTGTATTTATTCTATGAATATTTATTCAAACAAAGCAAATTTAAAATTATAAGTAGAAAAAATATCAAAAGGGTTTTAGTAATTACAGTCGGCGCGGAAACTTTTTTCACCGAATCGATCTTAGAAACGCGTTTTCATTATTAGGACAAAATACCCCACGTGGTACTGGTGTTCTATTTTTGTAAAAAACATATACGATTCTCACAGGCAAAGTCAACAAAAACAGCCTGTAACTTTCGCGACTTCGTTGCAAATGACCCCATATTCTTTTGTCCGGTAGGTACAAAAAATATAAACATAAAATTCACGAGTTTATAAAGAAAAAGCAAAAACTGCAATAGTGTCAAAAATTCATAAAATGCTCCGAAATGGCGCGATTTGAGAAAAAATTGGTCCAGAACGCTTTGATAATGATTTTAAATTAGATTACAAAAAAATAAAAATTTTAATTAAAAGCAAATATGTTGTCATAACAGCTAAAATTAAAAAATGCATTACTGAACTTCAATGCATTTGGTGCGGAAACTTTTTTCGCGATAGAGAAAAATTGACGCCGTATTTCATAATAGTTTTCCATGCTCTACACGGCTATGTGGTGGTATTTTTTTGGTTATAGCCCTAGTGCACATATTAGGGAGGAAACGAAGAATTACTGATGTATAGTAGATCTAAAGGAGAAAACTCAATCAGCTCGTCGCTTGCTTTGTTCACTTTCCAAATGTCAAATTATAAAGGAATCCCATAACGACTTTGCAATTCTGCCATCGTTTTCCTATATAATTTGAGTTCGAAAAACGAAGAAAGCAAACAAAAATTTATTGAGATTTGGCCTTAAGAGACTGTCTCACTTAACACAAATTTGTATGCATAATGGGGGTATATACATGCATATGATCTCCGGTTAAAAGCATACTTTTCATTTCCATCTAATACAAGATTGTATTATCTTCGGCTGTCGCCTTTAATTTATTCTGCTGTATGCTTTCATGTTTTTCTCTATTATTGAAGAGTTTAAAATTCCTTTTCTGACATCCTGTTGCAAACAAATTCTTAGAAGTTGCCGAATATGTCGTTTTGTCTTCGATTTATTCGGCAGCTGTCATTCAATAGTGAGAAACGCAAATGTCGCAATATACATTATTTTATTTGAAACCCATGAAGCCTGAAGTGTATATTTGGTTAAAGGTTCACATACATACATATCTACTTTTCACAAGTTCTCAACTCCTAGTATTAGCTGCGGTAACTGTCTTTGATGATGATGAAGTGTGCCGCTTATCGTGTGCGTATATCTAATTATAATTAGGCATGGCGTAGGGATGAAAGGAAATCTGCATCATAGGGTGGGTAAGAAATGAGCTCAAAATTAATGCAATTTTTAAAGCATAGCTATTTGCCTTCACTTAACAGTAGATCGCACAATATGACGTAAAACAAACATTTATTCATGAATATGATATCCTGATAAAAACAATTCGCATATTTGCTTGATGTCTCAATGTTGTAACATTAAAATTCAAGACATAAATAAATCTTGATTTTTTTTCACCTGGTTTTTTGTTGGTTTTTTATTTTCGTTTTGTGTTTTCCATCGAATAGCCACAAATTCAATAACATTCCACATTGAAACAATTCATTGATTTATTTTCTAATTTCTTTTCTGATCTCCTTTTATAAGAACAAATAAATAAATTCTTTGAATCTCACATGTTCCGCATTTTTTTAAAATAATCGCTGGATAAATATTAAGAATCTACTTCCGTTATCACCTTTGCCGTTAAAGTCGAAAATACTCATGATATCCTATCTCTCTGAAAATTAAATATTCCCAAAGTTTCATTTTTATTTTATGTCATATTTCTATGTCAGTACTCTATTTTTTGAGTCATTCTGATATCCTAGTATAATCTGCGGCCATTTTCTTTGAAAATGGAATGTGCCGTTTTGGCAAAAAAGTAAATAAATATAATTCAGGATATAAGCTGGCTAACTATCGATAGTTAGACTATCGTTCAGATCGTTGTCGTAAAGTTTTGTTATCTGTCGCGAATTATTTAAAATAATTTGTTTTGGTGGCCGACGCAACCTTTGTTTTACGACAGCAATCAAAACTATAGTCGGACTATCGATAGTTTGCCAGCTCTAATTCAGGGTGCAACCCCTATTCTAACAATATTCCACAATTCATTGCTACCAACATTTTGCTGGTCTCCTAATGACAACTGTGGCATACTTCTTTGATGTTAAACATGCCGTCCAAAAAAATTATTTTCTGTTGTGCCTGCGTATGTTAATGATGCAAAAAATACGAATGACACCATATTTATAACCATTCACATTCACTTTAAAATGTTTAAATGTACTATTTTTATGCATTTCAGTGGTAAATATCAATATTTCCGTTTCCGTTCTGAGCAAACATGAAACTCTTCTTCTCAATTATGTACTCACCACCAAAAGAAAAAAAACTAGCAACACGCTCCTTAAAGTTGCATAGTTTGCCTATGAAAACTATTTCAATGTTTAATTTTTTCTGATATCCTGTTGAAAATTTCGGTAAACTTCTTTGATGTTAAAATATACCGCTTGGCAAAGTGCCAAATTTCATTTTAGCACATTTAATATTTGGATTATTTGTTGCTTTATTCAAATGCATCCATTCTCCTGGTTTTAAAAATTTTAGCCACAGATGGGCGATGTTTGGCTTTGAGATACATAGAAACGAATTTGTGGGCTCATTTAGAATATAACAAGTAAAAAAATATCAGTCGGCTTAGCCTCAGCCTATTTACGACAGATCGAATTAGAATCTTTTCAGAATTTTGTGGACCTTTTTGGGCATTTGAACTTGAAAACGGTAAAGGTAACGAAATGGGACAAGAGAAAAATTATAGCTGTGAAAATTCTGTACAAGATTGGCTTTTGTAATGTTTTCCTAGGTTGTACAATTTTTGAGATATATAAGTTAAAGTTGGGAAATTGCAGTGATGACATTGTTTTATAAGGAGACGATACCGTCGGCGGAATTGTCCCAATTTGAACATCTATATTTCAAAAATGCTAAAACCTACGAAAATATCATAAAGGGCAATCTGATAGAGAATTTTTACGGCTACAAAATTTTCTTTAGTTCCATTTCGATAGTGCTTGCGGTTTCCCAGAAAATCTTGAAAACCTAAAAAATCCTAAAAATGTGAACTTTGGCGCGATTTATTTAAAAAGCGTTCAGAAACCGCAAAAACTTCCCAGGTGTAAGCTCCTTTCATTTAAAGTTGGTTCAAGAGTACCTTGTTCTTGTCATTAGGTGGTGTCATAGGTTGTACAATGACGTTTCATTTACTGATAGTTTTGAAGAGGGAGGAGGGTTAGGAGTTCCAAGCTTGCGAATAAGACTCCAAGCTTTACCACTGGTTTGCTTTATGTTCATATTGTTGCCCCACTCTGATTTTCTAGCTTCGTCAAGGATTTGTATAAACTCATATTCAACTTCTGGGCTTTGTGTGGACCGGAACTCTTCCAGAAGTCGTTCGCTTTCTTCGTTCCAGCAAGGGATGAAATCTTTTTGGTAACCATGGGGGATACACTTTCTTGCTGTTGCGATGATAAATCCGGCAAATCGCCGCTTAGGGGATGATTCTGCTGTCACAATCAAGTTTTGTGGTGTATTTCGACCAGTCAGCTTTAATGAAGTTCCATCTTGGCTTTGTGTTGGACCATATGGATGGTATTGTAACACTAATATTAATAATTGCTGGCCGGTGTTGATTGTTGATCGTTGGTTGGCTACTTATTAAGGTCTCTGGTAGTGGTATCCTTGCATATTGCATTGTAGATCCTCACTTAGATAATTATTAAGGTCCTCTTCGATAGAATCGTTCTTCATTATTGCTTAGGTAGTGTGGTCCTATGTATCCAGTGACAACCTGACTTTTCTGTCCCCTCGACACGGGTACTTATCCAGGTCTCGAGTCGGTAGAGCTCTGCAGATCCTGGAGAATCCCATTACCGAGCGGACCGAAGACTCATTAATTTATTTATATAAAATTCTAAGTCGACATAACCATGTCCGTCTGTCCGTCCGTCTGTTGAAATCAAGATTTAGCTCACAATTTTTAAGATAGAGCTTTGGTATAGAAGTTTCTATTACTCCTAGGATGTTTGCTATTGCAAATGGGCTATATCGGTCCACGTTTTCATATAGCCCCCATAGAATGGTACCACCCGATTTTCGGTATTTTGAAGGTTTTATCTTCATTATCACATCGAAGTGGCTGAAATTCGGTACATAATCTTCGTGGGGTTATAAACCTTTTCCCCAGAATTTTCTCGGTAGAGGCCCAGGCCTTCATATATCTCCCACAGAACGGCACCTCCCGATTTTCGGTATTTTAAAGGTTGTGGCCTCAATATTCCTACGAAATGGCTGAAATTTGGTATTTAATCTACATTTGGGGTGTAAAACTTTCCATATGAAATTTGTAGGTATAGGTCCTCGCCTTCATATAGCCCCCATTGAGCGGTACCTCTCGATTTTCGGTATTTTGAAGATTTTGGCTTTAATATTCCTCCGAAATGGCATAGAAAAGTACCTCCCGATTTTCGGTATTTTGAAGGCTGTGGCCTCAATATTCCTCCGAAATGGCTGAAATTTGGTATTTAATCTTCATTTGGGACATAAAACTTTCCATATGAAATTTGTCGGTATAGGTGCACGCCTTCATATGGCCCTCATAGAAAAGTACCTCACGATTTTCAATATTTTGAAGGCTGTGGCCTCATTACGGTCTCTGTGTGTACTTATTATACCCTACACCACTATGTGGGGAGGGTATTATAAGTTAGTTTTGGGCAAAAAGTTTGTAACGCATAGAAATAATGATCGTAGACCCATACTTATATATATCAAAATGAATGTCTCGACGAGCTGAGTCGATCTGGCTATGTGTGTCCGTCCGTCCGTCCATCTAAACTTTGTAATCACGCTACAGGTCGCAATTTCGATCGGATCGCCACGAAATTTTGGATGTTGATAGGGGTCCCGGAGGGGAAGAAGCCTATTGATTTTGGTGATGGTCGGATAATATTTAGGGGTCGGAAAGGGCAAAAAAACTTAGGTGGATAAAAAGACAACGTTTTTTTCCAAAGCGAATATATCAGCTCCTGTATGGGGTATACCAAAAGCAAAACCAAAAGACAATGAAAGTAGAAAATATCACCTTTCTAATGATGTAAAGTAGGTGCTCGTAGGTGATCAAACAACGAAGATATCACAATTTTCATTTTCGCGATTTTAATTATATTGACGAATATCACAGCTTTGGTTGAAAATTTTCCAAAAGCAAAGCCTGACTATGAAAGTAGAAGATCCCGTCTTTACAATGATATAAACTAGGTATGCGTAGGTAACCAAATAACGGAGATATTGCAATAGTCGATAAAACATCCCATTTTTCTATATTTTTGGAAATCACGCTACAGGTCGCAATTTTGATCGGATCGTCACGAGGGTTAATGGGGGTCTCACAGATGAAGAAGCCTATTGTTTTTGGTGATGGTCGGATAATATTTATGGGTCGGAGAAAAGTCAACATTTTATTTCAAAGCCAATATCTCTGTTTCTTTAAGAGGTATATCAAAAGCAAAACTTGGCAAGGAAGGTAGAAAATATCACCTTTACAACGATGTAAAGTAGGTTGTCGTAGGTGGTCAAATAGCAGAGATATGGCAATAGTCGATAATGCGTCCCATTTTGCAATTTTTTTTTAATCACGCCACAGGTCGCAATTTTGATCGGATCGTCACGAAATTTTGGGGGTTAATGGGGGTCCCAAAGAGAAAGAAGCCTATTGATTTTAATGATGGTCGGATAATATTCAGGGGTCGGAATGGGCAAAAACTTATTTGGAGAAAGGTCAACGTTTTATTTCAAAGCCAATATCTCTGTTTCTTTAAGAGGTATATCTAAAGCAAAACCTGGCAAGGAAAGTAGAAAATATCACCTTTACAACGATGTAAAGTAGGTTGTCGTAGGTGGTCAAATAGCACAGATATGGCAATAGTCGATAATGCATCCCATTTTCCGATTTTTTTGTAATCACGCTACAGGTCGCAATTTTGATCGGATCGTCACGAAATTTTGGGGGTTAATGGGGGTCCCACAGAGGAAAAAGCCTACTGATTTTAATGATGGTCGGATAATATTCAGGGGTCGGAATGGGCAAAAACTTATTTGGAGAAAAGGTCTACGTTTTATTTCAAAGCCAATATCTCTGTTTCTTTAAGAGGTAAATCAAAAGCAAAACCTGGCAAGGAAAGTAGAAAATATCACCCTTACAACGATGTAAAGTAGGTTGTCGTAGCTGCTCAAACAACAGAGATATCGCAATAGTCGGTAATGCATTCCATTTTTTGATTTGTTTGTAATCACAGGTCGCAATTTTGATCGGATCGTTACGAATTTTTCGGGAGTGGGGGTCCCACAGAGGAAGAAGCCTATTTAGTTTGTTGATGGTCGGATAATATTCAGGAGTCGGAATAAGCGAAAAGCTGATGTGGAGGAAAGACAACGTTTTTTTCTTATGCGAATATCTCCGCTTCTGGTTGGAGTATTGCAAAAGGAATACCCGTCAATGGAAGAAAAAAGATTTCGTTTATATTGATGCAAAGTATGTTGGCGTAAGTGAGCAAACCGAGATATTGCAAAATTCAGTAATATACCCAATTTTTCCATTTTTTGTAATCACGCTACAAGTTGGAATTTTGATCGGATAGTGACGAAATTTTGGGGGTAGATGGGGGCCCCACCGAGGAAGAAGCCTATTGATTTTGGTTATAGTCGGATAATATTTAGGGGTCGGAATGGGAAAAAACTCATTTAGAGACAAATTCAAAGTTTTATTCTTTGTGATTATATCGGCTTCTAGTAGTGGTATTATAACGGCAAAACCTGTCAATGGAAGAAGAAAATATTACCTTTACATTGGTGTAAAGCAGGTTGGCGAAGGTGGTCACACAAAGGAGATACCACAATAGTAGGTAATGCATACAATTCTTCCATTTTTTACAATCAAGTTACAGGTCGTAATTTTGATCGGATGGTCACGAAATTCTGGTTGCTTATAGGGGTCCCAGAGTGAAAGAGGCATATTATGTTTGGTGGTAGTCGGATTATATTCCCTAAAAGAAATGTTTACCAGTGAAAAGCTTATGCACAGGGGTAGTGGTGTAGGGTATCACATGGTCGGTCCCGTCCCGACTATAGCCTTTGCTCACTTGTTAAGGTCTCTAGGAGTCGTGTGCTTGTAGATGATTGCTCGGGTATTTATTAAGTTCTCTTGAAACCGTATCCTTGGATATTCCTTGTATATCCTTGCATTATTGCTTGGATAGTGGCTTCGTTATCATCTAAAGGCCTGGGTACATAAGTTGCTTCGCCTGGTTACCTTGCTTTCCTGCTTCATTTCTGGCATAACATAAAATAAAAGAATAAAGAAGGCCGAGCCAATTTCGAACTAGGTTACCCTTTTCTTATTTATTCTTTTATTTTTGTTATGTCAGAAATGAAGCAGGAAAGCAAGGCAACCAGGCGAGGCAAGTTATGTACCCAGGCCTTAACTTTTCCTCTTTTATTGCCTGGCTTCCATGACAAACGCTTAGCGTAGTCTTTGAAAGTTTTAAGTTTGGCTCTGAACGCTAACACGCCGTGACAACACATTTTCATGTGTTTTCAAAGGACGTGGGTTGAAACCCCATTTTTATTTTTGTTCGTCCTATTTGACATAACAAGGGGTTACCTATGAGCGTTTCTGATTTATTGGTTACAGCTGCGGCTAAATTCTTTGAAGACAAGACAGACTACAAATATTTGACAGAGTTTAGTAGTAATTGACATTACTGCCATACAGGAAATACGATGGAACGGGAAAGGCGTAATAACAACAACTAAATGTGACGCACTGTATTACATTTGCAATGACACAAAGCATGAGTTTGGTTGCGGATTTGTAGTTGGTCGGAGGTTAAAACATCTGGTCTCCAGCTTCACCCCAGTGAATGAAAGACTCGCTGGAATTCAATTAAAAGCAAACTTCTTCAACATCAGCTTTATTTGCGCTCATGCTCCCACTGAAGACAAGGACGAGCATACCAAAGATATATTTTACGAGCGCTTAGAAGAAACTTATGACCGTTGCCCTGCCCAAGGCATGAAAATCATTCTAGGCGATTTGAATGCCAAAATTGGAAAGGAGAATATCTTTGGCCCAACAGTCGGGAAATTCAGTCTCCACAGTGAAACATCTGACAATGGTATGAGGCTGATAGACTTTGCAGCTGCAAGAAACATGGTAGTTATGAGTACCAGATTTAAGCATCTCGATATTCATAAGGGCACCTGGTTGTCGCCAGATCAAAGAACACGAAATCAAATTGATCACGTTGTGACATATGGAAGACATGCATCAAGCGTGTTAGATGAACGATCTTTCCGAGGTGCAAACATAGACTCGGACCACTACCTTGTTGCAGCAAAGGTACGTACGAGTTTAAATGTAGCAAACAAATTGCGAACAGACACAACACGGAAGTTGGACATCGGTACGCTGCAATCACAACAGATAGCCACAGCATATTCCACTCAACTGGCCCAACTGCTTAATCAAAGCACTCCTCGTCTCGATAACATATCAAGGAATCCATGGTATGACCAGGAGTGTAGTGCTGCTACCGAAGAAAAAAATGCGGCATATAGGGCTACTTTACAATCAGTAGCAACGCGTAGTACACGAGAGAGGTATCAGCAGAAAAGGAGATAGGAGAAACGACTTTTCCGCAGGAAAAATAGAGAGAGATGGAAAAGCGGGAGTGTGAACAAATCGAGATGTACAGGAGACAGAATGAAGTCCGAAAATATCAAACTGAGTGAAATATCAAACTGATGGCTTTGGAACTGGCACATCCTCCTGTAGAGGCCAGCAAGGTAATCTGGTAACTGATACATATAGTGTGCTAAGGATATGGAAAGAGCATTTTTCCAAACTGTTGGTATCCAATAGTAGCGAAGTCGACGATGATACCACAGAACCAATCCAAGAAGATAGTATTGAATGTATACCACCCGGCCAAGATGAGGCAAAGACAGCAATAAACCGGCTGAAGAATAATAAGGCAGCAGGACCTGATGACCTACCAGCCGAGCTGTTGAAAACCGGGGGCGACACGCTGATAAGGTGTATGCATCAGCTAGTTAGCTCCATCTGGCAGGAAGAACGCGTACCCCACGATTGGAACCTGAGCATCCTATGTCCCGTCCGTAAGAAAGGAGATAAAACTTTATGCTCCAACTATAGGGACATAAGTCTCCTCCCAATCGTCTACAAGATAGTGTCAGGGATATTCTGCGAACGACAAAAGCCCATGGTCAACGAAATAATTTGACCATACCAATGCGGCTTTAGACCTGGCAAGTCCACCATTGACCAGATATCTACCCTGCGCCAAATCCTGGAGAAGACCCAAGAGATGCAGATCGACACCTACCACCTTTTTGTCGATTATAAAGCAGCCTTCGACAGCCCGCTACGTTCAAAGGTATTCCAAGCCATGTCTGAATTTGGTATCCCCGCAAAGCTCATTCGGCTTTGTAAAATGACTCTAACTGACACAAGATCGTCAGTTAAAATATGTAACCGATCAGTAAAAGAAGTAACCGATACATTTATGAAGGTCGAAGGAGAATCTGCTAAAGTGGGTCTGGCGGTAAACGGCGAGAAGACCAAGTTGATGATGTAGACGCGCAATGCGTCCATTGAAATCGGACCAACTGTTGAAGTTGGTTCCTATAATTTTGAGGTAGTAAAAGACTTCGTATACCTCGGCACCGCCGTAAACACAACAAACGACATCAGTTGTGAAATAAAAAGAAGAATTGTATTGGCCATCAGATGCTACATTGGCTTATGTAAGCACTTTAAAAACAAAGCCACAACTCGTCAAACAAAAATAACGCTTTACAAAACACTAATACTACCCGTGTTGATGGTTCACAAGCCTGGGTACTTGCGCAAGCAGATAAGAGAGTGCTTGGCGTGTTTGAGAGAAAAATTCTTCGAAAGATCTACGGACCAATCTGCGTTGACGGTGAATATCGACGTCGTATGAACCACGAGCTGTATCTGCTATACAACGACATCAATATAGTTAAACGTATCGAGATGCAGCGATTGTGTTGGCTAGGTCATATAATAAGAATGAGCGATTATGAACCCGCTAAAAAACGTATAAATTCGAGCCACATGGCGGTGTACGCAGAATTGGCAGGCCAAAGAATAGATGGCGCAAACAAGTGGATGAAGAGATGACAAGGCGTGGTATTCTAAAAAGCGAAGCACTAAACAGAGAGAATTGGAGATCTTTTCTTAGTTCGGTCTATGGAACAAATTTTCTGTAATGGGCCAGCTAAGTAAGTAAGTTTGTAGCAATTGATATTCACATGACAGTATCAGATGGGATAATAGTTTTATTCTTTGACGTATTGCTGTAAACACCTGATCAAGATCTCAATCATCAGTATGACTTGAATAGTTTTGTTTGTTGTGCTGATTTTGTTGTATAATAAATATGTAATTTGACAGCTGTCATGTCCACTTTGTTTGCCATATTTTTCAATAATTTTCCTAACATCTGAAAATAAAGGGAAACAATGAAAAAACTATTCAGTTTTTCCTTTAAGTAGGTAGGTGTTTCTGATTTCCTGTTATATCCAAACGGCAACTTCTTTGATGTTTGCAACAAATAAACAAAGTCCGTCCCATAATTTTCTTGGGATGAAAAATAGCTCAGTGGATGCCAACATGAGGAAGTATTCAAATGTGGTATGTATGTGCATGTGTTTATAGAAGAATGATGATAGAATTTGTTTTATAATAAGAGAGCATAGTGCAATTAAATATAAAATATTTGATCGCAACTGTATACCCATCCATAAAAGATAAATGTTGTTTGATTGTTTTGCAAATGTGGATATTTATGAAAGGGCAACACAGGCGACCATAGTTTTATTTTCAGTATGCTTTCCTCACACCACTCAAACATAGATAAATATGGACATACAAATATTGCAGCTATTGCAAAAATATTTTTTGTTTCTCTTCATGTTGCTATTTCTGATATCCTGATGTATTCTGCGGCAAACTTCTTTGAAGATGAAATAAACCGAAAATACCATAAACGGCTGACAAATGTAATTTGTCAAGATTAAGGGATGGAAAGATTTCAAAACACCATCGAATGCAAATATGTTCAAAAGGATAACATTTTACCCTCTTGTATAGTGCAATTAATGATCATATCTTTTCAGACATACAAATTGTTACCAAGACTCTTTTGATGTACATACATATAAATTGCGATGCTATTTGGCGAATGTATCTGCTTATAGTTCTCTTTGTTTTTATGGGGAATCAATCGTCACCTGAAATACCCAAAGACGTAATCCTCATACATTTGTATGTGTATCATTTTATTGCTGCTATGATTGTCTTTTTTTGCCAACGTTTTTCTCTGACTTAATAGAGCCACCCTAAAAACCCCACCCTTATTGCAAGAGTAACAAAACTATTTTAGTTTCATGTTTCAAACTCTGTTATCCTGGTACATCATGCGGCAAACTTCTTTGAAGTTCACATATGCCGCTTGGCAATGCGCCATAACTATTTTTTACTTTTCCTGCGGGGCATTTAATTTTTTGTAGATCTCTGAAAATAATGCTTAAATTCAATTTCAATGAGAGTTGTGCATTGCAGTGACATAAAATATAATATGTAATTTTGAATAACAAAAACGTTGAAATTTTCATACAATCATTTAGCTTTTTCCCTCAAATACCAAATTTTGCTATGAATTCAAAAAAATCTATTGTTTACTAACATTAGCAATTTCAATAGAGTTTGTTTCGTGACTTGTTTTACACCATCGCCTTCCAAAAACCCAACCATATTCATACCCAAATATCTTTTGCTATCTTAAAAATAAAATATAATTTAAAAAAATTAAGTTTCAGTGTTTTATTTAGAAATGCACTTAAAACTAGGAAATAATTTGTCGCTTAGCCTTAATAAATATATTCTTTCTCATGATGGAATCTCTCAAATAAAACGCTTGCATTTAAATTATAAATGGTGGCAAACTTAAACGGCAAGCGTTTTATTTGAGAGATTCCATCATGAGAAAGAATATATTTATTAAGGCTAAGCGACAAATTATTTCCTAGTTTTAAGTGCATTTCTAAATAAAACACTGAAACTTAATTTTTTTAAATTATATTTTATTTTTAACTTTTTAGTAAATACATTTTTTTGACGACCGAGAACAAAATTACATTCAATTTAGGCCGAAAATTTAGGTAAAAACTCTAAAATGCCTGAAATCGTGTAGTACCGTTATATAAAGGCTATACCAAAACCTGGACTTATGTCCATAATTTTTGGTGGAGAAGTTTCTGTACCATTGGGGACTCCAAATGCCAAGTTACAGCCAATTCGGCCTCAAAATGAAGATAAAATCCTTATAATACTTGAAATCGGGTGGTGCCGCTATATGGGGGCTATACCAAAACCTGCACCTATGTTCACAATTTTTGGTGGGAAAATGTCTGTATCATTGGAAATCCCAAATGCCAAATGACAGCTAATTCGGGCAAAAATGAAGATAAAATCCTCAAAATAGCTGAAATCGGGTGGTACCGCTATATGGAGGCTGTAGGAGAAATTGGGCCCATATTCATATATTGTCATCCAAATCTGAAAAGTGTGCAAAGTTTTAGTCCGATCGGTCAAACTGCAACTGTGTCAAAATTTAGTTACCAGATTTGAACTAAACGAACCAAAGCAAGTTAAATAAAACACTGTAAAAACACTTGAAATCGGGTGGAGTTGTAATATGGGGGCTATACCAACACTTGGACCTATGTCACAATTTTTGGTGGAGAAACTTCTGTACCTCTGGAATCTCCAAATGCCAAGTTACACGCAATGCGGTATAAAAATGAAGATAAAATCCTTAAAACACTTGAAATCGGGCGGTACCGCTCTATGGGGGCTATACCAAAACCTGGACATATGTATATCCATAATTTTTAATGGGTACGTTTCTGTACCATTGGAAACCCTAGTTGTCAAAAAACAGCCAATACGGGCTTAAAATGACGATAAAAAACCTGAATCGAGTGGTACCGCTGGATGGAAGCTACAGGAAAAAAATGGACCCATATTGATTTTGGTTTCATATTCATGTATTGTCATCCAAATCTGAAAAGTGTACAAAGTTTTAGTTCGATTGGTCAACTACAACTGTGTGAAAAATGAGTTACCAGATTTGAAAAGCAAATTAGGTAAAAAACTGTAAAACAGTATAAAAATGGACCAATATTGGTTTTGATTTCATATTCATGTATTGTCATTCATATCTGAAAAGTGTGCAAAGTTTTAGTTCGCTTGGTCAATTACAACTGTCTTAAAAATGAGTTACCCGATTTGAAAAGCATGTAAAATTGAACACTGTACAACACTGTAAAAATGGACCAATACTGGTTTTGATTTCATATTCATGTATTGTCATCTAAATCTAAAAAGTTTGCAAGGTTTTAGTTCGATTGGTCAACTGCAACTGTGTGAGAAATGAGTTACCAGATTTGAAAAGCAAAATACCTGAAATCGGGTGGTACCGTTATATGTGAGCTATAGGAAAAAATGGACCCATATTGATTTTGGTTTCATATTCACGTATTGTCATCTAAATCTGAAAAGTGTGCAAAGTTTTACTTCGATTGGTCAACTGCAACCGCTTTAAAAATCAGTTACCAGATTTGAAAAGGGGGTTAAGTTAGACACCGTAAAAACACTGTAAGAATGGTCCAATATTGTTTTTGATTTCATATTCATGTACTGTCATCCAATTCTGAAATGTGTGCAAATTTTAAGTTCGATTGGTCAACTGAAACTGTGTGAAAAATTAGTTACCAGATTTGAAAAGCAAATTAGATAAAACACTGTAAAACAGTGTAAAAATGGACCAATATTGGTTTTGATTTCATATTCGTGTATTGTCTTCTAAATCTGAGAAGTGTGCAAAGTTTTATTTCGACTGGTCAACTGCAACCGTGTTAAAAATGTGTTACCAGATTTGAACTAAACACACACCAAGGCAAGTTAAATAAAACACTGTAAAAACATTAGATACTGTTCAAATATTTCTCAACTCCTGGTTATAGCTGCGGCAAAATAAAATAAGCCGCACATATTTGGCAGAATTAAATTTACATTAAATGCAAATATTGAAAAAAGGATAATAGTTTTAACCTTTGTTTATGGATTTGTGGAATGATCTTGACCTCTTTCATAGCGTATGTTCTATAGAATGTGGTGAATTCTTCCTACATTTGACCAAAGTCTCGTTTTCTTCATTTTCAATGCTTTTCAACCACCCTAAACTGAAATCATTATAAAATTATTTAGTTTTTCCTCCAACTTAGCATTTCTGATATCCTGTTTTATGCAAACGGTAAAGTTGTTTGATGTTTTAAGAAACGGCTTAATAGTCAAAGGTCGTGGTAAATTGCCATTTGACAGGATTCAGGGATGAACTGAAGAACATCAAGCTAAATAATAAATCTAAATAGGATAGAAATATAAGATATAGTTTGTACATGCGTATGTGCAGAAAACAAAAATGATGTTAGAATATTTTTTCGAAAGCAAACGAAGACGATAAATGTAGTATTAGAGCAAAGACATAATATTTGATCGCAGCTGTGTTTGTTGTATGTGGGAATGAAGGTCTTCTTTATGTCGCAGAAAATTACCCTCAAAACATCAATGTTTGATTTGATTCATGTATGGTTTTCTGATTTCCTGATATATCATGCGGTAAACTTGTTTGAAAATAAAATTAGCCACATTTCACATCAATCAAGAATTGCATACTAATGAATGATACACCTTCACAATTGGTAAAAATTAAAATAACGCAATATTTCTAACTGTTATTGGATCCTGATAGCCTGCGGTAAACTGTGTGGTAAATGTGTACGTATGGACTCACTGTGTTATAGCTGCCATGACACAAAGCAAAGTTTGGTTGCGGATTTGTAGTTGGTCGGAGGTTAAAACACCTGGTCTCCAGCTTCACACCCGTGAATGAAAGACTTGCTACAATTCGAATAAAAGCAAAATTCTTCAACATCAGCTTTATTTACGCTCACTGAAGACAAGGACGAATATACCAAAGGTATATTTTACGAGCGCTTAGAAGAAACCTATGACCGTTGCCATGCCCATGACATTAACATTATACTAGACAATTTTAATGTCAAAATTGGAAAGGAGAATATCTTTGGCCCAACAGTCGGGAAATTCAGTCTCCACAGTGAAACATCTGACAATGGTATGAGGCTGATAGACTTTGCAGCTGCAAGAAACATGGTAGTTAGCAGTACCAGATTTAAGCATCTCGATATTCATAAGTGCACCTGGCTGTCTCCAGATCAAAGAACAAGAAATCAAATTGGTCATGTTGTGATAGATGGAAGACATTTATCGAGGGTGTTGGATGTATGATCGTTCTGATCAGCAAACATAGTTTCGGACCACTACCTTGTTGCAGAAAAGGTACGTACCCATCTAAACGTTGCAAATAAAGCACGAACGGACACAACGCGGAAGTTGGACATCGATAGGCTGCAAACACAACAGATAGCCACAGCATATTCCACTCAACTAGCCCAATTGCTTAATGAGAGCACTCCTTGTCCCGATAACATAGCAACACAATGGCAAAATATTGCCCACTCTATGCAAACAGCTGCAAAATCCATACTTGGATACCAGAGACCTCCACAAAGGAATTCATGGTATGACCAGTAGTGTCGTGCTGCTACCGAAGAGAAAAATGCGGCATATAAAGCTACTTTACAATCAGTAGCAACGCGTAGCGCACGAGAGAGATAATCGGGGGAAAAAGAGAGAGGAGAAACGTCTTTTACGCAAGAAAAATAGAGAAATGGAAAAGCGGGAGTGTGAAAAAATCGAGATGTACAGGAGCCAGAATGAAGTCCGAAAATTCTACCGAAGAGTGAAATATCAAACAGATGGCTTTGGTACAGGCACATCCTCCTGTATAGACCAGCAAGATAATCTGGTAACAAATACAGATAGCGTGCTCAGGATATGGAAGGAACATTTCTCCAATCAGCTGGTATCCAATAGTAGCGAAGACGATGATACCACAGATCCAATCCCAGAAGAAGTTATAGAATGTCTTCCGCCAGGCCAAGATGAGGTAAAAACAGCAATCAACCGGCTGAAGAATAATAAAGCAGCAGGAGCCGATGGCTTACCAGCCAAGCTGTTTAAAGCCGGAGGCGAAGCGCTGATAAGCTGTATGCATCAGCTAGTTAGCACCAGCTGGCAGGAAGAACGCGTACCCGACGATTGGGACCTGAGCATCCTGTGTCCCTTCCACAAGAAAGGAGATAAGACTGTATGCTCCAACTATAGGGGCATAAGTCTTCTCCCTATAGTGTCAGGGATATTGTGCGAACGACTAAAGCCCATGGTCAACGAAATAATTGGAGCATACCAATGCGTCTTTATACCTTGCAAGTCCACCATTGACCAGATTTTTACCCTGCGGCAAATCCTGGAGAAGACCCAAGAGATGCAAATCGACACATATCACCTTTTTGTAGATTATAAAGCAGCATTCGACAGTCCCCTCCGATCAAAGGTATTCCATGCAATGTCTGAATTTTTTATCTCCGCAAAGTTCATCCGGATTTGTAAGATGACTTTAACTGATACTAGATCCTCAGTTAAAATTGGAAAGAACCTCTCCCAACATTTCATTACCAAAAGAGGTTTCAGACAAGGAGACATCCTTTCGTGTGACCTATTCAACATTTTGCTGGAAATGGTAATACGAGATGCAAATGTCAAAAGAAATGGCACAATTTACACCAATAGCCACATGTTACTTGCTTATGCTGATGACATAGACATCATGGGACGATCAGTAAAGGAAGTAACTGATAGCTTTCGGAAGGTCGAAGCAGAATCTGCGAAAGTGGGTCTGGCGGTAAACGACCAACTTGATGGTGTCGACGCGCAAAGCGTTCATAGAGCTCGGACCACATGTGGAAATTGGTACCTATAATTTTGAGGTAGTTAAAGACTTCGTCTACCTCGGCACTGCCATTAACATAACAAACAACATCAGTTCTGAAATAAGAAGAAGAATTGTATTGGTCAACAGATGCTACTATGGTTTAAATAAGCAATTTAAAAACAAAGCCACATCTCGTCAAACAAAAATAACACTATACAAAACGCTGATACTACCCGTGCTGATGTATGGCTCCGAAGCATGGGTACTTGCGAAAGCAGATAAGTCAGTGCTTGGTGTGTTTGAGAGGAAAATTCTTCGAAAGATCTACGGGCCGATTTGCGTTGACGGTGAATATCGACGTCGTATGAACCACGAGTTATATCAGCTATACAAAGACATGAATATAGTTAAACGTATCGAGATGCAACGATTGCGTTGGCTAGGCCAATTCATAAGAATGAGCGATGATGAACCCGCTAAAAAGGCGTATGGCCCCAAGGCGGTGCATGCACAATCGGCAGGCCAAAGAATAGATGGCGCAAACAAATGGATGAAGAGATAACCAGTTCGGTCTATGAAACAAATGTTCTGTAATGGGCCAGCTAAGCTAAGCTAAGTAGCATCTTTAGTTTAGAGGCTCATAGTGAAATTTGATTTGGAACATTTCTTCCTTTAACAATATCCCCAAAAATTGAAGGATTTTGTTAGATTTTGGCCCAGTATGGAATTATGTAAAAGAAGGAAAATTTTTTTTCTTCAAAAAAATTGGTAAATATTTTCGTGTTTTTTCAGCCAAATTGATAATGATATTATGATATACTGAAAATAGATACTTCATTTCTTTGGTAACCTTAAGTGAAATTTAACGTCGAATATTTTCGTCTTTGACGTCATGCCTCTAAAATAAACTCAGATGAAGTCCGACTTTAGCCCTAAAACGTGTTTTTCCTTTATAAAGATTCCTGGCGATTAGAATAGATTTTAATATTTGGTGTATTCTGAGACCTATAGTAAAATTTTATGGAGAACAATATTGTAGAATATTTTGATTTGATACGATCACATTTTAAAGGAGATTTTGACCTATTTTCGAAAAAAGAACCGAAAATACCCTTTTAATGAACAACATGAGGGTTAACATTTTAACACAAATATTCCCCATACTCTTGTCTAAAAAGTTGCCAAAGACACTATATGTCTAAAATGCACGGATTCCAAGATATCGAATCGATATCGATATTGAATATTTCGAAAAAACGATAAATGGGGGGAAATTGTCTCGCCTACTTTGGTTACATTTCGATGTCAAGGTGAAAAACGCCGATACACGTGTCTCATATTTTTAGTCCTACTTTCATAATCTGCTCATCTTTTCCATCATTTTGAAAAAAAAAATAATTTTGTTGCACAGTGCAATGAATGATACACCTTCACAATTAACAAAAAAAAATTAAAATAACTTCACATTTCGAATTGTTATTGGATTGTGAATATGTTTGTCTGTGTGAACCTTAGCGGTGATTGTTTATTTATCACAGTTTTTCTGATAGCCTGATGTATTCTGCGGTAAACTGTAAATACGCTAAATATCGGTCAAAAGTAGTTTGAGAGGATTGATTAATGGATGGAAACAATATGA
Organism: Musca autumnalis; assembly: GCF_047663935.1. NCBI lineage: Eukaryota > Metazoa > Arthropoda > Insecta > Diptera > Muscidae > Musca > Musca autumnalis. Next base: position 246,947,991 of record NW_027411755.1, read on the forward strand.
TATTGAAAGCGAATATGGCGAAAAAAGCAAGAACCAATTGCTAAAAGAATTATCATAGATTGAATAAATTATTCATCATTAGCAACAATTTCAAATTTTTTGTTGCTAATGTGAATTGTAATGATATTTGGCGAATGTATCTTTTGCAACTCCCTGTGTGTTTTTTTTAAGATTTGAATCACCACATAAAGTACAAATTCTATGTATGGTATGTGTACATATGGACATATATTACATACGTATATGCCCATATGTACACATACCGACCGACCGATATTTAACGTATTTACATTTTACCGCAGAATACATCAGGCTATCAGAAAAAAATGTCACAAATAAAACCATCTCCGCTAAGGTTCACACATACAAAAATATTCAGGATCCAATAACAATAAGAAATGTGACATATCATTGAAGTGAAATGTGGCTAATTTTCATTTGTTAATCAAACATTGATGTTTTGATGGTAATTTTCCGCGACAAAAAGAATACCTCCCTCCCCACATACAATAAACACAGCTACGATCAAATATTATGTTGTTTCTTTACTCTAATATTAAAACACTCGTCTTCCTTTGCTTTCGAAGAAAAATTCTAACATCATTTTTCCTGCACATATGCATTGACAAACTATGTCTTATATTTCTATCCCTCCTCCTATTTGCATTTATTGTTTTGCTTGAGTTTCTTTAGTTTATTATGACAATTTACCACGACCTTGGACTATTAGCGCGGCTTCTTAAAACATCAAACAACTTTACCGTTTGCATAAAACAGGATATCAGAAATGCTATGTTGGAAGAAAAACTAAATAGTTATGTCATTGTTTCAATTTGGGGTGGTTGAAAAGCATGGAAAATGAAAAAAAACGAAACTTTCGTCAAATGTGTAGTTTATGGATTCAACACAATCTTTAGAACATACCCTATAAAACTCGGAAATGTAAAGAGCCATACTATTACAGACAGTGTCCCCAAGAAGATGAAGGAGGTCAAGATCATTCCATAAACCCATAGGCAAATGTTAAAACTATTACATTTTGTGTTTTTTTATTGTGAATATAAATAATATGTGGTTTACTCTCATGCTCCGAAATACAGTGGATTTGTTGATTTCAAACATATCACAATAATCAAGGTAGATGCATATGCGCAGCTGATCAAACATGCATTTTCAAAACAAGTTGTAAATTGAAATTGTCGTTACAAATATACGACAATATTAAACTTTACTGTTTTTTTTTTCGAAAATTATGGTAAAATTGTGTATATATCGTATTAATTGTGTATAATATTAACAAAATTATTTTATCGTTGAGATATCATAATTAGACATTTTTATTCATAAAGTTGTGTTCCAGAAATTGCAAAATCGTACTACTTGCACTTTTTCCCCGTTTTGTGCTAGAAACGGGTTATTTGGAGTATGAATAGGGATGAGGTTCATTGCAGGGCGGGGTTGTCAAACAATATACTAAAAAAGTAGCATTGAATTTACTGAACAATAGATTTTCTATTATTCATTATTATACTGCTAAATCATTATATAGAATTGTCAACCATTTTATACCCTCTACCAAAATATGGAGGGTATAATCACCTGTCTTGTTATTCAATAATATATATTATTAAATTTTATTAGGTCTTCATCAACTCTCACTAAAATTTGGCGTGGTCTACAAAAACATTAAATACCCCTCGGGGAAACTAAAACAAACTGTTATGGCACATTACCAAACGGCATATGTGAACTTCAAAGAAGTTCGCCGAATGATGTACCAGGATAACAGAGTTTGAAACATGAAACTAAAATAGTTTTGTTACCTTTGCAATAAGGGTGAGGTTTTGGGGTGGCTCAGAGAAAAACTTTGCCAAAAGACAATCATAGCAGTAATAAAAGGGTACAAATACAAATGTATTTATTCCCCATAAAAAAACAAAGAGAACTATAAGCAGATACATTCGCCAAATAGCATCGCAATTTATATGTACATCAAAAGAGTCGTGGTAACAATTTGCATATCTGAAAAGATATGATCATTAATTGCACTATAACTAGGTTATAAAGAGGGCAAATTCTTATCCTTTTGAAGATATTTGCATTCGATGGAGTACGAGTATTGAAATTATCCATTCTTAATCCTGTCCAATTACCTTTGTCACCCGTTTATGGTATTTTCGGTTTATTTCATCATGAAGAGAAAATAAAATAGTTTTGGAATACCTGAAATATTTGTATGTCCATACATGTATCCTCGTTTTAGTGGTGTGAGGAAAACACATTGCAAATAAAACAATGGTCGCCAGTGTCGTCCTTTCATAAAACCCCATATATAATCAAAAAACATAAGCTTTGTTCCCTTACTTTTTTAATGGTAAAAGAGAAAACTGCCAAAATTGGTCAAAATTGCTATCTCATGAACATTTTTACAAGAAACGTAAAGGCACGAAAAAATTGTAGATCTGGTAGCAATGTCAAAAAGAGACATAACAATTCAATTTTCTTCATTTATTTCACAGTTTTTAATTTTGTTTTGTCAGCGTTCGCCTTTTTCTTCTGTTGTTCGTTAATTTTTTCTTCATTGTGAAATAAACGTCAAACAAATGTCGAAAAATCAGTTTTACCATTTTTTACCTGCCGAAATTTGTCTCTTCTCTCACTCTTTAAAAATTGCTGCCAGTTTTACCACTTTTTGGGTTTAAGGAACGCTTTGCAGGTTAAAAATGGTAACAAATGGTAACCACAGGTAAGTAAAGGAACACAGCTATTTATATTTATTTATGCACTATGATCTCTTATTATAAAACAAATTCTAACATTATTCTTCCATAATCACATGCACATACATACTACATTTGAATCCTTCCGCATAGTGGCATCCACTGAGGTATTTTTCATCCCCATATTATGTCAACTAAGAATTATGGGGCCGGACTTTGACTATTTTTTTGCTTTTCGGCTCCTTCAAACATCAAAGAAGTTCGCCGTGTGGATATAACAGGAATTCAGCAATACTTGACTACTTAAAGGAAAAACTACGAAACATTGGCTGTAATATGAATGTAATATTGAAAAATTGATTTCTGGAATAGAAGGGGGACAAATGAGTCGTCTTTGGAAATAAAAAGCTTCAATTTGTATACCCTCAACATTTATGCTAACGAGGGTATATGGTAATATTCAAAAATGTTTTACAATCGTTGAAGTTGAGGTTCAGCATTTAATAAGTCGCGAACTGTTAATATATTTTATAAAATATGAATATGTTTATATTAACTGAAGTGTTTTAGCCACGATCTCATAATATGGACCATAACAAATAATTTTCGTGGAAGCTGCGTTGGTGGTAATATAAAAAAATGGGTAAAAATGTGTTGAAGTTAGCAAGCTTTTTTGTGTTTTTTCTTGATTTCTGGTCAAACCAGGGAAAATTCAGACCTGAGCTCAAAGAAAGAATTGAAGAATACCCCTTGGGCAACATGATTCTAATGTGTGACTTCTCGATATATACAGTGCATCCCCCTAAAATCGATGCTGACATTTTGAAGTTTTGAAATCGGGGTTTTTTGAATTTTTCTTATAATTGGATTGTAGAACTCGTGATTCCACGTCGTTTGATGTATATCTCATGAGTGTGCTCCCCACAGCTCCCTAGTAATAGGAGTCCAAAGTCGAATTTTTGGTGCGTAATTTTTCTTTAAAAACCTATTTGTTGGCTTAAAAATTTACAACTGTGACTCAGGTACCCTTGAACACCGCGTGATTTTAGTTTTTTTCCGCGCCGGATTCAATGAGCCCTACCGCGATCGAATCCATCCACTAAAACCGCTGATATAGATACCCTGAAAATAGGAAAATAAGCAAAATTTTATTTTGACTAATCCGCATACTTAACCGCGATTGCCCTTAAATTTTTTTACATAAATGGAATCCTTTATACACGATTATAATATTTGTCAAAAAGGTGTGTCATGAATTTTAGAGATTCGGGAGTAGTATTCGTATTTAACCAAAAATAGAATCAGGTAGCACATCCGCGGTTCTTGACGAATCTGCATAAAATTTGTCTTATTGACGTATTTTTAACAGGGGGTCACTGAAATCGGATGCGCCTTATAATCATATGAACATCGCGTTATTTTTACCCACATGAAGCATTTTGGTGTAGTAAGATGCAACTGATGGCACACTTTGGTCGCTGAATGAAACATGGAAAAATGCAAACATATTGACAGAGATGCACTCGCTCTATGCGAAAAGCACATGCGCCTCAACTGATTTTAACTATTTCGCGCGTTATACGGTTTTTAACTTTTATGTTTTTTCTTTGATTGTAATATCTATATCACTCTTTATTTTCTAATTATATTGCTTATCACACTATGCAAATATACTTTCACGATGATAAACTATTTTCCTTGAAGAGGGTTTAGCAAAGAAATTCAGGTTTTGTTAGGAAATTTAGCGAAATAGTAGAATAACTCCAAAAAATGTTCTCAAATTTTTCGTATTAAACCAAAAAATATATTCTTGAAATAATGTTCCAACAATAAACTTTTGTTGTAGCTGCAATATGCAATTTAAAATCCTAATCAATAAAACTTTGGTATCACATTTTTCTGCACATTGTCTAGATTCTGTACGTATTTTTAATTTATTTTTTAGAGATTTTTATGGACTCTGAGTAAGAATAAATAATATGTACTCCAATATTCCTCCATTATTTTTTGATTTTCCGCGAAAATGAAAATAAATTTAGCTAATATTTAGGCGTCTACGAATAGATATTAAATGTTGTTACCGATTTATATATACATTTTGGTATTACAACACAAAGGGCATTTTTAAATATTTTTTCTTTATAAGGGAATAAAACCCCCCATAACTTTTGGGCGCAGCATCCAATTTTGTGAACGCGAACATATTTGAAACCACGATTTTTTTCTGAACCCATGTAACAAAAATCGTGAATGTGCTTGTAAAAATTTTTTTAAATTTTTTCTCGATGGAATTGTAAAGGAAATTTGAATTTTACCATATACACTTTCATACGGGCAAAATGTGCCTCATCGAAATAACGGTTTTAGACCCCAACTATGTTTGGACGAAATGTGTTTCAGACAATTTGGAGTCGATTTAGCAATGTCCGTCCGTCTGTCTGGCTGGCTGGTGCGCACGATAACTCGAACGGATGAGTAGATTTGGTCCAAAATTTGGCTTTCGCAATATTTTTTTCCAAACTTAGTTTAAGTTCGAAGATGGGTTATATCGGTCCACTCCTTCCGGTACCTCCCACACAAAAGTTCGAAAATGTTCGGAAAATTCGTGCGAACGATAACCCTTGAAGTGAGTAACCGATTTGGTCCATACTTAGCAAATCGTTAAATATCTACCAGACTTAGATATGGTTCCAATATGGACTTAATCGTTCCACTCCTTCGGGTACCTCCCACATAAAATTTCGGATAAGTTCAGTTTAGGGCCTGCTCTCGAATCGCTTTGATTTTTGTTGTAACAACTTGTATTCACTGCCCCCCATACGACGGTACAAGTTTCATCAGGGGCAAGTCTATACTTACTGAGAAAATAACATAAAAGTTGCAAAAAATCCCTTTGACCCCGTGTGTAATGGTTGGAGCGCAAGATAACTTTCGAAAGGATCTGTCGATTCGGTCCAAAATTTGGCATTCGTAAATTTTTTTTCCAAACTTAGTTAAGGTTCGAAGATAAGTGATATCGGCCCACTCCTTCCGGTACCTCCCCCACAAACGTTAACAAATGTTCGGAAAATTTGTTCGTACGGTAACTCTTGAAGGGAGTGGCCGAATTGGTCCATACTTTACACATTTTAATATATCTACCAGATATAGATCAGGTTCAAATATGGACTATATTTGTCCACTCCATCCGGTACCTCCCACACAAAATTTAGGATAAGTTCACTTTAAGACCTGCTATCGAATCACTTTGATTTTTGTTGAAGCAACTTGCATTCGCTGCCTCAATTACGATGGTAAAAGTTTTTTCAGGGGCAAGTCCATACTTAATGAGCAAACAGCCCGAAGGGTGTAAAAACCCCTTATGGCACCAAATGTAGTGGCTGGAGATCTATTCTTTTTATACCTTCAGCCTTTAGGCTAAAGAGGGTATTTACACTTTGATACGACCAAAAATGTGCCTCACCGAAATAATGGTTTTAGACCTCAAGTATGTTTGTACGATATCCGTTTCAGACAATTTTGAGTAGATCTAGCAATGTCCGTCCGTCTGTCGATAACTCTCGAACGGATCAATCGATTCGGTTCAAATTTTGGGTATCGAAATATTTTGTCCAGATTCGATTTAAGTTCGAAGATGGGCCATATAGGTCCACTCCTTCAGGTACCTCCCAAACAAATGTTCAAAAATTGTAGGGAATAACCGATTTGGTCCATACTTTGCACATCGTGTAATTTCTACCAAACTTAGATGAGGTTCCAATATGGACTCAATCGGTCCACTCCTTCGGGTACCTCCCACACAAAATTTCGGAAAAGTTCAGTTTAGGACCTGGTCTCGAATCGCTTTGATTTTTGTTTACGCAAGTTGTATTCGCTGTCCTCTATACGACGCTGTCAGTTTCTTTAGAGGCAAGTCCATACTTCCTGAGAAAATAGCCTGAAAGTTGCAAAAAACCCTATGACACCGTGTGTAGTGGTTGGAGCGCAAGATAACTCTCGAACGGATCTGCCGATTCGGTCCAAAATTTGGCTTTCGTAATATTTTGTCCAAACTTAGTTCAAGTTCAAAGATGGATCATATAGGTCCACAACTTCCGGTACCTCCCCACAAAAGTTCGAAAATGTTCTGAAAATTTGTGCGTACGATAACTCTTGAAGGGAGTAACCAATTTGGTCCATACTTTGCACATTATGAAATATCTACCAGACTTAGATATGGTTCCAATATGGACTTAATCGTTCCACTCCTTCGAGTACCTCCCACACAAAATTTCGGAAATGTTCAGTTTAGGACCTGCTCTCGAATCGCCTTGGTTTTTGTTGTAACATCTTGTATTCACTGTCCCCTATACGAAGGTACAAGTTTCCTCAGGGGCAAGTCCATACTTCCTGAAAAAATAGCCTGTAAGTCGAAAAAAACGATGACACCATGTTTATGGGTGGAAGCGCAAGATAATTCTCGAACGCAAATGCTGATTCCGGCCAAAAATTGACCTTCGTAATATTGTTTCCAAACTTATTTTATGTTCGTAGATAAGCCATATCGGTCCACACCTTCAGGTACCTAACCCACAAAAGTTCAAAAATATACGGAAAAATTGTGCGCACGATAACTCTTGAAGGGAGTGACCGATTTGGTCTATACTTTACACATTCTCATAATATCTACCAGATATAGATCAGGTTCGAATATGGACTATATTTGTCCACTCCATCCCGTACCTCCCACACAAAATTTTGGATAAGTTCACTTTAAGACCTGCTATTGAATCACTTTGATTTTTGTTGAAGCAACTTACATTCGCTGCCTCAATTACGATGGTAAAAGTTGTTTCAGGGGCAAGTCCATACTTCTTGAGAAAACAGCCTGAAGGGTGTAAAAACCCCCTAGGGCACCCCCATGGTCTATGTCGGTCCATTCCTTTAAGTACCTTTTCCGCAAAATTTTTGAACTTTAAGTCTAATCAACATTTTTTTTTGGAAAAATTTGTTTCAATATACACAGGCTGAGGGTATATATCTGTCGGCAAAGCCGACTGATACTTTTTTACTTGTTTTATATATGATTTAGGACAATATTCTACCGTCTTTATTCACATTTTCGTTATCTGCGGTCACAAAATATATTTTATTGGTGTTTTTTCATAATAAATTCTTTCAGAAGATTATGTGTGCTCGATCCAAACTGGTTTTGAAATAGCTAAGGTGAATATATATAGGGAAAATATTGATAACCCAGATCGGACTTTGTAATATTACGCATTTTAGTACTATAAACTAAAATAACGTCATCAGGATAAATCATAGGTTCCTAATATTGTATGTGAAAATGCGGGGATAGTCTACGGCTATTGTCCAGTGAATATATATCTGACATACGATTCCTAACATTCATGGTTATGGCATGGTTCTTAATACACACGGTGTGCCTTAACCAAATTTAAATGGAAGGTGCTTACACCTGGGAAGTTTTTGCAGATTCTGATACTACAATGCTCATAGATGAGAAATATCAAGAAACAAAAAAATCGCCGGAGGGATTTTCAAATAAATCGCGATTTAAGTTCACCTTTTTAGGGTTTCTTTAGGTTTTTACGATTTTGTTGGGAAACCGCGAGACCTATGTAAATGAGCCTAAACAAATGTTGTAGCTCTGAAAATTTTGCAAAAGATTGACCTTTATTATATATTCGTAGGTTTTACCGTTTTTGAGATATAGAAGTTCAAATTGAGACAATGTGCTGACTGTATCGTCTCCTTATAAAACAATATCAAGCTCAGTGCGCCTTAACTAACTTTGGATGAAAAGCTCTTACACATGGGAAGATTTCGCGGATTCTGAAACAGCAATGTTCATAGATATGAAAAATAAAAAAAAAACAGAAAAAATCACCGGAGGGATTTTTAAATAAATCGCGCTTAAAATTCACAATTTTAGGTTTTTTAGGTTTTCACGATTTTGCTTGGAAACCGCAAGTCGTATCGAAATGAGTCTAAAGAAAATGTTGTAGCTGTGAAAATTCTCTACAAGACTGATCTTTAGGTTTTTTTGTGGGTTTTACCATTTTTGAGATATAGAGGTTCAGTTCAAATTTTTAGGTTTTTATATTAAGTCTTCAAGATTTTGGTTGGAAACCGCAAGTCATATTAAAATGGGACTAAAGAAAATGTTAGGTGGCAGTAGGTGGCATCCAAGAAGGTATATTGATAAACAACAATTACATAAATAATATCAGATATGCTGATGACACTACATTAATATCCGACAGCATATCAGGCCTACAAAATCTTGTTGATAGACTAACATCAAGTAGTGAGTTGTATGGTCTAAAAATAAACACCCTCAAAACAAAATTTATGATAATAAGTAAGAACAACGCTCACAACGAGTTGATTTTAAAAATACAAAATTTCCATATTGAGAGGGTACAAAGTTTCAAATATCTGGGAGTTTTGCTAAATGATCAATGGGACTACTCAAAAGAAATCAAATGTCGCATAGAAATGGCAAGAGATGCATTTCATAAATATAAAAAAGTTCTAATAAGCCATGATATAAATGTTGCAACAAAATCTCGTTTAATAAAAGCGTATATATGGCCAGTCTTGTTATATTCAGTCGAAGTGTGGACGTTAAAAGCGGCAGATATCAAACGACTCGAAGCATTTGAGATGTGGGTATACCGTCGAGCACTAAAAATACCATGGGTCCTGCATGTATCAAATACTGAAGTATTGCGAAGAATGAATACAACAAGAGAATTATTAAACAACATAAAGAAACGGAAAACGGCATATCTAGGGCACATTATGCGAAACCGTAAATACATCATTCTCCAGGAAATACTACAAGCAAACATAGAAGGAAGACGTACCAGAGGAAGAAAAGAGATGCAATGGATTCAAAATATCCAACAATGGACAGAATTCCAGAACGCCGAAAATTTAATAAGCATAGCGAGAAATAGAGATATATTTTCCTATTTTGTTAATAATTTATAAACACATAAACATGTAATTTTTTTGACAATTGTAATATGATCGCTAACATTCGAAAATCGAATAAGCAATAAAGAAGAAGAAAGAAAATGTTGAAGCTGTGAAAATTCTCTACAAGATTGGATGATTTATTTCTTCCTAGGTTGTACCACTTTCAAGATATGTAACTTTAATTTGGGAAATTGCAGTAATGACATTGTTTTATAAGGAGGCATTGTCTCAATTTGAACTTATATATCTCCAAAACGGTAAAACCTACGAAAATATCATAAGGATCAATCTTGTGGAGAATTTTCACAGCTACAACATTTTCCTTATGCCCATTTACATAGGACTCGCGGTTTCCAACAAAATAGTGAAAACCTAAAGAACCCCCAAAAATATGAACTTAACTCGCGATTTATTTGAAAATCCCTCCGGCGATTTTTTTTGTTTCTTGATATTTTTCATCTATGAGCATTGTAGTATCAGAATCTGCAAAAACTTCCCAGGTGTAAGCACCTTCCATTCAAAATTAGTTAAGGCGCACCGCACCGTGTACTATAATGATGGCAGCTACTCTTGCTCTGAGAAAATTGACTGAATTAACCCTACAATTCTACATTCAAAGTTCAAAGAAAAATGGCCGCAGGTTAAGCTAGGAAATCAGAATTAATAAAAATAGGAGAAAAATACGGAAATTTTCAAAAACAAAAAAAAAAATTGGTGTCAGGTGTGAGCATTAATGACTTAACATTACCATTGACGAAATAAGAATTTACAAATGTTTACCAAATGATTATTAATAAACGTCGTATAAAAGAAACATTTGGTAAAGCGAAATATGTGAACATCAACAAATTTATTTGCATTGTGCACAGGATATCAGAAAAGAAATTAAAAAAAAAACCATCACATCAAATTTCAAATTCAAACAAATATGCAGCATTTTTTAACAGGATGTCATAATAATGAATAGAATTCTTAGCGAACAATAATTTTGAGTACATTTCATACCTATCCTATGATGCGGATTTCGTTTCATCATTATGTCATGCCTAATTACTATTAGATATGGCTCAGAAACGACGACAAGCGGTACATTTTGTCTTAATCAAAGCCATTTACCTCATCTTATAACAGGATAATAGATCAGTGAATTAAAAAATAAATGATGTTAGGCTTTTGCAGGGTTAACCTTCTTTATAAAGATTTATTTGAAATATAAGCAATGGAATAGGCATTTGAAACCCAGTGGGTTATATATAAACGTACTATTCAAAAGCGAAGTAATTGGAAAACTACAATACCAATAACCTAAATAGCAGAATTTGATTTGTAGATCTTAGATGAAATAATTTCATAAAAATAAAGAAAAAGCTGAGGAAGAAAATTGAAAATCGTATCATTAGACGTCATTAGCTGAGAATAATCGCTATCGTTTTCTATTCGAATCCGATGGCATCACATTTGAAGACTTCAACAAGATATGCGTCATTTTTCGTTTCATCCCCATGTCTTGGCTAATGAGAATTAGATATGGCTTAGTGCCAACGACAAGCGGCACATTTCATTATCATCAAAGACAATTGCCGCATCTAGTATCAGGAGTTCAAAATTTTTAGAAAAAAGTTTTTGAATCTAAACTTTTTTTAAAATAGGGAGGCAGATGCGTTGTTAATATTTCCCTTAACAAACTGTTAATTGCACGCGTCAATGACTACATGAAATTTACCGTTATTATTGGTTCCATGGACATCAAAATGGTTCACTTGACACGTGATGATATAACACGATCATTATAATAGGAGCTCCGATTTACTCGCGAATTCGAGAAGAGTTTCACTCGCGAGTGGAATTCGAGCGAGTATTCGGAGCTCTGATTATAATAATTCGGATTTGGTGTTTTGCCATCAAATGTTCGCAGATTTTCTTCATTGTCTTTGCAGGATGCTTTGTTTGCAAGAAAACCATGAGTTTTATATCTTATCCCTTAGTTCATTCCGACTTAAGTGCATCCGCAGTAGCTTAAGCTAATATTTGTCTTTATTTCTCTTTTGAATACATGCTTCTCGTCTCCCCTTTCTCCCAGTAACGGTATAGTAAGAAATTCACATTTATAATTCGCGGTCTAACCCATCATACCAGTTTCTTTTCGAACGTTTGGCAAATGTTTTTTCTTGTGTTCGCCAAAAGTTCGAAAACTATATAATTTTCGAACATTTGGAGAATGTTTTTTCTTCACAAGAAAAATTGTTTCGAGAAAAAAAATTTTAGTTCGGGTTTTCTTTATACACTCAGCATTTATGCTAACACTTTCATACGGGCAAAATGTGTCTCATCGAAATAATGGTTTTAGACCCCAAGTATGTTTGGACGAAATGTGTTTCAGACAATTTGGAGTCGATTTAGCAATGTCCGTCTGTCTGTCTGGCTGGCTGGTGCGCACGATAACTCTCGAACGGATAAACCGATTTGCTCCAAAATTCGGTTTTCGCATTATTTTGTCCAAACTTAGTTTAAGTTCGAAGATGGGTTATATCGGTCCACTCCTTCCGGTACCTCCCCCACAAAAGTTCGAAAATGTTGGGAAAATTTGTGCGCACTATAACTTTTGAAGGGAGTAACCGATTTGGTCCAAAGTTTGCATATAGTGAAATTTGTAGCAAACTTAGACGAGGTTCCGATATGTTCCGGTCCACGCCTTCGGGTACCTCCCACACAAAATTTCGGGAAAGTTCAGTTTAGGACCTGCTCTTGAATCGCTTTGATTTTTGTTGTAGCATGTTGAATTCACGGCCTCTTATACGGCGGTACAAGTTTCATCAGGCGCAAAACCCTACTTCCTGAGAAAATAGCCTGAAAGTTTCAAAAAAAAAACTCTATGACACCGTGTGTAGTGGTTGGAGCGCAATATATATCAGGTTCGAATATGGACTACATTTGTCCACTGCTTCGGGTGCCTCCCAAACAATATTTTGGATAAGTTCACTTTAAGGACTGCTCTGGAATCAATTTCATTTTTGTTGAAGCGACTTTCATTCAATGCCTCAGTTACGACGGTAAAAGTTTTTTCAGGGGCAAGTCCATACTTCTTGAGAAAACAACCCTAAAAGTGTAAAAACCCTCTATGGCACCATGTAGTGGCTGCAGAGCACGACAACTCCCGAACCACATACTGAGTTGATCCACACTTTGCATATCGTAATATTTATTAAAATATTAGATGAAATTCGAAGGTGGTGCTTGTAGGTCCACTCCTTCCGGTACCCCCCGCACAAAAATCGATAATATTAGCTAAAATAGTACACGTGATATCTGTCGGTTCATACGCTTAAAATTGTCAAAACCCCTTAAATAAACACGTTTTTGGAAAAAAAAAAAGTGTTTCAATTCACACAGGCTGAGGATATATCTCTGTCGGCAAAGCCGACTGATCCTTTTTTACTTGTTATACCCTCAGCCTTTAGGCTAAGGAGGGTATATACACTTTGATACGATGAAAATGTGCCTCATCGAAGTAATGGTTTTAGACCCCAAGTATGTTTGGACGAAATGTGTTTCAGACAATTTGGAGTCGATCTAGCCATGTCCGTCCGTCTGTCTGTCTGTCCTGCTGGCTGGAGCGCACGATAACTCTCAAACGGATGAACCGATTCGGTTCAAATTTTGGCTTTCGTAATATTTTGCCCAAACTTACTTTAAGTTCGAAGATGAGCTACATCGGTCCACTCCTTCCGGTACCTCCCCCACAAAAGTTCGAAAATGTTTGGAAAGTTTGTGCGCACGATAACTCTTGAAGGGAGTGACCGATTTGGTCCATACTTTGTATAGCGTAATCTTTCTACCAGAGTAATATGAGGTTCCAATATGGTCTCAATAGGTCCACTCCTTCGGGTACCTCCCACACAACATTTCGGAGAAGTTCAGTTTAGGGCCATCTCTCGAATCGCTTTGATTTTTGTTTTAGCAACTTGTATTCACTGCCCTCCATACGACGGTACAAGTTTCATTAGGGGCAAGTCCATACTTCCTGAGAAAATAACATGAAAGTTGCAAAAAACCCCTATGACACCGTGTGAGGTGGTTGGAGCGCAAAATAACTCTCCAACGGATCTGCCGATTCGGTCCAAAATATGGCCTTAGTAATATTTTGTCCAAACATAGTTTAAGTTTGAAGATAAGCCATATCGGTCCACTCCATCAGGTAACTCCCCCACAAATGTTCACAAAATTTCGGAAAAATTGTTCGTACGGTAACTCTTGAAGGGAGTGGCCGAATTGGTCTAACTTTACACATCCTAATATATCTACCAGATATAGATCAGGTTCAAATATACACTATATTTGTCCACTACATCCGGTACCTCCCACTCAAAATTTCGGATAAGTTCACTTTAAGACCTAATATCGAATCACTTCGATTTTTGTTGAAGCAACTTGCATTCGCTGCATCAACTACTATGGTAAAAGTTTTTTTCAGGGGCAAGTCCATACTTCTTGAGCAAACAGCCCGAAGGGTGAAAAAACCCCATAGGCACCATATGTTGTGGCTGGAGATCCACTTCCATAATGGTCAATGTCGATCCATTACTTTTAGTATCTCCTACGCAAATCTTTTGATCTTTAATCCTAATACAAATTTATGTCAGTTCAAACGCCCAACATTTTTAAAACCCCCTAAATACATATGTTTTTTGGGAAAAAAATTGTTTCAAAATACACAGGCTGAGGGTATATCTCTGTCGGCAAAGCCGACTGATACTTTTTTACTTGTTAAAATTTCTATGAAAAATTCCATTTTTCATGGAATTGACTGTTTTCCCAAAATTTACCTATTTTGGTATACCGGTATCCTTGGTATGTATCGCAGGGGGGTTTGTATAGATTTATCGGTGTCAAGTCTTATTATATGCTTAATATTTCGTATAATTATTTGATCAGTATCAGGAGATCTGGTTATTCCTTACACCTCCTTCCCGGCGATTTTAGTTTTTTTACGCGGTATCCAGCTCTGTTTTAGATATTGTGCTGTTCCAATGTTTATTTTTGGACTTCGTTGGATCCACAATTTTCAAAAAGTACTATTTTAGCAAAGCTTTGATATAAATTTCTGGTCATAATTTAAGTTTTTCTTAAAAAGTAGACATGTCTTTTTTTCGACATACTTGTCTGTCAAAAGTAAACATAGGTGGGATAAAATGTACTCCTCATGAAAGCTTTTTGTCCCCTTCTTCTGATTAAAAATAATATGGTGCCAATCAATACAAAAAACTCATCAAAAATGAACTAATAGATATTCATACCGCGGAGTTGCAAATGTTTTGAGTAGGCTAAATATATGTATGTACAGTATCGGCCAAAACTAAAGCACCCCCTCAGTAAATTTTTTTGAAATGATAATTTTTTTATGAAAACTAAATTATAAATTTATATTTTATTTTTTTTTTTTATTTATTTATATCTTTATAATTGAAAAACACAAAAATAAGGAATTCAGAATTTAATAAACAAAAGTTAAAATTCAAAAAATATTTTAGGTCGCAAATATCAGCGGACAAAACTAAAGCACCCCCAATTTGAGGTACAACAAAAACTATTGAAATCAATATTTCGTTGCATATCCTCTATTCTGCATGACACAGTCACATCTTTTAGGCATAAAGGATACTAAATTATTAATTATTGCAGGCGAAATAATCGATTTTTGGAAAATTTAGCTTAAATCCTCAAAATACTGAAAATCGGAAGGTATCGTTATATGGAGGCTATACCCAAACGTGGACCTAGGTCCACGATTTTTGGTGGATATTTTTTATGACCACTATGAACCCTAAGTACCAAATTACAGCTAATTTAGTAGGAAAATGTGGCTTAAATATCCAAAATACCGAAGATCGGAAGGTACCGCTATAAGGGGGCTATACCGAAACATTAGCCGATATTGTTCATATTCATCCAAAAATGATGCTACAGCATCCACTAGTCAAATAAAATACGCTAACGTTTAAAAATTAGCAAAAGAACGAATTACAGAAGAACGATAGACGCCGGCTTATTCAGTCGACGACCAGCAAAAAACCTTTCATATCGACTAAAAATGAAGGAGCCAGACTGGCATTCGCCAAGACCCATTTGAACTGTTTTCCGATGAATCTATGTTTAATTTAAAGTATTCAGATGATAAAAGGCTTGGACCAAATGGGCAACCGTTAAATCCTAAATATTTCAAAGACGCTGTAAAACATGGAGGCTGAAGGTTTTTTGCTGGTCGTCGACTGAATGAGCCGGCGTCTACCGTTCTTTTGCAATTCGTTCTTTTGCTAATGTTTAAACTTAAGGGATTTAGTATTTGACCAGAGAATGCTGTAGCATCATTTTTGGATGAATATGAACAATATCGGCTAATGTTTTGGTATAGCCCCATTATAGCGGTACCTTCCGATCTTCGGTATTTTGGATATTTAAGCCACATTTTCCTACTAAATTAGCTGTAATTTGGTACTTAAGGTTCTTAGTGGTCACAAAACATATCCACCAAAAATCGTGGACCTGGGTCCACGTTTGGGTATAGCCTCCATATAACGGTACCTTCCGATTTTCAGTATTTTGAGGATTTAAGCTAAATTTTCCGCAACCCGATTATTTCGCCTGCAATAATTAATAATTTAGTATCCTTTATGCCTAAAAGATGTGATTGTGTCATCCAGAATAGAGGATAAGCAACGAAATATTGATTTCAATAGTTTTTGCTGTACCTCAAATGGGGGGGTGCTTTAGTTTTGTCCGCTTATATTTGCGACCCAAAATGTTTTTTGAATTTTAACTGTTGTTTATTAAATTCTGATCTCCTTATTTTTGTATTTTTCAATTATAAAGATATAAATAAATAAAAAGAAAAATAAAAAATTAATTTATAATTTAGTTTTCATAAAAAAATTATCATTTCAAAAAAATTTACTGAGGGGGTGCTTTAGTTTTGGCCGATACTGTAAGTGTTCATAACTGAATAATCATTTTTAAATCTTAACAAGTGAGCAAAGGCTATAGTCGGGATGGGGCCGACCACGTGATACCCTACACCACTACCCCTTTGCATAAGCTTTTCACTGCTAAACATTTCTTTTAGGGAATATAATCCGACTACCACCAAAAATAATATGCCTCTTTCTCTCTGGGACCCCTATAAGCAACCAAAATTTCGTGACCATCCGATCAAAATTACGACCTGTAGCTTGATTGCAAAAAATTGAAGAATTCGATGCATTATCGACTATTGTTTTATCTCCCTTGTTTGACCACCTTCGCCAACCTACTTTACACCAATAAAACGTAATATTTTCTTCTTCCATTTACAGGCTTTGCCGTTGGAATACCACTACTAGAAGCCGATATATTCACAAAGAATAAAACTTTGAATTTGTCTCCAAATGAGTTTTTCTCCATTCCGACCCCTAAATATTATCCGACTATCGCCAAAATCAATAGGCTTCTTCCTCTGTGGGGCCCCATCTACCCCCAAAATTTCGTCACCATTCGATCAAAATTCCAACTTGTAGCGTGATTACAAAAAAGGGAAAAATTTGGTTTTTTTACTGAATTTTGCAATATCTCGGTTTGCTCACTTACGCCAACATACTTTGCATCAATATAAACGAGATCTTTTCTTCTTCCATTGACGGGTATTCCTGTTGGAATACTCCAACCAGAAGCGGAGATATTCGCATAAGAAAAAAACGTTGATTTTCCTCCACATAAACTTTTCGCTTATTCCGACTCCTGAATATTATCCGACCATCACCAAACTAAATTGGCTTCTTCCTCTGTGGGACCCGCATCCACTCCCAAAAAACTCGTGACGATCCGATCAAAATTGCGACCTGTAGCGTGACTACAAGCAAATCAGAAAATGGGATGCATTACCGACTATTGCGATATCTCTGTTGTTTGAGCAGCTATGACAACCTACTTTACATCGTTGTAAAGGTGATATTTTCTACTTTCCTTGCCAGGTTTTGCTTTTGATATACCTCTTAAAAAACAGAGATATTGGATTTGAAATAAAACGTAGACCTTTTCTCTAAATAAGTTTTTGCCCATTCCGACCCTGAATATTATCCGACCATCATTAAATTCAGTAGGCTTCTTCCGCTGTGGGACTCCCATTAACCCCCAAAATTTCGTGACGATCCGATCAAAATTGCGACCTGTAGCGTGATTACAAAAAAATCGGAAAATGGGATGCATTATCGACTATTGCCATATCTCTGCTATTTGACTACCTACGACAACCTACTTTACATCGTTGTAAAGGTAATATTTTCTACTTTCCTTGCTAGGTTTTGCTTTAGATATACCTCTAAAAGAAACAGAGATATTGGCTTTGAAATAAAACGTTGACCTTTCCCCAAATAAGTGTTTGCCCATTTCAACCCCAGAATATTATCCGACCATCATCAAAATCAATAGGCTTCTTTCTCTTTGGGACCTCCATTAACCCCCAAAATTTCGTGACGATCCGATCAAAATTGCGACCTGTAGCGTGATTACAAAAAAATCGGAAAATGGGATGCATTATCGACTATTGCGATATCTCCGTCATTTGGTTACCTACGCCGACCTAGTTTGCATCATTGTAAAGACGGGATCTTCTACTTTCATAGTCAGGCTTTGCTTTTGGAAATTTTACAACAACGCAAAAATGAAAATTGGGGTTTTATTTGCTACTATTGTGATATCTTCGTTGTTTGATCACCTACGAGCACCTACTTTACATCATTAGAAAGGTGATATTTTCTACTTTAATTGTCAGGTTGCTTTTGGTATACCCCACATAGAAGCTGAGATATTCGCTTTGGAAAAAAACGTTGTCTTTTTATCCACCTAAGTTTTTTTCCCTTTCCGACCCCTAAATATTATCCGACCATCACCAAAATCAATAGGCTTCTTCCCCTCCGGGACCCCCATCAACATGCAAAATTTCGTGAAGATCCGATCAAAATTGCGACCTGTAGCGTGATTACAAGGTTTAGATGGACAGACGGACAGACGGACGGACGGACGGACTGACGGACGGACACACATAGCCAGATCGACTCAGCTCGTCGAGACATTCATTTTGGTATATATAAGTATGGGTCTACGACCATTATTTCGATGCGTTACAAACTTTTTGGCCAAAACCAACTTATAATACCCTCCCCACATAGTGGTGTGGGTATAAAAATAAGGTCAATAAAGAATAAAATAACAAAAACAAATATTTTTCAAAACTCAAAATTACCCTAATAATAGATTGAATGTGATATAGGCGTCGGAGTTGCAAATGTTTTGAGCATCTCTGTATATGTCAACCTTAGCGGCGATTGTTCTGTTTGTTCAGATTACTGCAAAAACTATTTTCCTCCTTTTTCTAACATGTCTTTTTTCTTTTTTTCTGACAGCCTGATGTAATCTGCGGTAAACTTCTTTGAAGATAAAATAAACCGAAAATACCTTAGATATCCGTCAAACTTAATTTGACAGAATAAAGATGGAAACATTGCAATCCGCAATTGAATACTATATGGCGAAAAGTGTAACGAAACCAATTGAAAAAAGAATTATCATATAAATTCTTCATCATTAGCAATAACTAACAATTCGTTGTGAATATAAATGTTATGCCATTTGGTGAATGTATTTTGTGTAGCTCTTTTTTAAGAATTTAATGTCCAGATATAGAACAAATTCATATGTATACATTAGGGTGGTTTTAAAAAATCGATGTCGGATTTTTTTAGGCGGCACCACTTATGTCGTTTAGTTTTGTTAGATTATAAGATTGCCAAAGTTCGAGCACATTTGGAATATGTAAACACGTGCAACGTATCGAATATTAGAATCCGAACCGAATTTCACAATTTTTTGTAGGATTAGTTTTTTAGTCACAACAAAGAATTAGTAACATTTGTTCATCAATTGGACCATAAGTATAGCCTGCAGAGCGATTTCGTGCAAATTGTAAAGTTCAAAACCAATCCTTCAAACAGTTTTGAGGATGATAATTATCCTCTGCGAGCATAAAGCTGTGTCTATGATTTGAACGGAGGAAGATATACCGATAGAAAAGTAGATATGATGTTCAAGACAAGTCAGACAAGGGGAGCCATTGATTATCCTAGCAATCAGTCGTGAGGGGGGATTCGTGTCTTCCTTAATCTTAACTTTATATCCTCCTGAACATAAACAAAAAAAATATTATAGACTCCCTGAAGTAAAACATAAGAAAGTTTGGGGTGGACTAAGTGTCTGGTCAACGCTGTACCCTTGTTGATCCAGAATGAAAATAATCGATCTGAAAGAGTCAATCCTTGAGAGCAAAGTTATCCCAACTTCAGGTGTGGTCGAAGTTGGAGCCTCAGCACCCATCCCTACCGTGGTTTCAAAGGCTGACATTTGATTGAAACCCCGAATTCAACCTCCTACCCTCTCCTTTGTTTACCTCACCAAGTAAGAAAAATAGGGATAATTTAGCCTTCCATGTTATTAAACATTAGGTTTGTATTTGAAACAAAAGTAATATTTTTTTTATAATATATTATTAATAATTCAAAACAGATTGATGTAACAATGGTATATACTTCGAAAGTAGTTTCTAATGTACACCTGAACCATCTTGCCCTTATGGGGAAGAATAATTTTGGAGTAATAAATTAATGATTACAAATACTAGAACGAGATATCTTAATAAAGATTAATTTCGATTCAGATATCTTTCTAACATAGGGAAAAAATTTATTTTGTAGCATACTAGACTAGTACTTCTAATATATGAGTTAATTAAACAACAATTCAAAATGAGCGTTCTCTATCAATTAATTTTGGAAGATAAATAGGCATATAGGTATATGTCGATGGCAATAAGTTTGATTTAACAGTTTACATTGGATATTTAACTATTGACGCAGACAAAGGATCTGTTATCCTTGAAACATGTTCAGGAATTAAAATATAAACGGGGAAAAAATTAAAATTTGAGAAAAAAGAATGATCCTTTGTCTATTTCAACATTGAAATTATCCTTTTCTAGTTCAGTTTTATAAGATCCTTTTCATATGCAAATATTTTACTTTTTCTTTATTACTCACACTCACTCAGATTAATGCATATCCTTTGTAATTCAATGTCACACTAACGATGATCCTCGAGGCCTCGATGATTGCTTGTATATGTGTGTAGGATGGATGACTTTTATATATTGATGGATTGATTATGTGTTGAGTTTTGCTGTAACAATTGAGGATGGTTAATTTATAATAAAACGTTTGCATATGTTTGGAATTATCAAGATTAAATGTTTATACGTCACTTATAGTACTTATCCATAAATTTTAGATAGTAGAAATAGTTAGGTCGGAGTAGGAATTGAACCCACGAACGTAGTTTTGAACACAGTCGGACACACTGCAGCACCCTCTTGCCAACTGGGCTACTGAGTGGTTATGCTGCTCAGGTGCTGTGTAGATGTTTTGTTTGCAGCCTGCTGAGTGTGACTCAATTCGTTGGGCAATTGATCTATTTTTATCTCACACGATTATATTAGACTTCAAGTGCGGAAGCGAAAAGTGGCTGGATTTTTTGGTGTAAGCACGTGTGATTACCCTGTGTAGGCGAATTGGTGTAACAGATGATTGGAGTAGATACCCTTGGACTAATTGATTCACCAGCGTTGTTACTCCGATGTTTCTCCAAACAAATGTGGGGTGAAATAAGACAATCAGTCGGAGTTGGAGTATGAAGATTAAATTGGTATTCAAGGTTCACAACTCGGAGGTACTTCTACCGGGTATAGGTGGTGATGTTAGCCGTTGATATAAGCTGTCTCAACAATGAACTTAAACGATCACATTCATGCAGTAAAAACGTCACCAAAAATGGTTAATCCTCCTCCACAGAGTTTATGCCGCAAAGGAGGAATTAGTTACAGATCTTCTGAATACACAAAATTTTTGAAGGATTAAAAACTGGTTGCTTTGCAAAGGCAACAAATATTGTTGGTAATATTTTCCGAAATATCAGTGATCACTCATGAGGTCGTTGAAATTGAAAAAATTTGCTTTTATTTGAAGTATAATTGGATAAAAATTTTTTACGGATTGTAGAAATTTTTCCGGATTTAGCGATGCACTGAATAATTTTCTTTTGCTTGAATAGTTGAGATTGAGCGCTTTGTTAACTTAATATTTTTCGGAGATTCCTTCAATTAAATGTGCGTTGTCTTATCAATGTCCAGCAAGCAAAAGAATTAGCATAGGGCAATATGAAGTTTTGTAAGCGAAGGGTTTAAAAGTAACAAATGTTCACCACTAAATTGTATGCATTAGGTGAGACAATTCAACGAAGAAGCAGGAAAAAGGTAAAAAAAAAAATTTGGGCTAATTACTCACTAACACAAATAAATCGATTTTTATCTCTATTCTCCAGCAAATTTACCGTAATCAGATAATTAAAAATATAAAAAATTAAAAAATATATTTGATCCGATCGGGATTCGAACCGGGCACACTACGAGAGTGAAGCGGCAACACTTCCTTCAGCCCACTGTACATGTTGGGGGTGGTTTCGACAAATGTATCGACCAATCGTTGGAAGTGGTTCCGTTACTAGAGGAAGTTCCCGAAATTGGTAGATACTAAAAATAGAACAATTGTTCTGCAAGTACATAACATCCCAGCGAACATTTTATTTTTTTGAATCGATACGAAAACATTTTGTTTTGATGGACCATAATTTCACCACAAAATTCGCCTTTGGCCCTATGCAAATTATGGTATACCATGGACACTTTGAGGCTCCAGTGGCTCGTGTTAACATATTCCGATTGTGCTCAAACTCTGGCAATCTTTAAATCTAACAAAACTAACTTTGAGTTGAAACCACCTTAGTATACATACATACCCATGTATATCCTTTGATTGCTGTTTTGTTTGTTTTATTTGGCGAATTTTTCACACTTCATAGAACCACCCTAAAACCCCACCCTTATTGCAAAAGTAACAAAACTATTCTAGTTTCATGTTTGAACCTCTGTTATCCTGGTACATCATGCGGCAAACTTCTTTGAAGTTCACATTTGCCGCTTGGCAATGTGCCATAACTTTTATTTGCCCAGTGGTGCAAGGATGATTAGAAAACTATGAAATAAGGTTAATTTTTTTTCCAAAATTACAGGAAAAAAATTTAGATTATGATAGTAAAGATACAAATTTGAAACACGTGTATCGATGTTTTGAAAGATTACATAAGGAAATAAAATTCCCCACTTAAAAAAAATAAATATTCGAATTAAGATTCTTTGGAATTCTTCTATTTTTTATATTGTGCTCAAGGCAACCTTAGCGGAAAATATCCGATTTCCCATAGTTTTTTTTTCACATAACTAACAACTTACCCTAAAATATTCTATAAAACTATTTTGTTTTCCTTGATATTTCTGACATCCTAATATATCCTTCGGCAAAGAAATAAAATGCAAACAATAAAATAAATATCTAATGTATTTAACAATTTTAGGGGATGGGCAATTTTCACTGCATCATTGAATGCAAATAGAATGACAAGGATAACAGCTTTTATTGCTCAAAAATGATCATGGCATTTATCATCATTAGCATCGAAGAAAAAATGTACTTTATCTTATTGTTCAGCATTTGAATGGTGATGACGTTTGGTGAAGGTATCTTCCTTCCGCTCTCTTTGTGTTTTATAAGGTTAAAGAAGCACACACATATGAGTGTCCTTTGATTGGCTCCATTGAATCACCCTAAAACTCCACCCATATTGAAATAGTAATAAAACTATTCTTTTTCTTTTTATTTCTGTTATCCTGGTAAAACATGCGGCAAACTTCTTTGAAGTTCGCACATGCCGCTTGGCAAGATGCCAAACACTATTTTTGTGTGCCCTGTGGAACGCGGAAAGCTTTTGTTTTTTATATTTTTTCATTGGACATAAAACTGAAATAATGAAATCCTGATACAAATTCTGGAACATATGTATACTTTGATATCAACAAAAATAAATAAATAAAATAAAATAAAGTTGTATGTACTCATGGACTCCTTATATACAATTGCAGAAACAGAAAACGTAAATAAGTTTTTTTATTCACAAAAGTCGACCAAATAGCCCAAAAATAGCAGGTAAATAAGTTTTATTTAATTAACTCTCTTTCGAGATGAGCTGTTATTACATTGAAAATTAGGAGTCTACCGAAGTGCCACACATAATCCAACATTTATAAATAAAAAAGTGAAAGGACAGTTTAAGTGTAAACAATTTCAATTTTAAGAATAACAAGTAAAAAAGCGTTAAGTTCGGCCGGGCCGAACTTTTCATACCCTCCACCATAAAATATTCTGAACTAAAATGGAATAATTAGTTTTCATTTCAGCCCCCAACTTTACGTGGGTACGTTAAAATGTCAGATAATGTACATAACATGCTTCATTCGGGAGGCCCTTTTTTATGGTGCCTATATCTAACTATGTATGTTGACAATTTTTGGTGGGCTAGAAATTGGGAGGTACCGTTATATAGGGGTTATAATAAAACATGGACCTATGTTGACAGTTTTTGATGGGAGTCTTTAATGTCAAATAACTCCTAATTCGGTTAAAAATTGTAGCTAAAATCCTCAAAATACCTAAAATCGGTACATAACGTGGGAACTTCAAATGTCATTATCAGCTAGTTCGGAGGTACCCCTGTATGTGGGCTATACGAAAATATGAACTTTAATGAACAATTCTTGTTGCAGAATTTTTAAAGCTAAGGTACGGAAAATCGGGAGGTTTGTTTTGGGGCTATACCAAAACTTGGACCTACGTTCGGTTAAACATTTTAAGTAAAATCCTCAAAGTACCGAAAATCGGGAGGTATCGTTATATTGGGGCTATGTTGAAAATTGTTGATGCAGGTGTGTGGTGACCACTACAACCTTCAAATGTCAAATTACAGTTAGTTCGGTTAAAACTTGTAGCTAAAATTGCCAAATTACTGAAAATCGGGAGGTACCGTTATATGGGAGCTATATCCAAACATGGACCTATGTTCATAATTTTTTCGAATATAAGATTTTTGGTCACTAATAACCCTAAATATCAAATTATAGCTAATTCGGTCTAGAAATGTGACTTAAAACGTCAAATACCTGAAATCGGGCGTTAACGTTATATGGGGGCTATTCCAAAACATGGACCTATGTCCACTAGTTTTGTTATATAAGTTTATTGACACTTAGGAACCCTAACTGTCAATTTATAGCTAAATCGGTCTGAAAATGTAGCTAAAAACGTCAAAATTCCGTAAATCGGGGGGTACCGTTATATGGGGGCTATACCAAAACGTGGACCTATGCTCACAAGCTTTGTTATGTAAGTTTATTGACACTTAAGAACCCTAAATGTCATGTTATAGCTAAATCAGTCTGAAAATGTAGCTAAAAACGTCAAAATACCGTAAATCGGGGGGTACCGTTATATGGAGGCTATACCAAAACGTGGACCGATATAGCCCATCATCGAACTTGACTTGCCTGCAAACAAAAGAAGACTTTTCCCAAAATTTCAGCGTTCTATCTCTATTTCTGTGGATGCTAGAGTGATTACCACAGACGGACGGACGGACGTGCACTGATCGGCTCAGAATTTTACCCTGATCAAGAATATATATACTTTATAGGGTCGCAAATGAGTATTTCAATGCGTTACAAACGGAAAAACAAACTTAATATACCCTCCATACTATGGTGGAGGGTATAAAAATATAGCGTTGTAATAGAGACCACAAGGTGTCTTTATGATTCAAGAAATCGCCAGTAGTTAAATTTCAGCATGATCCAAAAAGCGTAAAAGTGTTTAGCTTTTTGGAGAGAAGGTACCTGAATGGGTCGACATATTCCATATGGGAATTTAATCTAATTTTGGAAACATTACTTTCGATATTTATTTTACCGAACAAAAAAATTGTGACGAATAATTTTAACTTTTGTGAGGAAATATTCGAAGATAGTCCTTATCGGAGACCATCTTCGAAGTTGACATAAGACTGATAAAAGCATTGCGATGAAAAATGGTTGGACCAATACCGGTCCCTGCTTTCATGTGGACCAGCTGTTTTTTGTAAATAACCAAATGATTTTATGACAGGAAGCATAGACTTGCTCATGAAAAACATGAAATCGTTTTAAACAGTCCCATAAGGACAACTTTCAATAAAACTTTCCAAATTATCCTCGAACAACCCCTAATGCGCACTTAAAATTTTAGCTTTTATGAGGGACATACTTAAAGCAGTTATCCGATACAGTCCACTCTGAGAAAAATTACTTTGTGCTAAGGTTGGACCAATGCCATTATCTCAGGAAGCATTGACATGTCCATGTACTCGGTTTGAAATTAACCGAAATTTTTTTAATTTCTTTTTACGGGAGAAACTTGATGAATTTGTCCGATATTGACCTTCTTGGAACTTAATATACGATTGGTAGAAACATTACGATTTGTCTTAAGTTTTCGTGTTCATGACTTATTTATGTTGGTGCAGGCAGGGGTTTTTTCAGGCTTTGGTCATTATCATACGAAGTATGGTCTTACCAAAGAAATAAATTATAACATCGTTCCGTTACAAATTTCGAGAGTTATCGGGTTAACCAGCCATTCAGGCAGATAGACGGACGGACATGGCTAAGAACCAATTCGTTTGAAACGGATTTGTCTTATGAGCGTGACAAAGTGTACACATCGTCTGTAACCATAAGGCTGAGGGTATATAAATTATTATTTTTATACATTCACCCTTTTGGCTAAAGAGGGTGTATACACTTTAATACAACCAAAATTTGCCTCATCGAATTAATGGTTTAAGACACCAAATATGTTTGGACGATAACTCTCGAATGAAGCAACTGATCGGGTCAAAAATTTGACATTCATAATATTTTGTCCAAACTTAGTTTAAGTTCGAAGATGGGCCACGTCGGTCACTCCTTCCTGTACCTCCATCACAAAAGTTCAAATTTTTTCTCTAAAATGCGAGAAATCTCGAAGTGAGTAATCGAATTGTTCATTAAATTGGATATTGTAATTCTACTTCCAGACATAGATCGGGTTCGAATATGGACTATATCGGCCCACTCGTTCGGGTCCCTCCCACACAAAAAGTCCATACTTTCTGAAGGCCTGCGTACATAGGCTGCTCTGCCTGATTGCCTTGCTTTCCTGCTTCATTTTTGACATAATAAAGATAAAAGAATAAAGAAGGCCGAGGAAATTTCGAACTGGGTTGCCCTTTTCTTTTTTATTCTTTTAACAGAAGTAAGCAAGGTAAGCAGGCAAGGCAGCTTATGTACGCAGGCCTTGAGATAATGACCTTAAAGCTCCGAAAACCTTGACAGCACCAACTAAAATGGCAAATTCGCAAGATACCTCCCGCAGGGAGTTTCTGCTTTGTGCAAACTTTGCGCTTCATATTATTTCATCTAGTCGTGTATCAGGTTGGAATATGGGGTATATCGGTCCCACCCTTCCGGCACCACCCACACAAAATTTGGGGAAAGTGCAGTTTAACAGCTCATCTCGATGCTTCTCCTTGCGGGCCCTGTTATGACGTCGCATTTTTTTTTCGGGGGCAAGTTTTTACTTCCTGAGGTAATGACCCACAAACTCCCAAAAGCCAGCCGGCACCAACTAAACGGTCTATTACGTATGGTAAGGGAGTAACCGATTTGGACCAAACGTTGTACATCGTATTATTTTTATTTAATGTACAAATACCGACTACATCAGACCACTCTTTCGGGCACCTCCCACACAAAGTTTGTAAAGGGTGCAGTTTTAGGACTCGTCTGGGATCGTTTTTAAATTTTTGGCAACATGTTCTGTATGCGCGCTAGTTAAGAAGGTATAATGTTTTTCGGGTTCAAATCCATACTTTCAAAACCTCAAAAAATCCCTACAGCCCACGATGGGGCCCATATATATTTTCACCCGATTTTAGGTATTTGGTGCAGCAATCACGCTATATATGTCCAATAGTGATGAAATTTAAAGTGTCTGACGGAATTTGGTCTAGAAAACATTATTGAGACATCATATTGAAATCGGTTCAGATTTGGATATATCGTTCATAAATTTTCTCTGCCGAAGTTAATTATTTTCTCATTTTAGTTGGTGATATCGAACTTCCTTGAAAATATAGTTAAAATATTTTTCTTTTGACAAATTGGCCGAATCAGAGGCGACATGAATCAAGAGCTTGGTATTGTTGCCGCGTTCATAGGAGACTTCCGAAGCTAGTTTTCTTCCTTCACTATAATCCACATTAGGACGGCCTCTCTTCTTTGTATCATTACCTTGTTCTAGCGTAAATACTGTGTCGCTAGCTAACCATAAGCTTTCAAATTGTATTACACGATTTTGTGACCTCCAATTTTTTATCCATTTTTGGTTAAGGTGTGCACAAATGTTATGAACTTGTTTTTTAACTCCCGTCAAGAAGTTGTCTTTGACACCTCGATTAAATTTCGCAGAAATCCAGTCTATAACGTGTTTAAGTTTTCGCTGATTTTCCAACCAAAAATTAAAAATGTCCGAATTTTTAAGTTTTACGATATCTGGAAATTGATAATTTTTTCATTCGCAAGTATACGCCAAATTTCTTTTCAAAATCTGTTAGCCGGCATTGTCACCTTTCACCAGATCAATATTTTTACGAGAATACACCCCGATACCGAAAGTTCTACTCCAAAGAACACATGGACGATGCCACAGACTACATCAAAAAACATCACTTACCGACACAACAAATTATTGACCACATCTAATATTACATTTAAATTTTTAATAATAATTTTAATTTACATACCATAATTTTAATTTACATACCATACATTTTCCAATAAGAGATAAGCGTGTTAACATTTCCAAAGAATCACATCCACTTGTCACATTTTAACAGCATCCGGATGCAGTCCAAACGGAGTCGTGAAAAAGGCACTCTGTTCGCTACATATTATTAGGAGTTGTTAGAGATCCCTACATGTACACAAATCAGTTTGTACATCTCTACAGGCAGCGGCATACACTTTCCAATAAGAGATATGCGTGTTAACATTTCCAAACATTTGTTAATACAAACTAAATAATATTTCATTTGTGAACATTTTTCCGGTAACTCAAGAGAAGAAAATTTCCGAATGGAGTGCTGTTGGAGTACATGTCGAAATCTTAACTGGTGATGGGAAGACAACCCATTTAGCAAATTAAGCAAAAACAGTTCAGCTTGGAACAAATGGAGAGCGGAGGAAACACGCATGTTTGCGATTGAATTCAATGGAGAATTTTCATAATTTGGGTTAATGTAATAAAGTTTTTAATATTTTTTTACACAAATAATAAATGCATTTTATTTGTTCTGGCATATTTTGTAATGGCTTGCACAATTTCTTTCAGTAGTCACGCTCTTGTAAAAATCATGAGTAAAAATGCATAATTTGATGCACTTCCAGATCACTTGTACATATCATTTAACTGTCTCTTTGGAGGCAAACTTTTTGCTGGGTACATTTTAGTCAGCAGAGTGTCTGTAATCGTTACAATGGCAAACATTTCGCAATTTTATACTTTGATTTTTTTACTTTCGCGCCGCTAGATCAATGGTTTCGACCAGTGTGCGGTCCTCGAACAGCTCTTAACTGCAATTAGTGTTGTCCGATACAGATCATCTTAGAACTTGATTTACTTGTGGAAGAAGTTGTACCATGTAGAAAGTTTCGCCTAAATGGGATACTCAATTTTTAAGTAATCGTGCTAATCAGTCATTTGCGTTGGGGCCCGCAGAGTTATTTAGAGCTAGCAAGCTATTTCGGCAAGTATGAACTTGTCCCCGAATATCAATTATACCGACATAAAAAATCATGACAATCCGCAAGTGTCCCAAAACTGCAATTGTGGCAAAAAGTTGAAAAAATTTTGTGGAAGGTACCTGAAACTATTTTTTGCCACAAAGGTGGTCGCAAAAGTCGTAACTTCTTGTTCGTCGACTTTTAGATGCAAAAATGTATCAACTTGTTTCTGGCGATAAAAATAATGAGAGATTCGTAATGAGTACTTTTTGCTGTGGTGAGTTAGAGTTTCCGACCAAACAACATCATATTTTTAACGCTTATAAAATCTATCAACCTAAATTAGGCATTTCCCGCATAATCCTATGAAGACATTCTCGGAAAGTAGTCGCACTTTGTTTGAAACCTAAGTTATGAATTGAGAGAAAGGTCCCTTCTGTGTTGTATTCGGTAATTGGTGTACAATAAAAGTTACCGTCGCTAATTCGGTTGTAAGTCAATAAAAAATCCACCGCAAATTTGCCTGTCTAAAAGTTTTTTTTGAAAAAATAACTACCATTACAGCGCCTTAAAAAACGTTCTACCTATGTATGTGTGTGTCTATGTCAAAGTGATTTATTACATCCTTTGAAATCGAATTTTTCCTTTGCTTGTTTGTGTATATAGTGTGTATCATCACTATCGAAAAGCCAAAGGAAGCAAACCACAACCTCTAAGAATGCTTCCTTCCTATTGCGTGTTGTGTTTACTTTGTTTGGCATAGTTCCAACAACTCGCATTCCATTGCCACCACCCTTAGGATAACGTCAAATGCAATGCCAAATTTATAACTACACTTTTCAAGTTTTTGCTGATATCCTGATATTTGATGCGGTAAAGTTCTTTTATCTTACAATTTAGCAGTTGGCAAAGTGCCCAGTCATATCAAATTTACATTTGTTTTGTTCACTAAGGGGGATGAAGTAAATATGAAGAAGTTTTGGGGTGCTAAACCATGAAAAACATCATAGATCAGAGGAAATTAGATGTGGAGAAATTTTACTTTTCAATTTATCTCTGTGTATAGTTATGTTCTCCTAATGTAAATTGCGGAAGATATGCTTTGATGTTTTGGAAAAAAAGTAAACCGCAGAAAATTTTTAGTTTCGAGTGAATAATTTAATTCAGCATGGTAGGTTCAAAAATGAAGGCACCGTGAAACTTCTGCCCTTTTGAATTAGACTCATATATTACTTGTTCATCGGCTATGTCGTCATATATTCTGATCTCTTGGTATATGATGCGGTAAATGCCTTTGATGATGAAACAACATGCCGGCACATCCTGGCATAATGTCACCATATCTAATTATCATTCGCCACGTATAAGGGTAATGAAGCAAGATATACAGTTAGTGACACTCGTACAAATTCACGTGAATATAGTCTCAAGGACTATTGTGTATTTTTGGGAACAGGCTTCTAAGATGATTAGGAATAATTTTTAGAAACACTCAGAATATAATCGAGTGTTTTTCAGCAGTTTTGTAACTACTAAGATATTTTTAAAATATTTTTTCGATGTATATTCATATGTGGATAATAACGTAAACGTTTTCAAAAGTTTTTTGAATGATAATAACAGAGATGCAAATATGGTGTTCTTAAAAATAATTTTAATGTACTACACGAGTCATAATCATGGACTTTATAGTAATATTGGCTTCTCGTAGTTGGGAAGATTTTTAATCCGTCAGCATTTATGCTAACGAGGGTATATACACTTTCATACGGGCAAATTGTTCCTCATCGAAATAGTGGCTTTAGACCCCAAGTATGTTTAGATGAAATCCGTTTCAGATAATTTGGAGTCGATTTAGCAATGTCCGTCCGTCTGACTGGCTGGTGCGCACGATAGCTCTCGAACGGATAAAACGATTTGTTCCAAAATTTGGCCTTCGTAATATTTTGTCTAAACTTATTTTAAGTTCGGAGATGGGCCATATCGGTCCACTGCTTCAGGTACAGAAAATTTGTGTGCACGATAACTCCTGAAGGAAGTGACCGATTTGGTCCATACTTTACTCATCCTAATATATCTACCATATATAGATCAGGTTCGAATATGGACTATATTTGTCCACTCCTTCGGGTATTTCCCACACAAGATTTCGGATACCTCCCACACAAGATTTCGGATAAGTTCACTTTAGGACCTGTCTTGAATCACTTTGATTTGTTCTATTGAAGCAACTTGCATTCGCTGCCTCAATTACGTTGGTAAAAGTTGTTTCAGGGGCAAGTCCATACTTCTTGAGAAAACAGCCTGAAATGCACCATATGTAGTGGCTGGAGAGCACGATAACTCTCGTACTGATTAACCGATTTGGTCCAGAATTAGGATTTTGTCCAAACTTAGTTTTAGTTCGAAGATTGACAATACGAGTCCACAACTTCCGATACTTCCCCTCAATATATAAACATGTCACTGAAATTGTATGCACGATATCTCTTGAACGGGGCAACCAATTCGGTCCAAACATTGGATTTCCTAATATTTTATCCAAATATAGTAATCCAACTCCTCTAAGTTATACGGTGACCAACCAAAATTACTGCAGGGCGCGTTATCTATCGAAAATAAATGACTCCCCTAATAAGACCAACTTCCAAAATGGACTAGTTACCTCCTCCGCAACACCTTTGCGCTTTAATCCAAATACATATTGTTGTCGGGAAATCCATACGTCTAAAGGGGCCACAAAATCTTCCTGAATGCACAAATATCGGGAAAAAGGATTTTGGTTGTGTATCCGGTATTCGTTTCTATATTGTCCATAGATGAATGTTTCAATTCACACAACCTGAGGGTATATCTCTGTCGGCCAAGCCGACTAATTTTTTGTTTTAATAATCAATAGGAATTGTTGTCGTTATTCAAGCGCTGTTCCTAGGATTAAAATCAAACCATGTCACTTCAAAACTAGTGAAGGACTGTAAAGAAGAACATGCTAAGTAGGGGAGTCTGATCAGAGTATTTATTACTTGGATACCAGGGCTCTATTCCACGAAAAAACTTATCGCTTTTCACTTTAAAAAGATAGCTATTTTAAAAACTGATAATTTGTTTGTTCCACAAAATTACTTTTCAGTTACTTAGCAAATTTTAGTATTACTGTTCTCTAGTTCTTAGGGTGGAAGTTCGGAGAGGCGAAGTTCAGAGGGGGTGGTTCGGAGGGTGGAAGTTCGGAAAAACTAATTCGATCCTTATAATTTCTTTCATTACCGTGTTTTCAATATTACTTGTTTTAACAATGTACATTGGTAAAGAAGACGTATACCCCTCAAATTTTAGGCAAAGTTATCAAAATTTGGTCTACAAAAACAAAATGCAAAGTTTTTTGTGGAACGGAAGAGCACAATTGTTTGCAAAATCTTAGCAAAATATAATTTGCAGTTACAACTGTTCCTCTAGCAGAAGAGTACGTTTGTGGAACAGAAATAAAAAATGGGGCAATATTTTCTGAAAACTTCTGTGGAACGGAAAAAATTAACGAATTGTCAAAAATATTGCTAAGTGCAAAATGAAGAGTTGATAATTTGTTTCGTGGAATAGGGCCAAGTTCATTAGGCAGAGAACTAGCCAGACGACAATGTTCCTGATTAGCCAAAATTGAGGATTTTATCCACCATTTATCAGCAATAGTTGCGCTAATTCCCAGCCAAGATTTGATTATTCGAAATCTAGGAAGTCCAATTTAATTTATCAAAAACGAATTGGTCTTAATATTACAGAACATTGTGGTTACGCTCCATTCTACAAAATAATAATAATAATAATAATAATAATAATAATAATAATAATAATAATAATAATAATAATAATAATAATAAATTAATAATAATTTTTTAAGTTATTGCTATATAACTATGTACCTCTAGTCCCCAAATTTACGGAACTCTCGGTATTTTGAGAATTTTAGCTACAATTTGTACTCAATTTTGCCGCAAAAAATTGTTTATATAGGTCCATGTTTGTTTTTGGTATAGCTTTTAACCCCTTTCAAAGCTATACCATTAACACCTCTTCAAAAAAAATTAAAACAAGAAGATTGCCCAGCACCCAAATAACTAGTTGCTTGTTTACGAACACTTCTGAGCTCCCGATAAAAGCTGCGTCAAAATTCTTTGAAGATAAAATAAGTCGCAGAATTTGACAAAACAATATGTTGTGAATAATCTATTCATTGTTTGCTAAAAGTCACAATGTAACCAGCTTCTTTCCTAGCAAAAATCCTGATATCCTGATAATAATATGCGGAACAGAGCTTTTGATACATATTGTGTTATACATATGTTTGGCGTTTGCCTAGCGTTGTTTGCTTAAAGTCACCCTGCAATCAGCTTTCTTTCCTAGAAAAAATTCTGGTAACCTGATAATAACATGCGGCAAACTTGTTTGAAGATAAATCAAGTCGCAAATAACAAACAATTCGACATAGTTTAGGGGTGAAAACATGTTTTATTTATCCTTAAATAAAGATAAAAATACAATTTATATCACTAATGCATAATTTAAATAATGATCTTGCCATTCATCATTGGATTCAAAACAAAGACTTTGAAACAATCCACTTTTTGAAGACACGAATTGCTACAATACTTCAAAAGAATATGTGAGAGCTGCCGTGATTGTTTTATTTGGCAAATATTTTCGCACCAAATCCTTACCTATACTCCAACCCAACCCATAAATTGATGAGTAACAAAACTTTTTTCCTTTTCCTTAGAACAAAGTGACCCACCATTTGAACCGTTGAATTTTTATAGGATATTTTGTACAAAATATTACGAATGGCAAAGGACCCAAAATTTCATCCGCTCGAAAATTATGGGACTCACCAGCAAGATAGACAGAGGGACTGATAGGGTTAAATCGGCATAAATTTTTCTGAAAATGATTTCGATCAAAGATACTGGTTGTCTAAATCCATTATTTCGAATAGGACAAAAAAATCGCACAATTCCATATGATTAGAAAACCATAGTTATTTATTTTATTTATTTATTTTTATTTTCGAAATATTTATTGCAATTAAAAATCATAATAAAAAATTATATAAAAAGTACTAGCAACTAGGGCTATCGGCCTATTTTTATTTTTATTTAATGCTTTATTTTGCAATGATAAGTCTGAGGCCAATGACTTTTTACAATATGATCGCTTTGAAAATATACAATTGTATTGGTATAATCATATATTCCAAATCTACATTAATACTAAAAAAATATAAGGAAAATAATATTCGCATAACACTCCCAGGGGGATGGGGGGGGGGGGGGATCCTTCAATATTTTTATACATGCGGTGTCATGCATATATTACATGTGTGTGTACTTATTTGGCCTTTGCGTAGATTTGTTAGAGTATTCGAAGAATTAAAAATCATCGACCGTCACTGAAAATCCTATTTAGGAAAACCACTAAAAACCTCCAAAAGTCTCCCTGACAGCGCGATATTCTGGTATCCTGATAATGACATGCGGCAGACTTCTTTGAAGATAAATTAAGCCGCAAAAACAATTAATGTGTGAAAGACCAATGCTACAGAGTTAAGGGATGAAACGAGTATCATTTATCCATAAATAAAGATATACTAATTTAAATTATGATCTTGTTATCCATCATTATTTGATACAAAGACTTCAAACAATTAATGTTTTGAAGACATGTATTGTTACAGTACTCATACTGTGACAGCTGCTGTGATTTTTTTTTATTTAACAAAATTCTTCTCACCCTGAAACTCAACCCTTAAATTGAAAACCAACAAAACTATTTCTTTCTCTCGTCAAGTTGTAATTTCTGAGATCCTGACATTTCATGCGGCAAACTTCTTTGAAGTTTACAAATGCCGCTTGGCCAAATGCCAAAAAATATTTTTTATTTAGCTTTGTGAATCGATATAAGTATAACAAACAATTCTTTTGTCAAGGATTATTCAAATAATGAAAGATATATTTTTTTGTAGATCGGCATACATAACTAAGTTATTAGTTATTTTCATACCTATCAGTTATTTTAGACTAAATAATTTATTATATTTTATTAATCCATATAAAAATTAGAAATACAAATTCGTTATGGTAATTTGGATAGCCGCAGACTTTATCATCATAGGAAAATGCCGAATAAGACACCAGGATATCAGAATATTTTTATAAAGTATGAAAATGTTTTGTATGTGCCGTGCAGGGTTGTCAGATATGGCGATTTCTCGCCAAACGTGGCGAATTTTCAATGCTTTTGGCAACTTTATTTTTGACTTGGCGACATGGCGTTTTCTGGCGATATAAAGAATAGTAGGCGATTTAATTGGCTAATTGTAGGAAATTTCTTCTTTTTTATTAATTTAGCAATTTTTGTTTTTAGTTGTTTTATACGAGACAGTAAATACTTAATTTAATTTGTAATAGATTTGCACAAACTACTCATGATTCACATCCATGGCTTAACATATTTTTATAACCTTAATATGCATATTAAGTTTGTTTTCCGTTTGTAACGCATTGGAGCAGCTTCAGGCATGAGACCGCAAACGTGCTCTCAGTGAACGTTTCTCTCTCCAAACTCACAATTCAACCAATTGAAAAAGCATGCTTTCACAGTGACACCCCCAAAAGTATGCAATAGAAATAGCTGGTGCCTATCGCTGTATTTGAGTCATCATTTGCGATCCTATAACGCATATTTTCTTGATCAGGATATAATTCTAAGTTGCCCAACATATTCTCATCATTGTTTTAGTATGTGGGTATGTATGGGTGAACAAAAAAAACAACAACCAGATGATGTTTATCGTTTGTTTTCCCTGGGGGAAATTAATTTAAAAATAGTTTATAACTAGTTTAAAAATAACCATAAGTGTTTATTTTTCGATCATTTTCCATTACGCCAACTAACTATTTTAACATGTGAATGAGCTTGGCAGTGGACAATTGTCCATCTCTGCATTACTTTTAACTAGTTATAAACCAACTATTTTTAACTAATTTCTATCTAACTATTTTTTTAATTTTTATAATCAGTTTAGAAATGTTGTTTATGTCTTAAAGAGAGAGAAAAAAGTATTTTTTATTTATTATTTTTTATTTCTTTTAATTCTCTCGTTTGCTTTTATCTTTGACTTTTTATTTTGACACCAGTTGTTTCTCAGTTACGTTCCCTTGTTGTTCCTCTTTTGGTAGATGACTTTTCAACTAATTTATAGTTGGTTTTAGAAAAATTGCTTTGTAAACGACTCTTTTCCAACTGGTTAATAACTATATGAAAAGTAATGTAGAGATAGTCAGTTCTCCATTTTTTTTTTTTAGTTTTCAATCTGGTGGATCTAAAGATGACTTTTCAACCAAATTGTAGTTAGTTGTAGAAATTTTATTTATAAACTTTAAGACAATATTTTGAAATTCGACCATAATTAATATCATATTCCCGTCGCACAGTGGTGCCGCTTCCTTGTAAACGTGGTCAAAAATAGAAGGATTGGACCTAAGATGATGATGTTTTTGTACAAGTACTTATGAGGGCATAGACATGAAAAATACCAACTTTGGTCCATATCGGTTCAGATGTGGATATATCCGCCATATATGTATATCTTTCCCTGATATTGCTATTACTCGGTCAATTTTGAGATAATATCTTAAAAATTATGTATTTGATACTTTCTTAGGCCCCTAATCTGTTTTACTAAATTTGGCAGAAATCGGTTCAGATTTGGATATAGGCCCCATATATATCTTTTCCCGATTATGCAAAAAATCGGTAAATTTTTGTTATACCCTCAGCATTTATGTTAACGAGGTTATATACACTTTCATACGGGCAAAATGTGTCTCATCGAAATAATGGTTTTAGACCCCAAGTATGTTTGAACGAAATCCGTTTCAGACAATTTGGAGTTGATTTAGCAAAGCCCGTCCGTCTGTCTGGCTGGAGCGCACGATAACTCTCGAATGGATTAACGGATTCGGTCCAAAATTTGGCTTTCTTAATATTTTGCCCAAACTTAGTTTAAGTTCGAAGATGGGCTATATCGGTCCACTCCTTCATGTACTTCCCCCACAAAAGTTCGAAAATGTTCGGAAAATTTGTGCGCACGATGACTCTTGAAGGAAGTAACCGAATTGATCCATACATTGTACATCGTGAAATTTCGACCAGACTTAGATGAGGTTTTAATATGGACTCAAGCGGTCCACTCCTTAGGGTACCTCCCATACAAAATTTCGGACGAGTGCAGATTATGGTCTGCTCTCGAATCGCTTTGATTTTTGTTGCAACAACTTGTATTCACTGCCCTCCATACGACGGAACAAGTTTCATCAGGGGCAAGTACATACTTCCTGAGAAAATAGCATGAAAGATGCAAAAAGCCCATAAGACACCATGTGTAGTGGATGGGACGCAAGATAACTCTCGAACGGATCTTCGAATTCGGTCAAAAATTTGGCCTTCGTAATATTTTGTCCAAATATGTTTTAAATTCGATCCACTCCTTCAGGTACCTCCCCCACAGAAGTACAAAAATGATCATAAAATTTCGTGCACGATAACTCTTGAAGGAAAGGACCGATTTGGTCCATACTTTACACATCCTAATATATCTACCGGATATAGATCAGGTTTGAATATGAACTATATTTGTCCATTCCTTCAGGTACCTCCCACACAAAATTTCGGATAAGTTCACCTTAAGACCTGCTCTTGCTTACTTTGATTTCTGTTGAAGCAACTTGGAATCGCTGTCATATACAACGGTAAAAGTTTTTTCAGTGGCAAGTCCATACTTCTTGGGAAAACAGCCCGAAAGTTGTAAAAAAACTCTATAGCACCATATGTAGTAGTTGGAGAGCACAATAACTGTCGAACTGATAGACCGATTTGGTCCAAAATTTGGCCTTCGTCATATTTTGTCCAAACTTGAACAAAAGTTCAAAATTTGTGTCCAAGTGCAGTTTAATGTCTGTTCGGAGATCCTTTGGAAATTTACACCGATGATGTACAGCCATATTATATTTTCCGTGGACAAGTCCATGCTTCCTTGCATATTGGTCCAACAGGTGTACGATAACCCACTGAAATGACTAGTGGGCGCAATATCTATCGAAAATATATGACTTTCAAAATAAGATCCACTTCCGTAATGCACTATGTCGGTCCATTCCCTCCTCCGCAAAACTTTTGAACTTCAATCCTAATCCACATTCGATCTGTCCGTAGATGAAAGTTCCAATTCACATAGGTTGAGGGTATATCTCTGTCGGCAAAGCCGACTGATACTTTTTTTACTTGTTTCTTTTCCCCTTCGCTTGCTACGTAGGTTAACAACAACAAAGCACACGCGTTGGCCGCATACACACCGCCAAAGCTTCTGCGTCTCATATTACACCATACACACAGCTCTTTATTATAAAACCGCATTCCGCAGCCGCGAGAGCACTTTTGTTACTCTCTTTGACAAAAATCCTCTCTTCACCCATAAAAAAATACCCAAACATATAAAATTGAGATATGTTACAAAATGTTGCAAACATATATTTGTTTGGACACTAACAAATTATGTATGGATCCAAACATATATTTGTTTGCAACCAGTCCCAAACAAATATTTCTTTGGATCCAAACATTTTTCTTACATATATTTTTCGGCGTGTATAAATATGCCTTATAAATATACCATTCTTTATTCATTTATTCTTATTTTTTGAGAAATGAAGCAATGTAAGAAAGCCAAACAGCGAGTCTTCTTAAGTTATCATGCTCAGCTGTAATTTTACTTGGTTCCGACAGGTCATTTTTAGCCATTGGACCATTATCTCAGGGACGGCCATTATCTGCCTACGAAAAAATGGGTCATTCTTTTAGTTTATTTTATTGACAAATAAAATACCGCTATCATACCGATTGACCTCCAACTCAACAACAATTTTACTTCTTTTCATCCACTCATCCACTTATGTTTACTTTTTTAATGGACCTTAAAAACCTCAAATTACTCCAAGTGCCGGTAATTATGATGTTGTCGTTTGGAAACATCAAAGTAAATATTCCGCATAAAATAACAGGACAGCAGAAGGTGGAGCACACAAAATTTCACATTCAAGACAATTTCTCAACACCTCAACAACGCGTCA
This sequence comes from Musca autumnalis, assembly GCF_047663935.1. Taxonomy (NCBI): domain Eukaryota; kingdom Metazoa; phylum Arthropoda; class Insecta; order Diptera; family Muscidae; genus Musca; species Musca autumnalis. The sequence goes on from NW_027411755.1 coordinate 246,987,749, forward strand.
TCTGTCATGATCTGCAGTAGCAGCAGCAAAAAAAGGTGTAACACTTTAAGAAATATTATACGGCTCCGTTTAAGTTATCAACAGATTATTATTATCCTGTGTACTTATTTGCCATTGAACAAATATGTGTGCTCTCCATCTATCTCTCTTTCACTCGTCTGAACCTTTTCGCATGCACACACACACCCAGTGATATCCTCGTGCCATAACAACAAATGGCATTTATGTACATAATAATATGTATTTTAATGTTTTGCATGTCGGTCGTATGTCGGCTTTGGTTTCATCATCAAAGAATTCTACCGCATTCTGCACCAGGAGATCAGCACTGAACTGAAGTCTAACGAAGATAGTTTGGATGTTTTGCAGTAGTTTTTTTACATTAGGGGTTATTTTCGGGCTCCACCCCAATCTATGGAAGGGCGACGATAGTGGTTCATGTAGCAATGTTAGCATTCTATAAAGCAAACAAACTGACAGTTATTCCGCCAGCCAGCCAACCAACCAGCCATTCAAACTACGAAATGTGTTCTTTTTTGGTCTTTCTTCTTCAAAGGAAATCATGTTTCGTTTGTACAATCCTTTGAGGTGGCAAAAAATTGTCTGCAACAAAGTAAAGATCCACAAACTGCCAAACAGCAGCCACACGCAGGCAGAATCACACTCACACATCCACCCATATAACTGAGCAAAGGAAAATACATCCATGCTGATAAAAGGGAATAAATAATGTAGTCGCTGTTTGTTCATTTGAAACTTTGTCTTTTCCAGTGTAGTAGAGTCCTTCCTCATACCCTTCCTTGTGTTCTTTGAAAGACTTTGATGATGATGAACCACCCAGATTCCACCCATTTCCGACATGGATTGCATACAAATTACCCTTAAATGACATTTTCACACCCAAAATTTTATTAACGCCAAAAAGTGTTGCCATGACAACCCTCCTCCTCCCTTTTGAAACACTAATGGAAAAACAAAAACAATTTTCACTTTGTTATGACATTGCCAAAAATACAATTTTGAAACTATGCTACAAAGGCAGATGTGCTTGGTGTTCGGTTATGAGCTCCTGGCATTGGAAGCCGAAAACTTCTTTGATGTTATAATCTAAGCCGCCGCCGTTGTCATGGAAGAACATCCAAATGCTTCTTTCCCGCATCTCTTTTTTTACATAGAAGAATACACACACGCACGCATATGTGTGGAGTGACATAGCGCTGAGAAAGCGTACCCAAATTTAAGTAGAAGGTACAAACTTTTCCTTGTTAAATTAGATTTTCAATGGTATTTTTATGAACAGATATCCCAGCAAACACTTTCTTCCGAATTCTGAAAGTATTGTTGCCCTCTTTCCGGTCATAGCTGGGAATTGCATTTAACTCCCTTAATAGTATAGGTCTATAATGTGGCGCGCTTTCACCCATAAGAACGATAAAAAGTTGGGTTGGACGTCAGGTAAGTAATTCCCCGGATAAAAACAACTATCTAACGTTGACGGCCCCTGCAAACGTTTAAGGACCATGATCTGAAAATCTTCACCTAGAATGTTTGGACTCTTTTTAGAGAAGGTGAAGTTTACACCCTGGCGGATGTACTTGCAAAGTACAAGGCCTACCCAGCCAAAAAGTCATTACAAAATTAAACCTTACAAAACCCCCTATTAACCCATTAACCCATGTCGCTCTGAATAACTAGATATTCTATAACCACTAGAATGGCCACAAGAAGCTGAAAAATAAATTTAACAAGTAAAAAGGTATCAGTCGGATTTGCCGACAGAGATATACCCTCAGCCTGTGTGGATTGAAATACTTTTTCCCAAAAATAACTTATGTATTTAGAGGGGTTTTCAAAATTTTGGGCGTATGAACCGACAAAAGTATGGATAGGATTAAAGCTCAAAAATTTGCGGGGATATCGATAGATAGAGCTTTTTTTATCACACTAGCCTACAAAAAACATAATATTGCTGAAAACAGGGCCACTAGGAAAAGCATCGGTAAAAATGTTCAAACGATCCTCGAACAGACCCTTAACTATAAACATGAATATTTGTGTGGGTGGTACCGCAAGGATTGTACAGATAGGGCCAAAATTTGAACATAAACCAAGTTTCGACAATATTTAGAGATCCAAAGTTTGGACCAAATCGGTTGCTACGTTTATGAGAAATCGCGCGTACTATTTTAGCGAACATTTTCGAACTTTTGTGGGGGAGGTACCGGAAGGAGTGGATCTATAAGCACCACCTTCGAATTTCATCTAATATTTGAAGAAATATTACAATATCCAAAGTGCGGACGAACGCAGTATTCGGTTCGAGCATATGGTGTCATAGGGGGTTTTAATAACTTTCGGTCTGTTTTCTCAAGAAGTATGGACTTGCCCCTGAAAAAACTATTACTGTCGTAATAGAGGCAGCGAATGCAAGTTGCTGCAACAAAAACTAAAATGATTCGTGAGCAGGTCTTAAAGTAAATTTATTCAACATTTTGTGTGGGAGGTACCCGAAGGAGTGGACAAATATAGTCCATATTCGAACCTGATCTATATCTGGTATACATATAAGGATGTGTAAAGTATGGTCCAAATCGGTCACTCCCATCAAGAGTTATCATGCGCACAATTTGTCCAAACATTTTTGAACTTTTGTGGGGGAGGTACCTGAAGGAGTGGACCGATATGGCTTATCATCGAACTTAAACTAAGCTTGCACAAAATATTACGAAGGCCACATTTTGGATCGAGTCGGCATATCCGTTCGAGAGTTATCTCTCGCTCCAACCATAGGATTTTTTGTACATTTCAGGCTATTTTCTCAGGAAGTATGGACTTGCCCTTAATGAAACTTATACAGTCGTGTAGGGGCAGTGAATACAAGTTGCTACAACAAAAATCAAAGCGATTCGAGAGCAGGTCCTAAACTGAACTTTTTTTAAAATTTTGTGTGGGCAAAATATTACGAAAGCCAAATTTTGAACCGAACCGGTTGATCCATTCGAGAGTTATCGTGCGCTCCAGCCAGACAGATACACAGCCGGGCGGACATGGCTAAATCAACTCCAAATTGTCAGAAACACATTTCGTCCAAACATACTTGGGGTCTAAAACCATTATTTCGATGAGGCATATTTTGCCCGTATGAAAGTGTATATACCCTCGTTAGAATAAATGCTGAGGGTATAAAAACATATGTTATATTTTCAGAACAGTTGAGGTAGAATTTGTTTCCAATTTAACACACTTCATAATTTTATTTTATTTTATTTTATTTTATTTTATTTTATTTTATTTTATTTTATTTTATTTTATTTTATTTTATTTTATTTTATTTTATTTTATTTTATTTTATTTTATTTTATTTTATTTTATTTTATTTTATTTTATTTTATTTTATTTTATTTTATTTTATTTTATTTTATTTTATTTTATTTTATTTTATTTTATTTTATTTTATTTTATTTTATTTTATTTTATTTTATTTTATTTTATTTTATTTTATTTTATTTTATTTTATTTTATTTTATTTTATTTTATTTTATTTTATTTTATTTTATTTTATTTTATTTTATTTTATTTTATTATATTTTATTTTATTGTATTGTATTTTATTTTATTTTATTTTATTTTATTTTATTTTATTTTATTTTATTTTATTTTATTTTATTTTATTTTATTTTATTTTATTTTATTTTATTTTATTTTATTTTATTTTATTTTATTTTATTGTATTTTATTGTATTTTATTTTATTTTATTTTATTTTATTTTATTTTATTTTATTTTATTTTATTTTATTTTATTTTATTTTATTTTATTTTATTTTATTTTATTTTATTTTATTTTATTTTATTTTATTTTATTTTATTTTATTTTATTTTATTTTATTTTATTTTATTTTATTTTATTTTATTTTATCTTATTTTATTTTATTTTATTTTATTTTATTTTATTTTATTTTATTTTATTTTATTTTATTGTATTTTATTTTATTTTATTTTATTTTATTTTATTTTATTTTATTTTATTTAATTTTATTTTATTTTATTTTATTTTATTATATTTTATTTTATTGTATTTTATTTTATTTTATTTTATTTTATTTTATTTTATTGTATTTTATTTTATTTTATTTTATTTTATTTTATTTTATTTTATTTTATTTTATTTTATTTTATTTTATTTTATTTTATTTTATTTTATTTTATTTTATCTTATTTTATTTTATTTTATTTTATTTTATTTTATTTTATTTTATTTTATTTTATTTTATTTTATTTTATTTTATTTTATTTTATTTTATTTTATTTTATTTTATTTTATTTTATTTTATTTTATTTTATTTTATTTTATTTTATTTTATTTTATTTTATTTTATTTTATTTTATTTTATTTTATTTTATTTTATTTTATTTTATTTTATTTTATTTTATTTTATTTTATTTTATTTTATTTTATTTTATTTTATTTTATTTTATTTTATTTTATTTTATTTTATTTTATTTTATTTTATTTTATTTTATTTTATTTTATTTTATTTTATTTTATTTTATTTTATTTTATTTTATTTTATTTTATTTTATTTTATTTTATTTTATTTTATTTTATTTTTATTTTATTTTATTTTATTTTATTTTATTTTATTTTATTTTGTTTTGTTTTGGTTATTTTATAATGGTTTTAGACCCCAAGTATGTGTAGATGAAATCCGTTTCAGACAATTTGGAGTTGATTTAGTCATCTCCGTCCGCCTGTCTCTCTGTCTCGTTAACTCTCGAACGGATCAATAGATTCAGTCCAAAATTTGGATTTCGTAATATTTTGTCCAAATTTAGTTTAGTTTCGAACATGCGCTATATTGGTCCGCTCCTTCCGGTACCTCACCCACAAAAGTCCGGAAATGTTCGGAAAATTTGTGCACACCATAACTCATGAAGGGAGGAATCGATTTGATCCATACTGTGTACATCGTGAAATATCTACCAGACTTAGATGAGGTTCCAATATGGACTCAATCGGTCCACTGCTTCTGGTACCTCCCACACAAAATGTTGGATAAGTGATTTAGAACCTGCTTTGTTGCAGCAACTTGTATTCACTGCCCCCCATACGACGGTACAATTTTCATCCTGGAGCGTAAGATAACTCTCGAGCGGATCTGCCGATTCGGTCCAAAAATTTGGCCTTCGTAATATTTTGTCCAAGTATAGTTTAAGTTCGGTCTACTCCTTCAGGTACCTTCGGAACATTTAAGGGAGTGACCGATATGGTCCATACTATGCACATCCAAATATATCTTCCAGATTTTGATCAGTTTGGAATATGGACTTTATTTGTCCATTCCTTCGGGTACATATCACACAAAATTTCGGATAAGTTAATTTTAAGACCTGCTTCCGAAACACTTTGATTTTTGTTGAAGCTACTTGCATTCGCTGCCTCAATTACAGGTAAAAGTTTTTTTTTAGGGGCAAGTTCATACTTCTTGAGAAAATAGCCTGAAAGGTGTAAAAACCCTATCGCACGACATGTAGTGGCTGGAGAACCCGATAGCTCTCGAACTGATCAAACGATTTGGTCGAAAATTTGGCCTTTGTCATATTTGGTCCAAACTTTAGTTCCAGTTCGCAGATGGGCAATACCGGCCCACAGCTTCCGGTACTTCCATCAATATTTAAAAATGTCACTAAAATGGTACGCACGATGTCTCTTGAACGGGTCAGCCAATTTGGTCCAAATTTTGCATCTCCTAACATTTTGTCCAAATTTAGTTAAACTTCTAAAATGACCCATATTGGTCCTCTTCTTGGGTACTTCCCCACAAATGTTCAACATTTGTGTCTGAGTGCAGTTTAAGGTCTGTTCGAAAATTCTTTGGATATGTATACCGATGCTTTTCAATGTGGTCCTGTTTACAGCGATATTATGTTTTCCGTGGACAAGTCCATGCTTCCTGGGATACTGGTGCAAAAGTTAGACGATGACCCAGTGAAATGACTAGTGTGCGCGATATCTATCGAAAAAATATGACTCCCAAAATAAGATCCACTTCGATAATGGACTACACTTTTGAACTTTAATCCTAATCCACATATTTGTCGGTAAGCTCAAATGTCCAAAAAAGGCCACAAAATTATGAAAAGACCCAATATACATTCGATCTGACCGTAGATGGAAGTTTCAATTCACATTGGCAGAGGGTATATCTCTGTCGGCAAAGCCGACTGATACTTTTTTACTTGTTCTAATTTTAGGTGGCCAAAATTAATTACTCTGGTATTAAAAAAGATATCGAAGTGAAACTTGGTACATATAGTGCCAATACATAATAGATAATGTATGGAAAAAATGGGCGTGGTCCGCCCATTTTTGGGCGTATGAGTAATAAAATATGTAATGTTCATGAAATGAAATTATAAAACTTGCTACAATTAATAAAAAATATAGGTTATTGTTGTTTTTATTATTTGTATTAGTTATCTAAAGTAGTTTAATAAAAAAGATTCAATGTTCTTTAAAGATAAAAATAATAATAAATAATAAAAATAATCAAAAAAATTAAAAACAAAAATAAAATAATTATTCATTTTGTTAATTTAGATGAAATATAAATTATAGAATTAGCGTTGGCTGTAATTTCGAAATTTGGCTGTTAAAATTTTGAATTTCCTTAATAATAAGTTCACGTGTGTCGGAGTTGGATTTTTCCATAGCATTTTTTTCTTTTCTGCCAATTTTTGAGCTTACTTGCAAAAGGTACAATTGATATAGAAAACAAACTGCTATCGGATTGGTTTTTTGCTGAAAATTTTTGTTTATAATTGACTTGTTTAGCGCCATCGCAACCCCATTTAAAAACTGCATTTATTTCACTTAATTTAGAGGAATCAAGTACAGTCGAAATCGCTTATAACGTCGTCGTTTATAACGTCATATCGCTTATAACGACGAAATCCAAAAGTCCCGAATTTCTGCCCTTTATATTCCACACAAATAAATATCGTCTATAACGTCATCGCTTATAGCGTCATATCGGTTGTAACGTCGGATTTTTGTGAAATATTTGAATTTTTGCTATCGGTTATAACGTCAAACCATACCAGGAAGAACAATTTTTCTCAATGCACAACATGTTCGAAGATGGGGTTAGACAAATGAATTACGGCTGCCATGTTGGCGGTCTCAAGTCAATTATGCTTGACTTTTTGCCACCCATAGTCCGGTCAAAATAGACATGCGTATAAGGGGGAAATAGCAAAAATTCCCACAAAGCTGAATTTTGGTGGAGAGCTAGGGTTAGCCATTACAAGCAACGTCCTAAAAGTCCCCATCGATCCCATGTGTGCAAAACAAGTTATTCGGGGTCAAAGGTCATTTTTGGAGGCATTATTCAGTTTTTTTAATTTTTCTCAAAAACGGTAAGACTTAGCAAAAGCCGGCTAAAGTTAAAGTTGTAGATTTAATAATTATCTACAAGATTTGTCTTTATGATTCTTAAAAAAGACTTACCATTTTCGAGATATCGCGATCTAAAGGTCAAATAAAAAATTAGCCGCGTAAGTACATTATGAGACGAGCCGGTTAAAGTAACGACACCGTGTGTTAGATACTTCCGTAAGCTTTCAAACGATATCAACTTTGCAGTAATCGGTTCAGTAGAACCGGGTCTAACCCTGTTTTTAAATTTGGCCTTTCGGGTCGAATAACCGGCGAACCGGATCCGCAATAGTTGAAAATTATACATTTCCGTAATCAGCGCAACAAACCCTACCTTCGGAGCAAACTTGAAAAAAATCGGAGAGTTTTCGCTGGGGTCGTTCCCGTTGGGCTTTCGATTATGCATGTGGGTTAAATGGGCTATTTTTGCATAAAATAATTCTAACATTGAATAACTCTACTAAGCACGCTCCGATTTTGTTGGAACTTTTTTTAGAGGATAGCTATAATTTCGCTCTTCAAGAAAATATATATTTTTTTTGGGAACAGACCCGATTACTTCGTTTATTTTATCCGGTTCGTCTGAATATGTGTATATTTCCCTTATAAGTGCATAAAAATCATGTGTTTTTTAGAACAGCTATATCTCAAGAATGGTTCCTTCTAGGAAAAAAATTATAAAGGTCAAACTTGTAGATAATTTTTCTGTCTACAATATTTACTTTAGTCACTTTTTGATTAGATCAACCGTTTTCAAGAAATAAATCCGAAACCCTAAAAACCCTTAAAATTTGACCTTTGACCCCGAATAATTTTTTTTGCACACATGGGATCGATGGGGACTTTTAGGACGTTGCTTCTAACGGCAAACCCTAGCTCTCCACCAAAATTCAGCTTTGTGGGAATTTTTGCTATTTCAATGTCTATTTTGACCGGACTACCCAGTGTCTCATCTGTTTTACAACCCATAGACAAAGCAGTAATAAAATCATTAAAATCGTATTACGGGGATCGATAAATATCCACTATCCTGGCAAGAATAGAAAAGGATGAAAGTACGAAATTGAATGCTTTGGATGCAATGTTATTGTTAGATGAAGCCTGGAAAAATTTAGCGTCTTCTGTCATTGCTAATTGTTTCCATTATGCGGAATTGATGGTCCTTTGAACGATTCTGAAGAAATTTCTCTCTATCCTCATTTCTCCCAACACGTAGAAGATATTGATGAGTTAGTTGCCATCGATGCCATCTATAATGACGACAACATAATATTGGAAGTCTTAGATTAAGGCAAATCTAACGAAGAAATTGAGGATACTACAGAACCAGAATTTCAATTACCGCCAGTGTCAGAGGCATAGCTAGCAGTAGAAACTCTTTAAAAATTTATTTACTCAGAAGATGTTACAACAAAGAAGGTGTTTTGCAAACCCTTTCAAAACTCAGACTATTTTAAATAAAACCATATCCTATATTAACGTAATATATCTGCAGAAGAATGAATTTAATGTCCTTTTTTTCTATTATTTTGTTTTTAAGTTTTTTATACGTATGCATATAGAATGAAAAAAGTAAAAAAATGAATTGAATTTATTGATTTACATAATAAAAGAACGTATATATACCCAAAAGTCACTATACATAATATAATTTGACCTCTTTCATTAATATCGTTTATAACGACTATCGCTTATAGCGTCCGAATTTGGTCGGTCCCTTGACCGACGTTATAAGCGATTTCGACTGTATATTTAACACTGTTTGAGTAGCGCAAAGTCGAGATAAGGTGTGATAAATTAGTGACTGTAGTTTAATATCTGCTTAATTTTCCGATATTGTAATTTTCTCAGGATAACATACAAGTTTTGAAGTTTTAATACAATTATATGACGGACATATTTTTGAACTAATATTTGCCAAATATTTGATCCAAAAAACCTTATATATGAAATTTTACGGCGATCGGTTAACTTTAACCCGTGCCCACCGAGCGATCTTTGTTTCCATAGGCCGCAATTATGGCCCAATCGACGAAGAAACCATACCAGTTCATTTTTGTGGCTAAGAAACGATTTCTACAAAAATGTATTATGATCGGTTTACAACAACCCGTGTCCCCTGTTCGCTCTTTATTTTTCACAGTATTTTGTATGGGTCTACAGGCCACAATTATTTTCCAATCGATTAAAAAAAATTACCAGTTCGTTATTGTGGCTAAAAAACGAATATCGGTCAAAAGTAGTTTGAGAGGATTAATGGATAGAAACAATACGATATTGAATAATATAGCGAAAAAAGCAAAAACCAATTGCTCAAAGAATTAGCATAGATTAAATTAATTATTCATCATTATCAACAATTTAAAATTTGTTGTTGCGAATGTGAATTGTAATGATATTTGGCGAATGTAACTTTTGCAGCCCTTTTTTTTAAGATTTAGATCACCACATATATTACAAATTGTATGTATGTATGTATGTGTACATATGGACATATATTACATACATATATGTATGACCATATGTACACATACCGACCGACCGATATTTAGCGTATTTACAGTTTACCGCAGAATACATCAGGTTATCAAAAAAACTGCGAAAAATTAAACAATCACCGCTAAGGTTCACACATACAAAAATATTCAACATCCAATAACAATTAGAAATGTGACGTTATTTTATTTTTTTATCAATTGTGAAGGTGTATCATTCATTATTATACAATTCTTTCGATATTTCATATCATTGAAGTGAAATGTGGCTAATTTTATATTCAAACAAGCTTACCGCATGATATATCAGGATATCAGAAAAACCTACATGAAAATCAGCCTTTCATTTGTTAATCAAACATTGATGTTTTGAGGGTAATTTTTCGTGACATAAAGAAGTCCTTCATCCCCACATACAACAAGCACAGCTGCGATCAAATATTATGTTGTTTCTTTACTCTAATACTAAAACACTCGTCTTCGTTTGCTTTCGAAGAAAAATTCTAACATAATTTTTTTCTGCACATACGCATGTACAAACTATGTCTTATATTTCTATCCCTCCTCCTTTTTGCATTTATTATTTTGTTCGAGGTTCTTCAGTTCATCCCTGAATCCTGTCAAATGACAATTTACCACGACCTTGGACTATTAGAGCGCTCTCTTAAAACATCAAAGAACTTTAACGTTTGCATAAAACAGGATTTCAGAAATGCTAAGTTGGAAGAAAAGCTAAATAGTTTTATCATGATTTCAGTTTAGGGTGGTTGAAAAACATGGAAAATTAAGAAAACGAATTTTTGGTCAAATTTATAGTTTATGGATTCACCACATTCTTTAGAACATACCCAATAAGAACTCGGAAATGTATATCCGTAAAGAGCCAGACAGTGTCTCCAAGAAGATGAAAGAGGTCAAGATCATTCCATAAACCCATAGTAAAATGTTAAAACTAGTACATATTGTGTTTATACCCTACACCACTATGTGGGTAGGGTATTATAAGTTGGTTTTGGCCAATAAGTTTGTAACGCATCGAAATAATGGTCGTAGACCCATACTTATATATACCAAAATTAATGTCTCGACGAGCTGAGTCGATCTGGCTATGTGCGTCCGTCCGTCTGTCCATCTAAACCTTGCAATCACGCTACAGGTCGCAATTTTGATCGGATCGTCACCAAATTTTGGGTGTGGATGAGGGTCCCGGAGGGGAAGATTGACTTTGGTGGTGGTCGGATAATATTCATGGGTTGGAATGGGCAAAATATGGAATGGAATGGAATATGGCGACAAAGTCAACGTTTTATTTTAAAGCGAATATGTCCGCATCTATAAGGATTATATCAAAAGCGAAGCATGCTGATGAAAGTAGAAAATATCACCTTTATAACGATGTATATTAAGTTGTCGTAGGTGGACAACCAACGAAGATATCGCAATAGTCGCTAATACAACCCAATTTTTCATTTTTGGGATTTTAATTATAATATCAAATATCACAGCTTTGGTTGGGGAGCTTCCAAAAGCAAAGCCTGAATATGAATGTAGAATATCCCACTTTTACAATGGTGCAAAGTAGGTTGGCGCAGGTGGCCAAATAACGGAGATATAGTAATATTCGGTAATACATCCCATTTTTCACGACATTTTAATGGGGGTCTCACAGAGGAAGAAGCCTATTGATTTTGATGATGGTTTGATTATATTCAGGGGTCGGAATAAGCAAAAAGAATATGTGGAGTAAAGTCAACGTTTTGTTCTTATGCGAATATATCCGCTTCTGGTAGGAGTATTCCAAATGGAAAGCCCGCCAATGGAAGAAGAAAAGATCTCCTTTATATTGATGCAAATTATGTTGGCGTAAGTGGGCAAACAAACGAGAGATCTCAAAAGTCAGTAATATATCCAATTTTTCCATTTTTTGTAACCACGCTCCAGATTGGAATTTTAATCGGATAGTCACGAAATTCTATTGATTTTGGTGATAGTCGAATATATTTAGAAGTCGGAATGGGGAAAAACTCTTGTGGAGACAAATTCAAAGTTTTATTCTTTGTGAATATATCGGTTTCTAGTAGGGGTATTTCAACGGCAAAGGAAGAAGAAAATATTATCTTTACATTAGTGTAAAGTAGTTTGGCGAAGGTGGTCAAACAAGGGAGATACCACAATGCACCCAATTCTTTCATTTTTTTGCAATCACGCTACAGGTCTCAATTTTGATCTGATGGATGGAAATTTTGGTTGCTTATGGGGGTCCTAGAGAGAAAAAAAATTTGACATGATAAAAAAATATGAAATTAAATGTGATTTTGTTAATAAAACAATATTTTTATTATTTTTAAGTGTTTTTGCAGTGTTTTAAAGTGACATGTTTCCAAATAATACAATTCCCCTTCAGAAATCAAAAGTGGTTTCATTCCGAAAAAAGATTTTCGTTTTTCGGTTTCTGAAGAAGCTAAATACAGAATCAATTCCACTTTCGATCGGAATGGGTTTCTGTGACATGCCTGATAGTCTTCGTTGGGGATATACAACATTACTGCAGGGAATTGGCAGTATAGGTCCAGGTTTTGATAGAGGCCCTATAGAAGGGTACCTTACGATTTTCGATTTTTAAAGCTTAAAGGTTTCAGTCATTTCGGTAGGATAATGTGGTATCCTGAAATTTGGTATCTAGAATAAGTGTTGCGGATTCTCAGATTTGAAGGTACTACGATAACGCTCGATATGATAATGAAGTCTTTCAAAGGTTTAGTCTGCTGTAGTGACTGTTTTTTCCAAGGGATCATTACTAACCCTATGCTTTACCCCAAATTTGTTCGTGCTGTGGGAATATGAGAATGGCTGATAGCCGGAAGGCCAGTATGCGCTTCAGAATAAAGAAAATCCTAGACTTTCCATGTGTGATCCAATTACTATGCCTTATTAATTTTATTAAAAGCTTAAATTTGATCATTAGTAATCGCTTTAAATATCGACAAGTTATTGCAATATTGAATTTCCATTATTTATAAAAGTCATATGCACTTACACAGCGAGACTTTCCATGTGCGATTCAATTACTGTGATTTATTAATTATACACTCATCATTTATGCTAACGAGGGCATATACACTTTCATACGGGCAAAATGTGCCTCATCGAAATAATGGTTTTAGACCTCAAGTATGTTTGGACGAAATGTGTTTCAGACAGTCGATTTACCCATGTCCGTCAGTCTGTCCGTTTGTCTGTCTGGCTGGGTGGTGCGCACAAATTTGCCTTTTGTAATATTTTGTCCAAACTTAGTTTTAAGTTCGAAGATGGATTACATCGGTCCACTCCTTCCGGTACCTCCCCCACAAAAGTTCGAAAATGTTCGGAAAATTTGAAATTTCTACTAGACTTAGATGAGGTTCCAATATGGACTCAATCGGTACACGGCTAGCTCCCACACAAAATTTCGGAAAAGTTCAGTTCCTGAGAAAATAGCCTGAAATTTGCAAAAAACCCCTATGATACCGTGTGTAGTGGTTGTAGCGCAAGATAACTCTCGAACGGATCTGCCGATTCGGTCCAAAATTTGGCCTTCGTAATGTTTCGTCCAAACTTAGTTTAATTTCGAAAATAAGCCATATCGGTCCAAACTTTCAGGCACCACCCCCAAAAATTTTTTAAAAATGTCCGGAAAACTTGTGCGCACTATAACTCTCGAAGGGAGTGACCGATCTATACTTTACACATCCTAATATTTCTATCAGATATATATCAGGTTCGAATAATGACTATATTCGTCCACTCCTACGGATACCTTTCAGACAAAATTTCGGATAAGGTGACTTTAAGACCTGCTCTCGAATCATTTTGATTTTTGTTGAAGCAACAAGCATTCGCTGCCTCAATTGCGACGATAAAAGTTTTTTTCAGGGGAAAGACCATACTTTTTGAGAAATCAGCCCGAAATGTGTGAAAAACCCCTATGTCAATAAATTTGGCCTTCGTAATATTTTGTCCAAACTTAGTTTCAGTTAGAAGATGGGCAATACCGGTCCACAAATTCCGGTACTTCTTCCCAATATTTAAAAAATGTCACTAAAACGGTATGCACGATAACTCTTGAACGGGGCAACCAATTTGGTCCAAAGTCCGTGCTCGCTGGCATACTGCTCCAAAAGTTATACGATGACCCCCTGAAATGATAAGTGGGCGCGATAACTATCGATCCACTTCCATAATGGACTATTTCGGTCCACTGCTTTAAGTACCTCCAACGAACACTTTTGAACTTTAATCCTAATCCAAATTTTTGTCGGCAAGTTAAAATGTCCAAAAAGGGCCACCAAATTCTAAAAAGATTCTAAACACATTCGATCTGTCCGTAGTTGAAGGTTTCAATTCACATAGACTAAGGTTATGACTCTGCCGGCAAGGCCGCCTTGTTTTATTTTATTTTGCTCTCTGCTGGATTTGGTTATGCTAACTTCTGATTTGTATCTGAACACACTACACACTATACCACGTGTCCGAAACTTAGGGGTTGTTTACATGTGCACCACCAAATGTTCTTTATTTTGTTAAAAAATCGCACGCCGACGGTGAGCGTTGAACAAGCAACCGTCTGATTTGTAGTCGGACACACGCTGTATGCCACGATACTCATTACTTAGTAAGGAGTAAAGAAAGTTGTTTTGCCTTGTAAAACTTTTAAGAAATAATCCATTATTTTTCATCTTACTGGTAATGCAGAAATTAGCTTGTTTACCTTACTTTGTAATGTGTTGCTGATAAGGCAGTTCACGCGCGGCATTAATGTTTCCTGGCACAGGGGTCTTTTTGGACGACATTCGGTTTATTCATTAAACAAGTTTTTCACAGTGCTATCGGATGGTGATTTATCGCCATACCAAGATTTTAGTTCATCGATGAACTTTTATAGTAATAATTCACGTCGAAAGTTGTGAAAATTTTCACATGTAAATTCCATTTTTATACCCTCAGCCTTTAGGCTAGAAAGGGTATATTTACTTTGATACGACCAAAAATGTGCCACATCGAAATAACGGTTTTAGACCCAAAGTATGTTTGGACGAAATTGGGAGCAATTTATTTGGTACGAACTTTGCACATCGTATTATTCAAGATATATATCGGGTTCGAATATGAATTATATCGGTCCACTCCTACGGGTACCTCCCACACAAAATTCGGATAAAGTGAAGTATAAGAGCTCCTCTCTGATCGTCTTGCATTTTCTTCAGCAGATTGTCCATGCGGCTCCCATTACGAAAGTACAATTTTTTTCTTTTTTCCTGAGATATTGGCCTAAAAGCTCCAAGAAACCCTGGCGGCACCAACCAAAATGGCAAATCCGCAAAATAATTCTGGCAGGGATTTTCTGATTGGTGCAGACCTTGCACATCGTATTATTTCATTCAGTCATATATCAGGTTGGAAAATGGACTATATCGGTCCACTCCTTCGGGTACCTCCCTAGGAAAAAGTGAAGTTTAAGATCTCCTCTCGCATCGTTTTTATTTTTTTTAGTAGGTTGTTCTAGAAGCCTCATGTACAACGTTACAATATTTTTCTGGAGTAAGTCAATACTTCCTGAGATAATGGCACAAAAGCTCCAAAGCCCTGCCGACACAAACTAAAATTTATTTACATAAGTATTTTTAAGGTTTAAGCTAGAAATTATTCCATAATTTGTCTCCTCGAATTGCCTTGAACTCCATTCACATCTTTTGTGTGTCTTTGTATAATATTTATTCGTTTGACAAAAATATTCATTTATCTATAGTTTCTTTCCTAACTTTTTCCAAAAAATGTTTATTTTCGTTCAGTTATGAACGCCTGGTTAAAAATGCGGAAGAAGTCTTTGAAGAATGGCGGCACAAAGTGTTCTCTTTTGTGCCACTTGAACATCCCCTTTATGGCTCATTAAACATGCAATGAAAACGATTTGGCTGTGGGAAAAATTGGTAAGGGAACAAAAGCAGAACATAAAAATTGACAATGGCATTGAAAATGAATGTCATTATCAATCACTTGGTTTTGGAAGAAGATTCGTATAATTTTTGACACACTTTAATGTAACAGAAGAAACGTCAAGAGGGTTTTTGGAACATAGAAATTCAATTATAAAAGTAAATAAAGGTTTTCTGCACTCCGCCCCATACAGCTAAAAACTACACTGAAGAAGAACGAAACAATAGAAACACAAAAGAAACAATAAAAGTTTCCAATTTTCCTAGAAACAATGTTGTCAAGTACACTTTTTCCCACCATCATTTTCTTGTTTGTTGTTGCGTTGTTTTTCAGTAGAAATTTTGTTTCATTTGTTGTGATGTCATCCGAAGCAAAAGCGAAATGATGAGGCAGCAGCAGTGCTTCATTGACGACGAGGCATTGTGTCGGCCGGCCGGCGGCTTGGAATGCAACTTCAAAGACATTTTCGGGTTCCAATACCAGGAGCTCAGTTTTGATTGCTCGGTGATATATATTTTTTTTTTCGTATAGTGAAACTGTTTCAATGGCTGTTTGCCTAAATGTTAGATATAAACTATGAGTTTTTTCTGTTTCACTTCACTGCCGTTGTTAATATTTTATATCCACCTTAAAATGTCGTTATGGGCAATTAAATATGTTTTATTATCATCATAAACAAACTAAAACAATAAACAACAAGAAAGCTTGTTTTATGATATTAATTTTTATATTTGATTATGTGCCGGTTGTTTTTGTTAGCCAAATCTAATTTGGTAGTAAATTGTGTGCAAAAATAAATTTAATCGCAAATAAAAATGTTTCGAATACTTCCTATGCTCCAAGCAGCCTAAAACAGTTGCTAGCGGTTGGGTCGGATCAGGCATGCGGTCTTATGTACTCTCTACGCGCTAATAGAAGCGCGTAGGGAGTACATAAGACCGCTGAGCCGGACAAGACAGTCGTCATGAGGTAACATCCGACGATGACATGACGGTGGTAGGCTTTGTAACTTCAATAATTATGGTAGTGAAACATAGCAAATCTGAACACCTACTTGGTTGACGCAAGATAAAACATCCACAAAACTAGTTAATCATCTTGTGATAGATAGAGGGCATGTAAAAGGGTGATCTAACACAGAACGGAAATTAAAAATCGAGTGACTTGGAACATCTGTGGCAGTATTGTGATATTGAGAGAGGATTTAGTTTGAAAATTCTTGAGTCTTCTCTTGACTGCACTCCATATAATTTGAGCTGCTTCGTATACTTGTTTCAGACACCGTATCTATGTATTACGAGGGCGACCATGGCTGAAGTGCCCTTGGGGGTTCCATTCAAATGATGAACATGCTACATATTTCTGATGGAGGTTGAGTATGACCAATCCATGGGGAAAGTTTCTTCTACTTATTTCAAGGATAATGTGCCGAAGTTTGCCAGTTGCCATAAGGATTCATTTGATACCGAGTTGGGCCAGTAAATGTGTAATATTTGTCTCAGACAGTGGTTTACAAAGGATTGTAACCTTTGTTGCGTTGCTTTTGTAAAACTCCATGTTGTACATCCTTATAGTAAGACAGAATTGACACTGTTGATGAATACTTTGAGTTTTGTATTCTTGGATATTGTGTTGTAAATCCATTAGGGTTATGCCACTTTGCAACCTCGTATCCCTGTATCATATTTTGATAAGTTTTTACCTATGAAAAGATAAAATCTTAATTAAAAAGTGATTCGATAAAAAAGCTGACGCACAAAGTCAATTTAATTTTTTTTTGACAAGCTTTTGAATTCACTGTGAACAGATATATAACTGAATATTAGCTCTGGAGACACACGGCATAAATAAATGTTTCTCATTAAACTTATCATAATATCTTTACATCTTTATATATCTTTACTAGTAAAATACCCGCTACTTCGCATGCGGAAAAGGAATAATATACAAATAAACAATATACATACATATAATATGGTGAACAGTGACAATTTTGATGTACTAACACCTATTTGAATTGATATTTAATTTCATTTAAGTACTGTTCTTACACGTTTTGTTCGAATTTCAACAAAGACCTCTACACTTCAACAGCAGCCTACATTTTAAATTCCAGTCCATTTTTATTAGAACGGTATGTGTATTTTGAAAATTTTATCCAAATTTTTTTTTATCCACATTTTCCAACCCAATTTTGGAATTTGTGATATCAAAATGTAGAAAACTTTCATTCAAAAGATGTTACACTATATAACAGTTAATTTTTGAGACATTTTATTTTAGCACTTTTTGTTCTCAGGGTGTAAAAACCTACTTGTAAAACATTAGCCGCATAGACTTTCCTTTTTCAAACGTTCAGAATAGATAACAAAAATAAAAACAATTTTGTTGAAAATATACGTTTGACTTGTTGATGTCAGTACATTATTTAGAAACCGAATTCGTGTTAACATAAAAACAATAGTACACTATTCAGTACAATTTTTAAAATTCAGGACTTAGCTCAAATTTCACAGTTTTAAATCTACTTGTTCACCCAATGCCAATGGTATTACATGTAGGACCTTTCATAACTTTAAAGGTGGATTTTATTAATCAGTCTGATTCTTATCCTCTGATCTCAACAGTGATTCCTACAACAAATTTTATTTATCGATTCACTCAATACCAGTGTTTCAATATTTAGTATTATTTAATACTTCTAGTACAGTTATTTTACGATCACCTCTAACAATGAACCTGACAAATAAATAATAAATCAGAATTTCACTTCTATTCCTTAGCCCAATACCAAACTTATTGCAATTTTATACTTATCACACACTGACTATATAATTGCAACTTCAATGCTACACCCAACGCCAAATTTAATACCATCGCCAAATTTAATACATTTCCTATTTCTCAATAAATCAGCCAGCCCTCAGCCTAGTTTCAGAATTTTTATGCATTTCAAAAAATCCTTATCTAAACACCAACACAAAACCTCATACAAGAATTCGAAATTCCATTTATATCCCTGGTACCAAATTTAGTACTTATAATATAAATACATTTCAAAAATTACTTCCTTATATTCAAAACTATATCCAAACCGCGATTTCATACTTTTGGAATACATAACTTCTAAAACTTCCTCTCTATCTCCACAATGTCAGCTCTACCCCTTTACACAATAACAATTTGAACCAAATTCTGTGCCAGTTTCATTTAATTCATAATTTTCGTACACTTATTGTACGTATTAGTCCGGTCAAAATAGACATTGAAATAGCAAAAATTCCCACAAAGCTGAATTTTGGTGGAGAGCTAGGGTTTGCCATTAGAAGCAACGTCCTAAAAGTCCCCATCTATCCCATGTGTGCAAAAAAAATTATTCGGGGTCAAAGGTAAAAATTTAAGGGTTTTTAGGTTTTCGGATTTATTTTTTGAAAACGGTTGATCTAATCATAAAGTGACAAAAGTAAATATTGTAGACAGAAAAATTATCTACAAGTTTGACCCTTATAATTTTTTTCTTAGAAGGAACCATTCTTGAGATATAGCTGTTCTAAAAAACACATGATTTTTATGCACTTATAAGGGAAATATGCACATATTCAGACGAACCGGCTAAAATAAGCGAAGTAATCGGGTCTGTCCCCCAAAAAAAAATATATTTTCTTGAAGAGCGAAATCATAGCTATCTTCTAAAAAAAATCCAACAAAGTCGGAGTGTGTTTAGTAGAGTTATTCAATGTTAGAGTCATTTTATGCAAAAATAGCCCATTTAACCCACATGTATAACACTGGTCAACACGACTTTTGTTTCAACCGAAGTTGTTGTTGTTTCTAAATGAAATCGGCGAGCTATTTTCAAATCTGGTCACGGTTTTTCTCTATCAGCTCTTGTTCTTGAGATATAGCTCAAAATCGGTTTTTACGAGTTTCACCCAGAATTTCGTTATTTTCGGATACAAACAAATATTTTTTTGCGGGTTTTTCGCCACTAATACAAAACGTTTTTTGAAATAATTGTGGCGAATATATATCAAAAAATATAGAAAACATACGATGCATCTTGTAAAAATTGCATATTTTGAGTACTTTAAGCTGTAATCTTTTTTAAGAATCATAAAGAGCAATCTTACTTTAGCGAGCTTTTGCTTAGTATTACTGTTTGTGAAAAAAATTAAAAAAACTGAATAATGCCTCCAAAAATGACCTTTGACCCCGAATAACTTGTTTTGCACACATGGGATCGATGGGGACTTTTAGGACGTTGCTTCTAATGGCCAACCCTAGCACTCCACCAAAATTCAGCTTTGTGGGAATTTTTGCTATTTCCCCCTTATACGCATGTCTATTTTGACCGAACTATATATCCACAACTAAATTCATATCTCAACCTTACACACCAACAGCGGCTATAATACCAAATTTCCGAATTCCTCTATTCATAATACAATTAATACTTTTCGTACGAATTTCAATTACTATCTCCAACAGTAATTTCGATTTTTTAAGGATTCCACCTCTATTCGTTACCCAAATCTAAATTTTACCAAATTTGGTACCATTCTGTATTTTTCGTAACCACAAGTACGAACTTCCAAAACTCTTCCAGTCCTACACTCCAACAGTAATCTAACTTCCAAATTTCAGGATTCAAAATATCTCAGTTTCCCCAAATCTAAATTATACCATACTTAGTTCCGTTTAGAACTTTTCGCACACATACAGTGGTGTGAAAAATAATAAGGACACTTCAATCCATAACCAAGATTACATTGAAAACTGACTAAAAAAGTGAAAATTACGTTAGTTTCTAAAATGTATTGTTTTCTTAAAATGTTAAGAAAAGTATTATAAAAATATTTTGATTGCTTGTAACCATATTTTATTTATCTTTTATATTTTATGCGAATTGTCGTAGTTGGGTGTGTGAAAAATAATAAGGACACTTCATGACATCTTTTAATAAGGATCAAACTTGAAAGAAATTAATGCAGGTTTTTACTAAATAATGGTAGATAAAGTGTTTCAGTGTCATTAATACTTTGTAGACGATCCTTTGTTTTCTAAAACGGAAGCGCATCGTCTGGGCATCGAGTCGACCAAATTTTGGCACTTCTCTACTGGTATCGCGTCCTACGCAACCTGTATAAGTTGCCAAAGGTCGCCATAATTTGATGGACACTTTCCCCTGCTTGATTTTTTAACTTCATTCCACAACATTTTTCAATCGGGTTCAAATCAAGGGATTGCAATGACCATTCTAACAACTTAACTTAATTATCCTGGAACACCTTTTTTCATTTTGCCGTCATTTTTGGGTCATTAACCTTGCTGAAGACTCATTTGAGAGGCTCACCCCCTTCAGCATACGGAAGAATTATATTTTTTTAAAATTTCAATGTAATCTGGTGATTTCAAAAACACTTTGAATACTGTATAGAGACCCCACAGCATAGTAAGAAAATGAGCCCCACACCATGCTGTTACCTCTGCCATATTTAGCCGCCTTCAGAGTATATTTTGGGTTATATTATTGATTTTTAGGTCTTCAACCCTGATAAACTCCTCTATCGGAACAAAAAAATATATTTGGTTTCATCAGACCAAAGAATGGTACGCAATTTTTCTTAGACCAAGCGATGTGATTTCTAGCAATCTGTATAATTTGCTGAATATTTTATACCCTACACGACTACGTGGGAAGTGTATAATTTTTCGATTAAACTGATACTTTTCTGACACTGTGAGCTCTAATGTGGCCACCACAGCGTGTTTTAGGAGTTGTTGATGCGTCAAAATTAATATTTAAGTAGTTTTCTATTTGTAAAGATGTGGTAAAAGGATCTTTTTTAATCATCAAATAACGCGTTTTTTATTAAAGGTGCAATTTTTGGATTTCTGCTTCGACTTTTATCTTCGAAGTTCACTTAGCTGTATCCTCCACCATTGTTTTTAAAGATTCTAAGCTTTTTCTGTAATTTTTCTGTATGAATTTCCTTCTTTATGTAAACATTTAATGATTTCTCGAGTAGCGTGATAACAATGCGTATTTTTACCCATATTTGCAAAGAAAAACTAAAATATACCGGTAGATTTAACATTTAATGAATAGAAATTAATTCATTTTAAACTTTTACTTGCAGGAAAGAATCACAAAAAATAATATCAATTTATTTTTTCTAAAACGAAAAACTGTCCTTATTATTTTTCACAGCAGAAATCACGGATTTTACGAAAAATATTTGTTTTGTATAAAAACTATACAGAAAGAAAACAAAATCGTAACGGGATTTCTTATTGCAATACATGTACATTTTCAAAAACAAATTTCCATCGCAAATTCTTCCATTTTACACCTTTCTGGAGCGACCAAAAGTTGTGAATGTCGCTGTCCTTATTATTTTTCACACCACTGTAGGTACGAATTTCTAAAACCACTTCAAACCTACACTCCCACAGTAATCTTAATTTCAAATATTAGGATTCCAGTTCCTTACACATAAGTACGAATTTCCAATGCTAACTCAATCCTACAGTCCAACAGTAATTTTAATTCCAAATTTCAGGTTTCCAGCTCTATCCGTTCACCCAAATCCAAATTGTACCAAATTTAGTACCATTTAGTACTTTTCGTACCCATAAGTACGAATTTCCAAAAATACCTCAATCCCTAACTCCATCAGTAATCTTAAGTCCAAATTTCAGGATTCCAACTCTATTCGTTCGCCCAAATCCAATTTGTACCAAATTTAGTGACCTTCATTCCAAATTTCAGAATTCTAGCTCTTTCCGTTGGCCTAATACACAGGGTACCATATTTAGTACCTTTTAGTACTTTTCGTACCCTTTTAGGTCGAATTTCCAAAAACCCAGCCTTATCTCATCCCTAAACACCGGCAGCAACCCACAGTCAAAATTCCAGCTTTCTAGCTTCCGTGGTTTCGTCTGGGCGATGATATGTCAGTCACTCACTTACTGAGCTCTTTTACATATATAGATTACATACATATATAATTTTACTTCATATATCATATCAATTAAAAGTAGTTTGTGCAGGAGCTTTTTCAATATTCAAATGGAATTAAAGTTATTTTAGTCAATACTCGTAATAGGCAAAACGACATTCGTGCAACAGCAAAAATATTATTTTTAGAATTTTTTTTCCATTTCTTAGTATTTTTCAAAGTGATTTGTGCGTGACCTTTTCATACTCTCCACCATAGTATGAAAGGTATATTAACTTTGTTTTTCCATTTGTAACGCATTAAAATGTACATTTGCGACCCTATAAAATATAGATATTCTTGATCAGGATAAAATTCTAAGTCGATATAGCCATTGAGCTAAAGCGCTATATTTTAACGCCCGCTTGTCTTTTTCCCCCAGGTAGGTCGTCATATTACCGTACCTCCCGATTTTCGGTATTCTGTGGATTTTAGCTACATTTTTTTACCGAACTACTCGTATTTTAATGTTCCCAGTTGTCACAAAACTTCTTCACCAAAAATCGTCAAAATAGGTCCATATTTTGGTATGGTCGCCATATAACATTACCTCCCGACTTTCGATATTTTGAGGATTTTAGCTACAATTTTGAACTGAACTACCTACAATTTGACGGTTGAGGTTCACAAAACATCTCCACAAAAACTGTCAACATATGCCATGTTTTGGTATAGCCCCCATATAACGGTACGTTCCGATTTTTGGTATTTTGAGGATGTTAGCTACAATTTTGAACCGAAGTACCTGTAATTTGAGGTCCTCAGCGGTCACAAAATATCTCCACCAAAAACTGTCAACATAGGTCCACGTTTTGGGTCAGCCCCCACATAACGGTACTTACCGATTTTTGGCATTTTGAGGCTTTTAGCTAAATATTTTCACCGAAATTCCTACAATTTTAGCTTTGAGGTTCCTAGTGGTCACAAATCATCTTCACCCAAAACTGTAAACATTGATCCATGTTTTGGTATAACCCCACTATGTCGGTATTCCAATTTTGTGTACTTTGAGGATTTTAGCTACAATTTTTGACCGAACTATCTGCAATTCGACATTTGAGGTTCCCAGTGGTCACAAAACTGCACCACCAAAAATTGTCAACATAGATCCACACTTTGATATAGCTCCATATAAAGGTGTCGACCGATTGAAGACATTTTTATATGTATGTTTAATACTTTATGGCAAAACTTCATTCATTTTTGCAAAAAAAAGGTCAAACAATCCTAGCCCCATATTTTACGTAATTTCAAACAAGTAAGCCAAGGCTATAGTCGGGTCGGGGCCGACTATGTGATACCCTACACCACTACCCCTGTGCATAAGCGTTTGACTGGTAAAATTCAAAATATTAAGATTTCGATAGCTTAGCGCCTCTCTCTTCTTTTGCTCTCAAATCTTCATTAATACAGGTCAATTTTGTTAAATCGCATTTAAGTGCATCGTCAGTACAACTCAAATGAAAAAAATGGAAAAGTGGGATGTACGCCAACCATCAATAGGCTTCTTTCTCTGTGAGACCGCCATCAACCCCAAAATTTCGTGAGGATCCGAACAATATTCCGAGCTGTAGTGTGATTGCACAAAAAATTTAAAAAAGGGATGCATTACCGACTTTGCGATATCTCAGTTGTTTGACCACCTATGACAACCTACTTCACATCGTTGTAAAGGAGATACAGCACATTTAAAAAGTGAGGGTGGTCAGTCCCTATGAAGTGCCTAGATTCTGAGACGGAACCACATTTTTTCGCAAATACATTTTCAAACCTATGCGTCCATAAAAATATATTTTCTATCGGGTCGGGTCTTTATCCACATGTAAGTAAGGTCGGAGACACAACCGCCAATAAATTAATTTTCAAACCAATGTATCGGTAATTTTTTAAGTATTGGGTTTTTAAAAAGAATAATAATAAAAAACAAAATAATTCAACATTTTATGATGCCTACTTTCAACGGGGGGGCACCACTGCACATTCTGTAAAAATTTGAGGAAAATTGTTTAGCCGTTTTTGAGCCTATACGGAACATCAAACAAACATTGATATTTGTGGTCATTATACCCTCAGCATTTATGTATACCGATGCTGTTCGTTTTGGCCCTGTATTATGTTTTCCGTGGGCAAGTCCATGCTTCCAGGCAACTCACATAGGCTGAGGGTATATCTCTGTCGGCAAAGTCGACCGATACTTTTTTACATGTTTTTTTTTTTTTAATAAAAACTTACTATGAACATTAAAAAAGGATTAGCCAATCATGTAGCCGTTTTCCGATTTTGGATAAACCGAAAAAGTGGGCATGGTCAATTTGTCTTTTCGTAAAATGCTTAGCTGGTCTATGACGAACTTTGAAAAAATCTTACCAGACGTCCACAAGTGATGTAATTACCAACGAACAACATTTGATATTTATTTACATATATAGATTGTCCTTGTCAAGAACACAAATTAAATATCCTTTGTAGTGGAATATGCATTTCAACTGACAAGCGATATTACCCATTGGCACACCACTCCATTGGTATTGGATCCTAAAAGGAAGGCGCACCCATTCCTTCACATTCAAACTGTTGCTAGGCAGAGCAAAAAAAACATCAAAAGAAATAAAAAACAATCAGGATATTCATATTTTCAAACAAACAGAAAAATATCCTTTGTTATTTATCTGGTCTCCTGTTCTAGGGTGTCGGTGAGTTTCTTTGAAGTTGAATTAGTGATGATGATAATGACATTCCATACATTCACACATACACACGTACATATGTATGCATATTGTATTTTTTGGCACAGTACTTCACATTTGCTTGATGTCGCTGCTGCTTCATTTTCATTGGCATTGTTGTTGTGGCACCTTAATTTACATACATACGTATTTTTTTCATACAAAACAACAACATATAAATTAAATAAGCACCCAGGACAGGATAATAATAATCGAGAGGGCTGGTGAGAGTAATTTGCATGCAACAAAGTTAAAGGGAATTATGGGTTTGGATATGGGTATGTGTGTGTGTTTTGCATGTTCACATGTATTAATTGTGTGTGCGTGTACATTTAAATTTTAAAAGTGGCCAACGACAATTGTTTGCTTTGCTATGTTATTTTTATTTGTTATCTTTTTTATGTGCAAATTATTATTTTGTTCGGCATTTTTTTTGCTGTCGTTGGTATGATGAAGTGCATTCGACTTAATTTTGTTGAATCTGTACTCCTGGTATCAAATGCGGAAAAAAACCTTTGATGTTCGTGTAATGTACTGTCAGGCAATGTGACCTAATTACTTTGCAAGGGGTCACAATTGCATGCATGTCAGTGTGAGTTGCTTTGGATATGCATGAGTGGTAAGAGAAAAGGATTTTTTAGACACTCCTCTTTGTGAGTACGAAATATTGTTCGATACAAATATGACAATAGTAGGACACTGAAGAGTAAATCAGATAATTTTTTCGGAGGAGTTGTCCATCATCTCAACAATTCCTTTTCCAGGTCCGCATCCACCATATACCGCCGTCGGTGATATGTAATTGATGTAGGAAATGGGTGCACTTCTGAGGCTGCTCAGGTCTTAGCCGCCACCAAGACTGCTGTGACAGAACTTATGTTGCTGCGCCAAAGCATCTCACAGCGTAATTCGAACTTCGTCTGAATACGAGACACCTCTGCAGTCTCCTCAACAACAAAGTCAGCATCTAACACCACATGTTCTTGTTCAGCGACCCGGAAATTCATGGTTTTTGCAATTCAATTGCAACGGTCTCCGCAACAAAGTCAGCGAAATAGTAGACTTTATGAGCCGTCGAAGCATATTCCCGATTCAGGAAACAAAGGTCAACGAATCTTGCAACATTGCGATGTTACATGGTTACAACGTTTCGAGGAAGGATCGTGTCTTCCTTATCCAGTGCAGACCTAGTCTAGTAAAATCTAGTGAAGCAAAGTGTGGGACTGTAGAGGTAGAGATGCTTAATGTGTACATGCCGCCGATGAATAGTTGTGGTCTGCGTTATATGCCGCGTACGAACCCAAAAAATCCAAGAGTTGGGGAACTTGCAAAAGGAACAAAATTACCTGAAGCAATGCACCGTTGGTATAGAATGAAGTAAATTATTGGTAACGGTTAAATAAATCTCGAATCCAAGACAGAATGATGATAGAATGATTGTTACTCAAAACATCGTGCTGATCATTAACTTTGACATTCCGTCCTGGGTAATTTACAGAGGGACTGCGCTGACCGAGGGAAATTATAGCTCCAAATGTTGCACGGTGAATGAAGACACAGCTCACCAGACATCTTCTTTGTGGCTCCCGGTCTGATAAAAGACCTTCTTCTTTGTGGCACCTGGTCTGATAAATGACCTGTCCTGACAATTTCCCTTGACCACCTTCAAAACCTCTGACTTTTCGTAACCATGAAGAAGTTGACTGGTAAGGGTTCAGAGAATTTTCCAAGCAACGCTGCACAGAGCTGCCCATTCCCTCAGACAATAGGGTAGCTGACATAATTTTCCGGAACTGCATTACCTATTTGTCGAATATCTGGAAATGAAAGCAAATTTCCCAGCTAAGGCGACGGGACTAGCAAATGAGCGTGAGGATCTTCGTCGTACGAACCCAAAAGACCCAAGAGTTGGGGAACTTACAAATGTAAGTCAACAGGTTTGCCCAAACGTAAAAGGTGACTAAACCATATGAAGCAATGCAACATTGGTACGGGATAGAGTACATTATGGGCAACGGTTATATCACTCTCGAATCTGGGGAAAGAAGGATGATAGAACGGCTGTTATCCTAAACGTCGTGATGGTGACAGATCAGAAGAGGTACGCGTGCTTTTTTAACACGCAATCTATAAAGCGCTGTGCTAGGATAGGGCGTAGAGAATTGGGTTACGCCGTAAATAAGCCCTCTCAGCCGAAGAGGTTCACTACAATTTTCGACGAAATGAAAACGCCAATTGTGGGTGTTCCCACAGAAATGAAGGGCGGTTGGATTCTTGCCGTGAGCCTAAAAAATATTTCAGTAATAGAAATATTTTCCTCAAGATTCATCCACCAAGAAATATGGAAATGGAAAAAAGGCGGCCGGTTCTATTCACCGGATTGACTCGGAGGAATCTTCGACCAGGGGCCGTCAACTCAACAATTATGTGTTTGTGTTCGTGTACGAACGACGTTGCATATGTCATCCGAAACACGAAATCATCTATAGTGTTGGGACCGCACGAGTGATGATACTTAAACAGGATAAACCCGGAATTAGGTATTTGCCAAGTGTCCTTAGTACATCGTTAGCCAACCATATTGTACCAGAGGCCTGGATAGATGGCAGGGTGATCCTGCTACTGAAGGCGGGTTAGGAAGCCTTCGCCAGTAGATTCTAGAGGCACTACTATACCAGCATGGAAACATCATTACACGTGTGACCGAACAGTCATGGATAACCAACTACATATTTATTTTATTTTTTATTTTAAAAATATTTATTACAATTAAAAATTATAGAACATTGGTGGCGTTTATTTAATTGGGATAGCTGTTACAATTTTGATTTTTCAAAATAGTCTGGCTTAATCCCTTTTGTTGTTTTAATATTTAAAACAACAAGTTTATTAGTGGAGAAGGTTTGGCATTGTTCGCCAAGGGGTAAGGCAAGGAAGACTAGTTTCGATCCACGCCACTGGATCTCATCAGTTCCCTTTGTTTCTTGTTTGTGGATATTCTCCACCGAAGTTATTTTTCAATAACTTCTTCAACAAGGAACTTTTTATACCCAAACATCAATCGTCAGCTCGAAGTATAAACGTAAACAAAGAAAACCCTTCAATGAGAAGTTTTTTTTTTTCGAGCTGAAGATTGATGTTTGGGTATAAAAAGTTCCTTGTTGAAGAAGTTATTGAAAAACAAGTAAGAACGGCGTTAAGTTCGGCCGGGCCGAACTTGTTATACCCTCCACCACAAGTTGTATTGAAGTAAAATGGAATAATTAGTTTCCTTTCGTGTATGAAGAAGACTTAATACTAAATTTCAGCAATTTCGGTAAAACAATGTGAGGCACCATTCTATGGGGGCTATTTCAAAACGTCGATCTATACCGACAAATTTCTGACGGAAAGTTTTTAGGCTCAAAGAAGACTAAATACCAAATTTCCTATATTTCGGTAAGAGAATGTTCCTAAAACTAAAAAAATACCGAAAATCAAGAAATACGCTTCTATGGGGATATAGGAAGACGTGGACCTATACTGATAATACTCTTCTGGAATATTTTAGAACTCTTGGAAGTCGGTTGGATATTGACGTCACAATCTTCAGTATTACGAAAATCAGGAGGTACCGTTCTATGGGGGCTATATCGAAACGTGGACCTATACCGACGAATTTTAGTCAGAAATGGGGCGAACAGTTTTATATCACATTGAAGACTAAATACCAAATTTCAGCCATTTTGGTGGAATATTGAAGACACAACCTTCAAAATACGAAAAATCGGGGGGTGCCTTTCCATGGGGGCTATATGAAGGCGTGGACCTATACCGACAAATTTAAAGGGGAAGTTTGAGTACCCCAACGAAGTCTAAATACCAAATTTCAGCCATTTCGGTGGAATATTGAGGACACAACGTTCAAAATACCGAAAATCGGGAGGTACCGTTCTATGGGGGCTATATGAAGGTGTGGACCGATACCGACAAAATTCTGGGGGAAAGTTTTATAGCACTAGAGAAGACTACGTACCAAATTTTAGCCATTTTGGTAGGATAATGAAGCTAAAACCTGAAAAATACCAAAAATCTGGAGGTACCGTTCTATGGGGGCTATATGAAGGTGTGGACCGATACCGACAAAATTCTGGGGGAAAGTTTTATACCCCTAATGAAGACTACGTACCAAATTTCAACCATTTTGGTAGGATAATGAAGCTAAAACCTGAAAAAACCACAAAATGGGGGGTACCGTTCTATGGGGGCTATATGAAGGTGTGGACCGATACCGACAAAATTCTGGGGGCAAGTTTTATACCCCTAAAGAAGACTATGTACCAAATTTCAGCCATTTTGGTAGGATAATGAAGCCAAAACCGGAAAAATACCAAAAATCGGGAGGTACCGTTCTATGGGGGCTATATCAAAACGTGGACCGATATATCCCATTTTCAATACCAATCATCCTGCAAGTAATAAAAACTTCTGTTCCAAATTTTGACTCTCTATCTTTAAAATTGCGAGCTGTATCTTGATTTCAACAGACAGACGGACGGACAGACGGACATGGTCAAATCGACATAGAATTTTATGCTGATCAATAATATATATACTTTATAGGGTCTCCGACGAATATTTCGATGTGTTACAAACGGAATGACAAATTTAATTATACCCTCCATATGGTGGAGGGTATAATAACTTCGGTGGAGAATATCCACAAACAAGAAACAAAGGGAACTGATGAGATCCAGAGGCGTGGATCGAAACTAGTCTTCCTTGCCTTACCCCTTGGCGAACAATGCCAAACCTTCTCCACTAATAAACTTGTTGTTTTAAATATTAAAACAACAAAAGGGATTAAGCCAGACTATTTTGAAAAATCAAAATTAAAAATTATAATAAATAAAAATTGGTAAAAAAAACTTTTTAAGTTAAACGGTTTTATGTTAAACATACATTGCAATGTTTAAGATAAATGTACTAAAAACCAAAAAATAATAAAATAGATACAGTCGTGGGAATTATAAACATATGCATAGACTAGACTAAAATAAAACCGTGGGGCACGTCAATTGTCTACAAATTATCGACTTAATATGCGATAGAAGAATCGTTTAATTCGTCGTTAGGCAGTTGGCCCGCAGACGGTGAGCAAATTACTTACAATTTCTTGCTCATGGAAATTCCAATAGTTATACACTCCATGTAAATAAAAGAGATGTTTCAACTAGTTTATCGTTGGACATTCACACTGCTGCCTGGCGAGGAAGCGTTTCACTGCTCGTAGTTTGTCTTTAATCGACAAAGTACTACTCGCTCACCACTATGAAACCCTAAAACTCGCTTATAATCGAGCTTGCTAGCTTGTTTCCACATTCTAGACCTACTTATCACACGTCCATCGTTGTCGGTTGAACAACTGCCTAATTATAGTGTAACATTACAAAACAAACATTTTAATCAACGATTGTAGACAATTGACGTTCCCCACGGTTTTATTTTAGTCTAGTCTATGCATATGTTTATAATTCCCACGACTGTATCTATTTTATTATTTCTTGGTTTTTAGTACATTTATCTTAAACATTGCAATGTATGTTTAACATAAAACCGTTTAACTTAAAAAGTTGTTTTATCTTTTTTTATTTGGGTGTTTATTTGGGTAAATAAAATTTTATTTTGAAATGAAAATTTTGTTTTTCTGTCAAACAGAAAATCAAAAAGAATACCAGATAAACTGTTTAACCACGCGGACTAAACTTTGTATATGTCAAATCGGTTGCTGGAGTTACTTGTGCGAAAAATTTAACGATAAATGCAATAATTATAGCTTTGTTGAGGAGGACTTAAATCTCAAGATTATCCACTGAAATCGTGGGTTAATCCATCTGATATATTATAAAGTTTGGATATAGATCCAGCATTTATGTTTTTCTGCATGGAGAACTAAAACAAACAAACTCTCAAATATCCAAAAAAGGCTGCCACAATATATGAGAGGTTTACCACAAAATATGAACCGAAATTTGTCATATTTTAACTTGCCCAGTATCCAAAAAACGTAATTTAATTCATAGTCAGTTAAAATTTGCTAAAACACTAAGTTTTCGCATCCAATTGTATGATTTTAGTTTCTGTAGTTTATACCCACATATTGGGTAAATACCTGGGTATTTACTCATTTGTACCCAATTTACCCATTTTAATGGGTATTTACCATTTGGGTATTTATCCATTTCCCATCTCTATGCATAAGCAACTATATATAATGGTGTCGTTTGTGGAAGTCAGAAATAAGAAGTCTAAGGTCCATAAAGTAAAAGTGGGAGTTCACCAACTATTTATACCCTCAACATTTATGATAACGGGGGTATATATGTACAAAGGACGTTCCGAGGCATCATCACTGCTGCAGCCGCTCGCCATATCCCTGCTGGTCGAATACCCGAAGTAAGACCAAACTCCCCAGAAGAGGCGACGGGATTAGCAAATGAGCGTGATGAGCTTCGCCGAACCAACCCCAATGACCCCCAGAGTCAGGGAGCTGACACTGGATGTTAACAGGCTAGTCGGCGAGCATAAGCGGAACAAGTGGTTAAATCATCTGAAGAGTTGCAACATGGGAGCCGGTATAGGTGAATTGTGGGCAACGGTTAAGTCACTCTCGATCCCTGGAAGAAGGGAAGATAGGACCTCAGTCACGTTTGGCGACGTTGCCTGACCCGAAGAGGTGCGCAAGTTATTTCAATCGACAGTTTGTCGAGCACCCCGAGAGTGACAGGGCGAAGAGAAGAGTATTACGTCGCATCAGATCTCTTCCTGCCGAGGAGGAACCAACACAGTTTTCAATGGATAATGTTGCCAATGCCATCAGGAACGCTAAATCATCCAAAGCGTTGGGCCCTGATGGAATCTCCATGGTAATGCTGAAGCAGCTGGATGAGCCGGGAGTGGAGTACCTCACTAAAGTTCTCAACTTGTCGCTATCCACCCTCATTGTTCCCGAAGTCTGGAAAATGGGCAGGGGGGTCCAACTACGGAAGCCCGGCAAGGATGCCATCAAAAGTGAATCGTGCAGGCCGATTTCGCTTTTGTCGCCCGTAGCAAAGACGCTTGTCTTGCCTTGCCTTAGTCCTCCTCAGTATCAGAAATAGCTTTCAAGTTGCCGATCATCAGCATGGATTCCGTAAGCAGCACACCACCACAACTGCGCTGCACGCCATTACCACACATATTTGTCGACTCATGGTGGCGCTTGACTTATCATAAGCCTTTCATACAGTCAGGTACTCGACGCTGTTTGAGGACATTGAGTAGACAAGCCTCCGGCCAAGCTTGAAAAGTTGGGTAGTCAATTATATGTGTGTACGCCAGTCGTACGTGGAATTCAAGAACAAGAAGTCCAAATCCCGTAGAGTGAAACAGGGAGGTCCCCGAAGTGGGGTGACATCTCCGGAACTGTTTAACCTCTACCTCTCCTGTATTCCGCCCCTCCAGACGGCATCGAGATAGTAACGTATGCGGATGATTACACGATCCTGGCGTCGGGTACCTATCCTGATGACATCTGTGAGAGACTGAACGACTATTTAACCGATCTTACCACCTTTTTCCATTCGAGGAATATGCAGATTTCCGCCACAAAATCAACAGCCACTCTGTTCACCACATGGACAGCGCAGTTTGGAAGAGAATTTAATGTCATGGTCGACGGTAGCAGAATTCCGACCTCAAACTGCCCCAAAATTTTAGGGGTCACATTCGACACTACTTTCACGTCGTGCGCGCACGCCACAGCTATCTGCGACAAAGTGAAAAGTAGGAACAAAATCCTCAAGTCCCTAGCCGGCAGCACTTGGGGTGCAGATAAACAAACCTTGTTGACCACATATAATGCGATAGGTCGGTCTGTGGTAAGCTATGCGGCGCCAGTCTTGTCCCCGAGATTATGTGATACGAATTGGAAAAAGATTCAAACTTGCCAGAATGCCGCCCTGAGAACAGCAACAGGGTGCCTCCTCAAATCTTCAGTGGACCATCTACATGAGGAGGCAAAGATTCTTCCAGTAAAGCAACACAATGAGATGCTTTCTTGCAGTACCTGCTTGGATGTTACCGTGTGAGGCATCCCAATCACCATCTTGTGGGTAGGCCCGACCCATTCAGGGAGATCAGGAAGGATAACCATGCTCTAGAGGGAGAGGTCCAACGATACAGGAGAGAATCCCTAGATCAACAAGCATATCAAGCAGGTTTGAATAGCATTCAAACGGACGCAGTTGCAAAGGCCTTAAGCAATTATAGTGTGAATAAAGTACTCAGAGTACATCCTCCATCTATCGCAGCTGAGGAGCGTCAGCTTCCACGACAAACCAGAGTAGTTTTGGCTCAACTACGCTCGGAATATTGCAGTCGCCTAAATTCTTATTGGGCGGAAATCGACCGCGCCGTGCAAGACATCTGAACAGTATGTGGCATGGGCCCGCACGAAACAAAACACCTTTTCAACTGCCCAGCCAAACCTACTCATCTTACTCCAGTGGATCTGTGGATACATCCCATCGACGCAGCCATTTTCCTGGAACTGGAGATAGACCCAGAGCCAGATTGAACAGAAGAACGAACATGCAACCATAATAACAAACACTGTTACAACAACAACAATAACAACAACGGTGCTATATACACTTTCATACGGGCAAAATGTGCCTCATCGAAATAATGGTTTTGGAGCCCAAGTATATTTGGACGAAATCCGTAATTTGGAGCCGGTTTAGCAATGTCCGTCCGTCCGTCTGTCTGTCTGGCTGGTGCGCACGATAACTCTCGAACGGATGAACCGATTTGGTCTAAAATTTGGCTTTCGTAATATTTTGTCCAAACATAGTTTAAGTTCGAAGATAAGCCATATCAGTCCACACCTTCAGGTACTTCAAGGGAGGTATTTCAAGGGAGTAACCGATTTGGTCCATGCTTTGCCCATCGTAAAATTTCTACCAGACTTAGATAAGGTTCCAATATGGACTCAATCGGTCCACTCCTTCGGGTACCTCCCACACAAAATTTCCGTAAAGTTCAGTTTAGGAGCTGCGCTCGGATCGCTTTGATTTTTGTTGTAACAACTTGTATTCACTCCCCTCCATTCGACGGTACAGGCTCCATCTGGGGCCAGTCCATACTTCCTGAGAAAATAGCCTGAAAGATGCAAAAACACCTATGACAGCGTGTGTAGTGATTGGAGCGCAAGATAATTCTCGAACGGATCTGCCGATTCTGTCCAAATGTTGGCTTTCATAATATTTTGTCCAAACTTAGTTTAAGTTCGAAGAAAAGCAATATCGGTCCACTCCTTCAGATACCTCCCCCACAAACATTCAAAAATGTTCGGAAAAATTGTGTGCACGATAACTCTTGAGTGACCGATTTGATCAATACTTTACACATCCTAATATATCGACCAGATATAGATCAGGTTCAAATATGGACTATATTTGTCCACTCCTTCAAGTACCTCCCACTCAAAATTTCGGATAAGTTCACTTTAAGACCTGCTCTCGAGTCACCTTGATTTTGGTTGAAGTAACTTGCATTCGCTACCTCAATTACGACGGTAATAGTTTTTTCAGGGGCAAGTCCATACTTCTTGATAAAACAGTCCGAAAGGTGTCAAAAATTCCTATGGCACCATATGTTGTGGCTGGAGAGCACTATAACTCTCGAACAGATCAACTGATTTGGTCAAAAATTTGGCCTTCGTTATATTTTGTCCAAACATAGTTTCAGTCCGAATTGGCCCAACTTATGATCTTTTAATATTTTATCCAAATTTAGTTTAATTTCTAAAATGGCCCTTAGGGTACCTCCCGCAAATATATACCAATGCTGTTCGTTGTGGTCCTGTTTAAAGCGATATTATGTTTTTCGTGGACAAGTCCATGCTTCCTGGTATACTGGTCGAAAACATATACGAAGAACCACTGAAATGACTAGTCGGCGCGATATTTATCGAAATGATATGACTCCCAAAATAAGATTCACTTCCGTAATGGACTATGTTCGGCAAGTTCAAATGTCACGCATGCTGAGGGTATGTATATCTCTGTCGGCAAAGCCGACTGATACTTTTTTACTTGTTTTTCTACCAGTTTAGGTATGACTGAAGACAAAAAAAACAGATACAGATAAATAAATATATTTGATTGTGTATCATTCTCAGGAACTTCAAAGAATTTCACCGACATTTCTATGGGGAGAACATAAACGAGAGATAGTAGTTTTGAAATTCTTTGGCAAATAAAAAAACAAACCAATCAAAATTCCGCTTACTTTTGTTTGCTCGAAACACCCTTTTGAGGTTTCCACACTACATAACATACCCTTAGAAGAGAATTTATTCCGAATATCTGTTTTCTTTTTTCAATTGCATAAATTACAATTGCAATTATATTCTATGTCCTTACAGACTGAAGCGGTACTATTCAATAAATATATAAATGCTGTAAGTGTGATGTACACGCAACCAACAATTGCAGTTTATTATGACCATATGTCAGGATATTATCTGTATGATGTCATGAGTGTATAGGCCAACGGCTTTGATTATCTACCATCCAATCATCAAAGACGTTTACCGCAACAAATACCAGGAGATCATCTTTCTTGAAATGTATATGAAGGATCTAATAATTGTTGTTGTTGGTGCTATTTTTGCAGTAGGGATACATTTGTTGTATATGACACTCTACCTCATGCGACAGATGTCTCCTCCTTGTTTGGGCAGGAATGTAATATTGAAAAATAATAGTAGGGATGCTACTATTTTGGGGGTATTTCAGGAAAATGTGTATGCATAAGGATATTTATTTATGTGCAAAGGCATACATATGTATGCCTGCCCTAAACAGTTATACCCTGATAATAGCCTCTCTTCTCGCACTTGGTGTAATGTGAATCTATTATATAATCTCTCCCATAGTTGCTAATTTTCAATTTTATATTTATGGAACTTTATACGAGTCTTGATATATTTTTTTTAAAAGTTATTTGCTTGCTTCACGTTCGTTGCGGCATTTTCTTTTAACATTATTTTTATTACCCAAACAATTTTATCGTAACAAATTCCTAATTTATAGCTTCGCTCCATTACTGAAATCAATCACTACTTTTCAACCACAAAATTTGATAATTATAAAATAATTTAATAGGTGTTCTCGCGTCGATACATATGTATGCTTGGGTGTTCGCTTATACGTGCTCGATATTACTAAAAATGTTATCAATTAACAATTCATTACTAAATGGCCCATAATAAAGTCAATTAAGTCTTTGTTTTTTTTTTGTTTCTTTTGATGTTGGTGCATATTAAATTCAAAGGCTGCGGCAGCTAGCGGCATTTGATAGTCGGATCCCTACTTCAAAGACTTTTTCCGCATTTGGTAACAGGCGTTCATATTTTGGGAGAATAATGAATGAACACTTCTTCCTTCAATATGACTGAGTGGTGTTGGATAAAATTGTGGTTTTTTGTTGGATTGCAGTTGAAATTTAAAAGAATTATTTCCAAAATCTTTTCATTAAGAATATCAAAGAGGCAGTGCCGCAATGACGATTGCCGACAACGAAGAAAAAAACAAGAACAAAAACAGATTGAAAGAAAGCAAAGCAAATCGCATTATCAAATTTGGCCAACAACATTGTTTTTTGGCAATGTGTATGGGCTTTAAATTTAGGTAGATTTTAATATTGAAGGTTTGCAAATTTTTTAAATATTTAAAATAAAATGTGTGCGAAATAAATGTTGAAGGAAAGAAGCATTTTCCAACCAAACTGGCTGTATTGGCTCCGTGTGTATATTTAACCACGTTATTAAAAATGTTCGCGATAGGTGCAAGTTCCGCTTTAGCCCCTATGCAACGCTACTACTCGATTCCAGTTGTTTGGAAAATTTGTACGTCATGTTTTATTTAAGTTGCTTGTAATTTTGCATCGAGTTCTCAGTGGACAGTGGACAACAACAAATCCAAAAATGGAACCATGTTAGGTAGGACCTTTTATATTAAAAAATAAAAAAAATATCTGGTGATATCGTTAGTTAGGGTACATGAATATTTGTCATCCCCTAAGTATTTGTCACCCCCTACTCAGGAGGAATTTTTCACCAGGGGCCGTCACCTAAACAATTATTTGCACCATGGATCTGTTCCGTTTGCCAAATTCGCATCCAGCAAATGTCAATATCGTTTAGATGTAATAGATGTAAGGGGTGGGTACACATCCGAGACGGCTCCGGCCTTAACCGCTTCCATGACTACTGCGATATGAGTTATGTTGCTGCTTAAGAACAAACGTCCCCAGCGTGTCTACAAATTCGTGGTCGGAATACGAGACACCCCAACCACAACACGCGAATTTATACAGCCGTCTCTGGGTTAACGATTCCTGGCTGAGTATTACTCGGGTTGCTCCGGAACATAGATCCGATCGTCATAGGAGGCGATCCACTTTCTTTCAGGAAAGAAACTTGCAGCTCTCGCCACATAAATATTCTGCAACTCTATTCACTTCATGGTTCAAAGAGGTGAAGCATTACTAAAGATCATCAACTGTACAAAGCCCAAAAAGCTTGGAGTTACCTTCGACAGTCTGTTTATATTCTCCAAGCATGCATCAGTTCTGAAGTTCAAAGTGCAGAAACCGAACAAGGTGATCAAAGCCATCTAGGGCACTATGTGGGGTAAAGATAAGGAGGTCCTATTGGCTACCTACAAAACAGTCAGCAGATCAGTCATTAACTATGGTGCAACCTTATGAACCTCCTTCATTAGCGACACCCAATGGAAAGGGTTGCAGACAACGCAAAACAATGCCCAACCAACCAGATGTGTCCAGATGACGAGTGTGGATTATCTGCGTCAGGAGGCAAGGATAGCGTAAGTGCGGAAATATAATGTGTTGCTCAATGGCATGACATCTGCCTACGCCTCCCAATCACCACATCATGGTTCAAGATCCATTCCCTAGACATATCAGGAAGGATACCAAGTGATACAATAGCGACATCCCGGATGTCATACCATAGAACATCGACCGATTGTCACCGGCCGCATCGCTTAAGATGGTTCATACTCAAGCAGTCCAGCAAGCTGTCAACGATCATGAATCATATCGTGTCCTTAACTGTCAACCAGCAGCGGTCACATCGGTCGAACGATCCGTGTCCAGAAGAACCATCCCAGACAATAATATTTACAATCGTTGAAGACATCGCCACGATCCAGGAAACAAACTTCACCGCCACCTAAAGTTTGCAACGTTTTGCGGAAGGATCGTACAGCAAGCGGAGGGAGACTTGCTTTATTTATACACCAGTCTGTCCAGTACAGACCTATTTTGCTTGAGCTTACCATGACCCATAAATGGGATGTATGTAAATGTAAAGTGTGGGACGGGTACATTCCGCCAAGGTATAGTTATGCCCTGCGTTATATGCTTTATATTAGTTCGCTCTTGGAAGGCAGTAACCATCTGGTGTTAGGGGACTTCAATGCTCATCATGAGCTTTGTCTTTCCGTCCTAGGCAATGACCAGAAGGGCACAAAGCTGGCCTTTAAAAGGCTACCCGACTTCATAACCTCTGACCTCTGTACTTTTTTGAACCCTGGATGAGCTGATGGGCAAGGATTCAGTCAATTTCCTCATCACAATTGCAGCCGCTCGCCACATACCTGCTGGTCAAATACAGGAAATTAGACTAAATTTCCAAACAGAGGCGACGGGGATGGCAAATGAGAGTTTAGTTTCGTCATCCGAACCCTGACGACCCAAGAATTAGGAAAATTACTCTTCTTGAAGTCAGCAGATTAGTAAGGGGCTAGGCCATCCGAAGCAACGCAATTTTAGTAGAGGATTAAGTAATTTGTGGGCAACGGTAAAATCACTTTCGAATCCGGGGAAGACGGCGTGACAGATCCGGAGAGGTGCGCTTGTTATTTAACCAGCAATTTAAATGCAATCCGAGAGTAAGAAGACTAATTGTATAAGGAAGTGTGCTACGCCGTAGTAGAACGCTCTCAGCCAAAGAGGTAACCTCACAATTTACCATGAGCGATGTTGCAGATGTCATCCAAAACCTGAAATCATCGATGACATGTGTGATAGGTTAAATGTCTACATAGCTGACCTAGTGCAGTTCTTTCATCTGAGGAACATGAAAATATCCGCAGATTAATCAAATGCCACACTATTAACCACCTGGATGGCTGAAATAAGACTCCTCTTGAACATATTGGTCAATGGTGCACCGATTCCGACCACAAACTACCCGAAAATATTGGGTATAAGGTTCGACACCATGTTTAAGTCGTCCACGAAAGCCACAGCTATTTGAGACAAGATCAGAAGTAAGACCAAGCTTTTCAAGTAGCTGCCCGGCAGCACTTGGGCTGCTGCACAGCAAAAAGCCTCTAAAAAGACAGTTAAATCATATGTATAAGTGATTTGGAAGTGCATCAAATTATGCATTTTCACTCATGATTTTTACAAGAGCGTGACTACTGAAAGATGCACTCCATTGCACTGCATTTTAACTGACCCTCTGGCACTGCATTTTAACTGACCCTTTGGCATTGCATTTTAACTAACCCTTTGGGGGTAGAATAGAATAGTCCAAAGCACGTGTTTTGACACATTCTTCGAAATGTGTGCAAGCCATTGCAAAATATCCCAGAACAAATAAAATGCATTTATTGTTTGTGTAAAACAAAAATATTAAGTACTTTATTACATTAAGACAAATTATGAAAATTCTCCATTGAATTCAATCGCAACCATGCGTGTTTCCTCCGCTCTCCATTTAATCCAAGCTGAACTGTTCTTGCTTCATCTGCTAAATGAGTTTGATACTGTCTTCCCATCACCAGTTAAGATTTCGACATGTACTCCAACAGCACTCCATTTGGAAATTTTCTTACTGAAAAAATGTTCGCAAATTAAATATTTTTTATTTTATATTAACAAATTTTTGAAAATGTTAACACGCTTATCTTTTTTGGAAAATGTATGTCGCTGCCTGTAGAGATGTAAAAACTGATCTAATAACTAATAATAAAATGTTGCGAACCGAGTGCATTTTCACGACTCCGTTTGGACTGCATCCGGATATTGTTAAAATGTGACAAGTGGATGCGATTCTTTGGATTCATCCAAATGCAGTTAAAATGTGAGGAATGGAGTGCCTTTTTCACGACTCCTCTTGAACTGCATCAAAACATGCCGTGAAAGAACTAGTCCACATTGCACTACTTCCAATTTATTTTGCTGGGTGACAATGAAACCTTCTTGATGTCTTATCAAGCAATATGCCGATCTGTGGTAAGCTATGCTGCGCCGGTGTGGCATGCAAATGTTGGCGTTGCTATGGAAGAATATTCAAACGTGCAGAATACCGTCCACAGGACTGCAACAGAGTGCCTCCTAATGACACTAGTGGACCATCTTAATGAGGAGTCGAAAGTTTTAACAGTGCATCGACGCAACAGAATGTTGTCCATGCAGTACCTGCTTAGGTGTTATCGCAGTTAGCATACCTGCCCTCACCCAGGCACGTCAAGAGAGATTTTCATGATCTAGAGAGAGAGGTCCAAAAGTATAAGCGATAAACTGTAGACCAACGAGTCTACCAGACAGGCTTGGATAGCATTCACACTAATATAGTCTCGCAGGCAGAACAAAGATACAGTGTGAATGTCACACTCGGAGATCATAATCCATCGCAGTAGAAGAACGCCAGCTGCCAAGGCAAACATGATTGGTTTTAGCCCAGTTAAGATCCGTGGTGCAATGATATGTACACTAAAGGTCGTGGGATCGATTCCCCGGCCAGCCAACATCAAAAATTACAAAGGTGGTAAAATACCCCTCAGTCATGTTGGCGACATTTCCTGAGTATTTCAGCCATGTAAAACTTCTCTACAACTGGTGTCTTAGGACAGACACGCCGTTCGGACTCGGCAATAAACAGTAGGTCCCTTATCATTAAGCTAATATGAATCGGAGTGCACTCATTGATATGAGAGAAGTCTCCCTTGTCCCGTATGATGTGTTTGTGGAACAATTATAAGATCCGGACGATCCAACCGCCTCAATTTATATTATATATTTCTGCATGTGGATTAGCTGCCCAGCTTACCCCCTTATCTGTCTGCTGATTCTTTATGAATGCAGCCAGTCCAGGTTGCAAAATATTTTTATCTGGATACAGTGGAACCTTAGCCAGATAACTGAATAAAATATACGATCGAAATGTTTGAGTTGCTCCAACATCAACAAGAACTACAGCTTACAGCGTTGTAATGGCTACTGAGGAACTGAGGAAGGATCGCATCAGAAGTGAAGGAGGGGGTGGGTGGATGTTATTCGCTTGAGCCTGGCTCTAACTCATATACATTGAATGTTTGGGCTTAGCAGCCAGGTGAGAAACTCATTATGTAACCCATTACAACATAAAGTAAAAAGGAAAAAC
Source organism: Musca autumnalis (assembly GCF_047663935.1). Lineage (NCBI taxonomy): Eukaryota > Metazoa > Arthropoda > Insecta > Diptera > Muscidae > Musca > Musca autumnalis. Next base: position 247,029,884 of record NW_027411755.1, read on the forward strand.
TACTTAATTCACATGTTACTAAGTAATGAGTACGGTGCACAATGGTTCAGGAATCGATTTTCCTGGCCAAAAATCAAAATGTTGTTTTGTCAAAGATATTTAATTTCTATATGGAATTCGATAGCAAACATATTGAAACTAAGGAAACCAAAAAATTAGGCCCAAATATTGGAAGGTGTGGGCGTGGCGTGCACCTAAAGACGAGCGTTTTCACCATTTTTGGGAAATACGTAATTTTTGCAAATTTCTGGAGAAAGATGAAGCTATTTCTCTGAAACTATAACAGTTATTGTGTCCATTGTTTTTTGTAAGGTAGGCAGGATTGTGGCCTTTAAAAATCGTTTTAGTAAATTACCGTAGCGTTTACACAACATGATCTATTTTATTTTTCCTCGGGTACTAAATTTTATGAAATTCCAAATTTAGTGGACTAGAACTTTTGTGGAACAACATGGAACAAAGTTCTGTTTTCACAGAAAGATGCCCGAAAGTCTCCTCTTCCAGCCCATATATACTTTTGAACCCGTCCGTTTCGTCCGTTTAACATTTTTTTTCACTTTATGGAAATTACATCGGTAAAAATGTGTGTTTTTCTATACTGTTTCCATATGAATTACAGTTTTTTGACACAAATTACAACTTTTTTGAGTATATGAGTTTTTATACGAATTATATAAGTTTTATTAAACCCCAAGGAGAATTTTTTTAATTTTTGGAAAAAATTTAATTTTTTTTGAAATTTTTTTTTTATAAATTTTTGAAAAAAATTTTTTTCGACATTTTTTCGAATTTTTTTTTTAAGTTTTTTTTTTGGTAATTATTTTGTTTATTTGTTGGTGTTTGACCATCTTTAATACATAGGAAGATATAAAAACCACAAAAACACTCATATTTTGATGAAAAATAGTTAAAAAACTCAAAAGTTTAACTTTGACCTTAAATTTCTCTGCAACTACCGGACCGAACTTTACCGCTTATAATTCGTCTGAAAGCTGATTGTGTTATCTGTCTAACAAAAAAAGAATTATGAATATATCTCTATCCGTTCAAAAGTTACAGAATTTTGACCAGGAAAAAACTATTCTGAACCACTGTGCGGTGGAACAGAGCGTGTGTCTCCAACTACAAATCCTAAGCTTGAGTGTTCCACGCTCACCATCGGCACCCAATCTTTTTTGTTAACAACATCAAACAATTGGGTGCCACCGTGGGGTAATGGTATGTACACCTGCCATGCACACTAAAGGTTGCGAGTTCGATTCCTCGGCCAGCTAACATCAAAAATTTCCAACGGCGACAAAATATCCATAATGTTCGGGTGTGCTCGTGTAGTGTGTTCTGCTACAAATCAAAAGTCCGCATGATCAAAACCAGCAGAGAGCAAAATATAATAAAAAAAAGTGTTTTGAAATTGAAAACAAATTCGAACTCAACCGGTCTGAAAGAACAATTTTTTGGCTATTTTTCAACTACTAGTGCCCATAGAATAACTGGTTATTCTTGTTAAAATAATAGGTTAGTAGGTGGTTTTGTAAGTAGTTACGACTGCCAACAGCGCTGCTCCCCATTCACACAGGTGCAGTCACAGATGTCATAAACAACAATCGTGTGGATGTGGTCATCGGAATACATCCCCCATCTATCGCAGTTGAAGAACGTCAGCTGCCACGACAAACCAGATTAGTTTTGGCCCAACTAAGTTCGCGAAGGTGCGGCCGCAGTTTCCCACAAAAGTGCGAGGCTTGATAATATCGAGCAAAACCCCTGCCCAGCTAGCAGCACATGCCCGCACGGCTTTGCATTTGGAATACCCCTAATAGAAACGAAGATATTCGCATAAGAATAAAACGTTGACTTTTTCAACATATGTTTTTTGCATATTCTTACCATTATAAAAAACCCATAGCCTTGTTCCTATCTGGGATCCCCACCAAAAGCCAAAATTTCGTGACGACGCGATCAAAATTGCATCCTGTAGCGTGATTACAAGTTTAAGTTGCACAGACGGATGGACCGACAAAACGTTGACCACGTCGACTCGGCCCGTTGTGACATTCAGTTTGACGTATATAAGTATGGGTCTATGACCATTAATTCTATGTGTTATAATAAAATGTTGAACCCAAATCAACTTATAATACCCTTCCTATATGGTGGTGTAGGGAATAAATACTCAACATACGCAATTATTGCTACAACAAACAGTTCGAAGTATTTAAAAAAATGCAACTTAAACTCTAAATGACCCACCTATTGTATTTTTGAACATGACTCACTCACACACTAATAAACACACATGAACTCTTTAATGTGACAAATGGGATGGCACGTGACAAAGGAATGTCGTCCATGACAACCGTTCACAGATGTCCGTTTCCACTTCAAAGGCCAGATAAATCTTTGACAACAGAAACAGTAGCAGGCAGCAACAGACACAACAACAAAAGTCCATTTATTGATAATTGCCGACTCAAAGTGAGCGATTAAGTGAGGGCATCCCCACAATGAATGGCGGCGGTAGCACTTAGCAACGCCATAAAATTGTGCGGCGGCACAAAGCGTTTTGCAAGCCAACTTCAAAGAACAGATCCGCTTTTAAAACCAGGAGCTCATAACACACAGAGTGGATAAATTGTTAATATTTTTCTTTGACACGCATAACATACGGCACTTTGGCATATTGGCTGTAGGTACATCCCCTCCAAAAAATACTTAAAAACCACTTTATTAGAAAAAAATTCTATCAAAGATATTTGCCGACACCAAGGTAATAGGTGTAAAGAAGAATTGGAGCACAATTTCTATATCAACGGAAGGTAGCAGAAAAAACAATAAAAATTAAATTGGAACAGCACACATTCCAAGTGACATCATAAAAAATGGGAGGGGACGCCATGTTCATGTTCTTCAGCGTAAGTACCCCCAAAAATAAGCACGTGAACAAAGATACGTGCCACTCGCATATATAAATTATTTTAGCTTCAACAAAATGACAACTGCCTTATCCTGCAGTAATATCCTTAGTTCCGTTTTCTTTTTTTATTTAACAGACTGGAGAAATTGTTGGTTTTTTTTTTGTCGCCAACCACATCAAAAAACATTTTCCGCATTCTCTACCAGGAGTTAAGAATTCGATGAGTGGTAGAATCGTCTTTTGTCGTTTGAATTGTATTGGCAAGACATCCTGATGCCAATATCCTGCAGCTGTTCATAGCTGTATTTATTTGTGTACAAAGGACCCATAATAGTTGGCGCTGTTTGTTGTCGTTGTCTACAGCAACTTATCTTTGACGTTGGTTGGGTGTGGCAAATAAATGTACAAAGCTAAGTTGTGGAAAGAAAATGCCAACAACTATGGAATGGTTCCACATCTATAAAACTTTGCTGCAACGAATGCTGGTTGAAAGCAACACAAGCGGAATTTTTCATTAAAGGATTTGTTATTATAAAGGAACATTTTATGTTCCAAGAGTTGTGGATAGATGTTAAGACAACTTGAAAAAAAAATTCTTTAGAAAATCCACGTTTAGTGGTCTGATGGTCCTTGAAAAAATATTCTTTAAAAAATCCACGTTTAGTGGTCTGATGGTCCTTGAAAAAATATTCTTTAAAAAATCCACGTTTAGTGGTCTGATGGTCCTTGAAAAAATATTCTTTAAAAAATCCACGTTTAGTGGTCTGATGGTCCTTGAAAAAATATTCTTTAAAAAATCCACGTTTACTGGTCTGATGGTCCTTGAAAAAATATTCTTTAAAAAATCCAAGTTTAGTGGTCTGATGGTCCTTGAAAAAATATTCTTTAAAAAATCCACGTTTAGTGGTCTGATGGTCGGTGAAAAATATTCTTTAAAAAATCCACGTTTAGTGGTCTGATGGTCGGTGAAAAATATTCTTTAAAAAATCCACGTTTAGTGGTCTGATGGTCGGTGAAAAAATATTCTTTAAAAAATCCACGTTTAGTGGTCTGATGGTCGGTGAAAAATATTCTTTAAAAAATCCACGTTTAGTGGTCTGATGGTCGGTGAAAAATATTCTTTAAAAAATCCACGTTTAGTGGTCTGATGGTCGGTGAAAAATATTCTTTAAAAAATCCACGTTTAGTGGTCTGATGGTCGGTGAAAAATATTCTTTAAAAAATCCACGTTTAGTGGTCTGATGGTCGGTGAAAAATATTCTTTAAAAAATCCACGTTTAGTGGTCTGATGGTCGGTGAAAAATATTCTTTAAAAAATCCACGTTTAGTGGTCTGATGGTCGGTGAAAAATATTCTTTAAAAAATCCACGTTTAGTGGTCTGGTGGTCCTTGAAAAAATAATCTTTAAAAAATCCACGTTTAGTGGTCTGATGGTCCTTGAAAAAATAATCTTTAAAAAATCCAAGTTTAGTGGTCTGATGGTCCTTGAAAAAATATTCTTTAAAAAATCCACGTTTAGTGGTCTAATGGTCCTTGAAAAAATATTCTTTAAAAAATCCACGTGTCGTGGTCCTTGAAAAATATTATTTAACAAATCCACGCTTCGTGGTCTGATGGTCATTGAAAAATATTCTTTAAAAAATCCACGTTTCGTGGTCTGCTGGTCCTTGAAAAACATTCTCTAAAAAATCCACGTTTCGTGGTCTGCTGGTCCTGGAAAAATATTCTTTAAAAAATCCACGTTTTGTGGTCTGCTGGTCCTTGAAAAATATTCTTTAATAAATCCACGATTCGTGGTCCGATGGTCCTTGAAAAAACATTCTTTAATAAATCCACGATTCGTGGTCCGATGGTCCTTGAAAAAATATTCTTTAAAAATCCGCGTTTAGTGGACTGATGGTCGTTGAAAAAATATTCTTTAAAAAATACACGTTTAGTGGTCTGATGGTCCTTGAAAAAATATTCTTTAAAAAAATCCACGTTTAGTCGTCTGATGGTCCTTGAAAAAATATTCTTTAAAAAAATCCACGTTTAGTGGTCTGATGGTCGTTGAAAAAATATTCTTTAAAAAATCCATGTTTAGTGGTCTGATGGACCTTAAAAAAATATTCTTTAAAAAATCCATGTTTAGTGGTCTGATGGACCTTAAAAAAATATTCGTTAAAAAATCCACGTTTCGTGGTCTGCTGGTCCTTGAAAAATATTCTTTAAAAAATCCACGTTTCGTGGTCTGCTGGTCCTTGAAAAATATTCTTTAAAAAATCCACGTTTCGTGGTCTGCTGGTCCTTGAAAAATATTCTTTAAAAAATCCACGTTTCGTGGTCTGCTGGTCCTTGAAAAAATATTCTTTAAAAAATCCACGTTTAGTGGTCTGATGGTCCTTGAAAAATATTCTTTAAAAAATCCAGGTTTAGTGGTCTGATGGTCCTTGAAAAAATATTCTTTAAAAAATCCAGGTTTAGTGGTCTGATGGTCCTTGAAAAAATATTCTTTAAAAAATCCACGTTTAGTGGTCTGATGGTCCTTGAAAAAATATTCTTTAAAAAATCCAAGTTTAGTGGTCTGATGGTCCTTGAAAAAATATTCTTTAAAAAATCCACGTTTAGTGGTCTGACGGTCCTTGAAAAATATTCTGTAAAAAATCCACGTTTAGTGGTCTGACAGTCGTTGAAAAAATATTCTTTAAAAAATCCACGTTTAGTGGTCTGAAGGTCGTTGAAAAAATATTCTTTAAAAAATCCACGTTTAGTGGTCTGATGGTCGTTGAAAAAATATTCTTTAAAAAATCCACGTTTAGTGGTCTGATGGTCGTTGAAAAAATATTCTTTAAAAAATCCACGTTTAGTGGTCTGATGGTCCATGAAAAATAATTTTTAAAAAATCCACGTTTATTGGAGGTATCAACCAGTGCATTAGCCATAACCACTTCACCACTTCCAAGAAAATTCTCAATTTTTCTATATGTTTTCCAATTCCCTGAATTTGTTCACCTGTTCGTTAGCGATTCAACAGTTTGTTGGGATTTCAGCAGTCCCCTACCCATGTTCTCAGGTAAACTCATACCATTTACTCTCTTCATGTTGCCTGTCCTATGAAACCACCTTTGATGTATACAGGGGTCAAAAGCGACACAATGAAGGACGAACACTTACTTGCAGGTTATGGAGCTGATGAGCCAGCTATTCATTTGTAATTTTATTTGCCTTTTGCATGAATATCAAAGATAAAGTGCCGCTTTCTCTATCAGGAGAACAGAATACAATGGACAATTTGTTGGGCTGTGAGTGTTTTGGCGCAATTCATTTCACAATTCACTCACACTTTCAATACACTTTATATATTTTCATTTTCATATTCAATCGTGCAATGTACTGCACTGATGATGGGTGACTTTATGTGTCTTTGATCGACGACCTACCGACCGAACGACCAACCGACCTAACCCGCATGCTATGTACACAAAAGGCATTTTCCGCTTTTTATATCCGCCACCGTAACCAACATCACATGCAACGGCAACGAAACGTACATATGTACGTCATGATCCTTGTGGTCGGCCTTCTTGCTCCTTTGGGGTGTGGCCAACAGACATAATTAAGCTATTACTGTCGGTCGTCGGTCGCTTTGGAGTGTGTGAAAATGTATTTCATGTACGTCGCGCATATTTGTCGGTCACCCAACACTCGCTGTGTGTTCAGTTGGCTGGCGGCAGAGATTCCCTTCAGAAAAACAACAAATTGTCCATTGTTGTTGCTGTCGTTGTGCCGGCATGCTGGCATCATCATCAAAGAGTAATTCCGCATTTAATATCAGGTGTTTATAATTTCAGGGTATGAGGCAAAATGGTAAATTAGGCCTCTTCTTTGGCATTTTTGCCGACATCCATGGCAACCAACATTCGCAACAGACAGGGCAACACAAAAGGAAGAGTTATGCCAAGACCACCACGAACAAAATGCCATGCCCAGACACTGACAGACAGACAGACCACGCACAAAAACGTTTTAATTTCTTCTGATGTTGTTGGCCATTGGAGTAGATATTCAAATTGTGTACATAGGCGAGAGCAGTACATGGAGAGCATGGTCATCCCTGTGAACAATTTGATTTTCATATCTCTTTTTTGTCAGAAGTTTGTCTTTGTTCTCTGTTTTTTTGGGGATACGGTGGGTGATGTCGATTTATAGAGAGTTGGCTGAGATTCGTTTGCAAAATCTGTGGGTCGTGTTGGTTTTCCCTCTCATTTGTAACACCTTACAGAGGTCCGTTTGATCCTTGAAAAATAATTTTTATAAAATCCACGTTTGGTGGCCTTTTTGTCCTTGAAAAATAATTTTTATAAAATCCACGTTTGGTGGCCTTTTTGTCCTTGAAAAATAATTTTTAAAAAATGCGCATTTGGTGGTCTTTTTGCCATTGAAAAATAATTTTTAAAAAATCCGCGTTTGGTGGTCTTTTTGTCATTGAAAAATAATTTTTGGTGGTCTTTTTGCCATTGAAAAATAATTTTTAAAAAATCCACGTTTGTTGGTCTTTTGGTCCTTGAAAAATAATTTTTAAAAAATCCACGTTTGTTGGTCTTATGATCCTTGAAAAATAATTTTTAAAAAATCCACGTTTGTTGGTCTTTTGGTCCTTGAAAAATAATTTTTAAAAAATCCACGTTTGTTGGTCTTTTGGTCCTTGAAAAATAATTTTTAAAAAATCCACGTTTGTTGGTCTTTTGGTCCATGAAAAATAATTTTTAAAAAATCCACGTTTGGTGGTCTTTTGGTCCCTGAAAAATAATTTTTTAAAAATCCACGTTTGGTGGTCTTTTGGTCCTTGAAAAATAATTTTTAAAAAATCCACGTTTGTTGGTATTTTGGTCCTTGAAAAATAATTTTTAAAAAATCCACGTTTGTTGGTCTTTTGGTCCTAGAAAGCAATTTGGCATAACACAAAACCAAAAATAATTTTTAAAAAATCCACGTTTGTTGGTCTTTTGGTCCTTGGAAAAATAATTTTTAAAAAATCCACGTTTGTTGGTCTTTTGGTCCTTGGAAAAATAATTTTTAAAAAATCCACGTTTGTTGGTCTTTTGGTCCTTGAAAAATATTTTTTAAAAAATCCACGTTTGTTGGTCTTTTGGTCCTTGAAAAATAATTTTTAAAAAATCCACGTTTGTTGGCCTTTTGGTCCTTGAAAAATAATTTTTAAAAAATCCACGTTTGTTGGTCTTTTGGTCCTTGAAAAATAATTTTTAAAAAATCCACGTTTGTTGGTCTTTTGGTCCTTGAAAAATAATTTTTAAAAATCCATGCTTGGTGGTCTTTTGGTCCTTGAAAAATAATTTTTAAAAAGTCCACGTTTGTTGGTCTTTTGGTCCTTGAAAAATAATTTTTAAAAAATCCACGTTTGTTGGTCTTTTGGTCCTTGAAAAATAATTTTTAAAAAATCCACGTTTGTTGGTCTTTTGGTCCTTGAAAAATAATTTTTAAAAAATCCACGTTTGGTGGTCTTTTGGTCCTTGAAAAATATTTTTTAAAAAATCCACGTTTGGTGGCCTTTTGTTCGTTGAATAATAATTTTTAAAAAATCCACGTTTTGTGGCCTTTTGTTCGTTGAATAATAATTTTTAAAAAATCCACGTTTGTTGGTCTTTTGGTCCTTGAAAAATAATTTTTAAAAAATCCACCTTTGTTGGTCTTTTGGTCCTTGAAAAATAATTTTTAAAAAATCCACGTTTGTTGGTCTTTTGGTCCTTGAAAAATAATTTTTAAAAAATTCACGTTTGTTGGTCTTTTGGTCCTTGAAAAATAATTTTTAAAAAATCCACGTTTGGAGGTCTTTTGGTTCTTGAAAAATAATTTTTAAAAAATCCACTTTTCTTGGTCTTTTGGTTCTTGAAAAATACATTTTACAAAAATCCACGTTTGGTGGTCATTTGGTCCTTGAAAAATAATTTTTAAAAAATCTACGTTTGTTGGTCTTTGGTCCTTGAAAAATAATTTTTAAAAAATCCACGTTTGTTGGTCTTTTGGTCCTTGAAAAATAATTTTTAAAAAATCCACGTTTGTTGGTCTTTTGGTCCTTGAAAAATAATTTTTAAAAAATCCACGTTTGTTGGTCTTTTGGTCCTTGGAAAAATAATTTTTAAAAAATCCACGTTTGTTGGTCTTTTGGTCCTTGAAAAATAATTTTTAAAAAATCCACGTTTGTTGGTCTTTTGGTCCTTGAAAAATATTTTTTAAAAAATCCACGTTTGTTGGTCTTTTGGTCCTTGAAAAATAATTTTGAAAAAATCCACGTTTGTCTTTTGGTGGTCTTTTGGTCCTTGAAAAATAATTTTTAAAAAATCCACGTTTGGTGGCCTTTTGTTCGTTGAATAATAATTTTTAAAAAATCCACGTTTGTTGGTCTTTTGGTCCTTAGAAAATAATTTTTAAAAAATCCACATTTGTTGGTCTTTTGGTCCTTGAAAAATAATTTTTAAAAAATCCACGTTTGATGGTCTTTTGGTCCTTGAAAAATAATTTTTAAAAAATCCACGTTTGTTGGACTTTTGGTCCTTGAAAAATAATTTTTAAAAAATCCACGTTCGTTGGTCTTTTGGTCCTTGAAAAATAATTTTTAAAAAATCCACGTTTGTTGCTTTGATGGTCCTTGAAAAATAAATTTTAAAAAATCCACGTTTGTTGCTTTGATGGTCCTTGAAAAATAAATTTTAAAAAATCCACGTTTGTTGCTTTGATGGTCCTTGAAAAATAAATTTTAAAAAATCCACGTTTGTTGCTTTGATGGTCCTTGAAAAATAAATTTTAAAAAATCCACGTTTGTTGCTTTGATGGTCCTTGAAAAATAAATTTTAAAAAATCCACGTTTGTTGCTTTGATGGTCCTTGAAAAATAAATTTTAAAAAATCCACGTTTGTTGCTTTGATGGTCCTTGAAAAATAAATTTTAAAAAATCCACGTTTGTTGCTTTGATGGTCCTTGAAAAATAAATTTTAAAAAATCCACGTTTGTTGCTTTGATGGTCCTTGAAAAATAAATTTTAAAAAATCCACGTTTGTTGCTTTGATGGTCCTTGAAAAATAAATTTTAAAAAATCCACGTTTGTTGCTTTGATGGTCCTTGAAAAATAAATTTTAAAAAATCCACGTTTGTTGCTTTGATGGTCCTTGAAAAATAAATTTTAAAAAATCCACGTTTGTTGCTAAGATGGTCCTTGAAAAATAATTTTTAAAAAAATCCACGTTTGTTGCGTTAATGGTCCTTGAAAAATAAATTTTAAAAAATCCACGTTTGATGCTTTGATGGTCCTTGAAAAATAATTTTTAAAAAATCCACGTTTGTTGCTTTGATGGTTCTTGAAATATAAAGTTTAAAAAATCCACGTTTATTGCTTTAATGGTCCTTGAAAAATATTGTTTAAAAAATCCACGTTTGTTGCTTTGATGGTCCTTGAAAAATATTTTTTTTTTTAAAATCCGCGTTTGGTGCTCCGTTGGTCTTGAAAATGTTCCTTATTCTTAGCGGCTTTCCTTAAGGATCACCATTCTATTAAAGCTTCTTGAAGTGCTCCTTTTCAATTCCATTCAACATTGAAATGTATATTCTTTAGTATTCGACCAGTATCTCTCTTCGTTGTAAACATCTACTCGTGACAGGAATATGAAAATAGTTTACCATTGTTGTTGTTGTTTGTTTTTTGTACAACCACACCATGTTCATGGCAACTCTTCCTCACAAAAAACTCTCACGCTCTCTGACCTAGTGCAAAATTATAAATCCGTTTTGTTTGTTGTTTGCCTTATTATTATTATCCTAGTCCAACCCCCTTTTTTGGCGGCGGTGTACGTCAAAGGATGTCGGTCGGCTTTGGTCGCATCATCAAAGACATTCGCCGCTTCGAATAACAGGAGCCCATAAACCGAGTGGCAGTGGGGGAAAGCTAAAACTGGAAAACGTTAGAAAGGAATTCTGTGTTCTTAAAGTGTCAACCCTGGACGGGCAAAAATGTGGCCATGTGTGTTCCACAAAGTGGCGCGTAGGAAATGGCAAAGTTGGCTGGCGATGATGATGTTTGGTGGTGGTGGCACCGGCCATGGAGTCCTCTGCATTAGGGGTTTGTTTGTTTACTCACTACTGATGTGTATGTGTATGCGTGCGGCGCAAAAATTATCAAAGATGTGTGCCGCCTTTGAGTAATAGGATCACATAAGAAGTGTCCTCCACAAATGGCATATTATGCCGCCATCGCCACCACCACCACCGGCTAAAGCATTATTCACGCATCGACCACATCAAAACGAATCAATCCATCACAAATTTGATAATTATTTTCCAAGGTGTCTGTGTGTAAGCAAGTAAGCTGCGATGCGATGACTTGATTTACCTTTGCCACCTTTTGAAGCGGCGTCATAAAATTAATTAAGACCTTATGATGACGGCGGCGGCCAGGGCACATCATCAAAGAATTTTTCCGCTCCCAATACCAGGAGTTCAGAACACTGCTAAAATGTAGCTTAATGCGCGGAAAACCAATGCTAAGATACAATTTAACCTATAAATAACATTAAGTGTGAAATTATGTTTTAATGGCTTAGTTCGTTCTTTTTTGCTGCGGCCTACCTGCCCCCCTTTTTGAGGCGGATGTAAGATTAGCCGGGTGTGTAACTGTGCGTCTGTTGTCTGTTGAGTGGTAAAATTCATATCACAATAAAAAGGGGGAAGCATTTGTGTGGCAACATCAGAACAACAGTTACCGGGGGCAATAATGACGACCAGCGGCCACGACCAATGCCACCATCGTCACTGATACCACACTACAACGTCGTCGCTACGGCGCGCAATCTTCAAAGGTAGATTTCCGGTTTTTTATATCAAAAGCTAAACAATGTTTATTGCAATCAAAGCTGCGATTTAAGCGCGTTATTAAGAAACAACTACAACGCAAAGCGAAAAAAATAGTCGGCGACCTGATTTTCATTTTACTCATTCATTGCGGCGGTGAATCTCTTGTGTCTGTCTAGATGGTTTGTTGGTTATCTTTATAATTTGGGCCCCTCTTCTCTTTATTGCAGTGGATAGACCTGTCCAAGTATTTCATAAATAAAACAAACAAATCAATAAACCCTTTAAGCGCTTAGGTCGTCGTCATGACCACAGCCGGCCATCCTCTGCAATTCATTTGCTCCTTACCAATCCCCCAAACAAAAATAAAACCTTTTCTGTGGTCGCCTTTGTTGTTGTCGTTTGCTTTGTAATCGCATTTTAATCAAAACGCCGGACATGACCGAATTGCACTCTGTGCTCTGAGCCGACATTTAAACAAATTGACTTGATTTAAACTTTAGAGTAAACAATTTATTTAGCCTGCGGCAAATTTGCAGCGGTAGGTAGGTTTTTTGATACAATCATTGGTCAGGGTATTATTACACTGTTTGGATAATTGGTTATAAAAGTCAACATTGGTTTCTTGAGCATTGGTCAGTGGACCAATTGTGGATCAATTGACTATCGCCTCGCCCTGTGGTCAATTGACTATTGACCTTTGGTCAATTAACTGTTGACATTGGTTAATATACTATTGACCTTTGACCAATGGACTATTGACCTTTGATCGATGGACTACTGACGTTTGGTCAATGAACTTTTAACCTTTGATCAATGAACTATTGACCTTTGGTCAATGAACTATTGACCTTTGGTCAATTGACTATTGACCTTTAGTCAATGGACAATTGACCTTTGGTCAATGTGCTATTGACCTTTGGTCAATGAACTATTGACCTTTGGTCAATGAACTTTTGACCTTTGGTCAATGACTATTGACCTTTGGTCAATGAACTATTGACCTTTAGTCAATGAACTATTGACCTTTGGTCAATATACTATTGACCTTTGGTCAATGAACTATTGATCTTTAGTCAACGGACTATTGACCTTTGGTCAATGAACTATTGACCTTTGGTCAACGAACTATTGACGTTTGGTCAATGAACTATTGACCTTTGGTCATTTGACTGTTGACCTTTGGTCAATTGACTAATGACCTTCGTTGAATGAACTATTGACCTTTGGTCAATGAACTTTTGACCTTTGGTCAATGAACTTTTGACCTTTGGTCAATGAACTATTGATCTTTGGTCAATGAACTATTGTCCTTTGGTCAATGAACTATTGACCTTTGGTCAATGAACTATTGACCTTTGGTCAATGAACTATTGACCTTTGGTCAATGAACTATTGACCTTTGGTCAATAAACTATTGACCTTTGGTCAATGAACTGTTGATCTTTAGTCAACGGACTATTGACCTTTGGTCAATGAACTATTGACCTTTGGTCAACGAACTATTGACGTTTGGTCAATGAACTATTGACCTTTGGTCATTTGACTGTTGACCTTTGGTCAATTGACTAATGACCTTCGTTGAATGAACTATTGGCCTTTGGTCTATGAACTATTGACCTGTGTTGAATGAACTATTGACCTCTGGTCAACGAACTATTGACCTTTGGTCAATGTGCTATTGGTCAATTGACTATTGACCTTTGGTCAATGTACCATTGACCTTTGGCCAATGGACAATTGACCTTTGGTCAAAGTACTATTGATCTTTGGTCAATGAACGATTGACCAATGTATTATTGACCTATGGTCAATTGATCTTTGGTCAATGGACAATTGACCTATGGTTAATGGACAATTGACCTTTGGTCAATGGACAATTGGTCTTTGGACAATTGACCTTTGGTCATTGAACTATTGACCTGTGGTCAATGAACTATTGAGCTTTGTCAATGAACTATCGACCTTTTGTCAATGGACAAAATTGACCTTTGGTCAATGTACTATTGACCTTTGGTCAATTGACTATTGACCTTTATTAAGTCAATTGACTATTGACCTTTATTTAGTCAATGGACCATTGACCTTGGTCAATTGACAATTGACCTTTATTTAGTCAATGGACCATTGACCTTGGTCAATTGACAATTGACCTTTATTTAGTCAATTGACTTTTGATCAGTGAACTATTGACCTTTGATCAATGAACTATTGATCTTTGACTTTTGGTCAATTGACTATTGACCTTTGAAGAATGGACTATTGACCTTTGATGAATGGACTATTGACCTTTGGTCAATGAACTATTGATCTTTGGTCAATGGACAATTGACCTTTGGTCAATGGACAATTGACCTTTGGTCAATGGACAATTGACCTTTGGTCAATGGACAATTGACATTTGGTTAATGTACTATTAACCTTTGGTCAATGGACAATTGACCTTTGGTCAATGGACAATTGACCTTTGGTCAATGAGTTGACCTTGGGCAAATAACTATTGGCCTTTGGTCAATTAACTATTGACCTTTAGTCAATGGACTTTTGACCTTTATTTAATAGACTTTTGGACAATTGACTATTGACCTTTGATTAATTGACCAATAACCTTTCTTACTTTGACTTTTGAACTTTTGTCAATTATTTATTGACTATCGGTCAATTGACCAATTGACTATTGACCAATAGTCACTAGGCTTTGTACCTTTAGTCAATTGACTTTTGGTTAATGGTCTATTGACCTTTAATGATTTTATTTTTTACCTCTGGTCACTTGACTATTGTGCTTTAAGAAATTGACCATTGATCTTTTGTCAATTTTCTTTGGACTTTGGATCAATTAATTGACGGTAGACCATTGATCAATTGTCCGTTAACCATTGTTGGCAATTGATTGTTGACCAGTGAATAATAGCAATTGGTCAATTGAATAATTGATTAGTTTACTATGGACCATCGGTCAAATGTCTATTGACAAAGGTATTGCACCACTGCTCACTCGAAAATGTGTTCAAAAATTCAATGTTATTTTCAAGAAATCTTTAAAAAATAATAATGGCCTGATCTTTTACTTCTATCCAAATGCTGTTCCCTTATGATATATCAAAGCATTTGTATTTTCATGGTAACTTTACAAAAATAATTTGCCGCTAAATGATACCTAAGCCCCAACAACGTATTCTCAATTTGTCACAAAGGATATTTATTGTTTCGAACAATTCATTGCATCCACGCATACATTAATGGATTTCCCTTTAAAAGCTCTTCGACAAATTGACCTTGACAATCACTAAACTAACGGGAGGGAGAGTCATAACCACTTTCCACAATTTCAAATAATTTCCATTGTTAGCCGCCAACTTTTTCTTGTCTTTCTCCCATTTTTGATTTGATGACATTTCTTTTAAGTGAAGATGACGACAACAACTTCTTCAAAACGATATCGTCATCGGTAGCTAGCAACAAATGAATGAATAAAGAAAAGGCCCACATTTGGTTGAGTGACTTTTTCTCTTAGTTTCCTTCCTCTTTGTGAGTGAGATGATGACGACGACGACGGCGATGATACCTTCAAAGCCAACTTCATGTAATTAGGACCTCTTCATATTCGTTTGTCGGCTGTCGGTCGTTGTTTTTTTGTTTGTTGTTCCTAGCGTTTTGCAGCAGCGTTGTTGTTGTTTGCTGATAGGTCGTCGGCTGGTCTCATACGTTTCGCTGCGGCATCAAAGAAATGAACCGCTCGCAATATCAGGAGTTCATAACTGCATAAAATGTATGAAGCCTAAAGAAAATGCATGAATGAAACATGACATCAGTCACCTATAAATAATAGTAGTACTGGCTGGCTGCTATGGCATTAAATTAAACTTTGGCCTCGCTTAACGGCTGCGAATTTGTTAGAATGGTGGATTTTCTTAGAAGTTTGGGCAGAAAGGTAAGAAGTGAATACACCAATTATACATAAGTATTAAATTAGATATGGCAAAAAAATTGTTAAATTGTTCATAGAGCTATGGTCAATAGTCAACTAATTCATGATCAATAGTCAATTGACACATGGTCAATAAACAATTGAACTATAGCCAAATAGTCAATTGTCTTATGGTCACTAGTCAGTTGACCCATGGTCAATTGTCAGAACCTATCTTTAATGGTCAATTAATCTTTGATCAATAGTCAATTGACTTATGGTCAAAATCAATTGACATATGGTCAATAGTGAATTCACTTACGGTCAAAAGTCAACTGACCTAAGGTCAATAATGAATTGACCTATGGGCAAAAGTCATTTGACATATGGTCAATAGCAAATTGACTATGGTAAATAGTCAATTTAACTATGATAAACTATTGTTTAATAGTCAATTGACCTAAAGTCAATGGTGAATTGACCTATGGTCAATTGTCACGACTTATGGTTAATGTCAATTGACCTAGGGTCAATAGTCAATTGAACTCTGGTCAAAAGTCAATTGAACTCCTCTCAATAGTCAATTGAATGCTGGTCAACAGGCAATTGAAATCTGGTATATAGTTAATTGAACTGTTGTCAATAGTCAGTTGACCTCTGGTTAATAATCAGTAGACCTATGGTCAATAGTCAATTGACCTCTGGTCAATAATCAATTGACGTATGGTCAATAGTCAATTGACCTATGGTCAATAGTCAATTGACCTCTGGTCAATAATCAATTGACCTCTGGTCAATAATCAATTGACCTATGTTCAATAGTCAATATTGTGAATTGATCTAAGATCAATTGTGAATTGATCTAAGATCAATTGTGAGTTGATCTATGCTCAATAGTCAGTTGAACTCGGGTCAATTTGATTGACCTCTGGTCAATAATCAATTGATCTCTGGTCAATTACCAATTGATCTCTGGCCAATTACCAATTGACCTATGTTCAATAGTCAATTGACCCATGGTCAATAGTCAATTGACCTATGGTCAATAGTCAATTAATCTATGGTCAATAGTCAGTTGACATGTGGTCAATAGTCAGTTGACATGTGGTCAATAGTCAGTTGACTTCTGGTCAGTTATGGTTGACTTATGGTCAATAGTCAGTTGACTTATAATCAATAGTCAATTGAACGCTATTGTCTAATAGTCAATTGTCATATGGCCAATTGACATATGGTAAAGGTTCTAGCCTTTGGGTCAATTTAACTACATCTTGCTAACAGTTAATTTTCCTCTGGTTAATAGTCAATTAACCTCTGGATAATAGTCAAATAGATTCGGGTCAATAGTCAACTGACCTCTGGTCATTAAAAAAATAGCTCTGGTTAATGTACACCTGCTCCCCGGTCAGTACTCATTTTACCTCTGATCAATATAGAGCCAATTATACTCCGGCCAATATTGAATTGACATCTGTTCAATAGTCAATACACCTAAGATCAATTGTGAATTGATCTAAGATCAATTGTGAATTGATCTATGGTCAATAGTCAGTTGACTTGTGGTCAATAGTCAATTGAACTCGGGTCAATTTGATTGACCTCTGGTCAATAATCAATTGACCTCTGGTCAATTACCAATTGACCTCTGGTCAATAGTCAATTGACGTATGGTCAATAGTCAATTGACCTATGGTCTATAGTCAATTGACCTCTGGTCTATAATCAATTGGCCTATGTTCAATAGTCAATTAAACTACGGTCAATGGTCAGTTGACCTATGGTCAATAGTCAATTGACCTATGGTCAATAGTCAATTGACCTATGGTCAATTGTGAATTGATCTATGGTCAATAGTCAGTTGACTTATGGTCAATAGTCAATTGAACTCGGGTCAATAGTCAATTGAACTCGAGTCAATAGTCAATTGACCTCTGGTCAATAATCAATTGACCTCTGGTCAATAATCAATTGACCTATGGTCAATAGTCAATTGACCTATGGTCAATAGTCAATTGACCTATGGTCAATAGTCAATTGAACTATGGTCAATAGTCAATTGACCTATGGCAATAGTCAATTGACCTCTGGTCAATAGTCAGTAGACCTATGGTCAATAGTCAATTGACCTCTGGTCAATAATCAATTGACGTATGGTCAATAGTCAATTGACCTATGGTCTATAGTCAATTGACCTCTGGTCTATAATCAATTGGCCTATGTTCAATAGTCAATTAAACTACGGTCAATGGTCAGTTGACCTATGGTCAATAGTCAATTGACCTATGGTCAATAGTCAATTGACCTATGGTCAATTGTGAATTGATCTATGGTCAATAGTCAGTTGACTTATGGTCAATAGTCAATTGAACTCGGGTCAATAGTCAATTGAACTCGAGTCAATAGTCAATTGACCTCTGGTCAATAATCAATTGACCTCTGGTCAATAATCAATTGACCTATGGTCAATAGTCAATTGACCTATGGTCAATAGTCAATTGACCTATGGTCAATAGTCAATTGACCTATGGTCAATAGTCAATCGACCTATGGTCAATAGTCAATTGACCTATGGTCAATAGTCAATTGAACGCTATTGTCTAATAGTCAATTGTCATATGGCCAATTGACATATGGTAAAGGGTCTAGCCTTTGGGTCAATTTAACTACAATAAATGACTATTTGACATCTGGCCAACAGTTAATGTTCCTCTGGTTAATAGTCAATTAACCTCTGGATAATAGTCAAATAATTCGGGTCAATAGTCAACTGACCTCAGGTCAATAAAAAAATAGCTCTGGTTAATGTACACCTGCTCCCCGGTCAATACTCATTTTACCTCTGATCAATATAGAGTCAATTAAACTCCGGCCAATATTCAATTGACCTCTGTTCAATAGTCAATACACCTAAGATCAATTGTGAATTGATCTAAGATCAATTGTGAATTGATCTAAGATCAATTGTGAATTGATCTATGGTCAATAGTCAGTTGACTTATGGTCAATAGTCTATTGAACTCGGGTCAATAGTCAATTGAACTCGGGTCAATTTGATTGACCTCTGGTCAATAATCCATTGAACTCTGGTCAATAATCAATTGACCTCTGGTCAATTACCAATTGACCTCTGGGCAATAGTCAATTGACCTATGGTCAATAGTCAGTTGACCTATGGTCAATAGCTATTGAACTATGGTCAATAGTCAATTGACCTCTGTTCAATAGTCAATTGACCTCTGGTCAATTGTCAATTTACCTATGGTCAATCGTCAATTGACCTATGGTCAATAATCAATTGACCTATAGTCAATAGTCAATTTACCTATGGTCAATAGTCAATTAAACTATGGTCAATAGTCAGTTGACCTATGGTCAATAGTCAATTGACCTATGTTCAATAGTCAATTGACAATTAACCTATGGTCAATCGTCAATTGACCTATGGTCAATAGTCAATTGACCTATAGTCAATAGTCAATTTACCTATGGTCAATAGTCAATTAAACTATGGTCAATAGTCAGTTGACCTCTGGTCAATAGTCAATTGACCCATGGTCAATAGTCAATTAAACTATGGTCAATAGTCAGTTGACATGTGGTCAATAGTCAGTTGACTTATGGTCAATAGTCAGTTGACTTATAATCAATAGTCAATTGAACGCTTGTTCAATAGTCAATTCACATATGATCAATTGTCAATTGACTTATGGTCAATAGTCATTTGTCTTATGGTTAACAGCCAGTTGACATGTGGTCAAAAGTCAGTGTCAGTTGACCTATGGTTGACCTAGGTCAATTAATTGACGTATGATCATCTATTGTATAGTAGTCAATTGTCATATCGTCAATAGTTAATTTACCTATGGTCAATTAACATCGGGTCGATAATCAATTGAAATCTGGTAAAATCAAGGGTCCTCAGGTCCTGGCTTCCGGTCAACACTCACTTTACCTCTGATCAATAATTAATTTACCTTTTGTCAATAATTAATTAATAGTCAATTGAACTCTGGTCAATAGTCAATTAAACTTTTGTCAATATTCAGTTGAACCCTGGTCAATTGACCTCTGGTCAGTAGTCATTTGGCCTGCGGTCAATATTTAAATGACTTCAATCAATTGTCAATTTAACTCTGGTAAACAGTCACTTTACCTCCTGTCAATAATAAATTTACATTTGTTCAATAGTCACTTGAACTCTGATTAATAGTCACTTGCACTCTGGTCAATAGTCACATAACTTCTGGTCAATAATCAATTGACTCCTGGTCAATAACAAATTGACCTTGTTCAACACTCAATTGGTTTCTGTTGAAAAATGATTTGACCTTTGGTCAAAAGTCCCTTGACGTCTGATCAATAGTCTGGTCAATTGACCTCTAGTCAATAATTAATTGACTCCTGGTCAATAATCAATTAACCACTGGTCAATAGTTAAGTCTATTGAACTCTGGTCAATAATGAATTGATCTCTGGTCAAAGTAACTGTTCCTTTGGTCAATAGGGCTCTGATCAATAGTAACTTGTGGTCAGTAGTCAATTGAACTCTGATCAATAGAGCTGAAGTTAATAATCATTTGACCTCTTGACCTCTGGTCAATATTAACTTGACCTCTGGTCAACAAATAATTGACCTGCTCAATAGTAAATTGAACTCTAGTTCATTGACTTATTCTGTATTGACCTTCATGATCTTTGATTATTACCGAATTGACTTTTTATTTATTAACTATTTTTGGTAAATAGTAATTTGCACAATGGTCTCTTTTTCTTATTTTCGATAGTCATTAAACGTTACTTACTTACTGTCTGCCACATATTTGTTAACAGATTAGAATCAATGGAATTCCACATAAATCTAAGCAATCACTAAAGTCAAAAGACATTTACAAAATTCTTAACGCAAGCACGTTACAGCAATTTGCCAATTGCCGTTGTGTGACCATAGCGACAAAATTCGCATGGTGGGGACAGCTGTGACTACTTATTTGAATCCAAACATGACACTTCGAAAACACACTCTCCCCTTGCATTCAATCTGAATATGTATCTTCACATGTGTATGCTCACACCAATAACAAACACCTGGTCGCACTCAGTTCTCAGTCTCTGGTCTTTTTGTTCTGAATAAGGAAACCACCATTGACCAAAAATATTCGAAAAAACTCATCAATGTGACAAGGGGTTGACCACTTTTGGCCGGCCGGACAGCTGGCCGTACATCGAGGGAATGTTGTGTTGCTGTCGCTGCTGTTCGTTTAAGGGTGTTTTTGTTATTGCAAATTATCAAAGATAATTGCCGCTTTTTATAACAGGAGAACAGAAATTACGAAATTTGCAACAACATTCACTTTATTCGCTGCTGCGCTGAGTAGACAGTTCGGAGACGTTATTTGACTCAGTGTCTGCCAGTGTACCGCCGCCGCGGCTGCCGTTTGCTATTGCTACCCCTGGCCATGCCTTGGTGTCTCTGTGAATGGTTGGCCGTCTGAACGAACGGTTCACTTCGATTCGGTCGGTCAGTCAGTCAGTTCAACTCTCTTATAAAACTAACAAAACTACACAAAAAAAGTTTATTTTCTTTATTTTTTGGTTTTCGCCAGCAATAACAAAAATCGTTGCTGTTGTTGTTGCTGTTTGTTTCAAAAGTACTTACGTTGTCTTTTTTCATTATTTTATTTATTATTATTGTTGTTGCTGTTGTTGTTTGGTGGTTCGCAAATAAACCAAATGTCTGGCCGGCCGGCTGTTTGGCTGACTCTCAGCAATTGCTGTTGCCATTGGGGCTATTGCACTTCACGTTCATATAGTATGCCTGATCAGCCAGCCAGCCAGCAAAACCAGCGCAGTCAATATTTTTGTGTCAGCCTGTCTATCGGTTGTTTGGTCGGTCGCTCTGTCATTCAGCCAGCTGGTTAGTTGGCCTGTGTGTAATTGAAAGTCGCAATGACGATGGACACGTGTCACGGATTTATGTGTTCTGTTTGTTAATCGCCTTCTCTGTTGTTTTATTTTTTGGCAATTTTGCAAATCTGCATTCTACTTCTGATTTTGTTTTTTTTTGTTTACAAATCGATTCAAATTGTTGTTGCTTCTTTGTGTCATGAGGGGAGGTCTGGTCATTTCATTATTTTT
Source organism: Musca autumnalis (assembly GCF_047663935.1). Lineage (NCBI taxonomy): Eukaryota > Metazoa > Arthropoda > Insecta > Diptera > Muscidae > Musca > Musca autumnalis. The sequence goes on from NW_027411755.1 coordinate 247,051,681, forward strand.
GTGTTCTCACAGGAAGTCTTAGTGCACATCATTGCTGTTGCAGAATATGTGGATGGATGTGTGCGAAGTTCGCTGCTGCTCTAGTGAAATTTTAATATAGAACATGAGGATTGTGTGGGTAGTAACGAAGCGGTGGTAACCTACAAAATATATGTTTTATATAGAAAACCCACATAAAGGTCTTCGGTACATAGAAGACCACCTAAAAGCCTTCGATCCATAGAATACTTCAGGTCTTCGGATCAGAGAAGACCTCAGCTTTCTTCGGTCCATAGAAGACCTCATAAAGATTTTCAATCCATAAAAGACCTCAAACAGGTCTTCTGACCATAGAAGACCTCATAAATGTCTTGGGTCCACAGAAGACCCATAAAAGCTCTTCGGTCTGTAGAAGGCCTATTAAAGGACCTCCATCCACAAAAGTCCTATTCAAGGTCATCCGTCCATAGCAGACCCATCAAAGGTCTTTGGTACATTGAAGTCCCATTAAATGCTTTCGGTCCACAGAATACCTCTTCGGTCCATAGAAGGCCTATTAAAGGTCATCGGTCTATAGAAGACCTCACAAGGAGTTTCGACCCATAGAAAACCTCATTAAAGGTCTCTGATCGATAGACGACCTCTTAAAGGTCTTCGGTCCATAGTAGACCTCATAAAGGTTTTCGGTCTATGGAAGGTCTATTAAAGGTTCTCGGTCAATAGAAGACCTCCTAAAGGTCTTCGGTCCATAGAAGGCCTATTAAAGGTCCTCGGTCTATAGATGATCTTATAAAGATGTTCCGTCCATATAAGACCTCAGTCCGTATAAGACCTAATACAGGTCTTCTGTCAATAGAAGTAATCATAAAGGTTTTCTGTTAATAGAAGACGTTATATAGGTCTTCGGTTATAGAAGACATCATAAAAGTCTTCGGTCTATAGAAGACCTCATAAAAGTCTTCGGTCCATAAAAACCTAATAAAGATCTCCCAGAGAAGACCTCATAAAAATCTTCGCTCCAGAGAGAACCTCATAAAGGCCTGCTGTCCCAAGAATACATCATAAAGGTCTTCGGTCCATAGAAGATCTTAGGAAGGTCTTCTGTCCTTAGAATACCTCATAAAGGTTTTCGGCCCATAGAAGATCTCATAAAGGTCATCGGTCCTTAGAAGAACCTCATACAGGTCTTCGGTCCATAGAAGACCTCATAAAGGTCTTCGGTACACAGAAGATCTCATAAAGGTCTTCTGACCATAGAAGACCTTGTAAAGGTATTCTGACCATAGAGGACCTCATAAAGATCTTTGGTCCAGAGAATACATCATAAAGGTATTCGCCCCGTAGAAGACCTCATAAAATCTTCGGTCCTTGGAAGACCTTATAAAGGTCTCTAGTACATGGAAGGATGGCCTCATACAGGTCTTCGGTCCATAGAAGACCTCATAAAAGTCTTCGGTCCATAGAAGACCTCAGATCAGAGAAGACCTCATAAAGGTCTTTGGTCAATAAAAGACCTAATATAGGTCTTCGGTCAATAGAAGACCTAAAAAATGTCTTCGGACCAGAAAACACCTCATGAATGAAAGTCTTCGATCCATAGAAGACCTCATAAAGATCTTCTGTCCACAGAAGACCTCATAAAGGTGTTCGGTACATATAAGACCTCGCAAAGATTTTCTGTCCACAGAAGACCTCATAAAGGTCTTCGGTCCATAGAAGACTTAATCAAGGTCTTCGGTCCAAAGAAAGCCAAATAAAGGTCTTCGAACCAGAGAAGACCTCATAAAGGTCTTCCATCCATAGAAGACCTCATAAAGGTCGTCGGTCCATAGAAGACCTAATAAAGGTCGTCGGTCCATAGAAGACCTAATAAAGGTTTTCGGACCAGAGGAGTCCTCATAAAGGTCTTCGGACCAGAGAAGACCTCATTAGGGTCTTCGGTCCATAGAAGACGTCGCAAAGATTTTCTGTCCACAAAAGACCTCATTAAGGTCTTCGGCCCATAAATGACTTCTTACAGGTCTTCTGACCATAGAAGACCTAATAAAGATCTTCGGTCCAGAGAACACCTCATAAGGGTCTTCAGTCCATAGAAGGCCTATTAAAGGTCTCGGTACATAGAAGACCTCGCAAAGATTTTCTGTCCCCAGAAGACCTCATAAAGGTCTTCGGTCCATAGAAGACCTCGCAAAGATTTTCTGTCCCCAGAAGACCTCATAAAGGTCTTCGGTCCATAGAAGACCTCATAAAGGTCTTCGGCCCATAGAAGACCTAATGCAGGTCTTCGGTCCATAGAGAACCTTATAAAGATCTGCGGTCCAGAGAATACATAATAAAGGTCCTCGATTCATAGAAGACCTAATAAAGGTCTTCGGACCAGAGAAGACCGCTTAAAGGTCTTTGGACCAGGAAGGTCATCATAAAGGTCTTCGGTCCAGAGAAGACCTCATAAAGGTCTTCCATCCATAGAAGACCTCGCAAATATCTTCCGTCCACAGAAGACCTCATAAAGGTCTTCGCCCCATATATGACCTCTAACAGGTCTTCTGACCATAGAAGACCTAATAAAATCTTCGGTCCAGAGAACACCTCTTAAGGATCTTCGGTCTATAGAAGGCCACAGAAGACCTCATAAAGGTATTCGGTCCATAGAAGATCTAATAAAGGTCTTCGGCCCATAGAAGACCTAATGCAGGTCTTCGGTCCATAGAGGACCTCATACAGATTTTCGGTCCAGAGAATACATCATAAAGGTCTTCGGTCTATAGAAGACCTAATAAAGGTCTTCGGACCAGAGAAGTCATCATAAAGGTCTTCTATCCATAGAAGACCTCATAAAGGTCTTCGGCCCATACATGACCTCTTACAGGTCTTCTGACCATAGAAGACCTAATAAAAATCTTCGGTCCAGAGAACACCTTATAAGGGTCTTCGGTCCATAGAAGGCCTGTTAAAGGTCTTCCATACATAGAGGACCTCCCAAAGATTTTCTGTCCACAGAAGGCCTCATAAAGGACTTCGGACCATAGAAGACCTAATAAATGTCTTCGGTCCAAAAAAGACCTAATAAAGGTATCCGGTGCAGAGAAGACCTCATTAGGGTATTCGTCCCATAGCAGACCTCATAAAGAGCTTCAGTCCATAAAAGATCTCAAACAGGTGTTCTGACCATAAAAGATGTCATAAAAGTCTTCTGACCATAGAGAACCTCATTAAGATCTTCGGTCCAGAGAAAACATAATAAAGGTCTTCGGTCTATAAAAGATTTCAAACTGTTCTTCTGACCATAGAAGACCTCATAAAAGTCTTCGGTCTATAGAAGACCTCATAAAGGACTTCTGACCATAGAAGACCTAATAAAGGTCTTCGGACCAGAGAAGACCGCTTAAAGGTCTTCTGTCCAGAGAAGACCTCATAAAGGTCTTCCATCCATAGAAGACCTCATAAAGGTCTTCGGCCCATACATGACCTCTTACAGGTCTTCTGACCATAGAAGACCTAATAAAAATCTTCGGTCCAGAGAACAACTCATAAGGGTCTTCGGTCCATAGAAGGCCTATTAAAGGACTTCTGTACATAGAAGACCTCGCAAAGATTTTCAGTCCACAGAAGACCTCATAAAATCCTTCGGTTCACAGAAGACCTAATAAAGGTCTTCGGTCCAAAGAAGACCTAATAAAGGTATCCGGTCCAGAGGAGACCTCATTAGGGTATTCGGTCCATAGCAGACCTCATAAAGAGCTTCAGTCCATAAAAGACCTCAAACAGGTGTTCTGACCATAAAAGATGTCATAAAGATCTTCTGGCCATAGATGACCTCATAAAGGTCTTCGGTCCAGAGAAAACATCAGAAAGGTCTTCGGTCTATAAAAGATTTCGAACTGTTCTTCTGACCATAGAAGACCTCATTAAGGACTTCTGACCATAGAGGACCTCATAAAAATCCTCGGTAAAGAGAATATATCATAAAGGTCTTCGGTCCATAAAAGACTTCAAACGGGTCTTCGGTACATAGAAGACCTCTTCTGACTATTGAGTACCTTATAAAGATCTTCGGTCCAGAGAATACATAATAAAAGTCTTCGGTCCATAAATGACCTTTTACAGGTCTTCTAACTATAGAAGACCTAATAAAGATCCTCGGTCCAGAGAACACCTCATAAGGGTCTTCAGTCCTTAGGAGGCCTATTAAAGGTCTCGGTACATAGAAAACCTCGCAAAGATTTTCTGTCCACAGAAAACCTCAAAAAGGTCTTCGGTCCATAGAAGACCTAATAAAGGTCTTCGTCCCATAGAAGACCTAATGCAGGTCTTCGGTCCATAGAGGACCTCATAAAGATCTTCGGTCCAGAGAAGACATCATAAAGGTCTTCGGTCCATAGAAGACCTAATAAAGATCTTCGGACCAGAGAAGACCGCTTAAAGGTCTTCGGACCAGAGAAGTCATCATAAAGGTCTTCGGTCCATAGAGGACCTCATAAAGATCTTCGGTCCAGAGAAGACATCATAAAGGTCTTCGGTCCATAAATGACCTTTTACAGGTCTTCTGACTATAGAAGACCTAATAAAGATCCTCGGTCCAGAGAACACCTCATAAGGGTCTTCGGTCCATAGGAGGCCTATTAAAGGTCTCGGTACATAGAAGACCTCGCAAAGATTTTCTGTCCACAGAAAACCTCAAAAAGGTCTTCGGTCCATAGAAGACCTAATAAAGGTCTTCGTCCCATAGAAGACCTAATGCAGGTCTTCGGTCCATAGAGGACCTCATAAAGATCTTCGGTCCAGAGAAGACATCACAAAGGTCTTCGGTCCATAGAAGACCTAATAAAGATCTTTGGACCAGAGAAGACCGCTTAAAGGTCTTCGGACCAGAGAAGTCATCATAAAGGTCTTCGGTCCATAGAAGACCTAATAAAGGTCTTCGTCCCATAGAAGACCTAATGCAGGTCTTCGGTCCATAGAGGACCTCATAAAGATCTTCGGTCCAGAGAAGACATCATGAAGGTCTTCGGTCCTTATAAGACCTAATAAAGATCTTCGGACCAGAGAAGACCGCTTAAAGGTCTTCGGACCAGAGAAGTCATCATAAAGGTCTTCGGTCCAGAGAAGACCTCATAAACGTCTTCCATCCATAGAAGACCTCACAAATATCTTCCGTCCACAGAAGACCTCATAAAGGTCTTCGGCTCATAAATAACCTCTCACAGGACTTCTGACCATAGAAGACCTAATAAAGATCTTCGGTCCAGAGAACACCTCATAAGGGTCTTCGGTCCATAGAAGGCCTATTAAAGGGCTTCGGTAGATAGAATACCTCGCAAAGATTTTCTGTCCACAGAAGACCTCATAAAAGCCTTCGGTCCATAGAAGACCTAATACAGGTCTTCGGTCCAAAGAAGACCTAATAAAGGTATCCGGTCCAGAGAAGACCTCATTAGGGTATTCGGTCCATAGCAGACCTCATAAAGAGCTTCAGTCCATAAAAGACCTCAAACAGGTGTTCTGACCATAAAATATGTCATAAAGGTCTTCTGACCATAGAGGACCTCATAAAGATCTTCGGTCCAGAGAAAACATTATAAAGGTCTTCGGTCCATAAATGACCTCTTACAGGTCTTCTGACCATAGAAGACCTAATAAAGATCCTCGGTCCAGAGAACACCTCATAAAGGTCATCGGTCCATAGAAGTCCCCATAAAGGTCTTCGGTCCATATACATCATAAACAGCATAAAGTTCTTCTATCTAAAGAAAATCTTCCGAAGTTGAAGGTCAAACATGAATTACCAATTTCCCCATTGTAGGGTGTACCGTGGTAATTTTAATTTGTGTGTTTACAAAGAATGCAGAGCTCATGGGATAAATGCAAAAAAAGAGGGGCGTTAACATTCCCATACGCTAAATGATTTTCAAAGATTTTTGCCGCTCTCAAATATCAGGAGCCCATAACGCTCACTCAGATTCGCCTGCTGCAATGCAAAAGTGTCAATGAACTCTTCCCCTCCTCTAGTGTTGGACAGCAACAGCAGTAGTAGCACGAGCAGCAGCACCAGTAAATTGATTCCTTTTGTTGCAAATGAAGGAAATAATGAAAACACAATTTGTTATCATGACGACGATCACTTTGATATGCGCCGATCTTAACACGCACGCAACGTTTTGTGCCTCACTTCACTTTTGGGCGTTTAAATCTCTTTTTTCAAGGGTGTCAATTATGTTTTAATTCAATTACCAAAGTATAACGGAAATATGCCACTTTGTCTGGTTGTTTCGCTTGCTTTGAGCCAGCCGTGGTGGGAAACTATGGCTGTGAGTTGGGCAATGAAGTACAACGCGCAGACACACCCAAGCAACAAAAGGGCGGTGGATAAGAGGCCAACAAACACTTCACTGTTACCGACTGCTCTTTGATAAAGCGCTCTGTGGTATCTTCAAAAAATGTTGCCGCCATTGTCTATTAGGCTGGCAGAAGTTGGAAGTTAGTTAAGTTCATAAAATATTTTTTTGATATTTTATTTGAATTTGAGTAACTTTGCAAGGATGTTGCCAAATAATCCTTCTAATGGCATAGCGGCATTTGCGTTGTTCCTTTGATATCTGAAAATGTAAATTTTCCGATTTGATCAAAAACAAATGCCGCTCCTTCTACCAGGCTAGCAGAAAATTCAGAAATGTCAACAAATTGATGTCTATATGTGTATGTATCAAAATACGGTTTCCACTTTGAACTACTTAAGCACCAATCATTTGTATGCGAACACAATTTATCCCATGTCACGGTTTAATAGATCTCGAGTGTTTATTTCCGCTTTAATCTACAAACGACTCCACCTGTCTATAGAAGTGTATTTCTTATTATTTGGAAAAGAATTACCATTGTCCGTTATGGGGTCTCAGTGAATGTGTTCCAAATTACGAAACATTGGAAACAACGCTTAGATAGATTTTATTGGGTGTTTTGTGTAAAGGTCCCTTTCAGTCTTAAGATGAATATAATCTTTTGATTGCTTAAGCTGGAGTATTCCCCCAATGGCTTAACTTCATTTATTACCCTCTATTACAGAGAGTAATGTTTTTCAAAACGAACTGACAGTGTTGCAAAATTGTTACTGATCGCTACCAATATCATGATTTCATCCCGGTGAAGGGAATTATCAATTGGCTTTTCAGCTTTTCAATCACTCACAGGCAACTGTGATGATGTTTTTCAACTTACAGAACTCGATGAGTTCTTAGTTGATACGTGCTGATAGTTGTTTGCAAATATTTTTGTTCTGATGTTTTTTGGAAAAGCTGAAAAGTGAGTGTGATTCTCATTTATTTGAGAATACTAGACACTTAAAGAGTTCGGTTTTTCGCAAAAAATGCATCATTTCAAAAAGCTGAAAAGCCAATTGATAATTCCCTTCGCCGGGATGAAATCATGATATTGGTAGCGATCAGTAAAATTTTGCAACACTGTCACTTCGTTTTGAAAAACATTACTCTCTGTAATAGAGGGTAATAAATGAAGTTAAACCATTGGGGGAATACTCCAACTTAAGCAATCAAATGAGATTGAATCTTCAACAATAAACAAAACAAACGATAAATATAATCAATATTATAAGGGTAATGTAAGGCTCCAAGGTCCTTTTAAAGGATGTTTGTGATGAGGACTAATCTCTTTCTGTATAACTAAACTATAGCAGCACTATTTATACCCTCAGCATTTAGGCTAATGTGCCTCATCGAAATAATGGTTTGGAGTCGATTTAGTCATGTCCGTCCGTCGGTCTGTCTGTACTGCACTAAGTAATATTTTGCCCAACCATAGGTAAGTTCGAAGGTGAGCCTTATCGAACCAATCCTTTGAATACCTCCTTTAATTTATATATGTAAAATGGTGTGAACGACAACTCCCAAAGGGAGCAATTGATTCGGTCAAAACTTTACACATCGTATTATTCATTCCAGACATAGATCGGCTTCGAATATGGACTATATCGGTCAACTACTTCTGCAACCCCCCACACAAAATTCGGAGAATCTGAAGATTAAGAGCTCCTCTCCGAACGTTTTGAGATTTTTCCAGCAGTTTGACCTTGCGGCCCCTTATGACGGTACAATTTTTTCGGAGACAAGTCTATACTTAATGAGATAATCGGAATAGTACCTCCCACACAAACTTTGGAATAAATGCAGATTGAGGACTCGTCTCGGACCGGAATAAGTCCATACTTCCTGAGAAATTGGCCCAAAAACACAAAAACCCCCTTATGTTCGTCAGAAGTATTGTGTCTACTTCTTTTCTGTAGGTGTTTAATTTTATTATACCCTCAGCCTTTAGGATAGAAAGGGTATATCGTCTGCTCCGTCGGAAAAGGTCGTAAGTCCACTTTTTTTGGAAATCGCGTTTTTGTTACAAGATTATAGTACAAGTCAAAACACGTCGTATGATACAAAGAAAATGGTAGTATGTCGCGTTTTTCTATATGTTTTGCCCCTGTCGGAAAAGGTCGTAAGTCCACAAAACGTACAAATTTGAGTACGAAAAGGTCGTAAGTCCACAGGAAAATGTATACTTTAAAAGAATACTACAGCTAATGTAGTTCAGATATAATGTTTAACGTCATCCATGGTTGAGGTACAATGTAAAGAACTAGCCTACACCTTTGGATGATAATCGGATGATATTTGGCGGAGCCTGTGGACCAAACTTTTGAACAAAAATGTGATAATTTCTATATTGCAACGAAAATTTACATTTGATTCTAAAATAATAATTGATTGAAATGTTATTAAACTAAGAAGACATCAGGTTCTTGCTAACAAAGAGCAGTATGAATTTGGAATGGAATTAGACGATGGTGTCATGGGTCTAGTTCCCTATGGTTTTCACGGTGATTTTGAAAGCTCTGAAGATAAACTTCCTTAACGCAGAAAGACATTATATGCTGAAGATTCTACATAGTTTGCAGACAAAAACAAAAGATGCAGTGAGTTGGGGCAGAAATGCATGGGAAGACAAAAAAGGACACTATTTGGGATTACAATGTAGCTAAAAAACCACGTACATTAACGGAATAAATAATGAAATTTAGTTGAAGGAAAAGGTCGTAAGGCAAAAATACAAGGTCGTAAGTACAACGTGTCATGTTTTATATTAAATATTATCCGAACCGGTCCACGTTTCTAGCCCTTGAAACAGTTTAAGTTACCTTTTCTTATGTCAATTAAATTTTTTGCATCACAAATTAGTTGGGATGTGCAAGTGAATATCAATAACAAGTAAGAACGTCGTTAAATTCGGCCAGGCCGAACTTGTTATACCCTCCACCATGTGAAGTATTGAATTTTAGTTCAATTAGTTTCCTTTCGTTTATGAAGTAGACTAAATACCGAATTTCAGCAATTTCGGTAAAACAATGTGGCTAACCTTCAAAATACCGAAATTCGGGAGGCACCGTTCTATGGGGCTATATGAAGGCGTGGACCTACATAGACAAATTTATGGGAGAAAGTTTTATACCCGAAACGAAAATAAATACCAAATTTCAGCCATTTCGGAGGAATATTGAGGCCACACCTTCAAAATGCCAGAAATCGGGAGGTACCGATCTATGGGCGCTATATGAAGGCGTCAATACCAAACATCCTAGAAGTAATAGAAACTTCTATACCAAATCACGAAGATCTATCTTAAAAATTGCGAGCTGTATCTTAATTTCCAAAGACGGACAGACGGTCATGGTTATACCGACTTAGAATTTTACTCTGGTCGGGTCTCATTGCTTAAATATGTACCCAGGATTGAGGAAACGGAATCGTTCGTAAGTTTTATATATATGGGGCATTTGAAAAATAGGGCACAGGTGTAACCCGCGCCTTCCGAAATTCAAAAAATATAAAGCCTAATTTAACCTCGGTTGTTCATTATATATTCTCTGAAATTTTCAAAAAAATCGGTTCAGCCGTTTTTGAGCCTATGCGGAACATACAAACACATTGTCTTTTATATATATGATTTCACACAAAAGTTTTGGTCCATTAAACCTGCTAATAATTATCTCATCGCCATGTTAAATTGCAAGCTTATTCTTCGTCTTAAACTGAAATCATTCTTAAAATTTCGCTCCGATCGGACAACTACAAAGTCGTGTAAAAATTGTGGGTTTGGTCATTTCACACCTTTCGATCATAACCAACATCTAATGGGGTCACTTCTGGTCGGAACCCGACCTCTCCACAAAATTTCGTGACGATCGGTCCAAATTTGAGGCCTAGAGCTTTATTACAATTGTTAATGGATAGACGGACACACATATCTAGATCGCTTTATCTCATCAAGATATGACAAAATGACAAGGGGAGGGGGTCTACGACGAATATTTCGCGATGTTACACGAATATTGAACAAAACAAACTTGTAATACCCTTTCCACATTGTTTTGTAAAGTAAAATATTTTATTTTAAAAACGTCCGTAAATTGTTGGAAAAGGTCGTAAGTCCCTACAAACATACAAAACTGTACAAGGAAAAGGTCGTAAGTCCAAATACATCCAATTATCTCCCAAACGCGTCGGAACTTTATCAAACAAAGTACAGGTATTGAAGCGGAATAAATTAACGAAGAATACTGCCTTTACCACCATAATAAAATCTTTAATACAGAAAGCGCTGGAATGTTTTTTCTTCCTCCTGAAAAATTTATTGAAAGGGACTTACGACCTTTTCCGACGGAGCAGACGATATGGGCAATATTATTGAAAATTTAACATCGTTGAAGCCAAGGTTTACCCCTTTATAACTCGCGAATAGTGGTTGTATATTGTACAATTTAAATGCTTTTGGATAAAATGAAATGTTTTTAGACTTGGCAAAAAATATTGGCCTTCAAATTTGATTTGCGTGGAAGCTGTGGCTATATTTATGTTAAACAAGTAAAAAAGTATCAGTCGGCTTTGCCGACAGAGATATACCCTCAGCCTGTGCAAATTGAAACACTCTTTTCACAAAAAACTTATGTATTTAGGGGGTTTCAAAATTTTGGTCGTATGAACCGACAAAAGTATGGATATGATTAAAGTTCAAAAATTTTGCGGAAAAGGTACTTAAAGGAATGGACCGACACTTTGATTTTTGTTGAAGCGATTTGCATTCGCTACCTCCATTACGACGGTAAAAGTTTTTTCAGGGGCAAGTCCATATTTCTTGGGAAAAAAGCCCGAATGCTGTAAAAAACCCCTATGTCACCATATGTGGCGGTCGGAGAACACGATAACTCTCGAACTGTTCAACCGATTTGGTCTAAAATTTGGTCTTCGTCATATTATATCCAAACTTAGTTTCATGGGCAATGCCGGTCCACAACTTTCGGTACTTCTCCCCAATATTTAAAAAATGTCACTAAAATGCTAGGTCGATATCACTAAAATAGCTGCGGTAACGTGCGGTCTTCGGAGAAATTCAAGTTTTTTTTAAATGACTTCGGAAATTTCATTTAATTGCATTTTCCAAAGTGGAAGGTAAACACGGTAATGAACGCCATTGTTGACTGTGTTTTGAAGAAATTGACTCACTAATTCTAACAAATGATGATTTCTGTTAAATTAAGAATCCTCTCGCAATTTTTCATAGTTTTGACCTGTAAATGTTGGTGATTTCTATATAGTGCAACATTTTTGGATGCTGTGGTACAAGTACCAATATACGTTAAAAATTTTAATGCAGTTCCAACCTGAACTTGATCTGAGAGACATTATTACCCAGCAAAATGTTCGGTGACAAATCATGAGTTGAATCATGGGTGCAAGTGACATGTCATAGGTGAAAATTTAGGTGAATCACCAATGACATTTACAAGGGACACACTTTCACCAATTCATTGTCATAGCATTTTTCACCTGTTCATTGTCATAGCATCTTGCACCAGTTCATCATCATAGCATCTTGCACCAGTTCATTGTCATGGCATTTTGCACCAGTTATAACGAGGGTTTTGTCTAAGGCTGAGGTGAGTTCAGTCGCAGCCAGGGTCAACTCAAGGACCCACGAAACCTTAAGTGAAAACACGAGTGATGACAATTCAATTCTTTATTATCACCCCTTGGTGCTTAATTTATGATTAACATGTGGATACTTATGTAGTAGATGCAATTATATATGGTTGTTATTCGTCTCAGCTGGGTGGAACCTTACTGTGGACTCGTAGTCATTCGTCTACGGGCGATACGAGAAAGGGTGATGTTGGTAAGGTTGTGGTTGAAGCGGTGTTGGCTTGATCGTGCACAGTGGTAGTGGTCGTTACGTTGATGCTCGGCTGTAGTACACGCACCCAACGACTCGGCTTGTTTGGCTTCTGGGTTTTGTAGTCGTGTTGAATCGATTCGGGTTGATGGTATTCGCCTTGGTGTTGTCGTGTTGTAGCGACTCGGGTTGATGTGTTACTCGGCTTGGTGTAGACGTGTTGAAGCGACTCGGGCTGATGTCTTCGGGTTGATGATACTCGGCTTAGTGCAGTCGTGTTGAAGCGACTCGGCTTGTTATATTCGGGTTGATGTGGTCGTGTTGAAGCGACTCGGGTTGATGATACTCGGCTTGGTGTGGTAGTGTTGAAGCGACTGGGGTTGATGACACTCGGCTTGGTGTAGTCGTGTTGAAGCGACTCGGGCTGATGTCTTCGGGTTGATGATACTCGGCTTAGGGTAGTCGTGTGGAAGCGACTCGGTCTGATGTCTTCGGGTTGATGATACTCGGCTTAATGTAGTCGTGTTGGAGCGACTCGGACTGATGATACTCGGCTTAGTGCAGTCGTGTTGAAGCGACTCGGGCTGATGGCTTCGGGTTGATGATACTCGGCTGGGTGTAGTCGTGTTGGAGCGACTCGGGCTGATGTCTTCGGGTTGATGATACTCGGCTTAGTGTAGTCGTGTGGTGACCCTCGGCTCTGGATTCGGCTGTGGTAGTCGGGTTGTTGGTTCTCGTTGGGGCCCTTTGGTTTAGTCAGCCTGGAACGAGAAGACGGTCGGATTTAGAGGGAAGCGAACGAGTCGCAGAAGCGAACGAATCGCGGAAGCGAACGAATCGCGGAAGCGAACGAATCGCGGAAGCGAACGAATCGCGGATGCGAACGAGTCGCGGAAACGAACGAATCGCGGAAGCGAACGAGTCGCGGAAGCGAACGAATCGCGGAAGCAAACGAATCGCGGAAGCGAACGAATCGCGGAAGCGAACGAGTCGCGGAAGCGAACGAATCGCGGAAGCGAACGAGTCGCGGAAGCGAACGAATCGCAGGAAGCTTCGGTTGTGTTGGGTACCAGGCGACTGCGGACACTGCCACACGTCAACTTCGTGTATCTTCGGTTAACTCCAGCACTTCACTACTCCTGGTGTCAAAACCTGGAGTACTTATTCGGGGGGCAATGCGAAGTGAATGAGAATTACTTTCCCACACTTTAGAAATAGTCATAATTTATATGCACTGAAGTGAAATAATTCCATTACAAGGAGTGTTTTGACTGAGGGTATTTTATGACAATTGCAGAGCATGTATTGACCAATGGTAAATTCATAGATAGCGGGACTCGTAGAAATATGCACATTAAGGTGGGGCATATAATGAGGTGGGTTAACCGCAAAATAAAATATTTTTAAGGAAAAGAAATAAATGTAATGGTCACGTTACACAGTTCATTGTCATAGCATCTTGCATCAGTTCATTGTCATGGTTTCTTGCACCAGTTCTTTGTCATGGCTTCTTGCATCAGTTCATTGTCATGGCTTCTTGCACCAATGCTTTGGATCCGGATTTTCGCCAATCAGAAATAAAATTTGCAATACAATTATGAAATTTGTTGAATTAATAAGAATACAATGCACAGATGATTTGTATCATGATGTATATCATGATCTTTCCATTGGAGTTTTGTTCTTTCCTCGGGTGGCGTAACGTCAAATGGCTCGTATTAATATACCGGTGGCATATTTATCCATCCTGTTGATATGGCCCAGCCAACCCAATAATTGCAGCTCGATATGTTTTAATATATCGGTGTTGTACGGCTGGTGGAGCTCGTGGTTTATAGACCGGGTCTTTTTCATACTTCTTTTTAATATCCACAAAACGAAACAGGTTTCCAAACACAAAATATATTTGTCTTTTGTTTTATATCAATTTACATCGTATTTTTAATTAAAGTATATACATTTTGCCACTATCGATCACTTTCATCTGACTTTTATTTTCATTTTAACAATTACTTTTGCAAGTAAACAATTATTCGGGTACATGAGTATTTGATAATTTATTGTGCGGGTACTTATCAATTTATTTAAACTCATGACAATATTATGACAAAGATCGGATCTTTCACCACTTCAATTTCACTCATGAAAATTCGATGAAAAAGATCGGATCTTTCACGACTTCAATTACACTCATGAAAATTCGATGAAAAAGATCGGATCTTTCACGACTCCTTTCGCACTCATGCAAAAGAACCAGTGAAATCATGATTTCACATGGAATCACTTCCATTTAATTTTGCTCGGTAATAAAATTAATGGTACAGACCTGCTAAATAGACCAATGTGTAGGGTTGTGGGGCTTCACCCAGAAGTGGACCTATGTTGACAGATTTTATGTGAGGAGGATGTTTATTCGCTATTATCTTAAAATTTACATTTGCATCAAAATCGGTTGAAATTTTTCTGTCCAAATTTAAATTACCTAACATAAAGGAACCCGTCATATGGGGGCTATACCAAAAACGCGTATCTAAGGTGCTAATATTTCGCACAGTGGTTTTCTATCTACGAAGAACATAAAATGCCAGAATACATCCAAATACATTGGACAATGTGTCTGTAACATTTAAAATAGGTCCTATCTACCGGTACGGTTCAATGGGGGCTATACTCAAACGCGAACCTATATTGAAAATATTGTGTACATAAGTTTTCTATACGCTGAAAACTGAATATACCAATTTGCAGCAAAATCGATTGAAAAATGAATGTAAAGCGTAAAAACGGCAGCCGGCGTTACATGAACGCTACGGGAAACCGCGGGCCTATGTGGCCCAATTTAAGCCCCACCCTATCCACTAATATAAGAGACATTTTTGCAAAATTTTCCTTTAAAAGTTATAAGTAAAGTTCCGCTAAAGTGCTCATATTTCGCACTGTGCGACGGTACAATTTTTCTTCCTGAGATATTGACCTAAAAGCTCCAAGAAGCCCTGACGACACCAAACAAAATAATAAATCCGCAAGATAATTCTCGCAGGGAGTTTTTGATTGGTGCAGACTTTGCTCATCGTATTATTTCATCCAGTCATGTATCAGGTTGGTCCACTCCTTCGGCAACCTCCTACAAAAAAACTGGGAAAAAGTGAAGTTCAAGGCTCCTCTCGCATCGTTTTGATTCATTTTTCAGAAGGTTGTTTTAGCGGCCTCATTTAAAACGGTAAGTCAATACCTCCTGAGATAATGGCCCAAAATGGCTATTGTGCAAAACAACTCTAAAACTTTTTCAAAAAAAAATTTCCAAACTTAGTTTAATATAATTTAATATTTCGAGTCCTTTATGACGAAGTTTGGTTACTAAAATGTTGGGTATATGTCATTGCTTTTGTATAGCCCCACATTATGGTACGTACATATTTTAAAGCATGTGTTTGGTTTGGGGTTGTTGTTTTTTTTTGTCAGTGGCTGAGGGCAGGGTTTAAAATGCTAACGCCATATTAGCAAAAGCACCGAATTTTTCCAGCTTTGCCTGCTAAAATTTCTTCGAAATATGTTTTGTAACAATGACCAACGCCAACATGTAGCAACAAATTTCACAAAAATATTGCTAGCGATGCTGATGCTATTTGATTTCGTCACTATAATAAAATAGCATCGGTCACGCATACTCATATTTTGCAGCACACATGATCAACACATATCAGAAAAGAGAATAAGCAACAAAGTTTCAACGGCTTAGGCAGGTCTTCAGCAAACAATTGTTTTTGAGATCAGGGTTACAAGTGTAATGCATTAAAAATCACGATATAATTAATTCCACTTTTTCGTTAAAAGGACATGTGAATTTCTGGTGAAGCCGTTAAATATATATTTTTTTTATTTTTAAACAATAATAGTTAGTATTCTTTAGGTTCTACCATATGATGGAGCCATTTTGACATTAAATGACACTTTTTTATTACTGCGTTGGCAACTCTAATCACAAAACCACCCTCGGTTGCTAATTCGCAGCGACGAATGGTCAGCCGACTGCTAAATATGTAGCGTGGCTGTCGATTATGCCTAACGAAAAAAAGATTAGGCGTAAAAAACGAAATAATATTGATTTGATGATCAGACTTAACCACCAGTTGATCAACTCGAAAGTGAAATATTTTTGTCCAACAATTTCGTAGAAAAATGGAAGGTGTTTCAAGGATGGATGTTTACGCTAGATCTGCTTGTTGCTTTAACTTCCATCATAAGGATTAGTTTGATTTTTATTTTAATCCAACTAATCTAGTACAATACGGGTATAAAAGTACTATTATCCACTGGTTATTATTAACCATAGCATGTCGCATAAATCTTTGTAGATTATGGGAGTAACGCTGTTGATGTCGTAAAGATACATTTCCATTGTTTTGAATGAAACTATCCTATAGTTATAAATTTTTTCAGGATCAGGGCATTATGATTGGAAGACCCCTTTCCACGGATCCATAGAATGTCTTAGAAATCGCACAGGTTGGAGACAGGATTAAAACGACAAGGAAAGATGAAATAGCTTCCATATGTTCTAACAATAGAAGACATCCAGAACTGTATTTATACGCTATGGAACGTCTTCTATGTAGATAGTGTCCATTCTGAAAGTTTTCTGTATAATCTAATGCATACCCCGCTAGCCTGGCAAGAGGCAAGGGTAGTTTTTATCCCTAAACCTTGCAAGGCAAGCTACGCAATACCAAAATCTTATCGCCCAATAAGTTTAACTTCATTCTTACTCAAGACAATGGAACGGACGGTCGACACCATGATAAAGAATAGAATCCCTAACGATATGCTCAAATTCAAACAACACGTATACGTTAAAGGCAGATCAGTGGAAACCGCGTTGCACGAGGTAGTACACCATATAGAGAGAACCTTTGAAATGAAGATGTATACACTTGATGTATGCATTGGTATCGAAGGCGCTTTTAACAACGTCAGCACCGAAACGCTGATCCACTCTTTAGACGAGTCTCGGGTGGACAGGGCCTTAAGGAACTGGATCAACAATATGCTAAGGGACAGATGGATAAGCTGCGGGCTATATGACGTCAAAATAGGAGACAAAGTCGGACAAGGAACGCCACAGGGAGGGATACTATCACCTCTTTTGTGGGTTACTACCATAAACTGTCTCTTAAGGACCTTAACCGAAGAAGGATTTGACCCAGTCTCCTACGCAGACGACGTTGTAATACTTCTAATGGGAAAGAATCCGAATATATTTTGCAGAAGAGCAGAAACGGCTCTCAAAATTGCATACAACTGAGCCAGACCGAGAGGTCTGAACGTTAAACCGGAAAAAACGGAAATATGTCTTTTTACGAGGAAAACGAAAGTGGGTAACTTCGAAGAACCAGTTTTCCTAAATAGGACAATAAATATTTCCCGCACAGTTAAATACCTAGGAGTAATTCTGGATAGGAAACTAAATTGGAAAGGCCATATTCAAGAAAGGGCCGACAAGGCACAAAGATGTTGGTCAACATGTAGAAGGGCAATAGGCTCAAAATGGGGTTTCAATCCTAGGATGACACACTGGCTATACAGAGGCGTAATTAGACCAATCTTAACATACGCGTCTGTTGTATGGTGGACAGCTATTTACAAAAAATGCAATGTGAAGATATTGCAAAGAGTCCAAAGAACATGTTGCCTAAGCATTAGCGAGGTAATGAGGACCACACCGACTGGGGCTCTAGAAACAATTTTGTTTATACACCCAATAGAAATTCAGGTAAGGTATGAGGCATCCATCGCAGCTACAAGGCTAAAGTCGCTGAGCGAGTGGATCAGTAGAGACCACCAAACATACCACCAAAACATACAACAGATCACAACGGGTGAATCTATAAAGCAAATAGTATCAGACCGCATACCTGAAACTAGTGAAGTAGCTTTGTGGGAAATTTCAATACCAGATAGAGAAATGTGGATCGATGGAACTCTAGCACAGATTCCCGCTGGAAGCTGCGGGTTTACGGATGGGGCTGTGCTAGAGGGGAGAACCGGACTGGGTTTATATATAATGTAACCGGAAACGAAAATCTCCCCCCGACTGCCGGATCATAACTCACTCACACAAAGCCTTCCACTGCGAACATCCTTACGGACAGCAAAGCAGCCATCACTGCTATAACGGCCAAGACAGTGAAACCTAGAACTGTCTTGGAATGCATACATTCTATTAACAACTACTCCCAATATGGTACGGTAAACATTATATGAGTACCAGGGCATATTGGGATTAGGGGTAATGAAATAGCAAACTCCTTAGAAAACATGCAAGGGAGCAACCTACATTCAGCCTAGATAACACCAAGCCCGTAAAGGCGACGCATAGGGCTAAAGGCATGGGCAAAATATGCACATATATCCCTCTGGAATAGAGAAGACAAGGGAAAAACACAAAAATCCTATGAGGGAACCCAGATGAGGACAAAACAAAGGGACTATTTTTACTAAGTAAAAAAGACATTAATAGACTGACGGGTATCCTTACAGGACACCTGGGTCTACAAGCGCACCTGCACAAAATAGGTTGTGCAGGAAGCAGTGAATGCAGGGCATGCAGAGAGGACGACGAAACGTTGGAACGCTACCTCTTTCATTACTAGGCCTTCACAAACCCGAGAAAACAGCTACTAGGGTGCGATATAATACAAGGACTCGACCACATCAGGACAATCGAGCTCAAAACATTAAGAGACTATGTCAATATGACAGAAATCTTAGACTAACATCAGTAGAATTATCAGAAATTTTAACTAATTCATACACTAAATTTACAACCTCATCCTGACCGCAAATTAGAGCCCACAACAGGCCTACTTTATGGCTTAAATGTATGTCCACACGGACATGTGGTAATCCTACATCACCCCTCTTTACAGCCTAACCTAACCTAATGCATAACGAATGAAGCCTGGAGCCCTAGAAGTCTTCTGTTGATATGGGATCTCCTAAAGGAGTTTATATAACGACGTCCGTCTGTCTGTTGAAATCAAGATACAATTTTGAAGACACATAGAGCTTTATAATTTGGTACAGAAGTTTCTGTTAATCCTAGGATGTTTAGTAATGAAAATGGGCTATATCGACACAAGTTTTTAAATTAACCCTTTAGAAGGGTACCTCCCGATTTTCATAAACATCATTTCGTTGTTGTTTTTTCACTCATAAATTCAAGCATGTTTTCGTTTTGATTGTGTTTTGTTGGTCTCCATATTTTCATTATTTTAAAAGTTTAACAACATTATTCAACCGGAATAACTGAAATTTTGATATTTAGTCTTCGCTAAGGGTACAAAACATGCCTTGCAAAATATGGGGTAGCCCCCATTTTAGATTTTAACCACATTTTTTCTACTGAATCGTTGTTAATTTGAATTTTGTGTTCCCATAAAAAAATCTATCCATACATATCCAGGTTTAAGACTAGCTCATTTACTTCAATACAGTTTGTGGTGCAGGTTATAAAAAGGTTTTAATAAGGAGAACTTTAAATTTACAGGATGAAGCCCTTTAACGGTCATTAGAAAAATTCCAATTAGTCTATATTCCTGACCTTCAATACATTTTATAGCTATTGGACCCCTATTGCTGTTTCTTTCATCGAAAGCTTTAAATTTAACGCTAGTCGAACTCGTGCTGGCATTTTCAAATAAAACAAACTTTACTACATTCAATATTCTACAATTGTACAAACAAAAACAAGCAACCGAAACATACTAGTATTCCCAAATGTACGCGTTCTGCTTGACTTCAGCTAATAAAACAACCTTAATAGCAGGTCATGCCGCTCTAATATTAAAAGTAATTAAAAAACTAACACCTGCCGGATTGTTGTGGACATTAAAATGTTGTTCAGAGTAATAAAAGCATGTTTTTTTATTATTTATTTTTTAAATTTGTCTATTTTCATTTGTTTCTATTACTTTTAGCTTCTGTTCTCCTGGTATATTCGAGCGGTATATATTTTTGATGTTCCGCCGCTAAGTGAAACAATTAAATTTTTAATTTCCTTAATTAAAAAATAGAAAAGTGTCAATTTAGTTACGCACCTTGAATAGATAGGTTGATGATAGAACATGCACTACTTAGTTACCTTTATGCAGTACTTCTGACCTAGAGGCATTTGGGCATTTTCTTGGACCTCATCAAGAGTGTGACATATTACAAAATAATTCAATTTAAGGGATAAATCATACGGAAAATAATTTTCAAGATGAAGACATCCATGTGATTATGTTGTCCTGTTACTTGAGGCGGCATTTGTGTTTGATGAGTGTCATGTGGGAATTGATAAAGGTGTTGTTGTTGTTCGTAATTATATCGAAATGAAAGATAGATATATTCGTCGCCATGAGTTCTAATAATTAAAAAGCGTAGAAGATGATGGCTATTTACTTACTTGCCGTTTGGACCACATTTTTACACGTTATGAATGAAATTAAACTATTCCCAACAATTCTCCGTGTCTATATGACCCCCACGTAATGGTTATAACGGTCCGTACAAAACAATTACTTTGGGCGTCCTCAATACAAAATACGTATCCAATAAAATTCAATGTTCATACGAGAATATGAAAATTTCAATACTTACCAATTTATTAACTTCCAATACTTACTTTCACGACGTAATTTCTTCAATTCCATCCTTACATATTGCAAAATGTTGGAAATTTAATAAACATGTATGCACATCCTCCTTATATTTATTTGTTGTAGATCTCTCTTCCAATACCTCTATTTGCATAGTACACTTAAGCCCACTACCCAAGTATTCTTTCATTATCATGTATTTCATCCATTCAACCCTCTTTTTACGCGAACATCATTTTTACACAATTGAGCCAATTTAGCACAACACGCACACATTACCACCAAGAAGGTGTGAAAAGTGCGTTAAAGGTTTATTGTTCAATTATTGCACATAACCACTTCCCTTTCCCATACCTCAACTTCTATTACACGACCGACTATGCCGTAAAATTTCAAAGATATTTGCCGCCTTTTCTACCAGGACCACAGAAATTAAATAAAGAAATTCTTCAATAATTTTGTATCTCGACTTTCCACTTCCAGTTACCATTAGATGAGGGGAGAATTGTATTTTATTGTTTCAAATATTAGAATAGAAATGGGGTGAACTCAGTCAGCTTGTTTTGTCGAAATTAGGGAAACAACAACAGATACGGGTGCGCTAAATAGCGACAGCTGCAAACCATGTTAATGATGTGATCTCCACTCTTTGCTCAAACGTTTTCAGTTGTCATGGAAACAATTTGACATTGTTATTTTATTCAAAACAAAAGATCGGAAGTAACAACGCAGAAGGGTGAGTTCGGTGCCCTTGTACAAAATCTACTGGTATTAATGGGCGAAACTATGCAGAAATGAAATACAGTACAATATTATTAAAAGTATGTTCAAATTCGGTGACGTGGCGAAAGACTCACATAACATTCCGATAGAGAAAATTATTATATTTTTTGAAAATAAAAGTAGAGTAAAGAAAATAAAAGTCGATGTTTTATTGTATGTATATTCAAGAATAGCTTCAGATTCAGTGTAATAAGAGTAAAAATCACGTTTTAGTAATATCAAGTTAAAAAATATCAGTCGACTTTGTTCCATCGAAGCTTAGACCTCCCGATTCTGCGTGCACCGCCATGTGGCATGTATTCATACGCCTTTTTAGCGGGTTCATCATCGTTCATCATCGTTATGATATGGCCTAGCCAACGCAATCGTTGCATCTCGATAGGTTAAACTATATTCATGTCTTTGTATAGCTTATATAGCTCGTGGTTCATACGACGTCGATATTCACCGTCAACGCAAATCGGCTCGTAGATCTTTCGAAAAATTTTCCTCTCAATCACACCAAGCACTGCTTTATCTGCTTGTGCAAGTACCCATGCTTCGGAGCCATACTTTAGCACGGGCAGTATCGGCGTTTTGTATAGTGTTATTTTTGTTTGCGGAGATGTGGCTTTTTTTTTAAATTGCGTATTTAAACCATAGTAGCATCTGTTGGCCAATACAATTCTTCTTATTTCACAACCGATGTTGTTTGTTGTGTTTATGGCAGTGCCGAGGTAGACGAAGTCTATAACTACCTCAAAATTATAGGTACCAACTTTCACAGTTGGTCCGAGCTCTATGGACGCTTTGCGCGTCGACACCATGAATTTGGTCTTTTCGCCGTTTACCACCAGACCCACTTTCGCAGATTCTGCTTCGACCTTCATAAAGGTATCGGTTACTTCTTTTACTGAT
Organism: Musca autumnalis; assembly: GCF_047663935.1. Classification (NCBI taxonomy): domain Eukaryota; kingdom Metazoa; phylum Arthropoda; class Insecta; order Diptera; family Muscidae; genus Musca; species Musca autumnalis. The sequence continues at coordinate 247,074,207 of NW_027411755.1, forward strand.
CGTCCCACGCTGTCTATATCATCAGCATAAGCAAGGAACATGTGGCTATTGTTGTAGATTGTGCCACTTCTTTTGACGTTTGCCTCTCGTATAACCTTTTCCAGCAGGTTGTTGAAGAGATCACACAAAAGGCTGTCTCCTTGCCTGAAACCTTTTTTGGTACCAAACTCTTCGGAGAGGTTCTTTTCTATTTTAACTGAGGACCTCGTGTTAAAGTCATTTTACAAAGCCGAATGAGATTTGCGGGGATACTAAATTCAGACATGGCTTGGAATAACTTTGAACGTAGTGGGCTATCGAAGGCTGCTTTATAATCGACAAAAATGTGGTAGGTGTCGATCTGCATCTCTTGGGTCTTCTCCAGGATTTGCCGCAGGGTAAATATCTGGTCAATGGTGGACATGCCAGGTCTAAAGCAGCATTGGAATGGCCCAATTATCTCGTTGATCATAGGCTTTAGTCGTTTGCACAATATCCCTGACACGATCTTGTAGGCAATCGGGAGTAGACTTATGCCCCTATAGTTAGAGCATACAGTCTTATCTCCTTTCTTGTGGATGGGGCACAGGATGCTCAGGTGCCAATCGTCGGGTACGCGTTCTTCCTGCCAGATGGTGCTAACTACTTGATGCATACACCTTATCAGCGCGTCGCCTCCCGTTTTAAACAGCTCGGCTGGTAAGCCATCGGCTCCTGCTGCTTTATTATTCTTCACAGATCCAATCCCAGAAGATGGTATAGAATGTATACCGTCTTCGTTTCTATTGGATACCAGCAGATTGGAGAAATGTTCCTTCCATATCCTGAGCACGATATCTGTATCTGTTACCAGATTACCTTGCTGGTCTCTACAGGAGGATTTGCCTGTACCAAAGCCATCTGTTTGATGTTTCACACTTTGGTAGAATTTTCGGACTTCATTCTGGCTCCTGTACATCTCGATTTTTTCACACTCCCGCTTTTCCATTTCTCTCTTTTTCTTGTGGAAAAGACGTTTCTTTTCTCTCCTTTTCTCCCGATATCTCTCTCGTGCGCTACGCGTTGCTACTGATTGTATAGTAGCTCTATATGCCGCATTTTTCTCTTCGGTAGCAGCACGACACTCCTGGTCATACCATGAATTCCTTTGTGGAGGTCTCTGAAATCCAAGTATGGATTTTGCGACTGTTTGCATGGAGTGGGCAATATTTTGCCATTGTGTTGTTATGTTATCGGGACAAGGAGTGCTCGCGTTAAGCAATTGGGCTAGTTGGGTGGAATATGCTGTGGCTAACTGTTGTCCAACTTCGATGTCCAACTTCCGCGTTGTGTCTGTTCGTGCTTTATTTGCAACGTTTAGACGGGTACGTACCTTTGCTGCAACAAGGTAGTGGTCCGAATCAATGTTTGCGCCTCGGAACGATCGTACATCCAACACGCTCGATGAATGTCTTACAACTATCACCACATGATCAATTTGATTACTTGTTCTTTGATCTGGAGACAGCCAGGTGCCCCTATAAATATCGAGATGATTAAATCTGGTACTGCTAACTACCATTTTTTTGCAGCTTAGACTTTGCAGCCTTATTGTCAGATGTTTCACTGTGGATACTAAATTTCCCGACTGTTGGGCCAAAGACATTCTCCTTTCCAATTTTGGCATTAAAATCGCCTAGAATAATTTTAATGTCATGGGCAGGGCAACGGTCATAAGTTTCTTCTAAGCGCTCGTAAAATATATATTTGGTCTGTTCGTCCTTTTCTTCAGTGGGAGCATGAGCGCAAATAAAGCTGATGTTGAAGAATATTGCTTTTATTCGAATTGTAGCAAGCCTTTTATTCACTGGTGTGAAGCTGGATACCAGATGTTTTAATCTCCGACTAACTACAAATCCGCAACCAAACTCATGCTTTACGTCATGGCAGCTGTAATACAGTTCGTCATATTTAGGTGTTGTTGTGACGCCTTTCCCAATCCATCGTATTTCCTGTGTGGCAGTAATATCGGCCTTGTACTTTTCAAGTACGTCTGCCAATGCGAAGACTGCACTTTCTTTATAAAGAGTGCGAACCTTCCAGGTGCAGATACGCAGATCATGGTCCTTAAAACGTTTGCGGGGTTCGTCAACTTTAGAGGGGTTCGTTTTTCTTTTCTTTCGTTTTTTCATAGTAGGCTGTTTTTTCTAAGGGAGGGTTACTAACCCGACGCCCAAACCCAAGTTTTTAACGTTCATATGGGTGAACGCGCGGCACTTGTTAGCTCGCTACCTTTAACGGATGTTAAAGGCAGTTCCCCAGGTGACACCACGGGGAGGTTAGTATTCACTCGAGATGAAAGATGGACCAAGATAAATCCTGGGCTTTGCCATGTTAAAACCGGTCAGGACTGTTCCTTGGTATATTCCATCCCTTACGTCAAACTTAAAATTAGTTTTTCTGTTGATCCGTTCGAGCTATTTCTCTGGAAGTATGGGCTTGCCCATGAAAAAAACCTGCACCGTCGTCATGGGGGCAGCGAAAACAAGTTGTTACAACAAAGATAAAGGCGATTCAAAAGCGGGCCTTAAACTTAATTTTTCCGAATTTTTGTGTGGGAGGTACCTGAAAGAGTTGACATATATAGTCCATATTCAATCCTGATCGATGACTCGTAGAAATATTATGATGTGCAAAGTATGACAAAATCCGTTGCTGCCTTCAGGAGTTATCGTGGGCACACATTTTCCGAATATTTTCGAACTTTTGTGGGAGAGGATTTAAAATAAGCCCAGACAAAATACTACGATGGCCAAATTTTAGACCTAATCGGCAGATCCCCGTTCGAGAGTTATCGTGCGCTCTAACCACTACACATTGTGCCATAGGGGATTTTTACAAGTTTCTGGCTTTCTGAGGGTATAAAAATGTCAAACTTTCCAATGGAAATGTCAAATGGTTCCTGGCAGCACATAGTGTTGCCTACACCAGAACGTTATCATGCAGCCCTCGTAATGGTCCACATTCAAAATTACAAGTTTCTAGAATTTGGCGTCTGTTGGTGAATCAGTCACACACTCACCAGTGGTGAGTCACCATTCTGCTTGGCCGACAGAGATATACCCTCAGCCTGTCTATATTGAAGCAATTTTTCCCAAAAAACGTATGCATTTAGAGGGTTTTAAAAATTTTGGGCCTATGAAACGACAAAAATTTTGATTAGGATTAAAGAGCAAAAGTTTTGCGGAGGAAATACTTCAAGGAATGGATAGACATTGACCATTATGGAAGTGGATCTCCAGCTACTACATATGGTGCCATAGAGGATTTTTACACCCTTCGGGCTGTTTGCTCAAGAAGTGTGGATTTGCCCCTGAAAAAAACCGTTACCTTCGTAATAGAGGCAGCGAATGCAAGTTGCTTCAACAAAAATCAAAGTGATTCGATAGCAGGTCTTAAAGTGAACTTATCCGAAATTTTGTTTGGGAGGTACTGGATGAAGTGGACGAATATAGTCCATATTTGAATCTGATCTATATCTGGTAGATATATTAGGATGTGTAAAGTATAGACCAGGGACGTAGCCAGGATTTCATTTCGGGGGGGGGGGGGGGGGGGGGGGGGGGGGGCCACCTGACCAAAATTTTTAAAGTTAATGTTAGCGAAAATTTATTATTTAGCAATGATTTAAACTTTTTTTAGGCTTATTTTACTGATGAAATAATTTTCATTACTATTTTTTAATTAAAATGGCGTAAGATTTCTTGGCCAATTTCCCCTTGTTTCAGGCTTAAATTTTCCACTCCAGAGTATGGTCAATTTTTCAATTTCGGAAGTTCAGGTGTCCAATCGTTTTTATTGTCATAAAGAAACCAACTATCGTTATTTCCCTAAAGATATTTTGGTGTCCAATCGTAGATCTTATCACAAAGAATTTCTGAAGGCCGATAGTGGTTTTCTTGTTAAAAAAATATTCTGAGCAATAGTGAGTCTATTAATCATGAAATTCTAGCACCTAATCGCGGGTATGTAAATGACGAATTCTATTGCCCAATCGTGCATATAAATAGACTATTTTGGCGTCCAATCGTCGGACTTCTCTTATAGAAATTCTGGTTTCCGATCGTGGATCTTCTCATAAATTGACCAGGAACTAGGAAAACTCTGGCAACCAGTCTTGAATTCTTTTAAAATGAAATTCTGGCGTCCAATCCAAGATCAATACATGTATACATTCTTTTAGCAAAAATCCATGAACAAAATGTTTCCCAATCTACATTTTTTATACTCTCAGCCTTTAGTCAAAATAAACCTCATCGAAATAATGGTTTTAGGGCCAAAGTGTGTTTGGAAGAAATCTGTTTCAGAAAACTTGAAGTCGACTTAGCTATGTTCGTCCGTCTTGGTGGAGGACACGATGATTCTCGAACAGATCGGTCCAAAATTGGGCCTTCGTTTTATTTTGTCCAAATTTTGATCAACTTCGAAGATGGACCATATCAATCTATTCTTTCGGTAACCTTCCACAGAGTATTTCAAAAATGTTCAGAGATGTGCAGTGTAAGACCTCTCTCGACAATAAATAAGTGGATAAGTGTAAGCTGAAGCACTAAGTAGTCATGGCTTCGCTTCCTTTTTGCTAATAATTTAGTTATAAGTAATATGATATACATAAATTAATAAATAACACTTGCAACAAGTGTTCTCGGGGCCACTATTACTACAGTAAAAGTTTTTCAGGGGCAAGTCCATACTTTCAGAGATAATGGTCCAAAAGCTGTAAAGAACACCTACGGCCGTCATGTGTAGTGACTGGTGCGCACGACAACTTTCGAACCTTATACTGCGGTACATCCTTCAAAAACCATGTTAAATGCAGTTTAAGGTCTGTTCGAGGGTCCTTAGAAATGTTTACTGAAGGTATTCCTTGTGTTTAGAACGGTATTGTGTTTTTCGTGGGTAAGCCCATATTTCCTGAAAAAAACTGAAAAATATTCTGTGACGAACTGGAATGACTGGTGGGAGCAAAATCTTTTAAAAGGAATGACTTCCAAAATAAAATCTACTTCCAAAATGAACTATGTCGGTCCGGTCCATTTCTTCAGGTAACTTCTCCGCAACACTTGTGATCAATGATATAATCCACATGTTGTCGCCGAGTTCATACGTTCGAAAATGGCTACACAATTCTGAAAATCTCCTAATACATAGCTTTGGGTAAAGGATTTTGGTTGTGTGGCCCCTATTCGATCTGTCCATAGATGAAAATTTCAGTTCACACAGACTCAGGGTATATTCCTGTCCGCAAAGCCGACTGATTCTTGTTGAGATTTTGACGAAGAAGAGAATCTGTTTCCGATCAGTTTTTCTTTTTTTGATTTCGTTTGTCGTCACAAAGTCCTTTGTCAAAGCAGGAGAAAGAAACATTTCTACAAATGTGCATCCATAATTCCCAAAAAACAATTCAAAGAGTAACACTATGCAACACTGAAAATGCTACCAACTTCTAGTATGAATTTTTTGAAAATACATATTTAGACTACAAAAACCCTAGTAGGGTTTTGTCCTGTCAGATCCAGTTCGGATTTTAAGGCCTCACCTAAACCGGGCTAAATCTACACGTTTTTGCATTTATCAGGCCTTTATCTCAGAAACGAATTGGAATTTGGCCTTGCTGTCTTTAGCAATATTGCCCTGTACTAGTAGAACTTATCTTCTGAAAAACCCACATAAGAAAAACTCCACACAGAAAAAAATTGTAGCCATTTGATAAAGAAATTCAAAGATTCAACCAAAAATTTATCGATTTTCCGGCAATAAAAAAAATTGCCATATTGACAAAATTCGATAAAATTATTTGATCACATAGAAAAAAACAAATTGATAAAATAAAATTGTCATATTGACTAAAATATTTATCGAATTATTTTAATATGACTTGACAAAATATTTCACATATTGACAAAAATATTTATCAAAATATTGCACATTTTGCTTGATTAAATAAAAAGTTATATTGATTAAAAAAATTGTTGAAAGCATTTTTCTTCAATCGATAAAAATTTGAACATATTTACAACCATAGCAATAAAAAAGTTTATCGATTGCTAAAACCTCAGGTTGATAAAAAAATGATGATATGTACAATTAAAATGATCAAAATCTTTTCTGAAAATTGTACAGAAAGTTCCATTAAAAAACAAGCACCCATTCTAAATATGAGAAAATGCAGTATTTTATTATAATTTAGTATTTATTAAGCAATAAATTGAATATAATAGCAGGCTTTCAATTCAATTCAATTTCTTTTTAAAGAACATTTAATTTATTAATTATTTTTTTGAATGGTGCCTCACATTGTTTTACCGAAATTGCTGAAATTTAGTATTAAGTCTCCTTCATACACGAAAGGAAACTAATTATTCCATTTTACTTCAGTACAACTTGTGGTGGAGGATATAACAAGTTCGGCCCGGCCGAACTTAACGCCGTTCTTACTTGTTTTGTATACATATTTTTTTGACTTGTGTGGAGTTTACAAAAAATGAATGATAAATGTCATTGTTGAGAAGTAACAAAAGAATATATTAAAATATACAAAAAAATTTGATCAGCTACCATAAATTATTTTCAACAAATTTTTTTATCAAACTCATTTATCGATAGCTTTTTTCAAAAATTGTTATGAGTGACAACAATTTTCAAACCAGATCAGTAAAATTTTGTTGAGCCTCGATTAAAAGGCTGTGATAAAGCATTTTATCGTCATTTTCGGGGTGGCTTTTTTTCTGTGCATCTAAGGCATCAAAATCTATAAAATATAGAAAATTTTACATAACTGCTGAAATTCTGGTCAGTATGGGCTAAACTGTTGTGAGTTGAACCAAGTAACCTTTTGCAAAAATCTTCCAAATAAAGTTCTCAACAACTCTTTAGAACATTCTGAAACTCTAAAATGCTTACTTCATGTTGTTTCAGCAGTATTTTGCATCATATCTTTTACAACACGTATTTCAAACACAGTTCACACCAACAGTTTATTCTCGCATTTCGGATTTCACTACATTATTGATATTTTTATTAAATCGTCATTGAAAATGTACTGAAAACAACAGCATAGAGGCATTTTACAACAATGACATGCTCTGAAGAGTTGTGTATTACATTCCAGGGAATATTTTTCCAAAAGAAAATATTCAGAAAAAATTAACGGTTGTGGAGATACGGTGCGAAATGTATAAAAATCGTGGAATTTTTGCATATATTTTGAAATTTGAGGCAATATTTTATTCTTGTCCTTATCTAAAAATTTGCTTCAGAGGTCAGAAGAAGATTCGCATTGGTTTCAGAGATATAGCGCCGAATTTCTTTAAAAACTCAATATTTAACCATGTTTAGATGTTTTCTTGTCGTTTGGGTCTGTACATTCAAAAAATCATCAGTTCGAATTGTTTGCACAAGATCACATTAAAAATGTTGCACAGTGTAATCGACAGAAAAAAATCCCTGAAGTTGAAATTCAATGTAATTTCGAAATATTGGAAATAATATGCAATAAATAAAATATAAACATTGACCTCAAGCTCATTAATCTTGGTTTTATTAACATTCGAAAGGTAGAACAAAACATAAAAGTACGAGAGACAAATTCTTTTTTGTACAATAGACATTTACTAATTTGTAACAAGAGACCAGTTTCTAATAATCTCAACGAACGAGACTGCGGTGGAACAGAAGTTTTATCATTAAAAATGGTTGGTATAGTTCTTTTTTTTTTTGCAAATTTGAAACATAATTAATAATAAGGACCACAACAATGTTTTTTTCTAGATATTGTTTACAAGCCAGTAAACATCTTGTTCTGAACTCAACAACACTTAGAGTCAGCCTAAAATTACTATTAAACGCTTAAACAACACCTTAAAACTTACCAACAACTATGCAGAAAATTGCTCAAAAAACCTAACTTCTTCATTATTTCATACTTTCAATAAGTAAACCAATGTAGTTGACCAAAATACTTTACATATTTCTTTAAAAATCTAAAACATTTTAAAATTTTACTCAAAAATTAAAAAAAAAATGTGTAACATAAGCTAATATCCTGTGGGAACGAAAATCATTTCTGGCTACGTCGGTGGTATAGACCAATTCGGCCACTCCCTTCAAAAGTTACCGTACGAACAATTTTTTGGAAAATTTTTTAAATTTTGTGGGGGAGGTACCTGAAGGAGTGGACCGATATGGCTTATCTTCGAACTTAAACTGTGTTTGGACAAAATATTACGAAAGCCAAATTTTGGACCCAATCGGCAGATCCGTTCGAGACTTATCTTGCGCTCCAACCACCTCACACGATGTCATAGGGGTTTTGTGCAACTTTCAGGCTATTTTCTCAGGAAGTGTGGACTTGCCCCTCATAAAACTTGTACTGTCGTATGGGGGCCAGTGAATACAAGTTGGTAAAACAAAAATCAAAGAGATTCGAAAGCAGGTCCTAAGCTGAACTTATCCGAAATTTTGTGTGGGAGGTATCCAACGGAGTGGACCGATTGAGTCCATAAAAATCGATGCCTTATTTTCTCTGCGGCACCCCCCTAAAGGGTTTAGTTTTGTTAGATTTTAAGATTGTCCAAGTTTTAGCACAATCGGAATATGTTAATACATGCCATTGGGGCCTCAAAGTTTCCATGGGCCCTACATGGTAGAACAAGAAAAGGTAGCAGCAATACCCAGCTGACTGAACTGCGTTGTAGTGTTAGTGTCAAATTTCATATGACATTTTATACATTAATTTCTATTTCGATGTACATTAGGGACATATATTTTTTTTTTTTTTGAAAAAAAATATATCATTCGGAAAAAACCATTTCCCAGAAAGACTTCTTCATATCAATGATATGTAACCTCCTCCAAGTTGGAACGATAAGCCGCGCAGTAAATCACCGCTTGTAGAGGCGATACAACGTTTGTTAATATGTGAGGTATTTTGTTAAAATTTAAAAAAATAAAGCCCTAATAAACATGTGCTTCTTTGATTTCTAAAACAAAACATTAAAACAGTTTCTCCTTTTTCTATGAATTTCCAGCGACCCCAAACTTTTCTGCAAGAATTCTACTTTCTGCGAGAATTTATGCATTTAGTGGAATGATGTGGAACCATAAAAATTGAAAATGTAACGAATTTTCATTCATGTTTTCCAAAATATTCAACCAAATGTGAAAAATTATTAGTTTTTTAAATTCCAATAATTTATAGACATTTCCTTGTTCTGTTTACAAATACAACTGGCAGTAACGTTACAAACAAAAACAAATTCCTTTGTGGTTGTTGTTCGAGTTGTATTTGTTGTAGTATTAACTTTGCCTTATATTTGTTCTACCATGTGGGCCCTATTTATAGCTAATATTAAAATCCAACCCGATTTATAGATGGATTCTCGGTTAAAGGCGGCATTCTATCAATTTCGAAATAAGTTAAATTCTTTAATATTTCTGTTGTTGTAGTCTTTCTTCATTCTTCTTTTTTGTTGTTGTATTTTTTGTGATCTTTATTTCAATTCAAAAAATGTCTTATATTTTTTCACAGAGGAAAGCGAATATCTGATAGTCGTTCGCTGTGATTTATTTCTATTTGTTACTTGAACTCCCATGCTGTTGTTGTTGTAATTTTATACACTTTATTATGACTTAACAATACTAGCTGTACTTCTCTCGTTTTTTTGTGTGATTCTGATCTGTGCTTGGAATGAAAGATACTTTTGTGTGTTTATTTTTTTATATAGTGATTTTTATTGTATATATAGAGATGTATATAATATGTATATATATCTTTGATTTTTTTGGAGGGGGTATATGAATAATTGTTTATGGTTGTTTTTTAATAATTGTTTGTTGGTTTTTTTGATGGCCCATTTGAAGGAGGAGGGCCATCACTCATCTTTCATTCATTCATTCTTTGTGTGAATTACACGACATGTAAATAATATTTTTTGTTTGTTTTTAATACATAATAATTGATAATATATTTGTTAATGGTTTTCCGTTGGTTTTCTTTCTTTCAATGTTTTTTTATTTTTTGCTGGGTAATAATAATATGTTTTTTTTTTTTTGCTCAAAATACATTCATAAAACATTGAGAATAATACATTTATAGTTTTTTTGTTTAAGAATTTGTTTGTTTTTGTTCTTGTATTCCATTTGTTTAAATGTATTTTTTTTTCTTTTGTTTTAAAGTATAAAGTGTGCTGTTTTATATGATCATTTCATTTTGGTTTTTTTAGTTTGCTTTAAATGCATATCGTATCGAATCGTTTTGTTTTATAGAATTACAATTTAAGAGAAATTCACTAATAATTGTTTTATGGTTGCCTGCTTTTTATTTTAATTATTATATTGAATAATGTCTCCAACGATTTTAAACGTTTTCCTTTGAAAAAATCAAATTCTTTTCCTTCCAACACATTGAGATTTAAATGTATATATGTTTTATTTCTTATGGGTTTTTTTTATTATTATTATAATTATATTTAATCTTTGGTTAATTTAATTGTTCGCTTGTTTACATTAAATTCAGAAAAAATCTTTTGTTTTTTAATGAATTTATTATTTAATTGTCATGTACTATTTTTTAGTATTTCATTCCGGTTTTAAATCATCTGCTTTATTTGCCTTTAATTTTAATATTAATTTGCATAAAATACCTCTAATTTGTATATATTTTTTCTTGTTATATAACACATATTTTTTTCTTTTAACAAAAAACAAAAAAACTGCATGAAAGCCTATCATCAAAAAATTGATTTATTTTGTTTTATTTCTTATAATTTGTATTTATATATAAAACACATAATATAATGCTGAATGTCATTATTAACATGTTATATATTTTTCTTTTTATTTTATTTATTTTTCTATGCTCAAATTTGTCTCTTCTTTGTATTTGTTTTCCTGAAACGGCCAATTTTATTAATTCATTCTTTATTTATTTATTTAGGAAATATTTTCTTACAACTAAAACAAACAAAAAATCATAAAAATTGTGTTTTTGGTTTCTGTTTTCGTATGTCATGTTGTTTATTATATTTAAAGCCTTACATTGTTTGTTTTTTTTTCGATATTTATTGGAATGTCTAATGCTTGAAATGGGGTTTAGGGGGTAAAAAGCCTTTTATATTTATAATTGTTTCTGTGATATTTTATGAATTCTTGAGATTGTTTGGATGTTTATTGGTAACGATACTTTTTTGCAAATTTTTATTTATAAACTTCGTAAAAAAATCATAAATTTCTAAGATCAATTTGGTGCTGATGTTACTGGAGATAAGTTACTTGGTTATTTTTTTTAATTTTAGATGATTTTTGAAAATAATTCAAAATTTATTTTAAGATTAATGTCAACAGAGGGAAACAACAAAATAAAATTAATTTTGTATCAAACGCTTTTTAAAAAAAATTCAATTATTTTTCCTCACACCTATAAAATTCTACATTAAAAAAAATGTATTTTAAAATTAAAAAAAAAAAAACATTTATTTTTAAAATAAGGACACGCCGTGGTTTTGGAAACAGATTCAATATTTATATTTTAAGTTCGAGCCGAGTCAGCGACCCAATTCAACAAAAATCGCATTATATTACTGAATAGTAATAAAATACATATACTACATGAATAAACACATACATATTTGTCCTTCAGAGCCACCCTAAATTATTACGAAATATATTTCTGGCAACATCGGTTACTGATGCAAACAGGGTTTGAAGTGATTTTCTTATTATTTTTTAGAAAAATTGCAACTATCCTCATGAAAATTTGAATTCTGCTGACTTATTTTACTTTACTTGGAGCGAAATACTTTTCTCTCCTTCGCTAATAGTTACATTCAACTTATCATGAAGAACATTTCAGCATTAGCAGTTATTTTTATTTGAATTGTACTCCAATAAAAAAGGCCAATGTAATTCAACCCGTCAAGAGAGGAGGAAAAATCTCAGTCCCACTTTGGGCGCCAATATAGTTTGAAGTGAATTTGAAAAATTTCTTATAATAAACTCCAGCATTAGCAGTGTTTTTTTATCTGAATTATGCCCCAATAATAAAGAACGAAGTAATTTTATCCGTCAAGAGAGGAAGAAAAAATACCAATCCCACTTAGGGCGCCAATTTAATTTCAAGTGATATTGAAACATTTCTCAGTTTACATTGGGCGCCAATTTAAATGATTACTTACAAATATCTTAAATTCCATGTGAAGTTGTTCTTTCGTTCTTCACTATCGGACGGCATCCGGATTACTAATGGGGAGGACGTTTCCACGTGGGAGAGCGCTGTCCCCTTTATTTCACAAATTTTCAGACATTTCTTAAAAGTTTTTTTTAAACGTCATATTTGTGCAAGGGAGCCTTTGAAATATGTGGGCAATTACAAAAGTCGACTCTTCGATTTTTATCTTCAAATAAAAATGTCAATTTTCAGAAGACCTAGCCAAACCACTGAAATAACTCTCCCCTGAAAATCATATCAATCCATCAAGAGAGGAGGAAAAATATCAGTCCCACTTTGGGTGCCAATCTAGTTTCAAGTGAATGTGAAACATTCCTTATAATAAACTTCAGCATTAGCAGTGTTTTGTTATCTGAATTATGCCCCAATAATAAAGAACGAAGTAATTCTATTCGTCAAGAGGGGAAGAAAAAATACCAGTCCCACATTGGGCGCCAATTTAATTTCAAGTGATGTTGAAACACTTCTAATAATGATTTTTAGACTTGATTCTAGGTATCAGTTCACATTGGGCGCCAATTTAAATGTTTAATTACAAATATCTTAAATTCCGTGTGAAGTTGTTCTTTCGTTGTTTTACTATCGGACGGAATCGAGAATACTAATGGGGAGTACGTTTCCACGTGGCAGAGCACTGTCCCCTTTATTTCACAAATTTTCAGACATTTCTTAAAAGTAGTATTTGAAATATGTGGGCAATTAAAAAAGTCGACTCTTCGATTTTTTCAAATAAAAAGGTCGATTATCAGAAGGCCTCGCGAAACCACTGAAATAATATCAATCCCTCAAGGCAGGAGGAAAAATAGCAGTCCCTCTTTGGGTGCCAATTTAGTTTCAAGTGAATTTGAAACATTCCTTATAATAAACTTCAGTATTAGAAGTGTTTTTATCTGAATAATGCCCCAATAATAAAGAACGAAATAATTTTATCTGTCAAGAGAGGAAGAAAAAATACCAATACCACTTTGAGCGCCAATTTAATTTCAAGTGATGTTGAAACATTTCTAATAATGATTTTGAGACTTGATTCTAGGTATCAGTTCACATTGGGCGCCAAATATTTTAAATTCCGTCTGAAGTTGTTCTTTCGTTGTTTTACTATCGGACGGCGTCCTAGCGGTGTTATTAGGGAATACTAATGGAAAGGACGTTTCCACGTGGGAGAGCGCTGTCTCCTTTATTTCAAAAATTTTCAGGCATATCTTAAACGTTTTGCTACAAAAAAATATATTTGTCCAAGGGAGCCCTTGAAGTAGGTGGGCAATTAAACAAGTCGACTCTTAGATTTTTATCTTTAAATAAAAAGGTCGATTTTCAGAAGGCCTTGCGAATATGAACAACGAACAAAATACACGGCCCTCAGTTTCCGGACAAACGAATGCGGAGGACGTTTCCAGGTGGGAGAGCGCTGTTCCCTTTATTTCACAATTTTGTAGACATTCCTTAAACGTTTTTTAAACGTCATACTTGTCAAAGGGAGCACTTTTTATCTCCAAATAAAAAGGTCGATTTTCAGAAGGCCTCGCGAAACCACTGAAATAACTCGGATAACGGATTTGCCAATTAAGAAAAAGATCGATTAAAATCGACCTCTGAAAGGGAAACTTTTGATTAGTATCCCTTGAAACCCATAGAATGCAATTAATACGAAAATCAAAACAAAATGCTGTCCATATTCTCCGACCCAATAAGAATCTCTGTCTTGGAATATAAGAGGTCTATAAGAAACAATGATGGGGTTCATACAGGAGCTGTTGCAGCAATTACAACAATTATTGAAAATGAATACATCCCACTATGGTGTAGAGCACATTTGGTTAAAATATGCACAAATTAAATGAATGTGTAGTTTTGGGCGGTCCCACGTTGGGTGCTACTAGCAATGCTACTGATTTTCGGAGGTTAATCAATCAGGAGTAAGAATAAAATGGCCACAATGTGAAATATCTTCTATACATATTACATCTAAACATAAAAAAGTGAAGTTTTACCTTACCTTTTGTTTTTTAAGACGAAATCCCCTTACTAAAATTTGGTTTTACAATTCATGTTCGATCAGCTGGGCTGATGAATTTACCTTGCTTGTTATGTCAAGAATTTGCATTAAATTTACCCTGACAGGAGTCAGTTTTTGCATTTATGAACCAACTGATTGTTGCTACGAAATTGTTTTGTGCTTTGACCTTTTCCTTTCATATTTTTTGCACTGCAGTATCCATTGCGAGTTGTTCACCATACACCGTTGGCACGTTCAAACAATATTTCCATATTAATATTATTTAATATTCCATTTTTTAATTAAGAATGTGAATAATTTACGAATTAATTTGAATTGAGAATATTATTTAATATCCTACTTTTTAATTAAGGATGTGCATAATTCACAAAATTGTTGGAATTAAGAAAATTAATACAGACTAAACTGTCTGATTCCGATCGTTGGTAAAAATGTATTTTGTTGTTATTTGAACTGCACTTTCTTGTTGACACTGCATTATCATTTTGTACTGTAATGTCCATACTTTGTTGCGCACCGTACATCGATGGTATGTTCGTACAGTATTGCCATATACAAATTGCTAAATACAGTATTAATTAATACCCTAGACAGACGGCAACGTTAATTTGCATTAAGATCTGCATTTAATTTTACCCTGACAGAAGACAGTTTCTGCATTTGTGAAACAGCTGATTGTTGGTTAACATGTATTTTGTTGTTGTTAGCACTGAAATTTTTTGGTTGCACTGCTTTATCATTTTGCACTGCAATATCTATTCCTTGTTTCCCAGTGCAAATCAATATCATGTTCCTACAGTATTGCCATATTGAAATTGATAAATGCAGTATAAATTCTGTTTGATTTTGTTCATTAAGAATATGGATAATGCACGAATTAATTGAAATGAAGGTTTCCTAGAGTTTCATACCCTACATTAGGGATGAGCAGAGAAAGATATTCGAAAACATTTTCTGTTAAATATTGCAAGTTGTTCTTTGTTGTATTTTCTTATAATATTTTAAAACGTAATTATAATTTAAAATAGTAAATTGCAAGAAATTTTGCAAAGGCAGAATTCATTAACTGTTTGTTGATAAACATTTGATTTGTTGTTGTATATACTGCAACATAATTTTTGTACTGCAATATACATTCGTTATTGATCACCGCATATGAATGACACGTTCTTACAGTGCTACTATTCTGAAATTATAAAACACAATTTGATTTTATCTTTACCTGTTAAGGCGATGATGATCATATGTTTTAATTTTGTTATTTTTCTCTTTCGATTTTACCTAGACAGACGGCAGCGCTAATTTGCATTAAGATCTGCATTCAATTTTACACTAACAGACTGCAGCTTCTGCTTATATTAATCAGCTGATTGCTGGTAAACTACTGTTTTGTTGTTGTTTGCACTGCAAATGTTTGATTGCACAGCATTATCATTTGCACTGCAATATCCACTCCACGTGTCTCAGAGCATATGCATGGCTCTCTTTTACAGTATTGCCATATTGAAATACCTAAATTCAGTATAAATTCAGTTTAATTTTGGGCATTGAGAATGTAGATAATGCACTAATTGATATGAATTAAGGCTGCTAATGCAAATCAACGCTGACGTCTGTCTAGAGTATAATGCACGAATCAAAATAAATAAATAACATAAAACAGAAATATATCAAAAACAAAATTTGTTATAAATAAATGCTCTGTCCTCGGTCCTAATTTTATTTCATGTTTTTTTTTATGGTCCAATATTATGTCAGTCTCGTAAGTCTTTCTGTCCTGTCCGAATAGGAACTTAAACCATTGTTTAGTTATTATTGTAAACTTCGTAAACAAATATCTGAAGACTATTTAGAAAATAATGTCCTGACCATTCATATGTTAAGATAAAACGTTATGTTTCCAATAATAAATTACTTAGGCCCAGAAACCATAAGCTGTTTGATTTGGTATTATAGGTATTGTAAGTATTTAAAAAGTACATGGTTCTGAGAGCAACACTCATTTCTACATACGCAGTTACAATATCCTTGTCCGTGTACTCGATAATTTGTAATAATTATTACAAATGTTTCAAAAACTGACAGTTGTATAATGGAAAAGTTGCTGAAAAATGTTGTTCAACAACATTTAGTAAAAATTGTCGAGTACGAGAACAAATTAATAGCGCCTATTACGATCTCAAAATACGACCCTATGTCCATATTCATTTTTATGTTCTCCTGTAAGTCTATTCTCTAACTGTTATCGATTGAAAAGTTGTTAAAATTTCTTTTGTTTTTGTAACAACTACAAAACAAACAAATGAAATTGTTGCAAAATAAACAATGAGTAAAGTTGTTTTACAACAATTTCATTTGTTTGTTTTATTATTGTTACAAATAGAAAAGAAATTTATACAAGATCGATAGTTGTTAAAAGTTTCAGAATAGACCTACAGATTCCGTATTCATAATTAAAATGCCGATTCGCCAAAAATCTAATATTTTTGGGTCACATTCGTATATTAATGTTAATACGAGGTTATGATATTCGACGTAATACTACTAATACTTTTCACTGTTTAAAAATTATTTGCTTACAATGTTTACAATAATGGTTTTTAATAATATTTACCATATTTCTGTAAAGGTATTTTACATTGAAATATGGTAACTTATTAATTTTTTAGCCGTGTCGTTATTATTGTCATTGTCAAAGAAGTCATTAAAAATAGTAAAATTAATTATTTAAATGAATAAAAACACAATTACTAATAGAAAATCAGTTTTGAAATAAATAAACATAAATGGTAATGGCACTATTGTATTGGTCGCTATTCTTATTTAAGCTTTGTTGATAGAATTAATTAAGCTTGAGGTCATATTTAAATATTTATTTATTTAGGCATCAGTATTTCGCAATTTCTATGAATTGCATCTACAGGAAGATTTGAAACTAGAGTAGCTTCATTACCACCGTCTTCAATTGTAAATATTGCAATTAATTAATTCCATTAACAAAACAAAGATATTCGAACTTAATTTAATTTTTTTTTAAAAAGATTTCATGCACATAGTATTTAACTGTACTCTCAGGCATTACCAACTTCATGAAATATGCGTTGAACTTCAACTTGGGCGCCATTTGACATTCAATTGGAAAGAATGCCCTAGCTTCCCAAATATAACAATTATCATTAAGATCAAAAAGGCCAATGTAGCTATATACAAATGAATTAATAATGAATGATTTTTCACATGATAATGACGCTATATCAATCGAAAAATAATAATTATTATATATAGAAAGCATATAGGGTTTCTTAGCAAAAATACAACAAGTTAATTTTAAGTACTTTTTTTTGAATTCTCATTCGAATGAATTTAACAATCACATTTATTCTTAACTCGTGGCGATAAAAAACAATGCGTTGTTCATGTAAACCATACAGATTGAGCGGACAAATATTCTTCTCTGTAAAAACGAGTTGCGTTTGAAAGAGGAACGTTCGATGACAGGAAAGCCACTCCCACAGCCGATATGGCTGATAAACTGTGAAACTAACAGCGAACGTAGTCACATAAATTGTTGGTTGTATGAGTTCGAACCGTTGGCTTTCCTTATTCACTTGCAAAAAATCTTGGGTCATTAAGCCGAACTCCAACGAGAAAAATTTATAAAATTAGCATTAAATGATCTTCGCCCTAACGGGGAAAATTTCAAATATGAGAAGAATTGTTTGTTTCAATAGAAAAACTTAGAGAAGTATAAAAGAATAAATTGCAGTTTCTACAACAATCAGCAAAATTAAAATACAATTATTTTAAGGAATTATGAAGGAAAAAGCCTTCCCACGTTGGGCGCCATAAAGTAGTTTATCTGATTTCCTAAGTTTAAACTATTCGAAGTAAGAATAAAGTATGCGAAATATTTTCTCTACAAAAAGGAACTCGAACGAGAAATAATTTATTTGTCTGTGCTGTAGATTTGTCATTCATATTATTCGTTGCAATTGCGAATGGTGTGAATACCCACCACGGATTAATTAACATCTAATACTAAGTGGCACATTTTTTGTATAGCGTACCATTGGTCTGTTTTGTATGAAAGGAAGAACAAACTATTCGAAGTAAGAATAAAGTATACGAAATATTTTCTGTACAAAAAGGAACTCGAACGAGAAATAATTTATTTATCTGTACTTTAGATTTGGCATTCATATTATTCGTTGCAATTGCGAATGGTGTGAATATGCACCACGGATTACTCAACAAAGAATACTAAGTGGCACATTTTTTATAGAGCGTACCATTGGTCTGTTTTGTATGAAAAGAGGAACAACTGTGCCTTTTTATTCATTCATGCAGATCTCTGGTATTTAAATCCAATTAAAATCTGAACTAAACTTTACAGACAGACAAAAGACAGCTTCTGTATTTATGAAACAGCTGATTGGTAAAGACCAGTTTTGTTGTTCTTGGCACTGCAATATCTTTCCACACTCGTTCCTTATACCCTATTTAGACGGCAACGTTAATTTGCATTAAGATCTGCATTTAATTTTACACTGACAGACGACTGTTTCTGCATTTATGAATCAGCAGATTGTTGGTTAAAATGTATTTTGTTGTTGTTTGCACTGCAAATTTTTCTTTGCACTGCTTTTTCATTTTGCACTGCAATATCCATTCCATGTTACTCACTGCAAATCAATAGAATGTTCTTACAGTATTGCCATATTAAAATTAGTAAATGCAGTTTAAATTCAGTTCGATTTTGGTGCATTAAGAATGTGGATAATGCACGAATTAATTTGAATTAAGGCAGTTAATGCAAATTAACGCTGCCGTCTGTCTAGGGCATTAGTCTCGGTTCACATTAGGGTGATTTCATTGAAAAACAAACTCATGAAATTATGCGTTCTTTAATCAAGTTCCACACTAAAGCAATTTTATGAAATTGTTGTAGTGGGGAACTCGATCTAAGAACACCTAATTTTATGAAATTCTTTAATTGGAATCATTTTAGTGTGGAGCGTGACTTAACGAATATTGATGACACTTTACTAGAGTATTGCCATATTAAAGTTCTTAAATTGAGTATAAATTCGGTTTGATTTGGTGGATTAAAAATTCACAAATTAATTTGATTAAGTCCAAAATTTAGTTTAGATTTACATATCCATTACTCTGCTAACACTAATATTTCTTTACGTAAATAATTAATACCACGTTGGGCGCCAGTAAATGGAATGAATTAGGGCTTTGCCGTTGAGACATGGACTTTAAAATCAGCAGACATAAAAAGATTGGAGGCATTCGAAATCTGGAAATATAGGCGTATACTGAGAATATCATGGACTGATTTCATACCAAATGCCGAAATCCTGAGAAAAATGCACTGCGAGAGGGAGTTGATCGATTTGATAAAGAGAAGGAAGACAGCATACCTAGGACTTATTATGAGAAACCCCAAATACAAATTGCTACAAAATATTCTAAGGACAACTATTGCTGGCAGACCGGAAAGAGGAAGAAAAGAAACTATACGGCTAGACAATATCCAAGTATGGACGGGAATTCGGGATTCTGTAAAACTTCTAAGTGATGCTAAAGGCATCCCTAATATCTTAAGCATATAATTAATTTTTGCAATATTGTTTTGGTCGCCTATAATTCGAAAACCGAATTGGCAAATAAAGAAGAAGAATCGACTTTCGAGTAATCGACTTTCGATTAATCGACTTTTTGCAGTCAAAAATCGTAGTCGACTTTTGTCTGGTGGGAAAATCGCATAATCCATTATCTTGTGATCGATTTTCGAGTTTGCCCATAGACTGTTGACTTGGCGGTCTTACACTTTTGGCGGTTTTACAGTTTCAACAGAAATTTCGAAAAGTCGACGAATAGTCGATTATGATCGATTTTCTGCGGTTATGAAAAAGTCGAAAGTCGAGTTTTAAGACAACTGAAATAATCGCATTTTTTGTTCTAGACACAAAATCGAAAAGTCGAAAAATCGATTATTGCTTTCCATTACCTATCCCTAGAATGAATCCGATCTATATAAAAATCTCAACAGTTTCAGTCACTTACTTGCATAATCTAATTGAATTACAGATGGCAGCGTTGCAGTAAATTTTAGGCCAACAGTATTATATAGAAGGTGGTACATTTTTCGTTTTTTACCCTGTAGTAAGATCTGAATTAACAGTTATTACGCTGGCAGCCTACAGCTTCTGTTATTATGAACCAGCTAAACAGATGTTTAGTTTGCACTGCAGTTTATTGTTGACACTGTATTACCATTTTGCACTGCAAGATCCATTCTTTGTTGCCATATTGAAATTTTGGAATACAGTATAAAGTCAGTATTATTTTGTGTATTGGGAATATTATCCTAGACAGACGGCAATGCATTAAGATCTTCATTTAATTTTACCCTGACAGACGACAAATTCTGCATTTACAAAACAGCTGATTGCTGATTAACATGTATTTTGTTGTTGTTTGCATGGCAATTTTTTGTTTGAACCGCATTATCATTTGCACTGCAGTATCCACTCCTTGTGTCTGAGAGCATATTTATGGCTCTCTTTTACAGTATTGCCATATTGAAATAGCTAAATACAGTATAAATTCAGTTTGATTTTGTGCATTAACAATGTAGATAATGCACGAATTAATTTGAATTAAGGCAGTTAATGCAAATTAACGCTGCCGTCTGTCTAGGGTATAATATCTGAATTATAATTGACTCTAACAGACAGTTTACACACATTTTTTGGGACTTCTCTTCTTTGATGGCATATTGAATTTGTACAATGACGTAAAAATTCAATTTGTTTCTATGCATTAAAAATGTTAATAATTAACTAATTAGTTTGAATTAAGACTGATAATCCTCTCTCTTTTAAGACGATGCTAGTTCGGGTGTGTAACAATTTCTCGATTGGAGCTGATTATTTGTCATCAAAATATGTACTTAATCTTCGTCCTAAGTGTTAAATAGAATGTAGAATGTATTTGGTATGTTCTAAATCAGGGGTGCTCAGAATAGTTGGTGTATTAGTAGTGGTAAGACACTCTCCCCATTGCTAAGCAATGGCAAATCAGAAATAAAGAGAGAATACGTCTGGTTTGTTTTTACGCCACCGTAAGGAAGCGAGCACCAGTGTTCTAAATTTTAAAAGGAACACTATGGATTTATCTGTTTCCCCAACATTTTACTGCTGGAAACAAATCGTCACTTATTGCAAACTATTTTATCGTTTTATTTAGGGACGATCGACCCAAAGTTTATCGGTCATTGATTAATCACTATGACAACTTTAAATTTGATAATTTAAATAAATACTCTCTAATTTACATAACTAAATAAGATTTTAAAATTGATCAAAAATTGTTATATCAAAACTGAATTTACAATATTGTGCGTTTAAAAAGTTGACATTTAATTGTTTAATGTGTTTTTAAAAATTTTTAAATAAAAATTTGCAAAATTGTATGTTTTTTCCTTTTCAAAATTGAGTTTATTTTTCGCTTTGTTAGTTTTGAATTTGAGGTTAAACATTGATAGCATTACGGTTTTTTTGATTGATTTTTTATCTCTCATGGTTTTGATGTACAGTTAGTTACATTGAAGTAATTGTTGATTTGGTTTTTTTTTACATTTATTGAGGATTTTATTTTATGTTTTAATATATTTTTTAATTTACACCATCATTTAAAAGATTTTATTTTTTTAATTTATTATTTTATTTTTACTTTTTTTCATTTGAATTGAATTGTGTTTCTAATGTTAATAATATATTTTTAATTATTTTTTGCAAATTGAATAACGCTTTGTTGTTTGCTACAATAACACTACAGATTTTTAATAATTTAATTGTTTTATTTTCTTTTGTTTTTTGATTAAATTCAAAAAATCAAAAATGTCTGCTACCAATTTTTCTATTTGGTTTTCAAAGTGCGTTTTTTTTCGCCTACTCAAGTTGTTATTTACACTTTCTTCCTTTCAGTTTCTGTGATCTTTTAGTTGGTATAATGTTGTTGTTTATTTAGTTTTTTTTTGCTTGTTGTTGTTGTTTTTTTTACTCCACAGTTATTGTAATATTTTATTTAATTGTTTGCTTTTTGTAATTGTTTTTTAATGTGTCTTGTTGTTGTTTGTTTATGCCAAAATGAAATGTTTGTTAATCTTAAAGAACAAAATTTGTGTTTGTTTTTTTTTTTTGCTGGAATGAAAGCTACTTTTTTCTTCGTTTATATAATTTAATTTGTTGTTGGTTTTACTTTGTTTTTTTATTTATTAATAAATTTTTCTTTACTATATATAAATTGTGTGTGTGGATTTTATTTTGTATTTTATTTATTTTTAATTTTATTATTATATTTTGTAGTTCCTTTATTGATATCCCATCATTGTTTGGTTTCTGTATTTTGTTGTTGTTGTGATATTTGTTTGTACTTTAAAGTAAAAAATCTTAAACAAAAAATATAACTAATTTGTAATAACTATGTTTTTGCTGCTTGCTGTTATATTTATTGAGCATATTTATATAGACCAATTAGCAGCTTAGAGAAGGCTCCTCCATTTAGGGTGCCAAAATAAAATAATAAAGTGCCTCTTCAGTGACAGCGATCTCCAAATTGGACCTTACTGCAGCATTACTAGCTGCTGTAAAGGAATTTGGCAATATACTTTTTTTTTTCAAAAATGGGGTTAAAACAAAGAGAAATATGTGATTTTTATCATGACTTTCTCAAGTAAACTGCTTCTTAAAACAGCAAGTTTTCATAAGAAAAGAAAGAAAAGAGGGCCAGCTGTGAGAACAAACGACAATCATCGATAAATACAAATTTTGAATACTTGATATATTTAATTTCTGCACTCTTTTTCATTATCGACAAAAGTCGTAGGAAATTGTGGCGCAAAATTTTGCATTTAAATCCCTAACAGCTTTATTTTGGTCACATAAACTACAATTGTGTTGTGCGATTCTGTCAAGAATTTGAACATTTGCCTAATTCTTCGGAATTAAAGAAATTTGTCGGTATGTTTTCACCGCATTATCTTTTTTTCACTGTAATATCCATTCCTTATTGATCGACAATGTCTTGCCATATTGAAATTACAATATGCAGTATAAATTTAGTTCGTTTATACCCTGGACAGACGGCAACGTTAATTTGCATTAAGATCTTCATTTAATTTTACCCTGACAGGCGACAAATTCTGCATTTACGAAACAGCTGATTGCTGAATAACTTGTATTTTGTTGTTGTTGTTTGCATTGCAATTTTTTGTTTGCACCGCATTATCATTTGCACTGCAGTATAGACTCTTTGTGTCTCAGAGCATATCCATGGCTCTCTTTTACAGTATTGCCATATTGAAGACAGCTACCGACGCAATTTACGAACCAGCTGATTGTTGGTAAACAGCTGTTCTGTTGTTGTTTACAGTGCAGTTATAATGGTACTGCTTTTTCATTTTGGACTGTAATATACATTCTTTGTTGCTCTCCGCATACCGACGGTGCGCTCCTACAGTATTGCCATATTGGAATTGCTATTTTCAATATCAATTCAGTTTGATTTCATGGTTAAAGTATGTGCATAATCCACGAATTAATTTGAATTAATGTATTAATGTAATCCAACTCTGGATTGTCTACAGTAAAAAAACATTAACGATAATCATTCATGTGAATTCCTAGAAGAATGTTGAAGTAAAGTGTCTCGTGAGTCCTGTGCAAATGTTTCATAATGGTGGTTACTAAAATGTATAAATTCTAATCTCTTCGGGACAAAAAAATATTTTGACGATGTTGACCGGATGATGGACAAATTGCCACTGAAAATCTTCTTAGGAGTGAATTCTACATTACAAACGTATATGTCTTTTGACTGATGACTGACAAAAATGAACGGTGATTGTAGCGAAACAAACAAACATGTTCAAATCTTATCCAAAACAATCAATATGGTTCAACATGAACTAGATTCCATTTTGAACATATGGTAGTCGGAACATGAAAATTATAAGGTTACCTAAATGGCCACACCTTTACCTATATTATGTCAGTCATCAGTCAACAAGCATACTAAAAATCCATAGTATGCCATATTAAAAATCTATTCAAATGTGAAGGTATGGAGCAGATTTTTATTTTTTTTTTTATGATTTGGTGAACGTTTTTGACAAGATAAGCCTCAGCATTAGTTATGCCGAAGTCACATATCAGGCTTATTAAAATCTCTGCAGAAACAAACATTTTAATAATTTAAGCAGAATTATAAGAGTCGGAATGGACATTGGCAAAGCTTACAGCTGTTGATTGTAAGAACCGAGCAAATTGAAAGATCACTCAAATCTGAACTATATCGATCATTTTACGAGCAGTAACAGCTCACACTCTTTAACGCAAAATTCTAGCTTTTATGAATCATTCATTGTCTCTGAAAGATATTTCCAATCTGAACTAGCTTCATGCTTCCAAAAGTACACTTTCAGGCAAAAACAGAAGTGAAGGCCTTAGAAAAAATTTTATAAGGCGTTACTGACAATCAGAGATCTGCAAGAGATGATTCTCTCTTCCTCCACAATTGAGTATTCATAGTTTTTTGATAGCCTATCCCATTAATCTGTTATTTTTCGCCTGGAATCCTAATCAAAGTTTACTGCGAAGGGGTAGACAGTGATGTGAATATCCGGAAGAAAATCTAACTTTTGTGGAATTGCTTGTCCTAGGAGCCATATCACCAATTGTGAAACCCGTTTCCCTTAGGCGCAATGACAGTCGGAGATCTGCAAGAACTTATTCTTGTTTACTGCATATTATAGTATTCCCACAACATTTTTGGCCGTTATTGGCCGGCACTATAGAACCCCGCAGGGATCCTTTTCAGAAGAAAAGCATTTTTTTTTGGAATTATTTGCCGCTTTCTATCAACAGTGAAACCTGCTCTTTACAGAAACAACGACCATCAGAGATCTGCAAGAACAAATTCTATCTTACTTTATATTATTGTATTCATTGCCTTTATATAGCTTACTGTCAGTCACTTTTAGGCGTATGTATGTAGTCCTTATAGACAGAAAACGACATCCCAATGGGTGGTTCTGTAGTTAGAATACCATTTTTGGGGTTTTCTATTGCCAGAAGCCCCAAAAGGGGGCTATAGAAAAATTAACTTCCAAAGGGGTCTTCTATTGATAAATGCACTAGCAAAGATGTCTTCTGTACAAAGAAAACCTTTCAACGGGATCTTCTATTGCTAAAAGTCTTCCCAAAGTGGACTTCTGGACCTACTAGGGGGTTCTCTATTGACATGAGACGAAGAATTTGACGTGCACTTCATGCTTCCAAAAGTACACTTTCAGGCAAAAACATGGAGAGAAGTAACGGCGTTAGAAAAAATGTGAATGAATGTTCAACCAATTTGGCAAGGCCTTACACTTCTTATATTAATAATGGTGATCAGAGATCTGCAAGAGTTGATTCTCTCTTCCTGCACAATTGAGTATTCATATTTTTTTCATAACATGTCCATTAAACCTGTTATGTATTATCCAAACATAAAGTTCGCCTGGGATTTGAACCAAAATTTACGGTAGCCACAAGTTTGTTTGTCGTTATTGTCTGTGGCACTGTAGAACTCCGAAGGGGTAAACATTGTTGTGAATATCCGGAAGAAAATCTAACTTTTGTGGAATTACTTGTCCTAGGAGCCATATCACCAATTGTGGAACCCGTTTCCCTTAGGCACAATGGCAGTCGGAGATCTGCAAGAACTTATTCTTGTTTACTGCATATTATTGTATTTCAACAACATTTTTGGCCGTATCTACTGCGGCACTATAGAACCCCGCAGGGTTCTTTTTCAGAAAAAAAGCTCATTTTTGTTTAATTGTTTCACATGTGAAACCTGCTCTTTACAGAAACAACGACCATCAGAGATCTGCAAGAACAAATTCTAGCTTACTTCATATTATTGTATTCATTGCCTTTATATTGCTTACAGCTGTCATAGTCACTTTTAGGCGTATGTATGTAAAAAGACATCCCAATGGGTGGTTCTGTAGTTAGAATATCATTAAAAAGGGGTTTCTATACCCAAAAATGAGGTTTTCTGTTGCCAGAAGCCCCAAAAGGGGGCTATGTATAAATGAACTTCCAAAGTGGTCTTCTATTGAAAAATGCGCTAGTAAAGATGTCTTCTGTACAAAGGAAACCTTTCAAAGGCATCTTCTATTGCTGAAAGTTTTCACAAAGTTAGCTTCTGGACCTACTAGAGGTGTCTTATATTAACATGATACGGCTTTGTATACGTAGAAAAGCTACCATTTGAGTTTTCTGTAAATAGAAGTACTTCCAAAAGGGTCTTCAATAGATAGAGGATCTCCTAATGGAGTATTCTGTACGTGCTTCCAATTGAGTTTTCTTTAAATAGAAGAACTTCCAAAATGAATAGAGGATCTCCTAATGAAGTATTCTATACATAGTAGACCTTCCAGTCCGACATGTACAGAATACTTCCCCAACGAGGGTGTATATAGTTCCCGGAGCGGATCGATCTTTCTAGTTCCTTTTGCCAAAATGAACTAGTTCCTTAATATAGTTCCATAGTTCCAAATAGTTCCGAGAGCGATATAGTTCAATGAATCTTTCTCTTTAATCGTTCTTTCTATTTCCTTCGTTCTAAATAGTTCCGAGACCGATATAGTTCAATGAATCTTTCTCGTTCCTCGTTCTTTTTATTTCCTTCATTACAAATAGTTCCGAGAGTGAAGTACTTTAACGAAAGGTTTTCTTTTTGTTTTCATCTTTTGGTGGATGCATTGACAAAAAATAAATAAATTGCATTGATGTAACGAGGATGTGATTTACGTTTATTTAACAATGTGGCCGAATCTGAATGATGAAGGAACCGGACGTGAAAGATCGAAGTGAGTGTGGAATTAAATAAAGAAAATTAATTATATAAGTGAAAGTAATTATATAAGGAACTATATAAATGAAAGAGTCGGATATAGTTCCAATAGTTCCTTGTCCGGAATAGTTCCTTGGAACTAGCTCGTTACGGAACTACACAACTCTAGTGTATTCCCTCAATTACCTGCATTTAATTTTAATTTGCAACTGTTCGTCTACGGCAGATTAAGATCTGAATAAAATTTTACATAAACGGTCGACAGCTTCGGCTTTCATGATTATTGGTAAGGAAAAGTTTGGTGTTTGCATTGCATTAACTTATTTCACTACAATATCCATTTTTTGTTGCTCACATCAAGTCGATGACACTGTTGAGGCATTGAAATTGATAATACAGTTTAAATTAAAAATCTACATATTGCTGAAAAATTTTGAATTGAGACTTATTGCAAATCGACACAGCCTCCTGTTTAGGGTATACGCGTGCA
This sequence comes from Musca autumnalis, assembly GCF_047663935.1. Taxonomy (NCBI): domain Eukaryota; kingdom Metazoa; phylum Arthropoda; class Insecta; order Diptera; family Muscidae; genus Musca; species Musca autumnalis. The sequence continues at coordinate 247,101,876 of NW_027411755.1, forward strand.
GAGATGGTTTGTGTGTGTGCAGTCATACCATTCGTTGCAATTACGAGTAGTGGGAATACCCACATGCAACAACACCATTTGATTTTCGAAAATAGCACGAATGCGCCTTTTCTGACCATTCATACCTGCAGATCTCTGATTGAAATGTGTACTTTGAAAGCTAAACTTTATTCATTCTGCCGATCTGAATAACTGTTTTGCGCCTATTTTTAGATTTGAACTTATCTAAAGTGACGAGTAAAATTACGAATATTATTATAAAATTATTTAAATTATTTTATACAAAAAAAAATAATAATTTATATTTTCCTGTCATAGCGAAGTTCATATTTTCGACTTTCCGAAAATTAATAAAATTGTCCATATTATGGTCGAATTTTCGTAAAAATCTTGAAAGCACTAAAATTTCAATATAACCTCACTCTTCATTATTAAAAAAGTGAAATATAAAAAATTTAATTAGAATATGTATGAGTCACTGTGAGCATTTTTATATTAAAATTTAGGTGGGGAAAACGGAATATTAAATAAAAACTAAAAATATATATTTTTTGTGCTGTTTCGACAAAGTATATACAAATAATATTTATAACTTCCAAAACCTTTATTGCCAAATTTACAATTTTTTAGCTGCCCACAGGTAGAGTTTAAATAAAAATTGTGATTTTTTCAAACTTGACAATAAAAACTTTAGATTATTAACAAAAAAAAAAATCAATTAAAAATTAATTAATGGTAATAATAATAATTAAAAATATTGTGTATATGACACTCCTTTAGTTTACATCATTTTTCAATTAATTTATCATATGTTTTATAATGATTCTTATCATTTTGTTTTGTTTTAAATAATTTATTTATGGTTTGGTTTGCATATAAATGTTCATAATTTGTATATGTGTGTGTGATACACCCTTTTTGTTGTAGTTTTTTGAAATATGATTTTTTGTTTAAGGTACACATATTAGTTAATGATATATATTTTTTTGTTTATGTTTTTTTTTATAACAAACACATCGACAATAATAATAATAATCGTTACAATAATAATAATAGGAAAATAGCAATTTCTGTTTGTTTTTCTATATATTTACGCTTGTTTTTGTTTTCATCTGCAATCTCTATGAATTTCGTTTTTTTGCCAATCTTAAACCCGTTTAAGCAGAGCGGGTGACACAAAGAAATTATACACCTTCCTGTGTTAATTTGTTGTATATGCTTGTTTGCTGTTGTTGTTGTTTTTTGCTTGTTTGTTATTGTTGTAGACATCTATACATTTTTAGTACACTTATTTATTTGTTTTGAAATTGAATAAAAAGTAAGAATAATAATAATGATAATAATTAATGGATTTTTTTTTGGTTTCTTCTTCATCGTCGTTTTTGTTTCTTCTTTCATACCTATTATATATGCTTTAACGTGTTCTCTGTTTTTTATATTTTTATTTTTAAGCATTTCTTATATAAATATATGTTATTTTTGTATTTTTATATAAATATATAGACTTATATACTACCAACACTTAAGCTTAGCTAGGCATTTTCTGTTAGCGGTTAATCCCTTATCAAATTGGCAAACCCTTGTCTCCAAATTTAGCTAAGGGCTGGTAATTTAGTAAATCTGGTCCACAAATTGCCTCAAAACTTGATATTACTAACACACCAACAGAAAACGTAATTGAAACTAAAAGAATTAACAAACAAAATAAACCATCTGCTGGCACACCTTTTTAGCCTTTTTCGAACCTTTCTTGCATTTTCACATCCTTTATAAACTGTAAAACATTAAAACAAAACTTAACTCAACACAAAAACCCCGTTGCTTTATTTCTTTTTATTATCGCCTTTTTGTGTCGATGCCGTTTTTGCCGTTGTCGCCGTTGATGATTTCGCTGGTGTCTGTTTCGTCGTATCCTTTTCCTTGTCTTTGTCCTTATCCTCCGTTGTCGCCGATGATGTCTTGTTGCCTTTATTGGTGGGTGTTGCTGTCGCCGATGTTCCAGTCGTTGTTGCCACTTCCTCTTCTTCCTTGAGCACTCCAGTTTCTCTTGTTGCTGTTTCCGTATCCTTTTTCTCATTCGACTGATTTGCCGGCAAGGCCTTTAGTATGGCATGCACCTCCTCTGCCACCGCCATTAGCACAAATTCAAATTGTTGCCTTGTCGCCACCAATCCGGCTCTTTGATCCCGCAAATGTTCCAGTGTTGCCGCAATATCTATTTCTCGTGCTCCCTTATTCATGCGTCCCAAAACCAAATCCAATAGAATGTAGGCTCCCGTACGTCCAGCACCACCACTGCCGTGAACCACAATTGGACATGATCGTCCACGGTAGGACTTGTTGACTTTTCTGTAAAAGGAAGGGGGGAAAGATTTAGAAGAAGTCGAGGGAAAATAAAATGGCTAGACACGAGAAATCGCTCGTATATAGGAAACTATTTTTAAAGATAGAGGACTTCCCAATAGGGTTCTCCTGTGCATAAAATAACTCACTAAAACTTTTGTAGAAAGAAGCCCAACCAAAGAAGTCTTCTAAGGAGAGAAGGCCTACCAAAGCGGTCTTCTATGGAGGGTAAACTTCGAGAAGAGACTTATATGGATAGAAAACCTCCCAGAAAGGAGCTTAGATTGATAAAAGTACTCAAAAAATCAAGAAAACCTTCCAAGGGGTTTTCTATGTATATAGGATAGGGCCGTCCGGTACAGACCTACCAATGGGATTTCCTTTAGAACTTTATTCTGTAGATAGAACACCTAACAACAGGGCCGTATACTTTCCAAAACGTGTTTTTACATCCAAAATAAATTCCAGAAAAGATCCCAAATGATTTTCTTGTAGATAGAAGCCAAACCAAAGGGGTTCACCATAGGCAGAAGTCCACCCAAAGAACTCTTCTGAAGTGGCCTGTCAAAGCGACCTTCTAATGATAGAAGACCTCTTCGAGTCATTGAATAAACTCCAGAAGTCTTCTAAACAACGAATAAACCCCAGCGATGTTCTAAACATAGAAGTCTTATATAAAGAATAACCCTCCCAGCGATCTTTCGTAGGTAGAAGACCTCTGAAAGGATTCCTCAGTAGGTTGAAGACCTCTGAACGGGTTCTTCAATAGGGAGAAGACTATCAAATGGGTTGAAGAGAGATCTACTATAGGTGGAACAAATCCCAAAAGGATCTTATATAGGTAGAAAAGTTTCCAAAGGGATCTTCTATAGATAGAAGATCTAACAAAGAGGTCAACAATAGACAGAATACCTCGTAATTATATAGACGACGTTTTCTCCAAGGGTTCTTCTATATGTAGAAGACTCACAAAGGGGTTCTTTTTTGAATGAAGACCTTTCAAAGGAGTCTTCTTTTGGAAGAATATCCAAGACCTCCCGAAGCGGTCTTCCAAAGACATAGGACTTCTGTCAATAGGATACCTCCCAAAGAGATTTTATATGAATAGAAGACATTCCAAAAGGATTTTATATAGAGAGAAGACCTCGTAGAAGATTTCTAATATATAGAGCACCTCCTTAAGAAATCTTCTATAGAATGAAGACCTCCGAAACGGGCCTGCCACCTCCAAAAGGGGCATTCCAAGATGGTCTTCTCTTGGTGAAACACCTCTCAGAGGGCTCTACTGTAGAGGAAAAATCCCTCTCAAAGGCATCCTCAATATATAGAAGACCTCCCAAAAGCGTCTTCAATAGATAAAATACCACTCCAAGGGGTCTTCAATAGATGGAAAACCTCTCCAAGGGGTCTTCAATAGATGTAAGACTTCTCAAGAGGTCTTCTATAGATAGAATACCTTTCGATTGGGTCTTCTATAGATAGAATACTTTTCGATGGGGTCTTCTACAGAGGGAAGAACTCTCAAAGGGGTCTTATATACATAGAATACCTCTCTAAGGGGTCTTCTACAGATACAAGGGGTCTTCTATAGATAGAATACCTCTCGAAGGGATTATCTACAGATAGAAGACTCTCAAGGGTGTATTTTATAGATAGAAGACATCGCAAAGGGGTCATATATAGATAAAAGATCATTCAATGGGGTCTTATATAGATATAATACCACTCCAAGGGGGCTTCTACAGATATAAGACCTCTCAAGGGGGTCTTTTATAAATAAATTACCTCTCAAAGGGGTCTTCTATAGGTAGAATACCTCTCAAATGGGTCTTTTATAGATAGAAGACCTTGCAAAGGGGCTTTCTATAGATAGAATACCTCTCAAAGGTGTCTTCTGTAGATAGAAGACCTCTCAAAGGGGTATTCTACAGATTGAATAACTCTCGATGGAAGATCTCTCAAGGGGGTCTTTTATAGATAGAAGATCTTGCAAAGGGGTCTTCTATAGATAGAATACCTCTCGAAGGGGTCTTCTATAGATAGAAGACCTCTAAAGGGGCTCTTTTATAAACACAATACCTCTCCAAGGGGTATTCTATAGATGGGAGACCTCTTAAAGGGGTATTCTATAGAGAGAATTCCTCCCAAAGTTGTCTTCTATAGATAGAAAATATCCCAAAGAGTCCTTCTATAGAAATGAAACCTCCCAAAGAGTCCTTCTATAGATGGGAGACCTCCCAAAGGAAACTTCTATTGATAGAAGACCTCCGAAAGGGGAGTTCTTATAGATAGGAGACCTCGTATGGGTATCTGCTATAGACCTCTCAAATGTGTCCTCTATAGATAAAAGTCCTCACCAGTGGGTCTTCTATGGGTAGAGGACCTCTGACGGGTACCTTCTATAAGTATATGGCCTCCAAAAAGTGGACTTGCATAATGTCCAGTGGGGTCTTCTACAGATATAACCCAATGAAGTCAAAGTGGTCGTATATAAGTAGAAAAACCTCTCAAAGGGATTTTCCACAGGAAGAAACTCTCTCCGAGGCATCTTCTATGGATAGAAGACCTCTCAAAGGGGTCTTCTATATGTAGACTACCTCTCCAGAGGTCTTTTATAGACCTCTCAGAGGGGTCTTCTTCTATAGGAAAAAACCACTCAAAGGGAAATTGTATTGATGGAAGACCTTTCAGGGGAGTCTTTAATAGAGAGAATGCCTCTTAATAGAGAGAATACGTCTTCTGCGGATAAAAGAACTCTGATGGGATCTTTTATAGGCAGAAGACCTCTCAAAGGGGGTTCTATAGGTAGAAAGCCTTTTAAAAGGGTCTTTTATAGGGAAATATCTCTCAAATCAGTCTTCTATAAGTAGAAACTATCTCTAAGAAATCTTCTATGTACAGAAGACTACTGAAATGCGTGTTCTATAGGTAGTTTAAGTTTTTCTTCCACTTAATCCCATTTTTATATACAAACCTTCTAAAGTCCAGTAAAGCCTTAGCTTGAGGTGGTACACCGCCTTGGGGCCATGAAAGGAAGTGGAATTGGGTAACAGTTCGTGTTTCACTGGTACGCAAATTCTTCAAGTAAAATGATCTGACCAGATAATCATCACACCAAATGTGTTCACTAACCAAGTGGACCTGAAACGAATAATATTCTCATTACCTCTAGTTTCAAAATTTACAAATTCCAACCTACCTCATAGATGTGATAGACTTCGGCACCCTCCTCAGGCCAATAACGGGCACAGGCAATTTCGCCATTCTCTTGCAGGCGGCATAAAGCCACAATAACAACGGCGCCTTGTTCCCAAATCATTTGCCAGAAGTGAGCCAAAGTCGAGGGAATTGGTCCTTGGGCAGCCACATAAGCAGGGGCACGGGGATCATGGTCGGTCTAAATGGGGGAAATTTCATTATTACTTTTCATTTTATTTCAAATCATTCAAAACTTACAATTGTCGAAGCATTGATATAATCCAATCCCTCAGCATTTGCCAAATGATTTAAGACCACACGCGAATGGTCATAGGGCAATGGGGCACCGGGTCTATTCAAATTAGCGCATTGTGGTTGCAGAGCAGCATCTCGAGCACTGGGCTCAGCCTCATAGCGACACAACGCCTCCCATTCCCTTTGTAAACGGCCTTTGTTTCGCAAATGGTCTTCCATGTATGACTGCAAAAAAGAAAAACATTTAGCTTCTCAAATATTTTATAACCTTCCGAAATCTACACTTACCAATACCATATGACCCGTGGAAATATCCATATTGGTGAGAGCCGGTTCTTCACTCCATGACGATGTACTGGACCTTGACGATGGTGGCCTTTCATTATCCTTACTCAACGATGTTATGCGACCACTTGTTACCGGTTCCACGGTACTACTTCCCTTGCCAGCCATGCGAGCACGACACAAATCCTGATAGTCCTTGGTGCAACTTTCTGCCCCGGCAATGCCCGATTGTATACCACCCAACTTGTCGCGTTTCTTATCGTGACGCTTAATCAGAATCAATGTAACAAATATTACAATAATGGCCGCCGCCCCAGCCCCAGCAAACATGTAAACCATGATGTGGGTAACATCGGGCCCCTGGTCAGCCAATTCAATACGAGCTGCCGAAACACTGCCATCCTCGTCACGTTTGATTTTATCACCGACACCAGCACTCAGTACCGTTACGCCCAGGCGACGGAGAATGTTGTTTTTGACGCCACGATTTTCATTTATAGCTCGAGCAATGTCAATGGCCGTCTTGTGTTCGGGGTTATTTGAGTCCACCCGGAATGAGACTTCATGTGGTAGAACGCTAAGGAGAAGATAGGCAAAGGGAATTAAGTAAAAATACAACAAGTGACATGCTTCGCCTAAAACTTACGTTAAATAAGTAAAGTATCCTTGCATGTGTAAAATATTTGCCAACTCGTTTACGATGCGCACGCCATCATTCCAACTGTCGATGCTATTAAGAGATGGAAAATAAGAAAATTAGGTCTCTATTCACAAAAGAAATCTTGAGGATGTGTTTCAAAAGATTGATAGAAGGCCTCTCAAAGGGTTATTAATAGAAGGATAAGTCCTCTCAAGGTAGTCTTCTACAGAAAAATAATCTTCTATACACACAGGACTTCTCAACCTTTTAAAGGGGTCCTCTATAGATAGAAGACCTTTCAAAGGGTCTTCTGTAGATTAAAGTCTACTCAAAGGGTCTTCCACAGAAATAAAGACAAAAGACTTCTCAAAGAGGTCTTCCACAGATAGAAGACCTTTCAAAGGGGTTTTTCTACAGACAAAAGGCCTATCAAAGTGGTCTTCTATAGAAAAAAATTTACAGGGGTCCTTTTTAGATAGAAGACCTCTCAAAGGGACGTTTCTTCTATGGACAGAACACCTCTCAACGGAGTCTTCTGTAGACTGAATACCTCTCAACGGGGTCTTCTATAGATAGAAGACCTCTCAAAGTGTCTTCTACAGATAGAAGACTTCGCGAAGGGGTCTTCTACGGATCGAAGACCTCCCAAAGGAGTCTTCTACAGATAAAAATCCTCTCCAAGATGTCTTCTACAGATAAAAAAACCTCTCAAAGTAGTCGTCCACAGATAGAAGACATCTTAAAAGCATCTTCTAGAGATAGACGACATCTCAAAGGGGTCTTTTACAGACAAAAGATCTCTGCAAGGGGTCCTCTACGGTTCGAAGACGTCTTAAAGGAGTCTTCTACAGATAGAAGACATCTCTAAGGGGTCTTCTACAGATAAAAATCCTCTCCAAGATGTCTTCTACAGATAAAAGACCTCTCAAAGTAGTCGTCCACAGATAGAAGATATCTTAAAAGCGTCTTCTAGAGATAGAAGGCATCTCAAAGGGGTCTTTTACAGATAAAAAGATCTCTCAAAGGGGTCTTCTACGGATCGAATACCTCTCAAAGGACTCTTCTACAGAAAGAAGACATCTCTAAGGGGTCTTCTACAGATATAAATCCTCTCCAAGATGTCGTCCAGAGATAGAGACATCTTAAGGGCGTCTTCCAGAGATAGAAGACACCTCAAAGGGGTCTTCTACAGATAAAAGATCTCTCAAAGTGGTCTTCTACGGTTCGAAGACCTCTCAAAGGAAACATCCTCTCCATGATGTCTTCTACAGATAAAAGACCTCTCAAAGTAGTCGTCCACAGATAGAAAACATCTTAAAAGCGTCTTCTAGAGATAGAAGACATCTCAAAGGGGTCTTTTACAGATAAAAGATCTCTCAATGGGGTCTTCTACAGATCGAAGGCCTCTCAAAGGACTCTTCTACAGAAAGAAGACATCTCTAAGGGGTCTTCTACAGATATAAATCCTCTCCAAGATGTCGTCCAGAGATATAAGACATCTTAAGGGCGTCTTCCAGAGATAGAAGACACCTCAAAGGGGTCTTCTACAGATAAAAGATCTCTCAAAGGGGTCTTCTACGGTTCGAAGACTTCTCAAAGGAAAAATCCTCTCCATGATGTCTTCTACAGATAAAAGACCTCTCAAAGTAGTCGTCCACAGATAGAAAACATCTTAAAAGCGTCTTCTAGAGATAGAAGACATCTCAAAGGGGTCTTTTACAGATAAAAGATCTCTCAAAGGGGTCTTCTACGGATCGAAGGCCTCTCAAAGGACTCTTCTACAGAAAGAAGACATCTCTAAGGGGTCTTCTACAGATATAAATCCTCTCCAAGATGTCGTCCAGAGATATAAGACATCTTAATGGCGTCTTCCAGAGATAGAAGACACCTCAAAGGGGTCTTCTACAGATAAAAGATCTCTCAAAGGGGTCTTCTACGGTTCGAAGACTTCTCAAAGGAAAAATCCTCTCCATAATGTCTTCTAGAGATAGAAGACATCTCAAAGGGGTATTTTACAGATAAAAGATCTCTCAAAGGGGTCTTCTACGGATGGAAGACCTCTCAAAGGAGTCTCTCAAAGGAATCTTCTCCAGATTGAAGACCTAAAAGTGGTATTCTACACAAAAAATATCTCTCTAAGTGGCCTTCTACAGAAAGAAGACTTCTCAAAGCGATCTTCTAAAAATGGACGATCCCTCAAAGGGGACTTCTACAGATAGAAGCTCTTCCTAAGGGGTCTTCTACAGATAAAAGACCTCTCAAAGGGGTCTTCTACGGATCGAATACCTCTCAAAGGGTTCTTCTACTGATAGAAGGCCTTTAAAGGCCAAAGAGTCTTCTATAGACAGAATACATATCAAAGGGGTCTTCTATAGATATAAGTACTCTCTAAAGATAGAAGACTTCTCAAAGGGTTATTAGACAAAAGACCTCTCAAAGAGGTCTTCTACAGATAGAAGACATCTCTAAGGGATCTTCTACAGATAAAATGCCTCTCAGATGTGTCTTCTAGGGATCAAACACCTCTCAAAGGACTCTTCCACAGATATAAGGCTTCTGAAAGGGGTCTTCTACAGATAGAAGATCTCTCAAAGGGGTATTCTAAAGATAGAAGTCCTCCCAACGCAGTCTTCTGTCGACAAAAGACCTCCGAAGGGGGACTTCTAGGTTCTTCTATAGATGAAATACCTCCGAAAGTAGTCTTCTATTGAAAGAAGACCTCAAATCGGGGTCTTCTATTGATAGGAGACCTCCCAAGGGGGTGTTCCATAGATAGAAGACCTCACGTATAGGTCTTCTGTAGACAAAAAATCCGAAAGGGTGTCCTCTGGGGTCTTCTATAGATCAAATACCTCCGAAAGTAGTCTTCTATTGAAAGAAGATCTGAAAACGGGGTCTTCTATTGATAGGAGACCTCCCAAAGGGGTCCTCTACAGATAGAAGACCTCTCAAAGGTGTCTTCTATAGAAGGAAGACCCCCAAAGGGGTCTTCTACACATGGAAGACCTCCCAAAGGAGTCTTCTACAGAGAAAAGACCTCCCAAAAGCAGTCTTCTGTAGACAAAAGGGCTTCAAAGGGGGTCTTCTGGGTTCTTCTATAGATAAAATACCTCCGAAAGTAGTCTTCTATTGAAAAAGAACTCCAAACGGGGTCTTCGATTGATAGAAGATCTTCCAAAAGGTCCTTCCACACATTGAAGACTTCCCAAAGGGGTATTCTACAGATAGAAGACAATCGAATGGGGTCTTCTGCAGATAGAAGACCTCCAAAAGGGGTTCTCTGGTCTCTTTTATAGATAAAATACCTCCGAAGGTAGTCTTCTATTGAAAGAAGACCTCAAAACGGGATCTTCTATTGATAGAAGACCTCCCAAAGGGGTCTTCCCTAGATAGAAGACCCCCCAAAGAGGTCTTCCATAGATAGAAGATCTCCCATAGGGGTCTTCCATAGAATTACAAATGGACTGTCAGGAATTACAAATTAAATATTGGCAGATTTGTTCACATTACTTACGGGTTTTTAACAAACACATGCGCATACTCAGTATCGACAGTATGCGGCGCATGATCTTCGTCCGAGTGGTTTTTAACAACCTTCTTCTTTTTGCTAGCCTCATTGCTGCCCTTAATGTGTGCCGGTAACTGTTCCTTGTTGTTATTTGCATCCGTGCCATTCGTCGTCGTCTTCCTTACCAAATCCTCTTTAACGGATGGTGGAGGACCCAACATTGGACCAGGCTTTTTCACATCTAAACGTTCGTGGCGGGTAAAACCCAACATATTAGCCAACAGTTCACGTGCCTTTTCCTTGCGCTGTTCTTTATTGTAGGCCGCATCAAAACCGGGAACTTCATTCATGGTTATGATACCACCTTCAGTGTACACCTTTTCCGGACGTTGTTGTTTATGGCGATGTGGATGCATATTGGCCGATAACATGGCTTCTTCTTCTAAGGGAGTGAGAGAATTGCGGAAGAGGCTTTCTTCTATGTCCAGGCGATTGTCAAAGTCACCATCTGGGTCCATTTGTTGTTGTGGGGGCTGCCTTTTGTAGGTGGAGATTTCTTCTACCTCCAAAGGTTCCGCTGCCTGGATGTGACTATAGACTGGTGGCTCCTGTTCCAAACCCTTTTCCTGGGCCAATTCACGGAAGAAGGAACGTTCTCGATTGGCCTTCTCAACACCCTTGCGGGCACTTGTTCGCTTCAGGGGACCATAGTTTTCGGGGAAATATAATTCATTGGAATCATCACTGGGTTCTTGGGGAACATAAATGGGCACTGAGGGTGGCATGGGTAAAGTTTCCTCTGGATCGCCAATACGTTCATAGTTCCTTTCAAACGGCTGAGGATCAGGTTCTGAGGCAGCCAACATTTGATATAATTCCAAACGATTCCTGGCAGCCTCTTTGCGCTCAGCTTCCAATTGGGCCTCCCTCTGTTCCTGTTCCTTTTGAATTCGGGCCCTTTCATTTTCCAAAAATACATCCATAACATTGGGAGGATTCATCTGCGACTCGCGGTGGCGATCAAATTCTCCAAATTGTGAAAGTTCGAGGGGATCATTGCGAATCTGACGATCCTGCAATTGCAGCTGATGCAGTATGGCATTTATGCCATTCGAACTAGACGAAGAAGAACTGTGTTTCTTTAGAGGCGGGTAAAAGAGTTTGTTTGCATTGGCATAATCCTCTTCCGGTGGTATGAAACGTACAAAGGCCATGGCATCAGCGGGTTCAAAGTCCGTTGGCATGGGAGCCAAATTAGCACAGAGATTCGGAGGTAGTTGTATTTGTTTTTGCATAGAAAACAAAGATCCCTGTATACGACACTGGACATAGGGGTGATCCCAACCTAACCCGGCCCCCTGCAACTCCTCGAGCATAGTGGCGAGTAGACGTGATTGGTCTTCCGTGAGAGGGGTCCTTAAAAAGAAAAAAAGTGATAATTATTATTTCAGTTCACTGAGGGTTGTTGAAGTGCAACTTACTTTTCAATGTCTTCCATATCGACACCAGTGGTTGGTATACACTTTCCAAAGATGTTGTCTGTTTAAGGCAGCAAGCATGAACAAATAACGAACGGGGTGGAGAGCCAGGTGTTTACAATAAAATTGCCATGAAATCATAAATGAGAAAGGGAAGGAGAAGAAAAAATTCACAATTGTAATGATAATGATGACCATAATTGTTGCGATAATCATAATTAACTGCTGCCAAAGAGCTCCCAACTACCACTCAGTGAATGCTGCACTAAGTGCTCAAAGGACTCTTTGCCATAAATAAAGGACTCTTTATTCGAATGCAATAAGAATTTGCCAACGAACACCGCCAAAAAGGAATGGTTTGTCCGCTTTTATTAAACAACACATTTATTATGCTTATCTGCTACATTTCCCCCATTACTCTTCTTATCCATGAACATGGCTAACAAGGCGTAGCTAACTAATTTTTAAGAGGATTTCCCACGCTATACTTTTCTTATAGATGAGATGAAAATGATTGTCCCAAATTTTAGTCCTCCCTCTCTTGAAAGAACTCCTTCCACTCCCCTGCCGTTATCCGAACTAACCCACTCTGTCCTGCGCTGCCATAAAGACACTCACTTATTTGCATAATGCTGATGATGACTGTTTTATCCTTATTCCTCTTTCTCCGCCGTTATCTGTCTACCAAACAGGGTCATAATTTAAAGGTTTAGGTCAAAATTGTTTACAACGTTTTTGCACTACAACAGCCAGGCACCAACAACAACACCAGTTTATTGGACAAGCTGAACGACCTGATAATTTTGCCAAGTGCCGAAATATAAAGCGAAGGATGCGAGAAGAGATGGGGCTCCTTTGAATTGTTTACGTGTTAATTTTGTTTTGTGCCAACGGCAAGATAATGAAAATCTAATGCTAAATTATAGACTATCAGCCAGCGTTTAATGTTAATTCATGCAATTTAGAAAAACCATTAAGCTGATGAAAGGTCAAATGGAAAGGATGAGGGTATCCGAAAAATATGCAAAAATTTGTTTATATTTTAAATTGTTGTGAAAAGATATTAAATATTTAATGTTGCCCATGGGGTCTGATAAAGTTGATACTCGACACGATATGTAAAGTAGGATAATATAATTGGACAAGGAATGTCTATGGGATAATCTGGGCAAATACTTAGAGCGGATTGACCCATGTAATACTAGTTTGTAGTACAAAGCTTGACGGCATTTACACACTTTGTCAATAAAAAAAGCAATTCTAAAGGTGTACCTCGCCACCTACTCTATATATGGATATTTATACCCTCAGCATTTATGCTAACGAGGGTATATACACTCGACATAATGGTTTTAGACCCCAAGTATGTTTCGGCATTCGTAATATTTTGTTCAAACATAGTTTAAGTTCGAAAATGGTTATATCGGTTCACTCCTTCAGGTACCTCCCCCACAAAAGTTCCAAAATGTTCGGTGCGTACGATAACTCTTGAACGGAGTAATTGATTTGGTCCATACTTTGTACATCGTGAAATGTCTACCAGACTCAGATGAGGTTTCAATATGTACTCAATCGGTCCAATCCTTCGGGTACCTCCCACACATAATTTGGGATAAGTTCAATTTAGGACTTGCTCTCGAATCGCTTTCATTTTTGTTGTAACAACTTGTATTCACTGCCCCCCATAACTGCAAGAAAGGTCTTTTGTAAATTCGTTTGAGTAAAACGGTTGCTTTGTAGGTGAGAGGTAAGAAGGGTCTGTAAGAAAACAAGTAAAAAACATTGGGACCTATGGGGGATATACCAAAAAATGGACCTATGTAGACGATTTTTGGTGGCGAAGTTTCGTTTCTGAAAACCTCAAGTGTCAAATTACAGCTCGGTCGGTTAAAAATTATACCTAAAAATTGTAGCCAGTTGGGAGGTACCAAAACAAGGACCTATGTTAACAATTTTTAGTGAAGAAGTTTCGTCACCACTGTGAACCTCAAATATCAATTTACAGCTAGTTCGGTTAAAATTTTTAGCTAAAACCCTTAAAATACCGAAAATCGGTAGGTACCATTATATGGGGGCTATACCAAAAAATGGTCCATTTTTTTGTGGAGAAGTGTTGTGACCACATATAACCTTAAATTTCAAATTGTAGCTAGCTCTGTTAAAATTTTATCTAAAATCATCAAAATACCGCAAATCGGGAGGTACCGTTATTTGGCTCTATACCAAAACATGGACCTATGTTGACGATTTTTAGTGAAAAAGTTACTTGACCACTGAAAACCTAAAATGTCAAATTACACTTAGTTCGGTTAAAAATTTTAACTAAAATCCTCAAAATACCGAAAATCGGCAGGTACCATTATATGGGAGCTATACCAAAACATGGACCTATGTATGGTCACAATATTTGGCGGACAAGTGTTGGAACCACTAAGAACCTTAAATGTGAAATTACAGCTAGTTTAGATAAAAATTTAGACTGAAACTCTCAAAATACAGAAAATCGGCAGGTATCGTTATATGGGGGCTATGCTAAGATATGCACCAATGTTGCCACTTTTTTGTGGAGAAATGTTGGAACCACTAAGAACTTTAAATGTCAAATTACAGCTTGTTCGGTTAACATTTTTTGGCTAAAACCCTCAAAATACCCAAAAACGCATTTACCCTTAAATGAGGGCTATACCAAAACATGGAAGTTTCGTGACCACATGGAGCTATGTTAACGATTATTGGTGGAGAAGCTTCCACGTTTTGCAAGGTGAATGAATACGCTCCTACGAGGATGAGAGGAGATTGCCACAGCTCTCCAGTTATCACTATTTGGGCACCAGATCTGATGAATGACGTATCCTGGCAAACCGTCATTTCCCTTGGGTCACCGGACTTCACAACCGACTGAATGCCGTATTTTTCTGAACCATGTGAAAGCTGATTGGCAAAGGTTTAGACAATTTACCAGTCACCGCTTCAGAGATCTGCCCATTCCCTCAGATCCTCTGGTAGCTGCGAGAACTTTCCGGGACATAATCACTGTAACAACACTGACTACCCGAAAACAGACCAAATTTTCCGGCAGAGAACTTATTTTTGAAGTCAACAGGATAGTAGACGAACATAAGCGGTACAGAATTAAGTAAGTTATGGGCAACGGTTAAATCACTCTCGCCTTTTTTTTTTAACCGGCAGTTTATAGAGCACCCCAAGAGTGATAAGGCGAAGAGGGGTGTGCTACGCCATATAAGAAAAGTCATCCTTGCCGAGGAGGTATTACCACAATTTACGATGGGCAAAGTTGCAGACCTCATCAAAAGTTTTGGACCCACACGGAACATCAATGGAAATGCTTAAGCAACTGGACAACTCGGAGTTGAGTATTGAACAAGTGATCTCAAGCCAACCATATTGTACCAAAAGCCTGGAAGGTTAGCAGTGTGGTCTCGCTAATGAAGTCAAGCAAGGACGCCAGCAGAGGTGACAGCCCGATTTCCCTCCTGTCTCTAGTAGCAAAGATTTTAGACGCACTACTACATCCCACGATGAGAAGCCGTTTTCCTATCGACGATGACATATGTGATAGGTTCAATGTATACAAAGCTGACCTAGTGCAATTTTTCCATCTGAGGAAATATGCGCCGCTAAATCCCCTGCCACATTGTTCACCACTTGAACGGCTGAAATGAGGCTACCGCTGAATGTATTTGACGATGGTGCCCTGTCCTGTACCGTTTGTTTAAGTCGTCCGCGCAATCCGCAGCTATCTGCGATGCGCTCAGAGGTAGGAACAAGGTCTTCAAGTCGATTGCCGGCAGAAAGAAAAATAAACCTTTTCGACCTCTTACAAAACAATAGGCCGGTCTGCGGTAAGCTATGCGGTACCAGCTTAGTATGCAAATATTAGGCTCTAGGCAGAGGAAGAATATTCATACCTGACAGAAACCAACCTAAGGACTGCAACAGGGAGCCTCCTCATGACACCAGTGAACCATCTTCATGAGGAGACGAAGGTTTTACAGGATGTTGTCGATACAGTACCTGCTTAGGTGTTATAGACAGGCTTTGCCCACCCAGGCACGTCAGGAGAGACAGAGAGAGGTCCAAAAATATAAACGAGAACCTCTATACCAGTGCCGACCAAAAAGAGTGAAGCCACTAATGTGAATGTAATCAAATAGGGATACACAGAGAAATGCTAAAATCGGTTTTTCGATCATTCGGTTTTTGTGAAAAAACTAAAACTCGATTTTCGGTTAGTCGATTATTCGAGAGTGTTGAATAAGTGTGTTAGTAAGGTTGTATGCACGCATGCTGCAAAACAAAAACAAATCAAAACATTTGCTCTCTTTTGTGTGCTCTTTCATTGCCGATGGGCCGTGTGTGTGTGTGAATTGCCGAAAAACTTCGTAACTTCAACAATACCAAAGAACGGCATTGCTCTAGACGAGGTAGGCTTGGATAGCATTCACGCTGATGCAGTAGCGCAAACAGTACAGAGTGAATGCCGTACTTGTGCATCAGTAGAAGAAGCCCAGCAGCCAAGATAAACACGACTTGCTTTATCCCATGGTGGAATAATAAGGTGTAACGCCACAAAACAGCTGATCTTCATACCAGTTGTCAAAATGCGTAATTGTGAATAAAATCACATACAAAATGTAAACAATCAATGCATTATTGTGAGCAAATTTGACGTTGCACATGATTTGATGTAACACCTTCTTATTCCACCATGCTTTATCCCATCTATGATCCGGACGATTCGTCCCGAAATGATGCCACGATACCCAATACAGGCATGTGGATTGTGACCACACGACACGCTGCATTTGTGTAGCTGCCCAGCTAACCCCGCCTGCTGATTCTTTATGGACGCAACCAGTCCAGGTTGCGAATGAACATATTTGCTTTGCTACAACACCAATAACCGAGTTGGTACGAACTTTGGTCTCCGTAATATTTTGTTGTAACTTAGATCAAGTTCGAAGATAGACCATAATCCTTCGTGTATCTCCACAACAAAAATTAAAAATCTTTCGCTGGTGCGCACGATAAGTCTCGAAGTGAGTAACTGAAAGCCACAAGTAAGTTTAAAAAATGTTCACAAAAGTGCAGTTTAAAAGTAGGTCTCGAATAACTATGATTTTTTATATCAGGTAATCCTCGCGGACCCTATTGGTCCATATTTATATAATCGCTCAAAAAGAGGCTCCTGTGGATTGGTGCAAAGAAATTGTGAATAAAAACGATCGTTGTACTTCAAACGACGTTCATAAGATCGTCACAGACGACGAATCTTGGATTTTTGCTTAGGAACCCGAAACAAAACAGGAATCGACCGTTTAGACCTTTGAAAGCGAGCCAAATCCAACGAAAGTTGTTCATGTAAGAAGCACTTCCAAGCAAATGGTCTCTTGTTTCTTCGGCAAAACTGGCCGAATGACGACTGCACGGCTTCACAAATGTAGGACATCATGTTGAAGACTACTTAAGAAAACAATAAGACTATTTTTGATGGTAAATATTCGCGTTTTCATTGTTAGACCAGTTAGGTGTATTGGCTGGTGCGCACGAAGCTCTCGAACGGAATACTGCGTTAATTTACCCGTTGCATATCGTATTTCTTCTAATATTAGATGCAATTCGATGCTGTGCTTATAGGTCCACTCCTTCCGGTACCTCCCACACAAAATTTCGAAATTTTTTTAATCTCATAAACGGAATAAATGATTTGGTTTAATCATTGAATCTCGAAATATTTTGTCCAAACTTATTTTATGTTCAAATGTGGGCCCTATCGTTCCACTCTTTAGGGTTTAAGTGCGGTTAATGGTCTGTTCGAGGATCCTTTGAAAATATTTACCGTAGGTACTTCTAGCGATATTATGTTACAGCGATATTATGTTTTTGGTGGGCAAGTCCACGCTTTCTTATATAGTGGTCCAAAAGCTCTAAATAATGTGTTGCGCTATATCTATCGAGAGGAATGTCTTCCAAAACAACATACACTACCAAAATAGACTATGTCGGTCCATTCCATTAGGTACCTACGCTCGCAAAACTTGTAATTTTTATCCATACTTTTGTTGACAAGTTCATCAACCAAAATTCTGAAAACCCCTTAAATACATAAGTTTTTTATTTTGGAAAAAATGTTTCAATCCACCCAGACTGAGGGTACACCAAGACTTCGCTTTGCGTCGTTTCACTTTGCATTGTTTTCGATGATGCGTCTTTGCTTAGTTAATACTTATTTTCAGGATGCGTCGTTCGATTTTTATACCCTCAGCCTTTAGGCTAGAAAGCGTATGTACACGTAGACCAAAAATGTGCCTCATCGAAATAACGGTTTTAGACCCCAAGTATGTTTGGACGAAATTCGTTTCAGACAAGTTGGAGTCGATTTAGCCATGTCCGCCCGTCTGTCCACACCTCCTGAGATATTGGCCTAAAAGTTTCAAGAAACCCTGACGGTACCAGGGTTTCGGAGTCGAGGTATTTTCAGCTCGACTCCGACTCCAGGCGAGTTTTTTGCACGACTCCGACTCCGACTCAGACTCCGGGTCGACTCCGAGAGTGAATTCCTATACCACTAAAAATGAATAAAATGTTCACAAAATTGTAATTTTGTCCTATATTTTGGCCTATATAGGCTAATGTGTTAGTTTTTCCTTACATATTCATTAGAAAGGGCATTTGTTCGAATACATTCGAACATATCAATACTGTTTCTGCCGAATCTTACATTGAAAAATAGCAAAGTTAGAAAGTTTTTGTCGGTTTTCCTCGCACGAGTATATTCTGGACGGAATTCTTTCGCGTGAGAGAATCCTTAAGCTTTCAAAATATGTGAAAATGATGGGGCAATACAAATCGTAAGGACTACATGCAATAAAAACTATAAGCAATTCACGACCAAGTTTCAAACTGGATGTAAGCTAACAATTTATTGTGCTTAGCCTCAAAAGGAGACCCCCAGTTGTAAAGCACAACAAAAGCCATTTTTAATGATTTTTTCCCGAGAAAACTACGTAACTTTTTGGCAGATTTTTTTCTTCATCTGAAAGAGAAAAATATTACCAAGTTTTGAGGACGTCTACGAAACCTTGTTTTTATTAAAACATTTTGCGGTGCCAACTATATCTCGAAAACTATCTCGAGAAAAACACAGTTTATATGCTGCATACAAAATAAAATAAATTGTTCCCATCCAACGCTCATACTGTGGCAATATTGTTCCGATCGACTTAAAAATTTGACCACATATTCTATGCTAATTATACTTTCTATTTTTTGCTGAAATTTGTAAGTAGAGATCACCCCTTAAACTAAAATTCAGAGCTCACATTTTGAACTTTGGTGTGTTGTGGATAATTTTATTGAAAGATTTGAGATATACTATTGTGTACACCACTCAGTATGTAGGCAGATGGATGTTTTCTGGAACTGAAAAATTAGCAAACGATGAGATTTCGTGCATGAAAATATTCTACAAAAATGTTGCTAGGAACATTTTATGTCGGTTCACAGATCCGGACAGATCCGGTTATTTGAATGTCTACCTCTAAAGCCCTCATTGTCAGACTTCTGAGTTATGGCAGGATGAAGCTGTCGTTGACCAACGAATATATGTGCCCTAATTCAGAAGTGTAACCATCCGAATTTTATATATAGTTAACAGATTATGCGAAATTTACCGAAATACATAAACATACGTTTTTTTGAGAAAGTAACGGGTAAAACTGATAAAGGACAATGAAAACGTGACAATGTCGATTTCTTGGAAATCGGAAACCTACATATAATTTTCGGTGGAACATTTTTGTAGAAAATTTAATTTTGTTTTACTTTTTGGGTTCAAGAAAAAAAAGGACATAGAAGAAACTGAGCTAGGACAGCATATTTGAGAGAAAGGTTCCTCATTCCATTTAACTGAAAACATGTCATCTAAAAATGATGAAACAATATCTCCAAACAAAGAGATAAAACTATTTTCTCAATGATTGATGGGGGTCAAATCAAAAAAAATCATTATATCATGACTCAAAAATTTCAGATACGGGATCCTTTGGGATTCTCAATTGGGGCTTTCATTCCGAAAATGAATTTTCCTCCCCCAGATCTTAACTTCCATTTTGTGTCACATGGTATTCAGTAAGATTTCCCATAGAGGTCACAATGTCTTTAATAGAAGACAAGAATGACTTCTCATAAAAAACAAGATGAAATACCAATAGACCTTTGTGAGAAGACCAGTAGGATTTCTGACGAAAGATTTTAAAGGTCCAGTCTTAATTCGATTGTCATAGAACTTTACTTTTGTTTGCAATAATTTTACGAATCAATTGGATCAACAAAATAGGGATGAATAGACTACACTTCAAAGGATAGTAAATATCCTGTGAATTGTCTATTAATTTAGTATAATATATAATTTGCATATATATTTTCGTATACCTTTCTTTTAAAATAAATAATGATTTTTTAAAAAAAGTTCTTGTTTCAAATTTAATGTTATATTTCTATAACGTGGAAAAAGTTTTGCCCGGAGTCGGAGTCGAGTTATTTTTTTCGACTCAGACTCCGACTCCGACTCCAGCAAAATTGCTCGACTCCGACTGGTAGACTCCGACTCCGAAACCCTGGACGGTACCAACCAAATTGGCAAATCCGCAAGATATTTCTGATTGGTGCAGATTTTGCACATCATAATATTTCATCCAGTCATGTATCAGGTTGGAATATGGGGTGTATCGGTCCACTCCATCGGGTACCTCCCACACAAAATTCGGATAAAGTGAAGTTTAAGAGCTACTCTCACATCGTTTAGAAATTTGTTTCAGTAAGTTGTCCTTGCGGCTCCCTTTACGACGGTACAATTTTTTTTCTTGCGCAAGTTTATACGTCCTGAGATATTGGCTTAAAAGTTCTAAGAAACCCTGACGGCACCAACCAAAATGGCAAATCCGCAACATAATTCTCGCAGTGAGTTTCTGATTGGTGCAGACTTTGCACATCATATTATTTCATCCAGTCATGTATCAGGTTGGATTATAGACTATATCGGTCCACTTCTTCATGTACCTCCCACACAAATTTCGGATAAAGTTAAGTTTAAGAGCTCCTTTCGGATCATCTTGAAATTGTTTTTAGCAGGTTGTCCTAGCGGCCCCCTTTACGATGGTACACATTTTTCTTGCACAAGTCCATAAGTCCTGAGATATTGGCCAAAAGGTTCCAAGAAACCCTGATTACACAAACCAAAATGGAATATGGGCTATACCCACACAAAATTCGAAAAAAGTGATGTTTAAGAGCTCCTCTCGCATTGATTCTTTGGTTTTTTTTAGTTTTGATTCTTTTTTCGGTAGGTTGTTCTAGCGGCCTCATTTACAACGGTACAATCCTATTCCGGAGTAATTCAATACTTCCTTTGATGAGGATTAAGCATACTAAAATGGCTATTGCGCAAGATAAATCTTATGCCTTATTTGGTCTGAACTTAGATCAAATTCGAAGATGGGCTACATCGATACTCATTTCAGTATAGCCCTCATATAAAGGTACCGCCTGATTTCTGGTATTTTGATCTTTTTAGCTACATTTTCAGACCGAATTAGCTATAGTTTGGTATTCAGTGTTCCCAGTGATGTAGAAACGACTCCACCAAAAATGAAGAATATAGATAAACGTATAGCTCTCATATAACGGTACTGCCAGATTTCAGCTATTTTGTTTTAGCTACATTTTCTGGACGAATAAGACCAAAATAGCTGTAATTTAGCAGACAGCAACGTTAATTTGCATTAAGATGTGCATTTAATTTTAACCTGGCAGACGACAGTTTCTGTATTTACGAAACAGCTGTTGGCTGGTAAACAACTGTTTTGTTGTCTCAGAGCATTAACATGCTCTCTCTCCTACATGAATATGCACTTTTTTTACAGCATTGCCATATTGAAATACCTACATTCACTTTAAATTCCCTTTGATTTTGTGCATTAAGAATGTGGATAATGCACGAATTAATTTGAATTAAGGCAGTAAGTGCAAATTAACTTTGCCATCTGTCTAGGGTATTAAGGTTCCTAAATTTGTCCACCAAAAATTGTGAACATAAGAAACAATAGTGTATTTTTACCCTGGAACCTATCTCCGAATTTTACACGGCTTTCCATAGAAAATCTTAATTTGATTTGCGTCGTTTCACTTTCAGTTTGTTTTTTTGGAAGGTATCTACAACGCACAGCGAGGTCTTGGTGATACTGATACTTTTTTACTTGTTAATTATTTTTAACTTACCATCGAAGCACACTTCACTCCCTTCCAAGCACAAGGTCCGGACAAATTTGCAACCTGGAAAATAGAAAAGAAATAATAATAAATTTAGGCTTCTGGGTTCAAGGCAAACAGCAAAAAAAGTAAGGTAGACCTTTATGCCATGTTCATACTAGAATTTGAATCACGTAGTTCGTTCTCATAACTACGTACACGAATTAACCCGTTCATACGACATGGTACATAATTCATAGCAACATGATTCATATTTTCATACTTTTTATTTTCTGATTTTAAAGAAAGTTTCGTCCAAAAGACGAGTAAAATTAATTGATATGAACTGAAAAACTATTTGTCCTTCTTTCAGATATCTATTTAATATTTAATTACATTATTTTCATTCATCTTTTCTATTTTTTCTCACAATTTTGGTGTTTTCAGCAAATAAAAATATTTTTCTATTTTCAAAATTAACGAGAGAGAGACCTGCCAAAATAACTTTTTGGTATACAGACTTTCTGGCAGGCATTGGATTTTTGTTTTTAAATTTGTACGCGAATTTGAAACGATGGAAAAGAAATGCAACTGCAATAAACGAAAATAGAAAATTTGCTATAATTTGAATGTTTATTAGTCCTTAAACCGTTTACTTTTCATTCAGGTTTTGCAGTTTTACTAAAAAATTTTGGGTTTTTAATAAATTTTATATTTTTCCTGTCATAATTAATTTATTTCGATAAATTCTCTCATTTGTTAGAGATGGGACATATTTTATCGTCGTTCTGAGAGTAATTTAAATTGAACAAAGTACACAAATCGTTGTTCGTTCTCAAAATTTTATATGGGAAATGAAGTAATTATATCATAATTTGGGGTCGAACAACGAATAGAGAACGAATTACCGTCAGTCTGAACAAGGCATTAAGAAACTCTAAAAGTTATGAGTTTGTCTAATAACAAATCAGGAAGGTGTATTTTCAATTCAATCAGTGGCCAATGAATTTACAAATTTCAATATTTTTATTGAGCAGTGATACGAGTATATTGGATAACGTCTAAACACAAAATCTGTGTATTTAAAATAAAACTTTGGAATTTAATATATTTTTTCGTTATATCCAAAATTGGAGAGAATGAGAACTTTATCGTTCATTTAAAATTAACCTTTTTAAAATTTATTTAACAAATTAACGTAATTTCTTCAACAAATTACCATAATTATATTAAAGGTACTTTTAAAACCCCTATTTAACAGACCTTAAAATATACCTGGCAACCAAAAAATAAAAAAATAAAAAAACATGCGACATAAGCTTCCATGTACGATTATTGTAGTTAGGCGTTGTTGTGAAAGGCTTAATTAATGTTTACAAAACTGTCACTTTTCATCATTGAACACATTCACACCCACCCGATATATAACCAACCAGTAAAACATGCAAAAGAGGACTGGAAAATTGCTTGTTTGTTGTACTAGTCCATCCATGGATGATGGCATTGTCATGCAATGCAGTGGCCAAACATTTGTTGTTTTTGTTTTGTTCTTGTTTTTGCTTCTCTTGCACACACATTGTAAAGTCACTATCAGTACAACATATCAACCAGGCGGAACAAGATGTTTTTTGAACATTTGCCAAAAAACACAAATTGCACACCCGCATGCACGCAACTAGGCAGACTGGCAGTCGGCTTATTTGCCAGGAAGTACCGCATTGTGGCAAGGCTGGCTGTGTGAACAAACAACGTGTGTTCACTAGTTTACTTTTCTCTGGGATAATATGGAAATTGCATGTACCGAAAGTATTGCTGTGGTGGGCAATATAATCTTTCCTGTATTGCCAGCCAGCTACTTTAGCTAGCCCACAATTTTCATTTTCATAAACTTCAAAAGTGTTGAAAAATGAAATGAAGCCAAGTGATTATTTTCGTTTGTTTTTTTTTTTGTGCAGTGCCTGTGTAATTTACAGTGTTAATATGGTGGGATATCATTTCAAAATTCGTTTACACCAGTTATAAAGTTTTTGTGCTACTTAATGGTGTTGGAGTTGGTTTCGAGGTCCTAATTGATCGCAACAATAATGAAAAAATTGATTAGGAGTTTTGAAATAGAAAAAAGTTCAAGTTCTAAGCACCGTATTGAGGGAATTATTTAAATTGATGTTTTTATCAGAGGCCATGGTGTAGACTGTTAATGGTGAATGAAATACGACCCTATGTTGATTTTGACCACAAATCTGTAGAATGTGGATTGGTATGGTTACATATATCGGAAATTGAACAAATGCGAAGTATCGTGCTCTGAAAGAAAAATGTTTCATTGATTTTGAACCAACTTGGAGTTTCATTGAATAAATGAAAAGTTTCATTAAATAACAATAAGGAGTTTCTTCATTATTCCAATGAAATTTTCTCAATTATGCAATGATACTTCTTCATTAATTCAACAAAGAAGTTAGACGTTACAATTCTATTATTGCTATGAAACTTTCACATTAATAGTATGCAACAATAATAAAAGTTGTTTTATAAAACTCAATGAAACTTCTTCATTAATACAATTAAGTCTTACGTTGGTTCAAAATCAATGAATAATTTCATTGATGCAACGTAATTTTCTTTCAGTGTAAGGGCTTTGGAGGCAGGAAGGGACCTGTTTAGGGTACAATAGTTCCCTATAAGAACGGACCGAAGTTGTGTTGGAATGTTTTTGCCTGCGAAGTTGTCCCTCAAGTGATGTAATCCACACTGGTCATTTGTACACAATCAGTTGGAAGTCGGAGGGCATACTTTAGGTTGGCTCTGATAAAAGACCTTCATGTTACCAGTTGATAAAAGTGTGGTTCGGAAGCACTTATCAATAATATTCGTGCTTATAGATCGTATAAACGTGTTTCGTCCTCCACTTATCATAGAACTTCGCGCCAACAGTCCGGATTATTTGCGTTTCCTACGCCGCTGTTAAACGACTTTCGTGCTCACACTTCATGTACTTTACAAACACTCACTTTGTGTTCTCTGCGGTGCTTACAGAACGACCGAACCGAAAAGATTCAGGTGGTAGAGTTTTGGACGCCGCGGTCCCATCAGTAAATTCAACGCCATTGTGTCCAGATCAGAGTTGAGATAAACTAAAATAGAAATAGTTCTAGTGCGGCACATAAACGTGTAGCCTACGCCGCTTCCAGCACACAAGGAGTTCCCGGCCATACCCAGATACCACCCGGAGCCGAACTTCGGGTAGCCGAAAACACCTTCCAGGTGCCAGGAATGACCAATTTCGTAATAAATAACTCCAAACCACTAATTAGTAATGAGCCTAGAGATGCCATCTGTGTCAAGGGCTATTGAAGCTTTGGATTTGGAGATAACAGTCAGCTCTTTCAGGAATCGGAATTGCAAGGAGCAACACTTTTGCTTCATATGAAAGAAGTGAAATCTGTCGGTCGGATTCTCTATTGGTATAGAATTCATAGGTCTTCGGAATCAAAAAAAATCTTAGGAAAATTTTGACATATTCAAAATCTCTAATTGGTCAGGTATGCCAAGTTTGTTGCAGGTAACCCAAACCGGTTGCACCGAGCTTCTTTAACATAAACCATGAGGTGCCATTTCGACCAAGGGCGCTGGATGGTTTGAATTTGGAGATGATTTCACTGGATGTGAAGGAGATATGTGGCAGTTCTCTTTTGAGATTTTCTTGCATCCCTAAATAACGGCCCTGTTGTGGGGAGATGTATGTTTAATAATTTGGCCGCAAATCTGTGTGACACACTTTTTGGCTTCGGATCACTCGAAGTTATGATTTTTATTATACCCCCAGCCTTTAGGCGGGGTGTGTACCCCGTTTTGTATCAGTGTATTAGTTTTGACTGTCGATTTTTCGGAAATATCGATAAATGTCAAACTGTCCAGCAACCACAAAATATGATGTGGTTCCTGGTGACTGACAGTCAAAACTGATCTTGTGTACCCCACTTTAGGTTAAAGATGCTTTGATACGATCAAAATTGTGCCGACTGCGCACGGTAAATTTCGATTTGGTTCAAATTTCGGTATCGTCATCATATCTATGAAAATATTATTTTTTAAGAAAATTTAAAAAACCTTTCAAAGTCATCGATTTTGACGATTTTTCAAAGGCGTTGATTTTTGAGAAGATTTTCAAAAGCTTGGATTTTTAAGAAGATTTTCGGAAGCGTGGATTTTTAAGAAAATTTTCGAAGGAGTGGATATTTACGAAAATTTTCAAAGGCGTGGATTTTTAAGAAAATTTTCAAAAGCGTGGATTTTTAGGACATTTTTCAAAAGCGTGGATTTTTAAGACAATTTTCAAAGGCGTTGATTTTTAAGAAACTTTTCAAAGGTGTGGATTTTTAAGAAAATTTTCAAAAGCGTGGATTTTTAAGTGATTTTTCAAAGGCGTGGATTTTTAAGACAATTTTCAAAGACGTCGATTTTTAAGAAACTTTTCAAAGTCTTGGATTTTTAGGAACGTTTTCAAAGGCGTTGATATTTAAGAAAATTTTCAAAGGCGTGGATTTTTAAGAAAAATTTCGAAGAAGTGGATATTTAAGAAAATTTTCCAAGGAGTGGATGTATAAGAAAATTTTCGAAGGAGTGGATATTTAAGAACATTTTCAGAGGCGTGTGTTTTTAAGAAATTTTTCAAAGGCGTGGATTTTTAGAAAAAAAATTAAAGGCGTAGATTTGTAGAAAAAAATTAAAGGCGTGGATTTTTAAGAAATTGTTCACAGGCGTGGATTTTTAGAAAAAAATTAAAGGCGTAGATTTTTAGAAAAAAAATTAAAGGCGTAGATTTTTAGAAAAAAAAATTAAAGGCGTAGATTTTTAGAAAAAAAAATTAAAGGCGTAGATTTTTAGAAAAAAAATTAAAGGCGTAGATTTTTAGAAAAAAATTAAAGGCGTAGATTTTTAGAAAAAAAATTAAAGGCGTAGATTTTTAGAAAAAAAAATTAAAGGCGTAGATTTTTAGAAAAAAAATTAAAGGCGTAGATTTTTAGAAAAAAAATTAAAGGCGTAGATTTTTAGAAAAAAATTAAAGGCGTAGATTTTTAGAAAAGAAATTAAAGGCGTAGATTTTTAGAAAAAAAAATTAAAGGCGTAGATTTTTAGAAAAAAAATTAAAGGCGTAGATTTTTAGAAAAAAAATTAAAGGCGTAGATTTTTAGAAAAAAATTAAAGGCGTAGATTTTTAGAAAAAAAATTAAAGACGTAGATTTTTAGAAAAAAAATTAAAGGCGTAGATTTTTAGAAAAAAAAATTAAAGGCGTAGATTTTTAGAAAAAAAATTAAAGGCGTTGATTTTTAAGACAATTTTCATTGGGGCCCCTTCCATTAGCGAGTTGGGGACGTTCGGTTTGTTTCAACAACATCAGGGGGCCTATTCTGTAACTTTTTAACAACTTTACTCATTGTTTATTTTACAACAATTTCTTTTGTTTGTTTTATTGTTGTTACAAAAACAAAAGGAATTTAAACAGTATCGAAAGTTGTTAAAAGTTACAGAATAGGCCTACAGGACACCGGGGAAATAAAATACCCGGGGGTGACCAAAATCTAGCTTAAAGGACGGCAGCTGGTACCTTAGTATCACTTGCGGGCAGATGTCGAGTCGACAAATATGGTCGCTTTTGGAAAGTGGTTGGCGTAGCAGAAACAGCGAAATGTGAATGTCGGTTTGGAGCAAGCCAAGCTTATTCCATTTTCGTCGGTAGCATCTGACCCGTATTGGACGGCTACAAACAGCGTCTGTATTCCAGAGGAACGGCTGAACAAAAAAGACGGAAAACTATAAACGCTTCAGAAGGCAACGGGAAACCACTGAAGTAAAATCCCTTGAAAACCATACAATTACAATGAATACAGGAAATAAGAAACTGCCCTCAGTCTCCGGCAATTCGAGGGTTCTAAGAATCCCCGGAGGTAAAACCAAACTAAACGTAGGAACGTGGAATGTCAGAAGTCTTTATGAACTTGGGCAACTGAACAATACCATAAACGAGATGAAAAGGTTACAGATAGATGTGCTGGGCATTAGTGAAACTTGGTGGACCGAATATGGAGAATTTGTATCTCAAGATATAAAAGTTTATCACTCCGGAAATCCTGAAGGAATTCATAGAAGAGGTGTCGCAATTCTGAACAAAACAAAATAGCTGCCAGCGTCACTGGATGGGTTCCAGTATCAGATAGGGTCATGATGGTAAAAATATCTGGAAAACCAATAAATATAAACATAATACAAGTTTATGCACCCAATTCTGATAGCAATAACGACGAAATAGAACAGTTCTAAAACGACTTGGAAAAATTGTTGAAAATGACAAAACCGCAAACCGAGCAAATAAATAAGCAATGTCAGGAAATTGAACGACTTAAAATACATCATGACGACTTCAATCTCCACAAAAAAATAAAAGATACATCTGGTATTTATCCAAAGAGATCGTCAACATTTATCTACAATTATAATAAAGTAGCAATATATGAAACTGCAGAAAAGAAAAAACTAAAGGAAGAATATATTAAACCAACGAACATCCTTCTCCAACTCTGGGGATGAAATTAATTTTACAGGGACACCCATTACTGAGACTGAATTACAACTAGCTATTATGTTAATGAAAGATCAAAAGGCAATGGGTCCAGACGAAATACCTGCCGAGGTACTTAAGTTAATAGACGGAAATAACACCAAGCTTCTTTTAAAACTATTCAACAATATATATAAAACAGGACAATATCCCCAAGATTGGCTCAAATCAAGATTTATCACAATACCCAAGAAAAGCAATGCGAAGAACTGCAGCGACTATAGACTAATAAGTCTAATGAGCCATGCTCTTAAAATACTTTTAAAAATAATACATAGACGAATCTATCCGATCTGCGAAGCACACATGGGGCAAACACAATTTGGATTCAAGGAAGGCATGGGAACACGAGAAGCATTACTAGCTGTATAAGTATTAATACAAAATTGTCGAGAGGTACAAAAAGATGTATTTTTATGTTTCGTTCGATACGGTAAATCATGATAAATTGATAGAGATCCTACTTTCAATCGGATTAGAAGACAGTGATATAAACTGCATTAAAAACCTATACTGGAAACAGATAGCAAACATTCAAGTAGATAATAAATTAACTGACGATGTTCCAATTTCAAGAGGTGTAAGACAAGGCTGCATATTGTCCCCTCTTTTATTTAACATATATTCCGAGAAAATATTCGAAGAATCTGTACGTGGAAAGAATATTGGTATCCAACTAAACAACATCTTAATTAATAATATACGCTATGCCGATGACACCGTATTAGTAGCAAGCAGTATAGCTGGACTACAAAAATTAATAGACGCAGTAACACAAAATAGCGAAATATACGGATTAAAAATCAACGTCAAGAAGACAAAATATATGGTAGTAAGCAGGAATCATGCCGACAATAATACGCCACTAGAGATAAATAACGATGAAATAGAGCGAGTAACAACCTACAAATACCTCGGAATTCAAATCAATGATAAATGGGACATATCAAGAGAAATTAAATGCCGAATAGAAATGGCAAGAAACAATTTCTTCAAACATAACAAAGTTTTACTTAGCCACGACATAAGTCTTACTACAAAAACACGATTTGTAAAATGTTACATATGGTCCGTTTTATTGTACTCTGCGAAAACACGGACTTTGAAAGCTGTAGATGAAAAAAGACTGAACTCGTTTGAAATATGGATATATCGTCGAATTTTAAAGATCCCATGGACCGAGTGCATTACAAACGAAGGTGTGTTAGAACGCATTAATGTCGAACGCCAATTAATAAAAAATATAAAAACAGAAAAAACGGCATATCTTGGTCACATTATGAGGCATGAAAAATGTAAGCTTCTGCAAACAATTATCCAAACAAAAATCGATGGGAGAAGACCGAGAGGGCGACGGGAAACATCATGGGTCAAAAACATTCAAGATTGGACTAGACACCATAATGAAAGAACTCTTCTGAATGCGCCAAAAACAGAAACCTATACCATAATTACCAAATTATCATTATGTAATTGCATGATCGCTAAAACCCGAATATGGAATGGCAAATAAAGAAGAAGATTTTAAGAAAAATTTGGAAGGTTCAGATTTTTAGAAAAATTCATTTTTAAGAGAAACATTTTCCAAGGTTTGGATTTTTTTGGAAAATTTTTTTCAAAGGAAAGGAGTTTGAAGAAATTGTTTAAAGGCTTGGGTTTTTTAGACATTTTTTTCAAAAGCAAGGAGTTTCAAAAAATTTTTTCAAAGGTTTGGACTTTTTGGGATTTTTTTAAAGACGTGGATCTTTAAGATTTTCTAGATCAAAGGCGTGAAGTTTTAAGTATTTTTTTTAAAAAAATGGGTTTTTTAGATTTTTTTTCAAATACTTGGAGATTTTAAGAAATTCTTTTCAAAGGCTTAGATTGTCGGATTCTTTTTTTCAAAGACGTGGAGTTATAATAAAATCTTTCCAAGACGTGCATTTAAAAGAAAAATTAAATGCATGGAAAGAAAATTTTTCAAATACCCTCAGCCTTTAGGCTAAAAAGGCTATGGAAAACAGGCTGGCTGGTGCGCACGATAACTTTCTATTTGTTTAAAATTTTAAGCATCATAATATTTGTCCAAATTTAGTTTAAGATCCAAGGTCCAGTACATCCAACACAAAAGTTTAAACATTTTCGCTAAATGGTGTTCACGATAAGTATCGAAGGTAGTAACCGAATAGGTCATAACTTTACATATGTTAATATTATTTCCAGGCTTAGAATATTTTATTTTGAATATGGACTAAGTCGGCATACTCCTTCGTGTACTTCCCACATAAAATTTGGAAAATGTACAGTTTAACAGCTCGCTTCGGATCGTTTTCAAATTTCTTGCAACAAGTTCTTCTTGCGGGCTCTGCTACGACGGCGCATTCTTTTTAGAGGCAAGTACATACTTGCTGAGAAAATGGCCTACCGGCGCCATCTAAACAGGGTAGTATGTAAGATAATCCTCGAAGGGAGAACCCGATTTGGACCAAATGTTGTACATCGTATTATTTCTTAAAGACTAGGATTATTGACTGCAACGAACCACTTTTTCAGGTACCTCCCACATAAAGTTTGGAAAGAGTGCAGCATAAGGGCCCGTCTGGGATCGTTTTTAAATTTTTGGCAACTGTTGTTTATGCGCCCCGAGTTATGACGGAACATTTTTTTGGCAAATCCATATTCTTCAGAAAATGCCCCAAAATTAAAAAAACCTATAGACGTCAGAAGTATTGTGTTTACTTCTTTTATTTAGGTCTGAGGCTGATGGTATATCTCTCGGCACAGCTGATTCATACTTCATTACTTG
Source organism: Musca autumnalis (assembly GCF_047663935.1). NCBI lineage: Eukaryota > Metazoa > Arthropoda > Insecta > Diptera > Muscidae > Musca > Musca autumnalis. The sequence continues at coordinate 247,133,257 of NW_027411755.1, forward strand.
TTTATTTGTCAATCAGTCAAAATTGTTGTAGTAGACCAAAGCTTCTTCGAATTGACATTGCACTGGTTAAGAAGCTTCAACCATTTAGAGCGCCGTTGCTCAAGAACAAGCAAGTCTATCTTGCGGCACTCAGCTGCTCATTTTATGTATGTAAGTTGATCTGTCGTCAGCCCCGAGGCCTTCTGAGATATCATGTTAGAATCAGATCCTGCTAATCATGTTTTTGCATCCTCATTATAACTCCGACTATTTCACTGTGAAAGAACAAATTTGAGATAATTTGGAAGTTATGAACCACGAAAAATTAGGGTTGCCTAAAAGTATGCATTACACACGGTGGTAATGATATTCATATTCTTTATTTCATCTTTTTCAGGTTATGTTTAATCGCTTAAGCTGAATTAATGATAATATTTCAATCTCTGTTATATTCGATATGAATGCGACTAATGCGAGATCAACCTCACCTATCACCTATTGGAGTCGTGGGGCTTCCTTTATTGCGTATGTCACTAAAAGGCTCCGCCATCCCTATAAAACGTATTACCTTCAAGCCTCCAACATTTGATTTACGTTTTCATGAAATTAATTCACAACTTCAACGAGTTTGACAGCTTGAAGAAAATAAACTGGCCTTTCTATGTCACCTTCTAAACGTAGCATTTGCCTAAAAATATGCAACAAACATTGATGATAAATATTATATTTAAATAAAATATGTCTCACATAAGCTATCGGTTTAATTCTCCTTTTTAAAATAAAATTTATAGTCTTACATTCATTTATTTGGTCTCAGGCAAAGGCAGAAAGGTCCGCACTGAATTGATGAATTGTCTTTAATAGAACCGAACATATTCATCCTACGCTCTCATATGGTTTTGTGGTGTAGGTTATGACATGTTTGTCTGTTTCCTTTTTTGTGTATTTTTTAAGCTTATTCGTTTTTTTGTTTTCTTTTGTGTGTTTAGTTCATTCACTAGACCATAAAAAACTCTGGGTTACCTAAAAGTATGCACCACACATGATGGTGGTGAATACCATTAAATTTAATCGAATATTTTGTAAAACTGTCCCTTTAAATCCCTCTATTGAATATAATGTAAATACACATGTCCTTACTATCAATCAATACCCATGAATTCTTAACGAAATAGAAATTGACACAAAAAAGGGTTTCAAAACAAATCCAAAACTAAAAGCATGTGATGAGGTGAATGGGTAAACAAGGGCTAAAGGGAGTCTAAAAACAAAAAACTTTTACTTTTTACGATGACGTTTTTTTTGGCTATGGGTTGTTTTGTCTATTTTATTTTCTCGTTTGTTACAGTCGTTGAAACTGGCTGAAAGGGGTTTCACTTTTTCTACGAAAGCAAACTGCAAAATCATAGCAATCTGCTTTAGACCATTGCAAATAAAAAAACAGTAAAACTCCCCTGAAAAACAAAAAAAAAAAAATGCTGCGTAAACACTTTACTTTGGGATTTTGGGTTGGCATTGCCACTCTTTGGCATGTTTTTTGTGAACAAAACTCTTTAAGAGGAGTAGTAGGATCAACTAGAACAGCTACACCCTGACTGCCAGTAAAACCTAGAACATATTGTGTTCACGTACTCTTTGCATTTGTAATGTATTCTCATTTAATGCCAATTTGTTTGCTGTGTTCGTTTTTGTTTTCATGGTTACTTAAACGCAACGTGAGGCAAAGGAGGAAAGGAAATTCATTTAGGTTTTGCCTTAAAATTCAACAACAAGATATTTTATTTGTTTTTCATTTGGTTCTTGTTTTGAGGGTAATGTGTTTTTGTTTTGTACTTTCAGGTTCATTCATTCATTTATTTGCCATCATCCTTTAAATTGACGTCATAGTAAATTTCCACTTGAATTTCACAAAAATAGCAACAACAATAACAACAAAATCATTCAATGTTTTCCCTTTCACCCACTTTTTGCCATAACATTGTAGCAGCATTTGTAATTTGGCCACCAGATTTAGATGACGTGACCGAGTTTTACCCGAAAGAAAGTATTAAAGCAATAGCCAAAGAGGAGGTTCAAAGCTATTCAAAGGAAAAAACGAAAACAAAAAACCCCTCATAAAAATGCCATAACGTTTTGTGTTAACCATCAAAATAACATCCTGTCAACAATTACACAGACTGTAAATTCTAAAGTGTAGCCTAATGATGATGGTGAAGTTTTTTTGATGAGCAACAACACATTGGTACGTTTAATGGTAAATTTTTTGTTAAATGCTTTTTGTTTTCAGGTAGGGACCATTAGAGTTTGTTAAAAATATTTTCAAGGACCACTTGTTCAATATTCTTAAATTCGAAAATAATTATTTAAGAGCATTTATCATAGACTCAGTCTTGAATTTTGAATCTTTGAATATACCAAGAAATTTTCAGAAGGATATGGGTGTTAAATACTTTTGGCAGAATGAAAATTGTCAAAATTTGGAATCACATGAGGTTAATAATCCATTACCAAGTAATGTAAAAAACCTACCTCATTATTTTATACATTACCAAGTTATGAGTAATGTGGGTTTTAAAAAAATGATAAAGAAACTTTTCAAAAGGTAGGGCTTTGAAGAAAATTCTGAAAGGCATGGATAAAAAAATCAAAGGATTTTTCAAAAAATTCCAAAATTTTTTAGAAAATTTTCTTTGAAGAAAATTCCGAAAGGACATGGATAAAAAAATCAAAGGATTTTTCAAAAATTCCAAAATTTTAAGAAAAATTTCAAAAGCATGGTTTTTTGAAAACAATTTTAAAGGCATGGATTTGTAAATTCCTTCGGAAGATGTTTAAGAAAAATATCAAAGCGTAGACTTTCAGCAACAATTTATTTTCTTTCAAAAAATCTGCAAGTGCCCGAAATTTCAAGAAAAGTTTCAAAGTCATCAGTTTTTAAGAAAAATTTTAAAGGAGTGGGTTTAAAAAAATAAATAAATAAGTGGATTAAAAAAACATCGATTATTAAGACAATCTTCAAGGGCGTGGGTTTCAAAATAATTTTCAAATTAGTGGATTTAAAAAAATCATTGAAATTGAAACAATTTTCAAGTGCGTGGATTTTTAAGAAAAATGTCAACATCATCAATTTTAAAGAAAGTCGTGGACAATTTTCAATGGAATAGATTTCCAAAAAAATTTCAAAGCCAAAGATTTTTAAGAAATTTTCAATGACATGGATTTCTAAAAACTTTTTTCAAAGACATGCATTTCTAAGAAAATATTTCCAAGTCATGGATTTTAAAGAAAATTTTTCAAAGGCATGCATTTTTATACCCTCAGCCTTTAGGCTATGAAGGGTATATACACTTTCATACGGGCAAAATGTGCCTCATCGAAATAATGGTTTTAGACCCCAAGTATGTTTGGACGAAATGTGTTTCAGACAATTTGGAGTCGATTGAGCAATGTCCGTCCGTCTGTCTGTCTGTCTGGCTGGCTGGAGCGCACGATAACTCTAGAACGGGTGAACCGATTCGGTTCAAATTTTGGCTTTCGCAATATTTTGCCCAAACTTAGTTTAAGTTCGAAGATGGACTATATCGGTCCACCCCTTCCGGTACCTCCCCCACAAAAATTCGAAAATGTTCGGAAAATTTGAAGGGATTAACCGATATGGTCCATACTTTGCCCATCGTGGAGCGTGTACCAGACTTAGATCAGGTTTTAATATGGACTCAATTGGTCCACTCCGTCGGGTACCTCCCACACAAAAATTTGGAAAAGTTCAGTTTAGGACCATCTCTCGAATCGCTTTGATTTTTGCTTTAGCAACTTGTATTCACTGCCTTCCATACGACGGTATAAGTTTCCTCAGGGGCAAGTCCATACTTCCTGAGAAAATAGCCTGAAAGTTGCAAAAAAACCCCTATGACACCGTGTGAGGAGGTTGGAGGGCAAAATAACTCTCGAACAGGTCTGCCGATTCAGTCCAAAGTTTGGTCTTAGTAATATTTTGTCCAAACATAGTTTAAGTTCGAAGATAAGCCATATCGGTCCACTCCTTCAGGTACCTCCCCCACAAAAGTTCAAAAATGTTCGGTAAAATTGTGCGTACGATAACTCTTGAAGAGAGTGGCCGAATGGGACCATACTTTACACATCTTAATATATCTACCAGATATAGATCAGGTTCAAATATGGACTATATTTGTCCACTCCATCCGGTACCTCACACACAAAATTTCGGATACATGTTCACATTAAGACCTGCTTTCGAATCACTTTGATTTTTGTTGAAGCAACTTGCATTCGCTGCCTCAATTGCGATGGTAAAAGTTGTTTCAGGGGCAAAGTCCGCAAAACTTTTGATCTCTAATCCTAATCAACATTTTTGTCAGTTCAAACGCCCAAAATTCCCTAAATACATGCGTTTTTTTTGGGAAAAAATTGTTTCAATATACACAGGCTGAGGGTATATCTCTGTCGGCCAAGCCGACTGATACTTTTTTACTTGTTAAGAAACATTTTCATGGGCTTGGATTATTCAGAACAATGTTCAAATGAGTGGATTTTTAAAAAAGTTTTTCAAAGTCGGGGATTTCTAAGAAAATTATTCAAAGGCCGGGATTTTAAAAAAAAGTTTTTCAAAGACGTGGATTTTTAAGAAAATTGTTCAAAGGCGTGAATTGTTAAAAACATTTTTTCTAAAGGCGTGGATATTAAGAAGATTTTCAAAGGTGTGGATTCAAAAAAAATTTTCAAAGACGTGGATTTAAAGTACATTTCTAAAGGTGTGGATTGTTAAGAAAATTGTTCAATGGCGTGGATGTTAAGAAAATTTTCAAAGGCGTGGATTTTAAAGAAATTTATTAAAAAAAAACTAAACACGTGGATTTTATGAAATTTTTTTCAAAGGCGCGATTTTTTTAAGAAATTTATTTCAAAGTCATGGATTTTGCAGATTTTTTAAAAGTCGTGGATTTTACAATTTTTTTCGAAGGCGCGGATTTTGCAGGTTTTTTTCAAAGGCGTGAATTTTACAGCATTTATATTTGCAAAGGTTCCGCCTTAGGGGAGCATAGCTGTGTGCTACCGGACGCGTCCACAGGTTGCGGATAGTGGAAATCCCCATAGATATATGGGGCAGCTGCGAATTAAATAAGCAGTCGCGGACAATATAGCGGTTTTGAGAGGAGGGTCACGCCGTATCACTAGTAAATTCTGAGTGCCATCGATACTCAAAGCGTCGTGGCGAGTCATAGGCGCCAATAAATAACCTATTGTGGCTTTTACATTGACACCGTAAAAGATTGCATATCACATGACATGCTTGGAGGTCAAGTGAAATGCAAAGCATCGTGGAAAAGGCAGCGTACCTGCCACCAAGCTAGGCTCTTAGAGACTAATCACCTGTAACTGCCGAAATTTAAATGATTCGAGTATTCACAACGAAAATAAATGAAAATGGAACCGAAAATCAGATGACGACCAGGAAATTACGGAAAAGGACACGATTTGCACAGTGGAATGTTCGCACACTATACCAACTTGGCAACTTTGCACAGCTCAGTGCCGAGTGTGAAAGATTGAAGATCGATTTGATAGGTTTGAGCGAAGTACGTTGGAATGGTAGTAGTGAATTGAGAGATGTCAAAGGTGGACTGCTTTTATACTCAGGTATGCCAAATGAAGATGACCCACATATACGAGGGGTTGGCATTTACTTAAGGCGGCAATTAGCTCAATCCCTTATTAAGTGGCAGCCCATTTCAGAAAGAATAATAACAGCCCAAATAAAAAAAAATAAAAATTTGCAAAGTCATGGATTTTGCGATTTTTTCAATGGCGTCGATTTTTAAGAATTTTTTCCTTTAAAGTGTGGATTTACAAAAAAAAATCAAAGGTGTGGATTTTAAAGACATTTTTTTCAAAGACGTGAAATTAAATTTTTTTAAAGACGTGGATTTAATTTTTTTTTCAAAGACGTGTATTTTAAAGATTTTTTTTTCAAAGTCGTGGATTTTAAAGAACATTTTTTTCAAATGCTTGTACTTTAAAGAAAACTTATTTCAAAGGCGTGGATTTTTGAGATTTTTTAGAACATTTTTTTAAATGGAAACTTTTCTCAAAGGCCTGGATTTTTGAAGATTTTTTGGAAAATTTTTGAAAGTAGTGGATTTTTAAAAACTCTTTTCAAGGGCTTTGATTTTTAGGATTTTTAAAAAATTTTGGAAAGTTGTGGATTTTTAACAATTTTTTTTTTCAAAGGCGTGGATCTTTGAGGCCTTTTTTTTTGAAAGGCGTCGATTTTAAGAAAATTTTTGGAAGTCGTGGATTTTTAACAAAACTTTTGTTCAAAGGCTTGGTTTCTTGGAACAATATTCAAAGGCGTGGAAATTTATTAACGGTTTTCAAAGGCTTGTATTTTAAAGAAAATGTTAAAAGGCCTGGACTTAAGCAAAATTTTATAAAAAGTTTGCGATTACCAATTTTCAAGAAAAAAAAATGAAAAGACGTGGATTTTAAAGATTTTTTTTCAATGCCGTGGGTTTTATAGAAATTTTTTGCACAAGGCATGGATTTTAAAGAATATTTTGTTTCTAAGGCGTGGATTTTAAAGAATATTTTTTTTTCAAAGGCGTGGATTCTAAAGAATATTTTTTTCAAAGGCGTGGATTCTAAAGAATATTTTTTTAAAAGGCGTGGATTCTAAAGAATATTTTTTTCAAAGGCGTGGATTCTAAAGAAATTTTTTGCAAAAGGCGTGGATTCTAAAGAATATTTTTTTCAAAGGCGTGGATTCTAAAGAATATTTTTTTCAAAGGCGTGGATTCTAAAGAAATTTTTTGCAAAAGGCGTGGATTCTAAAGAATATTTTTTTCAAAGGCGTGGATTCTAAAGAATATTTTTTTCAAAGGCGTGGATTCTAAAGAATATTTTGTTTCAAAGGCGTGGATTTTAAAGAATATTTTTTTCAAAAGCCTGGATTTTAACGAAACTTTTTCCAAAACATGTAATTTAGAGATTTTTTTCAAATAATTGAATAAAAGAACATTTTTGTTAAAGACTTGTATTTAAAATAAATATTTCTAAAGACTCGTGGATTTTAAAGAATACTTATGTTCAAAGGCCTGGATTTTTCAGAACAATGGACACGGTGCTCTTGAAACAATTTTAAATGGAAGGTGCTTACACCTTGGAAGTTTTTGCGGATTCTGAAACTACAATGTTCATAGATGAGAGAAATCAAAAAACAAAAAAAATCGCCGGAGCGCTTTTTAAATAAATCGCGATTTAAGTTGACATTTTTAGGGGTTGTTTAAGTTTTTTCAATTTTGCTTAGAAACCGCAAGCCCTATCAAAATGTGACTAAAGAAAATGTTGTAGCAATGAAAATTCTCTACAAGATTGACATTTACGGTATTTTCGTAGTTTTTACCATTTTTGAGATATAGAAGTTCAAATTGGGACAATGCACTGACTGTATCGCCCCCTTATAAAACAATGTCATGAAGGGTGCGCCTTAACTAACTTTTGATGAAAACCGCTTACACAGGGAACGTTTTTGTGAATTCTGAAACAGCAATATTCATAGATAAGAAAAATCCAAAAACAAGAAAAAATCGCTGTAGGGATTTTTAAATAAATCGCGGTCAAAATTTACATTTTTAGGTGTTTTTTAGGTTTTCACGATTTTGCTTGGAAATCGTAAGTCCAATCTAAATGGAGCTAAAGAAATTTTTGTAGCTGTGAAAATTCTCTAGAGGATTGACTTTTATCATTTCTCCCCAGCCTGTACCATTTTTGAGATAAAGAAGCTCAGTTTACATTTTTAGGTTTTTTTGTTAGGGTTTCGCGATTTTGCTTGAATACGGTAAGTCTTATCGATAGGGGACCTGAGAAAATCTTAAAGCTGTGAAAATTCTCTACATGACTGACTTAAGTAACTTATCCTAGGTTGTAACATTTTTTAGATATATAAGTTTAATTTGGGAATTTGCAGTCATGACATTGTTGGGGGCGATACATAATTGAATTGTCCCCATTTGAACTTCTATATCTCAAAAACGGTAAAACCGACGAGAATATCATAAAGGTCAATCTTGTAGAGAATTTTTATAGCTACAACATTTGTTGTACTCCCATTTTGATATAACGTGCGGTTTCTAAGCAAAATCGCGAAAACCTAAACAACCCCTAAAAATTTCAACTTAAATCGCGATTTATTTAAAAAGCGCTCCGGCGACTTTTTTGTTTTTTGATTTTTCTCATCTATAAACATTGTAGTTTCAGAATCCGCAAAAACTTCTGAGGTGTAAGCACCTTCCATTTAAAATTGTTTCCGTGTGGATTTTTAAGAAAAAAATTTCAAATATTAAAGTCATCGATTAAAAAAAAAATTAATTGCGTGGATTTTTAGGAAATTTTTCAATGCGTGGATTTTTAAAAAAAATCAAAAGCGTGGATTTCTTAAATTCAAAAGCTTGGATTTTTTAAGAAAATTTTCAAGAGCGTGCAATTTTAAGAATATTTTTCAAAAGTGTAGATTTAGGATTTAGGATTAAACAAGTAAGAAAAGCGTTAAGTTCGGTCGGACCGAACTTTTTATACCCTCCACCACAAATTTCAGCCATTTCGGTGGATTAATGTGGCCACAACCTTCAAAATACCGAAATTCGGAAGGTACCGTTCTATGGGGGCTATATGATGGCGTGGACCTATACCTACAAATTTCTGGGGGAAAGTTTTATACGCCTAAAGAAGACTAAATACCAAATTTCAGCCATTTCGGTGTGATAATGAGGCTAAAACGTTCAAAATATCGAAAATCGGGAGATATTGTATTATGGGGGCTATATCAACACGTGGACCTATATAAACATTTTATAGTAGAAATGTTTCTTAGCCTCTGTAAACACAAAATACAAAGTTACAACCTATTCTTTGGTCAAATGGGTCTAATACATTCAAAATATATTAAAATGACGCGTACTTTATAAGGGGCCTTATGTGGGGGCTATACCAAAACGTGGACCAACTTTGGTTGGAATATTTTTTGGCCTCTGGAGACACAAAGTACCAAATTACAACCAATTCGGTGGTAAAATGAGCCAAATATCTTAAAAATTCCTTAAAACGACGACCCGTCACGCGTCATTTTGTATGGGGGCTATACGAAAGCGTGGACCTACATAGCCCGCTTTCAATACCAAAAGTCCTACGTAAATATAACATATTTTCCCAAAATTTCATCAACCTACGTCAATCCGTTCGGACGCTAGAGTGATTTCCACAGACGGACAGACGGACGGACATGGCTATATCGATGTAGAATTGCACGCTGATCAAGAATATATATACTTTGTGGGGTCTACAATGATTATTTTGAGTAGTTACAAACGTAGTGACAAACTTAATATACCCCCATCCTATGGTGGAGGGTATAAAAGTTAAAGTCATCGATTTTGAAGAACATTTTTAATTCGTCGATTTAAAAAAGTCAAAGTCATCGATTTTTATGAAAAAAGAGAATCATTAAAAAGTGGTGGATTTTTAAGAACAAATTTTCAAAAGCATGTTTTTTAAGAAAATGTTCGAACTTAAGAGCGTTATCGAAGGTGGGAATGTTTAAAAAAAATGTATAGGTTTAGATTTTTTAGAAAGACTTCAAGGTAAGAAAAAAATGAAAGCCGTGATTTTTGTTTTTGAAAACGATTTAAAATACCCTCGCGAAATAATGGCTGAACTAATTTAATATTTTCCGCCAGCATGACATGAGTTTGGTTCTGGATTTGTAGATAGACGGGTGCTGAAACACTTTTTCCAGTGGATGAAAGACTAGGAAAATAAAAAAAAAAACAGTCTTATACGAGTATGTCCTCATACCCCTACCGAAGACCTTGGCCAACTTTATCACATTGAGATGGAAAACATTGATTATGTGTATGTTGAGATGCGAAAGAGAATTTGGCAACAGAGAGATATAGCGTGACATTATTAACAATAATAAATACCCCGCAGAATAAATTCCAAAATATTATGGTGAATATATATAGCCAATAAGCGCGGCACTTTGGAAGCAAAGCTGCTTGAAACCGGAGGCACAAGCTGATATCGTCTATGCAAGTTAGCATGATCTGTAGCCCTGTACGTTCAAAGGTATTCTATGCCATTTCCTTCTTCTTTTTTTTTGTATTTCTGCTGCTCATACAAACAAAATTCTACTTGCGAATGCCGTCGACATCGGATCAAGTAACAAGGTCTGTTGCTGTTACAGCTAGAATATACTACCTTATTTTTTGTAAGCTGGAGGTTAAATCATATATCCGGTTTCTTCACCATATCCATGTCGGAGCTGAAAACACTGTGGCTTTATATCAGCATGAAGTTATTGCCGATGTCATGAACTTAATTATATTGCGGGTGTTTTGTTCCTGGTTTTTGTTAAAGCCAGTGTTATTTCCATTTTTTGTAAACACAGACTCTCATAAAGCATGTTTCTCTAAGTATTGCATGTCAAAACGGCTTGCCTAATGCCTGTCGGCATGTGTGCTCCTCACTACGAACGAGTATGTAATCTGGTCCTGCAGTAGTAACAGAGTAATTAATTACGGTCTTTGTGTAGTTTAGGCTTTTGCAACGCTATCATCATCATCATCAACAACACATCAACGCCACGCCACCTCTCGCCACAACCGCCATCAAAAACGGGGCCAGCCTCCTTCGTGACAATCTTGCACAGAACATCATGACACGTTTTAATGAATGTTTGTCTTTGCCAGCCAGCCTGCCTGCTACTGCTGCAACTGCCTCTATGTTACTGCTTTTGGTTTAAGTCAACAGAGTTTGTCTCCTCCTCGTCGTCGTCGTAACTAACTAACAAAGCCCTCATATAAAAGCCGAATATCTCTAAACAAAGCAGTTCCACAGCCAACCCATATGACTTGTTGTTTGACGCCAAGGGCAATGATTAGGGGATTGGGTGGGGGAAGGATGTGTGCTTTAGATCTTTAACTGCAGTGAATGTTGATATTTGCCAAGACGGTGACGACGACAACGACAACAACGAAGCGTGGCTGCGACTAATTGTTATTTAATTTGTTGGCGCCTTTTAAGGGGTCTTTTGAGTGTCACGCCGCTATGCAGGGGTTTTGGGCAAAATTGTCTTCAACAGCTTCGCCTTTTTTTGTACGTCTTTATTTTTGGACATGCTATTGAGCTGCCCTGAAATTGACCATCATTAGCGAAAGTGACAAATGGCATGAATGTCACATGTGTTTGGAACAGAGATGTTCATTAAAGATAAAACTGATATTAAGGCAATTATAAAGACGGGTGGGATAATTTGATTTTCTAAATGTGAATTTTCCAGGACCAAAAGACCACCAATCGTTGATTTTTAGGGACAACTTTTTCAAGGACCAGCAAACCACACAATTTAGATTTTTAAAAACAAATTTCTCAAAGACAAATTTTTTTTAAAAAATGTTTTGCAGGTTTAAAATACCACTAATTAAAAAATAATTTTCCATGACCAAAAGACCACTAAACGTGGATTTTCTAACTGACCACAAAGCGGGAATTTTTTTTAAAAATATATTTTTTTCCGGGACCAAACCACCACCACTAAACGTGCATTTTTTAAATAATATTTTCCAGGAATTATGTTTTTAAACTGGTCGGGGCATTTAAAAAAATTTCCAGGGCATAGATATAAAAAAATACTAGGACGAGGATTTAAAAAAAAAGAATATTTTCCAACACGCGATAAAAAAAGTTCCAGGACGTGGATTTAAAAAAAGTATTTTTCCAGGACGTGCATACAAAAAAAAATGTTTTTCCAGGACGTGTATATAATAAAATTCCAGGAAATGGAAAAATATTTTTCCAGGGTGTGGGTTTTTTAAAAAAATATTTTTCCAGAGCTTGGATTATTAAAAAAAAAATATTTTTCCAGAGCGTGGATTTAAAAAAAAAATATTTTTCCAGAGCGTGGATTTAAAACAAAAAAAAAAAACAATTTTCTAGGACGTGGATTTAAAAAAAAAACAATTTTCTAGGACGTGGATTAAAAAAAAAACAATTTTCTAGGACTTGGATTTTTTAAAATCAAATTTCCTAGCATGTGGATTTTTTAAAATCAAATTTCCTAGCATGTGGATTTTTTGAAAAAAAAATCCTAGCATGTGGATTTTTTGAAAAAAAATCCTAGCATGTGGATTCTTTTAAAAAACACAATTTTCTAAGTCTTGGATTAAAAAAAAACAATTTTCCAGGACGTGGATACAAAAAAAATTACAACAAATGGCAAAATATATCCCAGGGAGTGGATTTGTTATAAAGATATGTTTCCAGAGCGTGGATTTTTTAAAAAAATATTTTTCTAGGGCGTGGATTTAAAACCACAAAAAAAAGTTTGTGACGTGGATTAAAAAAACATTTTTCTAGGACTTGGATTTTTTAGAAAACAAAATTCCTAGCATGTGAATTTTTTAAAAAACTATTTTCTAGGACGTAAATTAAAAAAAAAAGTAAAAAAGTGTCAGTCGGCTTTGCCGACAGATATATGCCCTCAGCCAATGTGAATCGAGACTTTCACCTCCGCACAGATCGAATGTATTTAAGGTCTTTTCAGACATTTGAACTTGCCAACAAAAATGTGGATTAGGAATTAACTGCACTAAGACACAAATGTTGAACTTTTGTTGGGCAGGTACCCTTAGGAAGGACCGATATGGGCCATTTTAGAAGTTAAACTAAATTTGGTAAAATATTGAAGATCCAAAGTTTGGACCAAATTGGTTGCCCCATTCAAGTGATATTGTCCTAGCATTTTAGTGACATTTTTTTAAATTTTGGGGAGAAGTACCGAAAGTTGTGGACCGGTATTGCCCATGAACTAAGTTGGGATATAATATGACGAAGACCAAATGTTGGACCAAATCGGTTGAACAGTTCGAGAGTTGTCGTGTTCTCCGACCGCCACATATGGTGACAAAGGGGTTTTTTACACCTTTCGGGCTGTCTCCCAAGAAATATGGACTTGCCCCTGAAAAAACTTTTACCGTCGTAATGGAGGTAGCGAATGCAAATCGCTTCAACAAAACTCAAAGTGATTCGAGAGCAGGTCTTAAAGTGAACTTATCCGAAATTTTGTGTGAGAGGTACCAGAAGGAGTAGACAAATATAGTCCATATTAGAACCTGATCTATATCTGGTAGATATTAGGATGTGCAAAGTATGGATTACATCGGTCACTCTCTTCAAGAGTTATCGCAAAAATTTTCCGAACATTTTTGAGCTTTTGTGGGGGAGGTAGGTACCTGAAGGAGTGGGCCGATACAGCCCATCTTCGAATTTAAACTATGTTTTGATAAAATATTACGAAGCCCAAATTTTGGACCGAATCGACAGATCCGTTCGAGAATTATCATGCGCTCCAACCACTACACAAGGTGTCATAGGGGTTTTTTGCACCTTTCCGGCCATTTTCTCAGGAAGTATGGACTTGCCCCTGATGAAACTTCTACCGTCATATGGGGGAAAGTGAATACAAGCTGTTGCAACAAAAATCAAAGCTATTCCAGAGCAGGTCCTAAACTGAACTTATCCGAAATTTTGTGTGGGTGGTACCTGAAGGAGTGAACCGATTGAGTCCATATTGAATCCTCGTCTAAGTCTGGTAAAAATTTTACTATGTGCAAAGTATGGACCAAATCGGTTACTCCCTTCAAGAGTTATCATGCCCACAAATTTTGCGAACATTTTGGAACTTTTGTGGGGGAGGTACCGGAAGGAACTTAAAGTAAGTCTAAGTTAATTTGAACCGAGTCGGTTCATCCATTCGAGAATTATTGTGCGCACCAGCCAGCCAGACAGACAGACGGACGGACATTGTTAAATCAACTCTAAATTGTCTGAAACACATTTCGTCCAAACATACTTGGGGTCTAAAACCATTATTTCGATGAGGCACATTTTGCCCGTATGAAAGTGTATATACCCTTTCTAGCCTAAAGGCTGAGGGTATAAAAATAAGATTTTAGATTTTCCTAAAAAAGTAAATTCTGAGACTTGGATTTTTAAAAAACAAATTTCTAAGACTTGTATTTTTTAAAAACAAATTTCTAGGACGTAGATTTTTTAAAAAATTACTTTCTAGTTCAAGAATTTAAAAAATCCAGTCGTAGATTTTTTAAAAAATATTTTTCCAGGTCTTAAATTTTTTAAACAACCCTTTTCCTGGTCGTAGATTTTTTAAAAAAATATTTTTCCAGGTCGTAGATTTTTTAAAAAATAGTTTATGTTTTAAGGAAATATATTTTCAGGGCGTAGATTTCAAAAAATATTTTTCCATTGCTTGAATTTTATAAAAAATTTTTTGCTTTTTTTTAAATATTTTTCCATAGCTTGGATTTAAAAAAAAAAAACAAGTAAGAAAGTATCAGTCAGCTGAGCCGACAGAGATATACCCTCAGCCACGTACCCGAAGAAAAAAAAGTTTTTTACCTGTTGGGAAAATTTTCCAGGATGGAAAGGGTCGCAAAAAACTACATGTTGCAACAAAATTCAGAATGATCCAAGACGAGTGAATTTTTTCCAAACTTTGGGTAGGGTGTACCCATAGGAGTGATCCGATGTAGTACGTATTCGGACCTAATACAAATCTGTAGGAAATATATTTTTTTTATTAGTCTATGGATATTTTCCTTACAGACTATATAATTAAATATGTTGTACTTAATTTTCTGAATTAAAATATATTACAATTTTACTTTTCAATTTACAAAGTTTGAGCTAAATCGATTTCTCTCTTAAAGGGTTATTTAACACATTAGCCAGTTTAGGTGGTGCCGATAAGATTTTCTGGACCTTTTTGGGTCATTATCTCAGGAAGTATGGACTTTTCCACGAAAAAAATTACAACGTCGTAACAGGGGCCGCAAGTGCAACCTGCTGCGTCACAAATTAATAAGATCAGAGAGGAGTTGTTAAACTATACTTTTTCCAAATTTTGTGTGGGAGGTACTCAAATGAGTGGGCCGATATAGTCCATATTAGAACTCGATCTATGCCTGAAAGTAATATTATCAATAGCAAAGTTTGGCTCAAATCGGTTATTCCCTCCTAGAGTTATCATGATCACAATCTTGACGAAAAATTTTGAACCTTTGTGGGGGAGGTACCGGAAGGAGTGAACCGATATGGTCTATCTTCGAATTTAAACTAAGTTTGGACAAAATATTGAAAGACCTAAAATTTTAACCAAATATGTTGATCCGTTCGAGAGTTATCGTGCACTCCAACTACGACACATGGTATTATATGGGTTGTTTGCAGTTTTCGTGCTGATTTCTGAGGATATATGGACTTGCTCCTGAAAAAAATTATATCGTCGTAATGGGGGTAGTGAATACAAGTGGCTGCAACAAAAATCAAAGCGATACGAGAGCAGGCCTTAAACTGCACTTAAGCAAAATTTTGTGTGGGAGGTACCCGAAAGAGTGAACCAATAGGGTCCATATTGGAACCTCATCTGTGTCTGGTAGAAATGCCACGATGTGCAAAGTATGGACTAATTCGGTTACTCCCTTCAAGAGTTATCGTGCGGACAATTTTTCCGAACATTTTTGAACTTTTGTGAGGGAGGTACCTGAAGGAGTGGACCGATATGGCCCATCTTCGAACTTAAATCAAATCTGGGCAAAATATTTTGATACCCAAAATTTGAACCGAATCGATTGATCCGTTCGAGAGTTATCGTGCGCACCAGCCAGACAGACAGACGGACAGACAGACAGACAGACAGACAGACGGACGGACATTGCTAGATCGGCTCAAAATTGTCTGAAACGGATATCGTACAAACAGTCTTGGGGTCTAAAACCATTATTTCGATGAGGCACATTTTTGGCCGTATCAAAGTGTAAATACCCTCTTTAGCCTAAAGTCTGAGGGTATAAATATGTTTCCAGAGCTTGGATTTAAAAACAACAAAAAAATAATTTTCTAGGACTTGGATTAAAAAAAAACAATTTTCTAGGACTTGGATTAAAAAAAAACAATTTTCTAGGACTTGGATTTAAAAAAACAAATTTTCTAGCATGTGGATTTTTTAAAAAAATAAGTTCTAGGACTTAAATTTTTCTAAAAAACAAAATTCTGAGACTTGGATTTTTTAAAAAACAAAATTTCTAGGACTTGTATTTTTAGAAAACCAATTTCCTAGAACTTTCTAGGTCGTGGATTTAAAAAAATACAGGTCGTAGATTTAAAAAAAAAATTCAGGTCGTAGGTATTTTAAAAAAATTTTTTCAGGTCTTAGTTCTTTAAAAAATATTTTTCGAGGTATTAGATTTTTTAAAAAACCTTTTTCCAGGTCGTAGATTTTTGCAAAAATAATTTATGTGTTAAGAAAATATATTTCCAGGGGGTAGATTTCAAAAAATATTTTTCCATTGCTTGAATTTTATAAAAAATTTTCCTTTTTTTAAAAAAAAAATATTTTTCCATAGCGTGGACCTAAAAAAAAAAATATTTAAAAACAAAAAAATCTAGGGCGTGGATTTTAAAACAAAAAAAAAATGTTTTTCCATGTCGTAGATTTTTTAAAAAACCCTTTTCCAGGTCGTAGATTTTTTAAAAATATATTTCCAGGACGAGTATGTTTTAAGAATATATATAATCCATGTCGTGCATTTTTTAAAAAATGTTTTTTCCGGGACGAGTATGTTTTAAGAAGATATATTTCCAGGGCGTAGATTTAAAAAATATTTTTCCATTGCTTGAATTTTATAAAAAAAAAATATTTTTCCCTTGCTTGGATTTTCAAAAAATGTTTTTCTAGGATTCGAAAAAAATCCAAAATTTTTTCAAGGCTCGAATTTTTTACAAAAACATTTTTCTAGGACTTGCATTTTTTTAAAAACATTTTCTAAGGAGTAGATTTTTTAATAATATATTTGCTTGGCGTGGATTTAAAAAAATAGTTTCTAGGACTCGACTTTTTTAATATTTATCTAGAATGTGAATTTTTTTAAATATTTTTCTAGTACGTGATTTTTTTTAAATATTTTTCTAGAATGTAATTTTTTATTTTAAATGGAAAATCATGGCTTGAACTTTTTAAAAAAATATTTTTACACGACGTAATTTTTTTTTAAAAAATATGTTTCTAGGACGTGTTTTTTTAATATTTTACCAAAAATATTTTTCCAGTACGTGAGATTTTTAAAGGAAAATTTTTCCAGGACGTGGATTTTTTTAAAAAATATTTTCCACGACATGGATTTTTCAATAGATATTTTTCCAGGACACGGAGTTTTTACAAAATATTTTGCCAAGACGTGGATTTTTACACAAAGCATTTTTCCAACACGTGGATTTTTATACAAAACATTTTGCCAGTCCGTGGATTTTTATACAAAAAATTTTTCCAGGATGTGGATTTAAAAAAATTTCCGGAACGAGGTTTAAAAAAATTCCAGGAAGTGGATTTAAAAAATTCCAGGAAGTGGATTTAAAAAAATCCAGAGCGTGGATTAAAACAAAAACATTTTTCCAGGACGTGGATTAAAAAAAAACATTTTCCAGGGCGTGCATTAAAAAAACATTTTTCCAGGACGTGGATTTTTGCAAAATAAATTTTCTAGGATATGATTTTTTTTACAAACGAAATTTTCCAGGACATAGATTAAAAAGAAACATTTGTTAACAATATTTTTTCCAAATAATTTTTAATTCTTCTCTTACATAACTTATTCATTCATACTATCACCTATCTCCTGTCATCTCGTTGCCGTTTTTTAAAAAGCAGAAATAAATTTAGCAGTAGCTGACCATTAAAGTTATCTCTCGGCTTGACATTTTGTGACTTCTAGTGTTTTCTTTTGTTGCCCGTTTTTAAAGGAATTCCGAACAATAACAGCTGTCACGTTGTTTTTTGTTTAAGAAAAGTTCCATACAATCATCCGTAACCTCCCCATCCATTACTTTTGTTTGGTCAGGAATTCCATTTTCATTTCATTATATTGACATTCTTTTAGATTTAAACTTAATATCACAACGTTTTTTCACTTCCTAGGAAATGTGCAAAGGAATGGAAATTTAACTTGGTGGTCGGTCGGTTGTCTCCTGCCTTTCTTTGGTAAGAGAAAACCGATGGTTTAAATTTGTTTTCATTGACAGTTGAGAAAAAACAAGTTGTTTGCAGTTGTTGTAATGGATGATTTAATACATTTCAGTGGTCTGTTGTCCATTCCCCTTCCTCCTTTGCCATCACTTTATTGTTGTGGTTCCTTTGTATAAATTGAAGTATTTGACTTTTAATACGCGTGTCGTCATTTTGACGTATTGATGTTGTCATCAATGTCAAGTTCTTTATTCCTTTATTGTTATTGTTTTTTTCAAGTGATTTTCCCTTTTTTTTGCATTACTTGAGAGGTTGTGCTAGTAGTGAAGCCGTAAAATATATTGTAAGTATTTTCTTCTGTTTGATATTCCTACTCATGCTATTGAAATATATTTGCCATGCTATGAAAAAAGCTCTTCTCTTTTGTAAGTATTTAATTGTGGCATGGAAATCCCAACCACCAAAAGGTCACAGGTATTGAAAAAAACCAAAAGTTATTGATAAATCCCTATAAAATATCAATTAAATGCTCTGGCCAAGAAAACCACAAATACAAAGGACTGAAAAGTGGTCTGAGGCGTCGAAGAGACGCAAGTAGACTAATGGAAGATTGGGTGGTTGAAAGCTTCAGCTGTCTTCTGGCGACGTACATCGTTGACCATGCATTTTGTTTGATGTGCAGGAATAAAAAGAAGTCATTTGGTGTCAATTCAGTGTTGTGCTGCAGATGACCCATCAATTCCACGTTTTGCTCGGTCAAAACGGCACTGGTTTGAGCCGATGTTTGAGAGCTCGCATTTTTATAGTGCACAATGATTCGTCTTCTGTGGTTCGTTTTCCAAAGGCTTCAGGCAAATTGTGGGGTTGACATTCCTAAGTTGCCCAGGCGGAACAGTCGCCACATGACCAGTTTTGCCGAAGAAACAGGTGACAATTTGCTAAGAAGAGCTTCTTTCACGAATTACTTTCTTTGGATTTGATTCGTCTTCGAAGACCCACACGGTCGATTGCTGTATTGTTTCAGGCTCATAGGCATAGATTACTAGGCACCAGTGACGATCTTTTCACAAATTGTTTCCACCAATGGATATGAGCCTTTTTTTGAGCGATTGTCAATTTGTGCCTGATCCAACCATAACAAACCTTTTCTTATGGCCACGCTATGTCACATGACCAGTTTGTATTTTCAGTTACGCACGTCCACCATCATTATTGTGCGTACTATGTGAATCGCCGAAGTCTAAGAAAATAATATTTTCCTAACATGTCCGGACCAAGAATTTCATTTCTGAACTCATCTCCGCTGTCTATATGGTGATATTTGCATGTTTCTCGCTTAGAAAAAGGTGGTAAGATCGGTTGAATAAGAGTTCAGCCCTTCAAAAATGACAGGGAAATTGTCCGACGCCAAGATCGTACAATCTTTCGCATATGTAACGATCTCGATACCGTTTAAATGGGGGAATACAAGAAAGGTAGAAGTTCAAGTTCAGTTATCGAGACAAATACCTCTGCTTGTATTTGGTGTATTAAAGACATGTAAAATGCTAATCAAGAAGACCAGCAAAGCTTTCAATCAGTACCAAGTAGATGGTGACAGTAGTCAAATATAAAATTAAATATTTATTATTTTGGTTCAGTTCGCTTTAGGTGAAAACTTAAGTATCTCCCTAAAAGAATTGTTTACGAGTGAACAGCTTATGCACAGGGGTAGTGGTGTAGGGTATCACATAGTCGGCCCCGCCCCGAATATAGCTTTTGCACTCTTGTTTTATTTATGGTAAATACAAAACATAATCAGGATGACATTTTTGCCGATTATATGTCTTAAAGAGGGTAGATAAAGTGGGTAAATGTTTCTCCGATAACAAGTAAAAACCTTTGCCGACAGAGATATACCCACAAGCTGTGTGAATTGAAACATTCATCAATGGACAAATCGAAAACCTGCCACACAACTAAAATCCTTTTCCCTAACATTTATGTATTTAGAGAGTTTTCAGAAATGGGTGGCCCTTTCTGGACATATGAACTTGTCGAAAAAAATATGGATTTGGATTAAAGGTAGAAACTACTGCGGAGGAGTTACTAGAATAAATGAACACTATTGTCCATTTTTGAAGTGGATTCTAATTTGAAAGTCATTCCTTTCGAGTTGGTCACCGTATACTTCAGAGCTTTTGTACCAATATCAGTAAACAGGACCACAAGGAGTACCTTTGATAAAAAGGTATCCTCAAACATGTTGCACTTAAGCGAAAGTATTATTTCTACTGGTATACTGAAATTTAAACAAAATATTACGAGATCCAAAGTTTGGACGAAATCCGTTGCTCCGTTTATAAGATGCCGCGCGTACCATTTTAGCGAACATTTTTAGTGGGGGAGGTACCGATAAGCACCATCGTCGAAACTTGTCGAGTGCATGGTACTCCGTAGGGGTTTTATTACAGCGTTTGTGCCATTTTCTCAGGAAGTTTGGACTTGGCGCTGAAAAAATGTTTACCGTCGTAATATGGGCCCCTGAGTACAACATGTTGCAAAAAAATCAAAAAGATTTGAAAGAACTTCTTGAACTGCACTGAACTGGTATTTTCTGTTGGAGGTACTATGTGGAAAAAACGTAACAAATCGATAATATTTCCTGAGTTATGGTGCATACTACTTTAGCCAACAATTTTGAACTTTTGTGGGGGAGGTACGGATCGATATTGCCCAACTTCGTACTTAAACTAAGTTTGAACAGGATATTACCAAACCCAATCGGTCGTTTCGTTCAACAGTTATCGTGCGCTCCAGCCACATGAATGGACATGACTAAATCGACTTCAATTGTCTGAAACCGGTTTCGTCCAAACATACTTGGAGCCTAAAACCATTATTTTTGCCGTATGAAAATATATGGGGATTTCTGAGTGAAATCTGACAATTTTTAAAAAGGTGTTTTTATACCCTCAGCATTTATGCTAACGAGGGTATATACACTTTCGTACGGGCAAATGTGTGTTTGGACGAAATGTGTTTAAGACAATTTGGAGTCGATTGAGCAATGTCCGTCCGTACGTCTGTCTGGCTGGAGCGCACGATAACCGATTCGAACGGATCAACCGATTCGGTTTAAAATTTGGCTTTCGTAATATTTTGTCCAAACTTAGTTTAAGTTCGAAGATGGGTTATATCGGTCCACTCCTTCCGGTACCTCCCCCACAAAAGTTCGAAAATGTTCGGAAAACGTGTACGTACGATAACTCTTGAAGGGAGTAACCGATTTGGTCCATACTTTGCAAATCGTGAAATGTCTACCAGACTTAGATAAGGTTTCAATATGGACTCAATCGGTCCACTCCTTAGGGTACCTCCTACACAAAATTTCGAAAAAGGTCAGTTTGGGGTCATCTCTCGAATCGCTTTGATTTTTGTTTTAGCAACTTGTATTCACTGCCCCCCATACGACGGTACAAGTTTCATCAGGGGCAAGTCTGTACTTCCTGAGAAAATAGCCTGAAAGGTGCAAAAAACCCCTATGACACCGTGTGTAGTGGTTGGAGCGTAAGATAACTCTCGTACGGATCTGCCGATTCGGTCCAATATGTGGCCTTTGTAATATTTTCTGCTAAATTAGTTTAAGTTCGAATATAAGCCATATCGGTCAACTCCTTCTGGTACCTCCCCCACAAAAGTTCAAAAATGTTCGGAAAATTTTTGAGTACGATAACTCTTGATGGGAGTGACAGATTTGGTCCATACTTTACACATCCTAATATATCTACCAGGTATAGGTCAGGTTCGAATATGGACTATATTTGTCCACTTCGTCTTGTACCTCCCACATACATTTTGGACAAATTCACTTTAAGACCTGCTCTCGCTGCCTCAATTAGGACAGTAATAGTTTTTTTCAAGGGTAAGGCCATAATTCTTGAGAAAAAAGCCTGAAAGTTGTAAAAACGCCCTATGGCACCACATGTAGTAGAGTTGGGTAATCTAGTTCCTAGTTCCTTGTACTAGTTGCAAAACGTATGAGTAACATCATGAAATATAACGTGTGATAGTAAGTATACGCAGTCTGTTCAAAGAAAAAAATGTGGGCCATTGGAACTGCGAAGTGAACTAGATAGTTCCATATAGTTCCTTTGGCACAACTCTAACATGTAGTGACTGGAGAGCTCTAACCGAATACTGCGTTCGTCCACACTTTGGATATCGTAATATTTCTTCGAATATCAGATGCAATTCGAAGGTAGAAGTAGTGGACCTTCCGATACCTCCCCCACAAAATTCGAAAATATTCGCTAAAATGCTTCTCTAAATATTGTCGAAAAAACCCTTTTTTTATCGATATCCCCGCAAATTCTTGCATTTTAATCCTATCCATATTGTTTTGAAAACCCCCTAAATACGTAAGTTTTTTAGAAAAAAAGTATTTCGATCCACACAGGCTGCGGGTATATCTCTGTCGGCATTGTCGACTGATACTTTTTTACTTGTTGAATATTTAAATTCAATTTGACACCCTAATGACTTGCTCTGATAAAAGAACCACTTTAAAAATGCACAAAAATGTCTTCATTATTAAAATTTGCATTTTGCAGCCTGGCTGAATAGGGTTTTCTATAGGAAAACCTCAATTCAGAATAGGGTTTTCTATAGGAAAACCTCAATTCAGCCTGGCTGAATAGGGTTTTCTATAGGAAAACCTCAATTCAGCCTGGCTGAATAGGGTTTGCTATAGGAAAACCTCAATTCAGCCTGGCTGAATAGGGTTTTCTATAGGAAAACCTCAATTCAGCCTGGCTGAATAGGGTTTTCTATAGGAAAACCTCAATTCAGCCTGGCTGAATAGGGTTTTCTATAGAAAAACCTCAATTCAGCCTGGCTGAATAGGGTTTTCTATAGGAAAACCTCAATTCAGCCTGGCTGAATAGGGTTTTCTATAGGAAAACCTCAATTCAGCCTGGCTGAATAGGGTTTTATATAGGAAAACCTCAATTCAGCCTGGCTGAATAGGGTTTTCTATAGGAAAACCTCAATTCAGCCTGGCTGAATAGGGTTTTCTATAGGAAAACCTCAATTCAGCCTGGCTGAATAGGGTTTTCTATAGGAAAACCTCAATTCAGCCTGGCTGAATAGGGTTTTCTATAGGAAAACCTCAATTCAGCCTGGCTGAATAGGGTTTTCTATAGGAAAACCTCAATTCAGCCTGGCTGAATAGGGTTTTCTATAGGAAAACCTCAATTCAGCCTGGCTGAATAGGGTTTTCTATAGGAAAACCTCAATTCAGCCTGGCTGAATAGGGTTTTCTATAGGAAAACCTCAATTCAGCCTGGCTGAATAGGGTTTTCTATAGGAAAACTTCAATTCAATAACAACTTTGTCTCTCTACTCCTTTCGTAAAAGTTAACAAAAATATTTACACAAAAGAACTCCAATATAAATTGAAATTTACTGTCATTTGATCATAATATATAATCATTATGCGTACATTAAAACTAGAAACCCAAAGAGCTCCATGGAAGTTTATGATAATGCAGTCGAATAGAAAAAAATCAGACTCCCATTTATACCAAATCTCCTCGAATGCAAATGAAATAAACTCTATTCCATTACAGATGGTCATGAGTTTACTGTGTGACCCTGCGTACACACTTCTAATAAATCTGAATGTGTTTCTGCAACACCGCCACCAGCAACACAGCACAAAAATATCAAAATATATGCAAAATGCTAAGTGATAAATGGACTCCAAACATGATAAATGCATTTAATGGCAGCTCAAGCCACTCAACAGCAGCAACACTTCGTACCCTCTATCTATGGATTGTCAGCCCTCCGGACAACTGCAACCAACACCAACCGACACCAAAACGGCAATAGAAATAATATTTGACTGGACCCTGTGAAGGAAGGAAGAGTCAAATAAGAGATTTTTACTTTTATTGCCTTTAGTTGGAAATAGTAAAAAGTGTTCAACATTTTGTGGTGCTTGAGGGCAACAAAAGTCATCATTAAAATGTCCTTTTTCTACTTGGTCTAGAGTTGAAAGTAAATATAATTTCGTTACTTTGAATACTTAGTGTCTTAAAAGAAGTCTCAATTTTGAAGTGCGGAAAATGCAAATGTTAATAATGAAGACATTTTTGTGAATCTTTGAAGTGGTTCTTTTATCAGAACAAGTCATTAAGGGGTCAAATTGCTAAGGTCTACTTTTTTGCTAAGAATAGAAAATGTAGCAAAAGATTGTCAGGTAGAGGTAGATTCAATGTTTCAATGTTTTCCCCAAAATTTGGGGACGAGCTTCGGTCTTCGGTCTGAAGCACCCTTGCACATTTTATCCAACCTGTTTAGGACAGATGGGTGACGTAGGGGGGGGGGTAAGATACCAAGGAACGGTCCTGACCGGCTTTAACATGGCAAAGTCCAGGATTTATCCTGGTCCCTGTTTCATCTCAAGTGGACCCTGACCTCCCCGTGGGGTCATCGGGGTAGCTGCCTTTAACACCCGTTAAAGGTAGTGAGCTAAATTTGTTCACCCATAAGAACGTTAAAAGCTTGGGTTTGGGCGCAGGGTTAGTAACCCCAACCCTAGAAAAAGCGGCCTACTATGAAAAAACAAAGGAAAAGAAAAACAAATCTCTCAAAAGTTGACGACCCCCGCAAACGTTTTAAGGACCATGATCTGCGAATCTGCACCTGGAATGTTCGCACTCTGTATAGAGAAGGTGCAGTTTACGCTTTGGCAGATGCACTTGAAAAGTGCAAGGCCGACATTACTTCCACACAGGAAATACGATGGAACGGGAAAGGCGTCACAACAACACCTAAAGATGACGCACTGTATTATAGCTGCCATGACACAAAACATGAGTTTGGTTGCGGATTTGTAGTTGGTCGGAGGTTAAAACACCTGGTCTCCAGCTTCACACCCGTGAATGAAAGACTTGCTACAATTCGAATAAAAATAAAATTCTTCAACATCAGCTTTATTTGCGCTCATGCTCCCACTGAAGACAAGGACGAACTGACCAAAGATATATTTTATGGGCGCTTAGAAGAAACTTATGACCGTTGCCCTGACCATGACATTAAAATTATACTAGGCGATTTTACTGACAAAATTGGAAAGGAAAATATCTTTGGACCAGTAGTCAGAAAATTCAGTCTCCACAGTGAAACATCTGACAATGGCATGAGGCTGATAGACTTCGCAGCTGCAAAAAACATGGTAGTTAGCAGCGCCAGATTTCAATATCTCGACATCCATAAGGGCACCTGGCTGTCTCCTGATCAGAAAACAGGAAATCAAATTGAGCACGTTGTGATAGATGGAAGGCATTCATCGAACGTGTTGGATGTGCGTTCGTTTCGAGGTGCAAACACAGACTCGGACCACTACCTTGTTGCAGCAAAGGTACGCAGCCGGTTAAACGTAGCAAACAAAGTACGAACAGACACAACACGAAAGTTAGACATCGGTAAGCTGCAATCACAACAGATAGCCACAGCATATTCCATTCAACTATCCCAATTGCTTAATCAAAGCACTCCTCGTCCCGATAACATATCAGCGCAATGGCAAAGTATTGTCCACTCCATGCAAACACCGCAAAATTTATGCTTGGATACCAGAAACCTCCACCAAGGAATCTATGGTATGATCAGGAGTGTCGTGCTGCTACCGAAGAGAAAAATGCGTCATATAGGGCTACTTTACAATCCGTAGCAACGCGTAGCGCACGAGAGAGATATCGAGAGAAAAGGAGAGAGGAGAAACGTCTTTGTCGCAGGAAAGAGAGGGAGATGGTAAAGCGGGAGTGTGAAAAAATCGAGATGTACAGGAACCAGAATGAAGTACGAAAATTCTACCAAAGAGTCAAGCATCAAACTGATGGCTTTGGTACAGGCACATCCTCCTGTTGAGACCAGCAAGGTAATTTGGTAACTGATACAGATAGTGTGCTGAGGATATGGAAAGAGCATTTTCCAAACTGTTGGTATCCAACAGCAGCGAAGACGACGAAGATACCACAGACCCAATCCCAAAAGATGGTATTGAATGTATACCACCCGGACAAGATGAGGTAAAGACAGCAATAAACCGGCTGAAGAATAATAAGGCAGCAGGAGCTGATGGCTTACCAGCCGAGCTGTTCAAATCCGGAGGCGACCCGCAGATAAGGTGTATTCATCAGCTACACCTTTTTAAGATGTAATTCGAAACATTTTAGTTGTAATTCGTAACATTTCATTTGTAATTCGAGAATTCTATTTGTAATTCGAATTATTCTATTTGTAATTCGCATTTTTCCATTTGTAGTTCGAATTATTCCATTTTAAATTCGTATCATTCCATTTGAAATTCGAATTATTCCATTTGAAATTTGAAATGTTCCATTTGTAATTCGAATTATTCCATTTGTAATTCGAATTATTCCATTTGTAATTCGAATTATTTTATTTGAAATTACACATGAAATCATTCGAATTACAAATGGAATAATTCGAATTACAAATGGAATAATTCGAATTACAAATGGAACATTTCAAATTTCAAATTTCAAATGGAATAATTCGAATTACAAATAGAATTCTCGAATTACAATTAAAATAATTCCAATTACATCTGAAATAGGTGTAGTTAGCACAATCTGGCAAGAAGAACGAGTACCCGACGATTGGAACCTGAGTATCCTTTGCCCCGTCCACAAGAAAGGAGATAAGACTGTATGCTCTAATTATAGGGGCATAAGTCTACCCCCTATTGCCTACAAGATCGTGTCAGGGATATTGTGCGAACGACCAAAGCCTATGTTCAACGAGATAATTGGACCATACCAATGCGGCTTTACACCTGGCAAGTCCACCATTGACCAGATATTTACCCTGCGTCAAATCCTGGAGAAGACCCAAGAGATGCAGATCGACACCTACCACCTTTTTGTCGATTATAAAGCAGCCTTCGACAGCCCACTAAGTTCAAAGGTATTCCAAGCCATGTCTGAATTTGGTAAAAATGACTCTAACTGACACAAGATCTTCAGTTAAAATAGGAAAGAACCTCTCCGAAGAGCTTTGTACCAATAGAGGTTACAGGCAAGGAGGCAGCCTTTCGTGTGATCTTTGCAACATCCTGCTAGGAAAGGTTAACGAGAGGCAAAAGTCAAAAGAAGTGGCACAATCTACACCAATAGCCACATGTTACTTGCTTATGCTGATTATATAGACATCATGGGACGATCAGTAAAAGAAGTAACTGATACCTTTATGAAGGTCGAAGGAGAATCTGCTAAAGTGGGTCTGGCGGTAAACAGCGAGAAGACCAAGCTGATGGTGTCGACGCGCAATGCGTCCATTGAGCTCGGACCAACTGTGTAAGTTGGTTCCTATAATTGTGAGGTAGTAAAAGACTTCATCTACCTCGACACCTCCGTAAACACAACAAACGACATCAGTTGTGAAATAAAAAGAAGAATTGTATTGGCCAACAGATGCTACTTTGGCTTAAGTAAGCACTTCAAAAACAAAGCCACAACTCATCAACCAAAAATAACGCTCTGCAAAACACTGATACTACCCGTGCTGATGTATGGCTCCGAAGCCTGGGTACTTGCGCAAGCAGACATGGCAGTGCTTGGTGTGTTTGAGAGAAAAATTCGAAATTCGAAAGATCTACGGACCAATCTGCATTGACGGTGAATATCGACGTCGCATGAACCACGAGCTGTATCCGCTATACAACGACATCAATATTGTTAAACGTATCGAGATGCAGCGATTGCTTTGGCTAGGCCATATCATAAGAATGAGCGAAGATGAACCCGCTAAAAAGGCGTATAAATACGAACCGCTTGGCCGTGCACGCAGAATTGGCAGGCCAAAGAATAAATGGCGCAAACAAGTCGATGAAGAGATGAAAAGGCGCGGTATTCCCGAGTGCGAAGCAAAAAGTTGAGAGAAATGGAGATGTTTTCTTAGTTCGGCCTATTGAACAAATGTTCTGTAATGGGTCAGCTAAGTAAGTCTGTTGTGTAAATATTTTCGTTAACTTTTACGAAATGAGTGGAGAGACAAAGTTGTTATACTGCAGGAGTATTGATAATAATGTGATATTTTAAATTTAAAGGGACAGTAGAATGTAACCATATATTACATATATTTTTTATTTAATATGTGGTCATTGGAACCATACTGTTCTCCCCGCGTGAAGTTATAAAAACATTGACAAATTTATTTAACTACAATAAAAGAAAAATAAACAAATATGTTTGCAAGCCCATTATTAATTCATGTTGTATGAAACAATATTTTCTTTTGCAATTTTCATGAGTTTTCTTTTGTCTTTTGACTCTCTATCTCTGGAAACACTTCATGCTACATTTCTTCTTTTTAATGGCAAATTATTTTAAAATTTATGTGGATATTATAACAGAAAAATAAACAATGCAAACAAATAAAAATAAACCAGTTAACCCATCATGGGAGGGAGAACATCTTGGGGTAGTACGTCACCCACTAACCAAGCATAAATAGTGACATCCCAACCACCCATAACCACTTCCCTCACAAGACAAAGAAATAAAAGTGTAGCTTAAACGACAGCAATTGTTTTGCATTTTAAAACTATGCCACCATACCAGCTTATTGTATAAGGATGTATGTACGTATGTTATACGCACATACGTACACACATTTCTTTATTCCCAAGCACACACACAGAGATATTCTAAAGATTCAAAAGGAAACGGAAATACTTCAACAAACAATGGTTAGTTTGGGGAATTTCAGTTGAGTTGAAATAGAGTTCCATTTTTCCATACTGTTGCTTTTCACGCACACACACACACTCACACAACACACAAGAGTGTGTGATGTCAAACCACACTTTGCACATTCCCAACTGGCAGAAACAGTGGCAGCAGCATCAGCAGAAAGACCGCCAACCGATTTAACCTAGCAACTGGCGCAACTGGCAGCTGGAGCATCAACACCGTATTACAGCTCACTCGCTTGCTTGCTTCCATGTGCTTTCTTCCTTTCTGTCTCTGGCTGTGACACACCACCAACCAAGTGGAATTATTTGCATTCCAAATACCAAATTGTGCATAATCGGACCACTGCGAAGCGTGATCATACAATGTACCGCATTGCAAATCATGCCACATGCCTTTGGGTCACACACAGTTCTCTTAGATGATGACGATGATGATGGTGCGGCTGGCGGTAATGATAGTGACAATGGTGATGAGTGTTGTTGCATCAGCATTGTTGCCTAAATGGATGGGGATTTAGTTTGTTTCAACAAAAAAACAAGGAACGTGATTCAGCGGGATGTCTTTTTTTCCAACCCATGATATTGTTTTCATAATGAATTCAAAAAATAATATTTTTCTTAGAATATATTTTGGAATGTAAGTACTTAGCATTGAAACATATGCTATATAATTCAAACAATTCAGAAAAAAACACAATTCAGCAATGCTGAATTTAAGTTTTTCTATGGAAACCTTAATTCAGCCAGGCTGAATTAAAGTTTAAATTTTTCTATGGAAAACACAATTCAGCCAGGCTGCATTGCAGTTTTCCTAAAGAAAACACAAGAAACATCCAGGATGAATTGAAGTTTTCCAAAACAAAACACAATTCAGCCAGCTGAATTAAAGTGTTCCTATGGAAAACACAATTTAGCCAGACTGGATTAAAGTTTTACCATGCAGAACACAATTCAGCCCGGCTGAATTAAGGTTTCCATAGGAAAACTTGAATTCAGCCTGGCTGAATTGTGTTTTCCATAGGAAAACTTGAATTCAGCCTGGCTGAATTGTGTTTTCCATAGGAAAACTTGAATTCAGCCTGGCTGAATTGTGTTTTCCATAGGAAAACTTGAATTCAGCCTGGCTGAATTGTGTTTTCCATAGGAAAACTTGAATTCAGCCTGGCTGAATTGTGTTTTCCATAGGAAAACTTGAATTCAGCCTGGCTGAATTGTGTTTTCCATAGGAAAACTTGAATTCAGCCTGGCTGAATTGTGTTTTCCATAGGAAAACTTGAATTCAGCCTGGCTGAATTGTGTTTTCCATAGGAAAACTTGAATTCAGCCTGGCTGAATTGTGTTTTCCATAGGAAAACTTGAATTCAGCCTGGCTGAATTGTGTTTTCCATAGGAAAACTTGAATTCAGCCTGGCTGAATTGTGTTTTCCATAGGAAAACTTGAATTCAGCCTGGCTGAATTGTGTTTTCCATAGGACAACTTGAATTCAGCCTGGCTGAATTGTGTTTTCCATAGGACAACTTGAATTCAGCCTGGCTGAATTGTGTTTTCCATAGGAAAACTTGAATTCAGCCTGGCTGAATTGTGTTTTCCATAGGAAAACTTGAATTCAGCCTGGCTGAATTGTGTTTTCCATAGGAAAACTTGAATTCAGCCTGGCTGAATTGTGTTTTCCATAGGAAAACTTGAATTCAGCCTGGCTGAATTGTGTTTTCCATAGGAAAACTTGAATTCAGCCTGGCTGAATTGTGTTTTCCATAGGAAAACTTGAATTCAGCCTGGCTGAATTGTGTTTTCCATAGGAAAACTTGAATTCAGCCTGGCTGAATTGTGTTTTCCATAGGAAAACTTGAATTCAGCCTGGCTGAATTGTGTTTTCCATAGGAGAACTTGAATTCAGCCTGGCTGAATTGTGTTTTCCATAGGAAAACTTGAATTCAGCCTGGCTGAATTGTGTTTTCCATAGGAAAACTTGAATTCAGCCTGGCTGAATTGTGTTTTCCATAGGAAAACTTGAATTCAGCCTGGCTGAATTGTGTTTTCCATAGGAAAACTTGAATTCAGCCTGGCTGAATTGTGTTTTCCATAGGAAAACTTGAATTCATCCCGGCTGAATTGTGTTTTCCATAGGAAAACTTGAATTCAGCCTGGCTGAATTGTGTTTTCCATAGGAAAACTTGAATTCAGCCCGGCTGAATTGTGTTTTCCATAGGAAAACTTGAATTCAGCCTGGCTGAATTGTGTTTTCCATAGGAAAACTTGAATTCAGCCTGGCTGAATTTTGTTTTCCATAGGAAAACTTCAATTCAGCCCGGCTGAATTAAGGTTTCCATAGGAAAACTTCAATTCAGCCCGGCTGAATTAAGGTTTCCATAGGAAAACTTCAATTCAGCCCGGCTGAATTAAGGTTTCCATAGGAAAACTTCAATTCAGTCCGGCTGAATTAAGGTTTCCATAGGAAAACTTCAATTCAGCCAGGCTAAATTAAGGTTTCCATAGGAAAACTTCAATTCAGCCCGGCTAAATTAAGGTTTCCATAGGAAAACTTCAATTCAGCCCGGCTAAATTAAGGTTTCCACAGGAAAACTTCAATTCAGCCCGGCTGAATTAAGGTTTCCATAGGAAATCTTCAATTCAGCCTGGCTGACTTAAGGTTTCCACAAGAAATCTTCAATTCGTTTTTATAGTTACTCATTGAAGTGAATTTCTTTGGTCGCTTACATTCATATCACCACTCCCCCTCCTTTCAAATAATTTGTTTTCTATTAACACCAAACTTTCCCAATATATCAACAACAAGTAATAAAATAAACTTCAATCCAATTCCACAAAACTTATCTAATTTAATTAGACCCCAGCGTAATGCCCCCAACAGCTGTTACTTGTTGTTTACCAATTTCCGTTTATTTCTCCCATTTGTCTTCATATTTCAAGGGTTAATTAAGAAATTAACCCACATGCCAGGTGTTGCCAAGCGAAAGCCCAGGAAGTTTCTATTCTCTGTCATTTCTTAGGTTTTAATGGTTTTTGTTTAATAAATTTCCTGTTCCCTCTTCTTCTTCTCTATACGATATTCCAGATTGTTGTCTACTAAAGTTTTATCACAACTTAGCCGTTAGTGTTGGTATTAAACATGTCCATATTATTTGCTGCCTAGTTTATGGAGTAGAAACAAAAAAACAAAGTGGAGTAGGAGACAATATGTCAACTGGTGGTATTACAGGCTATACCATATAATATGTTGGGCTCCAATAAAGGATGGTGGGAGTTGGGAGGATTAGCTAAAGCCATCGTCAGGTCCAATTGACAACCTAATACCCAAACACACACACAGACAAGTCTTGTTACATCCAATGCTTCAATGGTGGATATTCGTTGTGTTGTTCAAGTTCATAGAGTCATGACATTTTTTCTGTGTAGTCCGCTTGACTGAGTGTTTATTAGTTTTATGAAAGCGCAGAAAAAAATGAAAACAACTGAGGATTTCTGTTGCCTTTTTTGTGGTATATGGTCCCAATGTGACCATGCCATACATTAGTCATTCTTAACCCTCAAGTTGGTAAAGGGATCAATTGACTGATTCTATAGAAATAATATTCAACCAGGTAGAATTTATGGTTTCCTATAGGAAACCCTATTCAGCCAGGCTGAATTAAGGTTTTCCTATAGAAAACCCTATTCAGCCAGGCTGAATTAAGGTTTTCCTATAGAAAACCCTATTCAGCCAGGCTGAATTAAGGTTTTCCTATAGAAAACCCTATTCAGCCAGGCTTAATTGAGGTTTTCCTATAGAAAACCCTATTCAGCCAGGCTGAATTGAGGTTTTCCTATAGAAAACCCTATTCAGCCAGGCTGAATTGAGGTTTTCCTATAGAAAACCCTATTCAGCCAGGCTGAATTGAGGTTTTCCTATAGAAAACCCTATTCAGCCAGGCTGAATTGAGGTTTTCCTATAGAAAACCCTATTCAGCCAGGCTGAATTGAGGTTTTCCTATAGAAAACCCTATTCAGCCAGGCTGAATTGAGGTTTTCCTATAGAAAACCCTATTCAGCCAGGCTGAATTGAGGTTTTCCTATAGAAAACCCTATTCAGCCAGGCTGAATTGAGGTTTTCCTATAGAAAACCCTATTCAGCCAGGCTGAATTGAGGTTTTCCTATAGAAAACCCTATTCAGCCAGGCTTAATTGAGGTTTTCCTATAGAAAACCCTATTCAGCCAGGCTGAATTGAGGTTTTCCTATAGAAAACCCTATTCAGCCAGGCTGAATTGAGGTTTTCCTATAGAAAACCCTATTCAGCCAGGCTGAATTGAGGTTTTCCTATAGAAAACCCTATTCAGCCAGGCTGAATTGAGGTTTTCCTATAGAAAACCCTATTCAGCCAGGCTGAATTGAGGTTTTCCTATAGAAAACCCTATTCAGCCAGGCTGAATTGAGGTTTTCCTATAGAAAACCCTATTCAGCCAGGCTGAATTGAGGTTTTCCTATAGAAAACCCTATTCAGCCAGGCTGAATTGAGGTTTTCCTATAGAAAACCCTATTCAGCCAGGCTAAATTGAGATTTTCCTATAGGAAACCCAGGCTGAATTTAGGTTTTCCTTTCGTATCCTATTCTCCTATACCTCATTCCCATAGTTTAGGGTTAAACAATATCCCTTTTTTGTTGTGGACAAATAGCCTTTGACGTTTCATTTCATTTGAATCGTCGTTGAACAATTCATCGTTTCCATTTAAGCGTACTTCTAGTGTGTTTTTCTTTTTCAATTCCCTTTCAAACCATCCGTTTGACTTGAATTCTTTCATTTGTTATGGGAAATGTTGTAGAGTTTTCCCATGTGGCGGGGAAAATTAATTTTTGTCACGTTCGGTTGAGTCTTTTGTACGGGCTAAATGAAAGAAATGAATCATGGCCCAGGACAAGATGGAAAAATAATATTCTCTCCTAGTTTTACATGGAAGAAGGAGGAGGAGAAATGAGTTAGTGTAGTGTGATGTGTGTGTGTTTGCTTCTTGCTGTTGCCGCTAAGTCCTTAACAAATGAAGGGAAAAAGTTTAAATAGAGACATTTTATAATCAATTAACTTTAATTGATTTCATAACAAGAACGAAGGACAACATGTCAACTAACCGTTCATATTGCCAAATGGTGGTGAAATGGGTAGGAGAAGCAGAAAAGCATTTGAAAGAGATGAAGCAGGACCTCTGTTTACCTACACATAAAATCTAGTTAAAATATCCTTCCCCACACTCTTTTGTTGTGGCAAACTAATTGGATGATATTTTTCTTTTCCGTTATTTTTATTTTTTTTTTCGTTTCTTTACAGTTCGCGGTTGGTTTGTTGAAGGTTGTTTGGTGATGGAACGAACGTTGGTTGGCTGCTTGTTGGCCAAGTTCGTTAGGCTGTTGTTTGTTTTGCTCATTCAACCTCTTGACCCCAATTGATTTGTTAAATTGGAAGGCAACATAACTAAATGGTAAGTTGATTTGTTGATTCTTAGAAGAGAAAATCTTTCATAAGTCAAGTTCAATTGTTCAAAAAATTGTTACGACAAATTGTTTTCTTGTCCAAAGGCATTCAAAATTACAATGGCCCTATATACACACATACATACGCATAACTGTTTGTGTATATTTGCACTTTATTTGGCTTTTAAAATTGTAATTATTACAAATTGCCAAGTTAAATTTGTTGACATTTATTTACAATTGTGGAGAAGTTGGGCATGTTAATAAGGGAGGATAGTTTAGGCCAATAGAAAAAGTAATGTAAATAAATGCAAATAATTAAAATTAAACGTAGGGTGATTTATTTTTAGAAATGCAGTTTAAAATAAAAGATTATTTATAAAGAGTTCAGGAGGAGGACATTCCCTTTCATTTGCCATAGGATACTTTCTTGGAGTCATCTTACTGGGTTAGAGTTGATGTGCATAGAGAGTTTTTCATTCTTCATTTTGCCATCACTCCGATTTAGACACCTCCAAAACATGTTTTTAAACGCTTTAACAGCAACTTCGGCGGCGAAAGTCGTTGACCACGCCTTTTTTCTCGATGTTCGGAAATCAAATGAAGTCACTGGGTCAGGACTGTACGGCGTATAACCCATCAATTACCCGTTTTGTCCGATCAAAAAGGCGCCGGTTTGAATCGATGTGTGAAAGATCGCATTGGTGCACAGTGTTACATATTATCTTGTTCGCATTTTTCAGAAGACTACATGCTAACAAATTGTGGTGTACCGCTCAGAATTAACCGACCGCAGTTGCTCAAGCTGTATAGTCGCCACATGGACAGTTTTGCCGAAGAATCATGTGACCATTTTCTTCGAAGTGCTTCGTCCATGAACAACATAAGTTGGATTTGGCTCGCCTTAGCGGACCCACACGGTCGATTGCTGTTTTGTTTTGGGCTTATACGCATAGATTCGCCATCTGTGACGATCTCATAAACGCCGTTTGAAGCACCGTGATCGTATTTATTCACAATTTCTTTGCAACAATCGGCGAGATCCTTATAATTGAGCGATTGTCAAAGTGTGCTGGATCTAACGGGGAACCACCCTTCTTGTGGCCAGGTGTTCATGCAAAATCAAATGTTACTTGGTGAAAAAAATGTCTAAGAAAGTCTCTATCTCACAGTATATAACATGGCGATCTTGCATTATCCGTTCACGCACAGCTTAGTATTTTTCTGTCAAAACAACCGTTTATTGACCTTTGTTTTTTAGCGAGTGTAGGGCACGGTTTGGGTGACGTAGGGGATGGAAGATACCAAGGAACGGTCCTGACCGGTTTTAACATGGCAAAGCCCAGGATTTATCTTGGTCCCTCTTTCATCCCAAGTGGACACTGACCTCCCCGTGGTGTCACCTGGGGAACTGCCTTTAACACCCGTTAAAGGTAGTGAGCTAACATGTGCCGCGCGTTCACCCATAAGAACGTTAAAAACTTGGGTTTGGGCGTCGGGTTAGTAACCCTCCCCTAGAAAAAACAGCCTACTATGAAAAAACGAAAGAAAAGAAAAACAAACCCCTCTAAAGTTGACGAACCCCGCAAACGTTTTAAGGACCATGATCTGCGAATCTGCACCTGGAATGTTCGCACTCTTTATAGAGAAGGTGCAGTCTTCGCATTGGCAGACGTACTTAAAAAGTACAAGACCGATATTACTGCCATACAGGAAATACGATGGATTGGGAAAGGCGTCACAACAACACCTAAAGGTGACGCACTGTATTATAGCTGCCATGACGTAAAGCATGAGTTTGGTTGTGGATTCGTAGTTAGTCGGAGACTAAAACATCTGGTATCCAGCTTCACCCCAGTGAATGAAAGACTTGCTGCAATTCGAATAAAAGCTAAATTCTTCAACATCAGCTTTATTTGCGCTCATGCTCCCACTGAAGAAAAGGACGAACAGACCAAAGATATATTTTACGAGCGCTTAGAAGAAACATATGACCGTTGCCCTGCCCATGACATTAAAATCATTCTAGGCGATTTTAATGCCAAAATTGGAAAGGAGAATATCTTTGGCCCAACAGTCGGGAAATTCAGTCTCCACAGTGAAACATCTGACAATGGTATGAGGCTGATAGACTTTGCAGCTGCAAAAAACATGGTAGTTAGCAGTACCAGATTTAACCATCTCGATATTCATAAGGGCACCTGGCTGTCTCCAGATCAGAAAACAAGAAACCAAATTGATCATGTTGTGATAGATGGAAGACATTCATCGAGCGTGTTGGATGTACGATCGTTCCGAGGCGCAAACATTGATTCGGACTACTACCTTGTTGCAGCAAAGGTACGCACCCGCTTAAACGTAGCAAACAAAGTACGAACAGACACAACACGAAAGTTAGACATCGGTAAGCTGCAATCACAACAGATAGCCACAGCATATTCCACTCAACTAGCCCAATTGCTTAATCAAAGCACTGCTTAGCCCGATAACATATCAGCGCAATGGCAAAGAATTGCCCACTCCATGCAAACAGCCGCAAAATCCATACTTGGGTACTAGAGACCTCCACCAAGGAATCCATGGTATGATGAGGAGTGTCGTGCTGCCACCGAAGAGAAAAATGCGGCATATAGGGCTACTTTACAATGCGTAGCAACGCGTAGCGCACGAGAGAGATACATGGAGAAAAGGAGAGAGGAGAAACGTCTTTTCCGCAGGAAAAAGAGAGAGATGGAAAAGCGGGAGTGTGAAAAAATCGAGATGTACAGGAGCCAGAATGAAGTCCGAAAATTCTACCAAAGAGTCAAGCATCAAACTAATGGCTTTGGTACAGGCACATCCTCCTGTAGAGACCAGCAAGGTAATTTGGTAACTGATACAGATAGTGTACTCAGGATATGGAAAGAACATTTTTCAAATCTGTTGGTATCCAATAGCAGCGAAGACGACGAAGATACCTCAGTCCCAATCCCAGAAGATGGTATTGAATGTATAACGCCCAGCCAAGATGAGGTAAAGACAGCAATAAATCGGCTGAAGAATAATAAGGCAGCAGGGGCCGATGGCTTACCAGCCGAGCTGTTCAAAACCGGAAGCGACACGCTGATAAGGTGTATTCATCAGCTAATTACCACCATCTGGCAGGAAGAACGAGTACCCGACGATTGGAACCTGAGTATCCTGTGTCCCGTCCACAAGAAGGGAGATAAGACTGTATGCTCTAACTATAGGGGCATAAGTCTACTCCCTATTGCCTACAAGATCGTGTCAGGGATATTGTGCGAACGACTAAAGCCTATGGTCAACGAGATAATTGGACCATACCAATGCGGCTTTAGACCTGGCAAGTCCACCATTGACCAGATATTTACCCTGCGGCAAATCCTGGAGAAGACCCAAGAGATGCAGATAGACACCTACCACCTTTTTGTCGATTATAAAGCAGCCTTCGACAGCCCGCTGCGTTCAAAGGTATTCCAAGCCATGTCTGAATTTGGTATCCCCGCAAATCTCATCCGGCTTTGTAAAATGACTTTAACTGACACGAGGTCGTCAGTTAAAATAGGAAAGAACCTCTCCGAAGAGTTTGGTACCAAAAGAGGTTTCAGACAAGGAGACAGCCTTTCGTGTGATCTCTTCAACATCCTGCTGGAAAAGGTTATACGAGAGGCAAACGTCAAAAGAAGTGGCACAATCTACACCAATAGTCAAATGTTACTTGCTTATGCTGATGATATAGACATCATGGGCCGATCAGTAAAAGAAGTAACTGATACCTTTATAAAGGTCGAAGGAGAATCTGCTAAAGTGGGTCTGGCGGTAAACGGTGAGAAGACCAAGTTAATGGTGTCGACGCGCAATGCGTCCATTGAGATCGGACCAACTGTTGAAGTTGGTTCCTATAATTTTGAGGTAGTAAACGACTTCGTATACCTCGGCACCTCCGTAAACACAACAAACGACATCAGTTGTGAAATAAAAAGAAGAATTGTATTGGCCAACAGATGCTACTTTGGTTTAAGTAAGCAGTTTAAAAACAATGCCACATCTCGTCAAACAAAAATAACGCTCTACAAAACACTGATACTACCCGTGCTGATGTATGGCTCCGAAGCCTGTGTACTTGCGCAAGCAGACATGGCAGTGCTTGGTGTGTTTGAGAGAAAAATTCTTCGAAAGATCTACGGACCAATCTGCGTTGACGGTGAATATCGACGTCGCATGAACCACGAGCTGTATCTGCTGTACAACGACATCAATATTGTTAAACGTATCCAGATGCAGCGATTGCGTTGGCTAGGCCATATCATAAGAATGGGCAATGATGAACCCGCTAAAAAGGCGTATGAATAGATGGCGCAAACAAGTGGATGATGAGATGAAAAGGTGCGGTATTCCTGAGTGCAAAGCAACTAATAGAGAGGAATGGAGATCTCTTCTAAGTTCGGCCTATAGAACAAATGTTCTGTAATGGGCCAGCTAAGTAAGTAGTAAGTAAGTAATTCATCGTTCTAAGATAAAATTTTCAAGTTGTTTTGGATGTAATAAACATGGATTTAATTTAATTTGGAAGTAAATAGTGATCATATGGTGTTTACAGCTACCCAAGTCTGTGGTACTTAGTACATCGATTTTGTGAACGAAATTTAAAAATTAGTGGAGTGGGAAAAAATTGTATAAAAGTGTATATCGATATTATTTGTTGTTTGAGTAGTGAAAAGTGCGTACTTCGAACGTATAAAGGTTCCAGCTGCAGAGGTTTGCAGACGAACACGATATTTCTCTTTTTCAAGACCACCTCACTCAGGGGTTACCACCTATTTTAACAAACTGCTTTGCGGTGTTGTCTATAGCACGAAAACAAATGAAGCGATCATCATATATTTTTTTGGCTTTTTAAGTACGTATTAATCTTGCTTTAAAATGATAGGCTTTTAAAAATATCAATTTTTTAAAAATGGTGAATAGCGAAAATCGAAATTCGATTTTTTACAGAAAAATTGACCGTCTTTCACCAGTAATCGGTCAAAAAACTTTTTTAAAGGAAAATTCTCATATATAAAGACAAGAGTTTGAAGTATTCAAGAACCTCACAAAAAATATGAAGACTGAACACCAAATTCCAGTCATTTCGGGTGGATATTGAGGCCACAACATTAAAAATACCGAAAATGGGGAGGTACGGTTCTATGGGGGCTATAGGAAGACCTATACTGACAGATTTCTAGGAATACCTATACTGACAGATTTCTGGTGGAAAATTATAAGCTCCCAACGAAGACTTAATATCAATTTTCAGCCATTTCGATGTGATAATCAGGCTAAGACCTCCAAAATACTGAAAATCGGGGAGCTATATGAAGGAGTGGGAGCTATATGAAGGCGTGGACCTATGCAGACAAATTTCAAGGTGAAAGTTTTATGCCTCCAACGAAGACTAAATACCAAATTTCAGCAATTTCGGTGTAATAATGAGGCTAAAATCTTCAAAATACCTATAATCGGGAGGTACTGTTCTATGGGGGCTATATCAAAACGTGGACCTACACCCAAAAATCTCAGTTGGATTGTTTCATACCTCCGCTGAAGACTAACCACCAAATTTCAGTAATTTCTGTTGGTCATTATGACTAAAACTTTTAAAATACTAAAAATAGGGAGGTACGGTTCTATGGGAGCTATATCACAATGTGGACCGACCATCCCAGTTTTTTGCCCTGGAGATTCTAAGTCAATAATAGGTACGTGTACCAAAATTGATGCACTTATAACAACTCCTTCTATTTTTGGCCACAGTTAATATGAACTCGAAACATAGTGCGGCATGCCTTAAGACACCACTTGTAGATAAGCTTTACATGGCTAAAATCTCCGGAAATGTCGCCAACATTACTGAGGGGTATTTTGCCACCGTTGAAAATTTTTACTTTGCCTGGCCGGGGAATCGACCATACGACCTTCAGTGTGCAATGCGGGTGTGCCTACCATTGCACCACGTTGGCACTCTGGTCCAAACATTGGATCTCGAAATATTTTGTCCAAACTTAGTTTATGTCAAAAGTGGGCACTATCAGTCCATTTCTTAGGGTACCACCCACACAAATGATAAACGTTTTTATTTAAGTGCGGTTAAGGGTCTGTACGAGAATCATTTGGAAATTTTTACCGAAAGTACTCACAGTTGCCCTGTTTACAGCGATATGATGTTTTTCACGGGCATGTCCATGTCTCCTGATATAATGGTCTTATCGAGAGGAATGACTCCCAACATAAGACACACTTCCAAAATGGACTGTATCGGTCCATTACTTTAGGTTCCTTTCCCCGCATCTTAGACGGCATATCATATGCCCAAAATTCTGAAGACCCCCTAAATACATCCCAGCAAAATGTCCGAAGTCAAAGAAGCCATTCAATTATGGGTGCAAGTGATCTGGCATGTCATCTTTTTAGCATCTTCATCGATGAATTTTATATGAGCGTGGACCCCAAAAGATGCTATTAATTTTTGGATCCAATGCATGACATTTACACCAATGCTTTGACATGTCATTTTCACCAATGCTTTGGCATGCCGACCAATGCTTTGGCATGTCATTTTCACCAATCCTTTGCAGTGACATTATCATTACGACTAGAGTTTCAACAACGTTGGTTGTGATTTCGAGTCCCCGACAACATCAAGCCTATTGTAAATAATTTATCTTATATTTAGAAAAATGTGTATAAATAAAAATTCAAAATTCATCTCTATTGGATCGATGGAATGGGTTCAAATGCTGATGAAAATATCGGATCTTTCACTACTTCCTTTGCGTTGTTTCAAATGATAATGAAAAGATCGGATCTTTCACGACTTCGTTTGGAACAATGCAAAAGATGCCATTAAATCACGTCATCGCATGGAACCCCTTCCTTCGAATTTTGCTGGGATACATACGTTTTTTTGGGAAAAAGGTGTTTCAATTCACACAGGCTGAGGGTATACCTCTGTCGGCAAAGCCAACTGATACTTTTTTACTTGGTTTTATAATAGATAAACAATATCCAACAGAAAAGCTGTCCAAATACGAATTGTGGCAAAACTTTGACGTAAAGATCAAACCATTTTGGATCCTTCAAACTGAAGGACGACGATTGTAGCAGAAAACCAAAATACCCAGGCGATAGACCTAATGCTCGTCGATTCGGCCGAAGTAAGTAATAACGTTATATGGCTCCAAACTTCTAAAACTTTCTTCTTCTTCTTTTTCTACAGAATACGTTTGTTAAATTAGTGCACTCACTCCTAAAAAATTCCCCATTAATATCAAAGCAATTAATGTGTTTACCATTAAACAAAATTACATTAATTCAAATTGCTGTAGAAATATGTTTGCGAGCTTTCTCCCAATTAATAGTTTCATTAACTTGAAATGTCAGTTGTCTTCTCCATTCCCATAGGTTTACTTATTTATGCTGTATTTTGGCATTAGATAAAGCCAGCAGGACAGTTCTTTAGATAAATAAAATATTAACTGAACATCATGTTGCGTACATAACAGCTTAACAATGTTTGTGTCCAGATTTATGAGGAATTTTGTGCTGCTGTTTTGTGTTGTAGCCTCTATTAGCCAATTAATCAGAGTCTCGGTCTCTCTCGGTGTGTGTGTGTGCGTATGTGTGTGAGCGTGATGACATAAAGTAAATCATATTTTGATTTGACAAATTAGATTAGTTGTTGTGATGTAGCAGATTTGTACTTCTTATAACTAAGACATATGAACTTAGCATCAATGAACAGCTTCTCCCTCTGCCCCTTCCCTTGAACAACTATGTTTCCCCCGAATAATACTTTGGCATTTTGCACAAAACCAAAATATTCTTCTTGGAAAATCAACTCATAAAGAATTCCTTAAATACTTGCGAACAAGAATAAGCCAGCCAACCATTGAAGGTCCCTTTGTGTAAGAGTGCGTACGTACGGCGGCGAGTGGTAGGGAATAATACGGAAAAATAAGTTCGCACACAA
Source organism: Musca autumnalis (assembly GCF_047663935.1). NCBI lineage: Eukaryota > Metazoa > Arthropoda > Insecta > Diptera > Muscidae > Musca > Musca autumnalis. The sequence goes on from NW_027411755.1 coordinate 247,175,591, forward strand.
ACCACAAAGTAAAGTAGAGATGACAGCTATGGCACTATCATAAGTTTCTGTCTGTCTGTCTCTCGGTCGCTGTGTCTTGTCATGGCCAAAGGCAGCTGGACTGGGCTTGTGCTACCACTGCTGCTGTTGCAATTGGAAGGAAATGTAACCTTTTGGGATTTCAATGACTGCTCAACCGTTGAACATCAACAACAACAATAATATGAATAATATAAAAATATGTTCAGAATTCACCAGAATACTTTGTAATAATTTTCTCTTGTAACTGTGGTTGGTGGCTCGCTGTACCGACAAAGAACCAAAACAAAGCGAACTATTATCATAATAAAGAGAGTACCATTTTTTGCTGCTGCTGTTGTTGGCTTCCTTGCTTCCCAATCAAGATTATCCTTGCATTTTTTTTTTTTACTTTGTAAAACACATTTTCCATATTTCCTTTGCTTATTTCACAAAAGTTATTGTCAGTGTTGTTAATGGTAATGTTACTGTAACTTTTGTTGTTGTTAGTGTTCATTTGTTACTTGATGTTGTTGGTTTTTTTTGGATGTACCCTACATGACTGGTGGGAGAAGGTTTGTTACATAACGAAGTATGGAATATTTCAATATATTTTATAGAAATAATTCTCATTCACTTTACAACACTAGTACCTTGTATTATAGATTATTTCGTAGCATTAGCACTAACATCATCGTAAAACGATCATCTACAATGCTAGCCCCGAATCCCGATTGTCTCTCTACAACGGTCTTATCATCTATACATCGCTAACAATCGAAAGACGAACACAGAATCCTATTAGCTACGTATCGCCTAATTCTGCACACAGAATTATTGAGTTCTCGATCAAATACAAATCCCCTTCATCCCAACTTCAAATCATTGAGTTCCCGAACATCTACGATTCGCCTACACCCAATATTCTACAAACCACCGAATCATCGACCTTGCGAGTCATCAGCCACTGATTTCGCTCGAAGTTGCCTGCTACCGAATCCAAATTGACCAACTCGTTTTGAGACAATTTGGAGTTGATCTAGCCATGTCAGTCCATCTGCCAGTCTGTCTGTCACGATAATTGTCGAAGTGAGCAATCGTTTTTTTTTGCGAACTTGGTACTACACAATATTTATTCCAAACGTAGACCAATGTTCGGAAATTTACCAGTTTACCCAGAAAAGTTAAACAAATTTTATTAATTAGGTAGAGCTTTTTCGATAAACGTTTTGGAACTTTTACCTAATGTGTTTCATGAGCAAGACCATACTTCCGCAGATAACGGCACCAAATGAAATTTACTGATGAGCACACAATCTCAAGACTGTCGGTTCTATACAACGTATGGACTCGGAGGAATCTTCGACCTCTTGCCGCCACCTCAACAATTATGGGTTTGTGTTAGTGAATTTTTCATACCCTCAGGATTTATGCTAACGAGGTTATATACACTTTCATACGGGCAAAATGTGCCTCATCGAAATAATGGTTTTAGATCCCAAGTATGTTTGGACGAAATGTGTTTCAGACAATTTGGAGTCGATTTAGCAATGTCCGTCCATCTGTATGTCTGGCTGCCTGGTGCGCGCGATAACTCTCGAACGAAAAACATTTTTGGTCCAAATTTGGAATTCGCAATATTTCGTCCAAACTTAGCTTAATTTCGAAGATGGGTTATATCGGTCCACTCCTTCCGGTACCTTCCCCACAAAAGTTCGAAAATGTTCGGAAAATTTGTGCGCACGATAACTCATGAAGTGAGTAACCGATTTGGTCCAAAGTTTGCACATTGTGAAATTTCTACCAAACTTAGATGAGGTTCCAATATGGACTCAATCGGTCCACGCCTTAGGGTACTTCCCACACAAAATTTCGGGTAAGTTCAGAATAGGCCCTGCTCTCGAATCTCTTCGAATTTTGTTGCAACAACTTGTATTCACTGCCCTCCATACGACGGTACAAATTTCATCAGGGGCAAGTCCATACTTCCTGAGAAAATAGCCTGAAAGATGCAAAAAGCCCCTATGTCACCGTGTGTAGTGGTTGGAGTGCAAGATAATTCTCGAAGGGATTTGCCGATTTGGTCCAAAATTTGGAATTCGCAATATTTCGTCCAAACTTAGCTTTATTTCGAAGATGGGTTATATCGGTCCACTCCTTCAGGTACCTCCCCCACAAAAGTTCTAAAATGTTCGCAAAAATTGTGTGCACGATAACTCTTGAAGGGAGTGACCGATGTAATCCATACTTTGCACATCCTAATATATCTACCAGATATAGATCACGTTCGAATATGGACTATATTTGTCTACTCCTTCTGGTACTTCTCACACAAAATTTCGGATTTGTTCACTTTAAGATTTGCTCTCGAATCACTTAGATTTTTGTTGAAGCGATTTGCATTCGCTACCTTCCAAGTCCATATTTCTTAGGAAAACAGCCCGAAAGGTGTAAAAAAACCCCTATGTCACTATATGTGGTGGTCGGAAAGCACGATAACTCTTGAACTGTTCAACAAATTTGGTCCAACATTGGATCTTCGTCATATTATATCCAAACTTAGTTTCATAGGGCAATACCGGTCCACAACTTTCGGTACTTCTCCCCAATATTTAAAAAATGCCACTAAAATGCTAGGGCGATATCACTTGAATGGGGCAACCAATTTGGTCCAAACTTTGGATCTCCTAATATTTTGTCAAAATTTAGTTTAACTTCTAAAATGGCCCATATTGGTCCTCCCTAAGGGTACCTCACCCACAAAGGTTCAACATTTGTGTCTTGTGCAGTTAATTTCTAATCCAGATTTTTGCCGGCAAGTTCGAATATCCAAAAAGGGCCACAAAATTCTGAAGAGACCTTAAATATATTCGATCTGTCCGTAGGTGAAAGTTTCACTTCACATTGGCTGAGTCGGCAAAGCCGACTGACACTTTTTTGCTTGTTTTATCATAGGAGCGTCAAATAACCCGAAATGTCCGTTCCGCACCGGTCTATGGATGTGTTCCTTTTGCCAGATTCGCATCCACCGGATGTCCACATCGATAAGGTGTAACTCATGTGGGGTACACTTCCGAGGCTGCTCTAATCTTTGGCGACTGAAGGACTAATGCGACAGGAGTTATGTTTCTGCATGCTGCACCAAAACAACTCCCAGTGTGTCTGCAACTTCCTTGTCGGAATACGCAACATCTTACACTACATGTTGTTATTCAGCGTCCTGAAAATGTATTTTTCCTACAATTTAATTGCAACGGTCTCTGTAACAAAGTCAGCAAAATTATTGACTTTATCAGTCGGGGACACATCATTGTCTTCGAGATCCACAAAACTCTCAGTCACATGTAGCAATGTTTTGCGGAAGTATCGTTCATGAAGCCGCAGGATCGTACCGGCTGAGCTTGACTATAGTGACCTATACAAGGAATATGCGGGTAGCTGTTCAGTGTGGGATTACCGTGGCAAAGGTGCTTAATGGTGCTAAGGGGACTTCAATGCTCATAATAAGTGATGAGCGAAAACATAGCTAGTTCTATATTTTGCACGGTGAACGAATACGTTCCTGCGAGAATAAGAGGATATTGCCACAGCTATGATATGTCACCCATGATTTAACTTTTTTCAGACCACCTCCCTATCATAGACACCATTAACAGTCCACCCCACATCATAACCTCTGACATTCACACTTTTCTGAACCATGGAAAATCTGATCTGCATGGCGTCAGAAAATTTACCAAACCCCGCTTCATAAAGCTTCCCATTACCTTAGTCATCGGGTAGCTAATATAATTTTCTGGACATCATCACAGCTGTACCCGCTCAGGCTTGCATGCGGTCATAAGCGGAAAAGTGGCTAAGCCACCTGAAGTAATACAACATTGGTGCAGGATTTAATCAATTGTGGGCAAGGGTAAAACACCCTCTTTCGAAACAGTGAGGGATCCGAAGAGGAGGTCGTGTTATTTTAAGCGGCAAATTATAAAACAGGCCAAGAGTGATGGGGCAAAGAAAGATGTGCTACGCAGTATTAGAGCCTTTCAGCCGAGGAGGTACCATGATCTACATGCATATATGCTGGTATCAACCGAAACGCGAAATCATCCAAAGCATTGGGCCGAACTGCATCTCAATAGTTATGACTAAGCAACTGCACGAATCCTATTTGACTATAATAATTGTTCATCAAACATCCCAGATGGGACAAGGGAGACTTCTCTCATATCAATGAGTGCACCCCGATTCATATTAGCTCAATGATATGGGACCTACAGTTTATCGCCGAGTCCGAACGGCGTGTCTTAAGACACCACTTGTAGAGAAGTTTTTACATGTCTGAAGGCGGGGTCATATCTCCGGAACTGTTTAACATCTACCGTTTCGAAAATCCACACCCTCAAGACATCATAGAGATCGTAATGTATACGGATAATTGTACGATCTTGACGTCGTGTCCTATCGTCGATGACAAATGTGATAGGTTAAATATCTACATAGCTGACTTAGTGTAGTTCTTCAATCTGAGGAGTATGAAAAGTACACACCTACCATACTCCTTCTGAAGACATTGGTTTATGGTATCCTGATTACGACCACTAATTTCCTCCATGATATTTCTAGTAAAGTTCGATATCATGTTTAACTGATCAGCCACAGGTATTTGCGACAAGATCAGAAGAAGAATGAACAAGGACCTCAAGTCGCTAGTTGGCAGGACTTGGTGTGCTAACAAAGAAGTCTTGCTGAAGCGGCGCGATTGTGGTATACAAATGACGTGATGACTTCCATCTTCCTGAGGAGACAACGATTTTTCTGTTGCATCAGCACAACTAGTGGGAACCCTTTTGTGGTCTGCTATACAAATACTGAAGCTACACAGTTGAAGAATATTCAAACTTGTCAGAATGCCGCACTGAGAACTACAAGGGGATGCCTACTGATCATACCAGCAGTGTGTCAACACAAACAGATGTTGTCGCAATCCATACCTGCCACAACACCGATATGAGGACTACAACAAGGTGCCTTCTCATGGCCCCATTGTACCATCTTCCTGAGGATACAAAGATTTTACTGTAGCATCAGCACAACGAGATATTGTAAATGCAGTGCTTGCATGGGTGTTATCGCCGTGAGCATATCCGCCTCAATCTAGTGGACAGATTTTTCCCAACTAGGCATGTCAGGAGAGATCTTCATGATCTAGAGCAAGAGAGGTCCTCAAGTTCTATCAGACAGCCTTGAATAGCACTTACACTGAAGCATTTGCACAGGCAGTACAAAGGTAAACTGTTAATTCCATACTCGGAGACCACCTCCCATCCATCACAGCAGAAGAAAGCCAACTGCCAAGGTAAACATAAGTGGTTTTGGCCCGAGTAAGTTCCGGCCATGATATGCCCTACATATGGGCTGGTTCCGTACGATACGCTATAGCTTCTTAACTGTGAACGAACATATTTGCGTCTCTGCAACAACAACAACAACTGATGAACACGAAATTTAGGAATTGACTCTCTAACTCTTCAGGAAGTGTAATAACAATTGTTTCACAGACATCCCAGACGGGATAAGGGAGACTTCTCTCATATCAATGAGTGCACCCCGATTTGTATTAGCTCAATGATATGGGACCTACTGTTTATCGCCGAGTCCGAACGGCGTGTCTTGAGAAAGCACTTGTAAAGTTTTACATGGCTGAAATACTCAGGAAATGTCGCCAGCAGTACTGAGGGATATTTTTCCACCGTTGAAAATTTGATGTTGGCTGGCCGGGGAATCGAGCTCACGACCTTCAGCGTGCAAGGAGGGTGTGCATACCATTGCACCACGATGGCACCCAGAATTCAGGAATTGTACTTCGGGCATTTCCTTTAACCCTTTCACAGTTTAAAATATTCACTTAAGTACACTTTACGGGCTGTTCCTGGTTAAAGCTATATAATTTTGTATATTGGCAGAACCATGCTGGCCCGAAAGCTCAAAAAAGCGTATAAATACTTCAGATACCTCCTCACAAAAGGTGACAATATTTTCCTGGTTACAGTTTAACGGCTGATCGAGGATTGGTTTGAATTCGTTACTGAAGAATAACCTCGTGGTTCCGATAAAAACGATAACATCTTTTTCAAGGATAAGTCCATGCTTCCTGATATAATCGCCCGAGTTCTCTAAATAATCCTAGGGTGATTAACTAAATAACGGTAAGTGTGACAACTGTCGAAAGGAGTGTCTGACATTGGTTCAACCGTGGAACTTCGTAATAGTCCTCTCCTCGAAGATGGACTATTTCGGACAACTTCTTCTAATATTCAAAACATGAATTGACAAATCGTCAGTCCTTGTTAGAGTTCAGAGCCAAACACATAACTTCCAAAGGCTGCTCTAAATAGCATTTGTAGTGGAAGCCATACCGCTTGAATCAGAATAAAGCTCATTACCGTAAAAACACATTGCATGTGGAAAATGAAAAGTTCGATGCCAGAGAAGCCACTCCACAGCCTATATGTCTGATGAGCTACTACCAACAGCAAAACCAGATCACATAATGGTGGTTGTGTGGGTTCGAATCTTCGGCTTTCCTCTTTCACTTGAAAAAAAAAACTTCGATAATCAAGCTCGACTCCATCGAGAAATTAATTACAATTAATATTAAAATTATCTTCAACCTAATAGGCAAAATTTTCAAAGAAGTTCAAAATTCTCGTTGTGCTGTTTAAGGTCATTGTGGTCCTGATTTTAATTATATAATAATTTTCTCGGAAATGTCCATGCTTCCTTCGTTTTTTCATAGTAGGCTGTTTTTTCTAGGGGAGGGTTACTAACCCGACGCCCAAACCCAAGTTTTTAACGTTCTTATGGGTGAACGCGCGGCACATGTTAGCTCACTACCTTTAACGGGTGTTAAAGGCAGTTCCCCAGGTGACACCACGGGGAGGTCAGTGTCCACTTGGGATGAAAGAGGGACCAAGATAAATCCTGGGCTTTGCCATGTTAAAACCGGTCAGGACCGTTCCTTGGTATCTTCCATCCCCTACGTCACCCTGAAGTCAGTCTCCACAGTGAAACATCTGACAATGGTATGAGACTGATAGACTTTGCAGCTGCAAAAAACATGGTAGTTAGCAGTACCAGATTTAATCATCTCGATATTCATAAGGGCACCTGGCTGTCTCCAGATCAGAAAACAAGAAACCAAATTGATCATGTTGTGATAGATGGAAGACATTCATCGAGCGTGTTGGATGTACGATCGTTCCGAGGCGCAAACATTGATTCGGACCACTACCTTGTTGCAGCAAAGGTACGCACCCGCTTAAACGTAGCAAACAAAGTACGAGCAGACACAACACGAAAGTTAGACATCGGTAAGCTGCAATCACAACAGATAGCCACAGCATATTCCACTCAACTAGCCCAATTGCTTAATCAAAGCCCTCCTCATCCCGATAACATATCAGCGCAATGGCAAAGCATTGCCCACTCCATGCAAACAGCCGCAAAATCCATACTTGGATACCAGAGACCTCCACCAAGGAATCCATGGTATGATGAGGAGTGTCGTGCTGCCACCGAAGAGAAAAATGCGGCATATAAGGCTACTTTACAATCCGTAGCAACGCGTAGCGCACGAGAGAGATACAGGGAGAAAAGGAGAGAGGAGAAACGTCTTTTCCGCAGGAAAAAGAGAGAGATGGAAAAGCGGGAGTGTGAAAAAATCGAGATGTACAGGAGCCAGAATGAAGTCCGAAAATTCTACCAAAGAGTCAAGCATCAAACTGATGGCTTTGGTACAGGCACATCCTCCTGTAGAGACCAGCAAGGTAATTTGGTAACTGATACAGATAGTATACTCAGGATATGGAAAGAACATTTTTCAAATCTGTTGGTATCCAATAGCAGCGAAGAAGACGAAGATACCACAGTCCCAATCCCAGAAGATGGTATTGAATGTATACTGCCCAGCCAAGATGAGGTAAAGACAGCAATAAATCGGCTGAAGAATAATAAGGCAGCAGGAGCCGATGGCTTACCAGCCGAGCTGTTCAAAACCGGAGGCGACACGCTGATAAGGTGTATTCATCAGCTAGTTAGCACCATCTGGCAGGAAGAACGAGTACCCGACGATTGGAACCTGAGTATCCTGTGCCCCGTCCACAAGAAGGGAGATAAGACTGTATGCTCTAACTATAGGGGCATAAGTCTACTCCCTATTGCCTACAAGATCGTGTCAGGGATATTGTGCGAACGACTAAAGCCAATGGTCAACGAGATTATTGGACCATACCAATGCGGCTTTAGACCTGGCAAGTCCACCATTGACCAGATATTTACCCTGCGGCAAATCCTGGAGAAGACCCAAGAGATGCAGATCGACACCTACCACCTTTTTGTCGATTATAAAGCAGCCTTCGACAGTCCGCTGCGCTCAAAGGTATTCCAAGCCATGTCTGAATTTGGTATTCCCGCAAAGCTCATCCGGCTTTGTAAAATGACTTTAACTGACACGAGGTCCTCAGTTAAAATAGGAAAGAACCTCTCCGAAGAGTTTGGTACCAAAAGAGGTTTCAGACAAGGAGACAGCCTTTCGTGTGACCTCTTCAACATCCTGCTAGAAAAGGTTATACGAGAGGCAAACGTCAAAAGAAGTGGCACAATCTACACCAATAGTCACATGTTACTTGCTTATGCTGATGATATAGACATCATGGGTCGATCAGTAAAAGAAGTAACTGATACCTTTATAAAGGTCGAAGGAGAATCTGCTAAAGTGGGTCTGGCGGTAAACGGTGAGAAGACCAAGTTGATGGTGTCGACGCGCAATGCGTCCATTGAGCTCGGACCGACTGTGGAAGTTGGTTCCTATAATATTGAGGTAGTAAAAGACTTCGTCTACCTCGGCACCTCCGTCAACACAACAAACGACATCAGTTGTGAAATAAAAAGAAGAATTGTATTGGCCAACAGATGCTACTTTGGATTAAGTAAGCAGTTTAAAAACAAAGCCACATCTCGTCAAACAAAAATAACGCTCTACAAAACACTGATACTACCCGTGCTGATGTATGGCTCCGAAGCCTGGGTACTTGCGCAAGCAGACATGGCAGTGCTTGGTGTGTTTGAGAGAAAAATTCTTCGAAAGATCTACGGACCAATCTGCGTTGACGGTGAATATCGACGTCGCATGAACCACGAGCTGTATCTGCTATACAACGACATCAGTATAGTTGAACGTATCGAGATGCAGCGATTGGCTAGGCCATATCATAAGAATGAGCGATGATGAACCCGCTAAAAAGGCGTATGAATACATGCCACATGGCGGTGCACGCAGAATTGGCAGGCCAAGGAATAGATGGCGCAAACAAGTGGATGATGAGATGAAAAGGCGCGATATTCCAGAGTGCAAAGCAACAAATAGAGAGGAATGGAGATCTCTTCTTAGTTCGGCCTATAGAACAAATGTTCTGTAATGGGCCAGCTAAGTAAGTAAGTAAGTCTTTGTGGCATCTATGACAACTCTATAATTTTATACTAAAATAAAGTTTGATGCTCGTTTACTATACCTTCGGGTCATGTGTGCTTATTACATGACAAAGGGTTACAGCAGAGAGAAAAAAAATGACTACTTAGTAGCTTATATTTATGAGTACGAAACATTGTTGGCTTTAACCTTTGCAGGAGCCTATACGAAACCTTTTAACTAATCATAACGCTATTATTGTATTCTTCATTCTTTCCTAGATTATGGCTCCAAGAACCCTGTTGACTATATTGATTAGGTCAGTCACGGGTATAATTAGATCCACTGCTTATGAAACCTAATCCTCAAATGCCTTAAATACGTACACTGGAAAACTTATCATGTCTCAGAAGTAAACTCAGGTTCCTTCTAAGACCTGTTCAAAGGATATTTGGATCGACCACTCCCGGTATTGCTTGTTTTATACATAGGCAATGTATGTTTAGTAGTCGACAAATAGCCCAGTCCAAATAGGCATGCGTATAAGGGGGAAATAGCAAGAATAACAAAAAAAAAAAAACTGAATTTTGGTGGAGAGCTAGGGTTTAACATTAGTAGCAATGTACTTAAATTCCCGGCTTCGGGTCGAATAACCGGCGAACCGGATCCACCGTAATCAACGCAACAATCCCTACCTTCGGAAAAAAAAAATCTGATAGTTTCCGTTGGAGTCGTTCCCGACTTTGTTGGATTTCTTTAAAAGATGTTAGAGTTGCGCTCTTCAAGGGGAAATGTATTTTTTGCTTTTCACAATAATCACGCTTAAGGCCTGGGTACATAGGCTGCCTCGCCTGCTTGCCTTGCTTTCCTGCTTCAGTTTTGACATAAAGGTAAGGTCACATTAGGCAAATATTTGCTCCAGCGACCGGCATTGTGCGCTTACTGAGAGCAAGTGAGCATAAATTCGATGTATTACTAACACCCACTTGATCTCAGTAAGTGCACAATGCCGGTCGCTGGAGCAAATATTTGCCTAATGTAACTCTACCTTAACAAAAATAAATGAATTAAGAAGGCCGATCCATTTTCTTTTTTATACCCTCCACCATAGTATGGAGGGTATATTAAGTTTGTCATTCTGTTTGTAACACATCGAACTAATCATTTGCGACCCTATAAAGTATATATATTCTTGATCAGGATAAAATTCTAAGACGATCTAGCCATGTCCGTCTGTCTGTCCGTCTGTTGTAATCACTCTAGCGTCCGCAATAATTGAGATAGAGTGCTGAAATTTTGCACCCGAGGATCTTTTTGCCATAGGAAGGTCAAGTTCGAAGATGGGCTATATCGGTCCACTCTTTGATATAGCCCTCATATAACGGTACCTCCGGATTTGAGGTATTTTGACGTTCTTCGCCACATTTGCAGACCGAATTAGCTATAATTTGGCACTTAGGGTTCCTAGTGATCAACAAACTTATATCCCAAAGGATATGGGCATAGGTCCATGTTTTGGTATAGCTCCCATATAACGGTACCTCCCGATTTTCGGTATTTTGAGAATTTTAGCCACAATTTGTAACCGAAATATCTGCAATTTGACATTTGAGCTTCTCAGTGGTCATGAAACATCTCCACCAAACATTGTCAACATAGGTCCATGTTTTGGTATAGCCCCCATATAACAATACCTCCCGATTTTCGGTATTTTGAGAATTTTAGCTAAAATTTTTAACCGAACTAGCTGTAATTTGCCACTTGATGTTCTCAGTGGTCATGAAATATCTCCACCAAACATCGTCAACATAGGTCCATGTTTTGGTATAGCCCCCATATAACGGTACCTCCCGATTTTCGGTATTTTGAGAATTTTAGCTAAAATTTTTAACCGAACTAGCTGTAATTTGCCATTTGAGGTTCTCAGTAGTCATGAAATATCTCCACCAAGCATCGTCAACATAGGTCCATGTTTTGGTATAGCTCCCATATAACGGTACCTCCCGATTTTCGGTATTTTGAGAATTTTAGCCACAATTTGTAACCGAAATATCTGCAATTTGACATTTGAGCTTCTCAGTGGTCATGAAACATCTCCACCAAACATCGTCAACATAGGTCCATGTTTTGGTATAGCCCCCATAAAACGGTATCTCCCGATTTTCGGTATTTTGAGAATTTTAGCTGCAATTTTTAACCGAACTAGCTGTAATGATCGGTATTTTGAGAATTTTAGCTACAATTTTGTCTATTCAAAAATAATCGTCAATATAGGTCCATGTTTTGGTATATCCCCCCATATAACTGTACCTCCCGTTTTTCGGGAATTTTCAGTGGTCACGAAATTTCTTCACTAAAATTCGTCAACATGGGTCGATTTTTGAGGGTCTACATTGTTTTGATGAAACTAGCCTCAATTTGACTCTTGATGTTCCCTGCAGCTATAAAACTTTTCCGCCAAAAAATTTAATGATAGGTTGACTCTTTGATATAGCCCCGTAGGTGGTACCTTTCACCTAGCTGAACACATTTTTTAGATTAGATCAGATAACACTGTGCAACAAAATGGAGGTGAAAGCCTGGGGCACGGAAAACTCCTCTTGGGGAAGAAAGGCCTTGGTGAGTATATTATGAACCCCGAAGGACAGATCCGCCGTGAGTCGAACTTCCGCCTTATTGCGTGATGAAATTTTTATTAGAGACCCTGTGGGCCATCAGGAATTAGCGTTATATCTTTGTTTACTGTTGCTTAAGTGCTCTACAAAAACAACAAACAAAGATATAATGCTAATTCATGATAGCTTACAGGGTCTCTTGCAAAAACTTCATCACGCCATAACGCGGAAGTTCGAATCACGGCGCATCTGTCCTTCAGGGTTTTTAATATACACACACCAAGGGCTTTTATCTCCAAAAGGAATTATCTCTGTCCCAACATTTGTGTTCACAGTGTAATTTAAGCAATAGCGGGAGGCAGTAGAAGTCTAACCATTATCGAAAAGTTGTTCCACCTAAAATTGTAAAAGGACCCTAATTATTCCATTTTAATTAAGACTATTTTATGGTGGAGGGTATAAAAAGTTCGGCCCGGCCGAACTTAACTACTTTTTACTTGTTATTCCTTTATTTTTGTTATGCCAGAAATGAAGCAGGCAAGCAAGGTAAACCGGCGGGTCTGCTTATGTACTCAGGCCGACTATGGGATTAGTCGTTGTTTTATTATTTTATTAAAACAAATTTAATTTATTAGTGGGAAATTTGTTTGAGGGACATACCTTGATTATTTAAGCCGGTGTGATTTTAGAACCGCTATATCTCAAGAATGGTTGCTTCGAGCAAAAAATAGATATCCACCAAAATTCGGCTTTGTGGTATTTTTTTGCTGTTTTAATGCCAATTTTGACTGACTGATTATTTTTTACTTATTTTCTCATGTAGCGCACAACTTGTCTCCCTGGTCGACATAGCACTTCTACTTGTCTTTTTTTTGTTGTGTTTTTGTAATCTGCATGATATAGTTGGGTGTCATTATTTTTGACATATCAAAGCTGGGCAAATGATAACAGAAGCCATGGCCCACAGGGAAAAAGGCAAAAACCACACCAATATTCCTACCACTATATGAGGATACAAAGAACAACACAAGTGTTAATAGTAAACATGCACCACTCTCACCGCCCCTGTCAAAGACCATGGCGATGGTCGTGGTGGCATTATTTCAAGTGGGTGTAAATAATTGTAGGCGACGACTTGCTGCTGCCAACATTATGAAAAAGCAAACATTTTCCTTTTGGCATTTTGTTAAGGTGCTGGCATCAGGATTATCTTTGTTTCTCTCTTTTTGAGCTCAGCTATGGCTACACACAATGATTAATGAATGACATGTATGTACGGATGTGTGTATGTATGTAGGTAGGTGGTAACTTGGGGTATTAAATTGTCTATTCATGGTAGTTATTTACATTTCAATATATTCTAAACATATACATACAAAGATATTTATCTTTATTTTTGGGAATTTGTTTGGATGTCCTGCTAACGCAGCATTCATAATGTTAATGAAGATGTCAGTCGTTGTCTTTATTTTGTCACCCAAAATGAATGACAAAATCTTAAGGCGCCACATGATCATTTTTGTGCTGACACAGGCATACCTACAGAGACATATTTAGCCGCAGATTTGCAGGTGTATTTTCTTGGAAATGTGTTTGCTGGAAAATATAATTAACTTTCCTAATATTGCGTCCACATGTTCATATTCACAGCAACTATAATCAATAACTGTCAGTTGAATGCCTTAAGCGAAATTGGTTGAGGGAATCATTAAAGTGCTAAATTATTATGAATATGAAATAAGGATAGAGCAAACTGAAGGGAATATGAAATGGCTATATGAAAGAAAGATGCCAAAAGAGGGGGTTTGTTCGGTTTTAATATTGCTATGTAAAGGATTAAAAATGTTGTTCTTTCTGGTCCAAGTTGATGTTCCTTGAGCTTGCTCCCTGAGACCTAAGTGGTTGCTTTTTCATCCTAAGTAGACACCAACCTTTCCCTAGTTTCATCTAATAAACTATCCTAAACACTAACAGGTGCCGCTTGTTTCACTATTCCATCATTTTTCACCATTCCATTTTCGATATTAATTTTAAATTCATATCGGAGTATGATGAATATTCCCACATGTGTATGATTAAGTATACGCTACGAGGTTTAATAGTACAATTATAAAACTTATACGCCACATGTGTTCTCATTTAAATCACTTAAGGCTATTGTGGAAATATTAACAAAAAAAATCAAAATTTTCACAGAATTTCAATCTGCGGGCAAAACATATTTCATTTTAAATTACATTATTACGCTCACATCACTCATTTTCAGCTACTTATTGCCACCACACCAAACCCATCCGCCCATTAAACAAAAAGGAAAAACCAAACACGAGAAACATGAAAATCCTCCTCGACAAAAAACTGTCATTTACGTTTCCAATGAAGCGGAAAAAATGTATTGTTTGCCTTGCAGGAAAACACATCCTTCCTGTTTGAATTGCAAATATAGTTTTATTTCAAACTAATTTGTGTATTCATAACCCACAAATGGGGGAAAAGGAAAACGGAGAAGAGACAGTATGAGAGGCGGCAGCTGATTCTTTGTAGCTCATTTCCCATCCCTGCAGCAACAGCCTGCTGTGTGATATTATTATTCCTGGCATAAAATGCATAACTATTGCTTTTTACGAAAATATTCCAAGGCACACACACTCATATCTCGACATGGCAAATATTGTTAAAAGGATATCCTTTTTCAATATATAAGCAAATATCTTCAACATAATCGAAACACCACCGGACGTGGATATATATTATTTTGCAATAATCACAGCGGATATGTTGACAGGAAGTTAACGATTACTTGTGTCTAAAGGAAGTTTATTCAAGTGTTTCAAACATGTGTTTGTTTTTCAACATTTTTCTTCTTCTTCTTCTGCCTTTTCTTGACAAATTTATCAAGGAAATTGTATTTCTTTGTATCTAAGAAATAATACAAGGGAAGCAAGGTCAATTTGAATAACCCTAATACGTAATTTAATTACTTAATTTATTAACTTTCAGTTGATGAGCAAAGTATTTGAAAGGTAGATGACATTTTAATGGTACTCTATATATGTATGTAAGATTTAAATAAGGATGACGTTAAGGCTCATAGATACTGGCCAATAAGTGAGCAAAGTCATGGATTCACATGGACGTGTCACCTTAAATTGAGTGACATTAAAACCGCCTAGAACAATGTTACCAATCCCACTGCAGCGGGTTCTTTGTACCGGATTGACCCGGAACTACGCAACATCATTGTTCCGGCCAGCGGCTGCCACCTCAGTGTACATATGTTTGTATTTGTTTCGTTTTTTCGTGTTGGGAGCAGCATATCCCGAAATGCCTGCTCCGAATCCTTTTGGTACCTGTCGGGACGGAGGAAAACCCAGGACCAATATATTTGTGCTCGTCTTTGTCACATCCGCATCTTCACCCACATCCAGCCTTCGGTGAGATGCAATACATGTCAGCAGTGGGTGCATCTAAGGGGTTGCTCTGGACTTGTCCACGTGAGGGACTACGACAGGGACTATGTTGCTGCATGCTGTATGAATACAGTCCCCAGTAAGTCGTCATCGGATTACGAAACTCCCTCGTCGTCTGATTATGAGACTCCCCCGCAGTCCCCTCGACAACAACCGCACATGCAGCCTTTAACACCAGCCGTTGGCGTCCCAATCACGGAAAATGCATCCTTTTTGCAATATAACTGCAATGGACTCCGAGGTAAGATCGAGGAAATAGTAGATTTCATGAGTCGGAGGAATATCAAGGTCAATATCAAGCTCAACAACAACTACGATGGTTACAACGTGCTAAGGAAGGATCGCACCAGAAGTGGAGGTGGGGGATTAGCTTTCCTATTGCACAGACCTATCTCGCTTGAGCCTGTCTCTAATCACCCGTGCATGGAATGTATGGGGATAGCAGTCAGGTGTGGAACTGCCGAAATCGAGTTGGTGAACGTATACATCCCGCCGAGAAATAGCTGTATCTCAGATTACGTGCCTAACATTAGCCCGCTTTTGGAAGCTCATAATCGTCTGGTCCTGGGGGACTTTAATAAGCATCATGAGATGTGGCATTCGGCCTTCGGAAACGACCAAAGAGGTACAGCGCTGGCTGAGCAGATTGACAGCTCTGCGTTTTGCACGATCAATGAGGATGCCCCTACCAGAATTAGAGGAGAGTGTCACAGCTCGCCAGACATAACAATCGTGTTACCTTGCAACCCGTCATTTCCCTCGGATTAGACCATCTCCCCATAATTGTCTCCATTAGCAGACCACCCGATTTCATTACCTCTGAACGCCGCAAATTCGTCAATCATAAGAAAGCTGATTGGCCGGGTTTCAGAGAGTTCACCATTCACCGCTTCAGAGAACTGCCCAATCCTTCTGATGTTCGGATAGCGGAAAGGACGTTCCGCTCGCCACATCCCTGCTGGTCGAATACCCGAAGTAAGACCAAACTTCCCAGCAGAGGCGACGGGATTAATGAGTGTGATGAGCTTCGCCGAACCAACCCAAATGACCCCAGAATCAGGGAGCTGACACTGGAAGTTAACAGGCTGGTCGGCGAGCATAAGCGGAACAAGTGGTTAAATCATCTGAACAGTTGCAACATTGGAGCCGGCATAGGTGAATTGTGGGCAACGGTTAAGTCACTCTCGAACCCTGGAAGAAGGGTAAATAGGACCTCAGTCACGTTTGGCGACGTTACGTTGACGGACCCGAAGAGGTGCACAAGTTATTTCAATTGACAGTTTGTCGAGCACCCCGAGAGTGAGAGTGCGAAGAGAAGAGTATTACGTCGCGTCAGATCTCTTCCAACCGAGGAAGAACCACTACAGTCTCCATGGTAATGCTGAAGCAGCTGGATGAGCCGGGAGTGTCTCAATAAAGTTCTCAACTTGTCGCTATCAACCCTGATTGTTCCCGAAGCCTGGAAAATGGGCAGGGTGGTCCCACTACGGAAGCCCGGCAAGGATGCCAGCAAAAGTGAATCGTACAGGCCGATTTCGCTTTTGTCGCCCATAGCAAAAACCCTTGAGGCCTTAGTCCTCCCCAGTATCAGAAATAGCTATCAAGTTGCCGATCATCAGCATGGATTCCGTAAGCAGCACAGAACGACAACTGCGCTGCACGCCATTACCACACATATTTGTCAAGGACTCAACCAGAAACGGTCGTGCGATAGAACAGTGAAACTGGAGAAAGACCCAGAGCCAGATTGAACAGAAGAACGAACAGACAAACATAATAACAAACGCTGTTACAACAACAACAAGAACAATGTTGCGTTCAAAAAACAAAAAGTGTTTTATTCTGATTGATCTCTTTGTCTTCGTTTGTGGCTAAGATAAGGCTGATGTTGAAGAATTCAGCTTTTATCCGTAATTTCATTACAACGACTAACCAACAGCACGGTGCTCTTGAACCAAATTTAAATGAAAGTTGCTTACACTTGGGAAGTTTTTGGGGATTCTGAAACTACAATGGGGAACTGCCTTGAACACCCGTTAAAGGTAGTGAACTAACATGTGCCCCGCGTTCACCCATAAGAACGTTAAAAACTTGGTTTTGGGCGTCGGGTTAGTAACCCTCCCCTAGAAAAAACACCCCACTTTGAAAAAACGAAAGAAAATAAAAACAAATCCCTCAAAAGTTGACGGACTCCGCAAACGTTTTAAGGACCATGATCTGCGAATCTGCACCTGGAATTTTCGCATTCTGTATAGAGAAGGTGCAGTTTACGCATTGGCAGATGTACTTGAAAAGTACAAGGCCGATATTACTGGCATACAGGAAATCCGATGGAACGGGAAAGGCGTCACAGCAACACCTAAAGGGGACAAAACAAAAACAAACATTGTTCCACAACATCCCATACGGGACAAGGGAGACTTCTCTTGTATCAATGAGTGCACCCCGATTCATACTTATCGCCGAATCCGAACGGCGTGTCTTAAGACACCACTTTTGGAGAAGTTTTTCAAGGCTGAAATACTCAGGAATTGTCGCCAACATTACTGAGGGATATTTTGCCACCGTTGAAAAATGTTTGATGTTGCCTCGCCGGGAAACCGAACCACCGACCTTCTGCGTGCAAGGCGGGCGTGCATACCACTGCACCACGGTGGTACCCGTGACGCACTGTATTATAGCTGACATGACACAAAGCATGAGTTTGGTTGCAGATTTGTAGTTGGTCGGAGGTTAAAACACCTGGTATCCAGCTTCACCCCAGTGAATGAAAGACTCGCTGCAATTCGATTAAAAGCAAAATTCCTCAACATCAGCTTTATTTGCGCTCATGCTCCCGCTGAAGACAAGGACGAACAGACCTAAGATATATTTTACGAGCGCTTAGAAGAAACTTATGATCGCTGCACTGCCTATGACATTAAACTTATACTAGGCGATTTTAATGCCAAAATTGAAAAGATAATATCTTTGGCCCAACAGTCGGGAATTTCAGTCTCCACAGTGAAACATCTGACAATTGTATGAGGCTGATAGACTTTGCAGCTGCAAGAAACATGGTAGTTAGCAGTACCAGATTTAAGCATCTCGATATTCATAAGGGCACCTGGCTGCCACCAGATCAAAGAACAAGAAATCTTATTTATCATGTTGTGATAGATGGAAGACATTCATCGTTCCTCGTTCCGAGGAGCAAACATTGACTCGGACCACTACCTAGTTGCAGCAAACAAAGTACGAACAGAAACAACACGAAAGTTGGACATCGGTAAGCTGCAATCACAACAGATAGCCACAGTATGTTCCACTCAACTAGCCTAATTGCTTAATCAAAGCACTCATCCCGATAATATATCAGGACAATGGCAAAACATTGCCCACTCCATGCAAACAGCCGTAAAATCAGAACCAGAGACCTCCACCAAGGAATCCATGGTATGACCAGGAGTGTCGTGCTGTTACCGAAGAGACAAATGCATATAGGGCTACTTTACAATCAGTAGCAACGCGTAGCGCACGAGAGTGGTATCGGGAGAAAAGGAGAGAGGTGAAACGTTTTTTCCGCAGGAAAAAGAGAGAGATGGAAAAGCGGGAGTGTGAAAAATTCGAGATGTACAGGAAACAGAATGAAATGCGAAAATTCTACCAAACAGTGAAACATCAAACTGATGGCTTTGGAACTGGCACATCCTCCTGTAGAGACCAGCAAAGTAATCTGGTATCTGATACAGATAGTGTGCTAAGGAGCATTTTTCCAAACTGTTGGTATCCAATATTAGCGAAGTCGACGAAGTTACCACAGATCCAATACCAGAAGATGGTATTGAATGTATACCGCCCAGCCAAGATGAGGTAAAGACAGCAATAAATCGCCTGAAGAATAATAAGGCAGCAGAAGCCGATGGCTTACCAGCCGAGCTGTTCAAAACCGTAGCCGACACGCTGATAAGGTGTATGCATCAGCTAGTTAGCTCCATCTGGCAGGAAGAACGCGCACCCGACCATTGGAACCTATGCATCCTGTGTCCCGTCCATAAGAAAGGAGATAAGACTTTATGCTCCAACTATAGGGGCATAAGTCTTCTCCCTATCGCCTACAAGATAGTGTCAGGGATATTGTGCGAACGACTAAAGGTCAACGAAATAATTGGACCTTACTAATGCGGCTTTAGACCTGGCAAGTCCAGCATCGATATTACCCTGCGACAAATCCTGGAGAAGACCCAAGAGATGCAGGTCGACACCACCTTTTTGTCGATTATAAAGCAGCCATCGCTACGTTCGAAGGTATTCCAAGCAATGTCTGAATTTGGTATCCCCGCAAAGCTCATTCGGCTTTGTAAAATGACTCTAACTGACACAAGATGTTCAGTTAAAATAGGAAAGAACCTCTCCGAAAAGTTTTGAAAAGCCTTTCGTGTGATCTCTTCAACATCCTGCTGGAAAAGGTTATTCGAGAGGCAAACGTCAAAAGAAGTGGCGAAATCTACACCAATTGCCACATGTCACTTGCTTATGCTGATGATATAGACATCATGAGACGATCAGTACAAGAAATAACTGATACCTTTATAAAGGTCGAAGGAGAATCTGCTAAAGTGGGTCTGGCGGTAAACGGTGAGAAGACCAAGTTGATGGTGTCGACGCTCAGACCGACTGTGGAAGTTGGTTCCTATAATATTGAGGTAGTAAAAGACTTCGTCTACCTCGGCACCTCCGTAAACACAACAAACAACATCAGTTGTGAAATAAAAAGAAGAATTGTATTGGCCAACAGATGCTACTTTGGCTTAAATAAGCACTTTAAAACAAAGCCACAACAAGTCAAAAAAAAAACAAATAACGCTTTACGAAACACTGATACTACCCGTGCTGATGTATGGTTCCGAAGCCTGGGTGCTTGCGCAAGCAGATATGGCAGTGCTTGGCGTGTTTGAAAGAAAAATTCTTCGAAAGATCTACGGAGCGATCTGCGTTGACGGTGAATATCGACGTCGTATGAATCACGAATTGTATCTGCTATACAACGACATCAATATAGTTAAACGTATCGAGATGCAACGATTTCGTTGGCTATGCCATATAATAAGAATGAGCCATGATGAACCCGCTAAAAAGGCGTATAAATTCGAGCCACATGGCGGTGCACGCAGAATTTGCAAACCAAAGAATAGATGGCGCAAACAAGTGGATGAAGAGATGACAAGGCGCGGTATTCCAAAAAGCGAAGCACGAAACAGAGAGAATTGGAGATCTTTTCTTAGTTCGGTCTATGGAACAAATGTTCTGTAATGGGCCAGCTAAGTAAGTAAGTAACTAAATAAGAAACTAGAATGTTCATACATGAGAAAAATCAACAAGTAAAAAGTCGTTAAGTTCGGCCAGGCCGAACTTTTTATACCCTCCACCATAAAATAGTCTTAATTAAAATGGAATAATTAGGGTCCTTTCACAGTTTTAGGTGTAACAACTTTTCGACAATGGATAGACTCCTACTGCCTACCACTTTTGCTTAAATTACACTGTGAACACAAATGTTGGGGCAGAGATAATTCCTTTTGGAGATGAAAGCCCTTGGTGTGTGTATTAGAAATCCCGAAGGACGGATGCGCCGTGATTCGAACTTCCGCGTTATGGCGTGATGAAGTTTTTGCAAGAGACCCTGTTAGCCATCATGAATTAGCATTATATCTTTGTTTGTTGTTTTTGTAGAGCACTTAAGCAACAGTGAACAAAGATATAACGCTAATTCCTAACAAAAATTTCATCACGCCATAACGCGGAAGTTCGACTCACGGCGGATCTGTCCTTCGGGGTTCATAATATACCCACCAAGGCCTTTCTTCCCCAAGAGGAATTTTCCGTGCCCCAGACTTTCACCTCCATTTTGTTGCACAGTGTTATCTTATCTAATCTAAAAAATGTGTTCAGCTAGGTGAAAGGTACCACCTACGAGGCTATATCAAAGAGTCAACCTATCTTTAAATTTTTTGCCGGAAAAGTTTTATAGCTGCAGGGAACTTCAAGAGTCAAATTGAGGGTAATTTAATCAAAACAATGTAGACCCTCAAAAATGGACCCATGTTGACGAGTTTTAGTGAAGAAATTTCGTGACCACTGAAAATTCCCGAAAATCGGGAGGTGCAGTTATATGGGGGGTATACCAAAACATGGACCTATATTGACGATTAATTTTGAATAGACAAAATTGTAGCTAAAATTCTCAAAATACCGATCATTACAGCTAGTTCGGTTAAAAATTGCAGCTAAAATTCTCAAAATACCGAAAATCGGGAGATACCGTTATATGGGGGCTATACCAAAACATGGACCTATGTTGACGATGATTCGTTGGAGATGTTTTATGACAACTGAGAACTTCAAATGTCAAATTACAGCTATTTCGGTTAAAAACTGTAGCTAAAATTCTCAAAATACCGAAAATCGGGAGGTACCGTTATATAGGGGCTATACCAAAACATGGACCTATGTTGACGATGTTTGGTGGAGATGTTTCATGACCACTGAGAACCTCAAATGGCAAATTACAGCTAGTTCGGTTAAAAATTGTAGCTAAAATTCTCAAAATACCGAAAATCGGGAGGTACCGTTATATGGGGGCTATACCAAAACATGAACATATGTTGACGATGACCACTGAGAACCTCAAATGTCAAATTACAGCTAGTTCGGTTAGCAATTGTAACTAAACTGCTCAAAATACCGAAAATTGGGAGGTACGGTTATAAGGGGGCTATACTAAAACATGGACCTATGTTGACGATGTTTGGTGGAGATGTTTCATGACCACTGAGAACTTCAAATTTAAAATTGCAGATAGTTCGGTTACAAATTGTGGCTAAAATTCTCAAAATACCGAAAATCGGGGGGTACCGTTATATGGGGGCTATACCAAAACATGGACCTATGTTGACGATGTTTCGTGGAGATGTTTCATGACAACTGAGAACCTCAAATGTAAAATGGCAGATAGTTCGGTTAAAAATTGTGGCTAAAATTCTCAAAATACCGAAAATCGAGAGGTACCGTTATATGGGGACTATACCAAAATATGAACCTATGCCCATATCCTCTGGTATATAAGTTTGTTGATCACTAGGAACCCTAAGTGCCAAATTATAGCTATTTCGGTCTCCAAATCTGGCGAAGAACGTCAAAATACCTCAAATCCGGAGGTACCGTTATATGGGGGCTATACCAAAGAGTGGACCGATATAGCCCATCTTCGAACTTGACCTGCCTATGGAAAAAATACCCTCGGGTGCAAAATTTCAGCACTCTATCTCAATTACAACAGACGGACAGACGGACAGGGCTAGATCGTCTTAGAATTTTATCCTGATCAAGAATATATATACTTTATAGGGTCGCAAATGATTAGTTCGATGTGTTACAAACGGAATGACAAACTTAATATACCCTCCATACTATGGTGGTATAAAAAAATTGGAAAAGTGAGATGTGTGCCAACCTATTATGTATCATAACAAAGGTGATATTTTCCTCATCCATTGACGGGCTTTCCTTTTGCAATACGTCTACTACAAGCGGAGATATTCTGATAAAAATAAAACTTTGAAACTTATTTTGCCCATTCCTGGGGTTGTCTACAGTTACTTGAAACATTTGTGAACATTTCCGTCCGATCATTTTTCACCACATTCGACGTGGGCTATCGCGGTAAGAGTGCATCGATCAATTCTATACTACTGTGAAATGGGTAAATGAATTTAATCGTGGCGGACGCTCGCTCAAAAATGAGGGTCGTTCAAAAACGGTCGTTGTGCCAGAAAAAATGTAAGCCCTGCGTGAACGAGGCATCCTTGAGCATTTCTTCCATCAACTTATATTCGCTATTGCATGAACACCTGGCCGCAGAAATGGGTTTTCTCGTTGGATACCCTGTCGATCCGTTCAAGAAATTTCGAAAAAAATACGATCGTGGCGCTTAACATATCATGGAACTATAAGTTGTTGAAATTATGTTGGAATTTTTGCCGTAGGAAGTTCTTCGGGTGCAATGGTAATCACGCCCGCCTGGCACACTTCGGGCTTTGGTTCCAAGGCCAGACAAAATATCACATATTTCAACGGTGGCAAAAAACCTGCCTTCGTAATGTTGGCTACATTTTCTGGGTATTTAAGCCATGTAAGTCATAAGAGATGTTGGAATCGAGCTTAATGACAGATGATTTTTGCAAGTGAAAAAGGAAAGCCCAAGATTGGAACCCATACAACCACCACTATGCGACATGTTTCGCCTGCGGTAGAGGCTCATAAGACATATCGCCTGTGGAGCGGCTTCGCTATCATCGAACTTTTCCTCCTTCAAATGCAATAACAATATTCTAATCATCATATATTTCGGTTTCAATATATCAAACCTTTTTAATTTGATTGAGTTATACTTTGAATTTTTCAGTTGAATTCAAATCTGAGTTTACGAACTTCTTCAAAATTTAATATTATCTGAAACTCCATTTTAATCGCTATACACCACTTCCTATGCAAAATCATACATAATGTATCCTGTGGCAATTTTTTTTTTTTGTGGTTTGGAATAAATCCACTTGATTACCAAAATTTACAACAACACTTTATTAGTCATTTCACACACTCACACATGCTTTCCTTCAAATCCTTTAATAAATTCCGTGTATGTTGTGGTGGGAACTTTTATTGAATTTCATCAATGCTATTGCCAAACATATTTTAACACCAACCATAATATGAATGCTGTTGGATGTTACATGTCAAAGTTTCTTATAATAATGGCAAGGTAAACCCTGCCATAAGCGAAGCCATAAAACAATGCTTCCTCCTCCCCCATTAAACCACCATGCATTTTAAGCAAAGTGGATAGATGGATTTCCAATAAAACTTTTTACATTTGTAAGATTATATTGAGAATACAGGAATTTGAGATAACTTGGAAAACTTTATATCAAGCCCATGTAAGTAATCTCAAACCTAAGTGGCTTATTGCAGGGATATAGCACGAAAACGCCAAGACTTTTATACGCTTCTGCTGTGTCTGTGTGGTTGGTTTGGGGCTTATCAAATTTTCCTTCGCATAAATTGAGACATTTTTCACGAAATCGATAAATCAATTTCCATAAATGCAGCACGTATGAAACGCGGGATGATTTCAAGACGTGTTTGTGTGTGACACACACACATTCAGCACCGTATAATGAAATAAAGTGTTGTGTGCTTTTTTTGGTAGTTATTATGTGTTGGAAGAAGAAGGAGTGACACACACGCCAAAAGTTTTATAATTTTTCTTTATTTATTTATTTTTTTTTTGTTTCGGGGTTTTTTCCTTTATTGTTGTTGTCTGAATGTAAATAAGTTTTGTACATAAATTAAATATATGAAATATTTACCCTCCTCCAATGCGGATGGGGATTGAGGAATATTTTGAATGATTTATAAGTTGAAAAATGTATTGTTTTAAATAAACAGAATGGTGCGTGAGGGAGTGAAGTTGGCATTTGTTTAGTAGAGAGGGGGGCTGTGAACATATCCTTATGAATAATTGAAAGAAATGGTGATTTGTGAAGAAATTTGCAAACAAAACCTCTGACAAAACCAACGAAAAAGAAAATTGAATTTTTTAAAAGCTCCTCAGCTTTACTTAATGGTCTTCACGTAGAATAGGTAATAACACTTACACTCATTTTCATACATATGTATGTAAGGAAAACAATATAATGCAGGGATGGCGTATTCATTCAAATGTACTATCATGAATTGTGAAATTCCAAATCTTTGTAGATATACAATTTGGAGTCTCTCTGGATTCGTCCGGGATTTTTTAAATATTTTTCTTCAATCGTGTTTTTTTTAAATATTTAAATATTTAAAAAAAAATATTTTTTAGCAATCATGGTTTTTGTAAAAATATTTTGTCAATAATCGTGAATTTAAAAAAAAATATTTTTTTAATAATCGTGGATTTTTTAAAAAATATTTTTTCAATAATCGTGGATTTTTTAAAAAATATTTTTCAACTGTCGTGGATTTTTTAAAATTTTCTTTCATAAATCAAGTTTTTTTTAAAAAATAATTTTTTTGATAATAGTGGATTTTTTAAAAAATATTTTTTCAATAATCGTGGATTTTTTAAAAAATATTTTTTTTCAATAATCGTGGATTTTTTAAAAAATATTTTTTTTCACTAATCGTGGATTTTTTAAAAAATATTTTTTTTCAATAATCGTGGATTTTTTAAAAAATATTTTTTTTCAATAATCGTGGATTTTTTAAAAAATATTTTTTTTTCAATAATCGTGGATTTTTTTAAAATTTTTTTTTTCTATAATCGTGGATTTTTTAAAAAAATATTTTTTCAATAATCGTAGATTTTTTAAAAAAATATTTTTTCAATAATCGTAGATTTTCAAAAAATATTTTTTCTATAGTCGTAGATTTTCAAAAAATATTTTTTCAATAATCGTAGATTTTCAAAAAATATTTTTTCAATAATCGTAGATTTTCAAAAAATATTTTTTCAATAATCGTAGATTTTCAAAAAATGTTTTTTAATAATCGTGGATTTTTATTTTTTTTTTTTTCAAGAATCGTGGATTTTTTCAATATTCATGAATTTTTTTAAAAAATATTTTTTCAATAATCGTGGTTTTTTTAAAAAAATATTTGTTCGAAAATGTAGACTTTTTAAAAAATATTTTTTAAATAATCATGGATTTTGTAAAAAAATTTTTTAAATAATCGTGGGTTTTGTAGAAAATATTTTTTAAATAATCGTGGATTTTTTAAAACATATTTTTTAAATAATCGTGGATTTTTTAAAAAATATTTTTTTCAGTAATCGTGGATTTCTTAAAAAATATTTTTTTCAGTAATCGTGGATTTCTTAAAAAATATCTTTTTCAGTAATCGTGGATTTCATAAAAAAATAATTTTTTTCAGTAATTGTAATCGGGGTTTTCTTAATAAATATTTTTCATTAATCGTGGATTTTTTAAAAAATATTTTTTAAATAATCGTGGATATTTTAAAAATATTTTTTCAATAATCGTGGATTTTTTAAAAAATATTTTTTAAATAATCGTGGATATTTTAAAAATATTTTTTCAATAATCGTGGATTTTTTAAAAATATTTTTTCAATAATCGTGGATTTTTTAAAAATATTTTTTCAATAATCGTGGATTTGTTAAAAATATTTTTTCAATAATCGTGGATTTTTTAAAAATATTTTTTCAATAATCGTGGATTTTTTAAAAAATATTTTTTCAATAATCGTGGATTTTTTAAAAAATATTTTTTTAATAATCGTGGATTTTTTAAAAAAATATTTTTTCAATATTCGTGGATTTTTTTAAAAAATATTTTTTCAATAATCGTGGATTTTTTAAAAAATATTTTTTCAATAATCGTGGATTTTTTAAAAAATATTTTTTCAATAATCGTGGATTTTTTAAAAAATATTTTTTCAATAATCGTGGATTTTTTAAAAAATATTTTTTCAATAATCGTGGATTTTTTAAAAAATATTTTTTCAATAATCGTGGATTTTTTAAAAAATATTTTTTCAATAATCGTGGATTTTAAAAAAAATTTTTTTTCAATAATCGTGGATTTTAAAAAAAATATTTTTTCAATAATCGTGGATTTTAAAAAAAATATTTTTCCATTAATAGTGGATTTTAAAAAAATATTTTTTCAATAATCGTGGATTTAAAAAAAAAATATTTTTTCGATAATCGTGAATTTTTTCAATATTCGTGGATTGTTTTAAAAAATATTTTTCAATAATCGTGGATTTCTTTAAAAAATATTTTTCAATGATCGTGCATTTTTAAAAAATATTTTTTCATTCATTGTGGATTTTTTAAAAAATATTTTTCAATGATCGTGCATTTTTAAAAAATATTTTTTCATTCATTGTGGATTTTTTAAAAAATATTTTTCAATGATCGTGCATTTTTAAAAAATATTTTTTCATTCATTGTGGATTTTTTAAAAAATATTTTTTCAATAATCGTGGATTTTAAGAAAAATATTTTTTCAATAATCGTGGATTTTAAAAAAAATATTTTTTCAATAATCGTGGATTTTAAAAAAAATATTTTTTCAATAATCGTGGATTTTAAAAAAAATATTTTTTTCAATAATCGTGGATTTTAAAAAAAATATTTTTTTCAATAATCGTGGATTTTAAAAAAAATATTTTTTCGATAATCGTGAATTTTTTTAATAATCGTGGATTTCTTTAAAAAATATTTTTCAATGATCGTGCATTTTTAAAAAATATTTTTTCATTCATTGTGGATTTTTTAAAAAATATTTTTTCAATAATCGTGGATTTTTTAAAAAATATTTTTTCAATAATCGTGGATTTTTTAAAAAATATTTTTTCAATAATCGTGGATTTTTTAAAAAATATTTTTTCAATAATCGTGGATTTTTTAAAAAATATTTTTTCAATAATCGTGGATTTTTTAAAAAATATTTTTTCAATAATCGTGGATTTTTTAAAAAATATTTTTTCAATAATCGTGGATTTTTTAAAAAATATTTTTTCAATAATCGTGGATTTTTTAAAAAATATTTTTTCAATAATCGTGGATTTTTTAAAAAATATTTTTTCAATAATCGTGGATTTTTAAAAAATATTTTTTCAATAAGCGTGGATTTTTTAAAAAAATATTTTTTCAATAATCGTGGATTTTTTTTAAAAAATATTTTTTTTCAATAATCGTGGATTTTTTAAAAAATATTTTTTTTTAATAATCGTGGATTTTTTAAAAAATACTTTTTCAATAATCGTGGATTTTTTAAAAATATATTTTTTTCAATAATCGTGGGTTTTTTAAAAAATATTTTTTTCAATAATCGTGGGTTTTTTAAAAAATATTTTTTTCAATAATCGTGGGTTTTTTAAAAAATATTTTTTTCAATAATCGTGGGTTTTTTAAAAAATATTTTTTTCAATAATCGTAAATTTAAAAAATATTTTTTTCAATAATCGTAAATTTAAAAAATATTTTTTCAATAATCGTGGATTTTTTAAAAAATATTTTTTTCAATAATCGTAAATTTAAAAAATATTTTTTCAATAATCGTGGATTTTTTAAAAAGTATTTTTTCAATAATTTTTGGATTTTTTTTTAATATAGTTTTTAATAACCGTGGATTTTTTTTAATATAGTTTTTGAATAATTGTGGATTTTTTTTTAAATATATTATCAATAATCGTGGATTTTTTAAAAAATATGTTTTCAATAATCTTGAATTTTTTAAAAATATTTCTTTCCCAAAATCGTGAATTTTTGTAAAAATATTTTTTTCCAATAATCGTGGAATTTAAAAAAAAAAATTCAATAATCGTGAATTCTTTATAGAAGTATATTTTCAATGATTGTGAATTTTTTTATTATTTTTTTTCAATAAGTGTGAATTTTTTAAAAAATATTTTTTCAATACTCATTAATATTAAAAAAAATTCAATAGTCTTTAATATTTAAGAAAATATTTTTCAATAATCTTTAATTTTTAGGAAAATATTCTTTCAATAACATTGTGAACACAAATTTTGGGGAAGAGATAATTCGTTTGGGAGATGAAAGCCCTTGATGAGTATATTATGAACCCCGAAGGACAGATCCGCCGTGATCGAACTTTCGCGTTATGGAGTGACGAAGTTTTTGCTAGAGCCATCAGGAATTAGCATTATATCTTTGTTCACTGTTGCTTTAGCTTATTTTTGAGATGACATGTCTTCAATCAAATCGAATGAGGATTATTTTCGTAGAGCACTTCGACTTTCTAACTCGCTTCCTTCAATGTCCTTTTCGTCTGTTTTCAGCTTCGAAATGTTCTGCAAAAATTTAATTTTTAAAACCAACCTACGATTTTTCACATTTTTTACATTGTTCTTTAACTTGTAAACATTTTAAATATAAATTCATGGAATTCTTCGTAATTCCATCCATCAACCATCAATTATTTTCAACACCATGCAAACCATAATCACGTTTGCTTTTTGCTTGAATGAAAAAAGAAATAACACAACAAAATTGAAGAACATTCAAATTCAAATGACGTTGCGAATAGTGAGTGGGTGAATAAATAGACGCCTCTCCTCTGGATGCATAACGTCGTCGTTTTGAGTGTGTTAGTTTTGTAATGCAAATAAATAAAAGCCTTAAAGTGTTATAAAATCAACAACTATGTGCTTTTATTTTATCAACAATGTTACACCACACTCACACACACACACACCAACAAATATAGCGCTATGCAAAAAACGTACGTCATGAAATATACAATTGTTTCAACACAATTCGCCCAGTAAAACAAAACACAAAATAACCAAAAACAAATGTGAAGCTGGAAAAAAAAACCGAAAGTAAATACCAACCCAACACGTGTCTTTCAACACCCACTAGCACTCTTACACTCACACACAAACATACAGCCAGCAACTCATGCCACAATTACTTTCTCCTCCCACCATGTTTTCTTTTTTTCTCCTGGCCAAACTGGAAAAACAATGTTAAACGGAAAGAAAACATTCGCACTCTCACATGCACATATTTACCGTTAAGGAAAACCTAACAGAAAACCATGTGAAATTGTCCGTGCGCAGCAGGCCAGGCCATGGTGTTGTCGTTTTTGTTGCAAGAACCTGCTGATGTGCCTGTTGGGGCCATATGAGATAAAGGAAACAGCAACACTACTACCACTAATTCATTGTGTGTGTAGGTGGTTATGTGAGTGTGTGTTTTTACATCGCATCTGGCTACACAACGTGAGCCTGCCCAACAAAAAAAAAAATAATGTACGAAAGAAAAATAAAAACACACATTGGTTACCCCAAGGTATTCCAAGCTGTGGTATCTATACCCTACACCGAAACGTGCTGGAGTTTCTAATACGGTAGCTGTGGCCCATGAGTTTGTAAATATTAAATAAAAACTCAGATTTCCAGTCGTGGCCATCATCGGGAGTACAGTAAAAATCTAACTCCTACGAACATTGAAAAACGGACAGGTAGAGACTCATCTCCCATCAGATTATTTTTTACTTTAATGCTATGGGAAGTCTTAATTTTCGGCTGGCCCGAACGGAGAATTGAACATGGAACAATACCACTTACAGTAAAGCTCTATATAGCTGTAATACCCGGGAATTTTTACTAAACTTATACTAAGGGTTCCATGTTGTTGGCCAGGAGATTCAACCTAATCCTAAATGTAAATCGCTCTGATAAACATTTTACACTGCGACACTGTAGCTAAAATACGAATCCTACAAAAAATTGTGAAAATCGGATCGGATTTTATATGGCTCCAATGTCCATATTTGGCCGATTTTGGGTATGTTGGGCTCTATATTTTGGGTATTTTGGACTATATAAAAATCCTAACCGTTTTTCACGAATTTTTGTAGGATTCGTTTATTAGCCACAACAATGAACTGCTGAAGGGTTTTCACCGATTGGACCCTAATTGCGACCCTTAGAGTATTTTTGTGAAAATGCACCTTTGGCCCCACACAAATTACTATGGAAACAAAGATCACTAGGTTCGTAGGATTAACGTTAACCGATCGCCATAAAATTTAATACATAAGGTTTTTAGATCAAATGGAAAAATTTAGGGTGTAGGAGTTAAAAAACATGTTTTTTGGGTCGCTCTAGTGTAGCGTATCTCACAGTAGACCATTCATTCCTTTAATATTTGTTTTGTTATTTGTATGTTTGTATGTACGTTTAAATTCACATGAATATTTCCAAGTTTTAGAAGGTTCGCGTTGGCATTGCTCTCGTTTCTATTTTTCCTGCTGTTCATTCGCTTTTTTTTTTTTGCTTTGTTTGGCTCCATTCATTCCTAAAATATAAAGCAAATAACACACTTCTCAAATATGTGTGCATTGGTACTTGGGTCTTATTATTACTACCCATCCATGCTTACTTTAGCAAAATTGAATACACTTACTGAAATACATTCACCCAAATACACTCATACATGTATAAGTAAGATAAAATGAACTACTCTCACGTATAATACACGAAAACGTTTCCCTTCAGAGTATCATAAGGAACTTGTATTTTTTTTAGAATATTCTTTTGAATTGACATCGGGGTTATAATCAATGATTTTAAAGAATATTTAATGAAGGCCCAAAAGAGCCATAACCGTGATAATCGTAGAGTTTTAAGAAATATATGTATCCCAGAATGGAGAGAATTTTTTTATTTACAAGATTCTTCAATTTTTATGATTAAAAAAAAATATTTTTATGAATCAGAAGTTGGTTTTAAAAAATATGGATATTTAAGAAATTCCTCTTTCGCAAATCACATATTTCTATAATATTTTTTTTATGAATTGA
The DNA here is from genome assembly GCF_047663935.1 of Musca autumnalis. Taxonomy (NCBI): domain Eukaryota; kingdom Metazoa; phylum Arthropoda; class Insecta; order Diptera; family Muscidae; genus Musca; species Musca autumnalis. Next base: position 247,207,524 of record NW_027411755.1, read on the forward strand.
GGACATAAAAAGAAACTAATTTCTTTCGTGACTTTTAATAAATAATACAATTAAAAAAAAAACGCACGATATACACATGAAAAATATTTTTGAAAAACGAATGATATATGAAAAATGCAATAAAGTGTACGTCGCAACAACAAAAAGGATGCTGAACATAAGATTAAACGAGATCGAAGCCGATGTAAAGAAAGTCAAAGAAAATATAGCTCTAGCTCAACACATAAAGGAATATGGACATAATGCAGATTTTACAAACATAAAAATAATACACAAGAAAAATGAAGAGAATAAAAGATACACTCATGAGGGTTTGAGGATCCAAGATAGATTATACAAATCAATAAACACTAAATAAGATAAGTACAACACCAAACTTTAATATTCAGTTGCGATTATTTAAACAACGACGGCTCTGTCATATAGATTTAGGATTTTTTGCTGCAATATTGTTTTTTTTTTTATATTTTTTAGTAATTATTTTTTAAAATTGTACAAATTTCTGTGTTGTGATGTCCAGTTTTTTATATAATTTAAGAAATAATCCTAATAATGGTACTGAAAACTAATTGTAAGTTAAAAAAACCATAATCTGAAAAATGCATTTAAACAGCAATGTAATTTAGTCGTAGGATTTTCTAACAAAAAACTCCTAAAGAAGTTGGAAAAAGACCAAAGAAAAGTTGAGTGAAATATGAAATAAATTAGTTTTATTTATTCCATAAAAACAACTGACCGAATTAGACCGGTGGAAACACTTTATATCAAAGAAAAAATATTGTTTTTAGAAAATGCGTCATATATAATACAATATATTCTTTTAAAAATTCCGCGATTAATGAAAAAATGTTTTTTAGAAAATGCTCGATATTCATTAAAATATTATTTTTAGAAAATGCGCGATATTTGAAAAAATATTTTTAGAAAATTCACGATATATGAAAAAATATTTTTTAAAAACTCCAAGATATAAGAAAAAATATTTTTTAAATGTTGGACGTTATATGAAAAAATATTGCTTAAATACCACACCGCCACACTATATATGAACAAAATATTTTCTAAAAATTAACGATATACGATTTTTTTTAAATGCACGATATACATATGAAAAATTACTTTTTTTAAATGCATAATATATTAAAATTGTGTATGAAAATTATTTTTTAAATATCCACAATAATTTAAAAAACATCTTTTCACAAAAATTCACGATATTTGAAAAATATTTTTTAAAAAATTTACGATACTTGAAAAAATATTTTTAAAAAATCCACGATTGCTGAAAAAATATTTTTAAAAAAATCCCTAATATGTATATGAAAAAATATTTAAAAAAAAATCCCTAATATCTATATGAAAAAATATTTTTTTAAAAATCTACTATAAAAATGTATTTTTTTAAAACTCTACGATATATGAAAATTTATTCGTTTAAAACTCCACGATATATACGAAAAAGTATTTCTAAAAGTTAACGATATACGAAAAAATACTTTTTTTTAAATGCAAGATATACATAAAATTACTTTTTTTAAATGCATAATATATTAAAATTGTGTATGAAAAGTATTTTTTAAACATCCCCAATAATTTAAAAAATATCTTTTACAAAAAATTCACGATATTTGAAATACATTTTTTAAAAAATCCAAGGTACTTGAAAAAATATAAAAAAAAAATCAACGAATGATGAAAAAATATTTCTAAAAAAAATCCCCGATATATGAAAAAAGAATTTTAAAAAATTCACTATATATGAAAAAATATTTCTTAAAAATCCCCGATATATGAACATGTATTTTTTTAAAAATACACGATATATACGAAAAGGTATTTTTTAAAAAAATCGCAATTCACAATATATGAAAAATATTTTTTAAAAACTGCACGATATATGAAAAAATTTTTTTTCATTATCCACAACACTTAGAAAAATAATTATTTTTTAAAAAAATTCACCATATATTAAAAAGTATTTTTTAAAAAATTTACGATACAAAAAAAAAAAATTTTTAAGTCCTCGATTGATTAAAAATATTTTTTAAAATAGTTGGATTTTTTTAGATTTTTTTAATTTACTATATACAAAAAATATATTTTAAAAAAAATCACAATATTTAAAAAATATTTTTTAAAACTTTATGATACAGGAAAAAACATTTTTTAAAAAACACACGCTATATGAAAAAAATATTTATCTACAATATTTGAAAAAATGTTTCTTAAAATATCTACGATCTATAAAAAGTATTTTTTATTTATCCACATATTGTTTTAAAAGTCCACGATATGAAAAATGTTTTTTAAAATATCTACGATTTTTTAAATATTTTTTTAAAATCCACGATATAAGGAAAATGTTTTTAAATATCCAAAATATTTGAAAATATATATTTTAAAAACCCCACGATTAATGAAAAAATTTTTCTAAAAAATCCACGAATGTTGACGATATTTTTAAAAAATCTACAGTTAATGATAAATAAAAAAAATCCCCTAATAAATAAAAAATATTTTTAAAAATTAATTTGAAAAAAAAACTACGACTAATGAAGAAATATTTCCAATAAAAAATCCTCTATAAAAAACAAACAATTTTTAAAAATAATTTAAAAAAAATTAACATTATAAATAAAAATCGAAACAATTTTTTATCGACATTATTTCAAAAATGGTTTTTTAAATATCTACTATATATGAAAAAATATTTTTTAACTTATCCACATTTTTTTTAAAAAATCCACATTATATGAAAAATGTTTATATAAAATATGTACGATATATGAAGATATATGAAATATACACAATATTTAAAAAAATATTTTTTTTAAAAATCAACGATATAAGGATTTTTTTTAAATATTCAAAATATGTATTTTAAAAAACCCACGATTAATGAAAACATATTTTAAAAAATCCACGAATGTTGAAGAAATATTTTTAAAAAATCTGCAGTTAATAAGGATTTACGTTTAAAAAAACCTCCTATTAAGGAAAAAATATTTTTTAAAAATTAATTAAAAATAAAAAATTTAAAAAAAACTACGATTAATGAAGAAATATTTTTTATAAAAAATGCTCTATTAAGGACAAACTATTTTTAAAAATAATTTTAAAAAATCCACTATTAATATTGTTTCTTAATCCACGCTTATTTTGATATTCACGATTAATAAAAACGTATTTTTTACAATATCCACTATTAATGAGTGAAAATGTTTTATAAAATGAAACATAGCATAATGCTTGAATGTGTGGTACTTCGGTGAACTCCTAAGGCAAAAATAAAAAGTTTTTTTTAATGAAACTGAATGAAAAAAAATATTCAAAGAATCATAAGTCGTGGTTTTTATTTTTTCCTGAATCGGGCGTTTAAAAAAAAGGTTTTCCTGAAACATATTTAAAAAACTATTTTTTATGAATCGTATATTAAAAAAATAAGTTTTCATGAATCCTGAATTAAAGAAAGTAGTTTTTTCATGAGTCGGCGAATAGGAATCCAGGACTTTTTTAATACCTTGTAACGAATGCGGGTTTTTTAAATATTTTTTGAAAATTATATTGTATGATTCGTGGTTATTGTTGGAAATTTTTTTTGCTTGATTCGTGAATTTTCTTATAAAGTATTTTTTACGAATTGAAATATATTTTTATGAGTGCTGAATTTAATATTTTCTATTTCTTTGTGAAGAGTAGAGGATAGTATTTTTTAATATAATTTCAAGTGCACAAAACGACCACGAAAACGCGACAAAATCGATTAGTTGTCAATGAGAGCCGTACCTAAAATTTTCTGAGCGACATTATTGCAGAACATTTCGAAGCTGATAAACGTCATCTTGTGGTAATTTTATAGCAGCTCTTAAAATAAAGGACGAAAAGGACATTGAAGGAAGCGAGTTAGAAGGTCGAAGTGCTCTACGAAAATAATCCTCATTCGATTTGACTGCAGACGTGTCATCTCAAAAATAAGCTTAAGCATCAGTGAACACAGATATAACGCTAATTCCTGATGGCTTACAGGGTCTCTAGCAAAAACTTCATCACGTCATAACTCGGAAGTTCGACTCACGGCGAATCTGTCCTTCGGGATTCTTAATATACTCACCAAGGGCTTTCATCTCCAAAAGGAATTATCTCTGCCACAAAATTTGTGTTCACAGTGTTATTTAGAAAATTTCTTTTTTGCCCAAAAGACCAAAAAAATTCATCATTCAAGGATTTAAAAAAATATATTCTTAAGGACCAAAGGGTAGAAAAAAAATTATATTCAAAATTGGTAAGACAAAGAAATAGATCTGAAGTGTTGGAAATCTAACATTAGTTCCGCTAGTGGGACAAATGTTCAGGCTCCATGATGTTGTGTGAATGCGATTAAAGCGATTGCAGATTGGAACGAGCGATTGTAGATTGGTCCAAGTCACTGATCTAGCGTCGCGAAATTAATAACTTGGAAACGAATAGAGATATCTTTCTGAAACTTTGCACAAACGTAGTATGTGTCCGTGGGTAATAATGGACAAAATATGAACAACATCGGCTAATATTTTGGTATATCCCCCATATAACGGTACCTCCTGATATTCGGTATTTTGAGGATTTAAGCCACCATTTCCTCCCAAATTAATTGTAATTTGGTACTTGGAGTTTCTAGAGGTCACTAAACCTTTCCACTAAAATTGTGGACATAGGTCCACGTTTGGGTATAGGCCCCTTTTAAGGTACCTCCCGATTTTCAGTATTTTGGGGGTTTAAAGCTACATTTTCCGGTCAAATTAGGTGTCATTTGGTATTTGAGGTTCCCAGTGGACACAAACATTCTCCACCAAAAATTGTGGACATAGGCCTACGTTTTGATATTGTCGGTACCTCCCAATATTCGGTATTGTTAGGATTTTGTCTACATTTTCAGACCAAATAAGCTTAATTTTGACATAGGAGGTTCTCGTTGGTTATACATCTTCTCCACCAAAAATTGTGACCATAGGCCTACATTTTGATATAGCCCCCATATAACTGTACCGACAGATTTTGGCTATTTTGAGGATTTAGGCTATTTTTCAAGACCATTTATCAGCAAGATTTGCAGCTATTTGTAGCTAAATTGGGGTCATTCGGAATCTGGGAAGTCCAAATTAATTAATTAAACCAAAATTGGACTGGACCTTAGAGGACCTTTGTAGTTACGCTCCATTCAACAAAAGTATATTGCTCTAAAAACATAAAAAAATAATAATTTTTGAAAATTTATTTTTATAAAACCATGTAACTTCAGGCCCCAAAAATTTTTTAAGATATAACTTACACTCTCCTCTATCAATAAAAAATAAACTTTGTTTAGTTTTATTACGAATTTATTTAACAATTAAACAAATATGAAATTAGGTTTTTAGCAACAATTTTGTTAAAATCTGATGCATCAAAATTTCTTGCACTTGACAGTGAATAACTGTGTGAATATTTACAACAACAAAAAAGTAAAAACAAAATTTTAGTCAGCAGAGTGTCTGTATCGATACAATGGAAAACATTTCGCAATTTTATACTTTGATTTTTTGACTTTCGCGCCGCTTGATCAATGGTTTGGACCTGTGTGCATCGCTGCGAACACGCCCATTAGAAAAATTAATGTTCGATCGAAAGCTTTGTCTATTGATTGTCGAATTTTGCAGCTACACTATTCAATGATTTCTTCGATCGACATGAAAGTGAACTTAATAACAAATAAAATATTTCATTACAATTTTTATTTTGTAGGATCTATCACGGCCGACATCCTGAAGTTATAAAGGAACCTTTTAAATTTTTGTCAGAATCATAATTGTGAAATTTTGTTAAACACAATTTTTTGGCTCAAACAATGTCTGAATTCAACTAAAGCTCTCATTGAAATATGTATATGAGTAAATTGTCTTAAACTAGGTCTATGTTTAAATGAACTACATAATTTTCTCCGCATTCTAAGATTTTCATATATGTGTACAGAAAGAAGTATGAATCTCCCAAACCAGGCGTTAGGCTTATTTGCCAAATATGTATTTTTTGCTGGATTCATGCTTCAGCCATAAGCCCAACGGCAACACAAGTTTTGTTAAACATTATTATCATTATTTATCCATTTGTATTTATATTTGCTTTTTTTTTCTTTCTCCCTCCACCTGTTTTGCCGAAAATCCCAAATGTTGTCGTTTATATTCAGTACCCTGTTTGGGCTGTTGTGAAGTGGTCCCATTGTGTTTTCCTCTGCTTTTGTTTATATTTTGCAATGTGTTGCTTAAGGGCCATATTCAATTCCCTACGCTCCGTCAATAGAGAAGAGGACGACGAGATTTCTATGTTCAAGTCGAGGGGATAAAGAATTCCATTTAGTTGTGGTTAGTAGTCGACCGCCCTACCAACATTGTAGCAATAGAATAAATGATGGTAAAAGGAAACATACCGCAAATATACCACACACTCGTATTCTTGAAATGTGGAACTAATAATGATACTAATTTACATTGTTTGGAAGGGGGAGGGCAGAAAGCTAGGAAATGAGGTTATGATTTCCACAAATCATTTTCAGATTAAAACAGTCCTATACCCAGACATAAACATATACATTTGTACTTATATACATACATTGAGGTAATCTTAGTTACTCAGCATTTGTCCCATTTGGGATAAATAAGAAAATATGACCCTTTGCATATTATTGGCAGGTAAGTTCAGGAGGTCACAATGCGGTTACAGTAACAAAATTAATTTACCAAATATTTGTACACTAGGTCGATTTTTTGCGTGCCTTGTAACATATTTATGAATTCGATACAAAAGATTTAATCTGGTTAGTTAGATTTTGTAAATAACACAGATTTGCCGCTGTTAACATAAACTCCACGTTTTCTGATGGCTCTTCGGTATAATTTTAAGCCAAAGTTGAATTACATATAAACTTTTTATTTTAGAGATTGTGGATCGTAAAGTCTTTGAAATACATGTATATACATATACATTTTTTATATATATATATTATATTAATTTGGTTCTGATAATGCTATGCATAACCCTATGATTTACCCTTCGGGGATACTGGTGTGTGACTAAGAATCAAACAATTGTGGATTATGATGATATTTTTTCATCAATCGTGGATTTAAAAAAAATATATTTTTTTATCAATTAAAAAAAAGTATTTTTTCATCAATTGGAGGTTCTTAAAAAATAATTTTTCATCAGTCGTGGATTAAAAAAAATATATGTCAATCGTTGATTTTTGAAAAAAGTATTTTTTATAAATCGTGGATTTTTTTAAAAATACTTTTTCATAAATCGTAGATTTTATAAAAAATATTTCTTCATAAATCGTGGATTTTTTAAAAAATATTTTTTCATAAATCGTGGATTTCTTAAAAAATATTTTTTCATAAATCGTGGATTTTTTAAAAAATATTTTTTCAGTATAAATATTTCTTTCCAATAATAGTGGATTTTTTAAAAAAGATTTTTTCATGAATCGTGGATTTTTTTAAAAATGTTTTTTCATGAATCGTGGATTTTTTAAAAAATGTTTTTTCATTAATCGTGGATTTTTTAAAAAATATTTTTTCATAAAACGTGGATTTCTTAAAAAATATTTTTTCATAAATCGTGGATTTCTTAAAAAATATTTTTTCATAAATCGTGGATTTCTTAAAAAATATTTTTTCATAAATCGTGGATTTTTTAAAAAATATTTTTTCATAAATCGTGGATTTTTTAAAAAATATTTTTTTCATAAATCGTGGATTTTTTAAAAAATATTTTTTCATAAATCGTGGATTTCTTAAAAAATATTTTTTCATAAATCGTGGATTTCTTAAAAAATATTATTCATAAATAGTGGATTTCTTAAAAAATATTTTTTCATAAATAGTGAATTTCTTAAAAAATATTTTTTCATAAATCGTGGATTTCTTAAAAAATATTTTTTCATAAATCGTGGATTGCTTAAAAAATATTTTTTCATAAATCGTGGATTTCTTAAAAATATTTTTTCATAAATCGTGGATTTCTTAAAAAATATTTTTTCATAAATCGTGGATTTTTTAAAAAATAGTTTTCATAAATCGTGGATTTTTTAAAAAATATTTTTTCATAAATCGTGGATTTTTTAAAACAATTTTTTTTCATAAATCGTGGATTTTTTAAAAAATATTTTTTCATAAATCGTGGATTTTTAAAAAAAAAAAAATTTTTCATAAATCGTGGATTTCTTAAAAAATATTTTTTCAGTAATCGTGGATTTCTTAAAAAATATTTTTTCAGTAAACGTGGATTTCTTAAAAAATATTTTTTCAGTAATCGTGGATTTCTTAAAAAATATTTTTTCAGTAATCGTGGATTTCTTAAAAAATATTTTTTCAGTAATCGTGGAATTCTTAAAAAATATTTTTTCAGTAATCGTGGATTTCTTAAAAAATATTTTTTCAGTAATCGTGGATTTCTTAAAAAATATGTTTTCAGTAATCGTGGATTTCTTAAAAAATATTTTTTCAGTAATCGTGGATTTCTTAAAAAATGTTTTTTCAGTAATCGTGGATTTCTTAAAAAATATTTTTTCAGTAATCGTGGATTTCTTAAAAAATATTTTTTCAGTAAACGTGGATTTCTTAAAAAATATTTTTTCAGTAATCGTGGATTTCTTAAAAAATATTTTTTCAGTAATCGTGGATTTCTTAAAAAATATTTTTTCAGTAATCGTGGATTTCTTAAAAAATATTTTTTCATAAATCGTGGATTTCCTAAGAAATATGTTTTCATAAATCGTGGATTTTTTAAAAAATATTTTTTCACAAATCGTGGATTTTTTAAAAAATATTTTTTCATAAATCGTGGATTTTTTAAAAAATATTTTTTCATAAATCGTGGATTTTTTAAAAAATATTTTTTCATAAATCGTGGATTTTTTAAAAAATATTTTTTCATAAATCGTGGATTTTTTAAAAAATATTTTTTCATAAATCGTGGATTTTTTAAAAAATATTTTTTCATAAATCGTGGATTTTTTAAAAAATATTTTTTCATAAATCGTGGATTTTTTAAAAAATATTTTTTCATAAATCGTGGATTTTTTAAAAAATATTTTTTCATAAATCGTGGATTTTTTAAAAAATATTTTTTCATAAATCGTGGATTTTAAAAAAAATATTTTTTCATAAATCGTGGATTTTAAAAAAAAATATTTTTTCATAAATCGTGGATTTTAAAAAAAAATATTTTTTCACAAATCGTGGATTTTTTAAAAAATATTTTTTCATAAATCGTGGATTTTAAAAAAAAAAATTTTCATAATTCGTGGATTTTTTAAAAAATATTTTTTTCATAAATCGTGGATTTTTTAAAAAATATTTTTTCATAAATCGTGGATTTTTAAAAAATATTTTTTCATAAATCGTGGATTTTTAAAAAATATTTTTTCATAAATCGTGGGTTTTTTAAAAAATATTTTTTCATAAATCGTGGATTTTTTAAAAAATATTTTTTCATAAATCGTGGATTTAAAAAAAAAAAATTTCATAAATCGTGGATTTTTTAAAAAATATTTTTTCATAAATCGTGGGTTTTTTAAAAAATACTTTTTCATAAATCGTGGATTTTTTAAAAAATATTTTTTCATAAATCGTGGATTTTTTAAAAAATATTTTTTCATAAATCGTGGATTTTTTAAAAAATATTTTTTCATAAATCTTGGATTTTTTAAAAAATATTTTTTCATAAATCGTGGATTTTTTAAAAAATATTTTTTCATAAATCGTGGATTTTTTAAAAAATATTTTTTCATAAATCTTGGATTTTTTAAAAAATATTTTTTCATAAATCGTGGATTTTTTAAAAAATATTTTTTCATAAATCGTGGATTTTTAAAAAAATATTTTTTCATAAATCGTGGATTTTTTAAAAAATATTTTTTCATAAATCGTGGATTTTTTAAAAAATATTTTTTCATAAATCGTGGATTTTTTAAAAAATATTTTTTCATAAATCGTGGATTTTTTAAAAAATATTTTTTCATAAATCGTGGATTTTTTAAAAAATATTTTTTCATAAATCGTGGATTTTTTAAAAAATATTTTTTCATAAATCGTGGATTTTTTAAAAAATATTTTTTCATAAATCGTGGATTTTTTAAAAAATATTTTTTCATAAATCGTGGATTTTTTAAAAAATATTTTTTCATAAATCGTGGATTTTTTAAAAAATATTTTTTCATAAATCGTGGATTTTTTAAAAAATATTTTTTCATAAATCGTGGATTTTTTAAAAAATATTTTTTCATAAATCGTGGATTTTTTAAAAAATATTTTTTCATAAATCGTGGATTTTTTAAAAAATATTTTTTCATAAATCGTGGATTTTTTAAAAAATATTTTTTCATAAATCGTGGATTTTTTAAAAAATATTTTTTCATAAATCGTGGATTTTTTAAAAAATATTTTTTCATAAATCGTGGATTTTTTAAAAAATATTTTTTCATAAATCGTGGATTTTTTAAAAAATATTTTTTCATAAATCGTGGATTTTTTAAAAAATATTTTTTCATAAATCGTGGATTTTTTAAAAAATATTTTTTCATAAATCGTGGATTTTTTAAAAAATATTTTTTCATAAATCGTGGATTTTTTAAAAAATATTTTTTCATAAATCGTGGATTTTTTAAAAAATATTTTTTCATCAAAATTAGTGTGGAGTATCAAATTTTCCGCCTCATCAGACTACAGTATTTTTCTCCCACTTTGTTTAAGAAAACTTTCAAAAACTCCCAAGTAAATCCTAAACAACCTCTATAGAAACACCGGCCTGTAACATATTCCTATCACGTACTAACAAATTGTTTGTCCTGTCGTACGTTTTTATTGATTTTTAGGGGAAGAAAAAAACTACAATTCTCCGTCACATAAAGAATATAAAAAAGTTTAATGGTTATTAAAACGCACATTGGTGACGGCCTACGAAACCATAACCTTTGTACCCAACTTACCTTTTGGGAAAGGCAGTTTAAACGCAAAGAAAAAAACTATTAGATTCGGGTCATAAAATAGCAAAAAAGTGTGAAACCCTCTAAAATTTTACTGCCAAATTTCCCACAACAATGCGTGAAAAACCAAATTTACACAAATTTTAAGAAATTTTCACAGAAAAAATTTCATTTTTTTTCAAATATTAAAAAGAAACGTTCGCTTAGAAAATCTCCAAGGCTGTTAAAGACTATGCCATGTCTTCGAGAAAGAAATAACCATCCGCCATTAACCGCCATTAAAGTAATAAAAACTAGACAGAACACTTGAGACTTGCCTCCTTTAAGCCGACCAGCCAGCCCAACCAAGAAAAAAGAGGAGTATTTTGGATGAAAGAATTTGGGCGGCAAGCATCACACACATGGATAATTTCACATTTCGGGTTTTTCTTTCTTTAGTGGAGGTTTTATTTGTAGGTGTGTTGTCATTATCTCCAACCAAAATCAACAAAATCCTGCACTTGATTACAAACGTAACAAGGATTTTTTTCCAACTACAATTATATAAATGTAAACATCTACCACGTACATATGAATGTACGTGTGTGTACACACAATTACATATAAACCCATATTTTCCACAGTATATTTGTGTAATTGTGAAGGTAAAACGAAACGACACTGAAATATGTTCACATAATTACACACGAGCTTTTTCATATCGACGGCACTCATTTCAAACATTTCTATACATCTGGCTTTATATCCTTGGAGTAATAAAGCGCCACAAATATACAGTGAGTGTTTGAAGTGGGTCAATGACAATATGGGATTAACTAAGAAGTGACACAGGTTTGCCTCAGAGGAGAAAAAATAATCATATGAATAAAGTAATTTTAGGGTTAGCAGTCTATCCCTGCTCGATAACACGATAATAACCGAAGGGAGTCCAAACTTTGTACATCGCAATATTTTTTCCAAACGTAGATCAAGTTTGGGCCACTTCTCCGCGAGCTCCCTCGATCGGAAATGAAAAACAACATTATTTAGTTCAGTTTAAGGACCTTTTGAGTATCGCTTAGGATTTTTTTTAAAAATATTTTTGAAGGAGTTGGATTTTTCGAAAATATATTATTGAAAAATATTTTTAAGGAAAGTGGATTTTTTTTAAATATTTTTTTAGGAACGTCGATTTTTTAAAAATATTTTTGATGGACGTGGATTTTTTTTTAATATTTTTTAGGGACGTGGATTTTTTTACAAATACTTTTAGGGATTTTTTTACAAATACTTTTAGGGATTTTTTTAAAAATCCACGTCCCTAAGGATTTTGTTAAAAATATTTTTTTAAGGATGTAAATTTTTTTAAAAATATTTTTAGGGATGTTGATTTTTTAAAAATATTTTTTAAGAGTGTCGATTTTTTTAAAAATATGTTTCAAAGATGTAGATTTTTTTAAAAATATTTTTAAGGGACGTGGATTTTCTTAAAAAATATTTTTTAAGCACTTGGATTTTTTTAAAAATATTTCTTTAAGGACGTGGCTTGTTTTAAATATATGTTTTTTAGGGGCGTGCATTTTTTAAATGTATTTTTTAGGGACATAGTATCTTTTAATTTGTGTACGTGAGTTTTTCCTAAAAATATTTTTTAATAATTTTTATGTACGTGGATTTTTTAAAATATTTTTTAGAGACGCGGATTTTTTTTATATTCTTAAGGACGTGGATTTTTTTAAACAAATTTTTTAGGGATGTGGATTTAAAAAAAATAGGGACGTGGGTTTTTTAAAAAATATTTTTAGGGACGTAGATTTTTTTAAAAACATTTTTGAGGGACGTAGATTTTTTTTAATATTTATAGTGACGTTGATTTTTTTAAACAAATTTTTTAGGGACGTGGGTTTTTTAAAAAATATTTTTAGGGACGTAGATTTTTTTAAAAATATTTTTGAGGGACGTGGATTTTTTTAAATATTTTTAGTGACGTTGATTTTTTAAAAATAATTTTTTAGGGACGTGGATTTTTTAAAAATATGTTTTAAAAATAATTTTTAGGGACTTGGTTTTTTCTAAAAAATATTTTGAGGGACTAGAATTTTGTAAAAATAGTTTTTGGGACTTGTATTTTTGTTAAAAAAATATTTTTTAGGGACTTGCATTTTTTTATAGGGATTTTATAGGGACTTAGATTTTTTAAACATTTTGTTAGGGACGTGGATTTTTCTAAAAATATGTTTGATTGACGTGGATTTTTTAAAAATGTTTTTAGGGACGTGGATTTTTTTAACCCATTTTTAGGGACATGGTTTTTTTAAAAAAAATATTTTTTAGGGACGTGGATTTTTTAAAAAAATATTTTTTAGGGACGTGGATTTTTTAAAAAAAATATTTTTTAGGGACATGGATTTTTAAAAAAAAAATATTTTTTAGGGACGTGGATTTTTTAAAAAAATATTTTTTAGGGACGTGGATTTTTCAAAAAAATATTTTTAGGGACGTGAATTTTTTTAAAAAATTTTTTTTAGGGACGTGGATTTTTTAAAAAAATATTATTTAAGGACGTGGATATAAAAAAAAAAATTTTTTTTAGGGACGTGGATTTTTTAAAAAAATATTTTTTAGAGACGTGAATTTTTTAAAAAAAATATTTTTTGGGGACGTGGATTTTTTAAAAAAAATATTTTTTAGGGACATGGATTTTTAAAAAAAAATATTTTTTAGGGACGTGGATTTTTTAAAAAAATATTTTTTAGGGACGTGGATTTAAAAAAAAAATCTTTAGGGACGTGGATTTTTTAAAAAAATATATTTTAGGGACGTGGATTTTTTAAAAAAATATTTTTTAGGGACGTGGATTTTTTAAAAAGATATTTTTAGGGACTTGGATTTTTTAAAAAAAAATATTTTTTAGGGACGTGGATTTTTAAAAAAATATTGTTTAGGGACGTGAATTTTTTAAAAAAATATTTTTTAGGGACGTGGATTTTTTAAAAAAATATTTTTTAGGGACGTGGATTTTTTAAAAAAAATATTTTTTAGGGACGTGGATTTTTTAAAAAAAATATTTTTTAGGGACGTGGATTTTTTAAAAAAAATATTTTTTAGGGACTTGGATTTTTTAAAAAAAATATTTTTTAGGGACGTGGATTTTTTAAAAAAATATTTTTTAGGGACGTGGATTTAAAAAAAAAATCTTTAGGGACGTGGATTTTTTAAAAAAAATATTTTTTAGGGACGTGGATTTTTAAAAAAATATTTTTTAGGGACGTGGATTTTTAAAAAAATATTTTTTAGGGAAGTGGATTTTTTAAAAAAAAATTTTCATGGACGTGGATTTTTTAAAAAAATATTTTTTAGGGACGCAGATTTTTTAAAAAAATATTTTTTAGGGACGCGGATTTTTTAAAAAAATATTTTTTAGGGACTTGGCTTTTTAAAAAAAAATATTTTTTAGGGACGTGGATTTTTTAAAAAAATATTTTTTAGGGACGTGGATTTTTTAAAAAAATATTTTTTAGGGACGTGGATTTTTTAAAAAAATATTTTTTAGGGACGTGGATTTTTTAAAAAAATATTTTTTAGGGACGCGGATTTTTTAAAAAAATATTTTTTAGGGACTTGGCTTTTTTAAAAAAATATTTTTTAGGGACTTGGATTTTTTAAAAAAATATTTTTTAGGGACGTGGATTTTTTAAAAAAATATTTTTTAGGGACGTGGATTTAAAAAAAAAAAAATTCTTTAGGGACGTGGATTTTTTAAAACAAAATATTTTTTAGGGACGTGGATTTTTTAAAAAAAAATATTTTTAGGGACGTGGTTTTTTTAAAAAAAATATTTTTTAGTGACGTGGATTTTTTAACAAAATATTTTTTAGGGACGTGGATTTTTTAAAAAAATATTTTTTAGGGACGTGGATTTAAAAAAAAAATATTTTTTAGGGACGTGGATTTAAAAAAAAAAATATTTTTTAGTGACGTGGATTTTTTAAAAAAATATTTTTAGGGACGTGGATTTTTTAAAAAAATATTTTTTAGGGACGTGGATTTTTTAAAAAAGTATTTTTTAGGGACGTGGATTTTTTAAAAAAATATTTTTTAGGGACGTGGATTTTTTAAAAAAATATTTTTTAGGGACGTGGATTTTTTAAAAAAATATTTTTTAGGGACGTGGATTTTTTAAAAAAATATTTTTTAGGGACGTGGATTTTTTAAAAAAATATTTTTTGGGACGTGGATTTTTTAAAAAAATATTTTTTAGGGACGTGGATTTTTAAAAAAAAAATTCTTTAGGGACGTGGATTTTTTAAAAAAATATTTTCTAGGGACGTGGATTTTTTAAAAAAAAATTCTTTAGGGACGTGGATTTTTTAAAAAAAATTCTTTAGGGACGTGGATTTTTTAAAAAAATATTTTTTAGGGACGTGGATTTTTTAAAAAAAAATTCTTTAGGGACGTGGATTTTTTAAAAAACATATTTTTTAGGGACGTGGATTTTTTAAAAAACATATTTTTTAGGGACGTGGATTTTTTAAAAAAATATTTTTAGGGACGTGGAGTTTTTAAAAAAAATATTTTTTAGGGACGTGGATTTTTTAAAAAAATATTTTTAGGGACGTGGATTTTTTAAAAAAAATATTTTTTAGGGACATGGATTTTTTAAAAAAATATTTTTTAGGGACGTGGAGTTTTTAAAAAAATATTTTTAAGGGACGTGGATTTTTTAAAAAAATATTTTTTAGGGACGTGGATTTTTTAAAAAAATATTTTTTAGGGACGTGGATTTTTTAAAAAAATATTTTTTAGGGACGTGGATTTTTTAAAAAAATATTTTTTAGGGACGTGGATTTTTTAAAAAAATATTTTTAGGGACGTGGATTTTTTAAAAAAATATTTTTAGGGACGTGGATTTTTTAAAAAAATATTTTTAGGGACGTGGATTTTTTAAAAAAATATTTTTAGGGACGTGGATTTTTTAAAAAAATATTTTTAGGGACGTGGATTTTTTAAAAAAATATTTTTAGGGACGTGGATTTTTTAAAAAAATATTTTTAGGGACGTGGATTTTTTAAAAAAATATTTTTAGGGACGTGGATTTTTTAAAAAAATATTTTTAGGGACGTGGATTTTTTAAAAAAATATTTTTAGGGACGTGGATTTTTTAAAAAAATATTTTTAGGGACGTGGATTTTTTAAAAAAATATTTTTAGGGACGTGGATTTTTTAAAAAAATATTTTTAGGGACGTGGATTTTTTAAAAAAATATTTTTTATATCTTCTCCACAAAACTTAAAAAATTTCGCTAAAGTGAGATTATGGGCTTTCGAGAACCGTTTTAAAATTGTCACTTAAAACTCATTCTTTTTTACTTGTTTTTTTTTCTTTTTGTCCCCACTGTATAACAAATAACACGTATGCATTTTATATATTTAATGTAACGTACATGTGTAATTCTCCCACATACGTACATATGTATGCATATGGTATTATGAGTACCTCCATATATGGGCCTGTTGTGTTTACCTGTCATAATATTTAATCTCAGTAATAAAATCAGTGATGCGTATCTTTTGGATTAATGAATTATAGCATTTATTGTTCATTTGTGCCATCAATGTACGAATATATAAATGTGTATGTGTGTGTGTGTGTGTTTATGTGTGTAATCATGCGAAAAACATATATATGAAATTTATTAGATCTTTTGCCGAAGAGTAGTTATCAGCTGCAAAGACCAGTATTACCACCACTCCAAATCCATCATACAGAATTGGGGTTTTGAAACGTGCCGATTATGCATTTGTGAGAAAAGGAAATTAAAGGTTTTGCTGAACAGAACTGAATGACCATTATGAATTATTTAGAACTGTTCACTTTGAAATCAAAAGAAATTGAATTGAAGATTTCCAAGGAAAATAAATGTCAATGGTTAATGACAATCGTTGGTAACCGACATTTTTAAGTGTCCATAACTCTTAAAATTACCTATTTTTTTGTATTGATGCGACCAAATGAAAGTTGCCGCTAAGTCTTAAATTTCAAACAATAAAATCGGTAAAAAAGATATATGAGCTATGATTTTTGTTATTTTTTAAAATGTTTGGTTTTATTGGCTAATACTTTGTATTTCTTAACATTGAAACTTCAGAGCGTATGATTGTTATATTAGAAAGATTATAATAACAACCATACACAATGGGGTTCCAATGTAAAAAATACAAAATATTACAAAAAAACCAAAAAGACAAAGCACAAAAAGTGGCATATAATAATTGTTCCACAAACATCCCTGAAGGGACAAGGGAGACTTCTCTCATATCAACGATTGCACCCCGATTCATATTAGAGCAATGATATTGGACATACTGCTTATCGCCGTGTCCGAACGGCGTGTCTTAAGACAGCACTTTGTAGAGAAGTTTTACATGGCTGAAATACTCAGGAAATGTCGCCAACATTACTGAGGGGTATTTTGCATACATACATAAAATTGCATACTCATCTATTTTTGACCGATTTTGTTGTTTCTCCCATTTTTGAAAGCTAACTAAATTTCCCTTTAGTAATAATAAATACTTAGTCCCAATTTACATTAGGCAAGTTTACTTTCGGCAAGTCAAGTTTGTAGGAGAGACACGTAAGGGGAATGGAGGTGGGAAAAAATTGCTCGTACCGGAAATTTTCAGGCAATTCCTTTTATATTTTTCGTTTTTGACATTATTTCCAATGTTTTGAAGACAAAACTTGCCGAAACAGAATTGTTTGTATAAAAGCAAGATGCAAGTTTAAAAGAGAACGAGAAAATTTGCCGCAAGGAAAATCGTCTAATGTAAATCGAGACTTATATTGTTTGGTAACTTCTAAGCAGCATAGAGCCCGAAGAAAAATATTATGCCCTTTAAAAATCCATACATAGGACTACAGAGCTTTAATCATAACACAAAATGAATATATTGGTACATCAGAACCTTTGAAATCTTTGAAAAATATCCTTTTTTAATAGATTAGGCTGTTAAAGAATTTGACATGTCTCCGAGAAAGATGTAACCAACCACTATTAACCAGCATAATTAAAGTAATAAACCCAAACAGTTGAGACAGCCCAAAAAAGGAGGAGTACTCTAGTTGAAAGAAAATTTATGGATAATTTGTATTTCTATTTCGGTTCTGTTGGTTGGTAGGTTGGCTACAATTCGAATAAAAGCAAAATTCTTCAACATCAGCTTTATTTGCGCTCATGCTCCCACTGAAGACAAGGACGAACTGACCAATGATATATTTTATGAGCGCTTAGAACAAACATATGACCGTTATCCTGCCCACGACATTAAAATTATTCTAGGCGATTTTAATGCCAAAATTGGAAAGGAAAATATCTTTGGCCCAACAGGCGGAAAATTCAGTGTCCACAGTGAAACATCTGACAATGTTATGAGGCTGATAGAATCGCAGCGGCAAAAAACATGGTATTTAGTATCACCAGATTTCAACATCTCGACAACCATAAGGGCACCTGGCTGTCTCCCGATAAGAAACCAAGAAATCAAATTGATCACGTTGTGATAGATGGAAGACATTCAGCGAGCGTGTTGGATGTGCGTACGTTCCGAGGAGCAAACATAAACTCGGACCACTACCTTGTTGCAGCAAACGCACGCACCCGGTTAAACGTAGCAAACAAAGTACGAACAGACACAACACGAAAGTTAGACATCGGTAAGCTGCAATCACAACAGATAGCTACAGCATATTCCACTCAACTAACCCAATTGCTTAATCAAAGCACTCCTCATTCCTATAACATATCAGCGCAATGGCAAAGTATTGCCCACTCCATGCAAACAGCCGCAAAATACATACTTGGATACCAGAGACCTCCACCAAGGAATCCATGGTATGATCAAGATTGTCGTGCTGCTACCGAAGAGAAAAATGCTACATATAGGGCTACTCTACAATCAGTAGCAATGCGTAGCGCACGAGAGAGATATCGGGAGAAAAGGAGAGAGGAGAAACGTCTTTTCCGCAGGAAAAAGAGGGAGATGGAAAAGCGGGAGTGTAAAAAAATCGAGATGTATAGGGGCCAAAATGAAGTCCGAAAATTCTTCCAAAGAGTCAGGCATCAAACTGATGGCTTTGGTACAGGCACATTCTCCTGTAGAGGCCAGCAAGGTAATTTGGTAACTG
Source organism: Musca autumnalis (assembly GCF_047663935.1). Classification (NCBI taxonomy): domain Eukaryota; kingdom Metazoa; phylum Arthropoda; class Insecta; order Diptera; family Muscidae; genus Musca; species Musca autumnalis. Next base: position 247,226,689 of record NW_027411755.1, read on the forward strand.
ATACAGATAGTGTGCTAAGGATATGGAACGAGCATTTTTCAAAACTGTTGGTATCCAATAGCAGCGAAGATGACGAAGATGCCACAGATCCAATCCCAGAAGATGGTATTGAATGTATACCGCCCAGCCAAGATGAGGTAAAGACAGCAATCAATCGGCTGAAGAATCATAAGGCAGCTGGCGCTGATGGCTTACCAGCCGAGTTGTTCAAACCCGAAGGCGACACGCTGATAAGGTGTATTCATCAGCTAGTTAGCACCATCTGGTAGGAAGAACGAGTACCCGACGATTGGAACCTGAGTATCCTGTGCCCAGTCCATAAGAAGGGAGATAAGACTGTATGCTCTAACTATATGGGCATAAGTCTACTCATATAAGGCATAAGTCTACTCCCTATTGCCTATAAGATAGTGTCAGGGATATTGTGCGAACGACTAAAGCCTATGGTCAACGAGATAATTGGACCATACCAATGCGGCTTTAGACCTGTCAAGTCCACAATTGACCAGATATTTACCCTGCGGCAAATCCTGGAGAAGACCCAAGAGATGCAGATCGACACCTACCACCTTTTTGTCGATTATAAAGCAGCCTTCGACAGCCCGCTGCGTTCAAAAATATTCCAAGCCATGTCTGAATTTGGTATCCCCGCAAAGCTCATCGGGCTTTGTTAAACGACTTTAACTGACACGAGGTCCTCAGTTAAAGTAGGAAAGAACCTCTCCGAAGAGTTTGGTACCAAAAGAGGTTTCAGACAAGGAGACAGCCTTTCGTGTGATGTCTTCAACATCCTGCTGGAAAAGGTTATTCGAGAGGCAAACGTCAAAAGAAGCGGCGAAATCTACACCAATTGCCACATGTCACTTGCTTATGCTGATGATTTGACATCATGGGACGATCAGTAAAAGAAGTAACCGATACCTTTATGAAGGTCGAAGGAGAATCTGCTAAAGTGGGTCTGGCGGTAAACGGTGAGAAGACAAAGTTAATGGTGTCGACGCGCAATGCGTCCATTGAGCTCGGAACAACTGTGGAAGTTGGTTCCTAAAAGTTTGAGGTAGTAAAAGACTTCGTCTCCGTAAACACAACAAAACGACATCAGTTGTGGAATAAAAAGAAGAATTGTATTGGCCAACAGATGCTACTTTGGTTTAAGTAAGCAGTTTAAATGCAAAGCCACATCTCGTCAAACAAAAATAACGCTCTACAAAACACTGATACTAGCCGTGCTGATGTATGGCTCCAAAGCCTGGGTACATGCGCAAGCAGTCATGCCAGTGCTTGGTGTATTTGAGAGAAAAATTCTTCGAAAGATCTACGGACCAATCTGCGTTGACGGTGAATATCGACGTCGCATGAACCACGAGCTGTATCTGCTATACTACGACATCAATATAGTTAAACGTATCGAGATGCAGCGATTGCGTTGGCTTGGCCATATCATAATAATGAACGCAGATGAACCCGCTAAAAAGGCGTATAAATACGGACCGCTTGTCGGTGCACGCAGAATTGGCAGGCCAAGGAATAGATGGCGCAAACAAGTGGATGAAGATATGAATAGGCGGGGTATTCCAGAGTGCGAAGCAACAAATAGAGAGAAATGTAGATCTTTTCTTAGTTCGGCCTATGGAACAAATGTTCTGTAATGTGCCATCTAAGTAAGTAATCCTAATCCAAATTTTTGTCGGCAAGTTTAAATGTCTAAAATGGGTCACAGAAGAAAGTTTCAATTTTTTGTTTGTTTTTCTGTTGACAAAGCCGACTGATACTTTTTTACTTGTTCATAAGACAATACATATTTCATGTGACTATAAATTGTTCATAAAACCCGACATGCCAGACATGGTTCATAGGACAATATATTGTTGAGAGAACAATAAATAAACATTTTTAAATGGTTCTTTGAACCATCTTCAGTACTGCGAACTATGTCTATTTCAATGAGCGATGGTACAGTTACACAGAAAAAAATATTTCAAGAATTTTTACATATTTTCGTTCGTGCTGTAGTTTTTTTTCATACTGAACAGGTAGATCACATAAGATATATGGTAATATTCAAAAAAGTTTTACAATCGTTGAAGTTGAGGTTCACCATTTAATAAGTCGCGAACTGTTAATATATTTTATAAAATATGAATACATTTATATATATTGAAGTGTTTTAGCTACGATCTCATAATATGGACTATAACAAATAATTTTCGTGGAAGCTGCGCTGGTGGTAATATAAAAAAATGGGAAAAATGTGTTGAAGTTTACAATTTTTTTTTTTGCGTTCTTTCTTGATTTCTGGCCAAACCACGGAAAATTCAAACCTGTGCTCAAAGAAAGAACTAAAGAATGCCCCTTAGGCAATATGGTTCTAGTGCATGACTTTTCGATATATACACTGCATCCCCCTAAAATCGATATTGACATTTTGAAGTTTTGATTTCAGTGTTTTTCGAATTTTTCTTATAATTAGATGGTGCAACTAGATAATAATCGAAACTAGTTTATAGGATTGTAGAACTCGCGATTCCACGTCGTTCGATGTATATCTCATGAGTGTGCTCCATACAGCTTCCTAGTAATAGGAGTCCAAAGGCGAAAATTTGGTGCGTAAATTTTCTGAAAAAACCTATTTTTTGGCTTTAAAATTTACAACTGTAGTACATGTACCCCTGAACGCCGCGTGATTTTAGTTTTTTTACGTGCCGGATCTAATAAGCCCTTCCGCGTTTGAATCCATCCACTATAACGCCGGATATAGATACCTTGAAAGCAGCAAAATCTGCAAAAATATATTTTGACAATTCCGCGAATTTAACCGCGATTTTCTTTGATTATTTTTGCATAAATGTAATCCTTTATACGCGATTATAATATTTGCCAAACAAATGTGCCACAAATTACAAAGATTCGGGAGTAATATCCCTATTTATCCCAAAATAGAATGTGGTGGCACATCCGCAGTTCTTGACGAATCTGTCTAAAATAATTTATATTGGTGTATTTTTAATAGGCGGCCATTGAAATAGGATGCACCTTATAATCATATGCACATCGCGTAATTTTTGCCCACTTGAATGTTTTTCGAATAGTAAGATGCAACTGATGGCACACTTTGGCCGCTGAATGAAACATGGGAAAATCCATGCATATTGATAGACATGGACTCCGTGTATCCGAAAAGCACATGCACCTCAACTGATTTAAACGGATTCGCGAATTATACGGTTTTTAACTTATATGTTTTTTCTTTGATTGTAATTTCAATATTACTCTCTACTTCTTATTTCTATTGCTTATCACAGAAAGCAAATATACTTTCACGATGACTAATTACTTTTCTTGTAGAAGTTTGAGCAAAATACTTCAGGATTTGGATGGAAATTTAGCGAAATAATAGAATAACTCCCAACATTTATTTTTCAAATTTTTCGCATTTAACCAAAAATATATTTTTGAAATAATTTCTAAAAATAAGTTTCCGTTGTTTTTTGTTGCTGTAATATGCAAGTTATAAACGCGATCTTTATAATTTTTCGCGATCTATATAATTTCTCACATTTTTCTACGCGTTCTCTAGATTCTGTACGTATTTTTAAATTATTTTTTATAGAGATTTTTTGGACTCTGAGTTAGTATAAATAAAATTTAATCCAAGATTTCTTCAGTATTGTTTGATTTTCCGCGAAAATAAAAATAAATTTAGCAACTATTTTAGCATCTACGGATAGATATCAAATGCTGTTAACGATTCATACATACATGTTCTTATTACAACACAATAGGAATTTTTAAATATTTTTTCTTTATAAGAGAGTAAAACCCCATATAACTTTTGAGTGCAGCATCCTATTTTGTGAACGCGAACAGATTTGAAACCACAATTTTTTTCGTAAACCATGTACCAAAAATGGCGGATGTGCTCGCCAAAAAAGTTTTTAATTTTTTTTCTATGTAATTGTAAAGGAAATTTGAAATTTACCATATGTATGTGCAGTTTCTTATATCCATCCAAAAGCCAGTAATTTTTCAAAAATATTTAAGATTTTCATGAGATGCAAAATCACTTTCCTATTTTTGCCTACATTCCCATTATTTGCTCTCATATTTCCTCTCTTGTTTGGTAAATGCTCTCGACTTTTTTCTCTTTTTCTTTCTTTTTGGTCTTACCATCACATTGGCACTGTATCAACAAACCATAACACAACTACCTGACTAAAATACAGCTAAACGTGCCTTTTCTCCCCACCATCGCCTCACCATGACATCCCAGCAAGCAGTTTCTATCGCACATTACCCGAAGCCGTCACTCCCAGGCGATAGAAACACACACCCGCGATCTTGCATTCTAATCGCTGAAGTCTTACCGTTCGGCACTACTTGTGAATGCCGGTTTCTAGACTTTCTAGAAGTTCTTTTAGCGATAAAATTGGTTGGACGAAGAAAAAAATAATTTGTTATTTTGTTTTTTTTTTTCTTTGCAGTAAAATTTGTCTCTGGTTTGGTTGGTGGTGTGTGTGGTGGTTGTTAGTCAATAACAAGTAAAAAAGTATCAGTCGGCTTTGCCGACAGAGATATACCCTCAGCATGTGCATATTGAAACACTTTTTTCACAAAAAACTTATGTATTTAGGGGGTTTCAAAATTTTGGTCGTATGAACCGACAAAAATGTTGATTAGGATTAAAGTTCAAACTTTTTTTTAAAGGAATGCGCCGACATAGACCATGGGGGTGCCATAGGGGTTTTTTACACCCTTCGGGCTGTTTTCTCAAGAAGTATGGACTTGCCCCTGAAACAACTTTTACCATCGTAACTGAGGCAGCGAATGTAAGTTGTTTCAACAAAAATCAAAGTGATTCAATAGCAGGTCTTAAAGTGAACTTATCCAAAATTTTGTGTGGGAGGTACGGGATGGAGTGGACAAATATAGTCCATATTCGAACATGATGTATATCTGGTAGATATTATGAGAATGTGTAAAGTGTGGACCAAATCGGTCACTCCCATCGAGAGTTATCGTGCGCAAAATTTATCCGAATATTTTTGAGCTTTTGTGGGGTAGGTACCAGAAGGAGTGGACCGATATGGCTTATCTACGAACTTAAAGTAAGTTTGGGAACAATATTACGAAGACCAAATTTTGGCCGGAATCAGCATTTCCGTTCGAGAATTGTCTTACTCTTCCACCCATAAACATGGTGTCATAGGGTTTGTTTTTCAACTTGCAGACTATTTTTTCAGGAAGTATGGACTTGCCCTTGAGGAAACTTGTACCTTCGTATAGGGGGCAGTGAATACAAGATGTTACAACAAAAATCAAGGCGATTCGAGAGCAGGTCCCAAACTGAACTTTTCCGAAATTCTGTGTGGGAGGTACTCGAAGGAGTTTACGGATTGAGTCCATATTAGAACCTCATATAAGTCTGGTAGAAATTTCATAATGTGCAAAGTATGGACCAAATCGGTTACTTACTTCAAGAGTTATCGTACGCACAAATTTTCCGAACATTTTCGAGCTTTTGTGGGGGAGGTACCGGAAGGAGTGGACCGATATAATCCATTTTTGAACTTGAACTAAGTTTGGACAAAATATTACGAAAGCCAAATTTTGGACCGAATCAGCAGATCCGTTCGAGAGTTATCTTGCGCTCCAACCACTACACACGGTGTCATAGGGTTTTTTGTAACTTTCAGGCTATTTTCTCAGGAAGTATGGACTTGCCCCTAATGAAACTTACAGCTTCGTATAGAGGACAGCGAATACAACCTGCGTAAACAAAAATCAAAGCGATTCGAGACCAGGTCCTAAACTGAACTTTTCCGAAATTTTGTGTGGGAGGTACCCGAAGGAGTGGACCGATTGAGTCCATATTGGAACCTCATCTAAGTTTGGTAGAAATTACACGATGTGCAAAGTATGAACCAAATCGGTTATTCACTACAAGAGTTATAGTGCGCACAAGTTTTGCGACAATTTTTAAACATTTGTGGGGGAGGTAACTGAAGGAGTGGACCTATATGACCCATCTTCGAACTTAAATCGAATCTGGACAAAATATTTCGATACCCAAAATTTGAACCGAATCGATTGATCCGTTCGAGAGTTACAGACGGACGGACATTGCTAGATCTACTCAAAATTGTCTGAAACGGATATCGTACAAACATACTTGGGGTCTAAAACCATTATTTCGATGAGGCACATTTTTGGTCGTATCAAAGTGTAAATACCCTATTTTGCCTAAAGGCTGAGGGTATAAAAACAAAACAACTCGCCAAAATTGTTTTTTTTTTTTAATCTCTCAGAAGAAACCAGAATTTTTGTGCTTTATCAAAGGCGTTCATGAAATGTAGAAAGTTGAACCTTGGCAAGACTTTATGAACACTATTCCTAAAATGCAGTAATTTTTTTCTGTGTATAGGAACCATAATTTAGTCTGAAACTATGTACATCCCTCCTCGGTATTCCTAGGAATTATATTGTAACTTCTGCATAAATAGTGATTCATTATTTCAATTAAATTGATAACTTTGCATTTATATTTTCTCATAATTCTTTGAAGTCCATTGTAGTCAAAAAGTCTTTGAAAAATGTATTTTTCAATTAAAATTCAATCATTTCTGTTTCCTTCGACCCTTGTTCAAAAATTCAGCGTATCATACTTGCATTAATCAAATTTTCTTTCATAGTTATCTTCCGTTTTGTTCTTTTTTTTGTTTTTGCTTTGTCGATTTGTCGTTTGTAATGAATGTGTTATTCTAAGCTGTCATAATGACCTCAATCGCATGACTGAAATTTTTAATGAAATTGAATTTGCGCTCCAGTTGATGTGAAACGAAAAGCAAAAACGCTTAACTCGTTATCTCTTGTGTTTTTGTGTGTGTGTAAGCTGCAAAGCTATTACAAGAATTGCTTCTTAGGAATTGTCTTTTTGAGATGTTAGTGCTGATGATTGTCGAAACAAAGATTTTTCGCCCATAAGACCAGCCTTACACATGCTTAAGTAAATGCCAGCAATTAAAGTGAATCCTTCTTATTATGCTGCTGCCTATGGAGAAGATTGAGAAAATGAAATTTTGTGTTTACACACACATACACACAATTTACTTATTGTACACAAATGCCCACCCATACATGTAAAGATTTTCTAGTTTAGCTTCAATTTTCCTAAGTGGAAATGCAATTGCACCATTTTTGGCCAATGCACGACAAATGGAAGGAAGTCTATTTACACACACACACTCAACGAGGAAGGGAGTTAAAATCAAATGCCTCAAGACTTTAACTTCGACAAAACTTATTCAACTGTTAAATATTCCCCGCACAACATTGTTGTTCGTATTTAGTTTCTTGTCGTTTTGGGTGGGAGGGCCACCAAGTTTGGAACTTTGGCAAAAAGTAAGCAAAGTGTCTATAAGAGGCGTTGAGAATGGATAAAAGTTGCATAAATGGCATATTTGCATGATACGAATATTCTTTTTTTCTGTCAAAATAGCAATTCGCCCCCACAGCAGACATGGCAGTCGAACCAAAAGTATTTGCCCATGTTTTGAGTTGAATGTTTTCTTTTTTCTTGCTACTACTGCTGTCACAATGCCTCATCGTTGTTCCACAATGTGTGAAATGTGGCAAAATGCAACAAAGTTTTTCTCTTCAAGTCTTCATTTTTCCGTGCATAATCTTACATATTAAAGTTGTAGAGCAACATAGTTGCTGTTGCTGTTGGTTGCATTTTATTGCAAGAAATCAAGAATGATAAACTTTTTTCTCTTTTCCCGTTGCCACTACCACCACTTTTTACAAAGTTTTCAAATGATATATTCGACGCTTAACTTACATTTTATGCCATAGATGTTTCAAGTGGCAATATTTGCTCAGATTTGTGTTCTTCTAGTGTCAGAGGAGAGAGAAAAAACTCACATTTGAAGAATGAATGCTATGCAAATATTTTTGTGATGTTGAATATTGTAGGTGTTGGATAAAAAAAGTTTGAGAAAACCAGAATCAGAAGTAATAATTCAGTGTGGCGTTAGAGAAATTTACATGGAATGTATCATTCATGGAAAAATCTTACTACTTCTACTTCTTTTCTGTTTTTGTATGTGACAGCAAGAGAGAGATAACCAGAGATATATTCCAAATGGACCAAGTTTTTATAGTAGTAATTCATATGAAGGGGATAATTGGTTTAGTATCGAAATAAATAAGATTGCATAGGATACAACACTGGAAGAAATTTCATATGCAATATTCTTAAAAAATTCACGTTTAATAGTCTGATGTTTGCAGAAAATATTCTTAAAAAATTCACGTTTAATGGTCTGATGTTCCCTGAAAAATAATCATAAAATGGTTTGGTTTGATTATCCCTGAAAAATATTCTTAAAAAAATCCAGGGTTAATTGTCTGATGCTCCCTATAAAATATTCATAAAAATCCACGTTTAATTGTCTGTTGTTCCCTGAAAATTTTTCTTAAAAAATCCATGTTTAATAGTCTGATGTTCCCTCAGAAATATTCTTAAAAAATCCACGTTTAATGGTCTCATGTTCCCTGAAAAATATTCTTAAAGAATCTGCGTTTAGTGGTCTCATGTTCCCTGAAAAATATTCTTAAAAATCTATGTTTAATGGCCTCACGTTCCCTGAAAAATATTCTTACAAATCCACGATTAATGGTTTCATGTTCCCTGAAAAATATTCTTAAAAAATCCAGGGTTAATGGTCTGATGTACCCTGAAAAATATTTAAAAAAAAATCCAGGGTTTATGGTCTGATGTACCCTGAAAAATATTTTAAAAACTCCAGGGTTAATGGTCTGATGTACCCTGAAAAATATTCTTAAAAAATCCTCGTTTAATGGTCTGATGTTTCCCGAAAAAATATTCTTAAAAAATCCACGTTTATTGGTCTAATGTTTCCTGAAAAACAATTTAAAAAAATCCACGTTTAACGGTCATAGATTATGGTTCATAGAACCATAGATTATGGTTCATAGAACCGTAGATTATGGTTCGTAGAACCATAGATTATGGTTCATAGAACCATAGATTATGGTTCATAGAAACATAGATTATGGTTAATAGAACCATAGATTATGGTTCTTAGAACCATAGATTATGGTTCTTAGAACCATAGATTATGGTTCATAGAACCATAGATTATGGTTCATAGAACCATAGATTATGGTTCATAGAACAATAGATTATGGTTCATAAAACCAGAAATTATGGTCCATAGAACCATAGATAATGGTTCATAGAACAATAGATTATGTTTAATAGAACCATAGATTATGGTTTATCGAACCATAGATTATGGCTAATAGAACCAAAGGTTATGGTTTGTAGAACCATAGATTATGCTTCATAGAACCACAGATTGTGGTTGATAGAACCATAGATTATGGTTCATAGAACAATAGATTATGGTTCATAAAAAGATCGATTATGTTTGATAGAAACATAGATTATTGTTCATAGAACCATATATTATGTTTAATGGAACCATAGATTATTGTTCATAGAACCATAGATTATTTTTCATTAAACCATATATTATGGTTCATAAAACCACGATAGATTATGGTTAATAAAACCATAGAAACTTAGATTATGGTATATGGAACCATAAATTATTGTTCATGGAACCATAGATTATGGTTCATGGAACCATAGATTATGGTTCATAGAACTATAGATTACGGTTCATATAACCATCGATTATGGTTCATAGAGCCATAGATAATGGTCCATAAAACCACAGATTGTGGTTCATAGAATCAACGATTATGTTTCATAAAATCATGGATTATGGTTCATCGAACCATAGATTATGTCTTATAGAACAATAGCTATGGTTCATGGAACCAAATATTATGGTTCATAGAACCATATATTATGGTTCTTAGAACAATATATTATGGTTCTTAGAACCATAGGTTATGGTTCTTAGAACCATAGATTATGGTTCATAGAACGACAGATTGTGGTTCATATAACCATGGATTATGGTTTATCGAACCATAGAACAATAGCTTATGGCTTATAGAAACATATATTATGGTTCATAGAACCATAGATTATAGTTCATAGAACCATAGATTATGGTTCATAGAACCATAGATTATGGTTCATCGAACCATATATTATGGCTCATAAAACAATAGCTTATGGTTCAAAGAACCATAGATTATGGTTCATAGAACGATAGATTATGGTTCATAGAACCATAGATTATGGTTCATAGAACAATAGGTCATGGTTCCTAAAACCAGAAATTATGGTTCATAGAACCATAGATAATGCTTCATAGAACCATAGATTACGGTTCATAGAACCATAGATTATGGTTGATAGAACAATAGGTTATGGTTCATAAAACCATAGATTATGGTTCATAGAACCATAGATTATGGTTCAAAGAACCATAGATTATGGTTCATAGAACCACAGTTTATGGTTCATAGAACCATAGATTATGGTTCATAGAACCATAGATTATGGTTCATAGAACCATAGATTATGGTTCTTAGAACAATATATTATGGTTCATAGAACCATAGATTATGGTTCATAGAACCATAGATTATGGTTCATAGAACCATAGATTATGGTTCATAGAACAATAGGTTATGGTTCATAAAACCATAGATGATGGCTAATAGAACCAAAGGTTATGGTTTGTAGAACCATAGATTATGGTTCATAGAACCATAGACTATGGTTCATAGAACCATAGATTATGGTTCATAGAACGACAGATTATGGCTCATAGAACAATAGCTAATGGTTCATTGAACCATAGACTATGGTTCATAGAACCATAGATTTTGGTTCATAGAACCATAGATTATGGTTCGTTAGGTTATGGTTTAAAGAACCATAGATTATGGTTCATAGAACCATAGATTATGATTCATAGAACCATAGATTATGGTTCATAGAACGACAGATTATGGCTCATAGAACAATAGCTAATGGTTCATTGAACCATAGACTATGGTTCATAGAACCATAGATTTTGGTTCATAGAACCATAGATTATGGTTCGTTAGGTTATGGTTTAAAGAACCATAGATTATGGTTCATAGAACCATAGATTATGATTCATAGAACCATAGATTATGGTTCATAGAACGACAGATTATGGCTCATAGAACAATAGCTAATGGTTCATTGAACCATAGACTATGGTTCATAGAACCATAGATTTTGGTTCATAGAACCATAGATTATGGTTCATAGAACCATAGATTATGGTTCATAGAACCATAGATTATGGTTCATAGAACCATAGATTATGGTTCATAGAACCATAGATTATGGTTCATAGAACCATAGATTATGGTTCATAGAACCATAGATTATGGGTTATAGAACCAAAGATTATGGTTCATCGAACCACAGATTATGGTTCACAGAACCATAGATTATGGTTCATCGAACCATAGATTATGGCTCACAGAACCATAGATTATGATTCATAGAACCACAGATTATGGTTCATCGAACCATAGATTATGGCTCACAGAACCATAGATTATGATTCATAGAACCACAGATTATGGTTGATAGAACCATAGATTATGATTCATAGAACCATAGATTGTGGTTCATAGAACCAAAGAAAGTTCAGAGAACCATAGATGGTCCTAAGAACCATAGATGGTGAGTTTTAAAATTATCAATATTTTCCTACTTGTGGAAGACCACAAAGAATATTTCTTTCCATATTTTATTCATAACCCACCCACAATTTGTTTACATCTTTAAAAGCTATTAAATAAGTTACTGCGTAACCCTAACCTACAGTAGCTTTGCCCAACCTTAGTGATAACTTGCACTCCACAAATTCTATTCTAATAGCAAATTATATTATGTTATTATCTTTTCACCTTGATGTCTTACAGTGAATGGATGCCACAACATGCACACACACAAACACACACACTCTAATAAGGATAATTAGAAGTTAAAACTTGAAATCCTCTTGAATTCCAGTTAATTGTTATGCATAGATGTTGGTGATGATGATGATGTTGTTGTTCATATAATTTCATTAATTAAATATTAAGAGAGAGCAAACAAGAGAGATGGAGAAGCCCAAGGAGAATGGTTTTTACCACACTAAATTTGCTGCTACCCTAACTAACATTAATATAATTTCAATGGTTATTCTTGTTGTCATTTGAATACCTACTTGCCGCTCCAAACCAACACCTCCTTCTCTTCCATGTCATCAGTTGCAGTAGAACATTGTCTCGCAATACAGTTAGTTAAAAGTCCCAGTTTTGCTTTTTTTATATCCACAGGGATTTTTATCTATAGTTCCGTTTTTTATTTTGTTTGTTCACAATGCTGTCCTCTCCTAACGGGCAACATTGATGATGCAGCCAGCCACTATCGTGCTAAATGAATGAACAGACAGACGGACAAACGGATGCAATGTTTGCACCAATGTTTATTTATTAAATTATTTTGTTTTAATTTTAAAATAAAAGATTGATGTCGACAGCCATGAGTGAATGACAGCCAACAAAAACTAGTTATACCGGACATCCATTCTGACACAGGACAGCAACAACGGAATTGTGTCCATTATCTAATGCAAACTACATAGTTGGGAAGAGAGTGTAGAAGAAGTTGATGTGGTAGTGCAGGAGCTATAGGGGGGGTAGCTAAACAATGGAAAACTTTTAGTTTTTATTTTATTATCATGGCACATCGTAAAACTATTAACAAAGTACACATTGTGCTGACATTCTGCAATGAGGCATTCAATATTTAGCATAACAGTTTATTAGGGTAAAACATGAAATTGGGGTAGAATGAAAATATAAAACTGGTCTCCGTTTACTCGAAAGTGAGAAATTCATTTGAGAGATATTTTATTGCAAATTTTCAAATTTTTGCATGACATTTTTCCACAACAAAACTTGCAACTATCATTTCCTTTAATAGATTTGAATATTTGTATCGAATACACTGCAAGCATGTTTCGGAATATGGGGCGTAAAAAGTAATTTGTATTGACAAATAATGTGAAAACCAGCTGATAACGTAGACATGTTTTCAGTTTTTCTTCTTTAGAATTCACCTACTCTCTGAAAATTATTTACCATATATTTTAATTAAACATGTATGGTAAGATAGTAATCATGGTATTGTTTATATATTCGATGTTTTGTGCATACTTTTAGGCTCTACCACAGAATATGGTTCATAGAACCATAGATTATGATTCATAGAACCATAGATTTTGGTTCAAAGAAACATAGACTATGGTTCAAAAAACCATAGATTATTGTTCATAAGATCCATAGATGGTCCTAAGAACCATAGATAGTCGTAAGAACCATATATGGTCCATAGAACCATAGATTATGTTTCATAGAACCATAGATTATATTTCATAGAACAATAGATTATCCTTATTTAATTTATGATTAATTTAACAACAGATTATGGTTCATAGAACCATTGATTATGGCCCTATAAAAAGCCCAATTGTTCGATGGACTTTTAATCCATTAAAATACAATATTAAATGTCAATTTATCCCAGAACAATATGATGATGCATGAATCATCATCTCTGTTCCAGGTCTCTATGTTTAGCAACGTGAATGTGACTTCGGAGAAATAATATACGACCGAAAGCCATCATCTTCTTTTATACGGATCATATCATTCTCATGTCTCCAAATATTACAGAAGTATTAACTAGAAGCTCTAATAAAGAAAAATAAGTCCAAGATGAATTTTAAGTTTTCTTTAAAACTTAGTTTACTTTTGAAAATACACCATATCGGTCCTAAATAAAGGTGATATCCGATTTCAGGTAATTTAAGGGTTTAGTAATGTTTTTCAACGGAATCAGTTAAATTTTATATTTCAAGTTTTATGTGGATAGAAAGTATATTTATCAAACATTATTGACATCGATTGGAAAACATTGCTAAACCCTTAAAATTACCTGAAATCGGATATTACCTTTATTTGGGACCGATCTGGTCTATTCTCGAAACTACACTAAGTTTTAAAGAAATATTAGGATGTATGTAATTGTGACCAAATTGTTTACTCCGCTCTAGAGTTACCGTGCTTTCCAGCCAGACAGACGTACGGACGAACATGGCTCAATCGACTCAAAATTGTACCTAACGGCCCTCGCTCTAAAAAGGCAAAACTTAAAAATACAAATTCAGATAAGTCCGGCTGGGATTTAAACCTGCGTCGTCGCCAACTAACAAACAATATTGCTGACTTCATATTATTCTGAACCACAATTCACTTAAAATCGTTCAATGCGAAAGACATAGAATTATAGTCTATGATGGAAAAAGCTATCTACTGTTATATGATGTAATATTGAAAAAATATTTCTAGAATAGAAGGGGGACAATAGACTCGTCTTTGGAAATAAAAAGCTTTAATTTGAAATTCATAAATGCAAATTTGCAATCTTGGGTATATAAATAGGGGCTCCAAATATCTATCAACAACATCGAATATGCCTGAGGATGTTAACCTAACCAGTTAACGAAACGATCGTCCGTCCATCTGTCAGTGTGGATGGCTGGAGCGCACGATAACTCTCGAACGGATCAACCGATTCGGTCCAAAATTTGGTTTTCGTAATATTTTGTCCAAACATAGTACGTATTTTTACGCACGATAACTCTTGAAGGGAGTAACCGATTTGGTCCATACTTTGCAAATCGTGAAATATCTGCCAGACTTAGGTGAGGTTCCAATATGGACTCAATCGGTCTACTCCTTCGGGTACATCCCACGCAAAATTTCGGAGAAGTTCAGTTTAGGACCTGCTCTCCAATCGCTTTGATTTTTGTTTTGTATTCACTGCCCCCCATACGACGGTTTCTGTTTCATCAGGGGCAAGTACACACTTCCTGAGAAAATAGTCTGAAAGTTGCAAAAAAAGCCCCCTATGACGGTGTGATGTGGTTGGAGCGCAAGACAACTGTCGAACGGATCTGTCGATTTGGTCCAAATTTTGGCCTTAGTAATATTTTGTACAAACATAGTTTAAGTTCGAAGATAAGCCATATCCATTGACTCCTTCAGGTACGTCCCCCACACAAGTTCAACAATGTTCGGAAATATTGTTCGTACGGTAACTCTTGAAGGGAGTGGCCGAATTGGTCCACACTTTATACATCCTTATATATCTACCAGATATAGATCAGGTTTGAATATGGACTGTTTTGGTTTTGTTCACTCCTTCGGGTACCTCCCACACAAAATTTTGGATAAATTCACTTTAAGACCTGCTCTCGAATAACTTTGATTTTTGTTGAAGCATCTTGCATTCGCTGTCTCAATTATGACAGTAAAAGTTTTTTTCAGGGGCAAGTCAATACTTCTTGAGAAAACAGCCCGAAAAGAGTAAGAAACCCCCTATGGCACCATATGTAGTGGATGTAGAGCTCGAACCGAATACTGCGTTCCTCCACACTTTGGATATGGTAATATTTCTTCGAATATTATATGAAATTCGAAAGTAGTGCTTATTGGTACACTGCTTCCGACCTCTCCCACAAAAGTTCGAAAATATTCGCTAAAATGATAAGCACAATATCTCACAAAAGTATCAACCGATTTGGTCCACATTTTCGATCTCAAAATATTTTGTCCAAGATTAGTTTATGTTCAAATTTGGGCCCTTTCGGTCCAATCCTTGGGGTACCACTCACACAACTGTTCAACATATGTGTGTAGTTAAGGGTGTGTTCGAGGATCCTTTGGACATTTTTACCGAAGGTTTTCCTAGTGGCCCGATATTATGCTTTTCGTAGGCTAGTGTGGTACAAAAGTCCTATCTATAGATATCCCCCGCAAATTTTTGAGATTTAATCCAATCTATATTTCTGTCCGTTCATACGCCCATACATTGCAAAAGAAGTATTTCAATCCACACAGGCTGAGGTTATATCTCTATCGGCAACGCCGACTGATACTTTTTTACTTTTTTTTTGTTTTTTTGACAGAACATTAGGAGATCCAAGGTTTGGACCAAATTGGTTGCCCCGTTCATACCATTTGATCGTGCATGCCATTTTAGTGACATTTTATTTTTTAAAAAGTTGGGGGAAGTACCGGAAGTTCTGGACCGGTATTGTCCGCTTTCGAACTTAAGCCAAGTTTGGACAAAATATTACAAAGGCCAAAATTTGGACCGAATCGGCTGATCCTTTCGAGAGTTATCGTACTCTCCAGCCACTACACAAGGCAACACAGGGACTTTCTATGCTAATTTCTTTAGGCTAATTTCTCAGGAAGTATAGACTTGCCCATGAAAAAAAGTGTACGGTCGTAAGGGGAGCAGCGAATGGAAGTTGTTACAATAAAGATCACAGCGATTTAAGAGCAGGCATTAAAATGATTTTTTCCGAAATTTTGCGTGGGAGGTACTGGGAGGATGGCCTACCAGCCGAGCTGTTTAAAACCGGAGGCCTATGCATCAGCTAGTTAGCTCCATCTGGCAGGAAGAACGCGTACCCGACGATTGGAACCTGAGCATCCTGTGTCCCGTCCATAAGAAATGAGATAAGACTTTATGCTCCAACTATAGGGGCATAAGTCTTCTCCCTATCGCCTACAAGATCGTGTCAGGGATATTGTGCGAACGACTAAAGCCCATGGTCAACGAAATAATTGGACCATGCCAATGCGGCTTTAGTCCTGGCAAGTCCACCATTGACCAGATATTTACCCAGCGGCAAATCCTGGAGAAGACCCAAGAGATGCAGATCGACACATACCACCTTATTGTCGATTATAAAGCAGCCTTCGACAGCCCGCTACGTTCAAAGGTATTCCATGCCATGTCTGAATTTGGTATCCCCGCAAAGCTCATCCGGTATCCCCGCAAAGCTCATCAGTTAAATGACTTTAACTGATACTCGATCCTCAGTTCAAATAGGAAAGAACCTCTCCGAAGAGTTTTGTACCACAAGAAGTTTCAGACAAGGAGACAGCCCTTCGTGTGATCTCATCAACATCCTGCTGGAAAAGGTTATAAGAGAGGCAAGCGTCAAAAGAAGTGGCACAATCTACACCAATAGCCACATGTTACTTGCTTATGCTGATGATATAGACATCATGGGAGGATCAGTAAAATAAGTAACCGATACCTTTATTAAGGTCGAAGGAGAATCTGCTAAAGTGGGTCTGATGGTAAGCGGCGAGAAGACCAAGTTGATGGTGGCGACGAGCAATGCGTCCATTGAGATCGGACCAACTGTTGAAGTTGGTTCCTATAATTTTGAGGTAGAAAAAACTTCGTATACCTCGGCACCGCCATAAACACAACAAACGACATCAGTTGTGAAATAAAAAGAAGAATTGTATTGGCCAACAGATGCTACTTTGGCTTAAGTAAGTACTTCATAAACAAAGTCACAACTCGTCAAACAAAAATAACGCCTTACTAAACACTGATACTACCCGTGCTGATGTATGGTTCCGAAGCCTGGGTACATGCCCAAGCAGATAAGGCAGTGTTTGGCGTGTTTGAGAGAAAAATTCTTCGAAAGATCTACGGACCGATCTGCGTTGACGGTGAATATCGAGGTCGTATGAACCACGAGCTGTATCTGCTACAACGACATCAATATTGTTAAACGTATCGAGATGCAGCGATTGCGTTGGCTAGGCCATATAATAGGAATGAGCGATGATGAACCCGCTAAAAAGGCGTATAAATTCGAGCCACTAGGCGGTGCACGCAGAATTGGCAGGCCAAAGAATAGATGGCGCAAAGAAGTGGATGAAGAGATGACAAGGCGCGGTATTCCAAAAATTGAAGCCCGAAACAGAGGGAATTGGAGATATTTTCTTAGTTTGGTCTATGGAACAAATGTTCAGTAATGGGCCAGCTAAGTAAGTAAGTAAGTACTGGGAGGAATTAACATACATATTTAGTCCATATTCGAACATGATCTATGTCTCGTAGAAATATTACGTTGTGCAAAGTACGTACCAAATTGTTAATGCCCTCGAGAGTTATCGTGTGAACTATTTTAGTGAAAAGTTTCGAACTTTTGTTGGGGAGATACCTAAAGAAATGGACCGATATGGCTCATCTTCAAGCTTAAACTAAGTTCAGACAAAATATTACTATGGCAAAATTTTTTTACTGAATCGGCAGATCAGTTTGAGAGTTGTCGGGCGCTCCAACCACTAAAAATTTTGTACCAAATCGGTTCATCTGTGCGAGAGTATCGTGCGCTCCAGCCAGCCAGACGGATCTTCAGCGCCTTACCTTATGTACATCACTAAATCATTCTCAGGCAACTACCGATAGTAAATGTAGTTTCTCCAATTCTAGGGCAAATTTACCAACATCTAGCCTATCTACCTCCCTAATCAAAAGCTTACATTTTTTCCTTGCTTGAGTTCATATGTCAAGATATCAAAATTGTTTTCCTCGCCTTAAAGTATGCACATAAAATTATTCTCATACTGATAGTAAAGGTAAGTGTGAAATATAGACGGCGTTCGATAGTGACGCCCGTGTTAAATGTTAAAATCAGTAATTTTTTACTCAACTTAGCCAGGTCGAAAGGTGTATAATAGTTTTTATTTGATTTGGTTTTACATCCTTTTTCTGACAATTTTTTCGCGCAGTCCTCATGTTATTACTTTTGCACCTACATTGTGGAATAAAGGGTAATAGCATTTAATATATAAGCAGCTTGAAATACCCTCTATCATGTTTAAATACACTTTTATTATTGGTTATCCCATCAAAATTATAGATAATAAAAATATACAAAAAATTGTTTTTGATTTGTAAACTCATCCGTTAGCTAATGATTTTCCAACATTTTTATTTATTCATTTTATTAATTGTTTACATATGTATATTATGAAAAAAATGATTTTTCACAAAACCCTCCTTGTTTTCAATACTGAATAAGGAGTGGATACAATTTACAATATTCATGTGTAATGCATACTTTTAGGAAACTCTAACTTAATATATTTACAAAACATATGTTTTCTTTTCATCTGTGATTTGATGTTTTATCCGTTTTATTACCATCCTAATATTCAATTTCAATAAACCTTCATACTGATTCTGTTTTGTTTCTTTTTTTTTCTAAATTATATTAACTGGAAAAATATATTTGAAAAGCTTTTTCGTGTTTTCATCGTTAATAGAACACAATGCGCTGTACATGACAGTTTATTATGCTGGAGAAAATACATACATTCATGCATAAAAAAATCTAATAAAAACGGGGACATGAGCAAGGACATGTTGTTTTTGTTTCCTTCAATTCAACCAACCAACCAAATGCAAATATTGGTAAAGGTTGTGATTTAGCGGAAGATAATAAAGCAAAGAGAAATCTATGTATGGATGTGGAAAGCAATACATATTTGAAGGGGAAAGTATATTATGATTGAAATATTTGAAAGCAACAAATTCAGTCATGTGAAGAAGATTGCGATAAATTTATTTTTCAAATTTTCAATTTCGCTGACCTTGAACATTTTTGACATTTCCAGTAAAAAGTACTAATCAAGGTCTACACAAGGTCAGACAATAATACATACATATGTTCCCACAACATCCCTGAAGGGGCAAGGGAGACTTCTCTCAGGCAATAAGCCCACCTGATTATTATGTTTGTTGTAAAAAACATTATTGTGATTGAAAATACAAAGTGATTCAAATCACAATAATGAAATATATATTGTGTTTGTTGTCAAAAGTAATCTAAGTGGCCGGTCGTTGTTCCTTTAAGTTTTTTGGTTAAATTAAACAGTTTATTCCAAAATTGTATATCATTAAAAAATTTTAAATATATTCCCTTATATACATTTTCCATTTACCCAAAAACTTTGTTAAAATCCAATTTTTCTTCCCAAATTAATTTCTAATTTCGTTGCGGAAAACTAATCTGTTTCATTTTCATG
The DNA here is from genome assembly GCF_047663935.1 of Musca autumnalis. NCBI lineage: Eukaryota > Metazoa > Arthropoda > Insecta > Diptera > Muscidae > Musca > Musca autumnalis. The sequence continues at coordinate 247,246,639 of NW_027411755.1, forward strand.
TCTTCACTTTGTTACCTCCATTTTATTGCTTGTCATTAAAATTTACACCTAAAATAGGACAAAAAAACGCACACACCTTTTTAACTTCACACGCACGCACATTTGTTCGTTCGTTTGACACACTTACTTGCACATTATCTATGGGGTAAAGAAAGCATTTGGCATCTGGACTGAAAACTTTAATTAAGTTTCAATTGTTTGAATTTCATTTAATGACTGGCAACTTCTATTTCATTCTTTGAGTTTTTTTGCTGCTTCTTTTGGTTTTGTTGTTTTTGGCATTTCCATTTTGTAAAGATGGCAGTAGTACTTTTAGCAATTTCCTTTTCACAGAACGAACATTCACAAAGAATGAAACGAATCAGTAGCACAAGCATTCAACCAATAACAAAAGGACATACAGACAGACACACATCACACGTGGGAAAACTCTGGTGTTTCGAAATGATTTGTAATGTTTTACAAATAGACAATTGAGATTGTACATACAAACAAGTGTATGCTCGTGTGTATGAATGTGTGTCCGTAACTAGAATTCAAGTAAGTGTAAAAGCTGTATTGAATTTAACTTAAATGGTATTTATAAACCGAAAGTACCAAAAGTAGAAAATAGAAGATATGGGCACAAAAAAGAAGATATGGTATATAGGTAGAAAACTTCCTAAAGGTTTTCTTTAGGTAAAATATATCCTAAAGGTCTCCTAATGCTAGAAGCTCTCCAAAAAGTCTTCTGTACGTAAAAGACATCCTTCTCCTATAAAAGAAAGAGGTCTTCTAGATAGAAGATCTCTTAAAAGCCTTCTGTAGGTAAAAAACCTCCTCCTCCTATAAAAGGAAGAGGTCTACTAGATAGAAGATCTCTTAAAGGTCTATAAGGTCTGTAGGTAGAAAACCTCCTAAAGGTTTTCTGTAGGTAAAAGATATCTTCTATCTAGAATCTTCTAATGCTAGAAGCTCTCCAAAAAGTCTTCTGTAGGTAAAATATCTCCTCCTCCAATAACAGAAGAGGTCTTCTAGATACAAAATCTCCTAAAGGTCTTATCTTGAGTGAACACAACCTTACCCAGCAAAAATTCGGATCCGTTAGTCATTATGTAACTCACTGCAAAGTAATGTAAACAAAAATAACTACTACTATTACTCCTTACTAAGTAATGAATACGTTGGCAAAGAACGTGTGCGATCGACTACAAATCTGAGGGTTGTGTGTTCACTGCTCACCGTCGGCACGCGATTTTTTTGTTAACAAAGCAAAGAACTGTTGGTGGTAACCATGCAAGCGTTTAAACAAACCTTGATGTTCGTACACAAGGTGTAATGTGTTTGGCTACAAATCAGAAGTTCGTATGATCAAATCCAGCAGAGAGCAAAATAAAATAAAAAAATGAAATTGGTTGAAATTAAAAACAAAATCTACCTCAATTGTTCTAAAACAAGTAAGAAACTATCAGTGAGCTGTGCCGACTGAGATATACCCTCAGCCTGCCACCAAAAGAAAATAATCAATATCATACAGAACATGTTACCAAAAATATAAAAACGATCAGACGACTCCTTAAGCTTAAACTTTGTGTGGGACGTACCCCGAAGTCACTTCGAGGCTGTAGGAAAAAATACGATGTTCAACGTTTGGAATATATCGCTTTCTCCCTTGGAGGTTTATCATACGCACTACCAAAACGCTTAGCAAAAAATTGCAAAAAAATCACTTTTCCCAAATTTTGTGTGGGAGGTACCCGAAGGACGGGATTAATATATGCCATATTCCGACCTGCTACATGACTAGATGAAATAATACGATGTGCAAAGTTTGGACCAATCAGAATCTCCCTGCGAGAGCAATCTTGTGGATTTACAAATTTAGTTAGTGCCGTCAAGGTTTCTTGGAGCTTTTAGGCCATTATCTCAGGAAGTATGGACTTGCGCCCAAAAGAAATTGTACAGTTGTAAAGGGAGCCGCAAGGATAACCTGCTGAAAAAAATTCAAAACGATCCGAGAGGTGCTCTTAAACTTCACTTTACCCGAATTTTGAGTGGGAGGTACCTGAAGGAGTGGACCGATATAGTCCATATTATAAGAAGATCTATATCTCGAAGGAATAATACGATGTGCAAAGTTTGGACCAAACCGATTGCTCCCTTCAAGAGTTATCTTTCACACAATTTTACAGCAAAATTTTGAAATTTTGTGGGGGAGGTACCCGAAGAAGTGGCCCATTTTCGAAAATAAACTAAGTTTACACAAAACAACATTTGGTACGAATCGGTTGACCCGTTCGAGAGTTACAGACAGATGGACGGACATGGCTAAACCGACTCCTATTATTTTGTAATGATTTTTTGAAGGGTATAGTCTGCTATAGATACCAGATGTCATAGAGGACTTCCAAAAATGAAGAACAGATGACCTACTTAAAGGTTTTTCACAGACAACATAATTCCTAAATGTATTTTAAAGATGGAGGACCTCCTAAATGAATGCTAAAGATCTTAAAAAGATAAAGGCATGCTGAAGTTCCTATAAATATAGAAGGACCCTAGGGACTCAAAAGATACAAACACCTTCAAAAGGACTTCCATGCCTCTTAAAGGTCTTATACAGTGTGACATCCTAATGGAAAAGGAAAAATACCTCCTAAAGCTCTTCAAAAAAGAAGAGGTATTTTAAAGGTAAAAACAGGGTCTTCTGTAGAAGTAATATCTCCTAGATTTTTCTATAGAGAGAAGACCTACATACGTTTTTATAGCCAATAAACTGCAAAAGGTCGTCTTTAGATAGAAGACCTGCTAAAGGTCTTATAAATATAGAAGGTCTTCTAAAGATAAAAGACCTTTCAAATATCTTTTTAAGTTAGAAAAATAAATAACCTCCTAAAGGTCATCTAAAGATAGAATATCTCCTAAAGTTATTCTACAGAGATAAGACCTTCCTTCTATAAACAGAAGAACTTCTAAATGTAATCTATAAATAATAGACCTCCTTAAGGTATTCTAAAGATAGAAACCTTTTAAAAATCTGGACCATAGAAGACCTCCCAAAGATATTCAAGAGACAGAAGACCCACTAAAGGTATTTTAAAGATGAAACAACGCCCTCAAGGCGGATCTCCTAGAATTCTTCTATAGAGAGAAGATCTGAAAAAGGTTTTCTATAGATAAAAACCTGCAAATGATATAGAAGGTCTTCTAACTATAAAGGACCTTCCAAATATCTCTTAAACATAGAAAAATAAATAAATAGGAAACCTCCTAAAGGTATTCTAAAGATAGAAGACCTCCTAAAGATCTTTTATAGACAGAAGAGCTCTTAAGGTTTTCGATAAGCAGAAGACCTTCTAAATGTAATCTATAATTAGTAGACCTCCTTAAGGTCTTCTAAGGACAGTGGACTTCTTGAATATCTTCTAAAGATAGAAACCTCTTAAAAGTCTGGACGATAGAAGAAGTCCTAAAGTTCTTGCAAAGATAGTAAACCTCCTAAAGGTCTAGAATGTATCATAAATTTTTTTTATAGACAGCAGACCTGTTATAGGGCTTCCAAAGACGGCAGATCACATAAATGGGAAAAACTTCAAAAGTTCTGCAATAGATGTTTTCTTTTGATAGTAAGCCTCTTAAATGTCTTCTATAGGTAGAAGTCCACCTAAACGTAAAGGTATAGAAGACCTCCTGAAGGCCTTCTACAAATGAACCTACTAAAGTCATTTCAATACAGAAGTCCTCCTACAGGTCTTCTATTGACAGAAGACCTCCAGAAGACCTCAGACAGGTATTTTACAAATAGAAAACCTCCTAAAGGTCTTCTTCAAATTGTAGATCTTCTAAAGGTATTCTATAAATTGAAGACCTCCTAAAGGTCTTCTACAAATTGAAGACCTCCTAAAGGTCTTCTACAAATAGAAGATGTCCTAAAGGTCTTTTACAAATAGAAGACCTTCTAAAAGTAGAAGACCTCCTTAAGATCTTCTAGAAATAGAAGACCTCAAGGTGGTCTTCTATTTATAGAAGACCTTTATGAGATATTATTTTTCTAATAGGTAAAGGTAGAAGACCTTCTAAGGATCATCTGTAAATAGCAGACCTCCGAGAATTCCTTCTCTTACCAACCCTCCTTCCACCTATAGTCATCTTTCATTTCTGTACTGGGTAAAAGCCGCCCATAGGTATTCTTAAGATAGAAGACCTCCAAAAATAGCCTATAAAAGCCCTCCAATGGTCTTCTAGAGATAGCAGACTTCCGAGAATACCTTCTCTTACCAACCCTTCTTCCAATTATTGTCATCTTTCATTTCTGTACTGTTTAAAAGCAGAACATTGGTATTCTTAAGATAGAAGACCTCCTAAATAGCCTATAAAAGCCCACCAATGGTCTTCTAGAGATAGAAGGCCTACTAAAGCTCTTATCTAACGAGGGTATATACACTTTTATATGGGCCGAATCCACTCCTTCGGGCACCTCCCACACAAAATTAGGGAAAAGTGCAGTTCAAGGCCGCTTTGTTTCTTTTTGCAAGAACTTATATTCGCTGCCTCCATTATGAATGTACAAGTTTTTTCAAGGGTTCATATTTCCTGAGAAAATCGCCCGAAAGCTGTGAAAAGCCCTACGGCGCCAAGAGTATACACTCAGAAAAGAGATATTGTAGGAGTAATCATATTCTAAGAACAAAAAAATGTATTTTAAAAATCTGAAAATATATATTGTTGTTTCAACCATATATTTTGTGTCAGGAAATATAATGGTAGGGGCTATACCAAGATTTTTTAAATACACTATTTTGTTCTTAGAATATGATTGCACCTACAATATCTCTTCTCTGCGTGTTGGCTGGTGCGTACGAAAGCTCTCGAACGGATCTACCGATGCGAACCAAATTTTGAACTTAGTAATATTTTGCCCAAACTTAGTTTAAGTTTGAAGGTGATCCAAATCGGTCTGTGAAGTGGTGTAAGCGATAACTCCCGAAAGGAGTAATAGATTTGGTGCCAACTTTGCACATCATATTATAGTTCGGGTTCGAATATGGACTATATCGATCCACTCCTTCAGATAACTCCCACACAAAATTCGGAAAAAATGAAGTTTAAGAGCTCCTCTCGGATAGTTTTGAATTTTTTTTCAGCAGGTTGTACTTGCGTCCCTTCCCTTTACGACTGTGCAATATTTTTCGGAGGCAAGTCCATACTTCCAGAGATAATGGCCTAAAAGTTCCATGAAACCCTGACGGCACCAACAAAGATGGCAATTTCGCAAATAAAATATTTGCACGTGGTATTACTTCATCCGATCATGTATCAGAATGGAATATGGACAATATCGGTCCCGTCCTTAAGGTGCCTCCCACACAAAACTTGGAAAATGTGCGGTGATGACAATTTCGTAAGATAATTCTCGCATGGAGTTTCTGATTGGTCCAATCTTTGCACGTCGTATTACTTCATCCATTCATGTATCAGTTGGAATTTAGACTATATCGGTCACGTCCTTAAGGTGCCTCCCATACAAAATTTGGGAAATGTGCAGTTTGAGGACTTGTCTCGGATCTATTAGACATTTAGACATAGCAGAAGTTTGTTTTCACGGTCTTATTACAACGCCAGCAAAATGTTCGATGACAAAGATGCCATTCAATCATGGGTGCAAGTGATCTAGCATGTCATCTTTTTAACATCTTCTTCGATGAATTTTATATGAGCGTTTACCCCAAAAGATGCTATTCATTTTTGGATCCAAAGCATGTCATTTACATCAATGCTTTGACATGTCATTTTCAACAATGCTTTGGCATGTCATTTCCACCAATGCTTTGGCATGTCATTTTCACCAACCCTTTGCAATGGCAATTTCATTACGATGAGAGTTTTAACAACGTTGGTTGTGATTTCGAGTCTCCGACAACATCAAGGCTATTGTAAATAATTAATCGTATATATTTAGAAAAATGTGCATAAATAAAAACACAAAATGCATCTCTATTGGATCGATGGAATGGGTTGAAATGCTAATGAAAAGATCGGATCTTTCACGACTTCCTTTGCATTGGTTCAAATGCTAATGAAAAGATCGCATCTTTAACGACTTCGTAACTCTCAACATTTTCAAAAATTTCTTCCTAATTTAATATTATGAGTTCTCTCTGAATCAGAAGTTTGCTTACTAAACATTTTTGTTATATGTTAATGTATTGGGATAGCCTTACATTACCATACCTACAGATTCCACGTATTTTGACACAAACTCGGGATACAAAATTAATACATTTTATATACGGCATAATTATTTGCTTCTTGTTTGGTCATAGTCTGAGGGTATATCTACTTTCTTTCTTGTTTCTATAGCTGACTACCAACCTTCCTTCCACCTGAAGTCATCTTTCATTGCTCTACCAAACTTTAACATAAAATCTGACATTTACATTTGTTTCATGAATCAAGATAGCAACAGGAGATCAATGTTTCTTATTCATCTCAAGTTTTTTTATGTTCGAAATCTTGTCTCCAGGAAACAAATGAAACTTCTGGTGAATTGTATTGGCTTTCAAGAAAAAGTCTAACATGGCAAAAACATACTGACTTTCAGATATGCGTGTGGCAAATCAATAAATACCAGGTATTTGTTTTTCACAATCTCCTACAACAGATATTCAGATCCCCTTGGGATGTAAATATGTATGTATTTCAAGAGAAGAAGCATTTACAAATGTTTTACTAGAAATTTTGGCATATGTTTCGTCAGTCGCAAACAAACACACACACATTTGTAGTGAAATATTCCAGCATCCCAATGTTTTTTGGTTCCAGATACAAATCAATGTGGGCTGCCGAACTTTTTGCAAACAATATTTGTTATTATTGAAATATTTTGGTTTCATAGCAACAGTTTTTTTTTTTTTTTTTTGAATAAAACTAAACACCAACAAAGTTTTGTTGAGGAAGGCAGGTGAAAGGTATCACTTGAAGTAGGTTCCACAACTGCCTCACTTGGTTACTTCTCCTATAACTGGCATGTGTATGTTGTTATAAGAGAATACCTATATTGCTGTCCCTATGTAAGTTCACATGTATGTTTATGTATAACATCAGCATGAAGAAGCATCATGTCGATATCAATGATGATACTGATGTTGATGAAACGTTTCAAAACTCAAGTGGATACTTTGGAGAGTTCTCAAGGGGAAAATACCTGAAATACACTGTGGAGATTCCAAATCATTCCTAAAGAATGCCATCTTATGGCTTGAAAATAAATAAAGCCATAGTTTTTAGATAAGTTAAGAATTTCCGATGAGAACGGCTGCCACAATAGTTTAATGACGGAGGTACCTGGAGTATTGCCCATACAGCGTTGCTTATGCCGCAACTGTAACCCCTTGAAAGAATATTTGGAATGGTTGTTTTTTAATATAAAATCTGAGAACATTTTTTCTTAAGTTTAAATTTTTTTCTGTGAAAAATCAGTCTCTCTTCTCATATAATTTTTCCTAGTAAAAATTTTATCAAATGTCGGTCTTATTTTGTTCCCACAGTGCATAAAAAATGTCATTCATTTCCAGTTATCATGCTATCATTAAGTTTGACATCGCCCTCAGGGTATTCTACAAATTGTATGTTTGCTTGTGTGTGACAGTATTGAAATATGGCCCTAGGTGTTAATTTTTTATACCCTTTTACCATTTTGTTGGTATCAATAAAAAAGATGAACATCGTTTGGAAATATATACAAAATAAATATTGTAACATAGCATCGATATACGTCGCAGCATAGGCCTGTCATCATAACGAAAGTCAATGATAAACCCCCACTTGTTTGAAGGAAAACTTTAACGTAGGCGTTTATTAGGGAATGTTGGAAAAAAAACAAGCATTTAAATGTGAAAAGGGGAAATAACAAGTAAAAAATTATCAGTCAGCTGTGCCGACAGAGATATATCCTCAGCCTCGGACCTAAAGAGTTTTCTCAGAAAGTATGGATTTGGCCCCGAAAAAAATTGTACCGTCTTAACTAGGGCCGTATACGCAACAGAGATATATCCTCAGCCTCGGACCTAAAGAGTTTTCTCAGAAAGTATGGATTTGGCCCCGAAAAAATTGTACCGTCTTAACTAGGGCCGTATACACAACATGTTTCCAAAAATTTAAAAACAATCCCAGACGAGTCCTTAAACTAATTTCTTTCCAAACTTTGTGGGAGGTACCTGAAAGAGTGGGACATAATTTGAGGCTGTAACAGATAATACGATGTACTACGTTATATAATAACTACCCTCTTATATAATGTACTACCCAGTTAAGAAAAAATTGTGCCGTCGCACAGTGGTTCAGAAATCGATTTTCCTGACCAAATCCCCAATTGTTTGTCGTCACCGAAAAACTAAGGAATACAAAGAATTAGGTCCTTAAGACCAAAAAAATAGAGATTTGTTCCGTCGAACTCTGGTTCAGGAATCGATTTTCCTGGCCAAAACCGCAATTTTTGTCGTCACCGACAAACTAAGGAAACCGAAGAATTAGGTCAAAATATTGAAAGGTTTGGGCGTGGCGTGCTCCTAAAGACGACCATGTTTTTTTGAAATTTTGGGAAATACATACGTCATTTTTGCAAATTTTTGGAGAAAGAAACAGCTATTCCTCGGAAACTATAACAGATATTGTGTTCATTGTTTTTTGTTAGGCACGTAGGATTGTTGTCTTTAAAAACCTTTTCAATAAATTACCGTAGCATTTACACGAAGTGAGCTATTTTATTTTTCCTCAGGTACTAAATTTTAGTGAAATTCCAACTTTAGTGGACTAGAACTTTTAGGGAAAAGCTTGGATCAAAGTTCCATTTTCACAGAATGATACCCGAGGGTTGTTGTTGCAACAGTGTTTATTATTAAGTTTGTATGTTCGTTCTTCTATTCAACCTGTCTCTCAGTCTATTTCCAGTTCCAGGAAAGTGGCTGCTTCGATAGGAAGATCCACTGGAGTTAAATGAGTAGGTTTGGCGGGGCAGATGAAAAGGCGCTTTGGGCGAAGGGTTAGTAACCCTCCCCTAGAAAAAGCAGCCTGCTATGAAAAAACAAAAGAAAAGAAAAACAAATCCCTCTAAAGTTGACGACCCCCGCAAATGTTTTAAGAACCTGATCTACGAACCTGCACCTAGAATGTTCGCACACTTTATAGACAAGGTGCAGTTTACGCATTGGCAGCTGTAATTGAAGAGTACAAGGCCGAATTTTCTGCCATACAGGAAATACGATGGAATGGGAAAGGCGTCACAACAACACCTAAAGGTGACGCACTGTATTATAGCTGCCATGACACAAAAGCATGAGTTTGGTTGCGGATTTGTAGTTGGTCGGAGGTTAAAACACCTGGTCTCCAGCTTCACACCAGTGAATGAAAGACTTGCTACAATTCGAATAAAAGCAAAATTCTTCAACATCAGCTTTATTTGCGCTCATGCTCCCACTGAGCGCTTAGAAGAAACATATGACCGTTGTCCTGCCCATGACATTAAAATTATTCGAGGCGATTTTAATGCCAAAATTGGAAAGGAAAATATCTTTGGCCCAACAGTCGGAAAATTCAGTCTCCACAATGAAACATCTGACAATGGCATGAGGCTGATAGACTTCGCAGCGGCACAAAAAAAACATGGTAGTTAGCAGCACCAGATTTAAACATCTCGACATCCATAAGGGCACCTGGCTGTCTCCAGATCAGAAAACAAGAAATCAAATTGATCACGTTGTGATAGATGGAAGACACTCATCGAGCGTGTTGGATGTGCGCTCGTTCCGAGGAGCAAACATAGATTCGAACCACTACCTTGTTGCAGCAAAGGTACGCAATCGCTTAAACGTAGCAAACAAAGTACGAACAGACACAACACGAAAGTTAGACATGTAGAGACCAGCAAGGTTATTTAGTGACTGATACAGATAGTGTGCTCAGGATATAGCATTTTTCAAACCTGTTGGCATCCAGCGAAGACGACGAAGGTACCACAGATCCAATCCCAGAAGATGGTATTTAATGTATACCGCCCAGCCAAGGCGAGGTAAAGACAGCATTAAACCGGCTGAAGAATAATAAGGCAGCAGGAGCCGATGGCTTACCAGCAGAACTGTTCAAAACCGGAGGCGACACGCTGATAAGGTGTATTCATCAGCTAGTTAGCAGGAAGAACGAGTACCCGACGATTGGAACCTGAGCATACTGTGTCCCGTCCATAAGAAAGGAGATAAGACTTTATGCTCCAACTATAGGGGCATAAGTCTTCTCCCTATTGCCTACAAGATAGTGTCAGGGATATTGTGCGAACGACTAAAGCCCATTGTCAACGAAATAATTGGACTATACCAATGCGGCTTTAGACCTGGCGAGTCCACCATTGACCAGATATTTACCCTGCGGCAAATCCTGGAGAAGACCCAAGAGATGCAGATCGACACCTACCATCTTTTTGTCGATTAAAGCAGCCTTCGACAGCCCGCTACGTTCAAAGGTATTCCAAGCCATGTCTGAATTTGGTATACCCGCAAAGCTCATTCGGCTTTGTAAAATGATTTTAACTGACACATGATCTTCAGTTAAAATAGGAAAGAACCTCTCCGAAGAGTTTTGTACCAAAAGAGGTTTCAGGCAAGGAGACGGACTTTCGTGTGATCTTTTCAACATCCTGCTAGAAAAGGTTATACGAGGGGCAAACGTCAAAAGAAATGGCACAATTTACACCAATAGCCACAGGTAACTTGCTTATGCTGATGATATAGACATCATGGGAGGATCAGTAAAATAAGTAACCGATACCTTTATTAAGGTCGAAGGAGAATCTGCTAAAGTGGGTCTGATGGTAAGCGGCGAGAAGACCAAGTTGATGGTGGCGACGAGCAATGCGTCCATTGAGATCGGACCAACTGTTGAAGTTGGTTCCTATAATTTTGAGGTAGAAAAAACTTCGTATACCTCGGCACCGCCATAAACACAACAAACGACATCAGTTGTGAAATAAAAAGAAGAATTGTATTGGCCAACAGATGCTACTTTGGCTTAAGTAAGTACTTCATAAACAAAGTCACAACTCGTCAAACAAAAATAACGCCTTACTAAACACTGATACTACCCGTGCTGATGTATGGTTCGAAAGCCTGGGTACTTGCGCAAGCAGATAAGGCAGTGCTTGGCGTGTTTGAGAGCAAAATTCTTCGAAAGATCTACGGGCCCATCTGCGTTGACGGTGAATATTGACGTCGGATGAACCACGAGCTGTATCTGCTATACAACGACATCAATATAGTTAAACGTATCGAGATGCAGCGATTGCGTTGGCTAGGCCATATAATAAGAATGAGCGATGATGAACCCGCTAAAAGAGCGTATAAATTCGGGCCGTATGGCGGTGCACGCAGAATTGGCAGGCCAAAGAATATATGGCGCAAACAAGTGGATGAAGCGATAAAAAGGCGCGGTATTCCAGAAAGCGAAGAACTTAACAGAGAGAATTGCAGATTTTTTCTTAGTTCGGTCTATGGAACAAATGTTCTGTAATGGACCAGCTAAGTAAAGTAAGTAAGTGGGAGGTAACCGAAGGAGTGGACCGACATAGTCCATAGTTGAATCCGTTCTATGTCTATAAGTAACATTAGCATATGTAAAGTTATGACTAATTCGGTTGCTTTCTTCAAGTGTTGGGATGAACCGGAAGGAGTGGACCGATATCCCGTTTTCGAACATAACACTGTGCAACATTTTTAAGGTGATCTTGTGCAAACAATTCGAACTGAAGATTTTTTGAAAGTACAGACCTAAACGCCAAGATACCCTAGTTGGGTTTTGTTGTGCCAGATCCAGCTCGGATTTTATGGCGCCATCTAAACATGGTTAAATATTGAGTTTTTAAAGAAATTCGGGGCTATATCTCTGAAACCAATGCGAATATTCTTCTTACCTCTGAAGCAAATTTATAGATAAGGACAAGAAAACTATATTTGGAGAAATAATGAACTCGAAAAACTACATTTGTTGCCTCAAATTTCAAAATATATGCAAAAATACCACAATTTTTATACATTTCGCACCGTATCTCCAAAACCGTTAATTTTTTCTGAATATTTTCTTTCGGAAAAATATTCCCTGGAATGTAATACACAACTCTTCAGAACATGTCATTGTTGTAAAATGCCTCTGTCCCGTTGTTTTCAGTACATTTCTCAACGACGATTTAATAAAAATGTCAATAATGTCGTGAAATCCGAAATGCGAGAATAAACTGTTGGTGTGAACTGTGTTTGAAATACGTGTTGTAAAAGATGTGATGCAAAATACCGCTGAAACAACGTGAAGTAAGCATTTTAGAGTTTCAGAATGTTCTAAAGAATTGTTGAGAACTTTATTTGGAAGATTTTTGCAAAAGGTTACTTGGTTCAACTCCCAATAATTTAGCCAATACTGACCAGAATTTCAGCAATTATGTAAAATTTTATATATTTTATAGATTTTGATGCCCTAGATGGAGTTTTTCCTATGTGGTTTTTTCAAAAGATAAGTTCTACGAGTTTAGGGCTACAATATTGCTAAAGACAGGAAGGCCAAATTCCTATTCGTTTCCGAGATAAAGGCCTGATAAATGAAAAAAAGTGTAGTTTTAGCCCGGTTTAGATGAGGCCATAAAATCTGAACTGCATCTGACAGGACAAAACCCAACCAGGGTTTTTGTAGTCTAAATATGTACTTTCAAAAAATCCATACCAGAAGTTGTTTGCATTTTCAGTGTTGCATAGTGATATCGAAAAAGGTTCCGCACAAACCTCTTTTAATGTTTATGATATATGAAATTGTTATATATAATATATAACATGATATATATGTAAAAAAACGATAACTAAATTAGTGAGAAACAAATGGTCATATCATTTTGGCTATGCCGCGTGCCCCTATGACTTGTTTTCAGTTAAATATCTGCTTACAGGGTCTTCAAAAGTTCTGAAAAATAAAAAACTTAAAAAGCTTTTTGTGCGGAAGTTTTTTTATCGAATCACTTTATAAATTAGATTTTATGTAATCATAGGTAAAAGCTCATCAAAATATCATACAGGGATACGAGGTTATAAAAAATTCATAACCCTAGTATATGCGCTCTTTAGCCTAAAGGGTGAGAGTATGAGAACATGACAATATCCACTTTTTTGTTTATCGATATTCAGCTTATCCTTTTGTTAATGTGTGGGCAACAAATTTATATGTATGTATGCATATCACATACACCCTAAGGTTTGACGATAACTTCGAGCATGAAAGGAATTTTTGCAATTTTACCTATACCAGTTATATGTCATTCTTGTCAAAGGGATAAATGAAGTTATTTGGGCTTGTATGTATCAAGAAGTCATCACAATCACACATACATAATACGTACGTACAATGAATGTTGATATCTAGTATATCAATGTAGGATGGTGTCTTTTGACATTTATCCTTCACCATCATCATCAAATTGCATTTATACCTGAGTACACAAAATATTATGCAATTTTAGACAGCCTCAGTACACAATTTTGTAATTCATTCTTATTTGAATAATTCAATCTGCTTTGAAAAATTGGAAACTAGATAGGGTTGGTAAGAATGCGTTGGATCAGTTATGGAAAGTATTTATGAACTATTGGCTTTTGGTTATAAAGTTGGTTATAGGTCGATTTACAGTAAGCATCCTATAACTGTGATATCCTGCAAAGGACAAACGAAAAAGATGTCTCTACATTGTTGATTACAAAAAGAGTAAGAAAGAAAAAAGGAATCAATTCCTTGGGATTTTGATCACGGATCTTTAATCATTTCAGACCCAAATGCAACACAAATATTTCCCTGTGTGCCACCGTGGTGAAGTGGTAGGCATACCGCCGAGCATTCAGAAGGTCTGCGGTTCGATTCACAGGCTGGCAACTTAACATTTTCAACGGTGGCAAAATACATCTCAGTGATGTTGGCAACATTTCCTGAGTATTTCAGCCCTTAAAAATTAAAAACTTCTCTAGAAATGATGTCGTATGACACGCCTTTCGAACTAGGCGATAAACACTAGGTCCCAAATTACTGAGCTATAATGAATAGGGGTGCACTCATTGATATGAGATAAGTCTACCTTGTCTCTTCTGGGATATTTTTGGAACACTTATTATAGCCAAATTTTACATATTTATTGAGTCGTTTGAGTTACTGGATCATGCGATGTTCTATTGTATTTTTATTACTTATCCTTGATGGCTTTACTGCATAGTTTTATTGCATTCAGATATTTTTTTAATATTTACAATTTAATTAAATATTTTTGCATAAATACAATTGTCTATATATGTCGTTTATATGTAAATCAGTATGTGTTCATATGATAAACTTATGTATAGAACGTTTATATATTTATTTTTAATTGAATTTGTTTACATTTGCAATAATATAGAGAAAACATTTATTCACTATATTAAATATTGAGAAAATATTATTATGAATATGTTATCAATCAATATTTTACTGCTCGACATGGACGTGGAAAAGGGGGTATCATTCCAATATGGATAGTCTGATATGAATTTTTAGAAAATATAAAATTGTTTGACCTTCAATAACGATTAATTCAGTAAATTTGGTGTTACTCCTCAGAAATCTAGTTACCAGCTAAGCAGTAATTGTTGAAATACGCCTATGCAAAATTAAATATTTATGCTCCTTTTCTGTTCATTTGATTTACTAAGAATACTGAATTGAAAATTTAAATCAATTTTAAGTAATTTAATTGCATTTAAAATTTATAATCCTACTGTAATAATTGTTCATATAAATTGTAATTCATTCTTTAGAAAAAAAAATCACTCATACCCGCAGTATTTGTTTGATATGTATGTATATACATTAGGCCGGGGCGATTTGTATGGAAGGAAAAAAGTGTTATCGGGCGCCTGGAGTTTCTGATTCTTGGGATTGCACTGAGCAAAGAAGTCAACTAGACCATATGTCTACGGTGAAAATCGAGCCCCCGGATTTTGACTTGAAGTTTTTTTCAAGGATTTTCGGATATTTTGGCATATAAGAACCAAACCACTGATATTTTCGATCCAACACAAAGACAACAATTGTAGCCAAGACAATAATAAAGAACTCTCTAGTACATCGCAAAAGCATTGGAACGCTCCTTCAGGCAGTTATGGCCTCGAGAAGGTGCACATTTTTCGGAAAATATCGATAAATGACACTGTGCTACAAAATGGGACTCAAATTCAGTGGGTTGAAAATCCGTTTTGGAGATGAAAGCCCTTGGTGAGTGTACTAAGAACTCAAAAGGAAATTTTCACCACAGGTCAAGTTTCCGAGATATCGCGTGATTAATGGTTTAATTTTGGCCCCTTAATTTGCGAGAAAATAGCTTTATATCTCTGTTAAGCGTTATTGTAGCTTCATTTTGAGATTACATGTCTTCAGTCAAATCAAATGGTGAATCTTTTTGTAGAATATTTCATCCCTCTAACTCAATTCCTTCCATGTCCTTTTCGTCCTTTATTTTTTGAACCGTAGTAAAAGTACCACAAGACGAGATTTTACAGCATCCAAATATTCTACAAAAATGTTGTTCAGAAGATTTTAGGTACGGTTCTCATTGATGACCAATCGATATTTTCCCGTTTTCATGGTCCTTTTTGACATTTGCCCGTATTTTTTTGAGAAAACTGTGTTTTGTTTTTATGTATATTCGTTGTTGGTCTTTGGTGCATCTGAAATACTTACCATAAATAGCTCTTGTAATGACGAACACGTTAATAACAAATTTTATAGAAGGATAGATCCGGGTATCTAAATTTTTGAACCGGATATTCTGATATCAAAACCGATTTTGGAACCGGAATTTTATTGAAGGATAGATCCGGGTATCTAAATTTTTGAACCGGATATTCTGATATCAAAACCGATTTTAGAACCGGTTTTAAGTAACCGATTAATCGTATATGTATATCATTGGAAAGCGAATAAAATGGTCAATCAAATGACAAAAATAATTTTTCAACCCAGTGATATTTTACATCAAAATCGGTTTAAGAAAGCGGTTTTTTATACCCTCAGCCTTTAGGCTAAGGAGGGTATATACACTTTGATACGATGAAAATGTGCCTCATCGAAATAATGGTTTTAGACCCCAAGTATGTTTGGACGAAATGTGTTTCAGACAATTTGGAGTCGATCTAGCCATGTCCGTCCGTCTGTCTGTCTGTCCTGCTGGCTGGAGCGCACGATAACTCTCGAACGGATAAACCGATTCGGTTCAAATTTTGGCTTTCGTAATATTTTGTCAAAACTTAGTTTAAGTTCGAAGATGAGCTATATCGATCCACTCCTTCTGGTACCTCCCCCACAAAAGTTCGAAAATGTTCGGAAAATTTGTACGCACGATAACTCTTGAAGGGTGTAACCGATTTGGTCCATACTTTGCCCATCGAGGAGCGTGTACCAGACTTAGATCAGGTTTTAATATGGACTCAATCGGTCCACTCCGTCGGGTACCTCCCACACAAAATTTTGGAAAAGTTCAGTTTAGGAACATCTCTCGAATCGCTTTGATTTTTGCTTTAGCAACTTGTATTCACTGCCCTCCATACGACGGTATAAGTTTCATCAGGGGCAAGTCCATACTTCCTGAGAAAATAGCCTGAAAGTTGCAAAAAACCCCTATGACACCGTGTGAGGAGGTTGGAGGGCAAAACAACTCTCGAACAGGTCTGCCGATTCGGTCCAAAGTTTGGCCTTAGTAATATTTTGTCCAAACATAGTTTAAGTTCGAAGATAAGGCATATCGGTCCACTCCTTCAGGTACCTCCCCCACAAAAGTTCAAAAATGTTCGGAAAAATTGTGCGTACGATAACTCTTGAAGAGAGTGGCCGAATTGGTCCATACTTTACACATCCTAATATATCTACCAGATATAGATCAGGTTCAAATATGGACTATATTTGTCCACTCCA
Organism: Musca autumnalis; assembly: GCF_047663935.1. NCBI lineage: Eukaryota > Metazoa > Arthropoda > Insecta > Diptera > Muscidae > Musca > Musca autumnalis. Next base: position 247,263,631 of record NW_027411755.1, read on the forward strand.
TCCGGTACCTCCCACTCAAAATTTCGGATACATGTTCACTTTAAGACCTGCTTTCGAATCACTTTGATTTTTGTTGAAGCAACTTGCATTGCTGCCTCAATTGCGATGGTAGAAGTTGTTTCAGGGGCAAGTTCATACTTCTTGAGCAAACATCCCTGAAGTTCTAAAAAACCCCTATGGTACCATATGTAGTGGCTGGAGATCCATTCTTTTTAGTATCTCCTCCGCAAAACTTTTGATATTAAATCCTAATCAACATTTTTGTCAGTTCAAACGCCCAAAATTTTTAAAACTCCCTAAATACATGCGTTTTTTGGAAAAAAAATTTTTTCAATATACACAGGCTGAGGGTATATCTCTGTCGGCAAAGCCGACTGATACTTTTTTACTTGTTCTGGTCAACTTTTGTAGCAAACTATAATTTATCGATATTTTCTGAAAAATGTGCACTTTCCCAAGGCCAAAACTACCTGTAGGAGAATTCCAATACTTTTGCGATGTACCAGAGAGTTCTTTATTATTGTGTTGGCTACAATTTTGGTCTTTGTTGGATGTCAAATCTTATTGGTATGGCTGTTATATGACAAACAAGTAAAGAAGTGTCATTCGGTTTTGCCGACATAGATATACCCTCAGCCTGTGAATATTGAAACAATTTTTTTCCCAAAAACGTATGTATTTATGTGGTTTTAAAAATGTTGGGCGTATTAACCGACAAAAATGTTGATTAGGATTAAAGATCAAACGTTTTGCGGAGGAAATACTTAAAGGAATGGATTGACCATTAAGGATGTGTGTCTCCAGCTACTACATATGGTGCCATAGGAAGTTTTTACACGCTGTTTGCTGTTTGCTCAAGAAGTATGGACTTGTCCCTGAAAAAACGTTTACCATCGTAATTGAGGCAGCGAATGCAAGTTGCTTCGACAAAAATCAAAGTGATTCGATAACAGGTCTTAAAGTGAACTTATCCGAACATAAACTATGTTTGGACAAAATATTACTAAGGCCAAATTTTAGACCGAATCGGCAGATCCGTTCGAAAGTTATCTTGCGCTCCAACCGCCTCACACGGTGTCATAGGGATTTTTGGAACTTTCAGGCTATTTTCTCAGGAAGTATGGACTTGCCCCTGATAAAACTTTTACCATCATATAGGGGGCGGTAAATACAAGTTGTTAAAACAAAAATCAAAGTGATTCGAGAGCAGGTCCTAAACTGTACTTTTCCGAAATTTTGTGTGGGAGGTACCAGAAGGAGTGGACCGATTGAGTCCATATTGGAACAACATCTAAGTCTGGTAGACATTTCACGATTTGCAAAGTATGGACCAAATCGGTTACTCCCTTCAATATTTATCGTACGTACACATTTTCCGAACATTTTCGAACTTTTGTGGGGGAGGTACCGGATTTTCGAACTTTTGTGGGGAGGTACCATCTTCGAACTTAAACTAAGTTTGGACAAAATAATACGAAGCCAAATTTTGTACCGAATCGGTTGATCCGTTCGAGAGTTGTCGTGCGCTTCGGCCAGCCAGACAGACAGACGGACGGACATTCCTCAATCGACTCCAAATTGTCTGAAATAATTTCGTCCAAACATACTTGGGGTCTAAAACCATTATTTCGATGAGACACATTTTGCCCATATGAAAGTGTTCATACCCTCGTTAGCATAAATGCTGAGGGTATAAATATCCAAAAACATCAATAAAAAACTTCAAGTCAAAATCGGGAGGTGGTTGGAGCGTAAGATAACTCTCGAACAGATCTGCCGTTTCGGTCCAAAATGTGGCCTTCATAATATTTTGTGCAAACTTAGTTTAAGTTCGAAGATAAGCCATATCGGTCCACTCCCTTATATAGGTTCACCTCTCCCACAAAAGTTCAAAAATGTTCGGAAAAATTGTGCGTACGATAACTCTTGATAAGAGTGACAGATTTGGTATATGCCTTACACATCCTTATATATCTACCAGGTATAGGTCAGGTTCCATTTTTGTGCCATTTTTTAGATATATAAGTTTAAGTTGGGAAATTGCAGTCATGACATTGTCTTATAAGGAGACGATACAGAATTGAATTGAATTTGAATTTCCCCAATTTCAACTTCTATATCTCAAAAGTTGTAAAACCTACGAAAATATCAGTAAGGCCAAAATTGTAGAGAATTTTGATAGCTACAACATTTTTTTCATTCCCATTTTGATAGGACTTGCGGTTTTCAAGCAAAATCACAAAAATCTAAACAATCCCTAAAAATGTCAACTTGATTCGCGATTTATTTAAAAAGCGCTCCGCCGATTTTTTTTTTTTTTTGAAATTTTGCCTTTTTTTTAGGGGCGAAGACCATTTTTTAATGATTTTTGTTAATTTTCTCGTTTAGAGTTAAGCTTGATGATCTGAAATTATTTGCAAGTGAAAAAGGAAAGCCAAGGACTCGAACCCACATAGTCACCAAATTACGTTACCTGGTTTCATTGGTGGTAAAGCAAACGAGAAAATTAACAAAAATCATTAAAAAATGATCTTCGCCCCTAAAAAAAGGCAAAATTTCAAAAAATAAAAAACAGGCTGAGTCCGGCTGGGATTTTAACCCACGTCCTTGAAAAACCCATCAAAAAATTTTGTCATGGCGTGTTAGCATTCAAAGCCAACTCATAACTTCAAACTCAGCGCAAAAAGCGTTTGTCATGAAGGAAATACATTTCTGTGGCCAAGTATCCGCGTTAATGTACAAAAACACATTTGCATTTGAAAAACGATAAGTTCTACGACAGAGAAGCCATTACATAGTCGATACGTCCGAAGATTTGCTTTACCACCAATGAAACCAGGTAACGTAATTTGGTGACTATGTGGGTTCGAGTCATTGGCTTTCCTTTTTCACTTGCAAATAATTTCAGATCATCAAGCTTAACTCTAAACGATTTTTTTTTTTTATTTTTCTCATCTATGAACATTGTAGTTTCAGAATCCGCAAAAACTTCCCAGGTGTAAGCACCTTCCATTTAAATTTGATTCAAGGACTACTTTCGGTAACAATTTCACAAGGAGCCACCAACAGTTCTTAAATTCGACTTAAAAGGCATTTTTAAGTTTTGTGGAGGATATACTCCAAGGAAATGTTTGACATAGTCCACTTTCGAAATTTAGTGAGTTTGAGAGAAATATTACAAGTCACTCACTCCTCTCGATGACTGTCGTAATCACCATTCGTGTTCACCAGTCATGTTAGTCGTACACAGTAGCACATTTTACAGCTTTTAGGCCATTAAGTAATCGGAACCTCTCTCAAACAATTGTACAGACGCAACCAGGTAATATCTTCACCACCGTTCAATTGGAATATAACCTCGAAGTCATTTAGTTCAGCTGTTTAAAAATATTTTAATCTTAAGCTATTAAAGACAGGACAACGACCAAGGAAATGTGTAATTGTTTCAATTTCTCGCAAGTTACATAATGAGCAAATTTGTAGACTGTTTGTGCGATATGTGGAGCTATTTAAATGTAGTAAATCACCTCTAGCTCGCATTATAAGGGAATTTTGATGTTGTTTATAATCTTTACAGCAGTATGCAGGACCAATATCGTACTTGAATCTTTTATAAATTCTAAAACCGGAGTTTTGTGCATTTGTAATGTCGTTTTGTATGTTTTTATGTTTGATGTTTTCGAACAGCTGGAAACATGAAGAGAATCACATACTCTTGCTTTCGCACAAATGTTCAGTACACATCATTTTCTGCGAGTGTTGTGTTTAAATGCTTAAACCGGCATTTCAGGTGACGATACACTTCAGATGTAAATTGTAAGTATGAAAGAACCCTTCTTCGTACCCTGTTTCGAGGGCTAGGACATAGTTGGGTGTGTGTTCTGGTAGTCTCAGTATTTTTTTAAGAAAATATCTATAAAGTTTGTCTACATCTTCGAAGTAAGTATAGCCCCATAGTTGAGCGCCGTAGCTTTGGATGGGTCTGCAGGTTGAAAGAAACATTTTCCATTTTGCATATATAGATATATTCGGTTTTCCAATGAATTGTTTCCTGGTTAGATTCAAACATGTTTTTGATGCATTGTTTTTGTGTTCAATGTGTTTAGTGAAGGAAAGTCTAGGAGTTGGTGTTATTCCAATATATTTGCATTCATTTACTGTCCGAACATATTCTCCCTTACATAGACATTTTTCATTTTCCGCCAACTTTCCTCCCTTTCTAAATACCATGATTCCCGACTTGTTTTGGTTTACTTTCATACCACACATATCACTATATTTGGATAGATTATTTATCATCATTTGTAAAGTTTTGGCTAGCAAAACGATATCATCTACGTACATGAGTAATCGTATGTTAATTTCGTCTACATAAATACCCCCTCCTAGAAAATTATGCAAGTCGTTTAAGTATAATGCAAATAATACAGGCGATAATAGGCATCCTTGTTTGACACCATGTGTTGATTCAAAGGGTTCTGATAGTTCTTGCCCATTCAAACAGCTGACTTGTTGTTCATATATACATTTTCTATAAACCTCACCAATTTTGTTGATAATCCCAATTCATGTAATTTGTATATGAGGCACTGTCTGGGTATTGTATCAAACGCCGCTTTGAAGTCTACAAAAAATGCGTATACTTTCTTTTTTCTTAAAATTTTATATTTACAATTGATGATATGTCAAACACATTGTCGATGGTTGAATATCCACTTTTAAAGCATGCCTGATATTCATTAAGTACTTTAAATCGGTTTATCCAATCAGTTACCCTGGCGTTTATCATAACCATCATCAACTTGGCAATGTAGTTCATGAAACTTATACCTCTTTAATTACTAGCGATGTTGACGTCTCCCTTTTTGTGTAATGGGTAAATAATGCTCGACCGAAACATTTCGAAATCATCCAGACCATTTAGTATTTGGGAATTACGTCTGCAAAGTAACATGAGGAATTCGTCTGTGGCATTCATAAAGAACTCATATGTTACCCTAAATTCTCCTGGTGCTTTGTTCTCCTTAAGTTTACGAAGTTGGGTGGAGTAAAATCGTTATCAAGGCTTTCATCTTTAGCGAGAGAGAGAGGGAGCATAATATATTAGAGTAGTTTCAGTATCTGGGTTCAAAAACGATGCAAAGTGGTTCTTGAGGGCAGCGGCTGTAATGTGACATCCAATTATGTTTCCTTCTGCCTGATTCCATTTGCCAGTTTCCACCATGATTTGCTATCTGAAATCAAATCCAATCAGCTTTCTGAACTGTTATAATATTCTATTTGCTTCGTTTTACACAGTTGTTGATACTCTTTTTTCTGTGTATTGTACTCTATTCTGTCACGTTGCTGATTTGAAGATCGATATACTTTCAATAGTTTCATTGACTTTTCCCTTGCTCTTAGACATTGATTATCAAACCACTTTTGGATAAGACATCACAATCAGACCAATGAATTCGTGCAGAGATGCATTTACCGGTAATGAGCTAACATTTAGATTTAGAGCTCTTTGATAACCGTTTTTATTGTTAGATTTCCATACAAGTTTAGGCATAAGAGCCACTTCTCTGGCTTACTTTTCACTCTCTAAAGACAACATCAAAGGCCAGTGATCAGACCATAATTGATTATCAACTGTAAACATTTATTGCTTGTAATTTCAATATTACTCTCTACAACTTATTTCCATTGCTTATCACAGAAAGCCAATATATTTTCACGATTTTCCCTGTAGACCTTTTAGCAAAATACTTCAGGTTTTGTATGGAAAGTTAGCGAAACAGTAGAATAACTCCCAATTTTTTTTTAAATTGATCGTATTTAACCAAAAAATAAATTGTTACCATAATTTCCAACAATAAGTTTTCGTCTTTTGTTGTTGCTGTAGTATGCAAACTATAAACCCAATCTTTATAATTTTGGTCTCACATTTTAATACGCGTTGTCTAGATTCTTTAAGTATTTTATTTTTTAGAGATTTATTTTTTAGATATTTTTATGGACTCTCAGTTAGAATAAATAAAATTTACTCCAAGATTCCTTCATTATTATTATTATTATTTTTTTTTTTTTTTTTTGTTATCCGCGAAAATAAAAACCGATTTAGCAAATATTTAAGCATCTACGGATAGATGTGCAAAGTAAGAGGCAAATTAGTGACTTCATTTTAACTAAAATTTTTTAAAATTTGTGATTGCTATGTATATATGAATCGGTAGACCATTTAGTGATTTACAGTGGGGCAGACTGTCAACTAAAGGGGCTGAATCGATTCCAAAATCTTTATTTCGATTAGGCACATTTTGTATTGTATATTTGTAATTAATTTTTGTAATGCACATTGTACAGTTGATATTAGAAATTATAGAAAGAAGTAGAAGTGTTCTATCTAAATAATTATGTACTTATTTAAAATTTTGTTGTTTGCATAAGATATGTATATTATTTAATTTCTCAAACCAAATACTTGTGGTTTGACAAATTAAATGTGGTAATTGAAAAATGTAGAATTATCAAAGATTTATTAACAACAAAAATTGCTTAAATTCCTTCAGGAAATTTTGTTGGCATTTTTTCTTGCTTGATTTTCACAAAGTTCATTATTATTCTACATGAATGGAATATTTCACAATTTCCCTTCATGCATTCGTAATTCTTTTCTGTTCCTCCTTCTTTAGAGCTCGAAGCTATAAAAACTTTTATGTGAATGCCAATTCAATTAGTTTATTAAAAAGAATTGATTTGCAATTTTTAAAATATTTCTTTGTTTAAGTATTTATATTTAAGTATTTCACACACTCAGTATGGCCATGGACTTCTTCGTTGTACCTGACCCACAAAATATGGAGAACAACAAAAAAAAAAACACACACACACACACAAAAACTTCATCATCAATACAAACAAAACAAAATCAATGCCAAAGAAAATGGTCGAGTGCATGTGTGTAGATTTAAGACCTTCGCTATATTGTTTTTTTTTTTTTTTCAATAAAACTTTTCAATGCAAATTTTATTTTAAGAAGAGGAAATATAAAATAAATACATATTCGATTTCAGCTAAAAAGGAAGTTAGTCAAAATTATGTGAACTTATTTGAGTTTTAGTATTTCTCCACTCCTGTACAATAAATATAATTTTCTAAATCCCTTAAATTCCCCATTATTTTACACAGTTGACACAGACAGTTGACGTTTTAATTTCCTTTTAGATAAGAAAATTACTATGGCTCAAATGTAATTAGCAGGTGTTCTAGTATGGATTCAGAATTATCTGCTATGGCAAATAAATTCTCAGAATTTCCTTCCTTCTTCATACTGCTCTCTTGTGGTGAGTTAATTGATAATTTTTAAAATCCCCCAAACCAATTTGTTTATTTCCAAATTTGTCCACCACATAAAACATTTCAAATTCCACTCACAAACTATTTGCAAAGTTTTTTTGTTTCTGTTATTGTTGCTTTTTTTGTATTAAAAAAATATGTCATAAAACTTACCAACATTTCCTTCGCCGTTAGCCACATCGTTAAGGCCATAAACAATGAACAATAGGACTTGCAACCAAATCGCCAACGAATTTATGCCACCTAAACGCAAAGGTGGAGATCGCCACTGCCAAATGTTAAGCGACGTGGTGCTGGTGGTCGTGGTAACGTTGGTGGGGGTAATTAAACGAGGCCTATGATGTTGGTTACGAACTTTTTGCAAATGACTTTTAGCCACTTTGTTAGGCTGTTGCTGAGGTTGTAATTTACTAACGGTGATGCTGGTGGTGGGATGTGGTTGTTGGAGGTTGCCGTACAAAGAAGTTACCGAGTGATGCTGCTTCTTCTTGGAAGGATATAAATTTGAATTTGGAATTTTGAGGGTATTTAATTTGTTGGGGATGCTGGACAACGATTCATTACTACCATATCCGGATTTTGATGATGCCAGTTGTTGTTGTTGTTGTTGCTGCTGATGTTGTTGTTGTGATCGTAATCGCAATAGCGCATTGCTAGCCATGATAATTGGCCCACCTGTAATGGAAAAATAGCAAAAAACATAAATTATTATTTTTTGTTGAATATTAAAATAAAACTAATTAAGAAAATGCTCAACCATATTCTGCTGACACAGAAATACACAACTAAAATCTCATTTCATATTGAAAATGGGGAAATACGTTTCAATTTCCGTTTTCATTCAAAATGCTACGCAACGCCAAGAGCCCCCGGTAGGTTGCTATTCAAATCCAAACGGAAGTTGACAAAAAAGCAAGCAAATGTTTTTCCTCACTGTTTTTTTCTCAATAAAATGAAAAGCTTACTGCTTACGTTAACTGAATTCATATCGCAAATGAACTTTTGCAAAGCTTGTTCCCCAGTAAATATTTTTTTCTTTTGTACTCTCCTCCTTACGCAACGGGGTAGCCTAAACACAAACACAACGCAAATGAATTTCACTTTTACGGATTCTGGTCTTTTGTTGAGTTTTATGCGCATTTTTCCCCCAAACAACAACATCACCATCATCAACAAAGGAATAACCCAGAATCACCAGCAGCCAGCCACCATAACTGCGAAGTGGTGGAAGCTGCGTTACGTGTTGTGATTTCTTAACAAAAAGCAATGGGGAAATTGCATTTATTAAGTTTCCCTTTTAGCTTCTTTACAGTTACTTTTGTTCCTTTTTTGTTGGTTACTTGTGCCACGCTTACAATGCCTGTTGCAGGAGGTTTTATTGGACCAACGTTTCAAAACATAATAAAGTTACTAATAGAATTTCTTTACCCCGACGAATGCAATTTTTGGTTGTACGAATAAGAAAAGCTGGAAGGCAATTAGTTTGGTAATATGTATGAGGCTGCTAGGAATTGAACACGTTTTCAGGTCTTTCAAGGGTAGACAAATATAGACTGCAGAAGGTGATATTCAAAGAGATGTCTGGTCTTCCTTCTAAAGGCTTTTTATAGACGGAAGTCCTTCGAAAGGTCTTCTATAGACGGAGGACCTTCTTATGGTCTTCTATAGACAGAAGATCATCTTAACCCACAAGGACAAACTGCTGAAAAAAATTCAAGACGACGCGAGAGGAGCTCTTAAACTTCACTTTATCCGAATTTTGTGTGGGAGGTACACGAAGAAGTGGACTATATTCCAACCTGATACATGAGTGGATGAAATAATATGATGTGCAAAGTCTGCATCAATCAGAAACTCCCTGCGAGAATAACTTGCGGAATTGTCATTCTGGTTGGTCACGTCAGGGTTTTTTGGAACCATTAAGCCCATAACTCAGGAAGTATGGACTTGCGCAAGAGAAAAATTGCACCGTCGTATAGGGAGCCGCAAGGACAACTTACTGAAACAAATTTCAAAACGATCCGAGAGAAGGTCTTAAACTTCACTTTAACCGAATTTTTTGTGGGAGGTACCAGAAAGATTGGACCTATACCTAGAAGGAATAATACGATGTGCAAAGTTTGGACTAAATCGATTGCTCCCTTCGAGAGTTATCGTTCACACCACACGGTGCTCTTGAAACAATTTTAAATGGAAGGTGCTTACACCTGGGAAGTTTTTGTGGATTCTGAAACTACAATGTTCATAGATGAGAAAAATCGAAAAACAAAAAAAATCGCCGGAGCGCTTTTTAAATAAACCGCGATTTAAGTTGACATTTTTAGGGGTTGTTTAGGTTTTCACAATTTAGCTTAGAATCCTCAAGTCCTATCAAAATGGGATTTAAGAAAATGTTGTAGCTATGAAAATTCTCTACAAGATTGACCTCTATGGTATTCTCGTCGGTTTTGCCGTTTTTGAGATATAGAAGTTCAAATTGGGACAATTCAAATTCAATTCAATTCTGTATCGCCCCCTTATAAAACAATGTCATGAAGGGTGCGCCTTAACTAACTTTTGATGAAAACAGCTTACACAGGGGAAGTTTTTGTGAATTCTGAAACAGCAATGTTCACAGATGAGAAAAATCCAAAAACTAGTAAAAATCGCCGTAGGGATTTTTAAATAAATCGCGGTCAAAATTCACATTTTTAGGTGTATTTTAGGTTTTCACGATTTTGCTTGGAAACCGCAAGTCCAATCGAAATGGAGCTAAAGAAAATGTTGTAGCTGTGAAAAATTTCTACAGGATTGACGTTTACCATTTGTTCCCAGCCTGTACCATTTTTGAGATAAAGAAGCTCAGTTTACATTTTTAGATTTTTTTGTTAGGGTTTCGCGATTTTGCTTGAATACGGTAAGTTTTATCCATATGGGACCTGAGAAAATCTTAAAGCTGTGAAAATTCTCTACAAGACTGGCTTAAGTAACTTATCCTAAGTTGTACCATTTTTTTAGATATATAAGTTTAAGTTGGGAATTTGCAGTCATGACATTGTTTTATAAGGGGGCTATACAGAATTGAATTGAATATGAATTGTCCCAATTTGAACTTCTATATCTCAAAACCGGTAAAACCGACGAGAATACCATAGAGGTCAATCTTGTAGAGAATTTTTATAGCTACAATATTTTCTTAAGTCCCATTTTGATAGGACTTGCGGTTTCTAAGCAAAATCGTGAAAACCTAAACAATCCCTAAAAATTTCAACTTAAATCGCGGTTTATTTAAAAAGCGCTCCGGCGTTTTTTTTTTTTTTGTTTTTCGATTCTCTCATCTATGAACATTGTAGTTTCAGAATCCGCAAAAACTTCCCAGGTGTAAGCACCTTCCATTTAAAATTGTTTCAAGAGCACCGTGACCATTTTACAGACAAATTTTGAACTTTTGTGGGGAAAGTACCCGAAGCAGTGGACCGATATGGTCCATCTTCGAACTTAAACTAAGTTTAGACAAAATATTACGATACCAAAAATTTGGTTCGAATCAGTTGATCCGTTCGAGAGTTATAGTGCGCACCAGCCAGACAGACAGACGGAAAACCTTCCAAGTTTTCGACATTTTTAAAAGAAAGTTTCAAAAATATTATTTTCATATAACATTTTAAGTTTTCTCGCAAAAAACTTCTCGGCCCTATGTGGGCTAAGGTTTTCTATAGAAAGAAGACATTCTGGCCTCCTATAGACAGAAGACATTCTAAAAGTTTTCTTCAGACAGAAGACCTGTTAATGTTCTTCTAGATGCAGAAGGTTTTCTGAAGGTCTTCTAGATTCAGGATACTTCCAAAGGTATTCTACAGGCAGATGACCTCCTAAAAGTCTTCTACAGACAGAAGACCTTCTAAAAGTCTTCTATAGACAGATGATCTCCTAAAGGTCTTCTATAGACAGATGACCTCCTAAAAGTCTTCTACAGACAGAAGACATTCTAAATGTCCTCCAGTGACAGAAGACAATCTATAGGTCCTCTAAGGCAGAAGACTTTCTAATGCTCTTCTATAGACAGAAGAATTCCTAAAGGTCTTCTATAGACAAAATACCTTCTAAAGTTCTTCTACTTGCAGAATACTTTTAAAGGTATTCTACAGGCAGATGACCTTCTAAAAGTCCTACAAAGTCAGAAGACCTTCTAAAAGTCTTCTATAGACTTATGACCTTCTAAAAGTCTTCTATAGACTGATGACCTTCTTAATGTTTTCTATAGAAAGAAGACATTCCGGACTTCTATAGACAGAAGGCATTCTAAAGGTCTTCTATAGAGAGAAGAACTTCTAAAGTTCTTCTAGATGCAGGAGGCCTCCTGATGTTCTTTTACATGCAGACGACTTATGAAGGTCTTCCACAGACAGATGACCTTCCAAAGATCTCCTGTAGGCCGATGACCTTCTAAAGTTCTTTTAAAGACAGATGACCTTCTAAAAGTCATCTATAGACGGAAGACCTTCTAAAGGTCTTCTATTGACAAATTACCTTCTAAAGATTTTCTATAGACAGATGACCTCCTCCTTCTGTGGACAGAAGACCATAGTTCAGGTTCTAATGTGAACTATACAGGTCTACACTCTCCGCTGCCCCCCCCCCCTCACAAGTAAGAACGTCGTTAAGGTCCAACACGATTTGTATTGAAGTAAAATGGAACGATTTGTTTCTATTCGTTTATGAAGAAGACCAAATACAGAATTTCAGCAATTTCGGTAAACAATGTGGCTAACCTACAAAATATCGAAATTCGGGAGGTATCGTTCTATGGATAGCTCCCATGGAGGCGTGGACTTAAACAGGCAAAATTCTGTGGGAAAGTTTTATACCCCCAACTAAGACTAAGTACCAAATTTCAACCATTTCGGTTGAAGCTAAAACCTTCAAAATACCGGAAATCGGGAGGTACCGTTCTATGGGGGCTATATGATGACGTGGACCTATACAGAACAAATTTTTGGGAAAGGTTTTATAACCCAAATGAATGCTAAGTATCAAACTTCAGGCATTTCGGTGAGATAATGAAGCTAAAACCTTAAAAATACCGAAAATCGGCAGGTACCGTTCTATGGGGGCTATATGAAGGCGTAGACCTATACCGACAAAATTCTGAGAGAAAGTTTTATACCACAATCGAAGACTAAGTACCAAATTCAAGTCATTTCGGTGAGATAATGAAGCTTAAACCTTCAAAATACCGAAAATCAGGAGGTACCGTTATATGGGGGCTATATCAAAACGGACAGGATATGGCCGATTTGCAATACCAAACATCCTAGGAGTAATAGAAATGTCTACACCAAATAACCAAGCTCTATCTCTAGAATTGCGCGCTGAATCATGATTTAAACAGACGGACGGACAGACGGACATGGTAAGATCGACTTAGAATTTTACCCTGGTCAAGAATATATATACTTTGTAGGGTCTCCGATGAATATTTCCATGTGTTACAAACGGAATGACAAATTTAATTATACCCCCCATATTATGGTGGAGGGTATAAAAAATTTTAAAGACATGTCTCAGATCCTTTCGACATTTTGTTACAGCGGGTTATTCCCGCGTGAGCTATTACGATGATACACTTTTTTGGGGTAGGTGGGGTGATTCCAAATTCACACTTTCTGAGATATTGGATCCAAAGCCGTATAAAACCCTGCCAACAACCAAAATTATTAATGAGAATGATATGTGGTATGATACGAATTTAGTGACCGAAACTTCTCAAGTTCCAAAAAAGTTCAAAATGTTCGGTTAAGTGCTGTTTAAGAGCTGTTCAAGGACCGTTTTGAAAATCTTATCGAATGTACTCCGTATCGAATGTTTTCCTTGGGCAAGTCCATACTTCATACAATAGTCCGAAAGCTCTCAAAAATCCTATCTGGAGGCACCGAAAAAATAACTACCAAAATTAGATCCAGTCCCACCACTGTAAAGGTTCACCACTTTTGCACTTTAATCCAATAACTTTTTGGATCGTGTTGAAATTTCAGTAACCACTAGTCGTTGTGATGATGATTACAACATTATACTTTTTTTAATGATTTTCTCGTTGGAATCGAGCTTAATGATCAATCATGCAAGTGAAAAAGGAAAGCCGACGATTCGAACCCACACACCCACTACTAACAATGGGGATTTTCCTATTTAGTTGTGCTTTCATGACAAACGCGTAGCGCTGCCTTTGAAAGTAAAGAGTTTGGCTCTGGACGCTAACACGCCGTGACAACACTTTTTTCTGTGTTTTTCAAGGACGTGTTTTCAAACCCCAGCCTGGCTCAGCTGATTTTATTTATTTGAAAATGTAGCATTTTTTGCTAGTGGAAGTCAGTACGAAGGTGTAGACCCCTAAATGTCCCGCTATTTATGGCCACTAATTCGTACACCTTTCTCGTTGAAGTTTTTAGTAATCTATGTGGCCTTTATTACAACGCTACAATTTTATTGTCCACACTTTTTCGAATGTTCCAAAAACCTCGGCCATGTCTCATTGATGCATTCATTATCAGAACGATTACTTTTTTGGGGGGTAGACTGTGTTTATTGGGTGGGTCTCAGTGGAAGAACTGTTTGTGATGCCTACCCCAAAACGACTAAAAATTAACGCTGCCGGTTTTCAATGTACCAGAAGAACTTTCATGGGACACCTGTATACAGAAGACCTCTTGTGGGGCTTCTATCGACAGCAGATCTCTTAATAGTTTCGACATACTACCTTCTTTTATTTCCCCTTAAAATTCGTACTGTGGACCTCATTATAGCAAAAATACACTTTTTTGCAAAATGTTTATATTGTTGTTGGTTGATTGATTGGTCTGTCGGTCGGTAGAGACAGACAGAAGTTGATAAAGTAGACGACTCCTTTGACTACTCGTACTCCTACCGAGTTCCATGATATTTTATTTCAATTATTGACTACAAATACTGAGAACTTCATTAACATAAACCAGCGTGAAAGAAAGTTCATATTGAATAAAACAAACAATAACAATGTGAATGCATTTGAGAGTAAGGACAAAGTTGCTCCTGCGAATAACCACACATTCAGAGAAATATTGAAAAAAACGTAATTTTTGTGGAGAATAATTTTGGTGTTCGAAGAAGTTTTTGGTGGAAGGAATTTTGTAATTACTAACTGTCAAAAACATTGAAAGGATTTCGACATTCGTTAATGGCGGGTAGTTGTGATTTATTATTTTATTGTTTTTATTTCCTTTATTGGATTTTTAAGTACATTATTATTGAAATGTTTTGGAATATTTAGAATTTTAATAGACGATTTTAAACATCATAAAAGACCAGCATTTTTAAGTGATGTAAATCAGCGAATGTCCTAAATTATTGGGCAATTTTTTTATGGTACCATAAACAAATTCACGATGTCTTAACTTTTTATTGTTCAAAACTAATTTATAATTTCATCCACTTTCCTCCTGCTCCTCCTTCTCTATGTCCCCACATCAATCCCTCTATGTAGTTTATTTTGATTTAATTTTTTATGTAAGTAATAAAAACATAAAACAAGCAAACAACAACAAATACTTTCATCAATCTCATTTGTCCTCCATTCCTCTCTCCGTCCCTCCCGAATGAAAATACCAATTTATAAAGTCACTTTGACTTCCGTTCCTCATCTTCTTTTAACTTCGTCATGAATTATTAATAAACATTGCAAGACAGAAAAAAATCCTGCTCCACTGAAACTGGAAACAATTTAAAATAACACTTAAAACTGCCATCGCTGAAGTATTCCTGTCAAAGAATTTTATGATTGATAAGTACACGGCCACAGATTACATAAAAATGTTGAAGAGCTTCTTTATGCCATGTTTTTCGGTTGGTTTGCTTTTTAAGGACTCGTCTTCTCCTCTCAGCACATTTTGTAGAATAATCTGAATCAATTAATTTTTCCAAAATAACATTTTATGTTGTTGTTATTGCCATTCATTTAAATTAAGAAGATTTTTGTTACACATTGTTAACGCCATGAAGCGCAACAAATTTTGTTGGACGCGCACACACACACTAGGGCTTAAGTCCTTGTGGGATATTTTATATACATTTTCCTCGTTCTCTTGCTTTAAAAATGTCCGTATGAAATAAATGTGGAGTTTTGGAAAATTTGTTCTTTTATGGCCAAAGATTTGTAAATAAAGGCTTTTGCCTCCTCGCACGGTAGGAGGTCCAATCGATTTTCTAAATTAGAAAATTAAGAACAAGGACTCAAAAATACAAGAATAATTAATTATGTCAACATTAATTCCAATTAATATTCAAATATTCAACTTTTTAGCTTTCAAAGCTTTGAAAATATCAAAACATGCATAATAATTTTGAAAAACAAAATAATTAATTATGTCAACATTAATTCCAATTAATATTCAAATATTCAACTTTTTAGCTTTCAAAGCTTTGAAAATATCAAAACATGCATAATTTCTGGAGAACTTTTCACTACATAACCCCATAACACTGTGTTTGGGAATTGTTTTTTTAAGGGACGTGGATTTTTTAAAGAATTGTTTTTTTTTTTTTGTGAGGATATGGATTTTTTAAAGAAATGTTTTTTTTTTGAAGGACGTGGATTTTTTAAAAAGAGTTCTTTGGAAGGATGTGCATTTGTTAATATCTTTTTTTTTTTTGTTTTTGAAGGACATGGATTTTTTAATGATTGTTTCATGACGTGGATTTTTTAAAGATTTTTTTTATGACGTGGAATTTTTGAAAATTTTTTCATGACGTGCATTTTTTTAAAGATTTTTTCATGACGTGGATTTTTTAAAGATTTGTTCATGACGTGGATTTTTTAAAGATTTTTTTTCATGACGTGGATTTTTTAAAGTTTTTTTTCATGACGTGCATTTTTTAAAGATTTTTTTTCATGACGTGGATTTTTTAAATATTTTTTTCATGACGTGTTTTTTTAAAGATTTTTTTCATGACGTGGATTTTTTAAAGATTTGTTCATGACGTGGATTTTTTAAAGATTTTTTTTCATGACGTGGATTTTTTAAAGTTTTTTTTCATGACGTGCATTTTTTAAAGATTTTTTTTCATGACGTGGATTTTTTAAATATTTTTTTCATGACGTGTTTTTTTAAAGATTTTTTTCATGACGTGGATTTTTTAAAGATTTTTTTCATGACGTGGATTTTTTAAAGATTTTTGCCATGACGTGGAATTTTTATAGATTCTTGCCATGACGTGGATTTTTTAAAGATTTTTGCCATGACGTGGATTTTTTAAAGATTTTTGCCATGACGTGGATTTTTTAAAGATTGGTGCCATGACGTGGATTTTTTAAAGATTTTTGCCATGACGTGGATTTTTTAAAGATTTTTGCCATGACGTGGATTTTTTAAAGATTTTTGCCATGACGTGGATTTTATAAAGATTTTTGCCATGACGTGGATTTTTTAAAGATTTTTGCCATGACGTGGATTTTTTAAAGATTTTTTCATGACGTGGATTTTTTAAAGATTTTTTTTCATGACGTGGATTTTTTAAAGATTTTTGTCATGACGTGGATTTTTTAAAGTTTTTTTTCATGACGTGGACTTTTTAAAGATTTTTGCCATGACGTGGATTTTTTAAAAAAAAATTCATGACGTGGATTTTTTTTAAAGATTTTTTCATGACGTGGATTTTTTTTAAAGATTTTTTCATGACGTGGATTTTTTTTTAAGATTTTTTTATGACGTGGATTTTTAAAAAAAAAAATCATGACGTGGATTTAAAAAAAAAAAATCATGACGTGGATTTTTTAAAAAAAAAATCATGACGTGGATTTTTTAAAAAAAAATTCATGACGTGGATTTTTTAAAAAAAAATTCATGACGTGGATTTTTTAAAAAAAAATTCATGACGTTGATTTAAAAAAAAAAATCATGACGTTGATTTAAAAAAAAAAATCATGACGTTGATGTTTAAAAAAAAATCATGACGTTGATGTTTTACAGATTTTTTTCATGACGTGGATTTTTCTAAGATTTGTTTTTTCATGACGTGGATTTTTAAAATATTTCTTTTATGACGTGAATTTTTTAAAGATTTTTTTATGATGTGGATGTTTTAAAGATTTGTTTCATGACGTGGATTTTTTAAAAAAAAATTCATGACGTGGATTTTTTTTAAAGATTTTTTCATGACGTGGATTTTTTTTAAAGATTTTTTCATGACGTGGATTTTTTTTTAAGATTTTTTTATGACGTGGATTTTTAAAAAAAAAAATCATGACGTGGATTTAAAAAAAAAAAATCATGACGTGGATTTTTTAAAAAAAAAATCATGACGTGGATTTTTTAAAAAAAAATTCATGACGTGGATTTTTTAAAAAAAAATTCATGACGTGGATTTTTTAAAAAAAAATTCATGACGTTGATTTAAAAAAAAAAAATCATGACGTGGATGTTTTACAGATTTTTTTCATGACGTGGATTTTTCTAAGATTTGTTTTTTCATGACGTGGATTTTTAAAATATTTCTTTTATGACGTGAATTTTTTAAAGATTTTTTTATGATGTGGATGTTTTAAAGATTTGTTTCATGACGTGGATTTAAAAAAAAAAATCATGGCTTGGATTTCTTAAAAAAAAATTCATGACGTGGATTTTTTAAAAAAGAAATTTCCATGACGTGGATTTTTAAAAAAAATTGATGACGTGGAATTTTTAAAAAAAATTTCATGGAGTGGATTTTTTGGAAAAAAAATTCATGGCGTGGATTATTTGAAAAAAAATTTTTCATGACCTGGATTTTTGAAAAAAAAATTTTCATGACGTAAATTTTTTAAAAAAATTTCATGACGTGGATTTTTTAAAAAAAAATTCATGACGTGGATTTTTTAAAAAAAAATTTCATGACGTAGATTTTTTAACAAAAAAATTTTCATGATGTGGATTTTTTAACAAAAAAAATTTCATGACGTGGATTTTTTAACCAAAAAAATTTCAAGACGTGGATTTTTTAACAAAAAAATTCATGACGTGGATTTTTTAACAAAAAATTTCATGACGTGGATTTTTTAACAAAAAAATTTCATGACGTGGATTTTTTAACAAAAAAATTCATGACGTGGATTTTTTAAAAAAAATTTCATGACGTGGATTTTTTAAAAAAAGGTTCATGACGTGAATTTAAAAAAAAAAAATTTCATGACGTGGAATTAAAAAAAAAAATCATGACGTGGATTTTTTAAAAAAAATTTATGACGTGGATTTTTTAAAAAAAATTTCATTTCGTGGATTTTTTAAAAAAAATTTATGACGTGGATTTTTAAAAAAAAAAAATTATGACGTGGATTTTTAAAAAAAATTTCATGACGTGGATTTTTTAAAAAAATGTTCATGACGTAGATTTTTTAATAAAAAAAATTTCATGACGTAGATTTTTAAAAAAAATTTCATGACGGGGATTTTTTAAAAAAATGTTCATGACATGGATTTTTTATAAAAAATATTTCATGACGTGGATTTTAAAACAAAATTTCATGACGTGGATTTTTTAAAAAAAATTTCATGATGTGGATTTTTTAATAAAAAAAATTTCATGACGTGGATTTTTAAAAAAAAATTTCATGACGTGGATTTTTTAACCAAAAAAATTTCAAGACATGGATTTTTTAACAAAAAAATTCATGACGTGGATTTTTTAACAAAAAATTTCATGACGTGGATTTTTTAACAAAAAAATTTCATGACGTGGATTTTTTAACAAAAAAATTCATGACGTGGATTTTTTAACAAAAAATTTCATGACGTGGATTTTTTAAAAAAATGTTCATGACGTGGATTTAAAAAAAAAATCATGACGTGGATTTTAAAAAAAAAATCATGACGTGGATTTTTTAAAAAAAATTCATGACGTGGATTTTTTAAAAAAAAATTTCATTTCGTGGATTTTTTAAAAAAAATTTCATTTCGTGGATTTTTTAAAAAAAAATTTATGACGAGGATGTTTTAAAAAAAATTTCATGACGTGGATTTTTAATGTTGTTTTCATGACGTGATTTTTTTAAAGATTTTTTTCATGACGAGGATTGTTCAAAGCTTTTTTCATGACGTGGATTTTTTAAGGTTTTTTCATGACGATTTTTTAAAGATTTGTTTCATGGCTAGGATTTTTTTCATGAAGTGGATTTTTCAAAGCTTTTTTCATGACGTGGATTTTTTTAAGGTTTTTTTTATGACGATTTTTTAAAGATTTTTTTCATGACGTGGATTTTTTAAACATTGTTTCATGACGTGGATTTTCTAAGGATTTTTTTTCATAACGTGAAATTTTAAAGAATTTTTTTCATGAAGTATATTTTTTAAAGATTTTATTCGTAACGTGGATTTTCAAAAAAAAATCGTGTCTTGTTTTTTCAATGATTTTTTTTTTTCATGACGTGGATTTTTCAAACGTATTCGTTTATGACGTGGATTTTTTTCAAACGTATTCGTTTATGATGTGGATTTTTTAAAAATTTTGTGGATGTGGAATTTATAAAGAGTTTTTTCCAGGACGTGGATTTTTAATATAAAAATGTTCAAGGACTTGGAATTCTTTCTGAAAGATATTTTCAAGGACTTGCATTTTTTAAAATAAAAATTTTTAAGGACTTGGAATTCTTTCTGAAAGATTTTTTCAAGAACTTGGATTTTTTTTAATTTTTTTCAAGGACTTGGATTTTTAAAATATTTGTTTACCAAGAAATTGAATGGGATCATTGGTTAGGTGGTCCCATCGATTTTCTATATTAGAAAATTAAAACCAAAAATTCAAAAATACTTACAAGAATAACTAATTATGCCAAAATGAATTCACTGGCCAATTAATTTTCAAATCAAGGGTATCCTGGGCAGACTTGGGTACTTTTGAGCTTTAATCAAAGCCTCTGACTGTATCAAAACATACATAATTTCTTGGAGATGTTTTCACCACGTAATCCCTAACATTGTATGTTAAGCAGGATTTTTAAGTTCCCAATCCTGCAACAAGGCAACTCATGTTTTTAATAATGTCCAACTTAATTACCAAATATTGCAGTATGTATGTGTGTGTGATACACGTAGAAAAAATATTTGTTTGCCAAAGTTCTTGCAACAAATTTTTGCCCATAGCTTCTTTGCCTTCCCAAAAAAATAGATTCCGGAAACTTTATCACATTTTTCTAAAGTGGCTTAAAATAAAAACGGATGTGTTTGTAAATTACTTCCGGCCAAGTGGTTAAGATAGTACAATGTATGTTGCCAACGTAGTGGCAGAGGAGGAGGATATGCCATGCCAATTTTTAGTTTTGTAATTTGTTTTTGTTTTTGCTACATCAGAGACTCATTTAGGGCATCTCAGCTGCAACAGGAGCAATAGCTAGCAACATTGACTGGCTTGTGTCAGTAACTGGTGACTGAATGTGAGTGACTATTATTAAATTCGGCCATCAGAAAGCAATGACTGTTCGACTGTTGCCTATTGATGTTACTGCTGCTGCTTCTGTTGTTATTTTTTTGTTTTTAATTAAAAATAGTTACAATGCACCCACAACAACAACGATAACGGCAACTTCAAGGGCCACTTCAATGGGAAAAAACATTTTATATGCTGTTGTGGCCTTATGGACATTGGAATGTTGATGATCCTGCTGTTGTTTGCCATATAAAAATATTCGGTAAATTCACACAGTGTGTGGATGTAAGAAAGTTTTGGGAAAAATGTAACAGACCTCAGTGGTGGAATTCTGTAACTCATTTTTTGAGTTACCGACAATTATCGGTAAAATTTGAAATGCTTATAATTCCCTCTTGTGGCCCATCACTCCTGAAAAACTAACAATAACATATCACCTACATGGTTTCAGAAAGGTACACATAAGCACCACAACCCTTGCTATTGTAGAGAACCATATAGTCAATTGTTTAAACCAGATAATATCTCCCACGATAATAATTGTCGTTGTCTTGCATTTAGAGCGGAGCATTTGACAAGAAGTCAAATAGTATAAAGGTTAAAATTCCTTTGTTACGAGGCAGATACATCTCGCCACTTTTATTTAACCTCTACCTCTCAAAACTAACCACGCTATCGTCATTTCTGCAGGATCGAAACCTAAAACTCTCACCACCGGAAAAATCTCCACATTTTGGACTAAAGAAGTAAGGGGGCATCAAGTAAGAAATCCGAAAACACTGGGTATTCTATTCGACAACCTCCTTACATTCTCCAAGCATGTCGCCAGTAGTGGGACAAGGACAAAGATGTGTTGTTGGCAACTTATAAAGCCATCTGTCCAGGTAGCGAACATACTGATTTTCTAATAAAGATGAATGTCTTGGAGTGGGTATTTTGTGTATAGAAGAGAGATTTTTTAGTTAAGCAGGGATCCACTTGAGAACGATAAACATATGGTAAGCATATTGCCTTCTTGTAGGAGGTCGGTAGAATGAAATGTGGTTAGAATTTCCATGTCACATGTGGTATGTCAGAGTTAGGTTGTTGGATGTAATCTAGTCTGCCGACTAATAACCATGTCTAGCCTGTTAGCCTGCCACATGTGAGATAACGAAGTGTGTTTATGACCTCTCCATAAAGATTGTATGACAGATGCGTTCGTACACATTTGTGCACTCTACCTCTCTCTTCTCTTTTACACACTAGTCTAAGTTTGGTTAGGTCATATTGTGATACTTAGTTCTTAAGAATATTTTTAGATTAAATAAATCAGTGCACTAGAAGCATGTGCACTAGAAGCTGGGGAAAACCCAGTTCCACTATATCTGGGCTCAGTTTGTCACATCACACATCTTCACCCACATCCAACCTTCGGTGAGATGCAATAGACGTCAGGAGTGGGTGCATCTAAGGGGTTGCTCTGGACTTGTCCACGTGAGGGACTACGACAGGGACTATGTTGCTGCATGCTGCGTGAACACAGTCCCCAGTGAATCGTCGTCGGATTACGAAACTCCCTCGTCGTCTGACTACGAAACTCCCCCGCAGTCCCCTCGACAACAACCGCACACGCAGTCTTTAACACCAGCCGTTGTTGTCCCAATCCCAGAGAATGCATCCTTTTTGCAATTTAATTGCAATGGACTCCGAGGTAAGATCGAGGAAATAGTAGATTTCATGAGTCGGAAGAACATCAAGGTCGCTGTGGTGCAAGAAACTAAGGTGAACCACAACCACAGCTTAGAGCATTGTAATGGTTACAATGTGCTAAGGAAAGATCGCATCAGAAGTGGTGGTGGGGGATTAGCTTTCCTATTGCACCAGTCTGACCAATACAGACCTATATCGCTTGAGCCTGTCTCTAATGACCAGTACATGGAAAATATGGGGGTAGCAGTCAGGTGTAGAACTGCCGAGATAGAGTTGCTGAACGTATACATCCCGCCGAGAAATAGCTGTGTCTCAGATTTAGGCCTGGCATTAGCCCGCTCTTGGAAGGTCATAATCGTCTGGTCCTGGGGGACTTTAATGCGCATCATGAGATGTGGCATTCGGCCCTCGGAAACGACCAGAGAGGTACAGCGCTGGCTGATCAGATTGATAGCTCTACGTTTTGCACGGTCAATGAGGACGCCCCAACCAGAATTGGAGGAGAGTGTCACAGTTCGTCAGACATAACCATCGTGTCACCTGGTCTGACAAATGACGTTACCTGGCAACCCGTCATTTCCCTTGGATCAGACCATCTCCCCATAATTGTCTCGATTAGTAGACCGCCCGACTTCATCACCTCTGAACGCCGCACATTCGCTAATCATAAGAAAGCTGATTGGCCGAGTTTCAGAGAGTTCAACAATCCCCGCTTCAGAGAATTGCCCAATCCTTCTGATGTTCGGGTAGCGGAAAGGACGTACCGAGACATCATCACTACTGCAGGCGCTCGCCATGTCCCTGCTGGTCGAATACCCGAAGTAAGACCAAACTTCCCAGCAGAGGCGACGGGATTAGCAAATGAGCGTGATGAGCTTCGCCGAACCAACCCTAATGACCCCAGAGTCAGGGAGCTGACACTGGAAGTTAACAGGCTGGTCGGCGAGCATAAGCGGAACAAGTGGTTAAATCATCTGAAGAGTTGCAACATTGGAGCCGGTATAGGTAAATTGTGGGCAACGGTTAAGTCACTCTCGAAACCTGGAAGAAGGGAAGATAGGACCTCAGTCATGTTTGGCGACGTTACGTTGACTGACCCGAAGAGGTGCGCAAGTTCTTTCAATCGACAGTTTGTCGAGCACCCCGAGAGTGACAGGGCGAAGAGAAGAGTATTACGTCGCATCAGATCTCTTCCTGCCGAGGAGGAACCACCATAGTTTACGATGGATGATGTTGCCAATGCCATCAGAAACGCTATCTCATCCAAAGCGTTGGGCCCTGATGGAATCTCCATGGTAATGCTGAAGTAGTTGGATGTATCTCACTAATGTTCTCAACTTGTCGCTATCCACCCTCATTGTTCCCGACGTCTGGAAAATGGGCAGGGTGGCCCCACTACGGAAGCCCGGCAAGGATACTAACAAAAGTGAATCGTACAGGCCGATTTCGCTTTTGTCGCCCGTAGCAAAGACCCTTGAGGCCTTAGTCCTCCCCAGTATCAGAAATAGCTATCAAGTTGCCGATCATCAGCATGGATTCCGTAAGCAGCACAGCACGACAACTGCGCTGCACGCCATTACCACACATATTTGTCAAGACAACCCTCCGGCCAAGCTTGAAACGTTAGATAAACAATTATATGTGTGGATGCCAGTCGTACGTGGAATTCAGGAACAAGAAGTCCAAACCCCGTAGAGTGAAACAGGGAGTTTCGACAAGGTGGGGTGATATCTCCGGAACTGTTTAACCTCTACCCCTCCTTTATTCCGCCCCCTCCAGACGGCATCGAGATCGTAACGTATGCGGATGATTGCACGATCCTGGCGTCGGGTACCTATCCTGATGACATCTGTGAGAGACTGAACTACTATTTAACTGATCTTACCACCTTTTTCCATTCGAGGAATATGCATATTTCCGCCACAAAATCAACATCCACTCTGTTCACCACATGGACAGCGCAGTTTGGAAGAGAATTGAATGTCGTGGTTGACGGTAGCAGAATTCCGACCACAAACTGCCCCAAAATTTTAGGGGTCACATTCGACACTACTTTCACGTCGTGCGCGCACGCCACAGCTATCTGCGACAAACTGAAAAGTAGGAACAAGGTTCTCAGGTCCGTAGCCGGCAGCACTTGGGGTGCAGATAAAGAAACTTTGTTGACCACATATAACGCGATAGGTCGGTCTGTGGTAAGCTATGCGGCGACAGTCTGGTCCCCGAGATCATATGATACGAATTGGAAAAAGATTCAAACTTGCCAGAATGCCGCCCTGAGAACAGCAACAGGGTGTCTCCTCAAATCTTCAGTGGACCACATACATAAGGAGGCAAAGATTCTTCCAGTAAAGCAACACAATGAAATGCTTTCGTTGCAGTACCTGCTTGGATGTTACCGAGTGAGCCATCCCAATCACTATCTTGTGGGTAGGCCCGATACATTCAGGCAGATCAGGAAAGATATCCATGCTCTAGAGGGAGAGGTCCAACGATACAGGAGAGAACCCCTAGATCAACAAGCATATCAAGCAGGTTTAAATAGTATTCACACGGATGCAGTTGCCAAGGCCTTAAGCAATTATAGTGTGAATAAAGTCCTCGAAATACATCCCCCATCAATTGCAGTTGAGGAGTGTCAGCTGCCACGACAAACTAGAGTAGTTTTGGCTCAATTACGCTCGGGATATTGAAATCCCCTAAATTCTTATTGGGCGGAAATCGACCGCGCCGTGCAAGACATCTGCCCAGTATGTGGCATGGGCCCGCACGACACAAAACACCTTTTCAACTGCCCAGCCAAATCTACTCATCTGACTCCAGTGGATCTGTGGTTACATTCCATCGAAGCAGCCACTTTCCTGGAACTGGAGATAGACCCAGAGCCAGATTGAACAGAAGAACGAACATACAAACATAATAACAAACACTGTTACAACAACATCAACAACAACAAAACGTGGATTTTTTAAAACAAACTTTTCAAGGTTCAGCAGACCACAAAGCACTGATTTTAAACGACATTTTTTCAAGGATCAGCAGCTCATAAAGCATCGATTTTTAATGACAATTTTTTTAAGGATCAGCAGACCACAAAACGTACATTTTTGAAAATAAATATCCCACCAATTCAATTCAAATTTAAATTTATTGAGTCTTTTTTATGCCATTCAAGTTTAAAATGCACATAATATGAAATACTTAAAGCTATTATGTTTTGTTTTAATGACATATTTAAAAATTCAGCATCTGGCTTGTCTTGACGTGTAAGATATGTTGTTATTGTAACGTGAAAGTAAATCGTGTTTGCTCTCGACACTTCAATGTTTAGAGAGCATGTCTCATTTGGTTTAAACTTAAAACTAAACTTAACCTAACCTAAACCTAATAAAAAAAGAAAATAAATACCACACCAACAGATTACAAAGCTTGGATTAAAAAAATTTAAAGCATACCCACAAAACGTGGATTTTCAACAACATTTTTTCAAAGACCAGCAGACCACAAAATGTCGATTTTTAAAGAATATTTTTTCAAGGATCAGCAGAGCACAAAACGTCGATTTTTAAACAATTTTTTTTTCAAGGACCAGCAGACCACAAAAATTGTATTTTTAAAAACAATTTTTTCAAGGACCAGCAGACCACAAAACGTGAATATTTAAAGACAAGGCTCTAATAAATATTGGAAAAAATATAGCATGAACAAATTTTTCTTCAAACAAATCCCAAAATTTTGGAGCTTTACAACAATTTTCATATCACTCGAAAATAAAAGTTTTTACCAAAGATGAGAATCTTTTAAAAGCAACCAGAAATCTCTTCGTTTTAATTTTAATTTATTTGAATAGTGTTAAACTTTACTTCATTAGCTTGAAGTGTAGTTTTGCAGGGTAGTATCAGTGAACAACTTTACCGTACCACTGTCCACATCCCTTGTAAAGCTGCGCCTTATGGCGTAAAATGTTGTGGCATAAACAGTTTTTCACCCAAATAGCAACATTTGCTTTTCGTGTTAGTTCATTATTTACAACCAGAGCTTGTTTGGCATATAATTTGTAATCTACAGATGCTTTCACTGGCCACCCACAACTACTCAGGAGCTACACTGCTGTATATGAATGTGTGTGGGTTTAACTAAAATATTGCAAAAAAATAGATTTAAATTAAATCCCCTGCAGCAAAATGAAATTTCAAAAATTATTTCAACTAAAACAAGAAAAATAAAACATGGAATATCAATATTTGCAGAGTGGTCTAAAACAATTTAAAGCAAATATGGGATACAGTGAAACCTAATACGTAACAGTTTTCTATTGGTTTCCCACAAAAAAATAAGTACTCTAATTTTGGACAGGGTGGTTGATATGGGAATTCTATCACCGAAACAAAAATACAAATTTTAGGAGCCCTGGATGCAGATAAAATAGTAGAGGTTCAATTGTTCGTTATCTCGTATCCTGTATTGTGGGGGTTTCACTGTAAATTAAATGTACTTGTTTTCCAGGTGTTAGGTTTCATTCGTTTGGAAATTCAAATACATTGGATTTTTCCATATTACTTTTAATATATTTTTGGTTTATATGCTCTCATTTTGGATTAGTGCTGAAATCCACTTGAAATTTGAACTCATCTTGGGCAAAGCACACCAAAAAAAAAAAAAAAGAAAATCAAACCCAAGTACACAAAATATTAATATGTAATATAAATCCGACTTAACTGCAAATATAGTTTTTAACAATTGTGGTTTGTGTACAACGGCAAGTGAAACCAAGTGCATGTTGGTCAACAAAAAACGAAAATTAATAATTTTCTTTTGAACCACTCATTCCCGCAACTCTACATTACCCCACAGCTGTAATTGATGAAGAACCCAAAAAATCTCGGATGAAAAATAAGTGAAAAGTTACTAAATTTTAATATCAGTTAAAGACCCCTTTTACCCCCTTTGTAGACGAATAAGAATGAAACGAAAAAAATCCCAAGAAACATAAAGTAACCATTTTTACAACGTTTTCATTCTCTCGATATGGTTTTAAATAACATGACGAATGGTTTTACTAGCAAGTTTTATTGCAATTTTTCTCCCTTCCCATCCTCCTACTCTTCATCAGCTTTCTTAAACTGCTTTCTAATGTACACAAGCAAATAATGCAATAAACACTCAGCACCCAAGCAGCAAGTGAATGAATTATGTGTGTGTGTGTGTGGTGGGAAAATAGAATGCGAAGAAACAAGTTTTCCTAAAAACCCTTTCATTTACAGAACCCGGCATGTGGCAAAGTGCAACTTTGTTCAAAACTACAAATGTATTACAGTAATGAAAAGCAAAGGCGACATACATAGAATTGCTCGCTGGGGAGTATAGTTTTCAGCTGCCTCTCCTCCCCCCTTTTCGCTTGTCTGAAAATTGTTTGTGAAAAACAGAAATCTTAAGTCGTTGTTAAATTTGGATTAAAAGCTCATAGATTTCACGAGAATGACAATTATTTTTTGTACTTTAAGCTAGCCACTAGCTGGGATTTTAACCCATAAACTGAAGAAAATGAAGCAGACAATATAGGAAAAAAGCTAAGGCACATGTTTTGACTACAAAATGGAAGCAAATCGAAGTCCTCTCAGACATCCATAAGACGTGTTTTAAATTATGAAAGACGACTTGGATTTTTAAAGACAATTTTTTCAAGGACCAGCATACCACAAAAACTTGGATTTTTAAACCAAATTTTTTCAAGGACCAGCAGGCAACTACGCTTGGATTTTTAAACACCATTTGTTCAAGGACCAGCGGACAACTAAACATTGATTTTAATTTTTTGTACAATCTCACGGCGGCGGATTGGCCCGGATCCACACAACATCCGGCCGGAGTGTGCCACCTAGGTGTACACGTGTTGGTGTTTTTATCGTTTTTCTGTGTTGGGGGCAGCCTACCCGGGAATGCCTTTTCCGGATTCTTTTGGTCGGTGCCGGGACGGAAGACCCAGGACCAATTTAAATGTGCTGAGTTCGTCACATCCGCCTCCACCACACTCAAACTTCGGTGAGATGCAATAGATGCCGGGAGTGGGTGCATCTCAGGCGTGGACTCGTCCATGCGAAGGACAACGACAAGGGTCTGTGTTGCTGCATGCTGCGTGAACTCAGCCCCGCAATCCCCCCAACAGCAGTCGCTCACGCAGCACCTAACCCCAGCCGTTGTTGTTTCGTAATTTAACTGCAATGGACAACGAGGTCGAACCAAGGAAATGTGTCTGAGGAATATCAGGGTCGCGGCGGGAGGAAACCAAGCTCAAAAACAACTGCAGGTAACGCCGTCGCGATGGTTACAACGTAATGAGGAAGGTTCGTACAATACAGACCTATATCGCTTGAGTCTGGTTCTAATGACCGTACATGGAATGCATGGGGGTAAAAGTCAGGCGTGGAACTGACAAATGACGTTACCTGGCAACCCGTCGTCGCTCTTAGTTCAGACCATCTTCCCATTATTGTCTCCATTAAGAGACCGCCCGGTTTCATCACCTCTGAACGCCGCACTTTCGTCAATCGTGGGAAAGCTAACTGGACTAGTTTCAGAGATTTCACTAATCACCGCTTCAGATATCTGTCCAATCCTTCAGATTCGGGTAGAAAAAATGGCATTCCGAGACATCATCACTGCTTCTGCCGCTCTCTATATACCTGCTGGTCGAATACCCCAAGTGAGACCATACTTCCCAGCGGAGGTAACAAGACTAGTAAATGAGAGTGATAAGCTTCGTCGTGCCAACCGCATTAACGCCAGAGTAAGGGAGCTGACACTGAAAGTTAAGAGGTTGATCGGAGAGCATAAACGGAACAAGTACTTAAATCATGTGAGGAGTTGCAACATTGGAACCAGAATAATAGAATTGTGGGCAACGGTTAAGTCACTCTCGAACCCTGGAAAGAAGGAAGACAGGACCTCAGTCACGTGTGGCTACGTTACGCTGGCTGATCCGAAGAGGTGCGCAAGTTATTTTAATTGACAATTTGTCGAGCACCCAGGGGGTGACAGGACGAGGAGAAGAGTACTACGTCGCATTAGATCTCTTACTGCCGAGGATGAACAACCATAATTTACAACAGATGATGTTGCGAATGTCATCAGGAACGCTAAATCATCGAAAGCATTTTTCCCTGATAGAATTTCCATTGCAATGCTAAAACGTCTGGATGTGCCGGGAGTTGAGTATCTCACTAAAATTCTCAACCTGTCGCTAGCCACCCACATCGTTCCTGAAGTCTGGAAAATGGGGAGAGTTGTCCCGCTACTAAAGCCAGACAAGAATGCCAGCATAAGTGAATCGTACGTACCGATTTCGCTTTTCTCGTCCGTACCAAATATTCTTGAGGCTTCAGTCCTCCCCAGCATTACAAATATCTATCCAATTGCCGATCTGCTGCATGGGTTCGCTAAGCAGCATAGCGCGATAACAGCGCTACATGCCATCTCCAGACCTATTAGTCGAGGACTCAACCAGAGCAAGCCATGTAATAGAACAGTAATGGTGATGGCGCTTGATTTATCAAAAGCCTTTGATAGCACTCCACGCTATTTGAGGACATCGAGCAGACAACCCTCCGGCTGAGTTTGAAACGTTGGATAATCTATTATATGTGTGTCACCAGTCGTGACAAGAAGAAGTTCAAGCCATGCATAGTGAAACAGGGAGTCCGCCAAAGTTGGGTGATATCTCCGGAACTGTTTAACCTTTATCTCTCCTGTATTCCGCACCTCCCAACCTCTCAATGAATGGTTGGGATGGTTGTACGATCTTCACATCAGGTACCTTCCCTGATGCCATTTGTGAAAGGCTGAACTTCTATTTTCACATTTTTCCACACGAGGAATATGCATATATCCGGCACTAAATCTACAGCCACTCTGTTTACCAGATGGACGGTAGAGGTGAGCACAAAGTTGAATATCATGGTCGATGGCAGCAGAATTCCGATCAGAGACTACTCCAAAATTATTGATGTAATATTCGACAGCATGTTCATGTCGTCCCCGCATGCCACAGCTATCTGCGACAAGCTGAGATGAGGAACAAAGTCCTCAAGTCTCAAGCAAGCAGCACTTGTTGACAGCATATATAGCGATAAGTAGCTCTGTGGTAAGCTTTGCGGCACCAGTATGGTCCGCGAATATAAGTGCAACGCGATGGAAAAAATTTCAGACCTGTCCAGAATGCCGCCTTGTGAATTGCAACAGAGTGCCTCATGTCTTTAGCGGATCATCTACATGAGGACACAAAGATTCTTCCAGTACGACAACACAATGGAATGCTTTCGTTGCAGTACTTGCACGGGTGTTACCGTGAGAGCCATCCTAATAACCATATGGAGGATAGGAATCTATAAAGAAAGGTCCAACGTTACAAGGGAGAAGCCCTAGATCATCAAGCCTAACAAGTAGGTTTAAATAGCATTCGCAGATGCCATAAACAACTTTCATGTGAATGCGGTCCTCGGAGAACATCCCCCATCTATCGCAGCTGAGGAGCGTCAGCTGCCACGACAACCAGAGTAGTTTTGCCTCAACTATGTTCCGGATGGTGCAGCCGTCTGAATTCTTATAGGGCAAGGACACGACACCCTGCACCTTTTCCACTGCCCTGCCAAACCTACTCAACTAACTCCAGTAGGTCTGTGATTGCAACCCATTGTAGCAGCCACATTTCTAGAACTGGAGATAGACCCAGAGTCAGATTAAGCAGAGAGACAAATATACATACATACCCAGCAAAACAATTGTACCGACATCGTAAGGAAATCGAAAAAAAAATCGGACGCTACGCCCGGCTTCGGATCCGTAATCGTAAGGATACCTTAACGAAAGTTGTATGAAAGGGTTGACATAATTTCGTAACGAAATCTGAAGAAAATCCTTGGGAAATTCGGAAGCGAAAATTTGTTCCGACATCCGCTACGATATCGGAACGAAATAGGTACAAAATCTGAACCATTTCCCTTCGAAAAATCGTTTAGAAATCGGAATGAAATCTGACAGATTTTGATCCAGAAATTGTTAAGACGTGTCGGCAATCGGACAACGGACATCTAGGTACATACAAACGTATCAAATACTGTTACTACAACGACAACAACTTAGATTTGTAAAGATAATTTTTTCAAGAACCAGCAGACCACAAAACGTGTATTTTTTAAGACATTTTTTTCAAGGACTAACATATCACAAATGTTTAGAAAAAAAAAAAAAAACATTCACCAGGACCCACAGAACCGAAAATATTTTAAAGAATCTAAAAAGAACTACAATACAATATGTGATAGGTTAAATGTCTACATAGCTGACCTAGTGCAGTTCTTCCATCTGAGGAATATGAAAATATCCGCCGCTAAATACACTGCCACACTGTTCACCACATGGACGGCTGAAATGAGGCTCCCACTAAACATATTGGTCGATAGTGCACTGATTCCGACCACTAACTACCCAAAAATACAGGGTGTAACGTTCGATAGCATGTTCAAGTCGTCCGCGCATGCCACAGCTATTTGCAATAAGATCAGAAGTAGGAACAAGGTTCTCAAATCGCTGGCCGGCAGCACTTGGGTTGCTGATAAAGAAACCTTGTTGACCACCTACAATGCAATAGGCCGGTCAGTGGTAAGCTATGCGGCGCCAGCGTGGTCCGCACAGGTTAGCGCATCGCAGTGGAAGAAGATTCAAACCTGCCAGAATGCCGCCCTGAGGACTGCAAACAGGGTGCCTCCTCATGACACCAGTGGACCATCTTCATGAGGAGGCGAAGTTTTTACCGGTGCGTCAGCACAATAAGATGTTGTCGATGCAGTACCTGCTTGGGTGTTACCGCAGTGAGCATCCCTGTCACGATTTAATGGACAGGCGCCCCCCACCCAGGCACGTCAGGCGAGACCTTCATGATCTAGAGAGAGAGGTCCAAAGGTATAAAAGAGAACCGCTAGATCAACGAGCCTATCAGGCAGGCTTGAATCGCATTCACACCAACATGATTGCGCAAGCAGTGCGAAGATACAGTGTGAATGCCGTACTTGGAAACCATCCCCCATCCATCGCAGCAGAAGAACGACAGCTGCCAAGGCAAACACGAGTGGTTTTAGCTCAGTTAAGATCCGGACGATGCAGCCGCCTCAATTCGTATTGGGCCAGAATTGACGCCACGATACCCAACATATGCCCAGCATGTGGATTGGGACCACACGATACTCTGCATTTATTCAACTGCCCAGCTAACCCCACTCACCTGTCTCCTCATTCTTTATGGACGCAACCAGTCCAGGTTGCAGAATTCTTGAGTCTGGATACAGAGGAACTTGATAACTGAAATAATACACGAACGAACATATACATATGCGTTGCAACAGCAACAACAATACTCTTTAAAAAATATTTATAAAAATATATATTAAAATTTTTAAATATATATTTATACTTAATTTAATAAAAATAATTATAAAAACATATATAAATATTTAAAAACACATTAAAAAATATTTATTTTAATATTAACAAGTAAAAAAGTATCAGTCGGCTTCGCCGACAGAGGTATACCCTCAGCATGTGTATATTGAAACAATTTTTTCCCAAAATACGTATGTATTTAGGGGGTTTTAAAAAAATTGGGCGTTTGAACCGACAAAAATGTTGATTAGGATTAAAGATCAAAAGTTTTGCGGAGGAGATACTAAAAGGAATGGATCGACATTGACCGTTATGGAAGTGGATCTCCAGCCACAACATATGGTGTCATAG
Source organism: Musca autumnalis (assembly GCF_047663935.1). Taxonomy (NCBI): domain Eukaryota; kingdom Metazoa; phylum Arthropoda; class Insecta; order Diptera; family Muscidae; genus Musca; species Musca autumnalis. Next base: position 247,296,856 of record NW_027411755.1, read on the forward strand.
GGGGTTTTTACACTCTTCGGGCTGTTTGCTCAAGAAGTATGGACTTGCCCCTAAAAAAACTTTTAATATCGTAATTGCGGCAGCGAATACAAGTTGCTTCAACAAAAATCAAAGTGATTCGATATCAGGTCTTAAAGTGAACTTATCCGAAAATTTTGTGTGGGAGGTACCGGATGGAGTGGACAAATATAGTCCATATTTGAACCTGATCTATATCTGGTAGATATATTAGGATGTGTAAAGTATAGACCAATTCGGCCACTCCCTTCAAGAGTTACCGTACGAACAATTTTTCCGAACATTTTTGAACTTTTGTGGGGAAGGTACCCGAAGGAGTGGACCGATATGGCTTATCTTCAAACTTAAACTATGTTTGGACAAAATATTATTAAGGCCATATTTTGGACCGAATCGGCAGATCCGTTCGAGAGTTATCTTGCGCTCCAACCACCTCACACGGTGTCATAGGGGTTTTTCTGCAACTTTCATGTTATTTTCTCAGGAAGTATGGACTTGCCCCTGATGACACTTGTACCGTCGTATGTAGGGCAGTGAACACAAGTTGCTAAAACAAAAATCAAAGCGATTCGAGAGATGTCCCTAAACTGAACTTTTCCGAAATTTTGTGTGGGCGGTACCCGAAGGAGTGGACCTATTGAGACCATATTGGAACCTCATATTACTCTAGTAGAAAGTTTACGCTATACAAAGTATGGACCAAATCGGTCACTCCCTTCAAGAGTTATCGTGCGCACAAACTTTCCGAACATTTTCGAACTTTTGTGGGGGGAGGTATCGGAAGGAGTGGACCGATGTAGCTCATCTTCGAACTTAAACTAAGTTTGGGCAAAATATTACGAAAGCCAAAATTTTAACCGAATCGGTTCATCCGTTCGAGAGTTATCGTGCGCTCCAGCCAGCAGGACAGACAGACAGACGGACGGACATGGCTAGATCGACTCCAAATTGTCTTAAACACATTTCGTCCAAACATACTTGGGGTCTAAAACCATTATTTCGATGAGGCACATTTTCATCGTATCAAAGTGTATATGAAGAAAAGACAAAATTTTTTAGTTTTCCATAAAGAAAAAATTAAAAAAAATTTTTTAAGCTACATGAAAGATTTTTTGTACATAGATTGGGAAAAAAATCCCATTCTTAAATCTGTTCGAGATACTAATTTTGGTTGTTGCGCGCAAAAGTTATGGCGGTTTCAATTCTGATAAAAAGAAAAAAATCTTTAAAAGACTCTAATCATATTGAGAAACTCTCTTAATTAGCGGCTCCCTACATACTATATGTTTACTGAGGTCCCATAACTTTAGTGAAAAAGTTGTAAAATTTCGCGGAAATTAGGAAAGCATTCAAAACAATTGGTAGTTTACAACTTGTTCTAAAAAAATTCAAGCTGTTTATGCATCTAAAAAATATATAAAAAATATGTACGTAATCTAAACATCGCGACGATTCAAATGAAACCAAAACTATACAAATCCGTTTAGCGGTTTGCATATTATAGCAAAAAACAAAAAATATATTGAGGAAATTTATAAAATTTTTGTAAGAGAAAATATTTATTAAAATTTATTTTGTGAGTTAGTTGAACAAAATGTAAGAAAAATAGGTCGGAGTTTTTCTTCTATTTTGTGAAATTTCACGCAATAAATTACATTTTTTATTCTAATCACTTCTCGAAAACACGCTAACATCTAGCAGAAGATATGGATATCTTTCAAATAAATGTTGGGTTCCTTTAAATGGGGTAGAATCTTGAAATAAAATTGTATCGGGTAATGTTCATTTTGAAATGCGTGTAAATCGCGAAATCCTCAAAATCACTTGATGCGCATGCGGTTTACCAATACAGCGAATTCTTCTCTTTTAATTTGTACACATTTGCCAGGATTTACTTTGGCCGCTAAGATGTAGCATCGTCTGCAGTTTAGTGTGCAACAAACTGTATAACGCTTATATTTTGCACAAAGTGCATACACTTTTTATGCGCATCCGATTTCACTATAAACCGTGAAAAAATACATCGATCTAAACATGTTTCAATAAAATCCATCAAGAACCGTGGATGTAGCATCACACAGTATTTTTTGGAAAAATCGGATACAGCTCCCATGCCACTAAATTTTTCAAACCGCTGTTTTCGCACAAACGCGAGTGATGACTCACTTTCTTCATTGAAATGGAAACGATCCACATAAAACGCGAATTAGTCAGCGATATTTTGAAAAACATTTTTCGCAAATTTTTCAATTTTTGCAGTAGCCATTTCCGCCGTTCTAGTAGATGGATTTTTACGATCTGTGATTCATATGATCCGGATCGTCGAAAAACTAAAATATCGCGGGGTACCAGCACACTCAAAACGATATTGTAAATACTGTACCCAAAAAATAGGTTTTTTAGAAAAAATATCGCACTAAATTTTGGCATTTGGCAGTAGATTACTCTGCTGCTGTGTGGGCTACATACTCAATATACACATCAGATTATGCGAAATCGCGAGTTCTTTAATCCTATAATTGGTTTTTCGAAATATCCGAATGCGCGTCCCAGTTACATAAAAAATACAAAAAATACCTGAAATCCGGCTTCAAAATGTCAGCATCCATAAGAGGTGGATGCAGTGGAAATTTTGGAAAGTGATACATTAGAAGTGTAATCTTCATTTTGTATTCTCCTACTTTTACTTTGGACAGATGTCGGTCATTTGAATGGTTTAATCAGAAATCGAATAGCAATGTAAAAAACCTGTTTAGCTTCAACGTGTTTTTACCTATGTTTTTTCCTTTACGCGGTCGTAACTACCACGTAAATTAAATTTGTTTGCTAAATTTTTGAGCTTTGTACAAAAACATCTAAATTAATCCAGCAATAGTCATAGTTACTGGTAAACTACAATAGTTCGCGTATTATAATAGTGCAAACCTTGGCTTCATGGAAACTAAAAAATTTTGACTTTTCCTCATATACCCTTCATAGCCTAAAGGCTGAGGGTATAAAAAGTTTAAGGGCCCAAAACATAGATTTCTTTAAAGGAAACGAGAAATTTTTTTAAAGAATTGTTTTTCAGGGACATCCGACCAAAAATCTTGAATTTTTGAACGATTTTTCAGGGACCAACAAACATGGATTTTTTAAAGAGTCCCAGAATCGTGGAATTTTCTTATAGTACCCAGAGACGTGAAACGACTATGAAACGTGTATTTCTTAAAGAATTTTGTGAATAATTTTTTTAGGTATCAGCTGGCCAGACTATTTTTTCATGGGCCAGCAGACAAAACGTGGATTTTTTGGAAAATTTTTCTAGGAATAAATAAAATTGTAAATTTAAAATGACCCACTGGGACCCTCTTTTACTACTGAAAGGGTTAACATCCATTTCAGTTACATACAATAGCTGGTAACATTTTATTTGTACAAAGTATTCGTTTACTTTTGCGACAACAGTTTTTGCAGCAACAGCAGCTTACAGCTTGTAATACCGTCTTAGTGGAATTAGTCAATTTCCTGCTTATTGCTTATTTGCCAAAAAGAGCGAAGCAAAGGGGAAATTGTTGTTAAACAACAATGTAATTTGGCAATGATGTTGGCAAATAGAAACACATAATACGAGTACTATGTGGATTTGTATTATAGCGAAGAAATATTATATTGAGTACAAACGGTAAATATTGTCGTTTGAAACTTAAGACAATTTTCTCGGGGCTAAGTTGAAGGGTGATAAGGAACAATTATTTCCTTTTACAGAAAAAAATAAGAAAACAAAAACAGCATAACTTGCGGTTAATGCCAAGTTTAAGGAGCTATCACTAACTATGTTGATAAAGAAATCTCTGTTCTAGAACCGACAAGAATTTACTTTTTTTTAATAAAATTCCTTTATAAATTTTAAAACTTTTACAAGTTTGTGTATACGGGGAAACATATATTCCATTTCACTAAAATTGTATTTTTCTGGGAAAATTTCACAAAACCATGAAATTACTTTATCATTTTTTGTGACTGAAACAAAATATAATCATCGCATTCATAAATTACGTTGCCACACAAGAACTTATTTCAATTCCAAAACAAAATGTTTTTTTTTATATCTTTTTCCCCCAATTCAAAGAAAATGTTCTCGCATTAATTTAAAACTGATTTTCCTTGCAATGCCTAAAGCTAAAATTTATGGCGTACTTTTTGGCCTCTTGTCCACAATTATTTGTGAAATATGTAGTTTCAACCGAAAAAAATATCTTCCTCCTTCCCACAACTTTTCAAATTCCCCAAATCAACTCCATTCAACGAAAAAGTCAAAGTCAGACACCAGTCAAATAATAACAAATTGTGACGAAGGTTTTTCATTTCAAAGGCAGGTCAAACTACCAAAAAAGAAACGAACTTGTTAAAATATCGCCAGCAACAAAAAAGCAGAGGGGGAAAACTTTGATTTTACTTCAAAAAGTTTACATGAAAAAATTGTTTGGAAACAACAAGGGTTTGCTGAAAAGCTAACATTAATGGAGTGAAAAATGTTTGGACCATCAAACTACCAATTCAATAGAGGTAGGTAGGCCGGCATAATGGTGCTCGTAAGCTATGTATGTTCGTCTGCAGCTAGCAGTATCATGTAGTAAGTCAGTCAGTCTATTTTGGGCATTCTTTTTGCCCTTTCAATGGTGCACACTGCACACTCACTGCTTGTTTGCTGCCTCTTCCTATTATTTATCACATTTCGCTATCGACAAAAAGTTTTCTGTTTCGACTTCCTCGATTTTCTTTTTTTTTTGTGCCTGCTTTTTTGGGTAAACTTGAAACCCTCTACTGATGACTTTACAATATTTTTTTCTTCATCTTCAGGATGTTGTTCGATTTTTTCACAATTTGTTTGTTCTGGGAATTTCTTCCTTTTTCGTTTTCTTCTTCTTTTGTGGTTTTTTGTGGTGTTCTCTCTCCTTTTGCAGCGGAACGAAAGTTTATCGCCTAGCAACTTATGCGTTGCTGGGTGAAAGATTGCAATATTTTTCTTGGAGTGGGCATAAAACCATGAAAACCATAATCCCAAAAGTAAGGAAGTGTATCAGGTCGTAGTCATGTCTTCTTGACTGTCTTAGGAGACACTGGTGTGTCAGTGGTGGTGGTGAAGGCGCAGATCATCTTTAAATCATAAAATAAATGAAAATTAAAATTTAACGAAATTTTTTATTTACTCGAGGTCATACCGCCTTTCGTTAAATACACTTAAGCTGATAACTTGGCACAAATTAAAAATGTGTATATTTTTATTGAAAATGTTTTCTTAATTGGGGTATAATTAAGCGAGGGTCAGATTTTCTTGTTAAGGAGTATCATCGGTATTCTTAAAAAATATTTTTAATGGGCCAGAAATGTGAATTTCTTGTGAAAATATTTTTAAAGAATATTTATATAATATATTTAACTGGCCAAGGCCAAGAAACGTGGATTTTTTAAAGAATTTTTTCCAACCACCACAAGGCCAAGTAACGTGGATTTTTTAAAGAATTTTTTCCAACCACCACAAGGCCAAGAAACGTGGATTCTTTAAAGAATTTTTTCCAACCACCACAAGGCCAAGAAACGTGGATTCTTTAAAGAATTTTTTCCAACCACCACAAGGCCAAGAAACGTGGATTTTTTAAAGATTTTTTTCCAACCACCACAAGACCAAGAAACGTGGATTTTTTAAAGAATTTTCTCCAACTACCACAAGGCCAAGAAACGTGGATTTTTTAAAGAATTTTTTTCCAACCACCACAAGGCCATGAAACGTGGATTTTTTAAAGATTTTTTTCCAACCACCACAAGGCCATGAAACGTGGATTTTTTAAAGATTTTTTTCCAACCACCACAAGGCCAAAAAACATGGATTTTTTAAAGAATTTTTTCCAACCACCACAAGGCCAAGAAACGTGGATTTTTTAAAGAATTTTTTCCAACCACCACAAGGCCAAGAAACGTGGATTTTTTAAAGAATTTTTTCCAACCACCACAAGGCCAAGAAACGTGGATTTTTTAAAGAATTTTTTCCAACCACCACAAGGCCAAGAAACGTGGAATTTTTAAAGAATTTTTTCCAACCACCACAAGGCCAAGAAACGTGGATTTTTTAAAGAATTTTTTCCAACCACCACAAGGCCAAGAAACTTGGATTTTTTAAAGAATTTTTTCCAACCACCACAAGACCAAGAAACGTGGATTTTTTAAAGAATTTTTTCCAACCACCACAAGGCCAAGAAACGTGGATTTTTTAAAGAATTTTTTCCAACCACCACAAGGCCAAGAAACGTGGATTTTTTAAAGAATTTTTTCCAACCACCACAAGGCCAAGAAACGTGGATTTTTTAAAGAATTTTTTCCAACCACCACAAGGCCAAGAAACGTGGATTTTTTAAAGAATTTTTTCCAACCACCACAAGGCCAAGAAAAGTGGATTTTTTAAAGAATTTTTTTCCACCACCACAAGGCCAAGAAACGTGGATTTTTTAAAGAATTTTTTCCAACCACCACAAGGCCAAGAAACGTGGATTTTTTAAAGAATTTTTTCCAACTACCACAAGGCCAAGAAACGTGGATTTTTTAAAGAATTTTTTCCAACTACCACAAGGCCAAGAAACGTGGATTTTTTAAAGAATATTTTCCAACCACCACAAGGCCAAGAAACGTGGATTTTTTAAAGAATTTTTTCCAACCACCACAAGGCCAAGAAACGTGGATTTTTTAAAGAATTTTTTCCAACCACCACAAGGCCAAGAAACGTGGATTTTTTAAAGAATTTTTTCCAACCACCACAAGGCCAAGAAACGTGGATTTTTTAAAGAATTTTTTCCAACCACCACAAGGCCAAGAAACGTGGATTTTTTAAAGATTTTTTTCCAACTACCACATGGCCAAGAAACGTGGATTTTTTAAAGAATTTTTTCCAACTACCACAAGGCCAAGAAACGTGGATTTTTTAAAGAATTTTTTCCAACCACCACAAGGCCAAGAAACGTGGATTTTTTAAAGAATTTTTTCCAACCACCACAAGGCCAAGAAACGTGGATTTTTTAAAGAATTTTTTCCAACCACCACAAGGCCAAGAAACGTGGATTTTTTAAAGAATTTTTTCCAACCACCACAAGGCCAAGAAACGTGGATTTTTTAAAGATTTTTTTCCAACTACCACATGGCCAAGAAACGTGGATTTTTTAAAGATTTTTTTCCAACCACCACAAGGCCAAGAAACGTGGATTTTTTAAAGATTTTTTTCCAACCACCACAAGGCCAAGAAACGTGGATTTTTTAAAGATTTTTTTCCAACCACCACAAGGCCAAGAAACGTGGATTTTTTAAAGATTTTTTTCCAACCACCACAAGGCCAAGAAACGTGGATTTTTTAAAGAATTTTTTCCAACCACCACAAGGCCAAGAAACGTGGATTTTTTAAAGAATTTTTTCCAACCACCACAAGGCCAAGAAACGTGGATTTTTTAAAGAATTTTTTCCAACCACCACAAGGCCAAGAAACGTGGATTTTTTAAAGAATTTTTTCCAACCACCACAAGGCCAAGAAACGTGGATTTTTTAAAGAATTTTTTCCAACCACCACAAGGCCAAGAAACGTGGATTTTTTAAAGAATTTTTTCCAACCACCACAAGGCCAAGAAACGTGGATTTTTTAAAGATTTTTTTCCAACCACCACAAGGCCAAGAAACGTGGATTTTTTAAAGAATTTTTTCCAACCACCACAAGGCCAAGAAACGTGGATTTTTTAAAGAATTTTTTCCAACCACCACAAGGCCAAGAAACGTGGATTTTTTAAAGAATTTTTTCCAACCACCACAAGGCCAAGAAACGTGGATTTTTTAAAGAATTTTTTCCAACCACCACAAGGCCAAGAAACGTGGATTTTTTAAAGAATTTTTTTCCAACCACCACAAGGCCAAGAAACGTGGATTTTTTAAAGAATTTTTTCCAACCACCACAAGGCCAAGAAACGTGGATTTTTTAACGAATTTTTTGCAAAGAAAAAACTTTTTTTTATCACTTCCTTAACAACCGAAGACACCAAACTCTTACAAAAGTTCCATGTCTTTCCATTGTTTTATCTTTCACTAAGCATTTCACAGAGTATCATTGGGGAAAAGTCAAAAAAGAAAAAAAAAAGTAAAACCACTGACATCCCAAAGCTGTTGTTCTCCATGTTGAATTAAAAGAAAACAGCAGGAACTTTGTACGCTACAATGAAACGCAACGAGAAAAAGGATAAAACGCCAACAACAACACCACCTCCGCCAACAAATTTTTGGAAACATTGTAGCTGGGAATATATTTCAAAGTTATTACAATTAGGAAAAATTAAGGAAAATGATTATGTGTTTTTTGTTGTTGCTGCCGCTGCTATCCACTACTGTTACTACTACAGTAAGCATCAGTAAAAAAAAAATAAACCACTCTGTGGGAGGAATGTTACAAGTTTTTCACTTTTCCCCATCTCGCAAAAAAAAACACAGAACTGAAATTGAAAAAGTTGGAATATTTTCCTTTAACTTTGCAATATAATAAAAATGTTTTCTTAGTTTCAGATGGGATAGGTGGGTTACCAACCACCTACGTAGGCGAAGGTAAGCATTTCATGTAGGTTGGAGGGTAAAAATTAAAATGTTTCAACTTGTTGAAAAAGTATTTAGTAGAATTATAAACGTAAATACTATTACAAATTAAGACAAACGACCAGCCATTCTAACATCCCCACCCCACTCGCCATGCCTGCCTCTGCACCATTTAGCAAAAGCGTTGGAACTTCTTTGGAAAATATCCCTTGAAATTAAGTAATTTGTAGAAATTATAAACATCTTCTAAGACTTTCTTTCGAATCTTTATTTTCATTACGAAAATCCCCCGTTATGAAATTATATGAGGAAAATGAAAGGGGAGTGGGCGATGAAAGCCCATCAAATGAAAATGTTGTAAGTTTTTATTTGTTTGTTAGCAAGTTTCCGCCAAGCATGCCTTGCCATGCCATACCATATAACTTGGCAAGTCTTTCAACAAGACTTTCAATTGAAAGTAAAAGCAAGCTGATGACTGAAAAGTTTATTAACGGACTTTGGCAGAGGATTTATTATTACGAAACAAATATAAAATGCCACAAAAGTATAACGCCAAAAAGAAAAGAAACAAACTTTCTCTCTTAACAAATATGATCTTCAACAATAAATCTTTAAATTTTGTTCAAAATACAGTGAATCAAGGAAAAGACAACGTCTGAGAGCTGTTAAGTAACATGATTTTATAAAGATTTTTTCAGGGACCAGCAGACCAAGAATCTTGGAATTTTTTAGGGAACAGCAAAACAAGAAGTGAGGATTTTTAAAGGTTTGTTTTCACGGACCACCACAACACAAAACGTGGATTTTTAAAGACAATTTTTTCAAGGACCACCACAACACAAAACGTGGATTTTTAAAGACAATTTTTTCAAGGACCACCACAACACAAAACGTGGATTTTTAAAGACAATTTTTTCAAGGACCACCACAACACAAAACGTGGATTTTTAAAGACAATTTTTTCAAGGACCACCACAACACAAAACGTGGATTTTTAAAGACAATTTTTTCAAGGACCACCACAACACAAAACTTGGATTTTTAAAGACAATTTTTTCAAGGACCACCACAACACAAAACGTGGATTTTTAAAGAAAATTTTTTCAAGGACCACCGCAACACAAAACGTTGATTTTTAAAGACAATTTTTTCAAGGACCACCACAACACAAAACGTGGATTTTTAAAGACAATTTTTTCAAGGACCACCACAACACAAAACGTGGGTTTTTAAGGCTAATTTTTTCAAGGTCCAGCAGACCACAAAACGTGGATTTTTAAAGACAATTTTTTCAAGGACCAGCAGACCACAAAACGTGGATTTTTAAAGACAACTTTTTCAAGGACCAGAAGATTACAAAACTTGGATTTTTAAAGACAATTTTTTCAAGGACCAGTAGACCACAAAACGTGGATGTTTAATGACAATTTTTTGAAGGACCAGTAGAGAGAAGTCTCCCTTGTCCCTTATGGGATGTTTGTGGAACAATTATATATAGTAGACCACAAAACGTGGATTTTTGAAGACAATTTTTTTAATGTACAGCAGACCAGGAAAAGTGAATTTTTTAAAGAATATTTTTTTCAAGGGACAGCAGACCAAGAAAGTTGAATTTATTAAGAATTTTTTCAGGGACCAGCAGACCAAGAAAGTTGAATTTATTAAGATTTTTTTTCAGGGACCAGCAGACTAACACTGCTGAATTTTTTAAAGATTTTTTTTCAGACCAGCAGACCTGGATTTTTTAAAGATTTTTTCAGGTACCCGACCCTGGATTTTTTTTCAGGGACCGGTAGACCTAGAAACGTGGATTTTTAATATTTCTTTTCCGAAATTTTTAATGTTTTTTTTTTTCAAAAGACCAGTTGACCAATAAACGTGGATTTTTAAGGTTTTTTTTTAAAAAGACCAACAGACCTAGCAACGGGCGTTTTTTGGAAGAATTGTTTCCAAAGACTAGCAACCATGAAACTTGGATTTGGTAAATATGATTTCCTTAAAACCAAGTAACGTGAATTTTTGCAAAGATGATTTTCCTAGAGACCAAAACACCTGAATTTTTTACAGATGATTTTCCTAATGACCAACAAACGTGGATTTTTTAAAGAAGAATTTCCTAAAGTCCAACGTCATGGGTTTTTTTAGAATCTTTTTTTTTCAGGTCCAGCAGATCAAAGAAGTGTTTTTTTAAATATTTTTTCAGGGAACAGCAGATCAAGAAACGTGGATTTTTATAGATTTTTTCCAAAGATTAGCAGACCAAGAAAATTGGATTTTTAAAGAATTTTTTCCAAACAACAGCAGACCAATAAACGTGAATTTTTAAAGAATTTTTCCAAACACCAGCAGACCAAGAAAACTGGATTTTTAAAGAATTTTTTCATAGACCAGCAGACCAAATACGCGTGGATTTTTTTAAAGATTCTTTTCAGGAACCAGCAGACCTGTATCGTTGATTTCTTAAGATTTTTTTAAGCGACCACCAGACCAACATTCATGGATTTTTTAGGATTTTTTTTTTTCAGAGACCATCAGACCAAGAATCCAGTATTTTTTACAATTTTTTAGGGATCTGAAACTACGAATTTTTCATAGAACCAATGAACCATTCATTGGACCAATGAATGGTTCATATAACCAATGAATGAATGGTTCATAAAACCAATCAATGAATGTTTCATATAACCAATGAATAATTCATAAAACCAACGAATGGTCAATAATATGTTTTTGTGGACCTCATAATGATTCATTGAAACACTCAATGAATGTTTTCCAAAATACCAATGAATTAACGTTAAAATACTAAATTGTTCATAAAAGCAATAAAAGATCCCTAGAAACAGTGAATGATCCATAAAATTCTTAATGAATAGCTTCATTTATATTTCATAGAATGATTCATAATTCCATTCAATAGTTCATAAAAGCAACGAATGGTTCATAGGATAACTTTATTCGTCATAGAATGCAAAAAAATGGTTCATGAAAAGATATAGTTCTTTGCATAAATATTCATAAAACCACTGTGGGGTTTACAGAATCAATATATGCTCCAAAGATGTTAGATACTGCATAGAACCATAGCTTAAATTATTATTGTTAAGATTATTTTGTGTACCCCCTGTTACTCCCCCAAGTGATATCAACTGTCTACACTCTGTGTCATTCAACATCAACTGTACTTATATTTTTAATCTTAGCCAGCTCATCAAATTCTTGAACAACAAGTTCCAAATGATTGCCTCCCTTGTTGCTTAGCATCAACCATAAACTTCTCTTCGTTGTTTTATCAAACTACTATTTTGAAATTTTTGGAAATTGTTACCACCTCTCTTCCTACTTTTCTTTTCGTAATGCATTGCCATAGATATTTATGCTTAGTTGATTGCTTTTTTTTTGGAATTTCAATCTGTGTACCTGTTTCTCTAACTACCAATGTGGTCATGATTTTTATAAGCTATGCTTAGCTTAATCCCGCCCACAGGGTAATAACAAAATATTCCACAAAAACTTGTTATCAAAATCCGTTCAAGTAAGTTTATATTGAGTATGAAAATTTATAAAAATTTTAATGATTTGCCTTTGAAAGAGATTTTCTCAACGTTTTGACTTAGTTAGAATTATGAATGCATTTTTCAAATGTTTCTATGAAATTGGATTGGATAAATTAGAATTTTATTTATAGCAACTAATTAGATTGAAATAATGGGGAAAATATAGAGAAGATACGACTCAAAATACTTTTCCGTTAAAAGTTTAGTTCGAAAATGTTGGTAAATAGTAATTTTTAAAACTAAAGCCATTTAAGAGAAATGTAATAAGAGATAACGTCTTTGAAGATTTATTTCAGTATGATTTTTCTCCGGGAACAGAATTTTTAATATGATGGGTTGGGTATTTATCTTTGAAACATTTATTAAATGCCCTCAATTTTTAAGCTTACCGTCCATATCATGTCCATCAGTTGACATTTCCCAAACAAAACACTCTCGTAATATATATACATATTCATGTATGTCAATAAATGTCTCTGGATACCTCATTTACATATCATTTAGAAACACATCAACAAAAAAACACTTCCAAAGCCTAACATGTCAGAATTTTATCATTTTCTGCCAATTTTTATTCAAAAGTGTTTCCATCATTCGTTTGTTCAATGAATAATCTTATTAGGTGATAATTATTTGACATAATCGCATCATCATTATCTTACTCAAAAGAGAATGTGAGAGAGTTTCACTGGGGAAATAAGGACTGTTCTATTTTACAGGAAAATTTTCTAACATTTAGGATAAAAAATTGCTAACAGAAACATAAAATATTTCCAAACCGCACACGAAATGGTAGGTTGGATGTTGGTTCATAGAACTTATGGCTGGTTCATAGAACCAATGGATTGTTCACATAATGAAAGATTGCTTCATAGAGCCAGTGATTGCCTTTCCAAGGACCAAAGACCACTACACGTTAAATTTTAAATTAATTTTTTTGTAGGACCAAAGACAACTAAACGTGGACCAAACGACCATTAAACGTGGATTTTTTAAATAATTGTTTTTAGGAGCAAAAGACCATTAAATGTGGATTTTTTAAATAATTGTTTTTAGGACCAAAAGACCATTAAACGTGGATTTTTTAAAGATTTTTTCCTAGGACTAAACATGGATTTTCTAAAGATTTTTTCTAGGACTAAACGTGGATTTTCTAAAGATTTTCCTAGGACTAAACGTGGATTTTTTAAAGATTTTTTTCTAGGACTAAACGTGGATTTTTAAAGATTTTTTTCTAAGACTAAACGTGGATTTTTTAAAGATTTTTTTCTAGGACTAAACGTGGATTTTTAAAGATTTTTTCTAAGACTAAACGTGGATTTTCTAAAGATTTTTTCTAGGACTAAACGTGGATTTTTAAAGATTTTTTCTAAGACTAAACGTGGATTTTCTAAAGATTTTTTCTAGGACTAAACGAGGATTTTTTTAAAGATTTTTTCTAGGACTAAACGTGGATTTTTTTAAAGATTTTTTTCTAGCATTAACAATGGATTTTTAATGATTTTTTAACGAAATTTTTTCATTGCGTGGATTTTTTAAAGAAATTTTTTTCATAACGTGGTTTTTTAAAAATTTTTTTTTCATAACGTGGATTTTTTAAATATTTTTTTTGGTTTTTTTATGGACGTGGATTTAAAAAAGTTGAGGACGAGGATTTTTTAAAGAATTTTTTTCAATGACTTTGATTTTTTAAAATTTTTTTATTAGGACTTTTTGAATATTTTTTAAAGAATATTTTTTTTCGAAGTACGTGGATTTTTTAAAGAATTTTGTTTTTTTTATGACAGTGGATTTTTTAAAGATTTTTTTTGATGGACGTGGATTTTTTAAAGAATTTTTTTCATGACGTGGATTTTTTAAAACTTTTTTCATGACGTGGATTTTTTAAAGGATTTTTTTATGACGTCGATTTTTCAAAGAATTTTTTTTTCATGAAGTTGAAGCAATCAACATTTTAATAATTACAGTTTAACGCCCTCTACATTTCTGTAGTAACGCTTTTAAGCTTTTGTACTTTTGTCATTGTGATTTTATACTTTTTCATATTTCCTATTGTAATTGATCTTTACATTTTTAAAGTTATGCTTGGTTTACATTCGCCGTCGTTTCGTGATTTCGAAGGCGTTTCGTGATTACGCGCGGAATCAAGCAAAATTTATCATGATTTCGCATACAAAAATGAAATCATCTCATTTCGTGATTTCAGCGAAATCAACATCGAAATCACATTACTCATGATATACAACCCTGTTTTTGCCTAAAAAAGTACCAAAAGTTGCAACACTTTTCACGTATCACAATAAACACGGTAGATGGTCAATTGCTGCAACAAAAAAATTTAGTATCAAAATGTGAAAACAATGTGAAAAAGATATGAAATTAATTTGTTACAAAAATATTTTCCATTGTGTTCCCGTACTTTTTTAATGGTAATGTTAGAAAAACGAGCGAATTGTCAAAAATTTCTTTCCTATACTAATTTCCTAAAAAATACGGTAATGAAAAAAATTACGGAAATTGCAAAAACTCCAGCAGAAATGTCAAAATCAATGTATCAGCTACCATATTCAGATGCCAATAAACATGCGTCTAGTTTTTACTATGCCAAATTTGTATTCAGTGCTATTTATACCCTCAGCCCTTAGGCTAGAAAGGGAATATACACTTTCATACGGGCAAAATGTGCCTCATCGAAATAATGGTTTTAGACCCCAAGTATGTTTGGACGAAATGTGTTTCAAACAATTTGGAGTCGATTGAGCAATGTCCGTTCGTCTGTTTGGCTGGAGCGCACGATAACTCTCGAACGGATAAACCGACTCGGTTTCGTATTATTTTACCAAAACTTAGTTTAAGTTCGAATATGGACTATATCGGTCCACTTCTTCCGGTACCTCCCCCACAAAAGTTCGAAAATCTCTCTTGAAGGGAGTAACCAATTTGGTCCATACTTTGTCCATCGTGAAATGTGTACCATACTTAAATGAGGTTCTAATATGGACATAATCGGTCCACTCCTTCGGGTACCTCCCACACAAAATTTCGGAAAAGTTCAGTTTAGAACCTGCTCTCGAATCGCTTTGATTTTTGTTGTAACAACTTGTATTCACTGTCCGCCATACGACGGTACAAGTTTCATCAGGGGCAAGTCCATACTTCCTGAGAAAATAGCCTGAAAGTTGCAAAAAAACCCCTATGACACCGTGCGAGGTGGTTGGAGCGCAAGATAACTCTCGAACGGATCTGCCGATTCGGTCCAAAATTTGGCCTTAGTAATATTTTGTCCAAACATAGTTTAAGTTTGAAGATAAGCCATATCGGTGCACTCTTTCAGGTACCTCCCTCACAAAAGTTCAAAAATGTTCGGAAAAATTGTTCGTACGGTAACTATTGAAGGGAGTGGCCGAATTGGTCTATACTTTACACATCCTAATATATCTACCAGATATAGATCAGGTTCAAATATGGTCTATATTTGTCCAATCCATCCGGTACCTCCCACCCAAAATTTCGGATAAGTTCACTTTAAGACCTGATATCGACTCACTTTGATTTTTGTTTAAGCAACTTGCATTCGCTGCCTCAATTACAATGGTAAAAGTTTTTAGGGGCAAGTCCATACTTCTTAAGCAAACAGCCAGAAGAGTGTAAAAACCCTATATGGCACCATATGTTATGGCTGGAGATCTACTTCCATAACGGTCAATGTCAAACCATTCCTTTAAGTATCTCCTCCGCAAAACTTTTGATCTTTAATCCTAATCAACATTTTTGTCGGATCAAACTCCCAAACTTTTTAAACCCCCTAAATACATACGTATTTTGGAAAAATTTTTCTTCAATATACACAGGCTGAGGGTGTATCTCTATCGGCAAAGCCGACTGATACATTTTTACTTGTTTTGTTTATAGAAAAGTGCAAGTCTTGCTAGATTTCGGAGTACGGGAACGCATTTATAGCACTAAACGGGAAAACTACGGCAAGTAGTAATATTTTGCAGGCTCTGAACACAACTTTTATCCAGAGCTCCGATTTACTCGCGAGTGAAATTTTGGGGTGAGGTGGTAATTTTTTTTGGGTGCAATTTTTTGGTGGGTGTTGGGCAAGTTTTTTAGTGGGTGGGATAAGTTGTTGTTTGGTGGTGAGGAGGGGGCAAGTAACCCCCCTCAATTTGCTCTAATTCGAGAAGAGTTTCACTCTCAAGTGGAATTCGAGCGAGTATTCGGAGCTCTGCTTTTTCTATCAAAATTTATTATTATGATGTCTCAACGATAAAATCATTTTTTTTTTTCATTTGTTAGTATTATATGGTTTGTTCCAGAACTGCAAGAATCTACTAATTTTTACTATTTTTTCCGATAACCTAAAGGGAAAAATGCTATCGTAGTAAAAAATAGTAGCTTCTTGCAGGTTCTGGAACATACCCAGCAAAATGTTTGATGCCAAAGATGCCATTCAATCATGGGTGCAAGTGAGCTGGCATGTCATCTTTTTAGCATCTTCTTCGATGAATTTTATATGAGCGTGGACCCCAAAAGATGCTATTCATTTTTGGATCCAAAGCATGTCATTTACACCAATGCTTTGACATGTCATTTTCACCAATGCTTTGGCATGCCATTTCCACCAATGCTTTGGCATGTCATTCTCACCAACCCTTTGCAATGACATTATCATTACGACGAGAGTTTTGACAACGTTGGTTGTGATATCAAGTCTCCGACACATCAAGCATATCGTAAATAATTTATCTTATATATTTAAAAAAAAAAATTGTATAAATAAAAACACAAAATTCATCTCGATTGGATCGATGGAATGGGTTCAAATGCTGATGAAAAGATCGGATCTTTCACGACTACCTTTGCATGGATTCAAATGCTGATGAAAAGATCGGATCTTTCACGACTTCCTTTCCATGGGTTCAAATGCTAATGAAAAGATTGGATCTTTCACGACTTCGTTTGAACCAATGCAAAAGATGCCATGAAATCACGTCATCGCTTGGAACCCCTTCCTTCAAATTTTGCTGGGTAGCAATACACAATTAATACGATATATAGATACTTTTCATAATAAATCAATAAAGTTCTATATTGTCGTATTTTTTTAAGACAAATTCAATTTACAACAGCTTGTGTTGAAAATTCATGTTCGATCAGCTGCGCATATGCATCTACCTTGATTATTGTGATATGTTTGAAATCACGGAAAAATAAGTTTAAACACCGGGATGTATTTCAGGATTTCGCGAAATCCAGTGGATTTTGGAGCGTAAGTGTAAACTTGGTATTAACAGCTAATAATACACCTCTATAAATATATTTAATACTACTACTTTAAGCAACTATGTACTACTAAATTTTATCATACATGACTAAACGACTTAGTCGCTTCTCAAAAGTGAAGCTATGTAGAAGAAAATTCAATAAATTGTTTCATTCCTCTTGAGCAACGTGAACTCTGTACATCAACCTCAGTGCTTCCTTAAGTAGTTGAAACTGATAGCACAACATCATCCGCAATACAGAGAGTGAATCAAGAGCAAGCAATCTCCAAAGTGTGTTTTCATTATTGGCGCCCAACTCAGTGGCCATGTAACACGACCACTTTCTACCATCAACAGCCGAGTACTACAACAACAAAAGGCTCGTAATTTGTGAAAGCACAGAGTCTTCGCAATCGTCTTGTTTCACAGAATACCTATACAGATGGCCATATAAGACAACGGGTTATTCCTGTAGAACACTTTAAACACTACATATCAACTTAAAGGCTTCCTTAAGTACATGAAACTGATAGCAGTGCATCATTACGCAAATTGGACACAACACATCAACTTCAATGCTTCTGAAGTACATGAAACCGATAATAGTGCATCATCAGTACCTACAGAGTGTGGAGAAACATCATTTCTGGATCCACCAAATCATGCCGTTCACTTCAACAACAATGCAGTTTTACTCCAGGGGGAGGTTCCGTAGAAAGTCTATGGTTTCAGCATCCAACAAGACTAGTTCAACACAATCTTCCTACCATCGTTGCAGTTTAAGCAGATTCAACAAACTGAAACCTCAGCAAAATTCAAGAACCCATTATCGTAATACAGTTTACTTAGCAGATCTAACAATCAATTAGCCCGCATGCAGTTTATTGTAACAGATTCAACAATCCAATTCCTGATACGGTTTGCCATAGCAGTTCCCACAATCATTTATTTCTGATGCTTCATCGGGACGCTTTCAGCATCAGAGGGGGAGACTGAAGCAATCAACATTTTAATTATTACAGTTTAACTCCCTCTACATTTCAATATTAACACTTTTGTACTTTTGTCATTGTGATTTTATACTTTTTCATATTTCCTATTGTAATTGATCTTTACATTTTTAAAGTTAACAGCTAAAAATACACCCTTGTAAATATATTTAATACTACTTTAAGCAACTATGTATGTACTACTAAATTTTATCATACATGACTAAACGACTTTGTCGCTTCTCAACAGTGAAGCTAAGTAGAATAAAATTCAATAAATTGGTTCATTCCTCTTGAGCAACTTGAACTCTGTACATCAACCTCAGTGCTTCCTTAAGTAGTTGAAACTGATAGCAGAGCATCATCCGCAATACAGAGAGTGAATCAAGAGAAAGCCATCTCCGAAGTGTGTTTTCTTTATTGGAACCCATAATAGTGCATCATCACGCAATTTGAACGCTGTACATCAACATCAATGCTTCCTTAAGTAAGTGAAACTGATAGCAGTGCATCATCATGTAAATTGGGCACAACACATCAACTTCAATGCTTCTAAAGTACATGAAACCGATAATAGTGCATCATCAGTACCTTCAGAGTGTGGATAAACATAATTTCTGGATCCACCAAATCATGCCGTTCATTTCAACAACAATCCACTTTTACTCCAGGGGCATGTTCCATAGAAAGTCTATGGTTTCAGCATCCAACAAGACTAGCTCAACACAATCTTCGTACCATCATTGCAGTTTTAGCAGATTCAACAAACTGATACCTCAGCAAAATTCAAGAACCCATTATCCTAATACAGTTTACTTAGCAGATCTAACAATCAATTAGACCGCATGCAGCTTATTGTAACAGATTCAACAATCCAATTCCTGATACAGTTTGCCATAGCAGTTCCCACAATCAATTATTTCTGATGCTTCATCGGGACGCTCTCAGCATCAGAGGGGGAGACTGAAGCAATCAAAATCAACATTTTAATAATTACAGTTTAACGCCCTCTACATTTTAATAGTAACACTTTTAAGCTTTTGTACTTTTGTCATTGTGATTTTATACTTTTCCATATTTCCTATTGTGATTGATCTTTACATTTTTTAAAGTTAACAGCTAAAAATACACCTTTGTAAATATATTTAATACAACTACTTTAAGCAACTATGTACTACTAAATTTTATCATACAATACTAAACGACTTTGTCGCTTCTCAAAAGTGAAGCTAAGTAGAATAAAATTCAATAAATTGGTTCATTCTTCTTGAGCAACTTGAACTCTGTACATCAACCTCAGTGCTTCCTTAAGTAGTTGAAACTGATATCAGAGCATCATCCGCAATACAGAGAGTGAATCAAGAGAAAGCAATCTCCGAAGTGTGTTTTTTTATTGGAACCGATAATAGTGTACAGTGTTCAAATTGCGTGATGAAATTTGAACACTGTACATCAACCTCAATGCTTCCTTAAGTACGTGAAACTGATAGCAGTGCATCATCATGCAAATTGGACACAACACATCAACTTCAATTCTTCTGAAGTACATGAAACCGATAATAGTGCATCATCAGTACCTACAGAGTGTGGATAAGCATCATTTCTGGATCCACCAAATCATGCCGTTCACTTGAACAACAATGCAGTTTTACTCCAGGGGGAGGTTCCGTAGAAAGTCTATGGTTTCAGCGTCCAACAAGACTAGTTCAACACAATCTTCCAACCATCATTGCAGTTTTAGCAGATTCAACAAACTGATACCTCAGCAAAATTCAAGAACCCATTATCCTAATACAGTTTACTTAGCAGATCTAACAATCAATTAGACCGCATGCAGTTTATTGTAACAGATTCAACAATCCAATTCCTGATACAGTTTGCCATAGCAGTTCCCACAATCATTTATTTCTGATGCTTCATCGGGACGCTTTCAGCATCAGAGGGGGAGACTGAAGCAATCAACATTTTAATAAATACAGTTTAACGCCCTCTACATTTCCATAGTAAAATTTTTAAGCTTTTGTACTTTTGTCATTGTGATTTTATACTTTCAATAAATTGGTTCATTCCTCTTGAGAAAATTGAACTCTGTACATCAACCTCAGTGCTTCCTTAAGTAGTTGAAACTGATAGCAGACCATCATCCGCAATATAGAGAGTGAATCAACCAAACAATCGACAAAAATCGTGTTTTCTTTGAAGTCTATTTTTCAGAATTTTTTCCATGACGTGGATATTTTAAAAACGTTTCTCATGACGTTTATTTTTTAAAAAATTGTTTGTCTACGTGGATATTTTAAAAACCTTTTTCATTACGTTTATTTTTTAAAGACTTGGATTTTTTAAATTTTTTAGGGATTTTTTTGAGGACTTGGATAAAGATTTTTTAAGGACTTGGATTTTTTAAGGAATTTTTTTTAAATATTTTTTCAAGGGCCTGGATTTCATTCTGAGAGATTTTTTTAAGGACGTGGATTATTAATTTTTTTTTTAATATTTGATTTATATTTTTTATATATATATATTTTTTTTGCTTTTTTCAAATATGTTATTTATATTTTTTTACATATTTTTTTTCAAAGACCTGCATTTTTAAACGTTTTTTTCGAGAACTTGGATTACGTTTTTGGTCATCGACTTGGATTTTCAAAAAAACAATTTGTCATGGATTTGGACATATTAAATATTTTTCGAAGGACTTGAATTTTATAAATATTTTTTTCAATTAAGTGAATTTTATTAATATGTTTTACGATTTTTCTTTTCCGTGTACAGCCTTTATTTCATTCAGATTTTCAATGAGCGACAAAGGAGAAAAAACTCGAAACAAAAAATTAAATTTTATAATGACCATGGCTGGTAAACCATGGTGACACCCCTGCGCTTAACCAAACACACTGCAATGATGACTCCATGTCATTATGTGTTCTGCCGACCATGGGATAGTTAATTATATCAACCATTCTAGGCTATAGATAAAGATTCTGTGGTTGATGGGTTATTGTGATGGCGATGGTGACGAATATAAGGCTGAGAACAATGCATGGCAGGATGGGCAACTACTATAACTGGATGACTGGCTTGCTGGATGGATGGTTAGTTGGTGTTGGTGCATTCATGAAATATAATTACTTTTTTTGTTAAAACGGGATTGCATATTTTGAAGGGAGGCATGGGCAAGGGGGGACACAATTGTCTTTATTAAATTAATGCCCACAGAAATTTTTCGTTGTTACACACAACCAGACACACACACTCGGTTTGTAGATAATGATCTTTTGTGGGTTTTTTAATGGGATTTTTTCCGCAATGGCAGTCGGTCGGTGCATGATGGCAGCTACGCTTGATTTTGGTACAATGTAAAGTAAGCAGCCATTTTTGCTGGCTTCCCCGCCATTCTTTGTCGCTGCTTTGTTAAATGAATTTTTTACTTTTAGTCTTTTGTAAAATTTTTTGTTTTATTAATACTGTTATTAAATTGTTTATCACGTTCAATAAATATTTCTCTTCCCTTTTACCAATAATTAATGAAATGCTATCAATTGATAAAAATCGATTAATGTGGTTGTTGTGACAATGTACCATACAAGTGTGTATTTAGGTGGTTGTGTTTGGCTTTGTTCAGATGTATAGCATATGTGTTGCCATGACATGGATTTACAATTGTGAGTGGTCGGAAAAGATTTCCGAAACTCCAAAATTTGTTCAAAAGTTGAAAAAATAGTGGGGCTGGGCTTCCAAAAGCCTAAATCATCTGTAATAGGGCTAGATCTAGAATATACATCCTAAAAGTATGCTCTTTAATAATCTTCCACAGACGAGTTGTGTAATAGCAATGTTAAACTTGACACATAGATGGCGTTGTATCAAATAGTGCAAGTACAGCCTTTGTAAAGCCTTTGTAATCATTGAGCTGAACATTTGAAATGCCCCTTTGCCTTTTTATACCCTCCACCGTAGTATGGAGGATATATTTATTTATTAAAATCCTTTTTCCTTATGTTACATCCTAAGAGTATGCTCTTTAATAATCTTCCACCGACTAGTTGTGTAATAGCAATGTTAAACTTGACACATAGATGGCGTTATATCTAATAGTGCAAGAACATCCTTTATAAAGCCTTTACACTCATTGCGCTGAACATTTGAAATGCCCCTTTGCCTTTTAATGCCCTCCACCATAGTATGGAAGATATGGAAGAATTTGCGTAAATCCTTGTATCCTCATTTTTTGCCCACTTTTCCCCTCAGAGTGCAAAACAAAACTCTACCGCTGAAACATCATATTTGACTAGTCATCATCCGATAAAGCGAAACAATAACAACAATAAAAGGATAATAAATTATTAATTTTTTAAATTGAAATTGCTCATTTATTCTGTGTTGTCGTTGAATTTCAAACAAATACTGTTGTGGACAAATGAATATATTATCATTGGTTAATGGATAGCTGTTGTCAAAAGCATGAATGAACATGACAAAGGAATGTTATTAAAAATTAAGTTCGGAAATTTGTGTTAATTAATCACACAGTCAAGTAAAACAAATTCAATTTTATTTTGTTTTCAACACTACGGGTATATAGTGGTTGTCAAACAAGCAAACACTTGATTATTTTCAGAAATTGTAGCAGCAAACTATAATCCTTGCCCCCTGCCCTAAAACTCAAATTGGCTTTTAATATCCATGTCGGTCAATATTTGTGCATGTGTGTCTGGTGATGTGTGAAAATTATAATAAATTCCACTTCATAATTCAACTGGCAAGTAAATCACATTCTCTCTCTCACACACACATATCAAAGTCCTTCAAATATTCCAATATTGAAAAATTCAGTAACACGAGACCAACAATAAAGTCCACTAATGAAATTGATGGTGATGATGATCGCACACTTTATTTGCATTACAATACCCCCAAAGACCGCCAACATGGTTGGCTGGCTGGCTGGACAACTGCCCTGTTGTTATCCAAAAGCTTTGCTATTACAGAAATAATTCATTTTAAGCTACCATATGTTAGTAATAAACCTAAACCTAAATATCCATGTGTGTTGGAATGTGGGTGTAAGTGCGGTATACCTCGGGCTTTGTAATTTCTATGTTCGAGTAGTTGTAATTGTGTGTCATAATTACTAAACGTTAGAGATGATGAATGATGCCGTTGTTGATGATGATTTTGAGGTCTACAAATGAGTAAACTACAAATACGCACACACACACACACACCTACAAAGGCTTTAACTTCGTTAGGAATGCCAGTCCTAATTTTAAACGACATTTTTTGTAAAGGACGCAAATATCAAACAGCTGGGATTTATACTGGATATTTGTTGAGGAGAAAAAGACTTCTAAAGAATAGTTTGTCGAGGACCAAAAGACCACTTCACTAAACGAGGATTATTTAAGAATTTTTTTCCTGGACCGCCGTTCGGACTCGGCAATAAACAGTAGGTCCCATATCATTGACCTGATATGAATCGGGGTACACTCATTGATATGAAAGAAGTCTCCCTTGTCCATCTGGGATGTTTGTGGAACAATCAATTAAATTTTCTCTGGACCAAAAAACCACTAAACGTGGATCTTTTAAAATATTTTTTTCAAAAATAAAAATAATATTTTTCGAGGACCTGAATTTTTTAAAGAATATTTTGAAATATTTTTTTTCAAGGTTTTTGGATTTTTAAAAGAATATTTTAAAATATTTTTTACAAGGTTTTGAATTTTTTAAAAAATATTTCTTTTCAAGGTCGTGAATTTTTTAGAGAATTTTTTTTAAGGTCGTGCATTTTTTAGAGAAATTTTTTTTCAAGTACCGGGATTTTTTAATATTTTTTTTTTCAAAAACGTGGATTTTTTAGAAATTTTTTTAAAAAACGTGGATTTTTTTAGATATTTTTTAAAAACGTGGATTTTTTAAAGAATGTTATTTTAAGCATTTTATTCTTCACGTGGATTTTTTAGAGGATATTTTTTGGATGACGTGTATTTTTTTAAGTTATTTTTAATAATTTTTTTAAATACGTGGATTTTTTAAAGAATATTTTTTGAATATTTTTGTAAAGGACGTGGATTTTTTAAAGAATATTTTTGTAAAGGACGTGGATTTTTTAAAGAATATTTTTTTAATATTTTTGTAAAGGACGTGGATTTTTTAAAGAATATTTTTGAATATTTTTGTAAAGGACGTGGATTTTTTAAAGAATATTTTTTGAATATTTTTGTAAAGGACGTGGATTTTTTAAAGAATATTTTTTGAATATTTTTGTAAAGGACGTGGATTTTTTAAAGAATATTTTTTGAATATTTTTGTAAAGGACGTGGATTTTTTAAAGAATATTTTTTGAATATTTTTGTAAAGGACGTGGATTTTTTAAAGAATATTTTTTGAATATTTTTGTAAAGGACGTGGATTTTTTAAAGAATATTTTTTGAATATTTTTGTAAAGGACGTGGATTTT
The DNA here is from genome assembly GCF_047663935.1 of Musca autumnalis. NCBI lineage: Eukaryota > Metazoa > Arthropoda > Insecta > Diptera > Muscidae > Musca > Musca autumnalis. The sequence continues at coordinate 247,321,748 of NW_027411755.1, forward strand.
TTAAAGAATATTTTTTGAATATTTTTGTAAAGGACGTGGATTTTTTAAAGAATATTTTTTGAATATTTTTGTAAAGGACGTGGATTTTTTAAAGAATATTTTTTGAATATTTTTGTAAAGGACGTGGATTTTTTAAAGAATATTTTTTGAATATTTTTGTAAAGGACGTGGATTTTTTAAAGAATATTTTTTGAATATTTTTGTAAAGGACGTGGATTTTTTAAAGAATATTTTTTGAATATTTTTGTAAAGGACGTGGATTTTTTAAAGAATATTTTTTGAATATTTTTGTAAAGGACGTGGATTTTTTAAAGAATATTTTTTGAATATTTTTGTAAAGGACGTGGATTTATTAAAGAATATTTTTTGAATATTTTTGTAAAGGACGTGGATTTTTTAAAGAATATTTTTTGAATATTTTTGTAAAGGACGTGGATTTTTTAAAGAATATTTTTTGAATATTTTTGTAAAGGACGTGGATTTTTTAAAGAATATTTTTTGAATATTTTTGTAAAGGACGTGGATTTTTTAAAGAATATTTTTGTAAAGGACGTGGATTTTTTAAAGAATATTTTTTGAATATTTTTGTAAAGGACGTGGATTTTTTAAAGAATATTTTTTGAATATTTTTGTAAAGGACGTGGATTTTTTAAAGAATATTTTTTGAATATTTTTGTAAAGGACGTGGATTTTTTAAAGAATATTTTTTGAATATTTTTGTAAAGGACGTGGATTTTTTAAAGAATATTTTTTGAATATTTTTGTAAAGGACGTGGATTTTTTAAAGAATATTTTTTGAATATTTTTGTAAAGGACGTGGATTTTTTAAAGAATATTTTTTGAATATTTTTGTAAAGGACGTGGATTTTTTAAAGAATATTTTTTGAATATTTTTGTAAAGGACGTGGATTTTTTAAAGAATATTTTTTGAATATTTTTGTAAAGGACGTGGATTTTTTAAAGAATATTTTTTGAATATTTTTGTAAAGGACGTGGATTTTTTAAAGAATATTTTTTGAATATTTTTGTAAAGGACGTGGATTTTTTAAAGAATATTTTTTGAATATTTTTGTAAAGGACGTGGATTTTTTAAAGAATATTTTTTGAATATTTTTGTAAAGGACGTGGATTTTTTAAAGAATATTTTTTGAATATTTTTGTAAAGGACGTGGATTTTTTAAAGAATATTTTTTGAATATTTTTGTAAAGGACGTGGATTTTTTAAAGAATATTTTTTGAATATTTTTGTAAAGGACGTGGATTTTTTAAAGAATATTTTTTGAATATTTTTGTAAAGGACGTGGATTTTTTAAAGAATATTTTTTGAATATTTTTGTAAAGGACGTGGATTTTTTAAAGAATATTTTTGTAAAGGACGTGGATTTTTTAAAGAATATTTTTTGAATATTTTTGTAAAGGACGTGGATTTTTTAAAGAATATTTTTTGAATATTTTTGTAAAGGACGTGGATTTTTTAAAGAATATTTTTTAAATATTTGTGTCAAGGTCGTGGATTTTTTAAAGAATATTTTTTAAATATTTTTCAAGGACGTAGATTTTTTAAAGAATATTTTTTTAAATATTTTTTCAAGGACGTGGATTTTTTAAAGAATATTTTTTTGAATACTTTTTTTCAAAGACGTGGATTTTTTAAAGAATATTTTTTTGAATACTTTTTTTCAAGGACGTGGATTTTTTTAAGGAATATTTTTTGAATATTTTTGTAAAGGACGTGGATTTTTTAAAGAATATTTTTTTAATATTTTTGTAAAGGACGTGGATTTTTTAAAGAATATTTTTTGAATATTTTTGTAAAGGACGTGGATTTTTTAAAGAATATTTTTTTGAATATTTTTGTAAAGGACGTGGATTTTTTAAAGAATATTTTTTTGAATATTTTTGTAAAGGACGTGGATTTTTTAAAGAATATTTTTTGAATATTTTTGTAAAGGACGTGGATTTTTTAAAGAATATTTTTTTGTAAAGGACGTGGATTTTTTAAAGAATATTTTTTTGTAAAAGACGTGGATTTTTTAAAGAATATTTTTTGTAAAGGACGTGGATTTTTTAAAGAATATTTTTTTGTAAAGGACGTGGATTTTTTAAAGAATATTTTTAAATATTTTTTCAAGGACGTGGATTTTTTAACTATTTTTTCAAGGACGTGGATTTTTTAACTATTTTTTCAAGGACGTGGACTTTTTAAAGAAGATTTTTTGAATATTTTATTAACGAATATTTTTTCGAGGTTTTGGATTTTTTAAAAATAGTCGTAAATATTTTTCGATGACGTGAATTTTTGTAAGAATATTTTTTAAATTTTTTCAAAGACGTGGATTTTTTTCAAGGGCGCAGAATATTTCAAAGGATGTTTTTAAATATTTTTTTTCAGGGACGTGGATTTTTTTAAATATTTTTTTCAGGGACGTTAATTTTTTTTTAGATATTGATCCAAGATCATGGATTTTTTAAAGAAAGTTTTTTAAATATTTGTTTAAATTGATTTTTTGAAAAATATTTTGTTTTAATAGTATTTTTAAATACCGTTTTTAAGGACGTAGGCTTTTTAATAGCAATTTTTTTTAAATTTTTTTTCAAGGAAGTGGTTTTTTTAAAGAATATTTTTTAAATATTTGTTCAAGAACGTAGATATGTTTTTAAAATATTTTTAAGGAAATTGATTTTTTAAGAATATTTTTAAAATATTTTTTTCAAGTACGTGGAGATTCTGAAAGAATATTTTAAAATATTTTTTCAGGGACAGGATTTTTTAAAAAATGTTTTTAAATATTTTTTTCAAGGCCGCGGAGTTTTTAAAGGATATTTTTTTAAATACTTTTTTAAGGACGTTGATTTTTTAAAGAATATTTTTTAAATATTATCTTCACCGACGCTGATTTTTTTAATGAATATTTTTAAATATTTGAAGTGGATTTAAATATTTTTTTCATGGACGTGGATTTCTTAAAGAATATTTTTTAAATTTTTTAACATTTGAATTTAAAACAAGTAAACAATTATCGCTTTGCCGACAGAGATATACCCTCAGCCTATGTCAATTGGAACATCTACGGACAGATCGAATGTATTTAGGGTCTTCTCAGAATTTTGTGGCACTTTTTTGACATTTGAACTTGCCTTGAAAATGTGGATTAGGATTAAAGTTCAAAAGTTTTGCGGGGGAGGCAATGGACCGACATAGTGGATTACGAAAGTGGATCTTATTTTGGAGTCATATCCTTTCGACAGATATCGCGCCCACTAGTCATTTCAGTGGGTTATCGTACACCTGTTGGATCAGTATGCCAGGAAGCATGGACTGTCCACAGAAAACATAGATGGCTGTAAACAGGACCACAAAAAACATAATCGGTATAAATTTGAAAAGGATTTCCGAACAGACCCAAAAATGCACTTGGACACACATGTTGAACTTGTGTGGGGGTGGTATCCTAAGAAGAGGACCGATATGGGCAATTTTAGAGGTTAAACTATGAAGAAGGCCAAATTTTGGAACAAATCGGTTTATCAGTTCGAGAGTTATTGTGCTCTTCAGGTACTGCATATGGTGCCATAGGCGTTTTTTTACTACTTTCGGTCTGTTTTCCCAAGAAGTATGGACTTGTCACTGAAAAACTTTACCGTTTAATTGAGACAGCGATTGCAAGTGTCAACTGGCAGTCGTTGGTGTCAAAGAGGTCCCTTTCAAAAGAGTGTTGTCAGCATGGGTGCCACCTCCACCTGTGGATCCCGCACGCATACTGACCATCCTCGGCAGACAAAACCCCAATCTTCGGACCAGCGCACAATCCGGAAAATGGAGGTGTTGCCATCAGGGTGTCAATAGACACTCAGGGGCAAGATTACCTAAGGACTCGATAGGGCAAACTACATTTTGGTCAAGGATGGATCAGATTCCGCCTAGGACGAAAGTAGTGGAGGAATGGAAGCAGCTGCCGCTTCGCATAATGCAGATTAATCTGCATCACTGCAAAGCGGCTGTTGCTGAACTTTTTCTAGCCCTCAAGAAATCCGAAGTTGACATCGTCTTAATCCAGGAGCCCTATTTATACAAAAATAAGGTTGCTGGGTTAAGCGATAGCAACTGCACCACCTTCGCCACACTCAACGGGGACAAGGTAAGAACCTGTGTAGTTGCTAAGAAGAGTCTTATACTAATATTTCTCTCTAATTTCAGCGAAGGTGATATTACGGCTGTAAGGATGGAATGCAGCTTCCAGAGAGCCACCGCATTCTCGTTCATATACATGCCATTCGAGAGCCCTGACCCACCGGGCAAAGACGTGGAGAAGCTTGTCACATCATCCTAGGATGTGATGCCAATGCTCACCATTTCCACTGGGGCAGCAGCGACACAAATGCCAGAGGTGAGTCCGTATTTGAGTTTATCTTAAAATATAATTTTAGAATATGCAACAGGGGAAACGAATACACGTTTCAAAATAGAATCAGGGGGAGGTTATAGAGGTCATTAATAAAGACGAATCTCTTATCAGTGACTGGAGGGTATCGGAAGAATGCTCCTTTTCGGATCATCGGAAGATATTCTTCCAAGTCTCTGTTAATGGTATTCGACAGCCACCATTTAGAAATCCACGGAAAACCGACTGGAACAAATTCAATGAACTAGTAAGCTCCAAGCTGGGAGTATCACGATACCCTCAAACAGCCACAGAGGTTAATAGTGCAGTGAAGCACGTGACAGAGGTTTTGGTGGACAGCTATGAGACCGCCTGCCAACTCACTTACCCAGGCAGAAGATGTCAACCGGTCTGGTGGTCAAAAGATCTGGCTAACCTCAGAAAGACTTGCAGAAGGCTCTATAACAAAGACAACAAAATGAAGTTGTCCACAGATTGGGAGAACTACAAAGTATCTTTCAATAAGTACAAAAGCGAAATAAAGAAGGCTAAACGCAGATCATGGGTCTGCTTTAGCGAGTCAAAAGAGGGAGTAGAGGATGTAGCCAGGTTCCGTAGAGCAAATCCATCGGCTGTATCAAACGGGATGATGACACATGGACTAACTCCGGTCTAGAAACTCTGGTTCTCCTAGCCAAAACCCACTTTCCCAAATGCATGGATGCAAAGGATAGCTCAGCCGATCCACCTATGTGCAACCAATCCACTGGGGAAGTGAGTGTCATCGAGGAGATTATAAGTCACACAAAGATAGCTTGGGCGATAAACACTTTTAAGGCTTTTAAATCACCTAGTCTAGAACGTATCTTCCCTGCAATGCTACAAAATACACTGGAGGGGTTGATCCCACACCTGGATCACATTTATAGGGCCTGTCTACGTCTATCGCTCACTCCGGTTCTGGGGAGGAAGGTCACGGTGACATACATCCCCAAAGCGAGGAAGGCAGATCGGTGTAGACAGCACTAAATGAAGTCGTTGATTTAATCGAGAGGAATATGATGGGCTCAAATTATACGTTAGCAGCGTTTCTTGACATAGAAGGCGCCTTAAATAACGTCAAACTCGAATCCATCCACAATCCACTCTTGAACTTAGGCGTTTCCACCACACTGATCAATTGGATCGATGGAATGCTTAGCGGCAGGATAATCAATTCAAATAACGGTGAGACCTCCATTCAGAAGTCTGTCACCAGGGGCACACCACAAGGTGGCGTACTATCTCCACTGCTGTGGCTCCTGGTGATTAACGAAATACTTAAGGAATTTGACCAACTACGTATAAAGACAGTAGCTTATGCGGATGACGTGGTCATAATAATCACCGGGAAGTTCCCACAAACGCTATCGGAACTTATGCAAGGAGCTCTAGTCAATTTATCAAGATGGGCACACAACAATGGACTTGGGGTGAACCCATCTAAGACAGAGCTGGTTCTATTTACGAACAAGAGAAAAGTCAAACCATTCACCCTACCAACGCTGGATGGAGCGGCCCTAAAGCTCTCTCTACAGGCCAAGTACCTTGGCATTATCCTGGACCACCATCTAACGTGGAAAATGAATGTCGAAGAACGTGCCAAGAGATGCATTATAGCCCTTTATTCATAGCCCTTTATCAATCGTTACCTTGTGCTGGGTCCCGGGGCATTGCGACATCGAGGAAAATTAAAAAGCGGATGAACGACAAACGACATCGAAATCGATAACTCAATCAAGCCACCCTTGTGTCACTTCGTGCGGCTCGTAGAACAAGTATACAGGGAGAAGGCTGGTCAGATTTGGAACAACGAAACTGGCTGTAAGGTATCAAAGGGAATCTGACCCAACCTCTCCAAACGGAAGACCACTTCTCTACACTCTCTGAGAAAAAACGACCTGAAACTAATGGTTGGAGTATTCACACTGCAGAATAAGATCAATGACCTAGACCTAGAGATGACTCCACGGACTACTGCAGATTATGTGAAGATGAAACAGAGACGATTGAGCACTAATTATGCCGTTGTCCAATGCTCAGGACCAGGAGAATCCAAACAATGGGTGAACATACAATATCATCTCTGACAACATTCTGCCAAGCTGAGCCGACAACACTGCTTCTTCTCGCCAAGGGTCTGAAGTGTTCCACATGAACAAATTACAGCTTCTTAATATGGCAAAACCTCCTTACTCGCTCTCCTTTCATAAATAATTTCTCAATTGTCTTTCAGTCCATAGCACTTACTTAATTATTCTCAATTTGTTTGCTTAATTACTTAATTATTCTTATTTCTTACTTCTTAACCCGATACCTTCTATGCAAATATTTCTTTTCTTGTCTCCTACCCACACTATAGGATGAACACAATAGACCATAAGGTCTCCGAGTGGAGTGGCTGTCCAACACGACAGCTGCGCGTCCTTTAACCTAACCTAACCTAGTCAAGAGCAGGTCTTAAAGTGAACTTACATACCCGAAGGAATGGACAAATATTGACCATATTTAAACCTGATCTATATCTGGTAGATATATTAGGATGCGGAAAGTATGGACCAAATCGGTCCTTCGGTTCGGTTATCGTGCGCACAATTTGTCCGAACATTTTTGAACTTTTGTGGGGGAGGTACCTGAAGGAGTGAACCGATATGGCTTATCTTTGAACTATAACTAAGTTTGGAAAAAGTATTGTGAAGGCCAAATTGTGGATCGAATCGGCAGATCCGTTCGAGAGTTTTCTTGCGCTTCAACCACTACACACGGTGTCAAGTGGGTTTCAGGCTATTTTCTCAGGAAGTATGGTTTTGCCCCTGATGAAACTTGTACCGCCGTATAGGGGGCAGTGAATACAAGTGTTTACAACAAAAATCAAAACGATTCGAGAGCAGGTCCTAAACTGAACTTTTCCGAAATTTCGTGTGGGAGGTACCCGAAGGCTTGGGCTGAGTTCATATTGAAACCTCATCTAAGTTTGGTAGAAATTTTACGATGTGCAAAGTATGGACAAAATCGGTTACTCCCTTCAAAAGTTATCGTGGGCACAAATTTTCCGAACTTTTGTGGGGGAGATACCGGAAGGAGTGGGCCGATATAACCCGTCTTCGAACTTAAACTATGTTAGTACAAAATATTGTAAAAGCCAAATTTTGGACCAAATCGGTTCATCCGTTCGAGAGTTATCGTGCGACAGACGGACATTGCTAAATCGACTCCAAATTGTCTGAAACACATTTCGTCCAAACATTTCAATTAAAAAAAAATCACATATTTGAATTTGTAAAAAATCAAAGATTTAAATTTTATACACAATTCAAAGATTTTAATTTAATAAATTGTTTGTTTTTTTTTTTTTTTTTTTTTTTTTGTTATATATCAATTAAAACAATTTTTAATATTTAAATCTTTAAAAAAATAATTTTTTCAAAGATTTGAGTTTTCAAAAAAAAAAAGGATTATTTATAAAAGTATATATTTCCTTAAATACGTGGAATTTTTAAATATGTATTTGTTTTAAGACCAGCAAACTTGGATTTTAGGAAAAACACCAACAAATGTATCCTCCCCAGTTCGATTCTACCATTGTCATCTCTACCCTTCACCTCACCATCATCCTTTGATGGTTGCTTGTGAGTTGCAGGAGTACACCATATCTCCATATGGTTGGCATGGAAATGTGCATCAAAAATAGTCGTAGCAACGACCGAAATTCTTCCATCAAAACTCATCAAAAATGAATAACTGTACTTTCGAGAATTGTCAGTTCAGTTGAAAAGTGGAAAAATGGGGTAAAAGAAACTGGTATGGGAAATGTGATAACAGCAAGCCGAACGTATGTATGTATGTATGTACGAACATTCCCATTGCTAGGTTCAACACACGCACAACAAGCTGTATCGACAAAATTCTGTGGGGATCTTTGGCGCTTAAACAGAAATACACACACTCACACCTATATACGCCCAGACACCTACATGGAGTTTATGTGTCAGAGTATGACTGCCAAAATGTGCAAAAAATCAAATAGGTAACCTTTTGTAGCTTTGGCACTGGACAGGAAATACAGCAGGAAACCCACGCCTCCATTCTCCACGCGCTGTATCAGATGCACACACACAGAGACACACTCGTTCACCTATCATAACCGATAATGTTCTTTTACGAATAGCGAATACATAACGAAATTATTAATTGCGCAGCAACTGCTAGTTCGTGATGTGGAGTCGTCATCACCACTTTTTACCTTTTGCTCGTCGTCTGTCACTCATCGCTTTGATGTTGCGATAGTGGTATTCCTATGTATTTTAAATGTTGTTGTTGCCGTTGTTTTTGTTGCAAGTAAATGTCACCAACAAATAACAAAGGGGCAGCTACGGCGATAACGATAACAACAACGACAACAAAAATTGTTGTCATTTGTGTAGTTGTTGTTGTTTGTTTTGTTTGTAACAACATGCAATAACACTTGTTACAACAACACATGAGACCATGTTAAACAAGCTGATAGTTACAAATTCCAATTAAAATTGAAACAAAACAAAGCAAAAAAACATGAAACGTACACACAAAAACATACACATTAACATATACACACGGACATTCACACACTAACCTACGCACTTTGATATGTAAATACAATATTTTATTTGTCATTGTCAAAAGGATTTTTCGTTGTGAAGTTGGGGGAACAAGTCACCTATATAAATATTAGGGTTGTTTTTTATTTGCAAACTACTATGGAATTGGGGGAATACAGAGTCTTGCACCACAGGAAATTATCAACACAGAGTTGATGGAATTTATGATTTCTAAAGCAAATAGTTCTCTAATGAACATATTGAGTTAATTAGCTTGAGTTGTACAGGGCTCTCTATATAAGGAATGACTAGAAAAATATCGTTTGAACGTAATCCTCATTACATATAATCATCAGTAAAAATAGGGTTCTAAAACTTTACATGTGTATTTTACATTCAGACGAAATACATAATACATGTAATTGTAATTTTTATCAGATCGTCACGTAATTCTGGAGGTAGATGGGATTACTGGAGGGGAAGAAGACTACTGATGGTGATTGTCGAAACATATTAAGGGATCAGAAAAGTCAAAAAAAAAAAACTTTTGTGAAGAAAAAGGCAAGCTTTTATTATAATGCAAAGAAAAGACTGTTGATGAAAGTGTGGAAAGCTTAATCTTTGCAACAATGCAAAGTAGTTTGGCGTATGCAGATTACACATTGCGCTTGTGTGAGTATATAAAATCCGAATGACCAACATTAGTACTACACTAACAAACCACCGTTCTTCTCATCGACTGATTTCCAAAATGTAAACAACACGTCAACCTAACGAAGCCTTACGCAGATGTTTACTCTATACGTGTGAGTACGATCGCTTTGCCTATGCCCGCCGACATAGGAAATTTGTTGTTGCTGGTCATCTCTGCAATAGTCGCTAATACAACTCATGTTTTAATTTTTGTGATTTCAATTGTAATTTTGAGTATCACAGCTCTAGCTGGTGGTCTTCCAAAAGCAAAGCATTCCTATGAAAGTAGAAAATCTCAACTTTAAAATGATGCAAAGTAGGTTGACGTAGGGGGTGAAACGACGGAGATATCGCAATAGTCGGTAAAGCATCCCATTCTTCCATTTTTTATACCCTCAGCATTTATGCTAACTAGGGTATGAACACTCTCATACGGCCAAAATGTGCCTTTTCGAAATAATGGTTCGAACGAAATCCACTTAAGACAGTTTGGAGTTGATTTAGCCATGTCCGTCCGCACGATTTAGCTGGATCGCACGATAACTCTCGAACGGATGAACCGATTTAGTCCAAAATTTGACTTTCGTAATATTTTGTCCAAACTTAGTTTATGTTCGACGATGGGTTACATCGGTCCACTCCTTCCGGTACCTACCCACAATAGTTCGAAAATGTTCGGAAAATTTGTGCCCACGATAACTCTTGAAGGGAGTAATATTTTGTCCAAACTATGTTTAAGTTCGAAGGTAAACCATATCGGTCCACTCCTTAAGTTACCTCCCCCACAAAAGTTCAAAAATTTTCGGAAAAATTGTTCGCATGATATCTCTTGAAGGGAGCTACCGATTTGGTTGGTCATACATTCCACATCCAAATATATCTACCAGATATAGATCAGGTTCGAATATGGACAATTTTTGTCCACTCCTTCGGGCATCTATCATACAAAATTTCGGATAAGTTCACTTTACGACCTGCTCACGAATCACTTTGATTTTTTGTATTTGAAAAAATTTGTCTTTTCAGGCAAAGATTATTTTTAGTATTAATTTTTAATTAATTTCTCTTTGGAATCAAGCTTTATGATCAATAATGCATCTGAAAAAGGATGGCCGACGATTCGAACCCACCACTATGTGACATGCATGTTTCGCCTTCGTTAAAGGCTCTTCAGACTTATCGGATGTGGAACGGCTTCGATGTCCCCGAAATTTTCTTCTTTCAAATGCATTTTGTTTTTTTTTTTACAACAACAATGGGGATTTTCCCATTTAGTTGTGCTTTCATGACAAACGCTTAGAGCTGCCTTTGAAAGTAAAGAGTTTGGCTCTGAACGCTAACACGCCGTGACAACACTTTTTTCCTGTGATTTTCAAGGACGTGGGTTCAAACCCCAGCCTGGCTCAGCTGATTTTATTTATTTTTGTTGAAGCATCTTGCATGCGCTGCCCCAATTACCACAGTGAAAGTTTTTTTTTTTCAGGGGAAAGTCCATACTTCTTGAGAAAACAGCTCGAAAGGTGTAAAATCCCCATATGGCACCATATGTTTTTGGCTGGAGAGCACGGTAATTCTCGAACTGATCAACCGATTTGGTCCAAAATTTGGCCTTCGTCATATTTGCACGATATATCTTGAACGAATTTGGTCCAAAATTTGGATCTCCTAATATTTTGTCCAAGTTTAGTTTAACTTCTAAAATGGAGGGTACCTCCCCCACAAAAGTTCAACATGTGTGTCTAAGTGCAGTTTAGGGTCTGTTCGAAGATCCTTTGGAAATGTATACCGCTGCTGTTCGTTGTGGTCCTGTTTACAACGATATTATGTTTTCCGTGGACAAGTCCCTACTTCCTGGCATACGGGTCCAAAAGTTATACGAAGACTCACTGAAATGATTTGTGGGCGCGATATCTATCGAAAAGGTATGACTCCCAGCATATGAAATATGTCCATAATGAAATATGTCGGTCCATTCTTTTAAGTACCTCCTTTGCAACACTTTTGAACTTTAATCCTAATCCACATTTTCGTCGGCATGTTTAAATGCCCAAAAAAGGCCACAAAATACTGTAAAGACTCTAAATACATCCAATCTGTCCGTAGATGAAAGTTTCAATTCACATAGCCTGAGGGTATATATCTGATACTTTTTTACTTGTTATGTACACACGGTGCGCCTTAACTAATTTTAAATGGAAGATGCTTACACCTGAGAAGTTTTTGCAGATTCTGAAACTACAATGCTCATAGATGAGAAATATCAAGAAACAAAAAAAATCGCCGGAGGGATTTTCAAATAAATCGCGATTTAAGTTCTCATTTTTAGGGGTCTTTTGGGTTTTCACGATTTTGCTTGGAAACTGCGAGTCCTATGTAAATGGGCATAAAGAAAATGTTGTTGCTGTGAAAATTCTCCACAAGATGACCTTTATGATATGTTCGTAGGTTTTACCGTTTTTGAGATATAGAAGTTTAAATTGAGACAATGCACTGACTGTATCGCATCCTTATAAAACAATGTCATTACTGCAATTTCCCAAATTAAACTTATATATATTGAAAATGGTACAACCTAGGAAAAAATAAATCATCCAATCTTGTAGAGAATTATCACAGCTTCAACAAATGACTTGTGGTTTCCAAGGAAAATCCTGAAGACTTAAGATAAAAACCTAAAAAAATTGAACTGAACCTCTATATCGCAAAAATGGTAAAACCTACGAAAAAACCTAAAGGTAAGTTTTGTAGAGAATTTTCACAGCTACAACATTTTCTTTAGACTCATGTCGATACGACTTGCGGTTTCCAAGCAAAATCGTGAAAACCTAAAAAACCCTAAAATTGTGAATTTTGATCGCGATTTATTTAAAATTCCTCCGTTGATTTTTTTTGTTTTTTTAATTTTTCCAATCTATGAACAATGTTGTTTCAGAATCCGCGAAATCTTCCCATGTGTAAGCGGTTTTCATCAAATGTTAGTTAAGGCGCACTGAGCATGATATTGTTTTATTAGGAGGCGATACAGTCAGTGCATTGTGTCAATTTGAACTTCTATATCTCAAAAACGGCAAAACCTACGAAAATATCATAAAGGTCAATCTTGTGGAAAATTTTCACAGGTACAACATTTTCTTTATGCCCATTTATATAGGACTCGCGGTTTCCAAGCAAAATCGTGATAACCCAAAGGACCCCTAAAAAAGTGAACTTAATCGCGATTTATTTGAAAATCCATCCGGCGATTTTTTTGATTTCTTGATATTTCTCTTCTATGAGCATTGTGTTTCAGAATCTGCAAAAACTTCGCAGGTGTAAGCACCTTCCATTTAAATTTGGTTAAGGCACACCGTGTACATTAAACCCCTGTATAACTCTATTCGACATATTCGCGAGTAGAGTTATACATGGGTTGCATTAAAAGGTGGAAAACCCTATATTGCAGTCGATATTCTAAAAAGTTAAGATTTTCGAAATACTAATAAAATCTTGCGATAGTGAAAACAATGGTAGTTCTCGTATAAAATCAACTAACAACCTTTAAAATAGGCTTACGTACCGCTATACAAAATTTTAAAATTTCATGATTTTTATGAGAACTTTAAATCCAAACAAGTAAGAACGCCGTTAAGTTTGGTCGGGCCGAACTTGTTATACCCTCCAACACAAGTTGTATTGAAGTAAAATGGAATAATTGGTTCCCTTTCTTGTATGAAGAAGACTTAATACTAAATTTCAGCAATTTCGGTAAAACAATGTGAGGCACCATTCTATGGGGGCTTTTTTAAAACTTCGATCTATACCGAAAAATTTCTGACGGAAAGTTTTTAGGCTAGATACCAAATTTCCTATATTTCGGTAAGATGTAACTAAAACTTAAAAAAATACCGAAAATCAAGAAGTACGCTTCTATGGGGATATAGGAAGACGTGGACCTATACCGATAATACTCTTCTGGAATATTTTATAACAATCTTCAGTATTACGAAAATCGGGAGGTAACGCTCTATGGTGGTTATATCGAAACGTGGACCGATACCGACGAATTTTAGTCAGAAATGGGGCAATATGAAAGCGTGGACCTGTACAGACATATTTCTGGCGAACAGTTTTATATAGCATTGAAGACTAAATACCAAATTTCAGCCATTTGGGTGGAATATTGAAGACACAACCTTCAAAATACGAAAAATCGGGAGGTACTTTTCCATGAGGGCTATATGAAGGCTTGGACCTATACGGACAAATTTAAAGGGGAAGTTTGAGTACCCCCAACGAAGTCTAAATACCAAATTTCAACCATTTCGGTGGAATATTGAGGCCACAACGTTCAAAATACTGAAAATCGGGGGGTACCGTTCTATGGGGGCTATATGAAGGCATGTACCGATACCGACAAAGTTCTGGAAAAAGTTTTATACCACCAACGTAGACTAAGTTCCAAATTTCAGCCATTTCGGTGTAATAATGAAGCTAAAACCTTCAAAATACCGAAAATCGGGAGGTACCGTTCTATGGGGGCTATATCAAAACGTGGACCGATATATCCCATTTTCAATACCAACCATCCTGCAAGTAATAAAAACTTCTGTACGAAATCTTGACTCTCTATCTTTAAAATTGCGAGCTGTATCTAGTATCAGACGGACAGACGGACATGGTCAATTCGACATAGAATTTTATGCTGATCAATAATATATATATATATATATATATATATATATATATATATATATATATATATATATATATATACTATACAGGGTCTCCGACGAATATTTCGATGTGTTACGAACGGAATGACAAATTTAATTATACCCTCCATATTCTGAAAATATGTATCTTACACAGTTCGTACAAAATACCCTTACAACGCTTAAGATATGCAATGTTCGAAAGAGACAATCTTATCATGACCTTGATAAATAACTATTTGAAACCCTTTGAAAAAAATATGAATATTTTCGGCCTTCAAAGAGAATTTCATCATTAAACCGTGTGCAAATTTTTTGTAATAGAAACATTATTCCACCGAAATTCCACAAAGTTATAACATCTTTAAAAAAATTGATTTTTTCAACATAAAGGGGGTTAAAATGTTGGTGAAATATATTTTACCAAAGGTAATAATTCGACATATATGTATGTATGTCGTGTTCGCAAGTATTGCAAGACTCATATTTTCCAAACGGTTTTTTAGAATTTGTAAAGTAAATTCTAAGTGAGCAAAAAAAACTTCTTACATTATATGTAAGATAGGTCATCGTTTCTGTATGGCTATCCATTAAGGGTTGCCCCAAATTTAGTTTTGCTTTCATTTGTATATTTTGGAAAGTTTAGTCACATATTTAAGTTGTTCAGAGAACTTTTACGAATATCCATAAAACTTCTATTTAACTGGAATATTGACCATTTTTAATATAAAGGTCTAATTAGCTACACTCTAAACTTTTTGCAACAAAATGCGACACAAATGTGCGTAATTTTAAACATTTCTTTGAAATACGATTTTTACGCATAAAGTGTGCTGAAATTGTGAATTTATGTGCCTGAAGTGAATGAATATGCAACAATAAATGCCTGAATTTCAAACATTTTATGCGTAAAAATCGTGTGTCGCATCTTGTTGTAAAAAGTTTAGAGTGTACGCTCTAATTTATTTATTGAAAAATGCAATGAAAATCCCCGTGTTTTTTGTGATTTTTTAGGCGGTATGTAACAATTAACAAATTATAGTGCAATTTATGGAAATGCGTAATTTCCAACACAAATTATTGCAAAAACAGTAGTTTCAACAGAATATGCTTGAAATTAAACACAACTGCTTAATTTCAAATATAAAGTGGTGCACAAAACACAATTGCCACAGAATGTGCTTAAAATTAATCACAAACAGTAGCAAATTCATTTTAGCACAACAAAAAAATTTGTATTTTTCAAGCAGAAGAACAACAAAACTCGGAAAACGTGTTAGTTGCTGGCGGTTCTTTGTTCGAAGCGGATAAAAGATTGCGAAGATATTGGTTTTTAATAAATAAAATAAGAAGTAAATAAAAAAATCAATAAATAAATTTGTGAAAAAGTCCTTAAAAGCCGAAAAGGTTGTGCTTAAAATGGAAAATATTTTTTTATGTCATAAATAATATTAATTCTCATAAAAGTTTGGAATTCTTCACGCAGATTGTATATATATCCAAATATATGTATATGTATATTTACCTTTAGTAGAATTTTTTATTACATAAATGAAATAAGTTGTTTTTATTTAAATAAAACGATTTTTTCTCCGTATTCAAATTATGGTTTCTTTAAACACATTCAGAAATTATGTATATATAAACTCTAAACTTTTTCTGTTGAATTTCACAATGATAATGATAGGCAACAAGATGCGACACAAAAAAGCGTAATGCAATAATTTGTGTTTGAAATTAACCATTTCTATAAGTTGAACTATAATTTGTTAATTATTACGCACCTCCTACAAAATCAACAAAAAATCACAGTGATTTTCATAGTAATTTTCAACAAATAATTTAGAGTGTACATTTGGGTACATCTGCATACACTTACATAAAAAAGTGCGTGGAATTAAAATAAATAGTGTCAAAAATCCGGAGAATTTATTTTTAAGGCCTACATGTTTGTTTTTAATATTTACATGGTGTGCCTTAACCAAATTTAAATGGAAGGTGCTTACACCTGGGAAGTTTTTGCAGATTCTGATGGGAGGGATTTTCAAATAAATCGCGATTTAAATTCACATTTTTAGGGGTTCTTTTGGTTTTCATGATTTTGCTTGGAAACCGCGAGAGCTGTGTAATTGGGCCTAAAGAAAATGTTGTAGCTGTGAAAATTCTTCATAAGATTGACCTTTATGATATTTTCGTAGGTTTTACTGTTTTTGAGATATATAAGTTCAACTTGAGACAATGTACTAGCTGTATCGCCTCCTTATAAAACAATATCATGCTAAGTGCGCCTTAACTAACTTCTGAAGAAAACCGCTTACACATCGGAAGATTTCGCGGATTCTGAAACAGCAATGTTCATAGATAAGAAAAATAAAAATAACAGAAAAAATCGACGGAGAAATTTTTAAATAAATCGCGATCAAAATTCATAATTTTTCGGTTTTTTATGTTTTCACGATTTTGCTTGGAAACCGCAAGTCGTATCGATATGAATCTAAAGAAAATGTTGTAGCTGTGAAAATTCTCTAAAAGATTGGATGATTTCGTTTTTCCTAGGTTGTAGCATTTTCAAGATATATAAGTTTAATTTGGGAAATTGCAGTAATGAAATTGTTTTATAAGGAGACGATGCAGTCAGTGCATTGTCTAAATTTGAACTTCTATATCTCAAAAACGGTAAAACCTACGAAAATATCATAAAGGTCAATCTTGTGGAGAATTTTCACAGCTACAACATTTTCTTTAGGCCCATTTACATAGGACTCGCAGTTTTCAAGCAAAATCGTGAAAACCTAAAGAACCCCTAAAAATGTGAATTTAAATCGCGATTTATTTGAAAATCCCTCCGGCGATTTTTTTTTTCTTGATATTTCTCATCAATGAGCATTGTAGTTTCAGAATCTGCAAAAACTTCCCAGGTGTAAGCACCTTCCATTTAAAATAAGTTAAGGCGCACCGTGTTTATTGTTAACGTTAAAGTGGAAGGATTTTTTTGTAATGATAAATAATTTGTCCACAATTGAATAACAATTTATTTAATCTTCCCATTCTTCATTATAAGCTCAATTCTATATAAAAAGTCTCAAGAACAAAAACTTTCCCACCTTCCCAGTCCCATATGGTACCAAATAGAACGAAAGTAATAGCATTCCATATGGCCAGAAACAATTTCCAGAAATTCGTAACACAGATAATGGTACATAATCAACCTCCTTTGACTGAGTACCCCTTTCCAACTCGCCTTTGTCAATAGATAGAGAAATTAATTACAGATAGATGACTGTAGTAACAGTCAACATGGCAGCCAAACAAGAAGAATGACACTGACACTTACACAGAGTATGGACAATTCAGATGAATGGATAAATAGTTGGTTAGATGATGATGCTGATGGGTGGTCGGTGTATGAATGCAATGTACGGCTGTTGGTTTTTAAGGTAACATGAGGTTGTCATTGGTTTCGAGTTTATGTCAAATCATGAACAAAATGGATTTCTATGCAGTGAGCGATAGCCTTAATCTACGAGTCGTAACATCCATACGAAAAATCACTTACCCTTACTTGATGGTTGAGGTTGTTGTTACAATGACAACAAGGTTGCTGGAGGCAGCTCATGTTTGACATCACTTTTAGCTGCCATATGCTAATGGCTGAACAGCTTGCTATCCGGCTAATTGCAATGACCTGACATTTGAACGTTTACACTGGCTCGAAAACTTTTGTAATTTTGTCCAACAAGTTCACGGATTTCAAACAATTTCGGCAAACATTTGCCGAATCAACACTAAGTCGTTTTATGTTACTGTTACTGGGTGCGGAAGAAGAGGATGCTGTGAACAGCGATGGTGGTCTTGTCTTGATGTTTTACGATGTTCGCTTTATTCGTTCACTTGCCGCTAGTTGGTTGATTGTTGTTGTTGGTAGTAATGAAATGAGGAAAGGAACTAAACAGAAGAAAGTGGATACTTTCGTTTTTGGCGAAACACGCTTATTTAACCGCTCTACACTACATGCAGTCTGTGTCCACCAGGTTGAACTGATTTCAAGCATCAGGTAGTGCTAACAACGAACCCAAAAACATCTTCATCTTTCGTGGCCCAATACGCATAGCATCCACAGGAATGTGCGCGCACACACCAAAAACAAATACCAACACATAAGCCCACATTGCAAGTTATTCCAATGGCTGGAAGTTCTACAAAAGCTTTAAATAGCATACACAAGCATGCAACAACAAGTTGCCTATCAAGCGACGAAAAGGAAAACTGCCGAAGAAGCAACAGGAGGCATTGGTTTGTGTTCGGCGACCAACAACTCATTCATAATATAACTTCGTAAAAGCTTTCGGTGTTTCCAGGCCATGGTTGTGGAAGGGATGTTAAAAGCTTTTTTCATAACAGTAGGGAATGGAAGCTTTCGTGTGTTGACAAATTACGCCCACGCAATGTAATGTTTACATTGTGTGAGATGGGGATGAAGATGAAAAGCTTCTTGTAATAGGTTTTAAAATAACAGTTAAGACTCTTAAGAGTAGCCCACAAAATTGAAGGGAGTAAAAGCTCTGTGGACTATTAAAAAATAAGAGAGTCACATACAAACGAATTAATCTTAGGCTATTTAAGAGAAATAGTGGCGTCGAGTAATTTCGAGGACTTTCGGAACTAAATAGTATATTTTTATAAATAAAATTGTTTAGAACATTTTTAGAGAATTTTAAACCAAATTAAATATTAAAAATGAGTATTTAAGGGAGAACCAAAATTTAATTTTTAGTTAGGTTTCATAACTTATTTAAAGTTGTTTAAATAATATTTTCAGAGGTCTTTTAAGCAATAACGGTGGATTTTTTAAAGGGCAATAATCGTGGATTTTTAAAGTATATTTTCAGAGGATTTTTAAGGCAATAATCTTGGATTTTTTAAAGAATATTTTCAGGCGATTTTTGACTGGATTTTTTAAAGAATATTTTCAGAGGATTTTTAAGGCAATAATCGTGAATTTTTTAAAGAATATTTTCAGAGGATTTTTAAGGCAATAGTCATAAATTTTTTAAAGAATATTTTCAGAGGATTTTAAGGCAATAATCGTGGATTTTTTAAAGAATATTTTCAGAGGATTTTTAAGACAATAATCACGGATTTTTTAAAGAATATTTTCAGAGGATGTTTAAGGCAATAATCGTGGATTTTTTTAAGAATATTTTCAGAGGATTTTAAGGCAATAATCGTGGATTTTTTAAAGAATATTTTCAGAGGATTTTTAAGACAATAATCACGGATTTTTTAAAGAATATTTTCAAAGGATGTTTAAGGCAATAATCGTGGATTTTTTTAAGAATATTTTCAGAGAATTTTTAAGGCAATAATGGTGGATTTTTTAAAGAATATTTTCAGAGGATTTTTAAGGCAATAATCGTGGATTTTTTAAAGAATATTTTCAGAGGATTTCTAAGGCAATAATCGTGGATTTTTAAAGAATATTTTCAGAGGATTTCTAAGGCAATAATCGTGGATTTTTTAAAGAATATTTTCGGAGGATTTCTAAGGCAATAATCGTGGATTTTTTAAAGAATATTTTCAGAGGATTTCTAAGGCAATAATCGTGGATTTTTTAAAGAATATTTTCAGAGGATTTCTAAGGCAATAATCGTGGATTTTTTAAAGAATATTTTCAGAGGATTTCTAAGGCAATAATCGTGGATTTTTTAAAGAATATTTTCAGAGGATTTCTAAGGCAATAATCGAGGATTTTTTAAAGAATATTTTCAGAGGATTTCTAAGGCAATAATCGTGGATTTTTTATAGAATATTTTCAGAGGATTTCTCAGGCAATAATCGTGGATTTTTTTAAAGAATATTTTCAGAGGATTTTTAAGGCAATAATCGTGGATTTTTTAAAGAATATTTTCAGAGGATTTCTAAGGCAATAATCGTGGATTTTTTAAAGAATATTTTCAGAGGATTTCTAAGGCAATAATCGTGGATTTTTTAAAGAATATTTTCAGAGGATTTCTAAGGCAATAATCGTGGATTTTTTAAAGAATATTTTCAGAGGATATCTAAGGCAATAATCGTGGACTTTTTAAAGAATATTTTCAGAGGATTTCTGAGGCAATAATCGTGGATTTTTTAAAGAATATTTTCAGAGGATTTCTGAGGCAATAATTGTGGATATTTTAAAGAATATTTTCAGAGGATTTCTGAGGCAATAATTGTGGATATTTTAAAGAATATTTTCAGAGGATTTCTGAGGCAATAATCGTGGATTTTTTAAAGAATATTTTCAGAGGATTTCTAAGACAATAATTGTGCATTTTTAAAGAATATTTTCAGAAGATTTTTAAGGCAATAATGGTGGTTTTTTGAAGAATATTTGCAGAGAATGTTTAAGGCAATAATCGTGGATTTTTTAAAGAATATTTTCAGAGGGTTTTTAAGGCAATAATCGTGGATTTTTTAAAGAATATTTTCAGAGGATTTTTAAGGCAATAATCGTGGATTTTTTAAAGAATATTTTCAGAGGATTTCTAAGGCAATAATCGTGGATTTTTTAATGAATATTTTCAGAGGATTTCTAAGACAATAATTGTGCATTTTTAAAGAATATTTTCAGAAGATTTTTAAGGCAATAATGGTGGTTTTTTGAAGAATATTTGCAGAGAATGTTTAAGGCAATAATCGTGGATTTTTTAAAGAATATTTTCAGAGGGTTTTTAAGGCAATAATCGTGGATTTTTTAAAGAATATTTTCAGAGGATTTCTAAGGCAATAATCGTGGATTTTTTAAAGAATATTTTCAGAGGATTTCTAAGGCAATAATCGTGGATTTTTTATAGAATATTTTAAGAGGGTTTTTAAGGCAATAGTCGTGGACTTTTTAAAGAATATTTTTAGAGGATTTTTAAGGCAGTAATCGTGGATTTTTTAAAGAATATTTTCAGAGGATTTTTAAGGCAATAATCGTGGATTTTTTAAAGAATATTTTCAGAGGATTTTTACAACAATAATCGTAGATTTTTAAAGAATATTTTCAGAGGATTTTTTAAGGCAATAATCGTGGGTTTTTTAAAGAATATTTTCAGAGGATTTTTAAGGCAATAATCGTGGATTTTTTAAAGAATATTTTCAGAGGATTTTTAAGGCAATAATCGTGGATTTTTTAAAGAATATTTTCAGAGGATTTTTAAGGCAATAATCGTGGATTTTTTAAAGAATATTTTCAGAGGATTTTTAAGGCAATAATCGTGGATTTTTTAAATAATATTTTCAGAGGATTTTTAAGGCAATAATCGTGGATTTTTTAAATAATATTTTCAGAAGATTTTTAAGGCAATAATCGTGGATTTTTTAAATAATATTTTCAGAAGATTTTTAAGGCAATAATCGTGGATTTTTTAAATAATATTTCAGAAGATTTTTAAGGCAATAATCGTGGATTTTTTAAATAATATTTTCAAAATATTTTTAAGGCAATAATCGTGGATTTTTTAAATAATATTTTCAAAATATTTTTAAGGCAATAATCGTGGATTTTTTAAATAATATTTTCAGAAGATTTTTAAGGCAATAATCGTGGATTTTTTAAATAATATTTTCAAAATATTTTTAAGGCAATAATCGTGGATTTTTTAAATAATATTTTCAGAAGATTTTTAAGGCAATAATCGTGGATTTTTTAAAGAAAATTTTCAGAGCATTTTTAAGGCAATAATCGTGGATTTTTTTAAAGAATATTTTCAGAGCATTTTTAAGGCAATAATCGTGGATTTTTTAAAGAATATTTTCAGAGCATTTTTAAGGCAACAATCGTGGATTTTTTAAAGAAAATTTTCAGAGCATTTTTAAGGCAATAATCGTGGATTTTTTAAAGAATATTTTCAGAGCATTTTTAAGGCAATAATCGTGGATTTTTTAAAGAATATTATCAGAGCATTTTTAAGGCAACAATCGTGGATTTTTTAAAGAATATTTTCAGAAGATTTCTAAGGCAATAATCGTAGATTTTTTAAAGAATATTTTCAGAGGATTTCTAAGGCAATAATCGTGGATTTTTTAAAGAATATTTTCAGTGGATTTCTAAGGCAATTATCGTGGATTTTTTAAAGAATATTTTCAGTGGATTTCTAAGGCAATAATCGTGGATTTTTTAAAGAATATTTTCAGAGGATTTCTAAGGCAATAATCGTTGATTTTTTAAAGAATATTTTCAGAGGATTTCTAAGGCAATAATCGTGGATTTTTTAAAGAATATTTTCAGTGGATTTCTAAGGCAATAATCGTGGATTTTTTAAAGAATATTTTCAGAGGATTTCTAAGGCAATAATCGTGGATTTTTTAAAGAATATTTTCAGTGGATTTCTAAGGCAATAATCGTGGATTTTTTAAAGAATATTTTCAGTGGATTTCTAAGGCAATAATCGTGGATTTTTTAATGAATATTTTCAGAGGATTTCTAAGGCAATAATCGTGGATTTTTTAAAGAATATTTTCAGGGGATTTTTAAGGCAATAATCGTGGATTTTTAAAGAATATTTTCAGAGGATTTTTAAGGCAATAATCGTGGATTTTTTTAAAGAATATTTTCAGAGGATTTTTAAGGCAATAATCGTCGATTTTTTTAAAGAAAAATTTCAGAGGATTTTTATGGCAATAATCTTGGATTTTTTAAAGAAAATTTTCAGAGGATTTTTAGGGCAATAATCGTGGAATTTTTAAAGAATATTTTCAGAATATTTTTAAGGCAATAATCGTGGATTTTTTTAAAGAATATTTTTAAAGATTATTTTCAGAGGATTTTTAAGGCAATAATCGTGGATTTTTTAAAGAATATTTTCAGAGGATTTTAAAGGCAATAATCGTGGATTTTTTAAAGAATATTTTCAGAGGATTTTTAAGGCAATAATCGTGGATTTTTTAAAGAATATTTTCAGAGGATTTTTAAGGCAATAATCGTGGATTTTTTAAAGAATATTTTCAGAGGATTTTTAAGGCAATAACCGTGGATTTTTTAAAGAATATTTTCAGGGGACTTTTAAGGCAATAATCGTGGATTTTTCAAAGAATATTTTCAGAGGATTTTTAAGGCAATAACCGTGGATTTTTTAAAGAATATTTTCAGGGGACTTTTAAGGCAATAATCGTGGATTTTTCAAAGAATATTTTCAGAGGATTTTTAAGGCTATAATCGTCGATTTTTTTAAAGAAAAATTTCAGAGGATTTTTAAGGCAATAATCGTGGATTTTTTAAAGAATATTTTCAAAATATTTTTAAAGATTATTTTCAGAGGATTTTTAAGGCAATAATCGTGGATTTTTTAAAGAATATTTTCAAAATATTTTTAAAGATTATTTTCAGAGGATTTTTAAGGCAATAATCGTGGATTTTTTAAAGAATATTTTCAGAGGATTTTTAAGGCAATAATCGTGGATTTTTTAAAGAATATTTTCAGTGGATTTCTAACGCAATAATCGTGGATTTTTTAATGAATATTTTCAGAGGATTTCTAAGGCAATAATCGTGGATTTTTTAAAGAATATTTTCAGGGGATTTTTAAGGCAATAATCGTGGATTTTTAAAGAATATTTTCAGAGGATTTTTAAGGCAATAATCGTGGATTTTTTTAAAGAATATTTTCAGAGGATTTCTAAGGCAATAATCGTGGATTTTTTAAAGAATATTTTCAGTGGATTTCTAAGGCAATAATCGTGGATTTTTTAAAGAATATTTTCAGTGGATTTCTAAGGCAATAATCGTGGATTTTTTAATGAATATTTTCAGAGGATTTCTAAGGCAATAATCGTGGATTTTTTAAAGAATATTTTCAGGGGATTTTTAAGGCAATAATCGTGGATTTTTAAAGAATATTTTCAGAGGATTTTTAAGGCAATAATCGTGGATTTTTTTAAAGAATATTTTCAGAGGATTTTTAAGGCAATAATCGTCGATTTTTTTAAAGAAAAATTTCAGAGGATTTTTATGGCAATAATCTTGGATTTTTTAAAGAAAATTTTCAGAGGATTTTTAGGGCAATAATCGTGGAATTTTTAAAGAATATTTTCAGAATATTTTTAAGGCAATAATCGTGGATTTTTTTAAAGAATATTTTCAAAATATTTTTAAAGATTATTTTCAGAGGATTTTTAAGGCAATAATCGTGGATTTTTTAAAGAATATTTTCAGAGGATTTTAAAGGCAATAATCGTGGATTTTTTAAAGAATATTTTCAGAGGATTTTTAAGGCAATAATCGTGGATTTTTTAAAGAATATTTTCAGAGGATTTTTAAGGCAATAATCGTGGATTTTTTAAAGAATATTTTCAGAGGATTTTTAAGGCAATTACCGTGGATTTTTTAAAGAATATTTTCAGGGGACTTTTAAGGCAATAATCGTGGATTTTTCAAAGAATATTTTCAGAGGATTTTTAAGGCAATAACCGTGGATTTTTTAAAGAATATTTTCAGGGGACTTTTAAGGCAATAATCGTGGATTTTTCAAAGAATATTTTCAGAGGATTTTTAAGGCTATAATCGTCGATTTTTTTAAAGAAAAATTTCAGAGGATTTTTAAGGCAATAATCGTGGATTTTTTAAAGAATATTTTCAAAATATTTTTAAAGATTATTTTCAGAGGATTTTTAAGGCAATAATCGTGGATTTTTTAAAGAATATTTTCAGAGGATTTTTAAGGCAATAATCGTGGATTTTTTAAAGAATATTTTCAGAAGATTTTTAAGGCAATAATCGTGGATTTTTTAAAGAATATTTTCAGAGGATTTTTAAGGCAATAATCGTGGATTTTTTAAAGAATATTTTCAGAGGATTTTTAAGGCAATAATCGTGGATTTTTTAAAGAATATTTTCAGAGGATTTTTAAGGCAATAATCGTGGATTTTTTAAAGAATATTTTCAGAGGATTTTTAAGGCAATAATCGTCGATTTTTTTAAAGAAAAATTTCAGAGGATTTTTATGGCAATAATCGTGGATTTTTTAAAGAAAATTTTCAGAGGATTTTTAGGGCAATAATCGTGGAATTTTTAAAGAATATTTTCAGAATATTTTTAAGGCAATAATCGTGGATTTTTTTAAAGAATATTTTCAAAATATTTTAAAGATTATTTTCAGAGGATTTTTAAGGCAATAATCGTGGATTTTTTAAAGAATATTTTCAGAGGATTTTTAAGGCAATAACCGTGGATTTTTTAAAGAATATTTTCAGGGGACTTTTAAGGCAATAATCGTGGATTTTTCAAAGAATATTTTCAGAGGATTTTTAAGGCAATAACCGTGGATTTTTTAAAGAAAAATTTCAGAGGATTTTTAAGGCAATAATCGTGGATTTTTTAAAGAATATTTTCAAAATATTTTTAAAGATTATTTTCAGAGGATTTTTAAGGCAATAATCGTGGATTTTTTAAAGAATATTTTCAGAGGATTTTTAAGGCAATAATCGTGGATTTTTTAAAGAATATTTTCAGAGGATTTTTAAGGCAATAATCGTGGATTTTTTAAAGAATATTTTCAGAGGATTTTTAAGGCAATAATCGTGGATTTTTTAAAGAATATTTTCAGAGGATTTTTAAGGCAATAATCGTGGATTTTTTAAAGAATATTTTCAGAGGATTTTTAAGGCAATAATCGTGGATTTTTTAAAGAATATTTTCAGAGGATTTTTAAGGCAATAATCGTGGATTTTTTAAAGAATATTTTCAGAGGATTTTTAAGGCAATAATCGTGGATTTTTTAAAGAATATTTTCAGAAGATTTTTGAGGCAACAGTCGTGGATTTTTTAAAGAATATTTTCAGAGGACTTTTAAGGAAATCATCGTGGATTTTTAAAGAATATTTTCAGAGGACTTTTACAACAATAATCGCGGAGTTTTTAAAGAATATTTTCAGAGGACTTTTACAACAATAATCGCGGAGTTTTTAAAGAATATTTTCAGAGGATTTTCAAAGCAATAATAGTGTATTTTTTAAAGAATATTTTCGTAGCACTTTTAGGGCAATAATCGTGTATACTTCAAAATATGTTCGCAGAGGAATTTTAGGGCAATAATTGTGGACTTTTTAAAATATATTCCCATAGGACTTTTATTTGTATAATCGTGGATTGTCTAAAAAATATTTTCACAGCATTTTTAAGGCAATAATCGTGGATTTGTTAAAGGATATTTTTAGATAACTTTTGAGCCAATAATTGTGGATTTATAAATAACATTTTTTAGAAGAAGTTCAACGCAATAATCTTGAATTAAGGACAACAACCTTGATTTCATCTCCTTCTCCATTGCTACAATAATACAAAATGTATTTATTTATTATTGCAATAAAAGTGAAAAACTCATCTCTGTCATAAAATATCAATCGTTTTCATATCTAACAACTTTGTTCTTTCTCCATTACTTTCTACGACTGTCATATATCCATAAAAATAACAGTCAATAACCATACTCTCACACATACTGCCATACACACCCATAAAAACCATTTCTCACATAGTCATTGAATGTGTAAACCCCATAACCTTTTCGAATACCCGCCGCTCTAACAGCAATGTGTTAATAATTCTATTTCGTCGAATAAATTCTAAACAAATTTACAATATTATTTCCATACGCTATGCCCTTTCACACTCCAAGAACCGCACCCCTGCAGCACTTGGCGTTGCTTTTTATTTATCCATCAACTATAATAAATTAACGTGTAATTCTTAGGGTTTGATTACTTGACTTGTTCCTCTTCAATCATCGACAGCAACAGCGGCGACTAACTTCTGAAGGAGTGTGTTTGCTAGCTATACTTGTAGTAGTTGTTGCTGTTTTTTTATTTTCTGTTATGGCCAATAACATTTTACGCAATCTTTGTTTTTAATTTATGTTCTTTTTCATTTTAATAAAGTCATAATTGCCATGACGTAGTTGTTGTTGCCTTTTTTTGCAAGGGAAGCCTTGTGTAGAAATTCCAGTAGTCGCCTAACTGTTTGATGTTGGGGGATGTTAGTTTGATTTATGTCTAAATGACGATGGACGTCATGAAATTTTAATGTCGTTTTGGGTAAAAATATGACAAAGTCTTTAAAAAATAACATTTTCAAAATCCACGATAATTGCTCTGAAATTCCTTAAAAAATAATATTTTAAAAATCCACGATTAGTGCTCTGCAAGCCCTTGAAAAATAATATTTTAAAAATCCACGATTATTGGATTGGAAGTCCTTGAAAAATAATATTTTGAAAATCCACGATTATTGCATTTGAAGTCCTTGAAAAATAATATTTTGAAAATCCACGATTATTGCATTGGAAGTCCTTGAAAAATAATATTTTAAAAATCCACGATTATTGCTCTGCAAGTCCTTGAAAAATAATATTTTAAAAATCCACGATTATTGCTCTAAAAGTCCATGAAAAATAATATTTTAAAAATCCACGATTATTGCTCTAAAAGTCCTTGAAAAATAATATTTTAAAAACCCACGATTATTGCTCTAAAAGTCCATGAAAAATAATATTTTAAAAATCCACGATTATTGCTCTAAAAGTCCATGAAAAATAATATTTTAAAAACCCACGATTATTGCTATAAAAGTCCATGAAAAATAATATTTTAAAAATCCACGATTATTGCTCTAAAAGTCCATGAAAAATAATATCTTAAAAATCCACGATTATTGCCCTGGAAGTCTTTGAAAAATAATATTTTAAAAACCCACGATTATTGCTCTAAAAGACCATGAGAAATAATATTTTAAAAATCCACGATTATTGCCCTGGAAGTCTTTGAAAAATAATATTTAAAAAATCCACGATTATTGCCCTGAAAATCTTTGAAAAATAATATTTAAAAAATCCACGATTATTGCCCTGAAAGTCTTTGAAAAATAATATTTAAAAAATCCACGATTATTGCTCTGCCAGTCCTTGAAAAATAATATTTTAAAAATCCACGATTATTGCTCTGCAAGTCCTTGAAAAATAATATTTTAAAAATCCACGATTATTGCTCTGCAAGTCTTTGAAAAATAATATTTTAAAAATCCACGATTATTGCTCTAAAAGTCCATGAAAAATAATATCTTAAAAATCCACGATTATTGCCCTGGAAGTCTTTGAAAAATAATATTTTAAAAACCCACGATTATTGCTCTAAAAGTCCATGAAAAATAATATCTTAAAAATCCACGATTATTGCCCTGGAAGTCTTTGAAAAATAATATTTTAAAAATCCACGATTATTGCTCTAAAAGTCCATGAAAAATAATATCTTAAAAATCCACGATTATTGCCCTGGAAGTCTTTGAAAAATAATATTTTAAAAATCCACAATTATTGCTCTGAGAGTCCCTGACAAATAATATTTTAAAAATCCACGATTATTGCTCTGAAAGTCCCTAAAAAATAATATTTTAAAAATCCACAATTATTGCTCTGAAAGTCCCTAAAAAATAATATTTTAAAAATCCACAATTATTGCTCTAAAAGTCCCTGAAAAATAATATTTTAAAAATCCACGATTATTGCTCAGAAAGTCCCTGAAAAATAATATTTTAAAAATCCCTAAATAATAATATTTTAAAAATCCAAGATTATTGCTCAGAAAGTCCCTGAAAAATAATATTTTAAAAATCCCTGAAAAATAATATTTTAAAAATCCACGATTATTGCATTGGAAGTCCTTGAAAAATAATATTTTAAAAATCCACGATTATTGCATTGGAAGTCCTTGAAAAATAATATTTTAAAAATCCACGATTATTGCATTGGAAGTCCTTGAAAAATAATATTTTAAAAATCCACGATTATTGCATTGGAAGTCCTTGAAAAATAATATTTTAAAAATCCACGATTATTGCATTGGAAGTCCTTGAAAAATAATATTTTAAAAATCCACGATTATTGCATTGGAAGTCCTTGAAAAATAATATTTAAAAAATCCACGATTATTGCATTGGAAGTCCTTGAAAAATAATATTTAAAAAATCCACGATTATTGCATTGGAAGTCCTTGAAAAATAATATTTAAAAAATCCACGATTATTGCATTGGAAGTCCTTGAAAAATAATATTTAAAAAATCCACGATTATTGCATTGGAAGTCCTTGAAAAATAATATTTAAAAAATCCACGATTAATGCATTGGAAGTCCTTGAAAAATAATATTTAAAAAATCCACGATTAATGCATTGGAAGTCCTTGAAAAATAATATTTTAAAAATCCACGATTATTGCATTAGAAGTCCTTGAAAAATAATATTTTAAAAATTCACGATTATTGCATTGGAAGTCCTTGAAAAATAATAATTTAAAAATCCACGATTAATGCATTGGAAGTCCTTGAAAAATAATATTTAAAAAATCCACGATTATTGCATTGGAAGTCCTTGAAAAATAATATTTAAAAAATCCACGATTATTGCATTGAAAGTCCTTGAAAAATAATATTTAAAAAATCCACGATTATTGCATTGGAAGTCCTTGAAAAATAATATTTAAAAAATCCACGATTATT
This sequence comes from Musca autumnalis, assembly GCF_047663935.1. Classification (NCBI taxonomy): domain Eukaryota; kingdom Metazoa; phylum Arthropoda; class Insecta; order Diptera; family Muscidae; genus Musca; species Musca autumnalis. The sequence goes on from NW_027411755.1 coordinate 247,351,640, forward strand.
GCTGTGAAAGTTTTTTAAAAATCCACGATTATTGCTCTGAAAGTCCCTTGGAAGTCCTTGAAAAATAATATTTAAAAAATCCACGATTATTGCATTGGAAGTCCTTGAAAAATAATATTTAAAAAATCCACGATTATTGCATTGGAAGTCCTTGAAAAATAATATTTAAAAAATCCACGATTATTGCATTGGAAGTCCTTGAAAATAATATTTAAAAAATCCACGATTATTGCTCTGAAAGTCCCTGAAAAATAATATTTTAAAAATCCACGATTATTGCTTTGAAAGTTTTTGAAAAATAATATCTTAAAAATCCACGATTATTGCTTTGAAAATCCTTGAAAAATAATATTTAAAAAATCCACGATTATTGCATTGGAAGTCCTTGAAAAATAATATTTAAAAAATCCACGATTATTGCATTGGAAGTCCTTGAAAAATAATATTTAAAAAATCCACGATTATTGCATTGGAAGTCCTTGAAAAATAATATTTAAAAAATCCACGATTAATGCATTGGAAGTCCTTGAAAAATAATATTTAAAAAATCCACGATTAATGCATTGGAAGTCCTTGAAAAATAATATTTTAAAAATCCACGATTATTGCATTAGAAGTCCTTGAAAAATAATATTTTAAAAATTCACGATTATTGCATTGGAAGTCCTTGAAAAATAATATTTTAAAAATCCACGATTAATGCATTGGAAGTCCTTGAAAAATAATATTTAAAAAATCCACGATTATTGCATTGGAAGTCCTTGAAATATAATTTTTAAAAAATCCACGATTATTGCTGTGAAAGTTTTTTAAAAATCCACGATTATTGCTCTGAAAGTCCCTTGGAAGTCCTTGAAAAATAATATTTAAAAAATCCACGATTATTGCTGTGAAAGTTTTTTAAAAATCCACGATTATTGCTCTGAAAGTCCCTTGGAAGTCCTTGAAAAATAATATTTAAAAAATCCACGATTATTGCATTGGAAGTCCTTGAAAATAATATTTAAAAAATCCACGATTATTGCTCTGAAAGTCCCTGAAAAATAATATTTTAAAAATCCACGATTATTGCTTTGAAAATCTTTGAAAAATAATATTTTAAAAATCCACGATTATTGCTGTGAAAGTTTTTGAAAAATAATATCTTAAAAATCCACGATTATTGGTTTGAAAATCCTTGAAAAATAATATTTAAAAAATCCACGATTATTGCATTGGAAGTCCTTGAAAAATAATATTTAAAAAATCCACGATTATTGCATTGGAAGTCCTTGAAAAATAATATTTAAAAAATCCACGATTATTGCATTGGAAGTCCTTGAAAAATAATATTTAAAAAATCCACGATTATTGCATTGGAAGTCCTTGAAAAATAATATTTAAAAAATCCACGATTATTGCATTGGAAGTCCTTGAAAAATAATATTTAAAAAATCCACGATTATTGCCTTGGAAGTCCTTGAAAAATAATATTTAAAAAATCCACGATTATTGCCTTGGAAGCCCTTGAAAAATAATATTTAAAAAATCCACGATTATTGCCTTGGAAGTCCTTGAAAAATAATATTTAAAAAATCCACGATTATTGCATTGGAAGTCCTTGAAAAATAATATTTAAAAAATCCACGATTATTGTCTTGGAAGTCCTTGAAAAATAATATTTAAAAAATCCACGATTATTGCTTTGAAAATCCTTGAAAAATAATGTTTAAAAAATCCACGGTTATTGCATTGGAAGTCCTTGAAAAATAATATTTAAAAAATCCACGATTATTGCATTGGAAGTCCTTGAAAAATAATATTTAAAAAATCCACGATTATTGCATTGGAAGTCCTTGAAAAATAATATTTAAAAAATCCACGATTATTGCATTGGAAGTCCTTGAAAAATAATATTTAAAAAATCCACGATTATTGCATTGGAAGTCCTTGAAAAATAATATTTAAAAAATCCACGATTATTGCATTGGAAGTCCTTGAAAAATAATATTTAAAAAATCCACGATTATTGCATTGGAAGTCCTTGAAAAATAATATTTTAAAAAGTATTGCTCTGAAAGTCCTTAAAAAATAACATTTTCAAAATCCACGATTATTGCATTGGAAGTCCTTGAAAAATAATATTTAAAAAATCCACGATTATTGCATTGGAAGTCCTTGAAAAATAATATTTAAAAAATCCACGATTATTGCATTGGAAGTCCTTGAAAAATAATATTTTAAAAAGTATTGCTCTGAAAGTCCTTAAAAAATAACATTTTCAAAATCCACGATTATTGCATTGGAAGTCCTTGAAAAATAATATTTAAAAAATCCACGATTATTGCATTGGAAGTCCTTGAAAAATAATATTTAAAAAATCCACGATTATTGCATTGGAAGTCCTTGAAAAATAATATTTAAAAAATCCACGATTATTGCTCTAAAAGTCTTTGAAAAATAATATTTAAAAAATCCACGATTATTGCATTGGAAGTCCTTGAAAAATAATATTAAAAAAATCCACGATTATTGCATTGGAAGTCCTTGAAAAATAATATTTAAAAAATCCACGATTATTGCATTGGAAGTCCTTCAAAAATAATATTTAAAAAATCCACGATTATTGCTCTGAAATTCCTTGAAAAATAATATTTTAAAAATCCACGATTATTGCTCTGAAAGTCTTTGAAAAATAATATTTTAAAAATCCACGATTATTGCTCTGCAAGTCCTTTAAAAATAATATTTTAAAAATCCACGATTATTGCTCTGAAAGTCTTTGAAAAATAATATTTTAAAAATCCACGATTATTGCATTGGAAGTCCTTGAAAAATAATATTTTAAAAATCCACGATTATTGCTCTAAAAGTCTTTGAAAAATAATATTTTAAAAATACACGATTATTGCTCTGCAAGTCTTTGAAAAATAATATTTTAAAAATACACGATTATTGCTCTGCAAGTCTTTGAAAAATAATATTTTAAAAATCCACGATTATTGCTCTGCAAGTCTTTGAAAAATAATATTTTAAAAATCCACGATTATTGCTCTAAAAGTCTTTGAAAAATAATATTTAAAAAATCCACGATTATTGCATTGGAAGTCCTTGAAAAATAATATTAAAAAAATCCACGATTATTGCATTGGAAGTCCTTGAAAAATAATATTTAAAAAATCCACGATTATTGCATTGGAAGTCCTTCAAAAATAATATTTAAAAAATCCACGATTATTGCTCTGAAATTCCTTGAAAAATAATATTTTAAAAATCCACGATTATTGCTCTGAAAGTCTTTGAAAAATAATATTTTAAAAATCCACGATTATTGCTCTGCAAGTCCTTTAAAAATAATATTTTAAAAATCCACGATTATTGCTCTGAAAGTCTTTGAAAAATAATATTTTAAAAATCCACGATTATTGCTCTGAAAGTTTTTGAAAAATAATATTATGAAAATCCACGATTATTGCTCTGAAAGTCTTTGAAAAATAATATTTTAAAAATCCACGATTATTGCTCTGAAAGTCCTTCAAAAATAGTATTTTAAAAGCCCACTTTCATTGTTCCGAAAGCCATCCACAAACTTGGATAAAATCACGATTATTGTTCTGGAAGTCCTCCTACCCCCTTCCACCCCATTATATTACACACCAATGAATCTCACAATCAAAACTAATCACAAATCAATGAAACTACATAACAACACTAAATATCTACTTCGGTCCATCAATAATCCACTTAGTTGTCAATGATGACGATGATGATTTCACAACTTGAACTGCTTTTCAAAATGTAGTTTAGCTGCTATTTATCACATTTTTAAATCAATTACAGATAAAGGGTTCCCAAAGCCATCACTTACATATTGACAAGATGACATGTGAAAACGGAACACACGCAATAAAATGTTCTTTAAACTCTAAAAAGAGATTCTCCGACAATTGACGTCAATCAATTTCACATCATCATCATCAACGCCATCGCTATTGTGTTCTTATCGTTGATGCCATTATAAATTTCAACACATTTTTGAATCAAAACATTCCAGCGACAGTGAGGCTCCTTTTGACACAAAGGAACAAATATTCTGATGCGTAAATTGTCCGGTTGTGTTTGTAGTTTTTTTTCTATAATATTTAAAACGTGACTGTTATGAAAACTATTGTGGGATTAAAATGAAAGAATTGAGAACGGAGAAAGGCACCCTTGTGAGACATAGTTTTTTTGAAATGGAGAAATTGATAGAAAATTGTCCAATGATGTGCAGTTTAAGATAATATAAAGTTCACATTGGCGTATACGTGTTAACAGCATGTATACGCTCTAGTACTCGCTGTGATTTATTCATTCAAAACAACACGATTATGAAGCTGATAAAAGTCTTTTTTACATTTAAAAACACACAATTTAGTTTAAATATTGTAAAAATATACGATTGATATTAAAAAACGTATGATTGTAGCCGTCAACACATGTTTTTCAACATGATTTCATAGTCATTAAAATATCTTAGTATGTTATTCTTAAGAAAATCCCCCACAGTAGCCAAAGCTTATCTCAGTAAATATCCTTAATTTTTTTTATAAACCTCATGACATGCACTAAATCCTTTTATACAACAAATTTTTTGCAATGCAAACAAAAAGTAATATTGCCCCAAAGGAAGACAAACATCCTTCTTCCCTTTATCAATGGAGATAATTTCAGTTTTGCTTCTTCTTCTCGTTCTTTTTTATCATATTAAATATTTAAGAATTTTTGTCTTGCCATATTTCAGATGACATTCATTGTTGGCAGTCTTTTAATGTCAAACATAAAATGTTGGTTATGTCTTTGCTTTAGGATAATTCTTATTACTGTTGTTGTTATTGTTATTTCCACACACTCTCATATGTATTATGATTATTATTTTTATGATAAATGTCACATCCCACACACACTCTCTCTCTCCTACTCACATCCCAATTCATACATATATTGAAACATCCCACACATTGACACATGTTTGTGTTGTGTTTGTATTATTGGGATTTTCTTCGGTACTAATTAATTTTGTTTACAACCTTCAGATGTGGTTAAGATTTTATAGCTCGAATGAAAGTGGAGTGAAGAAAATTTAAGAAATATTATTGAAAATTAGTTTTGACATTATGGGTAATTCATTGGAAATTATTTTTGGCTTTATTTAAAAAGAATTGACTTGGCAATGAATTATTTTTCTGAAACTGCATTAGAAATTGAGTGAATCTTAATGTTATAACACAAAATTGAAATGGCACTTATCTCGCAAATTTGTACCTTTGTGACGATTTCAAAAATCCAAGATTATTGCTCTGAAATTCCTTAAAAAATATTTTAAAAATCCACGATTATAGCTCTGAAAGTCCTTGAAACATAAAATTTTAAAAATCCACGTTCGTAAGGTACCTATAAACCAGTAAACAAATTCGCTTATTTGGTGTATCGTATACGTGCTGACACCACTTATACGCACCAGTCTTTTGACGACTCAACAACCAAAAGTAAATTCGGGAAATGGAATAGAACGTGTAGATATGTACGTATGTATATTTCCACATTAGAAAGAGGTAAGGACAATCTTAACTGGGGACTAATCAGGCAATAAAGCCTGTATTTTAGTTGAAGTCTCCATAGCTAAAGTAAAACTACTTATAATTCGAACCACAAGACCTACAAGCTGTACACATTTTCTAAATGATCCAAGACTAACTGTAAGCGCAATTTTTTAGGCATTTAATCGGCAGCTTTCGGAAAGAATGGACCTCTAACAGATTATAAAAACACACCACGTGACTTGATTTTGTTGAACTTTCGTGTCAAAGTCTAGCGAAGTATGGACCTAATTAATAATTAAATTATTCCCTTGTAATAGAGAGCACAAGGACTACCGGTACCATAAATTGTACATAAATGCAACACTTTCTTTGGAGGTTTCTTGGAGATTGACTTGATTATGCTACAATTTTTCGACTTTTGTGGGGGCGGTACCACAAATTGTAGACCGATATGTACCATCTTCGAAGTAAGCATAGATTGGGAAGAAAAGTTGACGTGCTTAGGTGTAAATTTAGTTGAGGAACTACCTATTTTTTGGAGAATTTGCACGGACTTGCCACTAGAACGGTAATATAATGTGTGGACCATGGACTGCATTCGTGGAAATTCGAACTTCTTTGGACCAAATCGGTTACAATGTGAGGCATCAGCAAAAATACTGACATAGCTAGATTGACTGCAAAATGTCTGATACGGATTAAATAGGTCTAAAGTCATTATTGCGATAAAACACATTTTGGACTGTATCAAATTGTTCGTACCCTCAATGGCAATAAGTTGGATGTGTAATGAAGTTAGCAATGGATACCATTGATATTCGGCGGCTCTCCAATCCCTAGACAACATTTCATTATTTGTTGTATCGTATACGTTGTTGCAAAAATTATACGCACCACTACCTTGACGATGAAATATGCAGGCTAGGGTTATGACTTTTTTACAACCTCGTATTCCTGTATGATATTTTGATGAGTTTTTACCTAAGATTACATAAAATCTTAATTATAAAGTGAATCGATAAAGTAACTTCCACAAAAAAAGCTTTTAAAGTTTTAATTTTTCAGAACTTTTAAAAAAATTTTAAGTCACTTTAAACAGATATTTAACTGAAAACAAGGTATAGGGGCACACGAAATAACCAAAATGACATAATGGTCAGTTTCTCACTAATTTTATCGTCGCGTTATTACATATATATCACTTTATATTATATATAACTTTATTTCATATATTTTAAAAATTAAAAGTGGTTTGTGCGGGACATTTTGTCAATATTTAAATGAAATAAAAGCTATTTTAGTCATTAATAGGCAAAGGGTCATTCTTTCGTGCAAAAGGAAATAATTTTTTGATAATTTTTTTTAATTTTAAAAAAATTGTTCAAAGTGGTTTGTGCGGAAACTCTTTTATAATAAAATATGCAAAAGTTCATTCATTCTCACTACAGGAAATCATTTTTGGGAAAATTTTCAAAAAGTCATAAGCCTAATGCAGCAGCTAAATTTTAAAATATAATATTAAATATATTCCGTCATGTAAGAATTACGTGAAAACGGTGGTGGGATAACAGCAGAATAGAAAGGCTGCAGAAGCCGATAAGTTATTCACTGAGCAACACATACAGTTGTTCAGATGAATTAGACTTCTTTCCACTGCTCACAAGATATGTTCAATGGACCATGTTACTCAATAGTGAATTTACTTGTTGATTCCGTATTATACAATGAAACCCTTCCAATTATCAGATGTATATAATAAACTATAGCTCAGATAACTGGAAAACGTGTTAATAATTCAAACATCACATAATGTGGGGTTTTAAACTTTGTCAAAAAACGAAGAGGTTTCTAAACCGACGTATTTGCTTCATGCTCTGTTCATGCTGCGATACCTTATCCATCAAATGGGCTTTTTCTCTAATGCGAATATTCATTTATGCAAAGTTCATATGTAGTTTGGGCTAAAATTGAATGATGCCCAAGTTTAATATCATTTAGCCCATATTTGAATCACAGTAAAGCGGAGTCGATTTTATTTGGTATGTGTGTGTCGTATACGTGCTGAGAAAGAGTATACGTACCATTCTTTCAATAGTGCGATTTTCTAACCCATTTATTGACAAAAAATTTATGAATGAAAAGTTCAAATAAAAGTTGACGACACTATTGCTATCGGTAGAAATTTGCGACTACTTTTTATTGGATGCATACATATCGAAAATATCGTTAATTACCGAAATTACGGAATCCCACTGCCTCTCTATTCAGTAAATTTTTAACAACTTTACTCATTGTTTATTTTACAACAATTTTATTTGTTCGTTTTGAAGTTGTTACAAAAACAAAAGAAATGTTAACAACTTTTTAACAACTTTACTCATTGTTTATTTTAAAACAATTTCATTTGTTTGTTTTGTAGTTGTTACAAAAACAAAAGAAATTTAAACAATATCGATAATTGTTAAAAGTTACAGAATATGCCTACAGGCCTACTGGTAACGAAAAAAATATGAATAGTTTCCGGATAAGCACCGTCACCAAGTGCTAAAAATATCCTTTAGTGATTAGGACTTATATTGGACTCATATTGACATGATTCCCAAAATAAGATCCACTTCCAAAATATACTATGGACCTCTAGGTATCTCTCCATGTGTTTGACCACTGAGTACCCCATAACCAAATTAAAGTCACTTTAGGCCGCAAATGTAGATACAAACTTTAAAATGCCTAAAATCGGGTGGTACCGTTATATGAGGACTATACCAAAACCTGGAACTATGTCCATAATTTTTGGTGGGTTAGTTTCTGTACCATTGGGAACTCCAAATGCCACGTTACAGCCAATTCGGGCTAAAAATGAAGATAAATCCTCAAAATACCTGAATTCGGGTGGTGCCGCTTTTTGAAGAAGTTTGTGTACCACTGGGAACTCCAAATGCCAAGTTACAGCCAATTCGGGCTAAAAATGAAGATAAATCCTCAAAATACTTGAAAACGGGTGGTACAGCTGGGGCTATAGGAAAAAAATGGACCCATATTGGTTTTGGTTTCATATTCATGTTTTGTCATCCAAACCTGAAAAGTGTGCAAAGTTTTAGATTTTAACTAAAGAGACAGACAGCAAAGCAAGTTAAATAAAACACTGTAAAAACAAATTTTGCCAAGAATATCGCCGTAGAGGCAAAGGTATAATTTTCTCATATCAATTAGTTCATCCCGATTCCTATAGAAAAGTTTTTCAAAACCAATATACTCGAATAATGTGGCTAGCATTCTGATAACAGAAAGTGACTAATAGAATTCGCGACGGCAAAAACTTGATAGTTATCAACACTCGATTTTTATATTAAAAGTCTGACCATCGAGAAGCTTCACAGACTGTTACACCCCAACACACCCAATTAACCTCCTCATGTGATAAAATATCTGTGTCATGGCAAAGTATTGGCCACTTTATACAAAACAAGTAAAAAAGTAGCTTTGCCGACAGAGATATACCCTCAGCCCATGTGAATTGAAACTTTCACATACGGACAGATCGCATGTATTTAGGGTCTTTTCAGAATGTTGTGGCCCTTTTTGGACATTTCAACTTACCGACATGTGCATTAGGAATAAAGCTCAAAAGTGTTGCGGAGGAGGTACATAAAGGAGTGGAGCGACATAGTCCATTATCTTCATTATCGCGCCCACTAGTAATATCAGTGGGCCATCGTATAGCTTTTGGACCAGTATACCAGGAAGCATGGACTTGTACTCGGACAACATAATATCGCTGTAAATAGGATTACAACGAACAGCAAAGGATCCAAAGGATCTTCGAACAGACCCTAAACTTAGACACAAATTTTGAACTTTGGTGGGGAAGGTACCCTAAGGAGACGACCTATAAACTAAATTTGGACCAAATAATAGGAGATCAAAAGTTTGGATCAAATTTGTTGCCCCGTTCAAGACATATCGTGCATACCATTTTAGTGAAATTTTTTAAATATTGGGGGGAAGTACAGGAAGTTGTGGACCGGGCATTGTCCTTCTTCGAACTGAAACTAAGTTTTGACAAAATAAGATGAAGGCCAAATTTTGGACCAAATCGGTTGAATAGATCGAGAGTTATCGTGCTCTCCAGCAAATACGTATGGTCGCATATGGGCTTTTTACACCTTTCGGGCTGTTTTCTCATGACTCATGTACTTGCCCCTGAAAAAACTTTTACCGTCGTAATGGAGGCAGCGAATGCAAGTTGCTTCAACAAAAATCAAAGTGATTCTAGAGCAGTTCTTAAAGTGAACTTATGTGAAATTTGACATGGGAGACACACGAAGCAATGGACAAATATAGTCCATATTCGAAGCTGATCTATATATGGTATATTTATTAGGGTGTGTAAAGTATGGACCAAATCGGTCACCCACTTCAAGGAGTGGACCGATTGAGCCCATATTGGAACCTCATCTAAGTCTGGTAGAAATTTCATGATGTGCAAAGAAATTTTGTGGGGAGGTACCGGAAGGAGTGGACTGATATAACCCATCTTCGAACTTAAACTAAGTTTGGACAAAGTACTACGAAAGCCAAATTTTGAACCGGATCGTTCGAGAGTTATCGAGCGCTTCAGACAGACGTACAGACATAGAATTCGGATTTCGTTAAAACATACTTGGGGTCTAAAACCATTATTTCGATGAGGCACATTTTGTCTGTATGAAAGTGTATATACTCTCGCACAGAGGATGCGCCTAAATATCAAAAAAATCATGTTGTAATTTTAAAAATTTGAAGATGCAAATCGGTTCAAAATATTCCAAATTTTCCGAAACTCAACTTATTTTTTCTATTTTTCGAGGTTCTTAAGGAGAAAAAGCCTCACAATTAATTCAGGATGATTCGTTGGACATAGGACTAAAACATTTTTGTTAGTGTGTTTTTAGGCCATTGTACCATCGTGTCATGCCGAGGAGGATGATGCGGCATATAGGGTTACTCTGCAATCAGTAGTGGGAGTAAAGCCTGAAAAAAGGAAATGAGGGAAACGACTTTTCCATTGCAAACATTAAAAAATGCAGTAGTCAGAATAAAGCCCGAATATTCTACCGAAGATTAGAAAAATTACAAATTTATGGTTTTGGTACACACACGCCCTCCTGTAGAGCTGAGCAAGTTATTCTGTTAGCAGATAGAGACAACATGTTCGGGCTATGAAAAGAATCGTTTTCCACCGAACCATGTACCTGAAGGTGGTACTGATGATCCAAAATTATATAAAGGCAGAAATACGACGGTTATAGGAGTTTATGGTTCCAAACTTAGCACCATCGGGTTATAGAAGGCATACCCGATTATTGGATTAACTTCTCCAAACAGTTCAATACCTCAGACAAGTTATTGGAGAGTAAAAGTAAAATATCGCCGTAGATGGTCGTCAATTATTAGATTGGCAATCATTTTACTTCCTGGGACGGCTGAAGTAAGTATGTATGCTCAACTATATACGCTTTTTCACCATCACAAAAGTGTCTCATCAAAATAATGGGTTAGCAACCACATATTAGGACCAAATCCGTTTCAGACTATTTGGAGTCGATTTGGTAATGTACGTTCGTCTGTCTGTCCGTTAAATACGATAACTGTCAAAGTCTAACATTTTTATGTTGCAATCTTAATTCCAAACATAGATCAAATTCGGGGATGGACAATATTAGTCCACTTCAAATTCCAAGGTCTGTCTATCTTGAACAATTCGTTCAGGTACACCTCTCACTTCTCACTCACTCGCTTCTAAATTGTGGCCTTAGTACAGTTTAAGGGCTGTTACAGAATAGTTTTGATATTTTTAACTATGTGGTTCTGATTATGGATATAGAGTTTTTTCGCGAACAAATTTATGCTCTTGGACTTTTTACGACACTGGGATTTAATTCGTGTGGACCATGTTGATTGATTCAGTTAGAGGGATATTCATGTATATGCTGCCTACGGCACAAATGCCTAATTATATAGTCTTGAAACTGTTAAAACTTCTGTTGTACCCTACGGAAATGATATTTCTTTTTATATTTGGAATCTGTTCATGGAATATGCAGCTCCACCACATCTGATACAGTTTTGGTAGGCAGGCTGATGGTATTTATCGATCTGCAACGCCGACGAATTCTTTTAACTTGTTTTAAAAAACAATTTTAAAATATTTAAAAATCCAATAACTTACTAACAGAATTGAAAATGTGTGAAAATTCAAGAGCAATCACATCGCTTTATCGCATGATAACTTCATAACGTAACAAATATAACAACGTTAAAGGACAATATTTATCCACATAAAATCTTTATCGTATGTGTCACACACACCTTACAAACAACCAACATATATCTAAGAAATTTATTTCCCTGCATTAATGCGCAACGATGCTGGTGTAACAATGCACAAGGTGTTAACTAAGCTGATGCTATTTTAGTCGCTTGCAACAATAAATTTAGAAAGTAAAAGCTAACGAACAGCCCGATGGCAAAAACATAAATATTTATGGCTGTGAATATACTAAGTGCAGCAGGTATGCATCATTTGTAGCCATTGTTATGAACACACCACCCCCACCACACAAGCAAAACACCTACATATCATCCACATCCTACAGCCTCACATATGTCAAGCAAATTAAGGTTAGTTACATGGACCTCTAACAGCGCATTTATGAATGGATGAACCTTGATATTTACTTCTCCATGCCATGTAATCGGGTGCAACAGTACCCAGACACCGACCGACAGACCGTTACATTGCCGCAAGGCAAGCAAAAATAACACGCTGCGACATTATAAAGATTTGCACGTACTAAGCTACGCCATTACGGTTGACAAATTAACACGATTTTCTCTAGAAGAGGAATATATCTTATTTTATGTGTCGTCTTCTGGTGATGTCGCCTTTAAGGTCCAAAAGAAAAGATTTATGAAAAGAAATTAATTTGAAAATAACCGAGACAAATATATCATGGATGATCTTAATGCTGGAGTTGAAATAAGTGGCGCAAACATTTAAGCAGAATTGCTAAATAGGAGTTGGAATGTGGGGAAGCATAATATTTTATTTTGAACTTAAGTTGTTAAGAAAGATAATTGCTGAAAAAGAATTTAGAAGGAATTCCATTATGAACACTTTGAGTGGTGACAAATCTTTAAACTTTAAGTTCATAAAACATCAGAGCGTATAATTGCTGTCAGAAAGTATACCCACTACATTACGCATAAAGTAAAGTGTTGCGGACATGGGAGAACTATAATGCCAGCAGACATAGGAGACATCAATCATAAATGTATTTAGCGCCTGTATAATATGTAATACCACCGTCCCTCGGCAAACTTTTTAAGGGACCATAATTTGCGACGCTACCAGCTTCAGCGCCATGTAATTGTAAAGTACAAGACGTATACAACTGCCTTGCAGGAAGTGCTATCGAAATTGTGAGACACCTAAAGATGATGCAATGTATTAAAGCCGCCAGAAATTTTACATTAGTCTGGCTATGAATTTGCAATTATTCGGAGGTTAAAACGTCACTGCAACAATTAGGAAGATATTCCTCAGCGGCAATATCTTGACAGCAAGCATAGAGGGGCAGAGAACAGATATTTTTACGGCGCATACAAAGAGAATAAGATTAAAATTGTTCAAGGCGTTTTTAATGACAAAATTAGAAGGGAGAATAACTTTGTTTCAAATGTAGGAAAACTTAATAAACAAATTTGCCGGTCGAAAAAACCGTGGTTGGCCGGGTTGTAGTAGGTCATAAAAGGTACTCACAAGCGCGTTGATCGTACTATCGATCCATGGTATAAACATACACTTAGATCATGTTGCAGCAAAGGTTCGCACCCGATTGAACGTAACTAATAAAATAAAAACTGACAAAATACGGAAGCTAAACTTCACTCAAATTAGGAAATCTCTTTATGAATGGAGCATATAACGGCTATTAAACAACCGAAGGGCAATCCCACGGTGGCCGGTTCTCTGGTTCCCTTCGACCACATCAACAATTATGCGTTTTTGTCTGTATACATATTTTTCACCATAAAAGCGGCAATATATCCCGGAATGCCTGCTCCGAGCTTTTTTGGTCCGTGCCGTGCCAGATCCGCATCCACAACATGTAAACATCGATAAGATGTAATGGATAAATAGCATGGCTGCACTTCCAAATCCAAGACTACTGAGATAGGAGTTATGTTGCTGCTTGATTCGCTAGAACAGATGGAGACATGCTGGGAGTGTATCCAACTTCGTCGTCGGAATACGAGACACCCCCGCAGTGTCCCCACCAACAAAAAGAACCAACGCAGCATCTAAAACGGCGTTTGCACTAGAGCTTTTTGCCGGGTTAACCTTCTTTATGAGGATTTATTTGACGTTTACGCTATAAAATTGACATTTGAAACCCAAAGCTACTGGGTTAATCCGGTTTAGTGCAAACAGGGTATAACATCACATGTTCTTATTCAGCGCTCCGAAAATGCATCGTTCTCGAAATTTTGCTGCAACGGTCTCCGCAACAAAGTCAGGGAAATTTTAGACTTTATGAGTCGGAGGAAAATCATGGTCACCACTATCCATTTAAATAAGCTCACCGTCACCTGTATCTTGGAACATTGCAATGGTTCTAATGTTTTACGGAAGGATCCTACAAGCGGAGGAGGACTTGCCTTCATTATACTCCAGTCAGTCCAGTACAGACCTATCTCGATTGAACTTGACTCTAGTGACCCACTCATATGTATATGGAATGTATGAAGGTATGAATTGTTGTGCCATGCATCATGTGTCTGACATTTGTCCGCCTTTTTAGGGCAATAACAGTCTGGTGCATCAATGCTCATCATGAGCTTTGGCATTCCTTCCAAAGGGGTACAGCGCTGGCCGAACAAATTGAGAGCTCCACATATTGCACGCTGAACAAAGATGCTCCTATGAGGATAAGAGGAGATTATCGGGCTACTCGAATGCCCGAAATTAGACCAAATTTTCCAGCAGAGGCAACGGGACGAACAACAGAGCATGATGAGCTTCGTTGTACGAACCCTGAACACCCAAGAGTTAGGGAACTTAGTAGGCGAGGCCTAGTAGGCAACAGACCACCTGAAGCAATGCAGCATTGATACAGGATTAAGTAAGAAAGGATGTTACTGTCATCGGCGGGACAGTGACAGGTTGGTAGTGGTGCGCGTGTTTTTTTAACCGACTACTTATAGATGACACCTTTAATGACAGAGCAAAGAGTAGTGTGCTATGCCGTATAAGATCCCTCTTAGCCGACGGCCCATTTGCAATGAGCGATGGGTGACGTAGTGGTGTGGAAGATACCCAGCAACGACACTGACCGGCTTTACCATGGCAAAGCCCATGACTTATCTTGGTCCTTCTATCATCTCGAGTAGACACTGACTCTCAGTGGTGTCATCTGGGGGCTGCCTTTAACACTCATTAAAGGTAGTGAACTAACATGTGCTGCGCGTTCTTCCATAAGAATGTTAAAAACTTGGCAACATACTATAAAAAAAACCCACTAAAGTTGACAAAAGTTCTAAGAACCATGATCTACGAATCTCCCCCTGGAATGTTCGCACTCTTTATACAGAAGACGCAGTTTACGCATTGGCAGATGTCCCTAAAAATTACAAGGCCGATATTACTGCTATACAGGAAATTCGTAACAACAAAACCTAAAGGCACTGCATTATGGCTGATTTATAATTGGTCGAAGGTTTAAATATCTGCTTTCATGCTTCAACCCGCTGAATTAAAGACCCGCTGCAATAGAATAAAAGCTAATTTTTCCCACATGAGTTTTATTTGCGCTATGATCCCACTAAAGTCAAGGACGAGCAGAACAAAAATATATTATACGAGCGCTTACAAAACATCAAAATTATTCTAGGCGAGTTTAATGTCAAAATTGGAAAGGAGAATATCTTTGGCCCAACAGTCGGAAAATTCAATCTCCACAGTGAAACATCTGCCAATCGAATGAGCCTGATGGACTTTGCAGCAGCAAAAAACATGGTATTTAGCAGTACCAGATTTAAGCATATCGATATTCACCTGGCTGTCTTCGGATCAGAAAGCAAGGAATCAAATTGATCACGTTGTGATAGATGGGAGACATTCATCGAGCGTGTTGGATGTACGTTCGTTCCGAGGAGCAAGCATAGAATATAGATTAAACATAACAAATAGAGTACGAACAGACACAACACGGAAGTTGGACATCGGTAAGCTGCAATCGCAACAGATAGCCACAGCATATTCCACTCAACTGGCCCAATTGCTCAATCAAAGCACTCCTCGTCCC
The DNA here is from genome assembly GCF_047663935.1 of Musca autumnalis. Taxonomy (NCBI): domain Eukaryota; kingdom Metazoa; phylum Arthropoda; class Insecta; order Diptera; family Muscidae; genus Musca; species Musca autumnalis. The sequence continues at coordinate 247,367,550 of NW_027411755.1, forward strand.
GATAAAATATCAGCACAATGGCAAAATATTGCCCACACCATTTGGATACCAGAGACCTTCACCAAGAAACCAATGGTATAATGTGGAGTGTCTTGCTGCTAAAGAAGAAGAATGCGTCATATAGGGCTATTTTACAATCAGTAGCAACACGTAGCGCACGAGAGGGGTATCGGGAGAAAAGGAGAGAGTAGAGAGAAAGAAGGGAGAGATACGGAAAAGCGGGAGTGTGCAAAAATCTAGATGTCCAGAAGCCAGAATGAAGTCCGAAAATTATACCAAAGAGTATTTCACTCTGATGGCTTTGGTACGAGCACATCCTCTTCTAGAGACCACCAAGGTAATTCGGCAACTGATACAGATAGTGTGCTCATGAAATGGAAAGAGCATCTTCCAAATCCAAGCCACATATACAATCCCATAAAATGGTATTGAATGTATACCGCCCATCCAAGATGAAGTAAAGACATCAATAAACAGACTAAAAAATAATAAGGCAGTAGGAGGCAATGGCTTACCAGCCGAGCTGTTCAAGACCAGTGGCGACAGCCGATAAGGTGTTTGCAACAGCTAGTTAGCACCATCTGGCAGGAAGAAAGCGTTCCCGGCGATTGAAAACTAAACATTATGCGTCCCCTTCACAAGAAAGTAGATACAACTGTATGCTCTAACTACAGGGGCATATGCCTTCTCCCTGTTGCATATAAGGTAGTGTATAGGATATTGTATGAATGACTAAAGCGTACGGCCCATGAAATAATTGGGCCATGCCAATGCGGCTTTAGACCAGGCAGATCTACCATTGACCAGATATTTACAATGTGGCAAATCCTGGAGAAGACCCAAGAGATGCAGATCGACACATACCATCTTTTTGTCGATTATAAAGCAGCCTTCGACAGTCCGCTACGTTCAAAGTTATTCCACTCCATGTCTAAATTTGGTATCCCCACAAAGTTCATTCATTTAATATTCTGCTGGAAGTCGAAAGAGATTCTGCTTAAGTGTGTCTGACAATAAACGGCGACAAGATGAAGTTGTACCTATAATGCTGAGGTAGTTAAAGACTTCGTCCAACTCGGCACCACCATAATCCCGAAAATAAACAGCAGATGTGAAATAAGAAGTATAGTATTGACCAACATATGCTACTTTGGCTTAAGTAACCAGTATAAAATAAAGACACATTTTTTTCAAACAAAAATCACACTCTACTAGACATTGGTACTAACCACACTTATGCATGGATCCGAAGTATGAGTACTTGCGAGAGGAGATGAGGCAGAACTTGGTGCATTTAAGAGAAAAAAGCCATGAAAAAACGAGCCTTTTGACACTATACGCTCCAAGGGGAAAAATCGCCGGAGGGATTTTGAAATATATAGCGGTCAAAGTTCACATTTTTGTTTTTGTACCCTCAGCATTTATGCTAAAGAGGCTATATACACTTTCATACGGGCAAAATGTGCCTCATCGAAATAACGGTTTTAGACCCCAAGTATGTTTGGACGAAATGTGTTTCAGATAATTTGGAGTCGATTGAGCAATGTCCGTCCGTCTGGCTGGCTGGAGCGCACGATAACTCTCGAACGGATGAACCGATTCGGTTCAAATGTTGGCTTTCGTAATGTTTTGCCCAAACTTAGCTTATGATCGAAGATGGGCTATATCGGTCCACTCCTTCCGATACCTCCCCCACAAAAGTTCGAAAATGTTCGGAAAATTTGTGTGCACGATAACTCTTGAAGGGAGTAACCGATTTGGTCAATACTTTGCACATCCTGAATTGTGTACCAGACTTAGATAAAGTTTCAATATGGACTCAATCGGTCCACTCCTTCGGGTACCTCCCACACAAAATTTCGGAAAAGTTCAGTTTAGGACCATCTCTCGAATCGCTTTGATTTTTGTTTTAGCAACTTGTATTCACTGCCCTCCATATGACGGTACAAGTTTCATTAGGGGCAAGTCCATACTTCCTGAGGAAATGGCATGAAAGTTGCAAAAAAATCCTATGACACCGCGTGAGGTGGTTGAAGCGCAAGATAACTCTAGAACGGATCTGCCGATTCGGTCCAAATATTAGTAATATTTTGTCCAAACATAGTTTAAGTTCGAAGATAAGCCATATCGGTCCACTCCTTCAGGTACCTCCCCCACAAAAGTTCAAAAATGTTCGTAAAAATTGTTCGTACGGTAACTCTTGCAGGGAGGGGCCGAATTGGTCTATACTTTACACATCCGGTACCTCCCACACAAAATTTCGAATAAGTTCACTTTAAGACCTGATATCGAATCACTTTGATTTCTGTCGAATCACTTTGATTTCTGTCGAATCACTTTGATTTCAATTACGATGGTAAAAGTTTTTTTTCAGGGGCAAGTCCACACTTCTTGAGCAAACAGCCCGAAGGGTGTAAAAACCCCATAGGCACCATATGTAGTGGCTGGAGATCCACTTCCATAATGGTCAATGTCGATCCTTTTAAAACCCCGTAAATACATTTTTTTGGGAAAGATTGTTTCAATATACACAGGCTGAGGGTATATCTCTGTCGGCAAAGCCTGATACTTTTTTACTTGTTTTTTTTTACTTTTTTATATAAAGGTGGGATATGGGATGTGTGTTACAAACTTCGATTTATTACAAATATATACCATCCACATAGTATTGTAGTGCTGTAGATGCTGTCTTTGACAGTCTTTGCTTCAAAGCTGAACTTCACCATTATTATAGAAATATTATGAAAACACATATCTCACAAACGTCCCTGAAGGGCATGTCCCTTATTTTTTTCATATGAATAAGTGCAGGCTTGCTGATCATAGCATGGCACCACCTTGAAGGAAGTTATACCTTACCTCAAAACACTCGAAAATGTGGACAACATTTTCTCTAGGGATTTAAACACAGGCAAATCATCATAATTTGCATATACAGTACAAATCGCTTATAACGGTAGTTCCGAATTTCTTCTAGCCCGTTATACCCCACTCAAACGAATATTGCATATAAAGACAATTAGGGGCTAAATTCTGTCAGTCCCTTGACCAAGAGAAATATAAAGTGGCAGGGCAGTCTGAAAACTTTGAGAGAAAAGCTAGACTTTGTACACAAATAGAGACCGTACATTACATTTGGAAGTTGACACCACCTTCTTATATTATTTCCATTAACATCAGGGTTAAATAGTAAAAATCACTTACCTCGTTTATATTACTGAAACTTCTGTCATGCATTAAACTATTCCATTTTTTGCGTAACCACGATGACGAAGACATGCAAGTTTGTTGATTTTTTTCATAAACCAGTGGCCAATTGTTAATTTTTTTCAAAACTTCTTAAAATTCAAATAATTTTTTATGTTCACAACTTATTTTTTAATAGCATTCAGATGTTATTTATATGGAACAATTTTTACCCTGTAAATAGACAAATACACATAATATGACACAATCCAAATCTAGATGATTTCTTTTAAATAAAAAAAATCAAAAATTTCCATATAAGATCAGAAGATTGTTGCGTTTTTGTTCACATATGGCAGCAATATACTTGTTAGAATGTCACCATTACTTTCACCATATACTAATAAAAGATTTTCAATTTTTTAGTTGTTTGTTTCAAGTCAAAAATTAAACACTTGTGTCACTCACTACCACACTAGAGCAAGATTCTTTTTTTTACACACATTTCACACATTCTTTGTTTGCAAGTTTTGTTTTCTCTTTTAATTACAACCACACAAAAAAAAAACATATGTGATGTGAATGTATATGTATGTGTGTGCTTGTGCGTGCGTAAATATAAATTTAGTATTATTTATATCCTTTCAGTCCTACCAACCAACTTTATTTATTAGCATTTTTCATTAAACAAAGCGTAAAACTGAACTGAACTCAACATCATTTTCCACCTGCAACTGTGTTAATGATTCTTCTACGACTCGCCTCTTGGCTAATATTTCAACAAAACAGGACATTAGACGATTTTGCACCGGTTTCATCGTTTTCATCACCATCAATGCCGTCGTCGTTGCTTACGTCCGTTCGTCCGCCTACCTCTTGTTGGTTTAGATTTCTCGTATTTCGTATCTCTCACCCCCCCCCCCCCCTCCCCCCTTTGCTATCCTTGCATCCCTGTGGTATCTAATATGTAGTCTATATATAGGGGTACACACACATTTGTGTAGCCTATTCTCCTGCAAAACGAGTGGGTGTTCATTTTCAGGTCGTATTGGCCATATTTTCCATCATTTCATTCATTTGTTGTTGAATGCCAACGATTTTTCGTTTGCGTTTTGTTTTTGTATTTTTTGGCACAGAAATAAAACTATACCCAGTGATGACGTCGTTACTTCCAATTTTTCTTCTCCTCCATCCTCTCCTCTCTCGCTCTCTGTGGGTTTTTATCAAACAATCATTGCCAAACTCTGAGAGCCACCACCCGTCATCTTAAAATTCACCACACCGCTATAATGGATTGCTTTACATGTGTCTGAATTGCTACAAGCTCTGGATGACTGGTTGACTGCACAATGGGTGAATAATATCAACAAGTGATTGTTATTTTATTTGACGAAAATACAGAAAACCTTTTAAAGCGAAATAAGTCTAAGTAGTTACCAAGTTTTCAAAAATATCATAACTAATGTCAAACATGAAATGTATCATTACTAATTTGGTCATATGATAAAGGAATGTAGGTCACATATCATTGATATAATATTAATAGGGGTCCACTTATTGAAATTAGAGAAGTCTCCCTTGCTCCTTCGGGTATGTTTGCAGGAACATCGGTATGTGTGTATGTAATATGTTTTTAACGATCTTCGCAATAATTACAGGCGTAAAAGATTATCTTTTTAAAGTGCTTTCGGCGGTTACAATTTTGAGCGGCGTGTTTTTTTTATACCCTACCCTACACCACTATGTGGGGAGAGTATTATAAGTTGGTTTTGGCCAAAAAGTTTGTAACGCATCGAAATAATGCTCGTAGACCCATACATATACTTATATACCAAAATGAATGTCTCGACGAGCTGAGTCGATCTGGCTATGTGTGTCCGTCTGTCCATCTAAACCTTGTAATCACGCTACAGGTCGCAATTTTAATCTGATCGTCACTAAATTTTGGGTGTTGGTGAAGGCCCCGGAGGGGAAGAAGCCTATTTTGGTAATGGTCGAATAATATTCAGGGATCAGAATGGGCAAAAACTTATTTGGAGAAAAAGTCAACATTTTATTTCAAAGCGAATATCTCCGCTTCTATATGGGTTATATCAAAAGCAAACCCTGCTAGTGAATGAAAAGATCACCTTTGCAACGATCTAACGGAGGTTGTCGTAGGTGGTCAATAGCAATAGCTGCTAATAGAACCTAACTTTTCTTTTTGCGATTTTAATTATAGTGACGAATATCACAGCTTTGGTTGGGGACCTTCCAAAATCAAAGTCTGACTATGAAAGTAGAAAATGCCACATTTACAATGATGTAAAACTGGTTAAAGTATGTGATCAAATAACGGAGATATCCCAATAGTCGGTAATACATGCCATTTTTTTATTTTTTTAATCACGCTACACGTCGCTTTTTTGATTGGATCGTCACGAAATTTAGGGTGTTAATGGGGGTCCCACAGAGGAAGACACCTTTTGATTTTGGTAATGGTCGGATATTATTCAGGGGTCGGAATGTGAAAAAAAAACAACTTATTTGGAGAAAAGGCAAACGTTTCATTTCAAAGCGATTATTTCTCTTCTGTAATAGGTATATAGAAAGGAAGACCTCGCAAGGAAAGTAGACAATATCACCTATACAACGATGTGAAGTAGGTTGTCATAGGTGGTCAAACAACAGAGATATCGCAATAGTCGGTAATGCATCCCTTTTTCTATTTTTCTGTGCAATCACACTACAGGTCGGAATTTTGTTCGGATCTTCACGAAATTTTGGGGGTTGATGCGGGTCTCACAGAGAAAGAAGCCTATTGATGGTTGGCGTACAACCCACTTTTCCATTTTTTTTATTTGAGTGGTACTGACGATGCACTTAAATGCGTTCCAACAAAATTGACCTGTATTAATAAAGACATTCAGAGCAAAGGCGCTAAGCTATCGCAATTTTAATATTTTGAATTTTACCAGTCAAAAGCTTATGCACAGGGGTAGTGGTGTAGAGTATCACATAGTCGGCCCCGACCCGACTATAGCCTTGGTTCACTTGTTTCTAAATATTCTTTCTTTTCTAATATTTCAAGTGATGTTTTGAGGACTTTAAGACTTTCTAGGCTTTAACAGAAATGCCTTACTGGTCTCGATCTTTATCTCCATAAGCACGGAAAAAGTCAGTTGCCAACGCCACTAAAGAAGTTAAGACGCTGCTTTTCGGCTTCAGATACGGTGCATCATTGGTCGGGAGATGGGATACTGTGATCGACCAGCTACCCCTAGATAGAAGAAGAACTTTTAAATAGTATCTACATATTAAACACCACCTAAAGGACTTGTAAAGATGGAAGACCTACTGTGTGTAATCTATAGGTAGAAGACCAGTAAGCATCTTTTAGAGACAGGACATCTATTCTACAGACAGAATATATCTTGAAGATTGAAGACCTCCTTAAAGTCTTCTACAGAGAGAACAACTTCTAATAGTTGTCTATGGATGGAAGACCTCCAAACGGACAGAAGATCTTCTATAGATAGAATACCTGATGAACGGTCTTTCGTAGACTTCTTTCGTAGATAGAACTCCTAAAGATCTTCTATATATACAAGGCTCCGTAATGGTGTTCTATGGATAGACACCCTCTAAATGGTATTTTGTGAATAGAAGACCTCCTTATATGTATAGAAAACTACTTATAGGTCTTCTATGAAAAAAATGATCTGCTATGGATAGAAGTCCTCCTAATGGTTTCCTATGAATAGAGGAGGTCCAATAGATCTTCCATGGATCGAAGACCTCATAAATGTTTTCAATGAATAGAACAACTCCTAAAGATCTTCTATAGAGAGAAGACCTCATAATAGTCCTCTATGGATATATGTCCTCTTTACGTTCTTCAACGGATATAAGGCCTCCTACCGGTCTTTTGTAGTAAAATACCTTGTATTGATATCAAGTATTATGAAGTATTATGTTTCTTAACGCCGTAGTACTTAACAACGGCAAATCTACATGTTTCAAAGCGTCAAAAATGCGCATTTTTACCGCAGGTAAAAAACAAACATGATTAATTTTTTCCTGATGCATTTGGTTTGCATTTTCGAAGAACAATATATGAATGTGCAACTGAAATATTTTGACGAAGTTTAAACAACACAAAGCAACTGACGATACGGAAGTCAGGCCTTCTTTACATAAATTTTTACCGAAAATACGTTTTGTGCACCTGTTTACAGCAATAATATATTTTTCGTGGGCAAGTCCGTGTTTCGTGACATAATTGTCCAATGGTGACCATCTAAAGTGCCTGATGGGCACAAAAACCCAGCAAAATGTTCCATGCCAAAGATGATATTCAATCATGGGTGCAAGTGATCTGCCATGTCACCTTTTTAGCATCTTCACCTTCATTTTCTATTCATCTTCTTTTATTCATTTTTGAATCCAAAGCATGTCATTTACATGTAATTTTCACCAATGATTTGACATGTCATTTCCACTAATGCTTTGGCATGTCGTTTTCACCAACCCTTTGCAATGACATTATCATTACGACGAGAGTTTCGAGTCTCCGACAACATCAAGTCTATGTTTGTTTGTATGTTCCGTATAGACTCAAAAACGGCTGAACCGATTTTCTTGAAATTGAAATTGAATTGAAAATTTCAGGAAACACCCGTGCTAAAAAAGTGCTATATATTTTTTCGAATTTCGGAGGGGGCGTGGTACCTCCCCCATGCCCTACTTTTTAGATATCCAAAACTACTGAACCGATTTTTCTTCAAAATTTCAGAGAATGTACAGGGAGTACCCGTGGTGAAAATAGGCTATGCATTTTTTTGAATTTCGGTGGGGGCTGGGCACCTCCCCCATGCCCTACTTTTATATAAACCCTTTTTTAACACGCCCACTTTTTAAATATGTTACATATCCAAAACTACTGAGCCGATTTTCCTGAAAATTTCAGATAATGTACAAGGAGGACCCGCGGTTCAAATAGGCTAAACATTTTGTTGAATTTCGGTGGGGCGGGGTACCTCCTCTATGTCTGATTTAATAAAAAACGCTATTTAAGCTAAACTGAAATGAACGATTGAATTAATTCTTCCGAACTATTACCCTCTGAACCACCACGCTCCGAACCACCCTGCTGCGGACGTGCACCCTCCGAAACACCCCGCTCCGAACTTCCACCCTCCGATCTATCCCGGTCCGAACCACACTGCTCCGAACTTCCACCCTCCGATTCAGTCTGCTGCGAACTTCCAACCTCCGAACCACCCTGCTGCGGACTTCCACACTCCGAACCACCCCGCTCCGAACATCTACCCGCCGAACTTCCACCTTCCGAACCACCCTGCTCCGAAGTTCCAACCTCCGATCCACCCCGCTCCGAACTTCTACCTATCGAACAACTCTGTTCCAAACTTCCCTGCTCCGAACTTCCAGCCTCCGATCCACCATGCTCCGAACTTCAACCCTCCAAATCACCCCTCTCCGAACTTCCACCCTCCGAATCACCCTGCTCTGCAGAGTACCTTCCCAATGCCATATTTTTTAAAAACGCTATTTTGATCAAGTTAATTTTCGAGGCAATTGTCGTTGTGTCTCCGACCCTAGGGACTCATTTTGGGACCTTAAAACCCGACCACGCTCAAGTTTTTTTTAAATGTTATATCTCTGAAACTTCTGAGCCGATTTTCCTACAAATTTTAGGGAATGTACCGCGATAATCCTGGTGAAAATAGGCTGCATATATGTCCCCTGGTGCCTGGGGAAAATAAACTATATATCTTGTGGAATTTCGGCGGAGCAGGATTTGAAAATTAATTCGATAGACAATGGTGGCCGACCACGAACACTTTTTTAAATATGTTATATCTTCAAAACTTCTAAACCGATTTCAATGTAATTTTCAGATGAAGTACAGGGATGGCCCTTGGATTCCTAAAGGCTATACATTTTGTTAAATTTCGGAGGTGCGGTTATACCCTGCGTCCTATTTTTTAAATGCGCTATATATATAAAGTTTACAAACCATAAGACCCGACCACTCCCACTTTCTTAAATATGTTACAAATCAATGGCAATACCAGGTGCTATGCATAGCGAAGCTTTGGTCTGATTGGAAAGCAAGTATTTAAATTAGAAATCAACATATCGATAGCTATAGATTCATCAGGTATATAAGATATACTGGACATTCATGTGAATGAAGGGCTCAAATGCAATATTAAATATAAGTTATCACCTGGACCGAATTTACGATGGCACATACTAATTTAAGAAGCAATTCACCTTTAGATTTCAGACAAACACTTCCAATTATACTATTCCAGCAGATTAAATAAATGCATGCCTCAAGTCATCAGCTTTTTGGCGGTATGTTAAAATTGAATATCGACACAAACAAATCCGACTAATTAGCGATGCAAGAAAACAACAATTGCTGACTTAAGGTAACATAAAACTGTTTTAAGGACCAGCAACGTGGACCGGGTCCGCTAGTCTTATACATTTAGAAAAAATGTGTATAAATAAAAAGACAAAATGCATCTCTATTGGATCGATGGAATCGGTTCAAATGTTGATGAAAAGATCAGATCTTTCACGACTTACTTTGCATAGGTTAAAATGCTAATGAAAAGATCGGATATTTCACGGCTTCGTTTGAACCAATGCAAAAGATGCCATGAAATCACGTCATCGCATGGAACCCTTCCTTCAAATTTTGCTGGGAACTATCGAGCTCCTTACTAAGTAATGAATACGGTGGCACAGACCGTATGTATCCGACTTCAAATCCGAAGAATGTGTGTTCAACGCTCCGCGGCACGCGAGTTTGTTGTTACGAAAATAATGACCAGCTGGTGGTGCACTTGTAAGCGTTTAAACAACCCTCAATGTTCGTACGCGTGGCACATTGTGTTCGGCTAGACATCAGAAGTACGCATGATCAAATCCAACAGAGAGCAAAATAAAATAAAAATATAAATAAAATAATCTGTTGAAATTGAAAACAAATTTCATATCAACTGTTATAAAAATATATGGTTTTATGCCCTTGTTAAAATAATGGGTTAGTAGGGGGTTTTGTAAGTAGTTACGAATACCAAAAAGTACTATAAAAAACCTATTATTTGGTAATGATTTTTTGCTGGGTTATTGGAAAAAAGCAATACTGTGTTGGCTTCTTTTCATTATGTCAGAGGTTGAGGCTATATCTTTGTCGGCAAAGCCCACTGATACTTTTCATACCCTCAGCATTTATGCTTACGAGGGTATATACACTTTCATACGGGCAAGTATGTTTGGACGAAATTCCTTTTCAGACAATTTGGAGTTGATTTAGCCATGTCCGTCCGTCTGTCTGTCTGGCTGGAGCGCACAATAACTCTCGAACGGACCAACCGATTCTGTCCAAAATTTGTCATTCGTAATATTTTGTCCAAACTTAGTTCAAGTTCGAAGATGGGTTACATCGGTCCACTCCTTCCGGTACATCCCCCACAAAAGTTCGGAAATGTTCGGAAAATTGTGCGCACGATAACTATTAAAGGAAGTAACCGATTTGGTCCATACTTTGCACATCGTGAAATTTCTTCCAGACTTAGATGAGGTTCCAATATGGACTCAATCTGTCCACTCCTTCGGGTACCTTCCACACAAAATGTCGCAGAAGTTTAGTTTAGGACCTGCTCTTGAATCGCTTTGATTTTTGTTGTAGAAACTTGTATTTACTGTTCCCTATACAACGGTGCAAGTTTCATCAGAGACAAGTCCATACTTCCTGAGAAAATGACCTGAAAGATGCAAAAAAACCCATGAGACCGTGGGTAGTGGTGGGAGTGCAAGCTGATTCTCGAACGGATCTGCCGATTCGGTCCAAAATTTGGCCTTCGTACTATTTACTATCGTTCTATCGGTCCACTCCTTCAGGTACCACCCCCACAAAAGTTCAAACATTTTCTGAACAATTGTGCACACGATAACTCTTGAAGGGAGCGACCAATTTGGTCCATACTTTACAAATCCTACCATAACTACCAGACATAGATAATGTTTGAATATGAACTATACTTATCCATTCATTCGGGTACCTCCCACACAACATTTCGGATAAGTTGACTTTAAGACCTGCTTTGGATTTTGTTGAACCAACATGCATTCACTGCATCCTTTACGACGGTAAAAGTTTTTTCGGGGCAAATCCACACTTCTTAAAAAAACAGCCCGAAAGGCGTAAAAAAGCCCCATGGCACCTATGATAACTCTCGAACTGATCAACCAATTTGGTCCAAAATTTGGCCTTCGTCATATTTTGTACAAATTTAGTTTCAATTCAAAGATGGGCAATACCGGTCCACCACTTCCGGTACTTCCCCCCAGTACTTAAAAAATGTCTCTTGAACGGGCCAACCAATTTGGTCCAAACTTGGGATCTCCTAATATCTAGTCCAAATTTAGTTTAACTTCTAAGTTCAAATGCAAGTTGGAATGTCCAAAATGGGTCAAAAATTTTGAAAAGATCCTAAATACATTCGATCTGTCCTTAGATGAAAGTTTCAATTCACATAGGCTTAGGGTATATATCTGTCGGCAACGCCGACTGATAGTTTTTTACTTGTTACTTGTTCCTATTCAAAGCCACAATAGCTATTGTTGATAGTGGGTTTTAATATTATTTTATTGTAATAATAATTTGTCAATTTTATCAACTGCCAATTCCTTAATGGCCAATTTTCAAAAAGGCAGCGTTAACAAATCATTCACATCCACAGCAACCATAATTTCCCACTGTGTCCTGTCGCTGTTGTTGCTGCTGCTGCTGCTTTTACAGACCTACTTGTGGCTCTTTTAAAAGAAAGCTCCCACTGTTCGGCTAGTTTCAGTGTTTTTCAACATTGTTGCTATTTTAGGATAAATACAAAACCCTGGAGCTAAAGAGATGAAACTGAGAATATTTACAAAACTCCTTGCCTGCCACGTACACACACAGCAACATTATTAGCTGGACATATTTACTGTTTGTTGGCTTCGAATATATAAAAATATGTAAAGGTGTAGTGGCATCACAATTCTGTGCGTTTCCGATTACAAACGTAAAGAAAGAAAAAAAACCTGGAGTGAAAGGAAATGCTGTCTACGCGAAGACAGGAAATGGAAAATTTTCATATTCGATGTTTCAAATAAATGCTCAAATGTTATTAAATTTTTCTAAAGGATAAATACACGTAATGACATCCCAAAATTTGTTGTTCTTTTTTTCTGATAACATATTGAAGAAATTGAGAATAGCAAGCAGAAGGGAAGGTAGAAGAAGTGACAGAAAATGTATTACAAATTCCATGGGTCATTGTGGTCTAATACGTCACGGCAATACACATACGCCTTCACCACAGGACGCCACCACAACTGCGCCCTGTTTTTTCCTCTGACTCCTCCGATTACTGTTGGTCAAAGGCAGCAGAAGGCACTGAATAATGAATGAAATTGCCAAACAGCAGGCAGGCTGCCAGGCTTGACGTAAAACAAACAAAAAAAGCCGTAGGCTAAAAATAGCATCAGTCCCAAACTTAGAAAAAAGTGGAAAGTAATGCCAAGTCTTATCATCAATCATTGCTTGGCTCGTTCGCGTAGACAATAATAATTTCGATATTTGTTGTGTGACGACAAATGGGAGCTCGTTGCAGACCACCAAACAGATGAGGGTGGAAAACTCTGTCGATGGAGTAATTTGCCAAAATGAAAGAAACATATTGAAGTTCAGTTCAATTCAGTTGAGTTGAGTTTTTTTGGTTGCAATTTGTTTTCTGAAATTTATTTATTACACTTTCACATATCGCTTGGCCGAGAAAAGCTCTTTTTCAGTTGTTGTTGTTGGCCAAAATGTCTGGAAATTTTAGTGGCCAAAAAAACAAAACGAAACTGCTGCGCTTTTATGGTTTTTACTTTTTGATTCATTCCTTCATTCGTTCGTTCGTTTGTTGTTCACTTTCACTTTTTCTTCCCACTTTTCAAATCCTGGGAAACTTTTACAATCGACAAAAAAACTTCTTGCACACACACACATACACGTTGAATTGTTAGAATTTCCTCGAAAGTTTTCACATTTAATTTAGTTCACATTGAAGTTTTTCTTGGGAAATTTAATACCATTTATAATTGGCGTTTCTTAATTTACAATTTATTTATTAATTCACTTTTATTTTATTGTTAATTTTTGCGTTGTTTTTTTTTTCAGCGACTTGTTTTCTCTTTCTCTCGTTTTGTTTCTTTTTGTAGTTCACACGATGATGGCATCTGACGAAGGACTTCTGTCCTACTGAACGGTTTTCTATGTCGTGGCAAAAATTCAAGCTCAACACTCTGTGTGTCGTCTGCTTGGTGGTATACGACACACGCTCACGCACTCATTGTTTTCTCTTTGTGTATGTTGGGGATATCGGTGTGTGAGTGCGTTAATGTGTGAGTATGTGCTCATATTTTGAGTTGGTGGGTGGTGAAGTATGGGAGAGGGCGGAAAATTTTGTAGTAAATGGATGAGCGCCAAACCTGCCAGCCAGCAACGTAAGGAGAGGTGTCATAGGTTCATATCGACTGTAGGGTTGCCTATTTTCTACCAAAATATTCATTTGAAAATATTTAAGAAAATAGACCAAAGAAGCCCTTCACTACACCATTTTCACATGTAATTCGAAGAATTTCAGTTGTAATTTGATTATTTCATTTGAAATTCGAAACATTTCACTTGTAATTTGAGAATTCCAATTCAATTTCGAATTATTTCATTTGTAATTTCAGAATTCCATTTGATATTCGAATTATTTCATTTGTAATTTGAATTTTTTCATTTGTAATTCGAATTATTTTATTTGTAATTCGAATTTTTCCATTTGTAGTTTGAAATTTTCTATTTGTAAATCAATTTTTTTCATTTGGAATTTCAAATGAAGAAAATTCAAATTACAAATGGAACAATTCGAATTACAAATGAAATAATTCGAATTACAAATGAAAAAATTCAAATTACAAATGAAAAAATTCAAATATCAAATGGAATTCTCAAATTACAAATGAAATAATTCGAAATTCAATTGGAATTCTCAAATTACAAATAAAATAATTCAAAATTCAATTGGAATTCTCAAATTACAAGTGAAATGTTTCGAATT